>NW_026606149.1:0-2400000 GCF_029834395.1 Sorex fumeus | reverse complement strand
TGTCTGCATAAGGCAATATTCATTAGTGAAATGTAGTTTTCTGATTCCATCCCCATCTAGGTCAGTTGTACCCACCATTTACACTGGTCCTTCTCTTGTCTCAGGGTTCGAATCCCAATGTTTTCAGTTCAGCTGTCTCAAAGAGAACATTTGCTCTTTCCTGGTTGTCATCTATGAATCTTAGAGATGTCTCTGATTGGCCCTTTTCTAGATGCATGTTATGTTTCAATATGCAACAAAGGATTGTAGTAGAAAAATAGGATAGTAGTCAGAGTAAGGGACAAGTATTTTTGCTTGTTTGAAAAAGTTGATTCTTGGAAAAATTATAGAAAGCACTTTGCATTAACATTTCTATTAGGAATAAAAGAATTTTTCCATTAAGAAATGATACCAGAAAAAGCTCAAATGTTTTATTGCTGCTTTCTATAAAATTTAAATATGATTATATTTGTATTTAAGATTAGTTAAAGAAGAGAGAGGCTTAAGAAAATGGAGACATAAAAATAAAAAAAATCAGTTATGTGTTACTTGAGATTATTTTAAATTGACATTTTGAGCTTTGACATTAGATAAATTTGTTTCAGTTCTTACACTGTCTACTGTGTTGCACTGAACAAAATATTCTGTAAAAGCCTCAAGCTTCTCATACATCAAATTTAGAAGATAGAAATTCCCTCACAAGTCATTCTGAAACTAAATGGAAAAATTCATACTTTGAATCAACATTATTTTTAAATTGTCTTTCAAATTGAAACACAGATAAATATCTTTTAGAAAGTACCCATGTTTATAACTTAATGCACAGTTTTTTCCCCCACGTACTGGCCACAGTTTAAAATATAATAAAAATAAAACACAAATATTTGAATTTTTGTACTAAAAAGATTAGAAAGAGTATGGACACTTACTGTTTTGAAGTAATAAGATCGGTTTGGAAAAAAAAACTAGTAAAAAAATAATCTGTAGGTTTTTTTAAAAAAGAAGTATTGTGAAAATCAAATTTGACACAGAATTAAATGGTAAAATATACCACGCATAATGGTATAAGATGTCAGGAGTTTTACTGGATTTCTGGGATGCTTCCCTATAGAATACGTTTAAGAGAAACATTTAAGTATTCATTGTGCTTGGTTTTTAAATAAGCATTAAAACAATATTTAGTAATTAATACAGCTTTTATGTAAATTTTAATTATCAGTGATGAAAAGTGATATATCAGTTAATATTTGTAATAAAATTAAAATATTCAACATTCAGTGATATAGTCAAAGCATTGTCCTAAATTATTTGAATAAATTACTTATCAATTTTCAAAAAATACCCCTGGGTGTGGATTATGATATTATCTGGTATTATCCCTACCTTGATAAAAGAAAGTTGAAATCCAAAAGTTTAATAACCAAGTCATACAATTCGGAAACGCTACAGCCTCGTGAATATGATCAAGAAGACTGAATTATCTGCATATTCAACTGTATGGAGAATATATATATGTGGATTCTATATCCCCACTTCTTGGAATTCCCAACACTATCACACAAGTGAAATTAGGAAAAATTATTGAAGAACATTAGCATTTTTTTATTGTGTTTGCTGTTTTGAAATCACCTCAAAACACTTCTAGCAAGCTCCTTTGGGAGAGAATCTATCTATTTTTCAATATTTCAGAGTGGGTAACATATTGCCTACCGTCTAGGTTTGAGCAGTAAATGAAAAATCCTCCCCAATGAGGCACTTGCTTCCAGGATATGCAACTAAGGAGCCCTTAAAGAGGAAACGTTTTAGCAGCTGCTGAGTTTCTAATTGATAAATAATCAATAGCAACAGCAATGCAGACATTACAGGACTGTTTTGAACAAAGTATGAAAGAAGCATATTTTAGTTCATATAAAATAAATAATAGAGTTATAAAGATAAAGACTAACGGTGCATTTTGTTATGCTTTCCACCAGTCTCACTAATAAAGTGCTTCCTCCTTTCCTATCTCTGTGCCTATGCTTAGCGATAGTTTTATCATGAGAAATATTTAGTCCCTAAGGAGATCCATGGTAGAAAAGTGATCTGAAGGCTGGGATGAGAAGATATGAAACTGGTATGGGTTTCCTAGATCTATGATTCGTTCAGGCATATTTATAAAATTTCAAAAACAGCAGGAAACATTGTTGTCTGTTATTATGTATCTATTGCAATTGGTATGTCCAAACTGTGTAACATATTTTCACCTTAAATTACTCTTGACATCTCAATACAGTTTAAAAGGCAGGACAAGTATACCTCTAATCCCAAATTTTTTTTTTAAATTATATATTGAAAAATGACAAAGGAATAGTTTCTGCACCGATCATTGTCTTTTTCTGGCCAGGGCTGGGGCATTCCTGGCTGTATTCTGAGTATCCTCCTGGGTCTTTTCTCAGGGATTGTTCCTGGCAGAGGGATTATATGAGCTACCTGGGATCCTATCTGGGTAGTCTGTGTGCAAGGCAAGAGCCCTACCTGCTGTACTATCATTCCAGCCCCATGTACCATTGTCTTAGAGATTTATGTATCTTCAGCACTAATTCTTTATTGAAGGTTTTCAGATAAGTCGAAAAGAACAAAGTAATTCTTTAAGGGTCTGAAAAAAAAATCAATTCAATTCACCATCCGGAACGGTGACTCATTCTGGTAATTACTCGTAAAACATCACATTTCTGGTCAGCAGTACTTTTCGACATTAAACTCAAGTATCATTTTGTACTTTCCAATTACTGGAAAAATTACAAATAGGATATTTCTAGTTGATTGAATATCTAGCCTCAACTGATTCAAACTTTTAGGATAACAGACTGCTTTCTAATATTATGTCCTTACAGACATCTGGATATTTTCAAATTCATTCATGAGATATGAATGAACGGAACCCAAATGAATTATAAAAATGAAACAAATGTGCTCAAATCTATCCTTTTATATTTTTAGGTTTTTCGGAGTTATATTAATCTATTAATGCCTACATTAATATAATGGCAAATGCTACAAAATTAGTCACACTAAAACAGGAAAAATAATTACATGCTTTATAGAATGTAGGTAAGAATGGTTAACTCAAAAGCACAGCCTTAAAATTCAAATGTATTTCTCACCTGCTGCTATCTAAGATTTATAAGAAAACTTAAGCTGTCAATTCACTTCAGAAAAGGAAACTGTGTTTTTCAGAAAAGGAAAAATAAACTCATTAGTAGCAAAACTAGAAAAAAATATAAAGGATCCTATAGAACAAAGTGTTTTATTTGCCAGTGACATTATTTGGGAAGGTTATAAGATAAGGTATGGATCTCAACGATGTTCACCTTCTCCTTTAGAGGTTTGTAATTTTATAACCCAAGTCATTTGCATATAATGACACTATTATTTATTTGGTAGAGTGGACATTAAAGCACAATAAGCATCCGTTTTTCTTAGTAGTAAGGTTAAATGAAGGGGTCTCAACCACGTAAGATGGGAGCTCAGTCAGGTGACCAGGGAGCCCGCACACAGCCCTGGAGATTCTGAGAGTTCCTGCATGGTGGTCCCTTTGCAGGGTGGAGGGGCTACTTCTCCTGCCTTCAAACCCCCTAGGATCCATGCATACAGATTTTGTAACCCCCCTGGCCCAATTGCATGTCTGCACTGATCCCTTCCTTTAAAGGCATGGTGTCAGGACCACCTGTCCCTTTAGGTGAGTCTCGTTCACAGAGAGTCTTACCTTCCCTTTGCTGTCATATCCTCTTTGTATTAATAACATAATGAAACTTTTTCTCTGGCCTCAACCTTTACTTCTGTAAAGGATGCCTCTTCAAATCTATGGTTTCCACCAATTCATCAGCCAGGGATATAAATGCACATCACTTTGCAATCTATTAGGAGATCATTTACAATATTAGCTAATCTAAGAAAAGGCCCAGAGGAGACAGACTGTCACTGTCCTCCTGTTGTTCATCGATATTCCTCAAACAGCCCAGTAACATTATGAGACGTGTTACTGTGTTTGGCATATCGAATATGTCATGGGTAGCTTGCCAGGCTTTGCCATGCGGGCGAGATACTCTGGGTAGCTTGCCAGGCTCTCCAAGAGGGGCAGAGGAATCGAACTCGGGTCGGCCATGTTGGCTGCATGCAAGGCAAATGCCCTACCGGCTGTGCTATCGCTCCAGCACATAGGAGACAGAAAAGAATGGAATTTAGTACTTGTCTTGCATGAAAATACACACCATTGGGTGTGATCCCAAAACCAAAAAGTTAAAAGAAAGAGTAAGAGGTTGCACAGAGTATTGGCTCTCAGACTCCTTGAACCTACAAGGAGGTTTTCAGGTTCACTGAACCCCCAGTAAGCATCAGAGAAGGAAGGAAGGAAGGAAGGAAGGAAGGAAGGAAGGAAGGAAGGAAGGAAGGAAGAAGGAAGAAAGGAAAAGACTGATTATGGAATTTCATGAACTTTCTTTTCAAAGACAACATCAGAGAATGAGAGTCCCTCTCTCAGACCTGCTTCCAAGTCTCTGTGAATGTCATTTATTGATAGAGAGCAATTTATTTCCAAAATCCTACAAGGGAGCTGATACAGTATCTTCAACTTCTACAAATCATAGTGATGTAGCGTAGTCCTAATATGGCACATGCAATTACTTTTATTTTTAAATTATTTAATAGTTGATAACTTAATTTAATTATTTTAACATTTATTTATTGACTATTTAATTATAAATTACCGACGACGACGATAATTTCGTCGGTAAAGAAACAAACAGCACCCGGCCCAGACAAGGTCAGACCTGAACACCTGAAGAACCTGCCGTCAGTGCTCATCAATACACTGGCTCGGCTCTTCACTCACTACCTGTCTGAATGCAAGGTTCCGTCCCAATGGAAAACCAGCAGGACTGTACTACTGTTCAAGAAGGGAGACATCCATGACCTTGGCAACTATCGCCCTATCTGCCTATTGTCTATCATCTACAAGTTGTTCACTCGAGTCATCCTAAATAGGATTGGCAGAACACTAGATGAAGGACAACCATGCGAGCAAAAAGGGTTCCGCAAAGGATTCAGCACCATCGACCATATCCACACGATAACCAAGCTCATTGAGGTTTCTCGGGAGTTCAAGATGCCGCTCTGTTTAACGTTCATTGATTTAAAGAAGGCCTTTGATTCTGTTGAGATGGAAGCAGTCATTGAAGCCCTAGCCAATCAGGGCATTCAAGCCCAATACATCAAGATCCTCCGTGAGCTGTATTGCGGATTCACTACCAGGATCTCACCATTCTACAAAGAAGTGATCGTTGATGTCAAGAGAGGGGTGTGGCAGGGTGATACCATTTCACCGAAACTCTTCAGTGCCACCCTCGAGAACATCATGTGACGACTGGAATGGGAAGAAATGGGAGTGAAGATAGATGGTCGGCAACTACACCACCTCCGCTTTGCTGATGACATTGTTTTAATAACACCAAACATCAGCCAAGCGGCACAAATGCTGGCCGGCTTTGACCATGAGTGTGGAAAGGTAGGACTACAGCTGAATCTTACGAAGACAATGTTTATGAGAAACAGCCTCGTTCCTGATGCCCCATTCGCTCTCAACGGAACGACCATCTCCGAATGCAACAGCTATGTGTACCTAGGTCGAGAGGTCAACATGACAAATGACCTGGCACCCGAGCTGCGCAGGAGGAAGAGAGCGGCTCGGAACGCCTTCAAGAAGGTCGAAGAAATAGCTAAGAGGACGAAGAACCTCCGGCTCCGGGCACATCTCTTTGATTCCACTGTTCTTCCTGCTTTAACATATGCCTCAGAGACCTGGGCCCTACACAAACAGGATGAGAACGCTATTCAGGTCTCCCAAAGAAGAATAGAAAGAGCTATGCTTGGAGTATCACGTTTCACTCAAATGACAGAAAGAATCCAGAGTTCTGACATGCGTCGACGATCAAGAATCAGGGACGCTGTCTCATTTGCCAAGGTGTCGAAAATCAGATGGGCTAGTCACGTAATGAGATTTAAAGACGACCACTGGACTAGAGCTGTTACCGACTGGATTCCACGGGATGTCAAGAGACCGCATGGCCGCCCACCTACCAGATGGTCAGACTTTTTCGTCAAAATCTTGAATGATCGGTTTGAGGCTCTTCATGTTCCCAGAGCGAACAGATGCCATTGGGCTACACTAGCACGCGACAGGGACAAATGGAGACGTTACTGGCGCCCGCTCAAGAAAATCAAAGACTAACGGGAAGTTAAGTGATTAAGTGATTAGTTATAAATTAAATAACTTCTATGTTCTTTATACCATTATATAAATGAATACTTGCTTAATTAGACTAATACATAAACTCATCCTAAGTTTAATTTGTTGATTTTATTCAGAAATTCAATGAATTCAGTACTTTAAGTCTTTTGGGTAGTTTTAAGTGTAAATTTCATTAACAATTCAAAGATGGAAGCAGTGCTTTCCCTGTTAAGCATGTTGTTATCATTGTAGTTTATCTAAACTACAGGGGTTTATCTAAAACATGAGCAATGAACCCTTTGCCTGATACAGTCCTGGACAGATTTAAATTATAATGAGCACAGACACAATTCTACAAGTACTCTGTATACAAAGTATCCTCTACTGTATTTTATATTTTGTTATTTGCTGCAAGAACTATTATAAAACAAGCTTAGATTTCTAGATATATAAAGAAACATATGTTTATCTTTCTCTAAAATCTCATTCTCAGAAGTTGCAGGCCACAATTTAGACAGATCTGCTGAACAACATAAATGTTAATGTTTCCATGGTGACACCATTCACATGACAGGTACCAGGTTTTTCTTGCTTGTATGGCGACATTTGCAAAATTTTGAAAGTAATCACACCAGAGTCAGACAGGCTCCTTTTGACTGTAATGGGTTGAATCTATAAATTAGTAAAACTTATATCAAGGTGAGTGACTCTCCACCACTATAGATACTAATGGGTTTTAAATTGATTAAGCTGCTTTAATTACATCAAAAATAAATCTATGTATTGTACTTAATCAGTAAAATATTCACAATTGTTTTAATTATGTCTTTACTAGTAATAATGGTAATAAATTTATCTATACATACATACATATATGCACATATATTTATATACACATACAGAAATACCAAGCACAAAAATTTGTAAGTCTACAACTGTACCTCATTATCTTTCACTAATAAAAATTTAAAAAATTAAAAAAAATTACTGGTGATACTATGAACTTGAATCAAAATTAATTCTTTTTGCTTCCTCTAGTTTTTTTTGAAATTTTACTTATTTAATTGTTATAAACACAGTTTTATCTAGAAATGTAAAAAAAAGTGAAAATTCATCTTAGCATATCCTGATATTTTTGGAGTCCTTAAGGTCAATAATTTAGTAAAACTGTATGAAGAACAGTAAAATGTTATAATATCTAGATGTTCTTTATTAAAATTGACTTGTTTTTCTTATTCTGAATGTATAAGAATTGCTATTTTGGTTTTTAGTGAAAAATGCTAAGCAAAGCTAGGTGTCATGGCTACTCATGTTAAGATTATCTACATGCTGGAAGATTTGGTTTTATTGCTGTTCTATGAGTGCTGACATGACACAGACCTTATGTCTCACCTGTGTCATGACAGTTATCAACTATACCTGAATTCCACTTGATTGGCAGTGTGGGAATCCCAGCTACCCAATTTCTCAGGGATGTTGGGACTCTGGAGTGAGAATTTGCATTTGGCAGGAAATGAAAAATAGTCCCAGTGTCTGCCCTGGTTCCTTTCTCTTTCCTTTGTGTCACTTGCTCTCACAGAATAGAATTTTAGGAAGGAGAAAAAGAGCGAAGTAAGATAAGCTCGTTTGGGAAATATGAGGAGAGAGAAAAAGAGTTTTATACCCAAGAGAAATACGGTTTCTCCAGAATTCAGAGCCACATCCCCAGTGGACCTTCGGGTGAACACTCACAGTGGGTGAAGAAAAAGAAAGAAATCTCAACTCTCTGGTATCCTATTCTAGATCAGGGAACTATGTATGCTCTGTGTCCCTTGAAAAGTCATTTTTGCTGTGGTTTCCCTAAAGTACCCTCAAGCTCTGTTTCAAGAATGTTGTCAAGGGGAAAAGCTGGGCCTCTCCATCTTCTCTTGGCTTCCTCTTGGTCCCATCCTTGGATTCTGTTCTCAGCAGTTCTAGTTGAGGCTCTGAATATGGAATTCTGCATCTCCAAGGCCTTTGGGCTCCTAAGATGAACCCTCTATTTCTTTCTTTGTTTTCTTTTATCTTTTTTTTTTGCTTTTGGGTCACACCCAGCTATGCTCAGGGGTTACTCTTGGCTCTACACTCAGAAATTACTCCTGGTAGAAATTACTCCTGGTAGCTTAGGGGATCATAAGGAATGCAGGGGATTGAATTTGGGTCAGCCGAGTGCAAGGCCAATGCCCTACCCACTGTACTATCACTCCAGCCCTGAACCCTCTATTTCAAAACCTTCTTGCCTTTGGACTGGCTTTGCTTTCAAAAAGGAACTGCATTGTCCTCAATTTATATTGATTACAATACCCACAACCTTTAAAAAAAATGTCCAACTGTTTCCATTATGATATACTGTGGCATTAATTATTCTGTCATTACCAAGCCCCATTTGTCCGAAACTTTAAAAAACAATATGCAAAAATTATACATACCTACATACACACACACACATGCAAGCGCAAACACTGCACCTGTCTTTGTCTGAACTGAATAAAAACTGTTGAGACCAAATAGGAGAGATAGGCAAGAAGTTTTACTTGTCCAATAAACTGCACAGTGAACATGATCCTGAACCCCAAATCCAGAGCTCAAAACTCCGATTGCATTTAGATCCTTAAACTAGTTTTTAGTGTGTTAATTAAAAGCATACATGATTAACTGCAATCTGTAGTAAAACCATATTCTTGATAAAAGTTTTGCAGTCATGTGATTCAAAGAGAGAAAATGATTCCTGTTACACGGCTCAGGGTCAGGGCACACTTTTCTGTATTATCAGGGGGTCAGACCAGGTGGTCACTAGCAAATTCCAGGGTCTAGCAGGTAGAGTCAAGCACAGGGTTGTAAGATGAGCAAAGATGAATAAATGGGTGCCCATGAATCTCAGGGACAAACATTTAGCCCTTAGCCCAACAGTAGGTAGACAATGTTTTCTTTATCAACTCAATATAGCAGTCTAGAATAGGTTGAGAGACAACTCGCATGCACACACACACACACACACACACACACACACACACACATACCCTTGTGTGCTTATATTTTTGGTAGACAACTCAGGAGCTTCCCAGGTATAAACAGAGACTAAACCTGCATTTATTGATTGATATACTTAGGTTTAGGGGCCATACCCATTGGTACTAAGGGATTGATCCTGGCTTTCACTTAGGAATTACTCCTGATGGTGCTCTAGGTAATATACAGATGCTGGGCATTGAACCCGGGTCAGCAGCATGCAAAGCAAGTCCCCTTCCTCCTTGTTATCACTCACAAAAGAGAAAAACCAAAGAAAGTAGTAGACAGCTCCAGACTGGTAAATTTCAGTTTTTGTGAAAAATGAAATTTATGTACAAGACTTTTCTTGGCTGTTCAAACTAAATACCAAAAGTGTACATGGAAACTTCACTCAAATGCTCTTAGCAACACATTACACTTTGTTAAACACATATTCCAGCCTGTATTCTTGAAACATGTTCCCAGAGCGAACAGATGCCATTGGGCTACACTAGCACGCGACAGGGACAAATGGAGACGTTACTGGCGCCCGCTCGAGCAAATCGACGACTAACGGGAAGTTAAGTGATTAAGTGATTAAGTGATTCTTGAAGCAGCTTCTCAGAGTGAACAACAGGGATGGATTGTTTAAGAGGAAAACCTGACCCAATAAAAGCATAAACAATTGAAAAAAGGCATAAGTTAACATATCAAGATAGTTGGCAAGAAATTTCACAGTCTGAATTTACCATTGTGGCCACATTCTCAACTTTTCTAGCTCTATAAAAGCAGTAACAAATAGTTGCAAAAACAATGAGGAAATTACGGATTCTGAAAATTGTCTTCTTCCAAGTACATAAAAATAATTGACAAAACTGTCAAGAAAACTAGTGCTTTGGAAAACATCCCATTTTGAAGTACTTATTCAAGAAAATGTCTTCATTTTTAGTAAGGAACATAAGGTGTACCAGCTTTATTCAGTGATCTTATTCTCACCTTCCTAATTTCTAGCTTAAGATGAACATGTTAGTTTGAACCAGAGTGGGGACGTGGTGAAAATGGGTGGCTTTACTGACGTCAGTTGCTGAAATTTAAAATAAGAGGAAAATCACCACTCCCCTGAAACGATGTTATTAATAGTAGCAAATATAGAGGAATATGTGGAAAATGTTTAAAAACATAGGCTGAAATAGAGATCTTAGTGGAATAAAAGAGCAGAAAATCCAGAAATATGTAGACTAGCCGGAGACATAAAAAATGACTCACAAAAAGGTGATTATAGTTCAGTCTCCAGACACGTACATGACCCTTCCACTTCCAGCACTGCCAGGAGTAGGAGTAAACCCTGAGCACAGTTGAGTGTGGTCTCAGATTAAAATATCAATAAAATAATGAAATAAAATGAATAAAATAAAATAAATATAACAATGACATTAAATAATGATAAAATGACATAAATATAAATTAATATAATTAAATTTAAAAAATTAAATCAAGAACAATTGAAGAGACTTAAAGATTTTAGTGTTCTATGCTTCTATACTTATCTAGGTATAAATGTCAAAATAGTAATGTATATTATTGAACATGAAGATTCAATAATGCCTGGCATAGAGTTCAAACCAATGCCTATTGGAGCATTGTGTGTGTGTGTGTGTCCTTTAAGTGCCTGTGTAGACACATTTTTAGCTGAATTGAGAGAGGATGGAAGACACAAGCTTCTAATCACTTACTCTTCAGTAAGACATACAGTCACAGATATAGGGACAATAACTAGAACAAAACAAAAACACAGTGACAACAGCAAGAACAAGCAGAGATATCAACAGCTACACCCACGGGAAAACAGAACTTAGTGATTTAGTACAGTAAAAATGTTTTAAAAATAGACAATTAAAAATAACTTACCCTGTGCCTTCTCCAGGTGGAATCCCAGTGACCATGAGCTTCTACAAGCATGGCTCCAATATGAGAACATCAGGACTATTCCTCCAAACCGCATGGGGACACTGGACCGAGCAGTTCCATCCTGATTCACAGTCAGCCCCTGATCCTGGAAATCATGTCCTCAACCCACCCATGGTGCCATCTTGCCATACCCAGCAGTGAAGAATTTTGGCCGGCGGACCCCACAACACCCAGAGAATTCTCTGGGCCTTCAACAGAGCCGATATCGCCGGAAGGTCCCAGATGGAGCAGGTGCAATCTCCCTGCCTTCTCCAGATGGAATCCTGGCGACCATGAGCTTCTACAAGCATGGCTCTGGTATGTGGGCATCAGGAATATTCCTCCGAACCGTGTGGCCACTTATGCAACCACACAACATTTCCTGATATGCAGAGTGACCAATGGAAAGTAAATGATCTATCTAGTGTCTGTCCCTGGAAGGCAGGATTGAATAGTGGTGGGAAAATTCGAGCAAAACATAATTTCCAACAGAAATGCATCTTGTAGAGCATCTGCTTTGCATTTGCACAGCCCCGGATTCTTCTCACCAAATAAGCACCAGAGTACCACTGGGCTGGCCTGGTTTCAGAAGCAATGCCAAGAGTAGCCTCCCAAATAGTAGAAAAAATATAGAAGCAAAATGAAATCAATAATCAATATATTGGTGGGTAGAGCAATGGTACAGCAGATAGGGCATGGACTTTGCATGTAGCAGACCTGGGTTCGATCCCCAGCATTTGATATGGTCACCCAGCACCGCCAGGAGTAATTCCTGTGTGCAGAGCCAGGAGTAACCCTTGAGTATTGCTGGGTGTGACCCAAAAAACAAAATAAATAAATAAAAAATAATCAAAATATTATTGCAGTTAGATTAGAGAGAAAATAGACATGGTGACAACACAATATATTTGCAAGTGGATCTATATTGGAACAAAGTTGTAGATATCACGCTTTGCTGTAATTAAATCAGTATTAGTACATCACCTCAAAAGATGAAGTACCATAATTTCTTGAATAACTGTTAATAAACTAAAAAACATGTGGTTAAGAGTTAATGAAAAGCTTGGGGCTAGAGAGATTGTATGGGGTACAGTGGTTAGGTACTTGCCTTGCACAGGTTAAACGGGTTCAACTGTCTGCACCACATACTATGAACCATTCTAGTAAATATCCCTAATCATAGAGCCAACAGTAAACTCTGAGCACCCAGCACTCTGAGCCCACATACCAGAGTCATGCTTGTAGAAGCTCATGGTCGCCAGGATTCCATCTGGAGAAGTCAGGGAGATTGCACCTGCTCCATCTGGGACCTTCCGGCGATATCGGCTCTGTTGAAGGCCCAGAGAATTCTCTGGGTGTTGTGGGGCCCGCCGGCCAAAATTCTTCACTGCTGGGTATGGTTTGGGTAAGAAACTAATAACAACAACAAGCACCACCTCACAATAAAAAATTTATAAAATGAATTGGAATTTTACCTATAAAGATGAATGACTTCAAAAACTAAGTTGTTGTGCCAGGGAGATAGTGCAGTGGGTTGGGTGTTTGTCTTGTACTTGGCAGAAGCTAGGTTCAATGGCCAGTACTCCAAACTACGCTGTCAAGGCAAATCAATATGGAAATGTTAGTATTTAATTCAAATAAACCAGGGGTAAAGTAAGTAAGTAAAGGCTCTCCCGTTGATCATCGATTTGCTCGGGCGGGCCCATTGGAGACTTTGTTGTTACTGTGTTTGGCATATCGAATACATCACGGGGAGCTTGCCAGGCTCTGCCGTGCATAAACAAACAACAAAGTCAGGTATTCACACCTTCTTGTATATAAATTTAACTCCAAAAATATTGTTAACCTAAATTTAAGATTAAAAAAAAAGCTTGCTGAAGGAAGGTGAAATATGGAATTGTTTTATACTAGTTCTCAGAATATAGCACAAAGGTGCAATTAATCAAAACAAAGACCACAAATGACAACATCCAAGGACTAAGTTTGAATATCTTGTGTGAGCAGTGGGTGGGGATCAGTTGATGAATAGCTTTGAGATCATCCCTAATTATGGTATTTTAAGTTTTCTAAAGACAGTGTTTTCAATCAACATTAATACAAAGAACAAGTGTTACAATATTAACACCTGTGTGTGTGTTTAACCTCTCCTTATTTGAAATGTTTTCAAAAACATTTGAAGGAAGATGCAGGCTGCATTATGAAATAGAGGAAGTGTGAAGAGTGACACTTTACCTCAACCCAGAAAACAGGTTAGCTAAGATACAAAAAGTGGAGAAGTAAGTGAAATTATCAAAATACATGTGCTCTCCTGAATCCAAGAGACACTGAGACTGATTTTATTACAGAAAGAACGGTGGTCGGCAGATGAGATCTCCACAGAGAATAGAGAAAGTCAGTTCATTTGTTCATAAACTTCGGCCCATGAAAGATGCCTGCCATGATGTCCCACAATTACTGATCTGACTCTGCTGAAACCTGGCGACAAGATGAGAAAGGATGCAGTTACATCTGGACAGTGAAGCAGAGGGACAAACTATCCTTCAGCACTTACTAAGAAGCATGAGATATTCTTTGGCGATTTGCTGGCTCTCTGTAGCTGAATAGTCCCAGTCATGGAATCCAGGAGTAAACTGAGGCTACAATAGAGCCTAGACACGACCCAAGGAATGAAATGATCCTTTTCCACCTTTCAGATGATGGTGTCCATCTAACTCCACTTTATATGTAATGTCTGAAGTGCAGAGGGTAACTCAAAGGGCTGGTGTCCATGTTCGATTCTATCCCTGGCTCCACATATGAGTCCCAATAGGAAAATCCCTGAGTGCAGAACTGGAGTAAGTCCCAAACACTACTGGGTGTGACCCCCAATTTTAAGTGAAGTCATAAAATTTGCTTATAAGTGGATGACATGAAGAGTATCACGCTGTTTGAAATGAGTCAGAAGAGGTACATACATAGAATGATTGCACTCATTTGTGGGGTGTATATATATATAATATAATGTATATATTATATATAATATATTAATATAACATAATATATTAATATATATTAATAAAATAATATATTAATATAATATATTAATATAATATAATATATTAATATAATATATTATATATAATATATATACATATAGTGAACAAGAGAAACAAAGGCCAAGAGAACTGCCCATGCTTGGAAGCTAGTCACAAATGAGGGGAAGTATGAGAGATGAGAGGACAGTTAGGACAGAGAAGGGACACTATGATAGTTGGAAATGATCACTCAGGACAAGAATTGAGTGTTGAAAGTGGGTAAAGGAGCGGAAACACTGGCAACCTGAGTCTTCTAGCTCTGGGTGGGCCCTGCACACTCTACTTCCTTACTTGTTGCCACCCTTGAGTCCCCTGACTGCCCTTTATTGATTGCTACAGTGGGCCCCTGCATTTTTAACCGAATTATCGCTTTTGTTAGACAACAGGTAGCTTCTCTATCTACCAACCCCATATAGGTGCACTATATTCGCCTGGCTATGGAAGATGCTAGGCTGTCGCAGGCCTCCGCTGGGTCAGTCGAGCTCCCCCGCCTGTCTATCGAATGGACCTTCCCGTCGCGGGAGTAGTGGCGTCGGACCCGCTCCCTGCACCCCCTTTTTTTCTTATTGGAGCCCGTCAGTTGCAAGGCAAAGCACTGCAAGGGATGGCCCTGTGGCCAGTTTCCGACTCCCTGAGAGGCATGCTGGGTCTGCATGGAGGTTCCTCTGTCCCTGCCTTTTTCCACAATTCCCTTCTAGCAAGGAGAATTGAGGGATGGGCATCTCATCCTCCCCTCCACAAAACAGAGGTATTTTGCAATCTCGGGGGGGGGGGGGGGGGGGGGGGGACCCAGCCACTACCTCCCTGAATGAGGCTTTTATATAATATCGAAGGGGGAGATGTGGGAAGCCAAGAGCCCTCTCATAGACCCTGACCATGGTTCCCATGTTAGGAACTGCTTGGGACAGACATTGGTGACAGTCTCCCAGGACTTCCTGATCTCAGCCAATACCTGATCTATAGCCACACATCAGGCTGACAGCTTATCTGGCCTTATCTATAGTAACCTCCAGGATGCATCTACTCCCTAAGACCCTTTGATATACAAATGTAAAGCTCAGGATGCACCTACTGCCACAAGACCCTTTGATGTGCAAATGTCTACCTTGAATGTTAGGTAATGCTCTTGTTTCTGACCTTACCATATATGGTTATATTGCCTCTGCTCCTGACTGAGCTGCCCGGACCCTATATAAACAGCCTGTATCCCTCAATAAAGCCTGTCCCTTTTTCTCTCTTTTTCTATTTCTAAAAAAAAAAAAAAAAAAAAAAAAAAAGAAAGTGGGTAAAGGGATCTACATGGTAACCTTTCAGTATCTGTATTGCAAAACATAATGACAAAAGGAAAGAAGGAGAGAGAGAATGAGAGGAGAGAGAAGAGAGAGAGAAAGAAGAAAAGTGTCTGTCATAGAGGTAGACTGGGGGGGAGAGGGAGTGGACCGAGGAAACTGGGGACATTGCTGGTAGAAAATGTACACTGGGGAAGGGACAGGTGTTGGAACATTGTATGACCAAAAACTTATCATGGAAAACTTTGTAATATCTCCTGGTGACTTCATTAACAATGGTCTAGTGAAAGAAATTAGCAACAAAAAGGTCATTAAGTTCCTATGCACACAAGAAGATAGGGAACTTAGTGAATGATGTAAACAGTTTCTGAATCTTTTACAGCCTCTGCTTGCAGAGGAAGAGAGGAGATGTAGATGAACCCTTCCCCCCACCCCAAGCATTTGCAAGAGAAAGGAAAGTTTAACGTATCATTCCATCATTGTTTCTTCAATTAAAAACAACCAGCATGTTACTTTGGTCCATCAGGCATAACCTGTTCTGGTACTTGATTGCTTAGTCCTGCAGGGATTGCTGAGAGGAGTTCTGATTGGTAAATATTTGAAATCATTTATCTGGACATATCAATAATAAAGAAATCAGTTTGAAAATTGTCTCTTCTTCTCCAGATCACATGGTTAAGCACCCCCCACCTCCTCAGCTAGTCATTAGGAAAGATTTTAAAATAGGTTAGACTTAGAGGAACAGAATGATGACAGTTGAGGTCTGTTCTGCGAACGTTTCAGCCAAACACCACATATTGTTCCATATTCTACTCTGATCTTGCACTTGCTTCAGGCCACAGTGAAAACTTTGCTGAATAGTCACTTCTACCTATAATGCATTTACTAATTGGTAAAACATGTCTTTGTCAATTGGGTTCATGCTAAACTATTTTCAACTCAGTAGCTGGAAATACTAGTTTTTTTATCCAAATTCCCATAGATTTCTCTGAACTCACTAAAATTTAAACTTGTTACTTTTCTTCTAGAAAAATAAATCCCATCACCAGCCTATAGATATTCTTATTTGCAAAACTGATGGAAGGTACCCTGTCTTGTGTATCAAATAGATTTGGAACTAGAATAGTACATTGAATATATAGAAATCATCTAATTTTACAGTAATATTTTCCACCTAATAATGAGTTATGTAACTTTTAATTATGTGCACTATTAATGGTTAATGAAACCAATGAGACATTTATTTGTCTGGGAGTCCTTCTGATCAGTGCTCACGAGGTCTGAGTGCTGCTCCTGTTGATTTTGACCAAGTAGGCTGGTAGCTTTATGTGAGGCCAAGAGGTTGTGGTACTTTGGTACTTTTCATGCCCTGTGGTACCAGGGATCACCAAGACCATCTGCCAATAATTGGAGTCTCCAAGGCCACAGTTGGGGGCAGTCACTGGAACTTTATGGGAATTGAACTGGGTTCGGTTGCATTCAAGGCTTTTGCTCCTACATTTACTCTCTGATCTACCAATAAATGAGACATTTAAAGGCATTTGTAGGAAATCTCTTAAAGCTACCAAGAGTATTCGATATGCCAGACACAGTAACAACAAGGTCTCCAATGGAGACGTTACTGGGCCCGCTTGAGCAAATCGACAATCAACGGGAGGGCCTCTACCTTTACCTCATGAACATATCAGAAAATAATTCAAAGATGATCAAAACTTGTTGCTTTCTATGCATGGATTAAGAACATTGTATTCCTCTTATCAATTATTAGTTATTAGGGGCTAGAGAAATGGTACAGTAGGTACATTTGCCTTGCACATGGCTGACCCAGGTTCTATGCCTGGAATTCCATATGGTTCCCTGTATTCCATCTGCAGTGGTCCCTGAGCACAGCGTCAGAAGTAAGCCCTAAGACAGCTGTGTGTGGTCCCAAAACAGAATCAAACAAAAATATTAGCTTTTTCTTCCTCTATTAGTCTCAGTATTATCTTAAATGTTTTGTTGCTCTCTAATATATGCAGTTTATCAGCACTCAGCAGATGTAAACCATTGTCCCAACTGAGGACAATTTATTATCTCATTTCCTTAACCTAAAATAGCTTATTTCACAAGATCATACCAATGCTTGGACTAAGTCACAAAGAAACTACACTCATCATGTTGACAATATCACTAATTTACGGAGTCAGAGTTTGTCTTTCATGCATTGGAACTTTAAATGCCAACGCTGACATCAGTGCTACATGGATAGCTTTCAGCCATTCATCAGTGGAATCACCATTACACATTGAACACACTTACATTGCAGGCTAAGAGCCAGGTCTTCGAGCACAATTTATTGTAACATGTTATAACATGAATATAATTCACTTTGTTCCCTAGAAAAATCGAAGCCCCCATAAATACATAAAGCACCATAATTGCTTGAATATATTTGTACAGTTACAGAGTGTCGTAATAATTCATTTTAAATGAGTTTCTAGAAACTATGTGTCAGAGACTGAATTTGATGCAGAAAATACGATGTTGAACAACGTTCAAATCTTTGTGAAACGTGCTGTCTGTTGAAGATGTAAGGAAGCAAAAGATAATTGAAATATTAGGAAGGGGCCCATGGAGAAAGCTTAAAGGGATGGGATTTGTGCCTTTTTGTGAATGAGTTGCTGAGTTTATTTGCTATGATCGCCTGACCCCTAAGACCTCGATTGTGTTCAGCACTGTGGTGGCCCGTGGCAGAATCACCTGATCAGTACGACATTGCCAAGTCTGAGCACAGATCATTTGACCTGCACCCTCTATGCCCCTAAAACTTATTTTTTTAGGGGGTACCCTTAAAATATGTTGGGAATAAAAGTTGTAGAAACAGAGTAAAAGTCCACCAAAACTCTAATGTCAGGTCTGACCTGTAGGGGAAAATCATTTTGTGTAGTCATCAGTACTAATACGAATGACAGCTAAAATTGTTACAGAAAGATTTGAGTATATGCAAGAAAACACAAGGTAATTTAGTACTAGAAATGTTTTTAACATCGATGACATGTAAGATTCAGGATTAGGGTAAAAATTGTTATTTTTGACATAGTTCAAGCCATTAGTTGGTGGTATATTAGACATTAGGCCACCCTGGTAATAGCTCATTCAAACATTTTCTTTCTAATAACTTTTTTAAAAGGATACGGAATGATGTGATTAGATGTATATGCTAGATGTATATGCTAGATGTGTATGCTAGATCTTCTAGATTAATTTATGAAGGATATTAATCCTAAATGATAAGATTACAATGTTTATAAAAAGTTGACTAAATCAAGAAAGATCTAAGCATCACTTATTAGAATGTATAAGCATGTTTCCTAAGTTCTATAAAAAGGGCAAGATGCTTATTCAAAATAATTCTAATCATTATAATTAGTCCACATTTGTGAATTTTATAAGAGGAGGATGTATAAATTAGAATCAAATAATTATAGAAATTGATGAGCAATGTTTTGCTAACTTAGAAAATATGGCTGTGCTTCTTCATTTGTGCCATAGGACCAGATAAAATTTTTGAATTGTTTCAAAGGTAATATAAAAATTTGCTTTATTAAAAGTTGTATCACCCTCATAGAAATGGTGTTATTATATTAAGTTATGCAAAGAAAGAAAGCTAATGCTAAATCTAAAAAAATTATTTTACAAAATAAGAGTTAGCATGAGCTAAGTGCAGCATGTTAGAAATGATGACTATTTCCTCTTTAATACACCATTATTTGTTTCTGGTTTGGGGGCCACACCTAGGGATTCTCAAAGATTTCTCATAACTCTTGCTCCGAAGGATCATATGAGATTCCAGGGATCGAACTTGGGTCAGCTGTGTGCAAAGCAAATGTGCTCTCCACTATACTATCACTCTGGTCCCATAAAAAAGAGTAATTATGGGGCCAGGCCAATAAGGTATATAATAGTATAGCAGATAAGGTGCTTGCCTTGCCTATGGTCAGTCTGGGTTCAGTTTTAGGCATCCCTTGTGGTGCTCAAAGCACAATCAGAAGTAATCCCTGAGCACAGAACCAGAAGTAATCCTTGAACACATAACCAGGAGTAAAACCTCAGCACTGGTTGTGTGCCACACCGAAAAAAAAAAAAACTATTAAAAGTAAAAGTAAATACTATAACTGTATTTCAATTCTATAGAAAACTTCTCTGTGTTGTTAGTTTTTTCAAAGGATCAATAAGGGACCATAGAGAATAGTGCAGTGGGGAAGGCACTTATCTTGGATGGATTGAACTTGGGTTAGATCCCTGACACTCCAGATGGTCTCCTGAGCCTATCAGAAGTGATCTCTGGGCATAAAACCAGGAGTAAGCATTGAGCACCACTGGGTGTGGTGCAAAAGCCAAAAAAAATCAATGAAAAATTATTTTCTCATTAAATAGACAAAGAAGTGAATTTAATGGCAAATGCATAAGAAAATCACGAAGACCCTAAACCTCTGAACTTAGAGGCAGATAATCACTGTCACTGTCCTCGCATTGTTCATCAATTTTCTTGAGTGGGCCCAGTAACATCTCCATTGTGAGACTTTGTTGTTACCATGTTTGGTATATTGAATATGTCACGGGAAGCTTGCCATGCTCTCCCATGCGGGTGATATAGTCTTGGTAGCTTGCTGGGCTCTCCGAGAGGGAAGGAGGAATCAAACTCGAGTTGTCTATGTTGGCTATGTGCAAGGCAAATGCCCTACCTGCTGTGCTATCGCTCCAGCCCAGAGGCAGATAATAATCACATTAATTTAGAAATCATAGCAATTAGAGAAAATAAGGCAGGTGGGATAAAACATTAGTATGTTGTATAATAAATTTAAATAACATACTATACAAAAGATTTAAAAGCAAAATACTGATACCAAATACATAGAATTTGAAATTAATATTATCCTTTATATTAGCATGTTAGCACTGTCCTCCCATTGTTCATAAATTTGCTCGAGCAGGAACCAGTAGCATCTCCATTGTGAGACTTGTTGTTACTGTTTTTGACATATTGAATACGCCATGGGGAGTTTGTCAGGCTCTGCCTTGTGGGCAAGATACTCTCTGTAGCTAGCCAGGCTCTCCAAGAGGGATGAAGGAATCGAACCTGGGTTGGCCGTGTGCAAGGCAAACGCCCTCCCCACTGTGCTGTATAAATCGAAAAAAATATGTGTAAGATCTATATCAGGAGCATTCCAGTGGTGAATCCTGTTTTATTCTAGTGAATGAAATCAACGGAGAATAAAATATAAGAGGAGATTTCCATATACTTGATAAAAGGATTCAAGACTGGCAAAATATCAATTTCTCCCAGGTTTCTCTAGAGTCA
This sequence comes from Sorex fumeus, assembly GCF_029834395.1. NCBI lineage: Eukaryota > Metazoa > Chordata > Mammalia > Eulipotyphla > Soricidae > Sorex > Sorex fumeus. The sequence goes on along the minus strand of NW_026606149.1, from coordinate 2,379,099 downwards.
ATGCAATCACACTCAAAATTGTTATGTTATTTTTTGGATAAATTAGTTAAACTAATTAACAATGTTTATAAAGTATCAAAAAGTCTCAAGTTAAACTGTACAGTATCAAAGAATAACATTATAAGACTGATATTACTTAATTTAGGACCAGATATATCAAGTTAGTGTGATCTTGGCAAAACAAGAGCCAAGTGGGGGCTGGAGCAATAGCACTGCGGGTAGGGCGTTTGCCTTGCACACGGCCAACCTGAGTTTGATTCCCAGCATCCCATATGGTCCCCTGAGTACCACCAGGGGTAATTCCTGAGTGCAGAGCCAGGAGTAACCCCTGTGCATCACTGGGTATGATCCAGAAAGCAAAAAAAAAAAAAAAAAAAACAGCCAAGTGGATAAATAGGGCAAAATAGAGCACAGAAATAGTTTGACACAATAGTTGTGACCTGATCTTTGATAAAGCAGGAAACATATGCACAAAGTCTCTGATAAATAGAGCTGGAATAACTAAACACTCACTTGCAAAGTCATAAAGAAGCATCTATATATTTGCCTTTCCCAAAATTTAACTTAAAATGGATCAGAGTTCTAGATGTAAAACACAAAACTATATAAAATGGCATGGTTGAAAACTTAGGTAAACATGAGTATGGATTTGACTTCTTAGATGTAACATCAAAGACACGACCCAGGAAGTAAATAATTTATAAGTGAAGTTCTATTAGAACTGAAACCTTCTGGAGCCAGGGGTAAAGCTCAAAGGACTGCATTGCATGCTTTGCATGTGCAAAACACAGAATGAGTTCAGAAGCACAGTATTGAATAGCCCCAGAGTACTGCACAGAGCAGAACCTTCCTCAACACTGTTTGTTATAAGCCAGATTCAAAACTGAAAGAAACATTTGCTAATATTTATCAAGAAGGAAGAGAAGAAAACATTTGCTAATAATTATCAAGAAGCAGAGAAGAAAAAAATATTTGTAAAGAGACAGTTGAAAGGGACTTTTTTCAAAAATACAAAAGTAAATTTCTTTAACTCCTTGGTATGAAAAACAACATGATATAAAGTAGGCAACAGCCTTAACAGTTATCTCACCAAAGAATACATAGATACTATTAATAAGAAAAATGAAAATTCTCACATTTAGCATCAGCAAATGCTCTTTGAAATGTCCCTGCATGTCTATCAATGTCCCATACATCTATCAGAATGGCCCAATGTAGAACTTAAACACCATCAAATGCTGTCATCATGTGAATCAATGTAACTCATTTATTGCTGGTGAGAATGTAAAATGGCACAACTATTTGGAGTGTACTTGGCTGGTTCTTAAAAAAATGACATATTTTTGCATATTTTTCTTTCTACAAACTTACCTACTGTATTAAAAGGATCATAGAGAAGAATCCAGCAATTTCCTCCTAGGGGAATAGGACTAAAAGTGGAAAATTTATCAAAACCTCTCTCCCCTTGTCTAATCTAGAATGTAACCAGAACTCTCAAAACCAATGGCACATTCAGATAATCTGATGTGCACTCCTTAATAGAGATTATTTTCACTTAAAAGGAATGGAGTCGAATTGGGAGAGAAGGGGAATTTAGGGTAATTCCTGTCTGAATTCACTGTTACCAATTAATTTCCACTAGTAAGTTATCAAGGAGAGGCAGCTAAGTGTTCTCTTTATAACTATCCTTCATGGTTTAGATGAGCACAATATAATTAAAGCTTGACTAATAAAAGGATGGCTTGCTAAAATCTATTGTGATCCAAAGTATGGTGATTTTAGGAAAAAGAATACAAAGAGGACAGGCTGATAAAGTCCAAGACCATAGCATTGGCCAATAGATGCCACATTCTCTTAGTTCCTTGCTAGACAAAGTATATTCATTTAAAGAAATCACCCTTTTCTCAGGGAATAGTACACTTAAACCCCAGAAGAACAATGGAAAACTATCCTTACCCAAGTTACATTTATTTAGTAAATTGTAACTGTAGCTTGTTTATATTGAACTTGTAGCTATATCTATATCTATTCAGTTTGCTTTGAAATGTTATATGAGTAGTATTCAAATGAAAATATTTTCCCTTGGTTATTTGCTTGCTTTGAAGTTTTTATATGTAGAAAAATCAAATGTTTCCATTGAACTAAGATGTAAAATGTCAAAGTACATTTTTAATAGATCAATTAATAAACTCATATAGTTATAAAGTAAACAAGCAGGATATGTTTGCTTTATGCTTTTTAGTAATTATAAAATTAACCAACATCTAATAGAACAAGCAGTGTTATGGGTGCTGTCATCTTTTTTATAAGACAGAAAAAAATATCTGTTAAAATATCATTTTTTTGAATTACTATGGAAATGAACTGTTTTCATTTACTCTTAGTTTGCAACTCAAATAGTATGCATCCTGGTTATTGTATGTCTCAGTCAATAGAAACAGAATGAGATTAGAAAGACAAGGCTGGGGGTATGGTGCTGCCAGCAGGTCAATCTGTACCTGTGAGGTGAGTGCATCAGCAGCCTGATGGCGCCTTCAGACTTCCAGATACTCCAAAATTGCTTCTGTGCCTTTGTCCAGACCCCAAAAACTTGGGGCAAAGTTTACCAAGAAAGTAAACAGACAAAAGTTAGGTATGTGGGAAACACACCCACAAACCACCTCTGGCTCAGCTATATAATTGGAAGCATGGCCTCTTTGGTTCCTGATGGAACTGCTTAATGGCCGTGATCCCAGAGACTCAGAAACAAATCTCAAAACCCAACAGCTTTTGGCAGAAATGAGTCTAGTTCCTGTAGTAGGTTACTGTACCTGGGCCACCCCATGGGGGAAAGGGTGCTGTCCCTCCACCTGCTCCCCCATGGCGGCCCGGTGGCCACCATCCACCAGAGGACATTGGACAGTCAGGTTTAGGCCAGCAGAGATGACACAAGTGGGACCTCAAGGGATGGGGATAGAATGGGCCCTTTCCTCCCCGTCCCAACGAGACCCCAAGTCACCGCCAATAAATGGCCTTTCTGGCTCCTGATCAAGCTGCTTAATGGCTATGATCCAAGAGACTCAGGAACAAAACTCGGAACCCAGCAGGCTTTGGCAGAAATCCCTCCAGATTTAAGTGTTAAAATTTTGGAATTTCAAAATTGAGCAGTCACTGCTGAAGCCACGAGATATCAAATTGTCTACTGTTGCCTTTTCAGCAGATCTGAGTATTGGGGTAAAGTCCCAAATAATAATGGTGGATCTGATGTCAAAATATTAAATGTAATCAAAGTAGAGAGTAATGTGGAAATCATCTGCCCCACAATTTTGGGGAGGGTGTCGGATGGGGGTATACTGGGGTTTTGGGGGGTGGAGAATGGGCACTGGTGAAAGTATGGGTGTTTCATTGTATGAGTAAGACTTAAACCAGAAAGCTTTGTGACTGCTCTCACGCTGATTCAATAAATAAAATTATAAAAAATGGAAAAAAATGTAAGGTGGAGTTCATGCCCAATTCAATCACTAATCAGTGGCTGAATAAATAGCAGTACTCCTGCATAAAAAAAAGAAAGACAAGTCACAAATCCCCTAAAATAGAATGTCTCCTAATGATTCTTGGAACTAGCACTATCCAATAAAATTTCCTATGAAAGGAGATTTGTCCTCTATCTGAATTTTCCCATACAAAACACATTAGCTATATGCAGCTACTAAACATTCACAGTACAGATGAGTAACTGCATTGACTATTTTATTTATTTTTATGTATTTTATCCTCTGCAGAAGCAGTTCTACTCAATGCAATGCCCAGAGCTCCAGTGAAAGGACACTCAATGTATTTTGCTTATAATCTCTCCTTTTGTATTCATGAAGAGTTCCCAAAGATTATTATTGATCAAAAAAATCAGGTATCTTTAAAGTTGATTGCTTATTTTCATGACTGCAGTGAAAGTTAAATGATTGCGTGTTGCCTTGGCTCATTTTTCAGCCAATAGATCTACCATATTAAACAATGACTAATATTTTAAATTAAGATATGTAGAGAAGTTTTACATAAAATTTCAGATTGGATTTTTGGAAATTTGTTATTTACTGTTAGAAAATTAATGTTTAGTAAATTTTATCTGTAATATATAAAAATGAGGTTAAATTCATCTCTTCCTAGGTAAAGGTAAAGGCCCTCCCATTGATCGTCGATTTGCTCGAACGGGCCCAATAACGTCTCCATTGGAGACTTTGTTGTTACTGTGTCATCTCTTCCTAAAATTCTCAAAATGTACTAAGGTTGATGAACTGACAGCAGGTGACTTTACTTACATTATATTGTGAGATTTTAATCCTGCAAATTAGGTTACAGACCATTTTTCTCAATGCCGTCCCCCAGGCATATTTTATATGCATTGACTGTACATAGAAAACTGACTTCTATTTATTGATTAATCACTGACTTCCTGATGTAGTAAGAAGTTTCCACAAATATGAAACAGCAGCTATGCCTTGATTGTGCACAATTGATTTGTTTTAATTTCTCCTGATGAAAAGGACTGATTTTGTTATTGACCTATGGTGATAATTATAGTGCTATAAAAATTAAATTGATTTACATGAGTTTCTCAATTGAAGTATGGATATCAGTGAGAATAGAATACAACTTAAAATTTTCTATATTTCAATTTACAAAAAGACTATAAAACTATATATCAGTGATAGATTCTAAGACATATAAAGGAATTCCTTAACTATCTCTTTTAAATAAATAAGCGGCATTATATGCTGTAGAAAGTATTTTATAAGACTTCAAGCCACTAGATCTGAAGGTTTCTTTAACATACATACAAATAATTTAAGCACAAATCAGAGAAATAAAGACAAGAGATTATTAGAATATACACGGTGAAGTATCAGACTGCAGGAGGTATAATCTAAGTATTTATTGAGTATACACTCAGAAAGTCAGAGAACTATAAGCATGCTGAAAGTAGACTATAGACCAGACATGATTGCCACTCAATGCCTCTCTTGCAAAACACAGGACTCAAAAGAAGAGGGAGAGAATAAGGGGGAATGCCCTGCCACAGAGGCAGGGTGGGATGACGGGGGGATAGGGGGTGGGAGGGATGCTGGGACCAGTGGTGGTGGAGGATGGGCGCTGGTGGAGGGATGGGTACTTGATCATTGTATAACTGAAACCCAAGCACAAAAATTTGTAAGTCTATAACTGTACCTCATGGTGTTTCACTAATAAAAAAAATTTTAAAAAGATATTCTAAAGAATAGTGCTGTTCATTCAAAAGAACAAAAGCAACCGATGCTGGCATGGATGTGGCGAGAAAGGGACACTCCTTCACTGTTGGTGGGAATGTCCACTGGTTCAGCCCTTCTGGAAAACAGTATGGACGATTCTCAAAAAATTAGAAATTGAGCTCCCATTTGACCCAGCAATACCACTCCTGGGAATATATCTCAGAGAGGCAAAAATGTATAGTCGAAGTGACATCTGCACTTGTTTGTTCATTGCTGCACTCTTTACAATAGCCAGAAACTGGAAGAAACCTGAATGCCCAAGAACAGATGACTGGTTAAAGAAACTTTGGTACATCTACACAATGGAGTACTATGTAGCTCTTAGAAAAGATGAAGTCATGAAATTTACATACAAGTGGTACAATATGGAAAGTATCATGCTAAGCGAAATGAGTCAGAAAGAGAGGGATAGACATAGAAAGATTGCATTCATCTGGGGGATATAAAGTAACAAAGTATGAGATTAATACCCAAGAATAGCTGAGATCAGCACCAGGAGGATTACTCCATAACCTAGAGGCCAGCCGGGTATCCTAGAGGAAAGGGCAGTTCAGATAGAGAAGGGAGCACCAAATAAAGGATGTTTGGAGGATCCTCCCAGGAGGGGAGATGCATGTCGAAAGTAGACTATGGACTGAACATGTTTGCCACTCAATGCCTCTTTTGCAGACCACAACACCCAAAAGGAGAGAGAGAACACAGGGGATTGCCCTGCCACAGAGACAGGGGGGATGGGGGGATGGGGGTGGGAGGGATATTATCCATGGTGGTGGAAAATGGGCACTGGTGGAGGGATGGGTATCTGATCATTGTATAATTGAAACCAAAGCACAAAAAATTGTAAATCTACAACTTTAAAAAAAATAAATAAAATAAAGGGAAAAAAAACGAATAGTGCTGTTATACAATGTACAAATTTCAAGTTCATACAGGTAAATTAGCCAGATTTAACTAATAAAAGATGGAATATTCTTGATATTACAGAGAAGGGAGATCGAGTGTGATTTGTTTCTCAGAGCTAAGTGCCACTCAGAGTCTAATCCTATTTGATTACTTCCAGGAGTCATCAAAGTGATTGTAAACTGTCATGGTGCAGGTGGGCATGCATTTTACCAGGCAAAGTATCATTAGAATGAACATATAATGAAGCTGAAAGCCAACCATTGCTTCCTTAGTCCTGCATCTAGGATGGAGTCCTCACTCTGGTCTTAGAACCCACCAGTTCTGAGCTCAGTATCTTCTCCTCCTCGTGAGATGTTAAGTGTCTATAAAACATTAACTCCTTTAACAAAATCATGTGATGCATGCCCGTATTTTTTATGACTTTGTAAGAGAAATAAGCTTAAAGATGGGGACTTATCAAACAAGGGAGAAAATGATATCGGCATGTTACAGGATGGGGTACAACAATTATTAGTCCTTGGATATGCACACAATAACTTACAAGGATAACAGAGTGTTAATTTTTAAAAATTCTCTATATACTCATAATGGATTCTTTTCTATGAGTATCTCCTCATCTAGGTCAATTTTACATCACATTTACAGTAGTGATTCTCATATTTCATTAAACATACTACACTTATATGCTCTCAAATTGCTTAAATGATATCAATCCCAGTATTAGAAATTATATCATTCATGTTATACATTTTTTAAAAATTTAAGCTACATTGCTTTACACCATTTACGATTTCAGATATACTGATTTATAAATCAACAGCATAATTGCTATTTTCTCAGAGAAATATTTTTGCATTTATTAACATATATTTGGGAACTTTTTACCATTTTCCACTCTATCTTTCACTATCTTCTTTTTTACTACTATTTTGTTCATGTGGTTTAAAATTTTGTGTTGTTTTTCTCATTTCTCTATTTTATTGACACATATGGATGAATCATACACTCTATATTTTATCTATTATTTCAATAGTTATTGTAGCATCATTGCATTCTTTCAAAAAGTAAAAATAAGTATTGACGATATTTTTGAGGCTAAAATCAAAAACTTTTTTGTTGTTTTTTGGGTCACACCCGGCGATGCACAGGGGTTACTCCTGGCTCATGCACTCAGTAATTACTCCTGGCCTTGCTTGGGGAACCATATGGGATGCTGGGAACCAAACCCGGGTTGGCTGCATTCAAGGCAAATGCCCTATCTGCTGTGCTATCACTCCAGTCCCCTAAAGTCAAAAACTTTTAAAGGAGTTCGGTTTCCTGGTTATGATAGAATCAGGAACTAAAAAGATACACATTTTCAGTCTTAATCTAAGTGTTACAATGTATGTGATAATAAAAATGTTTAAAATAGATATGGAAAAATGTAACATGTTTTATTTTTAATTAAATTATTTTTTCTTTTGGGGGCCAAATGTGGCTTTGCTCAGAATTACTCTTGGCTCTGTGCTAAGGCATCACTCATGGTGGTGTTTGGGTACTATATGTGGGGTCACAGTTACAACACCTGTTGGCTGCATACAACTCAAGCATTTTGCCTACAGATACTATTGCTCTAGATCCTGTAGTATGTTTTTAATAGAAATAGATCACCTTAATAGTATAAATAATATGATGCAATCAGAATAAGAATGAAAAACTTCTCGTAAAACTCAAAGTTTACTTCTTATCTAATTTGGCTAAAGATAAACTGCTTGAGGCAAAGAACTTAATAGGTTTTTTAGTCATAAATTGGTGAGGAAAAAATTGCCAGATATTTTGTATTGATTTCATATTCTTTTCTCCTAAGATTAGATACTTAGGAAAATAAAGAGAAATAAGTAAAATATTCTCCAAGTTTTCATTCACCTCTGTTCTTCTGTATTCTAATACAGGTTTGTACTTCATTTTATTTTTTAATACTCTATTATAACCAGTACAGGTTTAGTCATCCATATTGTTAAAATATTTCTTATGATTTTCACTTCCATCCAGATAATTAACTTCTGTTTCACAGAGAAAACTGAGAATAGATCGTTAAAAATTATCTATACACTATGAACAATTTAACTGGCTAATAAAGCTTATGAATATAGGTAACTCAACTTTCTGTAGCTACTCTCATTCATTACAGTCTTTCCTAAGAAGATAAAAATGAGAAAACTTGCTAGGATTACCAAAATATATAGCAACTGTGGAGCAAAAGTATATGCACTTAAAATTATGCTTAGAAATCAGTATTTCAATAGTATATTTTACCTAAAATGTCTTAAGTAGCAATTATTTGCTAGTAAGATCATCTTAATATTATTTCAAAGTTTGTGTCATCCAATATACTGGATATCATATTTAAGTGACATTACAAACAAAATAGCTAATAATAAATTCAATGGTAATTCTATAATTTAGTTGAGTTGAATTTGCATATGCATGATATTAAATATTATGTGCAGCAATATTTTGTTGGAGCTTAGAGTAGATCAGCGGTTTTCAATCACCAGTCCAAGGACAGTTGTTCTTACACAGGCTAAATAAAGATTGAAAACCACTAGACTAGAGTGATGGAAGTAAATAAGCTTTCATTTCATCACCACATTCATTCCAGAGTCATGGATGCACTTTAAGATTTATTGAGATTTGATACTATGCAACTAATTTTACATTTAAAGGTGCAATATTTAATAAAGAAATATGAAAAATCCATCAGAAATATGAATGAACCAAAAATAGAGATGATAAAAATCTATTTATCATTTAAATTATACAAGATGGAACAATAAATCTAAGCAAACATAAAAAGTAAAATAGATAACAAAATGAACATTTAAAATATCATGAGTTGTTCAAAGTAACTGAAGGAAAATAGCAGAAAATTTTAAGGTAAAATAAAGTTAAAAATTAGGCGAAATGAGTTGTATAAAGAAACATAGAGTCTTGAAAAAAATAGCGTCAAGTATTGGATGGATAAGAATATGGCAAAACCACTCTTATTCAATACAGTACTGGAAATACTTGCCATAGCAATTAGGTAAGAAAAAGTTATCAAGGGCATCCAAATAGTAAAGGAAGAAGTCAGGCTCTCACTATTTGTGCATGACATGATACTATCTTTAAAAAATTCTAAAGACACTACAGAAAAACTCCTAGACACAATATATTTGTATCGTAAAGTTTCAGTCTATAAAAATAATAAGCAAAAGTCCATGACTTTCATATTTGCAAGTAATGAAAGAAAAGAGAGGGATATATTCGATATGCCAAACACAGTAACAACAAGTCTCATGATGGAGACGTTACTGGGCCCGCTTGAGCAAATTTTATATATATATATATATAAATATATATATATATATATAATCTCCTTCACAATTGTGACTCAAAAATTCAAGTACTTTTTTTGGGGGGGGGGCGGGGCTCACACCCGGTGATGCACACAGGAGTTACTCCTGGTTCATGCACTCAGGAATTGCTCCTGCTGGTGCTCGGGGAACCATATGAGATGCTGGGAATCGAACCTAGGTCAGCTGCGTGCAAGGCAAATGCCCTACTGGCTACGCTATTGCCCCAGCCCCTCAAGTACTTTGGAATCAGTTTAATCACTGAAGTGAAGGACCTATACAATTAAAACTACAAAATATATCTTCAAAAAGTAGAAGAGGACAGAATGAAATAGAAACATATCAAATGTTTAGGCATTGGGAGGCTTAATATCATCATAATAATACTACTGGAAGCATAAATTCAATGCATCCCTATAAAAAATAACAGTGATTTTTTTCAAAGAAACTAAAGCTCAAACACTCCTGAAACTCACCCCCTATCCTAAGAAATCCTTGGGAAAAGAAGATGGGAGGCATCACTTTCCCCAAATTCAAAACTACTACAAAGTGGTAGTAAATAAAACAGCATAGTATTGGAACAGAGACATATCAATGGAATAGAGTTGAATATCCTGAAATAGACCCTCAGATATATGATCAATTCATCTATAAAGGATCAAAATATATGAAGTGGAACAAGGAAATTCAGCAAATAGTGCTAGGAAAACTGGTGAGCCACGTTCAAAACAAACAAAAACAAGACAAATGCAGATGTCTTTTATTCACCAATTAAAATGGATTATAGACCACCTTGATGTCAGGCCTGAATCCATAAGGTACGCAGAGGAAAGCAAAGGCAAAACTCTCTATGACATTGAAACTAATGGCATCTCCAAGGATGAAACACCCCTAGCAAGTGGAAGTGGAAGCAAAGTAAACAAATGGAACTACATGAAATCAAGAAACTTCAAAGGAAATGGTGAAGAGAACAAAGATTCAGCCTATGTAAAAGGAGGAATGATTTACCTGTCACTCAATCTGATAAGGGGTTAATATCAAAGATATATAAGGCACGGGAAAAATTTCAGAAAAAAATCCACCAAAATTTCAAAACATGGGGAGAAGGGATGAACAGAAACTTTCTCAAAGGAGAAATACAACATCTCTTGTAGGGGCAGACTGGTAGGCAGGAGGCAAATTGGGTGGGAAACATTGATGAATGGAAGTGGACACTGGGGAAAGGAGTGGTGTTGAGACACTGAATGAATAAAACCCAGTTATTAATAACTTTGTAATTTCATAGTGACTAAAAAAGAATATGGTAAACCAAAAAGAAACATAATTAAGAATTGTTTTACAGAATTGAGCTTGTCCTGGCCATGAGATCCTTGTGTGTGTGTGTGTGTGTGTGTGTGTGTGTGTGTAGGTGTTATTTATATAGGAGGACAGAGAAAGGGGAGACCCTGGGACAGGGGTGGAGGGAAATGGGGACTCTGGCTGTTGGTGTGGTGTTGGGATATTGTGTATATGAAACCTTACCAATGACAGTATTGTAAAATTAAGAATCATCGTGACCAAATAAATAAATAAAAGAAGGAAAAACTAAAGCCTACTAAAGTTCTTAAAATTATTGTATGTAAGGAAGGCAAGCATTCACCCTGCACATGTGAGACACATTCTTATTTCAGATCTCCATACAGCAATTTATCAATAAATACTTGTAGGTGAGATTTGAGAAAAACATAAGAAAGGCCCTAAATATCTGCTATTACTAAACAACAAAAATTGGGTGAAGAAAACGGAAATGAAACTTAGTAAAACTAGAAGAAAAGGTTAAAATCTGATTTTAATACCAAAGAATTACCATATAAAAATAAATGGATCGCCAGTATTAAGAAGAAACTGACTGCTTAGGAAGTGATCTCTCTTCTAGTATAAAAGAATTTCAAACTCCTTCTAAAATCAGAAGAGGCACAAATATATTTTTACTTTAGAGCTCCACCTTATGTTTTACTTATAACACGACCCAAAATCTATTCTAGTCTAGTTAGTGAATCACTTAGTAAAAAGTTTGCCTTCTGCAGACTCGCTTGTTACTATGGAAACCAGAGAAACCTAGGGAGCAGTATGGCTGTGTGTTCAGTAATGTAATCTGAGGTCACTTGCTCTGCTGACACAGATACCACTTCTCCACCAGTATCTCTCCTTTCCAGACTCAGAGCTGGAAACCCAGCATCCTTCATGGGCAGAAGAGTCACACTGACAATGGAAGCAGACTCATAAAGGGATCGTTCGTGCTTGTTCTTGGCAGGCTGTCTAACCTAGCCATTATTCAGTGAGAAAGAATTGAGAATTGGGGCTTGTCTGTGTTTCAACTTTTTTTTTGGATATTCATTCTCTGTCACTGAATCTTGCTCTGAATTGAGTACCAGTTGCAATTCATCAGCTGGAAGAAGTGAGAATGTATGTTCTGAGGAATATGCAAAGGCAACCATCACTCTGTAGTCACCAAACATGTGGTCCAACTTGTGACCCTTGGTTATTTGGAAGGAAGAAGTTGTGCAGCTCCTGAAGTTGTAATGCTGCAGAAAATGTAGCAAAAATACAAAATGTTAGTATGGACTAGTTCTTTATGAATATTTCAGCAAAACACTATCAGTGAACGAGAAATTAAGGTTGCATTCTCCCAGTATATTCAGAAATAGAAGAACCACTGGGCCAAGAGAGTTCTCTGTGACTCACACAATAAGTTGCAGGAAGTAATATTTGGAATATTCTCAGGGTTAAAATTGAATTGCTGGGGCTGGAGCTATAGCACAGCAGGTAGAGCATTTGCCTTCCATGTGGCAGACTGGCTGAGTTCAATTCCCAGCATCCTATATAATCCCCAGAGTACCACCAGAAATAAATCCTGATAACAGAGCCAGAGTGACTCCTGTGCATGGCCAGATGTGACCCCCCCCAAAAAAATATTGAATTGCTGACAACTAAGAGGCTATGTGGCTGACTCAGCATCTGCCTTGCAAGAAAAAAGCTGAAAGTTCAGTCCTCGTCATACTTCAAGTGTGAGCAAATCCTGTTTTCTGTGATCCCCGGTGGATGCCACAGGTGAAATCCAGCTTGCACTACAGTCAGACATGTGTAAGTGCTACAACTCAAAGGAGATGATCCCCCAAGTGAGCAACTCAAGTAGCACATGTGCAAATACTATGATTAGGAGGTGACCTGTTGTGAGCACTATAGCCAAGACCCCAGCAACTACAGAGACAGACACAATATTAGTAGGAGGGTTACTCCTGGTCATTGCACAAGAAAGAGAAGGGTGTATGTGTGGGAAGATAAATAAATACAAGTGATTTACCACATTTAAGGGTTTCTATGTGTTGTATACTGCATCAGTTATGGGTAGTTGCAAAATAAGATCCTGGAAAGAATCTGTCTGCCCCAGGCTACAGAGACAGTGAAAAAAATGACAAGCTGGTGTGTGTTTCAGCTACATTCAAGCAAAGATGAGCTGGAGGAGCAACGTGGCAGAGTTCAACGTGCAGTTAGTACATGTTTGAAACTTCGAGTGGCTAATATTTAGGATAGGACAGAGAGGCGAGGCAGAATGAGAATCCAGTGTTTTGTGTTCAAACATTGGTATGAATGTCAAGTCCGAACTAGATGAGAATTAAGCCCAGCATACAACCTTTCTCTGCACTGTTTTGTCTGACTGTGTAGGTTTTATGCATGTAAATCTCTCCCTGTATAGGATTATGCTCCTGTGAGGAGATCTTAGAATTTTAAAAGCGAAAAACTGGAGGAAATGAGATGTGGCCTGACTTCTTAGGAGTTAATGTTGGCAATTGGAAACAAGAAAACGTTGTGGTAAAGATTTCAGTGTTCTGTCAGGTTATTAAACATACAACTATTTGTATTTTAGAAAATTAACCTTTTTCCTGATTATGAAACTGTGCTCAATTATTGTCTGCGTGACTACTTTCTGATATTTACTCTGTATATAAAAGCATGTCTGTATTGCACTATAGGATGTTACAACTTATGTTTTTAATGGAAAAATAACAAAAAAAATTCCATAAAGTTTCAGTGGCCTTTGAACAGAGTGGAAGGGCAACTTTGATGAAAAATCACTGAAGAACATTTTTAACGTGGCTATGAAATTTTCTAAGTTAAAAATTCTTGTGGCGAATGCATATACTTAATTTGTCACCATTTCCCAGTATTTATATATTTTAATGCACCTGAAATTAACCCTTCCTGTATTTCTTCAAACAGCAACATAACAATTAAAAGCAATGCTATTCATCAAAGCCAAGTTTTAAACATGGCCACTGAACTCCAGGTCCTCATAACTGAAATAATTTCTAGAGATAAAATAGGTTGGTGCTGTCAAGTGTGTCAAATTTTCTTTTATACCCTCTGAGATAAATAAAATCAAAAATAAATTTTCCAAGTTTCAATCTAAAAATCACACTGAATACATTTTTGGAAGAAATTAACCTTGGCTACTCTAATCTGTGACTGAATAAAATGAATATGGAGACAGAGAGCCGGTCTCATGAATGGAATGACATTGCCCTCGAATTAGACATGGGAGTATGTGAAAGTCACAAGTCACTAAGCAATATGAAGGAAACGCTTTGCCCGAGATGCTACCGGTGGTTGCTCTCTCTCCATTGTGTGCCCTCCTTAGGAATTTAATAAAGGTAGCGGAACTGTCAGCCCGCTGCGGAAGCTGATGGTCAAGTAATATGTAGGTTCACCCTCTACCTTCTTGATTTTCATGACAATAAAAAGCACATATAAAGTCTTTGTCACAGAGCCAAGTCACACAGCTGTCACACTGTCAGCCGGTCAGCCGTGGTGCTGATCTGATCTCACTATTGTGGTGGTTTGTGGAGACTAAAAATACTTTTGTTTCTGAGCAGGGATTACTAAGATTTCCCACATCTATTTCTTATCAAGAGGGATTTGAAAAGCACGGAGAAGAGTACAGACACCAAATTTGGAAGCAATCCTAATTGTTTTAGATAATTATATATAAAATATATATTTATATATTAGTATATATTATATATATTAATATCTATATCATCACTGAAAAAATAGCGACCTTTTTCCCATAGCTTTGTACCATATTAGAATAGATGGTTCCTAAGTAAAAATGTGTGAGATAGTGTATGCATTTGTACACAAAACAAGAAATATTGTAGCAGCTACTCATAAAATGCCTATGCTGTATTTTTAATCAATTTCTATTGAATGGTCATAGCAATCATTAAAATGCAGTCCAAAGAAGGAGAAAACATAAATTTCCTCTCTTATTTCTTGCTGGCTGCGTGCAAGGCAAATGCCCTACCGCTATGCTATCGCAATATGCTTATCATAAAAGACACTAAGGATGTAAAAGCAAACAAAAAATTCTATGGACATTTATACTTTGGCAATACCCAGGAACAATGAATAGTTCCCTGATATTAGTATGAATTTAGGATTAATTACTTTCTTCAGGACTAGAGAGATAACTCAAATGACTTGAGTGCTTACTTTGCACATGGGACTTCCAGGTACAATTCCAAGGAATTCAAGTGCCACAACACTATCAAGAGTAACCCCTGACTCGTCCCTACAGTAGGTTACCAGCACTGGGCCACCCCAAGTTGGAATTGGTTTCATGACTTGGCCTGGTCCCCCTGGAGGCTCGGTGACCGTCATCCTCCAAGGCCATTGGACAGTCAGGTTTGGGCCTGCAGTGACGAGACATGGGGGCCTCATGGTATGGGGGTGGAGTCAGCCCTTTCCTCCCCACCCCAACAAAATCCTGAGTTGCTGCCCACAAACAGCCTCTCTGGCTTCGGATCAAGCTGCTTAAGGCCATGATCCTAGAGACTCAGGAACAAATCTTAGAACCCAGCAGGTTTGGGCAGAAATCCTCCAGATTTAATTGTTAAAATTTCAGAATTCTAAAATCACACAGCCAATATTGCGACCACATTGACATCATATGTTATTCATAACCAGCAATAGAAAACAAACTGTCTACCATTGCCTTTTCAGCAGACCTGAGTGTTGGAGTAAAATCCCAAATAATAATGGTGGGTCTGGTGTCAAAATATTGAATGTAATCAAAGTAGAAAGAGAGAGAGAGAGTAATGTAGAAATCATCTGCCCCACAGGTAGAGAGAGGGTGAGGGATAGGGAGTATACTGGGGTGTTTGGAGGTGAAAAATGGGCGCTGGTGAAGGGACGGGTGTTTCATCATTGTATGACCGAGACTTAAACCCAAAAGCTTTATAACTGTTCTCACGGTGATTCAACAAATAAATTTATGAAAAAAAAAAAGAAAAAAATGTAAGGTGGAGTTCATGCCCAATTCAATCAACCTAATCGATGGCTGAATAATTAGGAGTACTTCTGCATTAAAATAAACAAAAAATATAGTAACCCCTGAGCACAGAGTAGCCCCTGAGAACTACCAGAAATACCTGCACACACAACAACAAAAAGATATAATTAAAAAAACACTCACTTCAAAAGGAGTTACCTCTGGCAATAACTCAGGGGGATCATATGGGATGCTGGGAATCAAACCCAGGTCAGCTGCGTGCAAGGCAAACACCTTACCCTCTGTGCTATCGTGGGCGTTTGCCTTGTGTGCAGCCAGCCCAGCTGAGCCGGGTTCGATTCCTCCACCACTCTCAGAGAGCCCGGCAAGCTACCGAGAGTTTCTAGCCCACATGGCAAAGCCTGGCAAGCTACCCGTGATGTAATCAATATGCCAAATACAGTAACAAGTCTCACGATGGAGACGTTACTGGGCCCGCTTGAGCAAATCGATGAACAACGGGAGGACAGTGACTGTGACCGTGACCGTCTTCAAAAGGAAAGAGGAAAAGTTCAGGTCTCTCAAGAGCATTCACTGAAAAAATTAAAGAATTTTCAAAAAGTATGTGGTAGATTTGATATAAAATAAAATTTAAATAAAGATAAATTCTTAAAGAGTTTATTTTAACAAATATGAATTTGGATCAGAGGCATCAGATGTGGTTAGGCACTTGGTACAAATAGGAACACACAAGAAAAAGTGCGTTGAGAGAAATAAAGTCAGAAGAAGAAAAACTAATTGGCCATTACTTATAATGCAGCTGGCATTTGGTGACTGCTCATCCTTAATGTTCTGCTTTTATACCCATGAGTCATTGATAGCCTTGACCACCACTGGAGAACTCTACTAGTCCAAAGACATCTATGTTTATTAATATAACAATGGATTGTAATTTGTCTGGGTGTCGTGAGGATTCTCTCTGATAATAAGGGACAATCTTTCCTGGCTAATGAAACTTCCAGGAAGAAATGAATATCATCTGCATCCTTCTGGAGGAAGAATTTAAGATATGTGTTTATTTCAAAGAAAAGTCCTCTTTGTGTTTTCACTCCAGTGCTTTCGGTTCAAGATAAATAATATCTCAAATGGCATATTTTGAGGTGGGATACACTATTACCTTTCAGTCTTTACCAAAATGGTCGCTTTTGTTACATGCAGAGCAGGTGGCAATTTTATCATATATACATCACATGAGTGATGCTAATTTTATTTGATAATTTTCTATGGGAGACACATAGTTGTACTTAATAATATCTAGGAAATAGTCTCTATCTACTTGATTCTAATTCTTAATTATTCCCAAATCTCTGGCTGGTGAAAAAAACAAATACTCCCAATCACGTGTTTTTCATCACACTTTTGCAAAGATAGAAAAGGCTAGGATTTCTGAGAGTGAGTGCAGTTGAGAACTGTAGTGCTTCCTCTTTGATCCTACTGTTTGCTAAAAAGACAGGTCAGAGAGAACAGCCTGTGTAAAGGTGAAATGCAGCAAAGTCAGCTGTTGGCTAACCATGTTCATGAAAAGGGAGCAGGAGGAGCTTAGTTTGAGCGTCGCATGATTAGGTGCAGGCCGGTAGGCTGTTGTCTCCTAGGGGAAGTGAGGGACTGGATTGGGATGGATTGACGCCAAGTTCCTATGAAGGTGAAGAAAATAGTCTGAGCTCCTGCCAGAAAGCTTGGGCACCCAAGCCTTGAACTCAAGTCCTAATTTAGAATTCAGGTTAGAGTTTTAAAAGTCATTTTATTTAAAAACATGGGAGAAGCAAAACAGAGATATCATAGAGGAGCTGACAGTAGAAAGACAACAATTCCTTCCCCTACCAAAGACGAAGGAATTCCCTACTGCAGAAGTTTATCATGAGGAATCTGCCCCTGAAAAATTGAGTTGAGGCTGGAGCGATAGCACAGCGGGTAAGGCATTTGCCTTGCATGCGTCCGCCAGGGATTCGATTCCCAGCATGCCATATGGTCCCCAGAGCTCCCATACTCTCAGTCAGGAATAATTCCTGAGTAGAATCAGGAGTAACCCCTATGCATCACCGGGTGTGATCCAAAAACCAAAAAAAAAAAATTGAGTTGAATTCAATATCAAAACCCAGAAAATATGTCTGCATAGGGATGACTGAAAGTGTTGAGAATTTTTTTCTGAAGAAGAAACTATGGAGACTCCCATCAGAAATTTTTGCTCCTAGTCACATTACAGCTGTGATTCAATGGTTCATCCATGAGTAAATTTATTGATCAGTCCCTTGTCCACCTTTCCTAAAACTGTTTTCCCATGTACATTTTCTATAAAAACTTGGACCAGAGTGATAGCTTTATATCTTTGATGCTCACTTGCATATTGGAAACTTGGATTTGATTATATTGTTCTCTGAGCATCACTGACCACTGAGCACTGAGACAAGAGTAGCCCAAATTACTCAGGAGGGGGTGTGGCCCAAACTCATCCCATCAAAAATAAATAAGTTACAGCAACTCCTCTGTACTGTACAGATAACATGTTTCGGAGACACAATCTTGTCACCTTCCAAACAATTGGCTACTTGTCAATACATCTCTTTCTTATCCTATTATTGAGGCAGGCTTATCACTTTTCTTTGAGTGTCAGTGGCCTCCAGAACTGGGTGTTTACAGTTAGAATTGATGGGATGGACATAATTTCCATCAAGAAAAGTAGGCTGAGATCAAGTGCATTTCCATAAACTTGGTGCCAAAGTGGCATGATGAAATCCTCTGTTCTCCAAACAAGGTAACTATTTTTCTGCCGAAAATACCATTCTTGGGAGGAGCAGTTCAATTCTCCTTTCATTAATCAAATTTTATTTCACCTCTAAATGGTGGCTTTAAATAGAAAAACAACATAATCCAGAATAAATGTGATGATCATTTTATGTGATTATAATTTGTCATAATTTAGTCAATAATGAATGTGATTATAATTTAGTCATATTGAAAATGTACGTTTCATCAATGGGAAATATTAGAAATAAAAATTTCAGGGTGTACCCGGATTTGGGCCGAGCATCCTCCACCCAGATCCTCCAAATTCCAGTAGGCGGGGGTCACACCCACCAACTGGCCCCCTGGCGCCGTGTAATCCTATCAGCGGCCAAGACTCAGAGAATATAAAAACCAGATCTCGGAAGAGAAGAGTGCAGTCTTCTGCCCCCGCGCCTGACTGTCCTCGCTCGCCGGGACCCCTTGGAGGGGAGCGGGTTGAGGTTTCCTCCCCGCCCTGACCAGGGCTCTGGCAGCCAAAGACCTCCAGGATCAGCCACCACCATGCTGAGACCACTCTCCGCACACTTGAAGGTTCTGGCAGAGGGACAAAGTCACGCGGGTTCCAGGGCCGAGATCTCCAAGCCTACCCGGATTTGGGCCAAGCATCCTCCACCCAGATCCTCCAAATTCCAGTAGGCGGGGGTCACACCCACCACCTGGCCCCCTGGTGCCGTGTAATCCCATCAGCGGCCAAGACTCAGAGACTATAAAAACCAGATCTTGGAACTGCATGGCCGCGAATCCCTGGGTTAAGTCTGTAGCACTGCACATGCATGTGCGCACACACACACACACACACACACACACATCTGGTCTCTTTCTGAAGACTAATCTACATCTACTTCCTCTCTCTTTTGGGGGGGATCACACCTGGCAGTGCCTCGGGGCTAGAGTTGGTTGTGCTCATGGACCAAGTCATGCTACACACTTCACACAGAGATCCTTCGTGCAAAGTCTATTTGGCTGTTTTTCTGGTCCTCCATTTGCTGATATTTATGTATGTCCATCATATAGAACATGTGCATGATATCTGTTAGTGTAAGAGAACATGTATTTCGACAAATCTATGTGTGACTGTGTTAGTATCTTTGTAATTTGGGACCACTTTGCTAATATCTGAAGTCATCAGTTTCTTTGCTATAGTAATGGGATTAATCTTCTTGCAGGGGGTTGCTTTTATGTTTAGGAAAATGCACACATATGAAAATATCCACATGCTGCTTGGCAGTAGGAAATGGAATAGCTTGAGTTTCCCCTTTTTTAGCTTTAGTTTTCCCTTCCCTTTTCAAAGTTTATGTTTTCGCTGATCATTTCTAAAGGCTCCCACCTTTTTGAACTGAAAAAACAAACCTCCTGCCTAGATTGTGTTCATCTAGAATTTGACTCTCCCAGCTATTCACGCATTAGCTGGAGGGATCTTGTCCAAAAGAAGCCATGTTGCCACAAAATCAAGCATGAAAGCTCTCGTGTTGACTCATTTGACCAGAAGATTAAATCTGAACTTCCCACCAGGGCTGAAAGGTCCTTAACAAATAAATGCTTTCTTTCCTCTTGAACTGCATCTTCTCTTCCTCTCCCTCTTACCAACACACCAAGTTTGTGCAAGTAGAGTATTTTAGGTCCCATTTTATTGTCACTGGAATTCTTTCTCCACTGATACACTTTTCCTGATTTAGTTTATCTGTCACTCTGCCCCTCCCTTCTCTACTTTCTCTTCTTTTTTCTTTCTCCTTACACTTTCTTCGTTTCTTCCTCTTCCAACTCTTTCTTTATTTTCTCTTCCTCTTTTGTCTCCTCCCCCAGTTTCTCATCCTTCTCCTTAAGTCCAATTACCTCATTTATTCTTTCCCAATAACTCTCTGCTTTGCAGACAGTACTCAAATAATGTCTATCTCAATTTTATTTAATTTTGTCCATTTTCACTACTTGAAATTATGATAATTCCATAACTACCCATTTTTCCCTTTCAAGATTATGATAATTTTCTATTTTGTTATCTGTGACCACAAGTAAAGCATAGTCCCTAGGAGTAAAAGAGAAATTATCATTGTATCTTGAATACATTATTATCTCTAGCAGCAAAAGAAGTCCGGTGTCACAATAAGCATTCAGTAAATATCTGATGTGTGAATGAATAAAATTTAAAAGTACTGCAGCAATGTAATGAGTTTGCTTATGTTTTGTATAAATATTATCTAATGATATAACCAGATGGTTCTTCGGAGATCACTCATGCCTGTCTCATTTTTAAAAAGTGACAAAAGCAAAAGCTAGAAATTAAGGACATAACCTGAAACCCTATTTTAAAGTAAAATTAAAATTCAGTTTATTGAGTCCCAAATTCAAGGCTAAGTATTTTTCTATAATCATGTGATGGCAGTTTTCTGTTATAACTCTCAAAGAATTTCCAAGGTTTTATTAAAATCCTATTTAAATATGCAGAAACAAATGAGACAATGAATTATATGAACACTGATCATAAATGTATGATAATGAAAGTCTGCCTTGTGCATATAGCAGACTGAGAAATCTAGTTATCACCACCTTGGTTTTAGAACCAGATGAAAGAGTAAAGAAATAATCAGGACTAAAGAGAAAGTGAAACTCAGGGTGAATTTGGGGTTTTTTTTTTTACTATTGATATGAAAAACAAAAAACAAAATTAAAACACTTCTAAGGAAGTTGACATGCCCAAATATCAGACATTCCAGTTCATTGTATTTTGTTTTTATAGACATTTTTGCATATAACTGGCATTTTTCTCTTCTCTGTTTGAAATTTTACTCTATATTTTGGTATAATTGCACAAGGATTCCCGTCTGGGTACTTTATTTTGTTTTGATTTGGGGTAACACCCAACTGTATCCAGTGCTTATGCCTGGCCCTGCTTTCAGAAATCACACCTGGAAATGCTCATGGAACATATATGGTGCCAAGGGACCTACTCAAAGTTGGCCGTGTGCAAGGCGAATAAATATCTAATCCATTGTAATATCTCTGTCGCATATATTTCTGACATGTAAGATAGCTTGATGTTCCCAAAGTCATTGACCTTTTAGGTAATTAATACACAGATTACTTGATAATTTTATTTTCATATTCCATGCAGTTATAGAACTTCTTATTTCTTTAAACTGATTAGTAATAATGCTACAGTCTACCTCTTGGTCTTCATCAGTGCACAAATATTCACTCTAAAATATGCTTTGTGGACCAATAAAGCTCTCAGAAAAGTCACCCACCCCTCTCATAAAACACCATAGAGATGTCTCCAAACTCCATGCCAGGCTGTCTCATCTGAAGCAACTCAGAGAGGGGTGGGTGAGTTCCCCTCTTGTACCTTCTGGGCTCCCACCTCCAAAACCCTACAGACCTCAAGCACTGCCATGCTCACAGTCGCTCTCCACAGGTTCAGACAAATTCATCCATGAGTGAATCTGCTGAAAAACCCAGGTATGCAGGGGGACTAGTGACTGAAATCTTCAGGCAAGTATGGAGTTGGGATGGGTGACCTCTCCCATCTACCTGTGCTTCCAGTAGCCTGGCAGTCACACCCAGGAGCTGCCTCTGGCATCATCTAAGCTCATTAACACCCATGATCCAGAGATGCACAAATCAAGCTCTCAGATGAGAGGGACATAGAATGATACACTGCAGAGAAGCCTCCAGACTCCCAAGTCACCATCTTGTTAAAAAAAATTAATTAACCTCAGTTTTATAATCGTATTTAAAGGTTAAAATTCCTGGAGCGCATGGCTGCATTTGCGGCCATATGTTGGTAATCTTACTGACTCCAGGCTCCAGGGTGAGATACAACAATCTTCACACACTTTCCTCTAAGGAAAAAAATTTGGATCATTTTTAGTGGATTATTCATGACAAGCAATCACAAATCACAAATCATCCTGTTATTCGTCGATTGCCTCGAGCAGTCCCCAGTAACGTCTCTTTCATCCTAGCCCTGAGATTATATTCAAGGCTCTTTAGGAGAATGAGACCCATCATTGTTACTGGTATTTGGCATATTGGGTACACCACGGGGAGTTTACCAGACTCTGCCGTGTGGGCAGGCTACATTCGGTAGCCTGCCAGTTTGTCCAAAGTAGGAATGAGATAATAAGATGTCACACGGCCGCGAATGCAGCCGCGCGCTTCCGGGAGCTGGGTTTTATAGTCTCTGAGTCTTGGCTGTTTATGGGATTACACGGCGCCAGGGGGCCAGTTGGTGGGTGTGACCCTCGCCTACTGGAATTTGGAGGATCTGGGTGGAGGATGCTCGGCCCCAATTCGAGTAGGCTTGGAAATCTCCGCCCCAGAACCCACGTGACTTTGTCCCTCTGCCAGTACCTTCATGTGTGCGGAGAGTGGTCTCAGCATGGTGGTGGCTAGTCCTGGAGGTCTTCGACTGCCGGAGTCCTGGTCTGGGTGGGAAGGAAAGCTCAACCCGCTCCTGGATGACAAGCAAAACAAAATAAATTATTTAAGTTCTATTTTGGGGACAGGATTTTGGGGTCAGGTTGAAAACATTAAAAATATGGTGTTGGGGCTGGAGCGATAGCATAGCGGGTAGGGCATTTGCTTGCACGCAGCCAACGTGACCGGCACAGGTTCGATTCCCAGCACCCCATATGGTCCCCTGAGCACCGCCAGGAGCAATTCCTGAGTGCATGAGCCAGGAGTAACCCCTGAGCATCACCGGGTGTGACCCAAAAAGCAAAAAAAAAAAATATGGTGTTGGCAGAGGCAGGATGGGCTCGGAGGGATGGGGGGGTGGGAGGGATACTGGGATCCATGGTGATGGAAAATGGGCACTGGTGGAGGGATGGCTATTTGATCATTGTATAATCAAAACCCAAGCACAAAAATTTGTAAGTCTACAACTGGACCTCATGGTGTTTCACTAAAAAAATTTTTAAAAAAATATGATGTTGGGTAGGTGTAATGATGATTGGTGTTGTAATATTAAGTGTTAATTATTATTTTTAAAATAATAACTATTATTTTAAATAATAAAAATTATTAAAAATTATTGTGAACAAATTTTAAAGACAAGTGAATGAATAAATAAAATATGTTTTCTAGGGCTCTAATATAGTGGATAGAGTGTTAGCCTCATATGTGGCTGGCCCAGGTTCGATTCCCAGCACCCTATGTGGTCCTCCATGCATCACCAGGAGTAACACTTGAGTATCACCAGGTATGGCCTCAAAATAAAAATAAATAAATAAATAAATAAAAATTGTGTTTAATTTTATTGATCTATGAGAGTCTTCTGACTACAATACTTATCACAAAATTCTTACAAACCTTTCATAACCTGAACTTATGTATTCTTTTTTTTTTTATCTTACTTCATAGTTCTTCTCTCTGGATAATGAACATTAAAACGTTTTTATCTCAATTTTATAACCAATCAACACTTATCTCCACTCATTTCAGTCAAACTTCTGTCCTTATCTGGGAGGTTATCATTGTTTAATTTTTAATGACAAAACTTTATGCAAAATTATGAGCTTTATATATGTTTCTTCTTGCAGTCTATACATTGCTATCTCTCTTTTGTGATTTCTCCATTCCTTTGTTATGCCTTTCTTCTCTTCTTTTCTTATATTTTCTGCTTTCTTCTTCCCTTTTCATTCTTTCTTTGCTTTCAATTATAATTTAGTATTTCAACAAGTATTATGATCTCTGCTTGGCATTTGTTGATCTAGATGTTTAAAATATATCCAAGAACATGATTGCCACTCAATGCCTCTTTTGCAGACCACAACACCCAAAAGGAGAGAGAGAACAAAAGGAAATGCCTTGCCACAGAGGCAGGGTGGGATGGGGGAATGGGTGTGGGAGGGATACTGGGATCCATGGTGGTGGAAAATGGGCACTGTGGAGGGATGGGTATTGGATCATTGTATAATCAAAACTCAAGCACAAAAATTTGTAAATCTACAACTGTACCTCATGGTGTTTCACTAATAAAAAAAAGGAAAAAAAATTACCACTTTCAGATTTTTATTTAAAGTTCCACGAAACTAAGTAATATAGTATGTGAGAAAATAATAATCATTAATGAAAGATTCAAATAAACAGCTTAGAGATACCATCAGGGGAAGTAAATATAGTTTGTCTTTGCTTGCAGTTTTGTATAATGGGCTCAGGGAGGATTATAGAAATAAATAGGTCTTCAAAGATAAAGGACTTTGTGAATATTATTAGAAAATTTGACATTATCTTGACAGTATATATGCATATATATAAATTTTATCATTAAATATGGGCTTGAGCGATAGCACAGTGGTAGGGCATTTGCCTCGCACGCAGCCAACATGGCCAACCCAAGATCGATTCCTCCACCCCTCTCGGAGAGCCCGGCAAGCTACCGAGAGTATCTCGCCTGCACAGCAGAGCCTGGCAAGCTCCCCATGACGTATTCGATATGCCAAACACAGTAACAACAAAGTCTCCAATGGAGACGTTACTGGGCCCGCTCGAGCAAATCGATAAACAACGGGGTGACAGTGACAGTGACAGTGATCATTAAATATACAAAATAAAATTTTCAAAATTTAAACTTTTAAAATATATATATTACATATATACATATTTACATGCTATATAGTTGTTTTCAAAGTTTAAATAAGGGATAGCCATATCTAATGTAGCTTGAAATAAGCAACTAAGATGTCATATTCAGAATAGGCTTTTCGTTAAATGTTGAATTAGTATAACAGCTAGGAGACATCTGGGTAATTTTAAGTAAAAAATTAGTTGGACCAAGAGACTAATGGAGCAATAAAAATAAGAAATGATCATGATTGCTATGCTTGTTATAACATATAGAGACTGTATCTTTTCTTAGTAATAAATCGATGCTTTTTAACTTAATACGTTGAAATTTTTTGTACCGTCAATGAAATTTATTTGCAAACAAAGCTAGCATAAGATATCTTCTAAATGGACCTCATAAGTGAAAGTGATGTTTTCAACTCGCTTGTTCTCTGAATAAATTACTAACCACACAGTCATTTTCAATGATAAAAGGCAAATTGAAAACATTGTTTAAAAAGAGACACACAAAGGCTCAAATTCCTTCGAAGTTTATTTTAACAAAAAATATATCTATCTGAAAAGCACAGAACTTGAATACAATAAATAGAATGATCATTCTATTTTAAATATTGTTCACTAAATTCTCCTTTATTTTAATGATAAATACCAATTTTCACTTTAATGCCCAAATCAGACAATTTGATACATTCTAAGACTATCGACTTAAGCAAATGGACAAAGAAAATCTGTCCACACCAGACCCATAAATTTGACAGCCTCTATCCACCGTCCACTGATGACTTTGGATAGTATTGTTGCTTGTTTGTAAGAAATATCTTTTATAAAAAATGTGCCAGCACCAAAGTGTTTTGTTAAGCCAAGTGTTGAATTAGCATATTAATGGTCACAGGAGACAGATATGAAGTGTCATGAACTATGTGAAAAGAATGAACAAAAGTCCCAAACTATACCTCTTCATTTGTTCTGTGACTGATAAAATTTTATCACAAACAATAGCAAAGTAATTTGCATAAATCATTGAATCATATGCAGACATGAGAATTAGTAATTAAATGCAAAATTGAATAGTGAAATTCTTAGTTATTCATTTACTAAAGAAATAAAAACTCAGAAACAATTCAACATTGCTTGTATTTCATCAAAACATTTTTTTCTTTGTGATGCTTTCAGATGTAGATAAAGTTAATTGTATAATTGTGCTTTTGCAAATATATGCAGATTTGACTAATAAATTGGAATGTATAAGGTATGTAGTGTATCAAATATGAAATATATCTTAATAATCACAATACACATGTTTATTGAAATAAATATTAATTAAATAATAAAAAGTTTTGCCAGAATTATTTTGAAATGGATGATGCAAGAGATTTTAATATTTTCTATTAGCTTTTAGAGTATGCATTTATTTTAAAGGGTTTTCTTTCCATAAGTATTTCAGCTTTATACAGTCCAGTTTTAAAGGCCCTTCTTTTAGATGGTTTTACCTTTCCCATTGAAAAAATATACCAACAAAATGTCTTCATATGCCCATTTTCTAGTAAAGTAGCAAGCAACGGCTCAAGTTTCAATTATATATATATAATATATTTATATATATATTATATATTAATATATATTACTATAATTATATATATTTATAATTATATTATATATTTCTAATTATAACTAATGTGAACATCTCTTTAATGTGTTATAATTAAAAATATCCATACATGAAATATAAAGGCCACTCTACCTTACACAATAATTAAAAAGACAGACCATTTTAGAAATATTTTCAAATAATGCTAACATTAACTCCTATGCCTTTGAAAACGTGAACACTTTGTACAGGTTAATATTTTTCCCAAATGTGAAAAATCAATCCTCGGGTGTGGCGAGACAGCTTGGTAGTCAGGAGCATATGCCCCAAGGGACCTACACATTCCATGCAGGATCTTTCGAATGTCACCTGGTATGGCCTGATGGCCCTAGCCCAGCAGTGTGTACTGTTGCCGGACCATTGATTCATACAGCATGGTCAGTTCCTGACAGCTAGGATTCCTCTTGCTCCCCCAAACAGTAATCCGGAGTACCCCAATGTAGATTTAAAAAATTCATATTTATATATCAATGCATCACATATAATATAATTATTATATATAAAGGGATTTTAATATGCATAATATAAATGTCACATGCTACATATGTCATATATGAATATATGGTATATACAAACATATGTATGTGTGGGCTGGAGCAATAGCACAATGGGTAGGGTGTTTGCCTTGCACGAGGCCAACCCGGCCAACCCTAGTTCGATTCCTTCACCCATCTCGGAGAGCCCAGAAAGCTGCTGAGAGTATCTCGCCCGCACAGCAAAGCCTGGCAAGCTACTCCATGACGTATTCGATAATTGAACCCAGGTCAGCTACATGCAGGGCAATCCCTCCCCGCCGTACTATCGGTGCAGCCCCCCTCCCATTTATTAAAAGAAGGCAACACCGCCTCTTGTTCTTGCCCAGTGGGCCCCACTCTTACCCTGCTTGTGGCTCATTTATTTGTGTGTGGAGCGGGGGTGGAGGGGGCTGGAGTGATATGGAGTGATAGCACAGTGGTAGGGCGTTTGCTTTGCAAGCTGCCGGCCTGGCCGAGCTGGGTTTGATTCCTCTGCCCTACTCAGAGAGCCCTGCAAGCTACCGAGAGTATTTCGCCCACATGGCAAAGCCTGGCAAGCTACCCATGACGTATTCTATATGCCAAACACAGTAACAACAAGTCTCACAATGGAGACGTTACTGGGCCTGCTTGAGCAAATCGATGAACAACGGGAGGAGAGTGCTACAGACTGCAGTGCTACCTGTAATCTATATGTATATAGTACATGCATAATGTATAGATACATAAGAATGAATATGCAGGCTTTATACAATATGTATACATAATATATATTTATACATATATTTTCTATCTCTTTCTTTAAAATATTTATATGAAAGCATGGGAATGAGGGTACTCTGTTAGCACTGGGGAATTTGTCTTCTAGCTGTGCTATTCACACACTAAGACAGACCAACGTATTGCAGCAAGAACATATTGAAATCTAAGGCACAGGTGGTCAAGCAGAACTTTTCTCACTTAAAAAATGTTGATTAAAAAGAGAAAATTTTTCCACCTGAAATCATATCTCTCTCTAAAATTAAAATAAAATCTAGAGAAAGGGCTAAGAAAAGGGTTGAGACATTTTTCCTTAAATTAGAAATGGATTTCTGTTATAAAAGAGCACTCAATCTTTCACGATGACTAATATTTTCCCTAAAATGTTGTCAGTTATGCACTGATTTAAGTCACATAGACACACTTCATTCTTTTTAAATCATCGATGATAAAAGTCTCTTTATACTTTACTGAACAATAATAAACCATTATCAGTTGCTTTTAAATATATAACCAACCAGGTGCAAAATTCCTAAACAGTAATTCATACCATATTCCTGTGAATTCTTAAGGTTGCCACACAGAGACAGAGGCATAGAACTATCTGTTACAGTTTATATTCAAGTCAGAATATTCTAGGGTGCATCTATATTTATCATTTTTAATTATTTGTTTATTCTGTTAACTTTAAAAAAATAGTAAAGTGTCACCAGCAGGCAATGGAGACAATGTGTGTGTGTCACTCTTTGTCTTTTTATCTCTGGAGTCAAGAGCTCAGGCGTCATTCTATATTCATGCTCACATTCTGTTGTCTCTCACCAGAGATTGAGGTACTGTGATTAAGGAGGAACAGCCCCCGATCTCTTCGCATTTACATTTTAAGATATCAATGCCAGTGCCTGAATTTTATGTGCCACTACACACAATACAAGACAAACGGGTAATGTGTCAAAAGTCTCCCTATCTGTGCCCTTGAACTTCTCCAAACAACGCCCAATGGCATCCAAAATGGTCCTGTCCACATTAAAATGTAAATGAGCCCACCATAATGGCAGACAGGCTCATTTTATAAAGGTGTTTAAATATAACAAGACCTTAAAATCAGTCCTTCAGGGATATTGTACGTTCCATAGCTGCTGAACTGCATCTAGGCAGAATGCTTTCTATATATGTGCTTTTATTGCCCTGGTGTGATATTTACTGACTGTCTGGAAAATATTCTGTCGAATTAAATAATTTGACATATTACCTAGGCCTCAATGAGTATCTGTTTCAGTCCCTCCCTATCCACTACCCATAATTTTTAGTAATAGGAATTTACTTGCGTTTTGATTGAACAATTATGATATTACTCACAAAAAAGCAACATGTCTTCTGCCTGTGCACAATTTATGTTTATGGAAAGATTAATACTTGGCATAATTTTTCTTTCTATGGTGAGAATTTTATCCCTGCTATTATCTTATTGCCATTTATCTCAGGTCCATATACCATGTGGTCAAATTGTGTGAGACTCATTGTCGTATGTCATCACAAGGTGAATTAACGGGTCTAGCAGGGGTGTCTGCAGTGCATATTCATAATGCATGGTGCATAAAGCACTTCCTAATCTTTTAAATCAGATCCTCTACAGGCACAATAAATGTAAATTCAGTCAAGCTCAAATAAGATCTCATTTCCAATGAATATAAGAAAAATAACTTTTCCAAACTGAGTTACTTTATTATCAGTGAGAATGAATGAACCTTATTTTCCCTCTAAATAAAGGCTGGGCGAAGTTGAAGCAGGACAGAGGATGCGAAGATACAATAAGAGAGATTAATTTTCTATTATTTGATACATCACATTGAAAATGCTCGTGCGTTTCTGGGTCTTGTTACTCATAAATGTCAAAGACAGAAAAATAGGAACGGCTCTGAAGTTTTGAGCACCTTCAAGTCTGAGTCTGAGGAGCAACCTTCTTACTGACTCTTTTAAAGGCAACTAAAAATCGAAGCAAACAAAAACTGTTTTGCTAAGTCAGTCATAATGTATATTTGCAAACTTAATTACTATTTGCAAAAATATTTAAGTTTTATTCAAAGGTTGAAAAATTCAAAGGCTTCATGAGCTGCCTTACCTTCATCCAATTTATTATAATATTCCACTTATTCATTTATTTTTAATGATTTTGGGCATAATTTCTTTAAGAAGAGATGGTTACTTTCTAGTTTCCTAGTCTATGGAACAATGAGAAATACGACTATCACCATCATGAATCTTCAGTCTTGCTATTGCCTAGCTTTCTTTTTAGTTAAAGCTCAGGCTGATTTCTTTCTGTTTAAGAATGAATAATCTTGGAACTCGAGCAATAGTACAGTGGGTAGGGCATTTGCCTTGTACGAGGCTGACCCGGGTTTAGTCCCCTCCATTCTATATGGTCCCCCAAGCACAGTCAGGAGTAATTACTGAGTGCAGAGCCAGGAGTAACCCCTGAGCATCAGCAGACATGACCTAATTTTGGTGTGGGGAGTTGTCTCCCTAATAATGTCCTCAGGGGATATTCCTGGCTCTGCACTCAGGATTACTCCTGTCGGTGCTCAGGGGACCATATGGGATGCTGGGAATCAAACTCGGGTCAGCCACGTGCAAGGAAAACACCCTACCCACTGTGCTATCATTCCAGCCCCTAGATCTTTTTTTTTAATTTTATATAATTGCGCCAAAGTAAAACTGGGCCTAGGAGGACCAGAGTTACAGTCCACTGGGGCGGGTTCCTTGCACACAACAGACCCAAGTTCAATCTCCGGCTTCCTGTGTGGTACCCCAATCATGGTCAGGAGTAATTCTTGAGTGCAGAGCCAGAAGTATCTCTTGAGTATCACCTGGTGTGACCCCAAAAAGCCTCTCAAAGAAAAAAATGTGCCTACTACTATAGATTACAGGGTAAGTTTTAAAAATGTGTTTAGGAACGGATATTATAAAACAACTTAGGATCTCTTAAATGTAGAGGCATTGAGGCAAAAATTGAAAGGAAAGTCATGAGTGATTTCATACTATGAGAGTTGTTGCTATGCCAGCCTCTGCTCTTAATGTATCTGTTGGAATTTGATGCACTTACTAACTGTCTTTACTGTCTTTGTTAAACAATAGACCAGAGGTTGGAGCCAGGAAGGGGGAGAATATTGTGCCAAATAAATGTCCAGTCTCTGACTTCAGAGGCTACTCACTGGGGGCAACTAGGGCTATGGCACTAAAGTTAGGACAGTCCTGGTATGTCTGTTTGTCTTCTTATTCGTCTGTTTGTTACATTCTCTGTGATTGACCCCAACCAGGAGGAGGTCCAAGGTACCAATCGCATTGGCTTTAGAAAGTTTGGCACTGGTGGATTAGGTTCCTGTTAGAATCAGTCTGCAGGACTTAACTTGAGGCATATGAACCCTGCCCAAACAGCCATAATAAACATCATATTCACAGTCGTAAAGTATTTCTTCACTTGGCTGTTTAAAAAGGTTTCCAACTATGCCTAGAAAACTGATAAGACAATCATTTAAGTCATGAGGAATATTTGAGTACAAGGATGCCCTGATTGTTTAGGAATCTACAGCACCCTACACCCAGGATTGTTTAGGGTGCTAAGGAGCAATAGCACAGCGGGTAGGGCGTTCGCCTTACAAGCGGCCAACATGGCCGCCCCAAGTTCGATTCCTCCGCCCCTCTCGGAGAGACCGGCAAGCTACTGAGAGTATCCGATATGCCAGACACAGTAACAACAAAGTCTCCAATGGAGACGTTACTGGGCCCGCTCGAGCAAATCGACGATCAACGGGAGGGCCTTTACCTTTACCTTACCTTTAGCCTTGCAGTAGGCAGAAATTCTAGGTTGTTGTCGGTATCCTGGGAAAACTACTGGACCCCCTGTGCTAATGTCTATAAATGAATGTGCTGAGCACTACTGCGGTCATGCCATTTAGGCATAACAATGCTATAGCAGAATTTGTACAAACACAGACTTTCATTGACTTAAGTCATTAACTCTGGTCAGATGAGTACTCGGAATCTATATATTTAGGGGAGCAGCAGAAGTACAAATCGGAAAGTGTGACCTTTCCAGAAAATTCCAGACATATATATGATGGTGTTTTTCTGGAGCTCGAACACCAGTTCCCCTGTGGGAGTTGGAAAGACGTTAAGTTAGACAGGAAAGCGCTTGTTCTTCTGGCAATAGCTGCTCAGCCACCTGCCAGTCAGAGAAACTCGCTGAGATAATGATTACCCTAAAAACGAGAACAGTCAAGCATGACACGGATACTTTTCGGAAAAAGAGGAAAGTTTCTATGGGCCTAAAGAGTTGGAGGTCCAAAGTCCAAGTCTGAGTGAACAGTACCTGAATGCTGCACCTGAGATTGGGGGTCCTGGAGCCATACACACCCCTCCTCAGGGGTCTATTCTCTGGACTCTGGACTTTCAGAAATGAAATTTCAGTATAGGTGCTTCAGGAATAGAAATAAAGCAAAAATAATTTAGCCCAATTTAGGTGAACATATAATCATATACAATTTGATTTCTAAGAACAGTGAGAGCAACAACAACAAGTTTTAGCAATACATCCCTGAAATCTGGGTTAACCATGCACATGACTCCCTAATACAAATGAGAGATCTAGTGAGATGTTTTCTGCCATATCTCCATGCAGCAGTCAACAAATCAAAGGGGATCTATCTATCTATCTATCTATCTATCTATCTATCTATCTATCTAGATATATCCCTCTTGGAGAGCCTGGCATGCTACAGAGAGTATCCTGCTTGCACAGCAGAGCCTGGCAAGCCACCTGTGGCATATTCGACATGCCAAAAACAGTAACAATACCGAGTCTCATTCCCCTTACCCTGAAAGAGCCTCCAATAGGGCAGCATTGGGAAAGACGAGTAATGAGAGGTTGCTAAAATCTCAGGGCTCAGATTGGAGACTTTACTGGTACCCGCTCAAGTAAATCAATGAACAACAGAATGACAGCGATACAGTGATACAGTGATCTCCATGGAACATGCTGTGTCTCCAGTGGGCTTCGTCATTTTACCCGCATGGCTTCTCTCAGTTTCTTCTCCTCTCATTTCAACTCTTCTGAAAGACTATCCTGTCAATCAAATCTAGGTTCAGCAGAGTAGGTGTCCACTGCTATGCCTCTTCATTTTCTATTTGTTTCTCAAGAAGAATCGATTATATGTAATTCTACCCCTTGGTTCTTAACTGCTTGGACTTCACCAGTTTTTATCAATGACAAAAAGAACTGATATTTGGGGGGCAGGGGTGAGTTATTTGTTTGTTTGCTTTTTTTTTTTTGGAACCATACCTGGCAGTACTCAAGGCTTACTCTCCTGTTTCCTCACTGAAGGCTTCTCTGGTAGAGATCAATCAGGGAACCAGATGGGGTACTGGAGATAGAATCCTTGCCAGTCTTCTGCAGGGCAAGTGCCTTACCCACTGTACTATCTCTATGATCCCTGATCTTACCATTTAGTTTTTTTAATAATACATGCCAGGTAATAGAAATTAAAGAGAGATGGTTGGACACATACATAAGTGCATCATCAAGCCCACTTCTTAGTGCATCCCTCTGGCATCCCTAAATTTATGCAGTCTCTGCTCTATCGAAACTCTTGGAACAGAAATTAATATATATTTATGTGACCCATTGGATTTCTTTTTCCATTTATATATCCAAAACTTGCCCTCAGCAACCACCCAGCGATGACTGAATATTCAACCTTATAATTTTCTATTTCATGTTTAGGGCTTTGTTTAACCAGACAGAGAAAAAAATATATATGAGCTCTAAGAAAATCTCTGTCTCCACAGGAGGGTGATTTTTTTCTTTTTAAAGAAAATGACAATATTTCAATTCATTATGGAGACATTTTGGTTTTATTTGCAGCATCCCTTAGCAGGAAAATTTTCCAGCCTCTTGATGTAACACCTTCTTATCGACTTGCTATTTTAATTCCATATGTTGATCCTCTGCCACTTTACTATTTTGCTCACACATTTATTTTATTGCTTGTTCTCTTTAAAATATGTGTTGGTCTATAATGGAGAGTAAAAACTGAAAAGTACATCATCATTTCTAGTATGTATTAAGCACACAATAAAAATCGGTGTCATTCTTTCTCTTCTTAGATCTCTGTCAAACATCCTGTGCTTAAAAAAATATTTCCATATGATTTCCCTTACCATTGCATGTGTTTAGGATGAAAAACAAATCTTATTTCTGCATAGATAATGACTGAAACACATTCCTTGGGTTTTTCTATTTGGTGAATTATAAAGGTTGTTTGGAATCTTATAGGAGAAGACACTAATCACCTATGACCAAATGAATCAACTTTGTACCTCAAAATAATTATAAGAAAAGTTAATCAGTGGTAGCAAAATCAATGATAAGGCTGGCTCATAATCCCAAAATTAATCCCATGAAAACAGCCATGTCAAAGAGCACTGAGTACTTTTCTCTGATTGGTCACTGTATTTTTACTGCTGAGGTCTATGATAGTGAAAATAAGGTCTGCTCTTCCAAGTCACTTGAGAATTTTTGGCATTGAAGGCTCTGCTGCTACCCTTCTCTTAGTTTTAGTTCTCTCTACCCCTTAAAGCCCATCAGAACCTCATCTCACTTGCACTCTCATGGAAGCTCTGTGGAAAACTTACTTCTTGCCAATATGAACAGAACGGTTCCACGTCAGACACAGGCACTTTGCCTGTTTCAGGAAAAGTCTTGAGGTATGTCTAGAAAACTTTCACTCTTGACCAAAGATTCATTTCTCAACCATTTCTGTGTATGCTTCTAAGGATTGTAGGCATTATCTGAGACGGTGTGAAGTTTCTGCAGGGGTCCAGATCATCTAGAGTACATTTAGTTCAGTTCTCTCATGAAATGATTTGTTCCTTTCTCATTTCGTCTTCGTTATTTTCCCAGTGATATCTGACAAGAGGAGGTGCCTGGACAGGTATCTGTCTAGACCTTTGTCTCTTACACTTAATGAAGTTCTAATCCTTCCTATTAGGTCTGTACATATTTTAGGTATCATTATAGCTTCTAATTGTTCATGACATTTGAACAATCCTCCACTGTCTCCATTACCCAGCAATTGCCATACTCCAGGATGCTTTCTGGACACATCATAAGACACTTAATTCCCATCGTATAAGATTGCTGCGCCATTCTTAATATGGTTCAAATATGGTTTGAACCATGGGAACACCTGCAAGGGCAATTAGAGGCCGCCCAAAAACCTCTATCCTTCTCAGAGAGCCTTTCAGGCTGCCGAGAGTATCCCGCTCACACGGCAGAGCCTGGAAAACTATCCATGGCATATTCGATAAGCCAAGACCAGTAAATACAACGGGTCTCATTCCCCTGACCCTAAAAGAGCCACCAATACAACAGTGTTAAGAAGAATGAGGAAGGAGAGGCTGATAAAATCTCAAGGCCAAACTAGATTGTCAAAACTAAGGACAAAAATGACTGTCTGAACTTTCAAGCACGTATGCTGGCATCAGATGCATCCATAGAAGACCTGATGGTAAAAGAATGAAAGATCAAGCACGACATCATTGGCCTGACCGAGACAAGAAGGCATCAATCACATCACACCATTTTCGACACTGGAGAAGAACTGTTGCTCAGAAATGTAACAAAAGAGGCATTGGTGGTGTCAGTGTCCTTGTCAACACTAACTTGGCCATGAGCATTGATTCATTCGAATGCCTAACAACCCGAATCGGATGATTACACTTGGATAGATGTGGCTCACTGCAGGCAGTTTCTATTTTTCTTGTCTACACACCAACATCCAAATATGATGTAGGAGAAATTGAGAAGTACTACATGGAGCTGGAGAAGTTCTCTAAAGATCACACCTTCTACAAGCTCAGTGTTGGTGATTTTAATGCCAGGATAGGACTGAGAATATCAAAGAATTCCAAATCGGGATCCATGGCCTAGACTGGAATGAGCAGGGTGAGCAACTGTCTGAGTTCATCATGTCGACCAAGACATAGTAACTCACAGTTCCAGAAGGCCGAATCTACACGTTGGACTTGGGAGTCTCTTGGTGGACAGTTCCACAATAAAATTGAACACATCATATTCAATCGATGGTTTTGCCTGACCAATGTCACTCTTGTCCTAAAATTCCAAATGGGGTAGTACCATCATCTCCTTTTTGCAAAATTCTACTTCACAAAGAATGGAGAAAGGACTGCAAAATTTAAGAAGAGAACTCCCAGAATGAACACCAACTGGGAGCTCTTTGGCACTATTGCGACAACATGGGAAGATGCTGTCATTGACAACATTGATGAGGAATACGATTGACTGGTTCAGCACCTCCATGATTGTGTGAGAAACGCCGAGAGTGTGATAGCCACAAAAAGATGCCTGTTTTCGAAAACTCTCAAGCTCATTTACCAACGTGCCTTGGCGCAAGCATCAGGCAACCTCAAGCAAACGTCTGAGCTCATAGAGCAGTGCAGAGAAGTGATCAAGGAAGATCTCAAAGAGAGAAGAGTGGCAATGCTGCAGAATTCGGGAAAAGCATTCATAGTGCCTGTCTGTCCTTCGCCAACTATAAGACCAAGATGACTGCCCTTCGACGTCCTGATGGATCTATGTCATCTTCCAGAAGGGCAATGGAAAAGATTATCCATGACTTCTACTCAGATCTCTTTGATAGCCACACCCACCTGCCCACATAACAAATTCCACAGGATGGATATGTTGTTCCCAATGTTCTCCCTTCCGAAATCCAACATGCCATCTCGTCAGTAAAGAAACAAACAGCACCTGACCAAGACAAGGTCAGACCTGAACACCTGAAGAACCTGCCATCAGTACTCAATACACTGGCTCGGCTCTTCACAAGCTACCTCTCTGAATGCAAGCTTCCATCCCAAAGGAAAACCAGCAGGACTGTACCACTATACAAGAAGGGAGACATCCACAGCATTGACAACTATTGCCCGATCTTCCTATTGTCTGTCATCTACAAGCTGTTCACTCTAGTCATCCTGAATAGGATTGGTAGAACACTAGATGAAGAAAAACCATGTAAGCAAGCCAAGTTCCGAAAAGGATTCACCATGATCGTCCATATCCACACAATAACCAAGCTCATTGAGGTTTCTCAGGAGTTTAAGATGTTGCTCTGTCTAATGTTCATCGATTTAAAGAAGGCTTTTGATTCTGTTGAGATGGAAGTGGTCATCAGAGCCCTATCCAAAAAGGGCATTCAAAGTCAATACATCAGGATCCTCCGTGAGATATTACGGATTTACTACCAGGATCTCACCATTCTACAGTGAAATAATCATCCATGTCAAGAGAGGGGTTCGGCAGAGTGATACCATTTCACCAAAACTTTTCAGTGTCACCCTCTAGAACATCATGTGACAATTGGAATGGGAAGGAATGGGACTGAAGATAGACAGTCGGCAACTACATCACCTTTGCTTTGCTGATGACATCGTTCTAATAACACCAAACGTTCGCCAAGCGGCACAAATGCTGGCCGACTTCAAACATGAGTGTGAAAATGTAGGACTACAGCTGAATCTCACAAAGACAATGTTTATGAGAATCAGTCTTGTTCCTGACGTTCCATTCACTCTCAATGGGACGAACACCTTCGAATGCAACAGTTATGTGTACCTTGGTTGAGATGTCAACATGACGAATGACCTAGCACCTCAGTTGCACAGGAGGAAAAGAGCGGCTTAGAATGCCTTCTAGAGTGTCGAAGAAATAGATAAGAGGATGAAGAACCTCTGTCTCTGGGCACATCTCTTTGACTCCACTGTTCTTCCTGCATTAATGTACGCCTCAGAGACCTGAGTCCTATGAAAACAGGATGAGAACACACTTCGCGTCTCCCAAAGAGGAATCGAAAGAGCTGTGCTTGGAGTATCACACTTCACTCAAGTGAGAGATAGAATCTAGAGTTCCAACCTCTGTTGATGGTCAAGAATCAGGGATTCTGTCTCATTTGCTAAGGCATCGAAAATCAGATGGGCTGGACACATAATTCGGAAATGACCATTGGACTAGAGCCATTACCGACTGTATTCCACGGGACATCAAAAGACCGCGTGACCGCCCATATACAAGATGGTCAGATTTCTTCGCAAGACCCTGAATGATTAGTTTGAGGCTCTTCGTGTTCCTAGAATGAGCAGACACCATTGGGCTACACTAGCACACGACAGGGACGGATGGAGATCTTACTGGTGTCCACTCGAGCAAATCCATGAGTAAAAGGATGTCAAGTGATCAAGTGGTTAGTCTGTTCCCATTATTGTTGAATAGAATTATGGACGAACAGACTGTACTTTACTATTCTGTTTTCTAGTGGATGGATTGTGAAGTTTGGCTTACAATTTTCAGCTATTTTGAGACAAAATGACTATAACAATTCCATTACGTAGTTTTGTGTGGTTTTGTGGATATGTTCTCCATTTATTGGACAGATATCGAGAATTAAGAATTTCTGCATCATGTGGAAAGTGTGTGTTTGTGTATATATATATATATGTATATATATATATATGCATGTGTGTGTTTTAATATATTAACAATTGCCTTTTGTTCTATATTTAGAGATAGATTATGAAAGAGAGTGATTAAATATGCACTGTAGTACTGTCCTCCCGTTGTTCATCATTTTGCTGAACTGGACAACCAGTAATGTCTCCATTGTGAGATTTGTTGTTACTGTTTTTGGCATATCAAATATGCCAGACTCTGCTGTGTGGGAGGGATACTCTCTCAGTAGCTTGCCGGGCTCTCTGAGAGGGATGGAGGAAATGAACCCGGGTCGGCTGCGTGCAAGGAAAGCACCCTACCCTCTGTGCTATCACTCCAGCCCAAATATATAGGTAGAAAATTTCTAAATGTGTTTGTCTAAAATAAGTAAAGTTTTATGCTGCAGACTGCAATGTAAGAGAATTCTAATTGTTTTAAATTAGTTCTGAAACCTAGTATTTTCATTCACTATATCTTGGTCATTCTAATCAACACACACACACACGCGCGCGTGCTCGTGCACACACACACGGTTTGTTCTGTAGCCTCCTGGTCATATTTTAAGCATTATTTTGGGTAGGGCAGAAAAAGAACTTAATGGTTATTCATGTTTTCATGTAAAGAATGCATGTTTTTACCCACTGTCAACTAGTCACAATTTCTGTGTACATTTTCAAAATATGATATTTAGCAGGAAGATATAGGCAAATATTCTTTACTTGTTATGATATCTAGAGACATTTTTGTAATATTTTAATGCATAAAATATTTTAGTAAAATCCAACTTATTACTTCTTTTCACAATTAATTTTATTTATATCCTTTAAAATCTTTATAATTAGAATACCATTTCTTTTCTATATATTTTATCCAGAATTTGTAGGTTTCAGTTTTAATATTTAGATTTATGATTAATTTTTATTTAGGTATGACCATAGTTGGTGTTAAAGTTTGTTTCTATTTATATATTCTCATGTTAAAATTTACATGGGAAAAAAACAAGAGGAAATTTTAACTAAAAATATTTTAATATATCTGCTTGTTAAAAATTCTGAATATTTAAAAAGGAGTTAAAATATCCAAAATTGATGTAAGAAATATAAAACATAATCAACAAGTATAATTTAATCATTTATACTTATAGAGTTTTTAAATTTTCTATATTATCATTATTTTATTTTCATATTGTGGTGTAATAGTGTTTCTTGATATTTTATTATCATTATTGACATTTAATTGCATAAATTTTTATAACTTGGTTTTCTGTGTGTAGAGAGGCAGATGGTATGGAGATAAAAGTATCAAATTAGTAATACAAACCGTTACAAAATTCAACTTTTGGTTGAATTAACGACTTA
Organism: Sorex fumeus; assembly: GCF_029834395.1. Taxonomy (NCBI): domain Eukaryota; kingdom Metazoa; phylum Chordata; class Mammalia; order Eulipotyphla; family Soricidae; genus Sorex; species Sorex fumeus. Next base: position 2,338,984 of record NW_026606149.1, on the reverse strand, counting down.
CCGAATCAACTAAATCAAATATATAAGTCATATATTTTACAAATGATTTTGTTCACTAAAAATGGCATAATTCCAAAGCAAATCTTATATTTCAGAGAAACAACATAGTTGATTTTATTTTAATTATTAATCTAAAAATAAGCATTTTCTGCAAGAGAAAAATGTAATAAATATTTTATCTTCAACTGAAATGGCACTTTTACTCTTTAAAAACAATAACTTTTTAAAAACTGTACAAAGAAGAATAAATAAAAAGAATTGGAATTCTTATAAGTTTATAGATTAAGTGATTTAGATTCCAATTTATAGAGTTACTGGATATTATGTAATATTGTATCTTCAACTGAAATGGAACTTTTACTCCTTAAAAACAGAGTAACTTTTTAAAAAAATTGTACAAAAAAAGTAAATGGAAAGAAATGGAACTATTATAAGATTATAGATTTATTGATTGAATAGAGTTAGTGGATATTATGTGTGATATCTTAAAACTTAATCTATAACCCTAAGTTGAATTTTGTGACAGGATTCAAATTATTAATTTGATACTTTTATATAGGCAGTAATGTTATCAAAAAGATACCAAGGATAGCATTTTTATTAAGTATTGTAAATAAATATAATTATTATTCAATCAGATATTTTGTTTGACTTGAATAAACTAACCCTATCATCTCAGCTCTGCTCACTGTAAAATCATGGAATCTATAAACTTATAACAATTTCAATTCTTTTTTTTTTCTTTTTGGGTCACACCCAGCGATACCCAGGGGTTATTCCTGGCTCTGCACTCAGGAATTACTCCTGGCAGTGCTTGGGGGACCATATGGGATGCCAGGGATTGAACCCAGGTCAGCTGCGTGCAAGGCAAATGCCCTACCCGCTGTGCTATCTCTCCGGGCCAACAATTTCAATTCTTTCATTTATTTTTCTTTGTATGTTTTTCTTTGTAGCTTCTAGTAATTTTAGTCATCTTTGAATAGGATTTTCCCAGCAGATAGTAATTTTGTATGCTCCCAGACCCCAATTAATTCCCTGTCAGTAAATAACTAATCCTAAGCCATCCTTACTTAATAAGTATATTGTTATATACCTAAAGGGCAAGGAAAAAAATAAGTAATAGGGACATTTTACCTTTTTTTTAATAATCAAAAGAAGCTACCAATACAAAAATGCTTTGTATTTGTCACCTCTTTATTGATAGCACATTAGCCTACATTCACTGCAGAGTATATACCTAATGGAAGGAATAAATCTTTAAATATCACTGAGAGTACAGATTTGGCTGTGACCTGTGAGACATCCCAAGGTTAACGGAGAGAAAAGTTCTAATTCACCATTAAAGCTTCTATTATCATTCAGTTGAAAGGAAGACTGGATTTTAAATGAAAAACTCTGCCTTCATTTTCACTCTTTTCATAGTTTCAAGTTTGCTAATGTTTGTGATTTTCATCTTAAACCAGTTTCCAATATACTTTAGAAAATATGGGAAATTTTGTAGATTGTCCCAGAATTGTGCTAACTATACAAAAATCGAATGCCTTTCCTTGGAATAAGAACTTCAATTGATATTATCTCTCACTTTGTTTCTGTTAGAATAATGACTCCAATGTCTGCAGTAGGGAATATTGATACCCAACTGTACATCCTTTAAGAAAGGTGTTTAGACTGGGGATATGCTTTTCTTTAAAGTAAATGCTTGGTATACCAGCAAAATGGATTTAATCCTGGCACCACAAACACATACAAGGACACACAGAATAACACATCCGATATTGGCATTTTGTGAAATTAATAATTTCATGTTTTTGACATGCTGATTACCATTCATACTATTTTTATGAGCAATAAAAAGTGATAAATAGTTACAGAGTGCTTATTAAGTGATCATAAAGACTCACAAAGATCTCCTATGAATTAAATGACTATGTCTCTGTCCCAAGTTTCCATTGAAATCCTTACGCACAATGTGTTACTCTTTGCAGATAGCACCTTGGTACATGACTAGGTCCTGAAAGGAGTTGGGGATAGGGTCACGGAATGGCATTTGTACCCTGAGAAGAAGAATCACAAGAGAGATGACCTCCTCTCTGCTGTTGACCATCTGAGGACTTGGTGGCAAGGCTGTGGCACATCCCTCACCAGACTTAGCATCTGTTGAAGCCTGGAACTTGGTTACTTCCCAGGTTACAGAAAGAATTAAATGGGGAAGCAATAAAAAAAATGACTTTGCCACATTAATCTTTGATATTGAGATCATTAAGAAAACATAATTTTCCAAAAGAAATTTTATAGAGCTGGGGAGCTCAATGAGCTCAAGTGCATGTTTTACATGCAAAAGTTTCTGGTTAAATTCCAGGAACTTTGGGGCTGGAGCAATAGCATTGCGGGTAGGGTGTTTGCCTTGCATGCGGCCAAACTGGGTTTGTTTCCCAGCATCCCATATGGTCCCCTGAGCACTGCCAGGGGTAATTCCTGAGTATAGAGCCAGGAGTAACCCATGTGCATCTGTGGGTGTGACTCAAAAAGAAAAAAAATCCAGGAATCTTGTGTTTCCCCAGGCACTATCAAGAGTGTACCCCCTAGCAACACTGACTTGACTTGTAACCCCAAAACTCAAAGCAGGAAAAACAATGAAGACGTTTTGCAAAATTAGAGGAAATTTTAGAGCAGGAAGATAATTTATGCATTTGCTCGAGCGGGCCCAGTAACGTCTCCATTGGAGACTTTGTTGTTACTGTGTTTGGCATATCGAATACATCACAGGGAGCTTGCCAGGCTCTGCCGTGCGGGCGAGATACTCTCGGTAGCTTGCCGGGCTCTCCGAGAGGGGCGGAGGAATCGAACTCGGGTCGGCCATGTTGGCTGCATGCAAGGCAAACGCCCTACCGCTGTGCTATTTGTTTCACAATTTTACTTATGGTAAGAACCAAAGATAAAGACATTTTTAAAGGAAGTATTGAAATCATTTTGAGGTATGACTGGTTTTGGTCTTTTCATAGGAAAATAGCTTTCATTTCCTTTTTGGTTTGGGGGACGTACCTGATATTGCTCAGGGCTTACTCTTCATCCACACTCAAGGATCATTCCTGGTGGGTCGGAGGGGACCTTAGTAGGTGCTAGAAATCTAATCCAGGTCACATATATTGACAAGTGGTTGATACACTGTACTATCACTGTGACCCAAGAGAAAACCTCCAAGAAAACTGTTACTTAGCTTGTTTTAAATAATTTTAAGTCAAATAGTGAAGGGAAGTTTTTAGACATTTTTTAGATTTCATTTTGAATTACTGTGACTACTGTATTTACTTACCAACTGTAATGTATTGGAATTATATAATCCATTATTTTCCATATCTCTGACTGTTTAATTTTTTGTTATTATTAATGAATTATTATCAAGAATTTTGATACTATTCATTCATTGTATGGTCTTTTCCACTTCCCCATATGTCAAGAATCAAAAATTATAATGTTAGAATTACAGTTACTAAAATTTTACACAGATACACATTCAAATTTGCATTTGAATTAATCATGTTATGATTTCTCCTAATGAATTGGAGTTATGTTTACTTCTTCAGTATAGAACATTCTTGTGTGTCTACCCAAATTAATGATCATTACAGGTAGCCTGTGTCTATAATGATTGTTAAAAATTACTACATAGGTACATTCAACAGAAATTTCCCTGATATCCTCTTACATAAAATTTCTCCTTTATCCCCCTTACATTTAAAAAGCCAATAGCATTAGTCAAACTTGCTCTTATGTCTTGCTTTTGACAGTAATGGGAATTTTCAGTTAAGACTTCAAGGGCAATTGATACATGAGTCTAGTAGCTGTCCTTAATTGTGTTTGTAAATTCAATAGCTATTATAGAAAGAGACATTCTTGGCTGCACTTTACAAAAATTATTATACCTCCCAGAACAGACTCGAAAGATTCTTAACTTCTATGTGTCTTAACCTGTCTTGTTTGAAGAGTAACTCAAGAACCTAACACTTGTCTTTTATAGATATGGGTGGATTTGGGTCTTCGTATGTTACTGTGATAACTCTGTACATTTTACCTAAATCTAATGTAACAGTGTTCAGAGTCTACAAAAGGAAAATAAAGAAAACCTTTTTTCTATGAATGCAGTGCAAGATGTAGAAATAAATAATATATGTTGGATTTCTTTCCTAAGAGTTCTTAACAACACTAGGAAAACATTGTTATAGTTGTGAAAAATAGTAATAAAATGTACTACTGACTAAGACGTACTGATATTTTTCCTGTCATAAGGAAACTCCCAAAGCATTTTCACCACCTATATAAATGTGTCACATAATCAAAAAATGAATTAGGGTTAAAAGTAGTGTATTGAGGAGGTATGGCCGCTTCTCGTAAAGATATTATCTGTTCCATTGCTCTCTTGTTAAAGCTAACTGGTCCCCTGAAAAGCAGCTGCCTTGTCCAGGCTCATACTGACCCTGCCATAATCCTGCCTGTCCCCTCTGTCTAGATGATGAACATCCAGAAAACACTGGTCATCTGGCATAAGGCAAGCGTCTGGCGGGAAAGTAGGGCAAACCAGCTAAATCCAGGGTACATCCGCTAGCTAAACAACCCATAATATTATAACACTTAAGGACACCAGGATATTTGCTAAGTACTTTACCCTCCTAGAATTCATAATTTTATATCTGGAATTCTTGACCCGGTTTTGCCACTTTTTATTTTTGTCCTACGACAACTCAGTTTTCTACGTTTTTCCTATCTCGAATGAAAATGAAGTGATCTAGAACAATCTAGAATGGAAATGAATTGAGGGGCTGGAGCGATAGCACAGCGGGTAGAGCATTTTCCTTGAACACCACTGACCTGGGTTCGACTCCCAGCATCCCATACGGTCCCCTGAGCCATTACACCACCAGGAGCAATTCCTGAATGTATGATCCAGGAGTAACCTCTGTGCATTACAGGGTGTGACCCCACCAAAAAAAAAAAAGAAAAAAAATGAATCTCATTTCTTGACTTCTATTGTTTTATGGATTGGATATATTCGTCAAATCAATCATGCTTCTCTCATCAATATGTGTCTGTTTTAATTAGAGTGCCATCATTTCCTCAACTCCCCATTGGTGTGGAGGGTCTACAAAACAAAACCTAGGATTCCAGAGGAATAGTGCAGTAGGTAGTGCATTTGCCTTGCATGGGACCTATCTGGATTTGATGGTCAGCATTCCATTTGGATCCCAGAGCCCACCAAGGGTGACCTCTGAAGGAAGAGCCAGGACAAAGCCCTGAGCACTGGTGGGTGTGTCCCATCCCCCAAACTAAACAGAACAAAAAGAAAGAAAAAGAAAAGAAAAATCTAAGGCAAATGTTTATTTGTAAATAATTTCCTGGAGAGGATATGAATCCAGAGAAACTGTGATAAGGGGACTTTGATACAGGAACAGAGGGGAGTGCTTGAGAGAATTTGGAGAACTGTCCTGGTATACGTGAGCCCTGAAAGCAGGAAGCGTCTCCTAATGTGTAAGAGGATCACGGTGTACTCAATATTGGGAAAAGCTTTGGTTGACTTTTGTTAGCAAAAAAAGAGTTTCAGAGTAGCGATATCAGTAGGGACTCTTTTGTCAAGAGCAGCACAGAGGTGAAAACCAGCAACCCCTTTCACTGGACATGATGAGAATTATCCTTTGAAAGGCCCATTCAGGCCAGAAACAGACCCGTGAATATTCCCTGATGTATAAACTGGATATAGCTATATGTGCTGTTGGTATAAACTGGATCCAGTTAGATGGCCGTAAGATAATGGAACTTCACCATGAAATCAGATGGTCTGACCTTTCATGGCTGGCAAAGGGGAGTACCAATTCTTCAAGGTTGCACTTTTATAATCTTCTAAATTAAGTATTATTAATATATCATATAATCTTCTAAATTTATTAATTATTAGCAAACAAGATCCATGATTCAATCTCACCCAGAGAAATGTTTTTAAACACAGACATTATGCCTATATTTAAAAGGGCAGGGGGGTGAAAAGTGAGGACGAAAAACAAATCTGTCTATAATAAAGTCTGAAATATATACCGTGAGGGCAAAACTGATGCCATGACAAGTTGCAGCTAATATTAAGTCTTGATTTGCTCTAAACCTTTTCATTGTTTCTAAGAGTTGTCATTTTTTTCTCTTTTTTGTAAAGAATTTCATATTGTATCGCTGTGTCTGAGTTTCAGATCCCCAATTGTGGAAAGACCAAGTCTACACACAATAATGCAAAAGCGAAGGAACTTTATTATTAGCCAGAGACATCAGTAGCTTGAGCTTGGGTCCAAGTCTCATGCAATAAAGTGGAGTCTTGACAAGGACCCCGTCTCCAAATCACAAGCAGAAAAGTGAGGACGAAAAAAATTCTGTCTATAATAAAGTCTGAAATATATACCGTGAGGGCAAAACTGATGCCATGACAAGTTGCAGCTAACATTAAGTCTCAAGTAGGCCTGTTTCTGTTTCCCTGGAGCGGGACTTGCAGTTTCTGGCAGACTCCCATTGAGTAATTTGCCGAGAGAAGGAATTGGGCAGTTGGGTCTGGCTGGTGATGGAGGGTCACTGTACCTTCCTTAGAAACTTTTACTAACCATTGCCTAATTGCTGACCACCATTTAATAGGGCTGGTGCTAAAAGTAGACCGCTATATAAATTGCTTCTTAACTCTGAATTCTATATAAACTGCTTGTGATTTGGAGACGGGGTCCCTGTCAAGACTCCACTTCATTGCATGAGGCTTGGACCCTAGCTCAAGCTAGTGATGGCTGTGGCTAATAATATAGTTTCTTTGCTTTTGCATTATTGTGTGTGGACTTCGTCTTTCCACAACTGGGGGTCTGAAACTCGGACACAGCAATACAATATGAAGTTCTTTTTTTTTTTTTAGAATTTTAAAGGAAATTCATTTAATATAACTGTGAGGTTGGACATTCTATCTTTTTTTTATTTATTTTTCTTTTTTATTAGTGAAAAACCATGAGGTACAGTTATAGGCTTACAAATTTTGTGCTTGGGTTTCAGTTATACAATGATCAAGTGCCCATCCCTCCACCAGTGCCCGTCATCCATCCCCATGGGTCCCAGCATCCCCCCCCAACCCTCATCCCCCCCCCATCCCATCCTGCCTCTGTGGCAGGGTATTCCCCCTTGTTCTCTCTCTCTTCTTTTGGGTACTGTGTTTTGCAAGAGAGGCTTTGAGTGGCAATCATGTTTGGTCTATCGACTACTTTTAGCATGCTTCTCCCACCCTGGGAGGACCCTGACAACACCCTTCATTTGGTACTCTCTTCTCTATCTGAGCTTCCTTTTCACCTAGAGCCTGTGGCTGGCCTTCCATTCATGGAGCAAAATTCCTGGTACTAATCTCAGCCATTCCTGGGTGTTACTCTCCCTTTTTGTTGCTTTATGTTCCCCAGATGAATGCAATCTTTCTGTGTCTATCCCGCTCTTTCTCACTCATTTCGCTTAACATGATACTTTCCATGTAGTACCACTTGTATGTAAATTTCATAACTTCATCTCTTCTAACAGCTACATAGTACTCCATTGTGTTAATGTACCAAAGTTTCTTTAACCAGTCATCTGTTCTTGGGCACTCAGGTTTTTTCCAGATTCTGGCTATTGTAAAGAGTGCTGCAATGAACAAACAATTGCAGATGTCACTTCGACTATACCTTTTTGCCTCTCTGGGATATATTCCCAGGAGTGCTATAGCTGGGTCAAATGGCAGATCAAATTCTAATTTTTTGAGAGTCGTCCATACTGTTTTCCAAAAGGGTTGGACCAGCCGGCATTCCCACCAGCAGTGAAGGAGGGTCCCTTTCTCGCCACATCCGTGCCAGCATTGGTTGCTTTTGTTCTTGTGGATGTGGGCCAGTCTCTGTGGTGTGAAATGATATCTCATTGTGGTTTTGATCTGCATCTCTCTGATGATTAGTGATGTAGAGCATTTTCTCTTGTGCCTTTTTGCCATTCGAATTTCTTCTTTGCGAAAGTTTCTGTTCATCTCCTCACCCCATTTTTTGATGGGGTTGGGTGATTTCTTCTTGTGGAGTTTAACCAGTACCTTGTATATCCTTGATATGAATCCCTTGTCGGATGTGTACTTGGTGAATATCCTTTCCCATTCTGTAGGCTGTCTTTGTATTTTGGTCAATGTTTCTTTTGAGGTGCAGAAGCTTCTTAGTTTAAGATAGTCCCATTTGTCTATCTCTGTTTTCACTTGCTCAGCCAGTGGCGTGACATCTTTGAAGATAACATTAGCTTCAATATCATGGGGAGTTTTGCCGACTTTGTCTTCAATAAACATTATGGATTCTGGTCTGATGTTGAGGTCATAAATCCATTTTGATCTTACTTTTGTGCATGGTGTTAGGCAGAGATCTGAGCCCACTTTTTTGCATGTAGCCGTCCAATTTTGCCAGCACAGTTTGTTGAAGAGGCTTTCCCTGCTCCATTTCACTTTTCTTGCCCCCTTATCAAAAATTAGATGATTATATGTTTGGGAGGAAATGTCAGTATATTCAACACTGTTCCATTGGTCTGCAGCTCTGATTTTGTTCCAGTACCATGCTGTTTTAATTATTACTGCCTTGTAGTAGAGTTTGAAGTTAGGGAGGTTGATTCCTCCCATTTTCTTTTTCCCAAGAATTGCTTTAGCTATTCGTGGGGGCTTATTGTTCCATATAAATTTCAGGAGTGTTTGCTCCATTTCTTTGAAGAATGTCATGGGTATCCTTATAGGGATTGCATTGAATTTGTACAGTGCTTTGGGAAGTATTGCCATTTTGATGATGTTGATTCTCCCCATCCATGAAGAGGGGATATTTTTCCATTTCCTCGTGTCCTCTTTTATTTCCTGAAGTAGCGTTTTGTAGTTTTCTTTGTACAGGTCCTTTACTTCCTTAGTTAAGCTGATTCCTAGATACTTGATTTTCTGGGGCACAATTGTGAATGGGATTGTTTTCTTCATGTCACTTGCTTCTCTTTCACTATTTGCGTATAGGAATGCCATGGATTTTTGGGTATTGATTTTATAGCCTGCCACTTTACTATACAAGCCTATTGTTTCTAGGAGTTTCTTGGTAGAGGTTTTAGGGTTCTCTAAGTATAGTATCATGTCATCTGCGAATAGTGAGAGCTTAATTTCTTCTTTCCCTATCTGGATGCCCTTAATATCTTTTTCTTGCCTAATCGCTATTGCAAGTACTTCCAGTACTATATTGAACAGTAGTGGAGAGAGTGGGCATCCTTGTCTCGTCCCTGACCTTAGCAGGAAGGGTCTCAGTTTTTCCCCATTGAGGATGATGTTTGCTGTAGGTTTGTGGTAGATGGCTTTAACTATATTGAGGAAAGTCCCCTCTATCCCCATTTTGGCAAGGGTTTTCATCATGAATGGGTGCTGTATCTTGTCAAAAGCTTTCTCTGCGTCTATTGATATGATCATATGATTTTTATCTTTTCTTTTGTTGATATTATGGATTATGTTGATTGATTTCCGAATGTTGAACCATCCTTGCATCCCTGGGATGAATCCCACTTGGTCATGATGTGTGATCTTTTTGATGAGTTGTTGTATTCTATTGGCTAGTATTTTGTTGAGAATCTTCGCATCCGTGTTCATCAGGGATATTGGCCTGTAGTTTTCTTTTCTTGTGGTGTCTTTGTTTCCTTTTGGTATTAGAGAGATATGGGCTTCATAGAAGCTGTTTGGGAGAGTTTCTGTTTTTTCAATTTCCTGGAAAAGCTTGAGCAGAATTGGCAATAGGTCCTCTTTAAATGTTTGGAAAAATTCGCTAGTAAATCCGTCTGGGCCTGGGCTTTTGTTTTTGGGAAGACTTTTGATTACAGTTTCAATTTCCTTGATGTGAATAGGTCTATTCAGGTACTCTATGTCTTCTTGATTCTGCTTTGGGAGATGGTAGAAATCCAGGAATTTATCCATTTCTTCCAGGTTCTCGTGTTTTGTGGCATAGAGACTTTCAAAGTAGTCTCTGATGATCTCTTAAATTTCTTTAGTTTCTGTTGTGATATCCCCATTCTTATTTCTGATTCGATTTATTAGGGTTCTCTCTCTCTGTTTCTTTGTGAGTGTTGCTAATGGTTTATCTATCTTATTTATTGTCTCGAAGAACCAGCTCTTGGTTTCATTGATCTTTCGGATTGTTTCTTTTTTTTCCATGTTGTTGATTTCTGCTCTAAGTTTTATGATCTCTTTCCTTCTGCCTGATTTAGGCTCTTTCTGTTGATCCTTTTCTAAGGTCTTGAGCTGTGAGGTCAAATTGTTTATGTGCATCGTTTCTATCGACTTAAGATAGGCTTGCAGAGCTATAAATTTTCCCCTTAATACAGCTTTCGCTGCATCCCATAAGTTCTGGTAGTTTGTGTCTTCATTCTCATTTGTTTCCAGGTATCTTTTGATTTCATCCTTGACTTCGTTCCTGACCCACTCATTTTTCAGCATCGAGTTGCTTAATTTCCAGGTGTTTGATTTGGTTCTCCGTGTCTGTGTGTGATTCACTTCTATCCTCAGTGCATCATGGTCTGAAAAGATGGCTGATACTATTTCTATCTTCTTGATTCTGTTAAGGTATGTTTTGTGTCCTAGCACATGGTCTATTTTGGAAAATGTTCCGTGTGCGCTGGAGAAGAATGTGTATTCTTTCTTTTTGGGGTGTAAAGCCCTGTATAAGTCCATAAGCCCTTTCTCTTCTATTACTTCTTTCAAAGCCAATAATTCCTTGCTGGGTTTTGTTCGTGTTGATCAATCCAGAGGTGATAAGGCGATGTTGAAGTCTCCAAGTACTATTGTGTTTGTAGTGATGTCCTCCTTAAAATCTGTTAGCAGTTGTTTTAAATATTTAGCTGTTCCCTCATTAGGTGCATATACATTTAAGAGTGTGATTTCTTCCTGTTGTACGTATCCCTTGATGAAGAGAAAATAGCCTTCACTGTCCCTTCTAATCTTTTTCAAGGTGAAATTAATGTTGTCGGATACTAGTATGGCCACCCCAGCTTTTTTGAGGGAGTTGTTTGCTTGCAGGATTGTTTTCCATCCTTTGACTTTGAGTCTGTGTTTGCTCTGGCTGTTGAGGTGAGTTTCTTGTAGGCAGCAGAATGTTGGGTTCTGTCTCTGTATCCATTTTGCCACTCTGTGTCTCTTAAGTGGTGAATTTAGACCGTTGACATTGAGAGAGAGAATGGTTATGGGGTTTTGTGTCATGTTTCTGTGCAGGTGTGTTGTGGTTGTAGGGTTTGTCTTTTCTTATAGTATCCCCTTTAGGCCTTGCTTTAGGTTTGGTTTTGAGTCTATGAAGTTCCTGAGCTGCTGTTTATCTATAAAATAGTGTACTGTTCCTTCAATTTTGAGGGAGAGTTTAGCCGGGTAGAGTATTCTTGGGGAAGCATTCATTTCCGTGAGTTTTTTGACTATATCTCGCCACTGCCTTCGGGCTTGTAGGGTTTCCTCTGATAGGTCTGCTGTGAATCTAAGGGATGCTCCTTTGTATGTGATTTCCTTCTTTGCTCTTGCTGCTTGCAGTATTGTGTCTCTATCGGCAGTATCGATCATTCTAAGTATGATATGTCTTGGAGTGTTTTTGTTGGAGTCTCTTTTAGCTGGCACCCTTTGGGGTCCTTGAACCTGAATGGCTGCATTGTGCAGCTCTGGGAAGTTTTCAGCAATGATTTGTTTGACGGTGTTTTTTTCGTTGGGATTGTTTCCCTGAGGTTCAGGTAGTCCCATGATTCTAATATTGTTCCTCTTGGAGTCATCTGCTAGGACTCTGATTCTCTGTAGAGCCATTTTGAGGTCCCTTGCCACTGTTTGTTGTTGCATGTTGGCTTGTTGCAGCTGATCTTCCAGGTCACTGATTCTCTCTTCAGCTGTGGTCATTCTATTTTTAAGAGAAGAAACTGAATTTCTCATTTCATCTATGGAATCTTTTAATCGTGACATTTCTGCCCTCATTTCTTCTCGTAATTTGTCGATTTTTTCTGTGGTGTTACTGGCTGTCTGTCTGACTGTTTCATTGAGTTGATTGAACATCTTGATGACTTCGTACCTGAATTCTATGTCAGAGAGGTCCCTTAGGTGAGCTGTATTGACAGAATGGTCTAGATTGTTTTCGTTGTTCTCCCCTTGTGTTGGAGATTTTCTTTGTTTCTTCATATTGCTGAGTAGGTTGGGTTACTAGATTCCCTGGGGACTAGGTTCCTTAGTGTGGGAAAAAAACCTGTGGCTGCATGAGCGGCTGCCAGCGGGAAATTAAGCCACGCCCACTTTTGAGGCCACGCCCACTTTTGAGGAGGCCACACCTCTACAGAACCCTGGGTTTGGGATGAGATGGGCGCTGCTGTCAGGTCAGGAGTGAAGAGGGCAGGGCAGACGCTCAAGACTGCTTCTCTTCAGGCATCTCAGGGGACACCTGGGGTCCTGCAGGGAAAGATGGAGGTCCCAGGGTCGCGACAATATGAAGTTCTTTACAAAAAAGAAAAAAAAAGTGACAACTCCTAGAAACAACGAAAAGGTTTAGAGCAAATCAAGATAAAGCTTCTATCCTCATATCCCCAACCTCTGTCCATTACTACAACTAGTGTTGAGATTGCAAACCATTTTTCTCAGGACGTTTTGTTTCCTGTTACATTTTACAATTTAGCGAGTCTGGGTAGCTTGCCTTCAAAGGTGATTTAGATCTTCATTCCTGAGAGTCTGGAAGGGAACCACATTTTGGAGGAAGCAGCTACTCTGTCCACCGCCTTCTGAAGTTCATTAGCCCTGGGGATCGGCTGGGTTACCACTCAGTTGTGCTGTTCAATTACCTTATCCAGTGGTATAGTTCCGACTGTTGGTGCTAAGACAGGACATTAGGACAAGCCTCTGGACACTGCCTTGCAAGCAGGAAGCAGAACAGAGGCTCCACATTTACTTTAAGTAGGCAAACTATCGCTGGAGCGATAGCACAGCGGGTAGGGCGTTCGCCTTACAAGCGGCCAACATGGCCGACCCGAGTTCGATTCCTCCGCCCCTCTCGGAGAGCCCGGCAAGCTACCGAGAGTATTCGATATGCCAGACACAGTAACAACAAAGTCTCCAATGGAGACGTTACTGGGCCCGCTCGAGCAAATCGACGATCAACGGGAGGGCCTTTACCTTTTACCTTTTAGGCAAACTAAAACTTTTAAGCTCGGTGATATGGAGAAGTACAGCATGCTGTACTTCTGCATGGGACCACCAGTCCCAGTATTCCTCCCACCCCCCAGCCCCCAATCCCACCCTACCACTGTGGCAGGGCATTCCCTTTTGTTATCTCTCTTCTTTTGAGTGCTGTGGTTTGCAAAAGAGACATTGAGTGGCAATCTGGTTTGGACGATAGTCTGATGTTCTTTTGACGAATGCGTATCCTATAACTGTTTGTACTCTCGTTAGTGAGTCTTTCTCTGTGATGAAGTCATTAGAATGTAACTGATAACAATCAGGATAAAAGGAAGGTTCTGGTAGTTGCTCTTTGCCTCGAGCCAGATTGAGCCTTGGCCCTCTGTGTTCTCGACTTTCCTCTCACATGTCTTTTCTCCGTGCCTCCGACTGAAAGAATATTCATGCAACATTGCACGTTTAGAAGTGTAGTAGGCACCTGCATATTTATTTGATGATCTGAAGATTTTTTATTGTTATTATTCTCTACCTAGCGTTAATAAGTTCTGATAACGTGCAGTGCAGTCTCCTGCCCCCGCGCCTGACTGTCCTCGCCACCGGGGCCCCTTGGAGGGGAGCGGGTTGAGCTTTCCTCCCCACCCCGACCAGGGCTCCAGTAGTCAAAGACCTCTAGGACCAGCCACTACCATGCTGAGACCCTCTCTGCACACATGAAGGTACTGGCAGAGGAACAAAGGCAAGCGGGTCCCGGGGCTGAGATCTCCAAGCCTACTCGGATAGGGGCTGAGCATCTCCCACCCAGATCCTCCGAATTCCAGTAGGCGGGGGTCACACCCACCAACTGGCCCCCTGGCACCGTGTAATCCCATCAACGGCCAAGACTCAGAGACTATAAAACCCAGCTCCCGGAACCGACATCTTATTATGACATCTTATTATCTCATTCCTACTTTGGACAAACTGGCAGGCTACCGAATGTAGCCTGCCCACACGGCAGAGTCTGGCAAACTCCCCGTGGCATACCCAATATGCCAAATACCAGTAACAATGATGGGTCTCATTCTCTTAAAGAGCCTTGAATATAATCTCAGGGCTAGGATGAAGGAGACGTTACTGGGGCCTGCTCGAGGCAATCAACGATTAACAGGATGATTTGTGATTTGTGATTGTTGTGAATATTCTCTACCACATACTGAAATTCCCAAATAATGGTGTTTATCAACATAAAGTAAAATATCTTTAACCTATCTTTAACCAGTGAGTAAGAATGCTATTATTTTTTTCTGCTTTCGGGCTGCACGCAGTGGTGGTCAGGGCATACTCCTGGCTCTGCAACCAGGGATCATATGGATAGCCAGGGACTGAATATGCTTCTACCAGAATGTAGAAAATTTATCACTCTGGTTGCCAGGAATGAGTGTTTTTTTTCCTTTTCGTTCTTCTCTTTACAGGGAGTTTCTGTTAGTGTTTGATTTAAGAGTCATTGGCCTGATTTAACTAACTGTACCAGTAGGAAAAAATAATCTCTAATAGAAATCTATGTAATTTTCTTACTCCCTTTATCTGAAAAATCATGTTTGTTTTGTTTTTGGGGGGGAACCACATACAATAGTATTTGGGGGGGCCATATGATGCCAAGGACCAAATCAGGGTCAGCTGCATGCAAAGCAAACTGCACTTACACTCGGTATATTAATTACTGTAGCTTAATAATTGTCAAGAGAACAATGGAGGGAAATATTAAATTTTAGAGCTCTGTTTCATTATTCACATATCTTTTCAATTGTTGTCTAATAGAAGCGAGGGAATACATATATCAATTGTATTACTGTTACCTGGATTCACATAGATGCACAACAAAAAATTTCCGCTGCTATAAAATGATATTATGTGACATAAAGCAAATATTGTAGACTGCAAGTAACACCTTGATTTCATACATCGGATTTGTTCAAAGGAAATAATGTTATAGGTTAGAATAATTATTAAGGGACTTATTATTACATCTGCAGGTGCAGTTTTCCATACAATATTTTCGTGTAATTACACATCCAAATTATAAAGGAAAGAGGAATTGGAAGTGTTACAGTACATTTTCTACAATATCTCAACATTTACAGGGCTGCTCCCCACAATAAATAACAAAAAAACTAACCAAATAAAATTGGGGGTAGGAGTTATAGAACTGTGGGTAAGGTGCTTGCCTTACTTGTGGCCAACCCGGGTTTAATTCTTGCATCCTGGCATCCCATGTGGTCCTCTGAGCACCACAAGGGGTAATTCCTGAGCAATGAGTCAGGAATCATCCCTAAACATGTGTAATATATATATATATGCAAACTTTATAACAGAACAATTATAAATAATGATATTGCATTAATACAATATGTATAAACAAATTGATTGTTTTCAAAAGATTTTTCAAATAGCTTCCTTGTAGTTCTTTAGTTCTTCAAACATTCACAATGTTTTGTATGTGTCTTTTCACATAAAAACCTTTTCCCCATATATTCAAGTATGTCTGCAACATGCAACTTCTTTTTATTTATTAGAGGAATTTACTGGTGGAGATTTTTATTTCCACTCTCTTTGGGTTTTGTTCTGGGCCTAAGAACTATACTCACACGGACAGATCAATAGGAGTAATAAATACAGATCTGTATATAAGCTAGTAACCAAAACATTGAAGTGTGCAAGAGTAACCAAGCTCAATGGAGAGGCCACAGAAAGATGAGTTATTTACCAACTGCTATTTTATGTAGAAGTCTCTCACTTCCAACTTTCTGCTTACAGAGAATACTATTTCTCTTTTTGGTACAGGGGAATTTCTTTCATTAAAAGTATTATCTTCTCTTTTCAGGAATAAAAACAAAGGCCAAATCACTCTCAAATATGCTGTTTCTCAAGTTCTTTTAATGCAAAATTATATGTCACAATGACATATTTTGGGAAGACATAACCTAGACTTCAGTGTTGATGCATAGCTATGTTGTAGTTTGTGCAAAATGGCAATGACATAAAATGGAGTGTAAAGCTTATGTATAATTTTCTTGTTAAATAAATATTAAAATTTCTACCAACAATTTCTACCTATGTTTTACACAGTTTTTTTGGGGGGAGGCAACTTATTTAGATAGCATCTGTTGCCTACAATCGCATCCCCTTTAATTTAATCAAAATTCTAATGTCCCCTTAACAATGATAATCAGACCAGGTATTCTTGACTTTATAGAAATCACGTTTTTAGTAGTAAAGTAATTGTACCATATTTGTCACCATGGAGACAATTCAATGGAAAGAACAAGTTTTATCCATTTGACGCCAGTCGCATCAAATGAGGAGGAAGTAAATTGAGTAAATGGTATAACATTTAATTTCTCTTATATTCCTTGTATGAAATATAAAACAATTTATTCATCAATTGAGTGATTATTAGAAATAACACTAGTACATTGAATAGGATTTACATAAGTGTTTGAAAAACTCAGGCTCTACAAAACTAAATTCAAGCTTTATTATCTGATTTTTCATGTGTATTTGGGTTTTTTTTTCCCCAGAGCACATACAAAACAGTTTTAGCAGAAATTTACTTTCGTTTGTGCTTCAACTTAGAATGCAATCTGGAACCAGAGTGATCAAAAGTGTATTATTCAACAATAGCATAGAATAAAAAATAGTGTTTCACAAAAGGAAAAGGCTCCAAGAAAAAAATTATCAGTATTTACAACATTATTTACCCTTAATTATCCCATAAATACATTAATTTCAGATACAGTAACATTGATATAAAGAAGAGCAGAGGACAAGATTCAGTCTATGCAAGAAGGATGGAACTCTATATGCAAATCTTTTCTTAGATAATGACAAGACATAATATGAATGGAGCTGACTTTTATTCCATTAAATTATTGCAATAAATATAATTTTATTATGTTTTCCAAGTATTTACTGTACTTGTTTTTCAAGTATTTGTATTTCAAGTGTATTTCAAGTATTTGAGTATGTGTATTTCAAGTATTTGAGCCATATTTCTGAAATAAATTAAAAACTTCTTATACATTATACATTATTAGGTTATTAGGTTGGTTAATATCAACAGGTTTACTGGTCTATGTAGACGCAAAAAAAATATTTTATAGCATATTTACATGGCAGTTATGTATGGAACATTTTGTTTTGGGCCCCACTCATTTTGTTTTGTTCAAGACTTACCCTTCACTCTCTGCTCAGAGAATCATACATGGTGGTCCTGGGGAACCAAGTGACAATCTGGTCTATGGTAGGAAGTTTTCCACAAAGAGGGAGGGGCAGTGGAGATAGGGACCGTAATGACAACATTAGTTGGAAATGTTCAATCAGGACAAAAACTGAGTGTTGAAAGGAAGTAAAGTGATATGCATAATATCCTTTCAGTAACAATATTACCAACCAGGGTGTTTTAAAAAGTGAGAGAGGGAGGGAGGAAGGTGGATTGGATAAAGGGAGAGAAAAGCTTCCCCCATCGAGGTAAGCTATGGAGGTGAATTGGGGGCTGGCTTGAGGGAAACTGGGTACATTGGTGGTAGAAAATGTGCACTGGTTGGATGAGTGTTAGAACATTGTATGACTGAAATTCAATCAGGAGCAACTTTATAACTGTGTATCTCACAGTCATTCACGTAACGTTTAAAGAGGGTGGAGGAGAAATGGGGTTAGAATGTTTTCACAGTTTGGTACTTGTTGAGGAAACTAAGTCAGTGACTTAAATAATATAAAGTCTGTATTTTTTTTACTCCTGTGATTTGGCAATTGGCTAGATACATTTACAATAAATTCATGCCTTTTTCTATGTATATGAAATTTTTTCCATAGAGAGTTAAGGGTCGTTAGGAGGGGTTTTCACAGAATACATTATGCCTTTCTATTATGACGTGAGAGAGAGGTATATTGAAAGTGAAAGAGAAAAAGATGTGGAAGACCACATGGGGTACTTGAAAGAATATATAAAACGATCTAAAAATTGATTTCTGTCCATCTATTGAGTCCATTTACCTATTAGATAATCTTCAGATATTTCCCCTTTTAACTTGAAACCGAAAATGAAGAAGCCTATTCTCACAGACTTTTTCCAGCACTAAATTCAATATATTGTCATTTTCATACTTGATTCTACATTGTTAGATGACTAATATCCACATTTATCACAACTCTCTGTAATGTACCAATTCTCAAGCAAACCAGACATGTAGATTGAGATGTAATGAAGTCTTATCCTGGGGCAATATCTGGGAAATTTTAAGCTAGTTGGTAAGAAAACTTGAAAATTTATATAGAAGAGGAGAGACAGTTGTTTGGCCTGCTCTAAAATATCTCCTCAAACAGGAGAGGGAAAAGATACTGGATTTTTCCTCTTGATCTTTAGGTATATAGGTACATATATATCTTTAGCAGTTGCTTAAAATCATTGTCTTCATTTTTTCCATTTTTTTTCTAAATCTCAGATGCTTTTATCAAGTGAATACAGCTTCTTAAGGTTGGCAACTACTTGTTTAAGTACTTCCAGAAATGGCTTTTTATTTAAGTATACGCTCTAAAGTCTTTAATGTCAATAATTTAGTCTTAATGTATTGGTTATTTAAATCAACCTTAATGAATGTATTAGGTGCTTATTCTCCAAAGATGAAGTGGTCTCCATATACTGATAGTATAAATTAGGTGATGACAACATACTCATTAGAATAAACTAAAAATTACAATCTAAAAATAGAATAAATGTTCTTTAAAACAATTTAAAATTTACAAGCAAAGAAGCAAAATAGAGAAGTGGGATACAATAAAATTGAAAACAAAACACATAGAAATTGTTTAGAAGTGGTAATTAATATCCTGCTAGTAATTGAAATGAAATTTTTAGTCCCCAATTTACTGCTCTTCTATGAATTTTGTCTAAACAATAGCAGAATAATTCAATTTCAGAGCATATTTGTTCATGCACGTGTTTGCTAGTTTGGATTCTCCTATCTCATAAACTCACATTATTAGAACTGATTTTTCCCAGAGTTTAATATTAGGTAGATATTTTCATTCACATTAGGAAATATGTGAGATAGAAGAAAGAAGAGGGAAATCCTTCAGTAAAAGAATGGAATTAAACTCTGATCTCTACAATTGTTTGATTCAAAAATGAAATGCCTTTCCCAAAGCATTTATGAAGGAATTGAAAGTCACAATTAAGAAGAGGTAAAACGTTCAACTATCCATAGAAATTATATATTTTCTATTTCTCTAGACGTAAAATATGTAAATAAGCACTTAATCAGAGGAAATTAGATACAATCATTCCAACAAGTTCCCTTTCTGATTTAATGATGACTTGGTAATGATTAAATGTAAACCTAACAAGTTGAGAATGATAAAGTATATAAAATGAAAGGTTGGTATTAATACACATGAACATCATTTCATAGATTGAATACCTAGTAATATAGATAAAATGTAAATATGATATAACAGATAAATAACATTTCATATTTATGTTTTTTTAAAAAAGAAATATGCAGCAGGTATTATATAAATTATCCAAATTACTGTTGTAGAGAGAAAAATATCCTCATTCCAAACATCAAATAATTCTTTACTATTTTGTTTTGTTGATTTAAATAGCTATTACAACTCAAGTTATTTATATTTATATGTGCATGCATAATTTTTATAACTAACACAAAGTGTAATATTTCTGAGGGGTACTTGAAACTTACAAAGCACCTCTGACTTTGACAATTTTTAAAAAAATTAGTAGGTAAGAAGGACATTTTCTTGGCAGTATAAATAAATCTAATAGCCACAAAATTCCACTAGGGTTAACTCCATTTTTCTCCTACATCCATATTTTAGTAATCACACACATTTTCAGTTAGATGATATTAAGTTCTCTGTTTATCATATTGATTTTTATAATATTTTTGTTAATACTGCTATTCTTATCAATAATTACATACACTACAGATCTTACATATGCAGGAACATTTACCTAGTACTGAAATATAAATACTTCACAAGTTTCTCTTAATAAAATATTTCCCACTTACATAGTTTGAGATTTTAGATTAGGTACTATCACTATCACTGTCACTGTCTTCCCGTTGTTCATCTATTTGCTCTCAAGCGGGCCCAGTAATGTCTCCATCGTGAGACTTGTTACTGTGTTTGGCATATCGAATATGTCACAGGGAGCTTGCCAGGCTTTGCCGTGCAGGCGAGATACTCTCGGTAGCTTGCCAGACTCTCCGAGAAGGGCGGAGGAATCGAACTCGGGTCGGCTATATTGGCTGCGTGCAAAGCAAACGCCCTACCCGCTGAGCTATGGCTTCAGCCGAAGTTTCAGTACAAAGGAGACATTCATTACTTGTCGAATCTTAGACAAGAATACGGTAGCCTAAATAATTCTTAGACAAAAGAATTATAATGGAGTTATGCTTTCTGACTTCAAACTATACTGAAAAGCAGTATTATTTCAAACAACATGGTTTAGGATAAAAATAGATCTTTTGTCCAATAGCATGAAACTGAACAGAAAAAAATCTCACATAAATGAAGAGTTAGAAAAAATATATATTTTCTTCAACAAATGGTGTTAATAATTTGGATAGGCACGTGCAAAAGAATATAACTAGAATATTATCTTATACCATATAAAAATTAACTCATATTGATTAAATAATCAGGGATTAAACTTTATCTTGAATATTAATATATTCTAGAATGTTGTGAAGCTATGTCTTTCTCATCAGCCAAATTGTTTTTCTTTCCTATTTGCTTCCTCTCTTTCTTCCCTTCCTTCCTTCCTTCCTTCCTTCCTTCCTTCCTTCCTTCCTTCCTTCCTTCCTTCCTTCCTCTTTCCTTCCTTCCTTCCTCCCTTACTCCCTCCCTCCCTCCCTCCCTCCCTCCCTTCCTTCCTTCCTTCCTTCCTTCCTTCCTTCCTTCCTTCCTTCCTTCCTTCCTTATTTTCTTTCTCTATTTTACTCTTTCTCTCTACCTCTCTTTCTCTCTGTTTCTTTTTTCTTCTTTGTGTACTGGGGCTACTTCTTAAAAACACTTGCAAAGTGGCTGGTGACGGAATTGGTGGTTCAATACCAGCTCACAAGGACACTATGATGCATAGGCCATCCAATGATTGAGTGCCATCAGGTTCTCACCTGACAATTCACAGGGACCTCTAAGCCTACACTTAATGAAGCTTCTGGGGAAGCTGGATCATGTGATGTTTGGGTGGAGCATCTTTCTTAATCTCTATATTAACTCTCTTTCCTCTAAATTAATCCTTGCTACAACAGGACTTTTGTGAAATGATAAATTGTCTTGAAATTGTTAAGCATTTAAAGTGTTCTATATGACTTAAATTTCTGGGTTAACTACACATCTTTGTTTAAATTTCTTGATTCAAGATTAGAAAATATAAAATTAAAATTATGATGGAGATTTGTTTTCGATGGACTTAGATATTTAAAGGATTAGATTAGAGTTGGGGTCAGAAGCTGGGTATAGTACCCCTCCTCATCCCCATAAAAGAAGAGTAAAACAGAACAGCAAGAAAAGAATGCCCAAAAGAAATTTGGTAAGAGCCTCTGAAAACCTAGCTATTTTTGCAAAATCATTATTTTTGAAGTCATTGGTCTTGTGAAAATTTAGAAGGCTGCTTTCTCTAAAGGGTATTTGTTTAACTGGACCATTTAGGGGGCATGTTCACCATTGCATGTTCTTTCTCCTTCTGTCACAATAAATATTGACCTCTAATCTCAATTGTCAAACATATTCCATCGGCAGAAAGTAGCATACAATATACCACAATGTTCTTTTCTATTTTTTGGCCCTGCTGGCTATCAAACTCAGGGTCTCACACACAAAAGACTCTACCACTGAGCCATGTTTCCAGCCTGCCTCGTGGTATTTCTGATATGGTTAGTGACTTTAGAAATGTATTGGTGTATTTATTTTGTGAAAAGAATTCATATGCATAAAATAAGGTCCATTTCAAGTAAGAGATTCAACTGGTTATAGTTCTTACCAAACATTTCTGAATAGTATCTAGACTGGGCTGATTTGGGATTGTGGGATTTGGAATATTGCTTTGTTTCTAACTTACATTTACTGTAAAAGTAAATGTAAAGTGCAAGTTTGGAACTATTGCGGCAACATGGGAAGATGACGTCGTTGACAACATTGACAAGGAATACGATTGACTGGTTCAGCACCTCCATGATTGTGCGAGAAACACCAAGAGAGATGACCACAAAAAAATCACCTGTCTTCAAAAACTCTTGAGCTTATTTGCCAACCTTGCTTGGCGCATGCCTCAGGCAACCGCAAGTAAACGTCTGAGCTCCCAAAAGAGTTCAGAGAAGTGATCAAGGAAGACATCAAAGAGAGAAGAGCAGCAGTGCTGGTAGATGTGGCAGAAGCCAGGAAAAGCATTGGCAAAGCCCGCCTTTCCTTCACCAAATACAAGACCAAGATGACTGCTTGATGGATCAATCACATCTTCCAGAAGGGCAATGGAGAAGTTTATCCATGATTTCTACTCAGATCTCTTTGATAGCCAAGTTCACCTGCCCACATACCAAATTCTGCAGGAAGGATATGTCATTCCCAATGTTGTTCCTTCCTAAATTCGACAAGTCATTTCATCAGTAAAGAAGTGAACAGCACCTGGCCCAGAAAAGGTCAGCACCTGGCCCAGACAAGGTCAGACCTGAACACCTGAAAAACCTGCTGTGGGTACTCATCAATATGCTGGCTTGGCTCTTCAAGCACTACCTGTCTGAATGCAAGGTTCCGTTCTAATGGAAAACCAGCAGGACTGTACTACTGTACAAGAAAGGAGACATCCACGACATTGGCAACTATAGCCCCATCTGCCTACTGCCTGTCATCTACAAGCTGTTCATTCGAGTCATCCTGAATAGGACTGGCAGAACACTAGATGAAGGACAACCATGCGAGCAAGCCAGGTTCCACAAAGGATTCAGCACGATCGACCACATCCACATGATAACCAAGCTCATTGAGGTTTCTCAGAAGCTCAAGATGCCGCTCCGTCTAACGTTCGTTGATTTAAAGAATGCCTTTGATTTACATACAAGTGGTACAATATGGAAAGTATCATGCTAAGCGAAATGAGTCAGAAAGAGAGGGATAGACATAGAAAGATTACATTCATCTGGGGGATATAAAATAACAAAATATGAGATTAATACCCAAGAATAGCTGAGATCAACACCAGTAGGATTACTCCATAGCTTAGAGGCCAGCCGGGTGTTCTAGGGGAAAGCGCAGTTCAGATAGATAAGAGAGCACCAAATAAAGGGTGTTTGGAGGATCCTCCCAGGAGGAGAGATGCATGTTGAAAGTAGACTATGGACTGAACATGTTTGCCACTCAATGCCTCTTTTGCTGACCACAACAGCCAAAAGGAGAGAGAGAACAGGGGGGAATGCCCTGCCACAGTGGCAGGGTGGGATGGGGGGAACGGGGGAGCGATATTATCCATGGTGGTGGAAAATGGGCACTGGTGGAGGGATGGGTATTTGATCATTGTATAAACAAAACCCAAGCACAAAAATTTGTAAATCTACAACTGTACCTCATGGTGTTTCACTAATAAAAAAAAAAAAAGAATGCCTTTGATTCTGTTGAGACGAAAGTGGTTATCAAAGTTCTAGCCAATCAGGCCATTTAAACTCAATACATCAGGATCCTCCGTGAGCTGTATTACGGATTCACTACCAGGATCTCACCGTTCTACAATGAAGTGATTGTGCATGTCAAGAGAGAGCTATACCATTTCACCAAAACTTTTCAGTGCCACCCTCTAGAATGTCATGCGATGGCTGGAATGGGAAGGAATGGGAGTGAAGATATATTGTAGGCAACTACATCACCTTTGCTTCGCTGATGACATCATTCTAATAACACCAAACTTTAGCCAAGTGGCATAAATGCTGGCCGACTTCGACTGTGAGTGTGGAAAGGTAGAACTACAGCTGAATCTCACGATGACAATGTTTATGAGAAATAGTTTTGTTCCTGACATTCCATTCCATTCGCTCTCAACAGAACGAACATCTCTGAATGTAACAGTTATGTGTACCTAGATTGAGAACTCCACATGACGAGTGACCTGGCACCTGAGTTGCACAGGAGGAAGAGAGCAGCTTGGAACACCTTCAAGAGCATCAAAGAAATAGCTAAGAGGACAAAGATCCTCTGGCTCTGGACACATATTTTTGATTTCACTGTTCTTCCTGCATTAACATATGCCTCAGAGACCTGGGCCCTGTGAAAATAGGATGAGAATGCTCTTAGAGTCTCACAAAGAGGAATCTAAAGAGCTATGCTTGGAGTAACCCGCTTTACTCAAATGAGAGGAAGAATCCAGAGTTCAGACCTCCGCTGATGGTCGGTCACTTCTTTGTAGAATGGTGAGATCCTGGTAGTGAATCCGTAATACAGCTCCTGGAGGATCCTGATGTATTGAGTTTGAATGCTCTGATTGGCTAGGGCTTCGATGACTGCTTCCATCTCAACATAATCAAAGGCCTTCCTTAAATCTTGAACTCCTGAGAAACCTCAATGAGCTTGGTTATTGTGTGGAAGGTCAAGAATCAGGGACCCTGTCTCCTTTGCCAAGCCATGGAAAATTAAATGGGCTGGACACATAGTGAGATTTGGAGATGACCCCTGGACTAGAGTCATTACTGACTGGATTCCACGGGATGTCAAAAGACTGTGTGGCCGCCCACCTAAGAGATGATCAGACTTTTTCATTAAGACCTTGAATGATCTTTTTGAGCCGCTTTGTGTTCCTAGAACAAGCAGACACCGTTGAACTACACTAGCACGTGACAGGGATGAATGGAGACGTTACTGACCCCTGCTCAAGCAAATCGATGTGTAACGGGATAGCATGTGATCTAGTGATCTAACTTACATATTTGTTTTAATTTGAAAGGCAGATCGTGGGGACCAGAGAACACAGGAGTCAAGTCACTTGATTTACATGCTGCTTGTCTTCACATGACTTTGGTATTGAAGCAGTAAAATGTCCAAGCTGGGACAAGTTCCTGAATATAGTCAAGTCTTGGTTCAAATCCAAATCTTTTCAGTTCCCCCAGAAAAACCAAAGAAAACCAGCTCTTTGTGTATTCAGCAATTTTTCTTGGAAAAGTTGATGATTTAGTGGTGACTACATTCTTTAATAGCATAAAATACATCCTGTGTTGGCATGCTACTTTATGAGGACAGAATGATTAAAGTAAATTTTAAAAAAATTATATATGATATAAAACAAAGAAAATTCTGCCCAAAGTAGGCAGTTAAATATACACATGATTGTCCCTTACTTAAATCACTCCATGTGCTTTTCTATCCCTCAACCTTATTCCTGAGGGAATTACAAATTAGATAGTAAATGAACATTGGATAAAAAATTTTTATTTTTAAAAGTAAAAAAGAAAAATATGTTATGAAGGCACAAAATCAAAATTAATATGTGAAGGAACTAAAATATATTTATCTTTCAGCAGTGTTTTCAGGTAATAACATTCTGAACACAGTCATGGGGACTGACATAACTGATAATGCCACATATGTTAAAGATCTTTTTCACCTAATCAACCCTATGGCTCAAAACATTTTTCACCTCTCCACAAACAGTACAGCACATTGGCCTATGGATAGACTGATATTTTTATCATCTTTTTTGGGGGGTGGGTGACGGCATTCTCTGTGGCACTCAGGGCTTACTCCTGGCTCTATTCTCACAGATCACTCCTAGAAGCCTTAGGGAACATATGGGGTGCCAGGAATCAACCTGGGTCAACCACATACAAGGCAAATGCCCTTCCCACTGGATCATTACTGCAGCCTCTATATTCACATCTTAAACTAAGCTTCAACTAGCTGGCAGAAATGGGATGTCAGAACTTCTCGTTTCTCTGTTCTGAATGGAAAGAATTGAAAAGTGACTAGTAGTTTAAATGGACTGTTTTCTTCACTGTGTCTAAAACAGCATAGGCTACGGCAAGAAGCAACAGTGGAACTTTGATTGAACAGAGAATCAAAATATAAAAATATATGTATATATTTATATTAGCAACTATAACTTAAATAATTGAATAAATTGATAATAACACCTACAAGTACTTTGTAGGGTGTTCAACGAACTCACTGATTAGTACATATTCCACTCTGTCAGCTTTGTTTGCTAGTGGCCATCTAACTAAATTGCGAGAAGATTCAACTGCCCCATGATGAACAGAGATCTGAAACTACAGAAGGGAAGACATCACTTTTAAATTAACTATGGAAGAATTAGTTGAGATTTCCAAATCTTTGATATAAGCACTGAATAAGGATTCTTAAAATTATGGTGGGGGAAACAAACAATCAAAGGAAATTCTGATAATAGCTGAGAAATGCAAATGCCTTCAAAAGCCAGAAGTGGAGGGAAAGATGTGAAGACAAAAAAAAAAAAAATTCTGCCACAAACTGATATAGGAAATTGGAGACTTTGGAGTAGGGAGACAAAGTAAAAATATTCCAGATGCTCAGAGAAGATAAAAAATGAAAGAAAAAGGATAAATGTTTTCTTGGTATTACAAAAATGTTATCTCTTGCTTTTTATTTTTTGTGCACGTTAAAAATTGTTTAATTTGAAGTATCTAGAAGGAAGAGTGGCTATAAATTATATAGGAAATTAAAACTGTACTTTTAAACTAACAAATAAACAAATAGAAAAAATATACGGTGTTAAACTAATAAAAAAATTCAAGAATATACTAACCATTTTATTGCTGGTACAAAAATAATGTCAAAAGGAAACTGCCAAAAGTTGGCACTTCTAACATGGAAAGTAAATGATCTCCATCTACTTAGGAATAGAGGGAATTTTCCTCATCATGAGAAACAGTCAATAGTTGGAGGAGTCGGAATAATCTTCTCCTTAGGGTTTACACACATACATATATATATAATATATATTGTATATGCACATAATATTTGAGATTTTTTTAAACAGAGAACGAGACATTTTTCTTTTTGGCAAAAAGACAATGGACGTGTCAAACATTTTTCTAGACATCCATATATACAGAACTTTAGTAAATTAGTGGCTAGTAAACAAGAAATATGATTACTCAATAATAATAATATAAATGTGTTACTCTTTGATTGAGTGACTTATTCCGTGGACCTACTGTTAGAACTGTACTGCTATCTATTATTGAATTGACACATTCTCATTGTGGTGTGTTTACTTTGGGGCTGTGAAACGAGCAAGAAAATTGACTTTGCACAGAATATGGCAGTTCAAAAAGATGACAGTCATATCTTAAGGTGGAAGTGTAGGCTTAGACTTTTCTAGAAACATGTAGACAAGTTTCCAGCAGAGAAATCCAGGCGTAGTTATTTCCACTTTGTCTTATTCTGCTGTGAGAAGTAGTGTCACTCTGTCATCTGGAAAGAAACATCTGAGTCTCATCAGTTTCAGGGGAATTTATCCTAATCACATGTTGTCAACAAAGATTAAAATGTTGGAGGATCCATGTTTAGAAAAGAGGTTATATGTGGATTTGATTGTCTCTCTCTTTCTCTCTCTCTCTCACTCTCTCTCTCTCACACACACACACACACACATACACACATATACATGAAATTCACCTGTGCATCTTGTAGGAGTAAAAAAAAATGGATGTTAAGTCTTATCTAAATTCCCTCTATAAATGGGATGTGAAGTCGGAGATTTTCAGAATACGAAGAGCTAGGAGAGGGTAGTTATGTTAGAAAACAAAATATTGTGAAGTTTGCTTAAACACAGCCTGGGGTGACAAACTTTCTCACATTCTCCCCAAAACAAAGATGTCTTTGAGAACAAAAGGCTTTTCCATTTCTCTTTGTACAGCCTGCTGCTTCAATTGTTAATTAACAGTAAGGATGAAATGAAAATAAAAACTTTTATTTATAATCAGATTTTAAAATTATTACTTTCTCCTTAGTTCCTTGCTAAGAAATTTGATTACAGTGAAAATACCTGTGAATTGTGTAATATGAATATTATCCATACATACACACAGATATGTTGTACATTGATGTAAGTTGGTATGGAGACATTTAAGAAGGATAGAAAGAACTACTTACTGTTCTTGGAAGACATCAATATATATTTGATCATCCAATCTGTATTCAATTACCACTTGCTTTCCAGAACATATAACAAGGAGCTGGAGTGATAGCACAGCAGGTAGGGCATTTGCCTTGCACGCGGCTGACCCCGGTTCAATTCCCAGCATCCCATATGATCCCCTGAGTGCCACCGCCAGGAGTAATTCCTGAGTACAGAGCCAGGAGTAACCCTT
The DNA here is from genome assembly GCF_029834395.1 of Sorex fumeus. NCBI lineage: Eukaryota > Metazoa > Chordata > Mammalia > Eulipotyphla > Soricidae > Sorex > Sorex fumeus. Next base: position 2,310,400 of record NW_026606149.1, on the reverse strand, counting down.
GTGCATCACTGGGTGTGACCCAAAAAGAGAAAAAAGCATATAACAACAAATTGATATAACACTTTGGATATATATCAATATATTGAGGTATTGATGTGCAATATCTCAAAGGCAAACCTTTAGATACAGTTAAACTCTTGTCATCTTTTGAAATGACATAACACTATGCATTTAGGAAGGAAAACAAGACTTTGTTATTGGTTTAAAATAGGTTGCATTTAACTTTCGTTTTTTGGGGGGTTCTATTTCTCCTCTTCCATTCATTGTTGTGATGACCTGAGGTCTCACGCATAAAAGAATTGCTCATGCCTTGTTGGGATAGGAGTGTCACACACTTTAGTTGTACTATTCACATCCCTAGTGCTCCCGATGGGCATCGCCATGGAGAGCCTCATGCATGGATCACACACATCTAGAGCAGTTGTAGTAATAGGCATTGAGTTCACCTGCCTACAAAGAAAACGGTCTTTTATTTTGTCATCCTATTTAGTTGTTTATAGCTCTAACAAATTAGACAATAGATTAACAAAACATTTCATTTAAGGTTGAGCGTTCACTTAATGCTTTTATTTAGGTTTTATTTAATAGCCTAAATATTATTGTTTTCTTTTTTTATTAGTGAAACACCATGAGGTACAGTTATAGGCTTACAAATTTTGTGCTTGGGTTTCAGTTATACAATGATCAAGTGCCCATCCCTCCACCAGTGCCTGTCATCCATCATCACGGGTCCCAGCATCCCCCCCACCCCCCATCCTCCCCGTCCCATCCTGCCTCTGTGGCAGGGTATTCCCCCTTGTTCTCTCTCTCTTCTTTTGGGTACTGTGTTTTGCAAGAGAGGCATTGAGTGGCAATCATGTTTGGTCTATAGACTACTTTTAGCATGCTTCTCCCACCCTGGGAGGGTCCTCACAACACCCTTCATTTGGTGCTCTCTTCTCTATCTGAGCTTCCTTTTCACCTAGAACGTGTGACTGGCCTTCCATTCATGGAGCAAAATTCCTGGTACTAATCTCAGCCATTCCTGGGTGTTAGTCTCCCTTTTTGTTGCTTTATGTTCCCCAGATGAATGCAATCTTTCTGTGTCTATCCCACTCTTCCTCACTCATTTCGCTTAACATGATACTTTCCATGTAGTACCAAGTTAAATTTCATAACTTCATCTTTTCTAACAGCTACATAGTACTCCATTGTGTAAATGTGCCAAAGTTTCTTTAATCAGTAATCTGCTCTTGGGCACTCAGGTTTTTTCCAGATTCTAGCTATTGTAAAGAGTGCTGCAATGAACAAACAATTGCAGATGTCACTTCGATTATACCTTTTTGCCTCTCTGGGATATATTCCCAGGAGTGCTATAGCTGGGTCAAATGGCAGATCAAATTCTAATTTTTTGAGAGTCGTCCATACTGTTTTCCAAAAGGGTTGGACCAGCCTGCATTCCCACCAGCAGTGAAGGAGAGTCCCTTTCTCGCCACATCCACGCCAGCATTGGTTGCTTTTGTTCTTGTGGATGTAGGCCAGTCTCTGTGGTGTGAAATGATATCTCATTGTGGTTTTGATCTGCATCTCTCTGATGATTAGTGATGTAGAGCATTTTCTCATGTGCCTTTTTGCCATTCGAATTTCTTCTTTGCGAAAGTTTCTGTTCATCTCCTCACCCCATTTTTTGATGGGGTTGGGTGATTACTTCTTGTGGAGTTTAACCAGTACCTTGTATATCCTTGATATGAATCCCTTGTCGGATGTGTATTTGGTGAATATCCTTTCCCATTCTGAAGGCTGTCTTTGTATTTTGGTCACTGTTTCTTTTGAGGTGCAGAAGCTTCTTAGTTTAAGATAGTCCCATTTGTCTATCTCTGTTTTCACTTGCTCGGCCAGTGGCGTGACATCTTTGAAGATACCATTAGCTTCAATATCATGGAGAGTTTTGCCGACTTTGTCTTCAATAAACATTATGGATTCTGGTCTGATGTTGAGGTCATAAATCCATTTTGATCTTACTTTTGTGCATGGTGTTAGGCAGAGATCTGAGCCCACTTTTTTGCATGTAGCCATCCAATTTTGCCAGCACAGTTTATTAAAGAGGCTTTCCCTGCTCCATTTCACTTTTCTTGCCCCCTTATCAAAGATTAGATGATTATATGTTTGGGAGGAAATGTCAGTATATTCAACTCTGTTCCATTGGTCTGCAGCTCTGCTTTTGTTCCAGTACCATGCTGTTTTAATTATTACTGCCTTGTAGTAGAGTTTGAAGTTAGGGAGGTTGATTCCTCCCATTTTCTTTTTCCCAAGAATCGATTTAGCTATTCGTGGGGAGTTATTGTTCCATATAAATTTCAGGAGTGTTTGCTCCATTTCTTTGAAGAATGTCATGGGTATCCTTATAGGGATTGCATTGAATTTGTACAGTGCTTTGGGAAGTATTGCCACTTTGATGATGTTGATTCTCCCCATCCATGAACAGGGGATATTTTTCCATTTCCTCGTGTCCTCTTTTATTTCCTGAAGTAGCGTTTTGTAGTTTTCTTTGTACAGGTCCTTTATTTCCTTAGTTAAGCTGATTCCTAGATACTTGATTTTCTGGGGCACAATTGTGAATGGAATTGTTTTCTTGATGTCAATTTCTTCTCTTTCACTATTTGCATATAGGAATGCCATGTATTTTTGGGTATTGATTTTATAACCTGCCACTTTACTATACAAGCCTATTGTTTCTAGGAGTTTCTTGGTAGAGGTTTTAGGGTTCTCTAAGTATAGTATCATGTCATCTGCGAATAGTGAGAGCTTAATTTCTTCTTTCCCTATCTGGATGCCCTTAATATCTTTTTCTTGCCTAATTGCTATTGCAAGTACTTCCAGTACTATATTGAACAGTAGTGGAGAGAGTGGGCATCCTTGTCTCATCCCTGACCTTAGGGGGAAGGGTCTCAGTTTTTCCCCATTGAAGATGATGTTTGCTGTAGGTTTGTGGTAGATGGCTTTAACTATATTGAGGAAAGTCCCCTCTATCCCCATTTTGGCAAGGGTTTTCATCATGAATGGGTGCTGGATCTTGTCAAATGCTTTCTCTGCATCTATTGATATGATCATATGATTTTTATCTTTTCTTTTGTTGATAAGATGGATTATGTTGATTGATTTCCGAATGTTGAACCATCCTTGCATCCCTGGGATGAATCCCACTTGGTCATGATGTATGATCTTTTTGATGAGTTGTTGTATTCTATTGGCTAGTATTTTGTTGAGAATCTTCGCATCTGTGTTCATCAGGGATATTGGCCTGTAGTTTTCTTTTCTTGTGGTGTCTTTGTTTCCTTTTGGTATTAGAGAGATATGGGCTTCATAGAAGCTGTTTGGGAGAGTTTCTGTTTTTTCAATTTCCTGGAAAAGCTTGAGAAGAACTGGCAATAGGTCCCCTTTAAATGTTTGGAAAAATTCGCTAGTAAATCCGTCTGGGCCTGGGATTTTGTTTTTGGGAAGACTTTTGATTACAGTTTCAATTTCCTTGATGTGAATAGGTCTATTCAGGTACTCTATATCTTCTTGATTCAGCTTTGGGAGATGGTAGGAATCCAGGAATTTATCCATTTCTTCCAGGTTCTCTGTTGTAATATCTTAAGTTGATAGAAACGATGCACATAAACAATTTGACCTCACAGCTCAAGACCTTAGAAAAGGATCAACAGAAAGAGCCTAAATCGGGCGGAAGGAAATAGATCATAAAACTTAGAGCAGAAATCAACGACATGGAAAACAAAGAAACAATCCGAAAGATCAATGAAACCAAGAGCTGGTTCTTCGAGAAAATAAATAAGATAGATAAACCACTAGCAACACTCACAAAGAAACAGAGAGAGAGAACCCTATTAAATAGCCTAAATATTATTTTGGTTCTGTACTTTTTATTTTATATGTACTAAACTACTTTACATATTGAATACAACATGGGTAGCTTGCCAGGCTTTGCCATGTGGGCAGAATATATTTGGTAGCTTGCCGGAATCTGCAAGAGGGGCAGAGGAATAGAACCCAGGTTGGTCACATGCAAGGCAAATGCCCTACTTGCTGTGCTATCGTTCCAGCCCATCTAAACTACTTTAGATAAGATAAATTTATACTCCTTCCAATAAGAAATATAGTAGTTTGTGTTTCCATAATTCTCACTATATCATGTAACATAAATTTCAGTGTGGAAATCAGTATCTTAGGAAAATTTGCACAATAAATGGTCTCAGCATATATTATTCAAATACATGACATAAATCAATTTGTCAATAACATGAATAATATAAAGATAATAACCACATCTGTGCATGTGCTATCAATGACAGCTCACTGGACAAAATAATTGCCATACTCGAGAGGTTATTGAATAAATCCAGTGTCAGAGGACAAAATAGGCTTGCTGATATGCAGAATGCGAAATGTTAAAGCAAATTCTGGAAGTGTCAGTTCTAGGAGTGGTGTCACATTCACTACGGAACACAGAACTTCCAGCAGTATATTGTGATTATAAGTTTAAAATTTAACATAAGAATTATGTGAAACAATTTCATCACACACCTAATTTTTTTCCCATTTCTTGGTCTTAGTTAATTAGATAACTCATCTGTGACCACCACCTCTGCCAGAACACTTGTGTGAAGTTATTTAATTTATTTAACAAATTCAAAGACTAAGTCTTAAAATTATTATGTGACCAAAATCCCATAGATGAAAAATAGAAGTTTCTAATTACTGCAATACCACAACTTTTCTTTAAAAAATCAATAATTAAAGTATATTAGCACTGTAGCACTGTCCTCCGATTGTTCATCAATTTGCTTCAGCAAGCACCAGTAACATCTCCATTGTGAAAATTGTTGTTACTGTTGCTGACATATTGAATATCCCACGGGGAGCTTGCCAGGCTTGGCTGTGTGGGCAGGATACTATTAGTAGCTTGCCAGGCTCTCTGAGAGGATGGAGGAATTGAACCCGAGTTGGCTGTGTGCAAGGTAAACGTCCTACCTGCTGTGCTATTGCTCCAATTGTTAAAAAAATCTTCAGTAAAAAAAAAAAAACCCTGCATTGCCTAAAAATTATACTTGCAGCTTTTCAGTTCCTGATTATATTGAAAACTATTCTCCTACGCAGAAAATTATGAGAAACTTTTAGCAATCAAATATGCTTCTCCATGGGTTGACCAGTTTTGACCTGTCTCATAAAGTCTCTGACCATCCCCCCACCCCACCTCAGTGTTAAAGAAGCCAATTTTGCCTGCATTTTTATATTTTAAGTGGTTTCTTATGAAAATGATTTTCTTTTGCATTCTACTTTAAAACAGAGTCCTCACCCGGGGTCTATCTATTAACTAAGACCTTCACCATGTATTCAGTTCAATATGTTGAGTGCATTCACTTGGTGAAGGTCTCACCACATGATGCTCAGTGTCTACCCCTGATTCAGAACCGAGAAGATGAGCAATGCCCTGGAGTCCAGCAAGGGTCAAGAATTAAATCCAATACCTGATTTTTCAAGCATGTGTTTCATTCCATTGAGTCTCGCCCAAAGCACATACTACCTCTTGTAATAATTATTTTTCACAACAGTCAGTAAAATATTATTCTCCTTTATTTATTGAACATGTAAATTGATTGCCTTTTATTGATTTAAACATTACCTGTATCTACCGATAAAATGACCTAAGCCTGAGGGTGTATGTAGATTAGGAACACGATGTACAAGTATTCTCCTCCACCAACATTATGGCCCCAAAAACAAATGAAATATTTGTGAAACTAGCTGTAACGTTTTACTATTTTTAACCTTTGCAGACTGAATGCTAAATGTTTTTAGAATTCTCTAATGGTCAACTTTTTTTCCATTGTATCGCACCTTGACCCGACTCAGTTCCTTGCAAAACCACATAATTATTATTTAGATATTTAAAATGAGCAGAAATAGGAATCCAAATTACTTGAACTTTTTGAACCCTAACTTTCAATAAAGACAAGAGTCAAAAATATCGCATTGAATGAACATTATCAAGTTTAGGTAATCATTATCATGTTTAGGTATACAGATAATCTTAGGAAGCAATACATAAAACACATTTAATACTTCATCTTTCTAAGGTAAGGTAAGGTAAAGGCCCTCCCGTTGATCGTCGATTTGCTCGAGTGGGCCCAGTAACATCTCCATTGGAGACTTTGTTGTTACTGTTCAGTTATCTATTTTTTTAAATAGGTATTTAAAAATACCTATTCATATTTTTAAAATGAATGCTTGTATTAAAAATTATACATCAGACCTTAAGAGTCTTTATTTCTAAAATTATATATGTACTCAATTATCACATCTTTCAGAAGTTATTAAGCATATGCTGTCCAAAGATGAGTTTCTGAGATACTCATCACTTTCTTGACAGTGAAATAAGAGCAGTTGTGTAAGAGTAAGATGTGACTGTGAACACTTGGTATTAACTCAGCATGGAAGAAACCAAGAGGTGCTCTTCTGATAAACGATACCAATGACATCAGTGATGAGTTCCCACAGGACTTTTGATACTATACTTAAGGGATTCTTAGATTCCTTCTAAAGGCAGACAACAAATCCTGTGTGATATGGAGCACTCCTTAGAGCAAATGGGGCTCACCAAAGAACTTCTGCACTTTCTGACTCTCCATTAGAAGCTGGCAGCACTACAGTTCATTTATCAGGAATGTATTATGGGAGGCTGTTTTAAAATATCCAAATGATAGATACCTCCTTCCTGTTTTTAGAATAAATGGCTTACTGTAATGGTGGAAATTACAGTCCTTGCTTCAAAAACTTCTGGGAAAATGAACCATCGCAGCCTTTAAGTCCATTTGTCTATTTCTTACACCATTATTTTCCTTCAAAATTAATTTTCACAGAGGTCTAAAGAGTTTTTAAGTGTTAAAGAGTGTTTTCTTTAAACAAAACCTTTAGCAAGTGTAAAATGTGTTTTTAATAATTACAATTAGGTTATTTTCAATAGCTAAATTGACTATAAAATAAGTAACTAGAAATTGATGGGTGTAGGTGAGAAATTTCAGTGATAATACTACAAATATAAAAGTTACTGCCACACATGGTTCACATTTTAAGAGCTATTAGAGATATTAATTGATAATATAATGTTGCTACAGGTGTGCATTCATCATTACTAAAACATTAAATTTTCTATTACAGTATAGAATAAAATCGTCTTTTACTATAATGATCACTTGTATAAGAGAAAATCATTAAGTCATTGGTAAATAACATTTAGTAATAATTGCAAAACATTAAATATTGAACAATAATAAATAACAACTAATGTTCACAGAAAATATATTCTCTCAGAGCACCGATTTTAATTACACTTAATTTGATCCACGTTAAGTTTGTGATATGTTTACATGAGGGACTATTGAAATATTAGTAAATATTTTTATGCTAGGTATGTGCAAGTCGATTTTGCTTTGAAATTTATTTATAAACGTATATTTGGTTTAGAAAGCCTTTAAATGTTTTAATAAGATGGCAAAAGTAAATGAACTATTTAACAATTAATGAATAAATAACTTTAGGGAATGTGATGGCTTTGTTTGGCAATTATGTGATTAATTCTTCATTAGGTATTAAAGATAATTATAGCTGTTAGTTTAGTAAAAAATTAAATTACTATGATTTGTAATTCACTGAAACTGACCTTAGAAGAGCATGTAGCTTGGTCTTAAAACACATAATAAGCTTAATTAGATGTGAATGTCTATCTAAATATAACCGATAACTATCAATAAACATTTAAACTTGACAAATGATTCGTGCACAGACAATGCCTAGGGTGCTAAGTTATAACCAGCACTCTAGAACACACAAGATTCATCATAGAAAAAATTTTTTCTTTCATTTATGAAAATATTCACAGTAATTAATACACAATGATACTACTGATGGCAACTTTTTTCTAAATATCATTTATTCATTTATAAATGTGTAATGACAAATTTAAATTCTGTAAGAAGTAACTTTGCTCCTATACCTAGAATTGAATATACTTGAATTGTGCAAATATTTCTAGCTTAATGTTTCTCACCTATGAGCTTATTCCATTTATTTGATAAAATGGCTGGGGAACAATTTCTATCTATTGAAACTATTGACTTCATCTGGATCTGCCACGCCGGCAACGGCGTCGCCCATGTAGCAACATGCTGCAAGGGGGCTCAGGCAAGGGCCTGGGTCCCTGGGAATGGGAGGTTCGCGACCCACGGGTCTATGCCTCCGGCAGCCCCCTTTCTCTGTTTTCTAGGCGCCTCTGACATGCAGTCTTCACTTGCCATTCTGTGGGAATAGGAGCCTGCTTGTTAGATATTTTGATTTAACTTTTGGCCTTGGAAAGATGCTTGCTAGTAGAGTTAATATTAGTTTTTGTAAAGTCCTGATTTTTATATACTTGCTAGTAAAGTAGAGTTAATATTAGCTTTTGTAAAGTCCTGATTTTTTTTAGTTTATGGGTAGGCGTCTTTAGGGGAATAAAAACTTAAATGTCAGTAAAAGTAGACAATAAAGGAATTATAAGGAACATAATATTTCACTCAGATATTTTATTGGGACAAGCGGATCTTCTGCCCTAATCTTAAAGCGGAATGTGTGTACGTGCCCCTTGATGCTTTGGGAACATGACCCATGGTCTGATGTAATGTGTGCTTTGCCACGTTGTTTCTGTAACTGTATAAGAAGAAGAACTCTGGATGCAATAAACCGCAGCAGCACTCAGCCTCTCTTGTGTTGGTATCTGTCTGTTCAACGCGCCGAATCTCCTGCTTTCCTGTGCACCTTCGCCTGGTCTCCCCTCAGCCTGGTGGTCTTAAACCGAGCCAGTCTGTGGCATGGATTTCCCAAATCCTACAGTTTCTATTCATTAATTTATGATTTCTTCTGGTATGTGTTTGGGAAACACATCCACAACACAAATGGAATAGCAATTTATTTTATTACTATACAGTATTCCAACTTATAAAATATTACTAATTACATAAAAAGGATTAGTATGGTTATAATTGATTTTGTGTTGCAACTTGTCTTGCAAAATAAATATAATATTGACATAAAGGTAAGAATAATTCTGCTAGAAATATGAGAGGAAATGTTGCTCTAATTGTGCATGCAATCTGTACTACTAGATAATGCTCCATAGCCTATAAAAATAATTTTAAATTAACAAGTAGGCATTAGGATTTAGGTGCTCTGCTTCACTTATAGTACAAATATCTTCTGATAAGTCTTCAAGACCACCTTGTTTATAAATGTAGTACTGGGAACCTGAAGATAACTTATGGAAAATGTACCATTCATGGTGAAATCAGACGGTTTCTTTCTAGTCATTCTGATATAGATGTGTCTTGTCATATGTAGTGATGTGGATGTTCGAATACTTTTGTTCTGGGACTGAGGTTACCTGTATCTTTTCTATTGTTTATAACTGTTCTTATATTCTGAATGTACATCCTATATCTATTATATCTAATGTAGCCCTAGAATTTTTTTCACCTTCTTACTTTAATTTTCTATTGGAATCTTCTGATAAGTGAAATTTGATGAGTTTGATGTGGCAGAGCAATAGCACAGCAGGTAGAGCGTTTCTGGGTTCAATTCCTTCAACCCTGTTGGAGAGCTCAGCAAGCAACAGAGAGTATCGGCAGAGCCTGGCAAGCTCCCTGTGGTGTATTTGATATGCCAAAAACAGTAATAACAAGTCTCACCATAGAGACGCTACTGGTGTCTGCTCAATCAAATCCATGAACAATGCGAGGACAGTGCTAAAGTGAAACAGATGTGGCAGAATTAATTAACAATTTTTATGAATTGTTTTATTACTCCAAGAAATGTGTTTACTCTTCTAAAATAATTTTATCCCTCCTTTTCTTCTCTCTGCATTAATGGATTTTTTCCTGGTTTATTACTAATATGCCATTTCTTGGAATTCATCTTTATAGTTTCAGCATTTCAATTCCTTTTTATTTTCTCCAATATGTACTTTTGAGGGAAAAGGCAGCCAGTCTACTATTTGGGCAGAAAGAGTAAAAGTTATATCCATTTTGGAGAATTATCACTCATTGGTCTTCTAGTGTATGTCAGCTAATATAGGTAAATGATGAAGACATAACATTCCAGGGCATGACTTCATGTCCATGTGTAGAGAAAGATATATAAAAAGAAAAAAATAAAAATTCAAATGCAATAATTTTGTGATCGTGGGTGTGAATTTACAAGTCTTGTTGAGGTTGTGATGATTGGGAATAAAAGACTTCTGAATAATTCAACTTGACTCTAGATGAGACACTTTTTCTTAATTTTTTTCTCACAATAAAAAAGCATCAATGGTCAGGGTGGAGATGAGGAACTAACTTGAGTTGTCACATGGCAAAATACTGGAGCTAAAACCTACAACATTGGCTCAATTCTTTATATTAAAAACATGTGAGTTTTTATCATTTGTAATTAGACTAGCTGTGCTAAGATCTCACCAGAATTCAATTAGGGAAAATAAGAATCACCTAATTTTTAAGTTATCATGTACCCATGTCAGATTCACTAGGTACCTATTACTGAAAAAAAAATAGGCATATTTTTATTATTGGAGGACATTTTATGCAAGTTCCATTTATACATTATCATTGGTGTTACTTCTCTCTCAGTGGTATCCATAATTCATTTTCACTGCTGTTTAATTTCTGAACAATGTGCTAAGGATGAGGAGAAGAGAAACTTCTGAGGAATAAGAAATAGAGACTTTCTTTAGTAATAATGATCTATTAAATCTCCAAAGTAAAAGTAAATAGCCAATAATTTGATTGTTCATAAAAGTTCCTTTTGGAGCAATTAGTGAGAAATAGTCTGTCAATATTGTTTATAGAAAGTATGATGCCATTAGGAGAACTTGTATTCTTTGAGTCAGTTTATTACTCCCACTCCTAGACCACTTTGATTTTGGCCAGAATATTAATTAATAAAGTAATACCAATTCAGATCAAGTCATGAAAAGTGCAAGAACATTTGTAACTAATAAATAGTTACTTCTCTCCCAAAAGTATTTGAATATTATAATCTTTTTTTCTTTCAATCTTAGTGAGTGCAATAGAAGTGAAGAATTTAATGTATTTTAGTGATCAAGGAGAAAGGTTGAAAGGTGTTAGTTCAGGAGGATGAAAACTGTTAGAAAGATGAACGCGAACTTCTCCACTTTAGAAACAAAAATTGGATTTGAAGAGACATCAAAACACATATGAACACAGCAGGGGTTGATTGTGTTCTCTGCAATCTTCAGAAACACATCAAAGAGAATCTAACAAGCAACTTCAAAAGCCTGTTAGTCTTATTGCAAGCTGCGGTCTGGGAGAAAGAGGCTGAGAAGGGCCTTATTGAGGAAAATGACAGCATCCACAGAGTACATGGGGAGAGTGACCTACAAACAATTTTTTTTTTAAATCACCGGAAGATAATACAAATTTCACCTAGAAATCGAAATAACACCAAAGTATACTATCGTTGAAGAGGTGTAAAACAGAAAACAGTTGTATAGACAGTGAACGAAAAATGCAGCCCTTTGCATGATGTTCATAAACTATATTTAAAATAGGAGGTTTCATCTCTATATTGCCAAAAAAAGAACAATGACTATGGATATTTAACTTGAATATAAAAATAATATACAAGAAAATTCAAGAGGAATTATTTTCCAGTAAAAAGATTGGCCAGATACATATGTAACATATGATTATGTATAGCTATATATAATATGTAACAATTTAATAGAATTATTTGTTTTATCTGATTTAAAGGCTAACAAACTAAAATTAGTACACTATACAGTGATTCTCCAGAGCTTAATTCTATATAACTGAGATTTGTACACTAAAATTTTGCCTTCCCAGCACACCTGTTTCTCCAGATCCTCTTTTGTACAATTATTATTTGATATGAGAACAGGGCTGGAGCTATAGCACAGCAGGTAAGGCATCTGCCTCGCATGCTGCCAACCCAGGTTTGATTCCTCCTCCCCTATTGGAGAGCCCAGCAAGGTGCTGAGAGTATCTCGCCCTCACTGCAAAACCTGGCAAGCTACCCGTGATGGATTCGATATGCCAAAAACAGTAACAAGTCTCACAATTTGATGTGAGACGTTACTGGCGCCCGCTCGAGCAAAATCAATGAACAATGGGAGGACAACGATACAGTGATGAGAACAGAGCTTTTTTAGCTATACTTGAACTAAATCAAAAACAAGGACACAGCTAAATATAATAAAATGGACCGTAAGATGCTTAGGGAGTCAATGGTGGTGAAAGGCTCACATCTATTTATCCCCAAATTCATTATTTTTTTTACATCTTAAATATATCCTCTAGGCATTGTCTGGGCTCAGTCTAGAGAACAGAGATGAAAATATCCCCTGAGCACCACCAAGAGTAGCCCCGAAACAAAAAGAACAACCAAAAAATCCTAAAAATAAAACTAAAAATCTGAAGCCTACTAAAATTTAGTGGCAAGCATGACCTAAGTCCTTTGAGATTATTTGATGAATAAACAGAAACAATAAAATGGGTTTGTAAGTAAACATTTTGAAAAAAACTTACAGAATATAATGAAAAGCATTCTAATACCAGACCATTGGTAGCTCTGAAATTACTACTTCTAAGTTATATAATATAACTACTACGAAGTTATATCATCTTAAATAGACAATGAGATGGTTTGGCCAATATCACTGATGCTTAATTTGTTGAGAACTTGATGAACTGGAAGATATAGTTTCTTAATCAGGTACCTCTTTCAAGACCTGAGTATTTTTTTCCAAGCTGTCAGAACTGATGTCTATGAATAGCTTGAGTTGGTAGTGTCTGCCCAGGATTTCTTCCCTTACTGTAAGGGGGCTGTTAGATTCTCCAAACAGTCTGATCAACTTTTTCACTATCTGATGTGGGTATTTATTTGTCTCCCTTCTTCTGTTATGATATATTTATAGTGTGTTTGGAACCAACAACTTCACATCAGATCAGTCTACACCTCTTGCATTTAAGTAAAATCATTGTTCTCTTCTGCCTTATCCTGTTCCAAGAAACTTTATAGAAATTGTAGCCGGAAGCCGATCGTAAGGTCCACCATTATGAAAACATCTGAGTTCAAGTGTTCTCTGGAGAATCTGCTCAGGGACAATCTCCTAAGAGGGGGTCTTTGGATCAGAGTCTAGAGTGACACTTTAAAGGCAAATGTTGGTGATGACAGTGAGTATATTACCTCTGGTGCTCAGTCAATATTAGGGTCTGCTAGATAATGGGAAACTTGGCAATATCCACTGGTGATGAAACAGGAGGAACTTTTTTCTTCCCTTTTTGGGTCACACCCAGAGATGCACAAGCGTTACTCCTGGCTCTCCACTCAGATGGTGCTCAGGGGACCATATGGGGTGCTGGGAATCGAACTGGGTTGACTGCGTGCAAGGCAAACATCCTACCCACTGTGCTATTGCTCCAGTCCCTAGAACTACCTTCTAAAGCTCATGCACCCTGCCATAGAGGCAATGTGGGGGATGGTGGGTGGGAGGGATACAGGGATAAGTGGTGGTAGAGAATGGGCACTGGTGGAGTGATGGGTACTCGATCATTGTATAAGCACAAAAATTTGTAAGTCTGCAACAACTGTACCTCAAGGTGTTTCATTAATAAAAATTTAAAAAAAAAACTCATGCATTGGTGCTTCCTGAGAAGCCCAGGAAAAGCTGCTAATCTCCTGCAGGCGTAAAGAAGGACAAAAGATGAGGATGTAGCTTGGGAATCAACCGTTAGTTTTAGAGCACCAGAGAATATTGAATTTGCCTCTGTGGCAAGCATGTCTTATCTAAAAGGGCTGGGCATAAGGACTGGGCCTCTGGGCATTGGTTTTAAATTTGCTTGAAGTTCCCCAATATCCTGATGCTTCATGATCTACAAACGTAGCCCATTTCTTTTCCATAAGTCTGTTTTCCCCCACATTGTTTTAAGATGCTACAGACATCTTTGCTTTTCAAGAAAGTCTGTATGTGTATGAGGAAGTAACCGCACATTTCATGCCAATCACAAGACCCGTATTGATGATTAAGCCACTTTCAGAAGTGTGCTCTGTGTTGCATCTGAGGGGCAAGGGGAGCAGGGGTGAGGGGCGAGGGGCGAGGGCTGGTATAACTGAGAGAAGTCGTAGGAGTGTGGGAGGTCGACGATATGTTCTAATGCAAGCCAGGAGAAACATGAGGTGCTGGACAGGGAGAGATCAGGAAAACCTGACATTTTCAAAGGTGGATTAATTGGCCTTGATTGCTGGTGCCTGATGGCTTGAGATCTGGGAAGCAGATATCTCTGGGTGTCAGCTATACCACACCTTGCCTCTGCCTTAGAGCTCCAAGGATAGTGCTCTGGCTTCCTACCCATACCCACGTCCTTTCGCCCTCAACCACCTGCTTCATTGGAGTCAAAGGAAAGGGTCAAATGAAGTTAGTGATAGAGAGTTTCCTTAGCACACACAGTCCTCTGTAGTTATCTGGTAACCAAGGGGACCCCTGAAACAGAAGACTGTCCCGTACTCAGGGACAAGGAATTCTCAAGACTAACACAAGCAGTGCGACCAAGACAAAGCCACCCATGTGGGCTATAGGCTCATAGTAATCTGACTGAGTTTATTTGGAAAATTAATAGTTAAATAGGAGCTGAGGAAATGTACCTATGTGCACTAACAAGTAGGTGGCGGAGGGAGGAAGAGGGTGGCTATGGGTTGGAAGATGCCTGAGCTCTGTCCTTGGTGCTCTAAGGTAGAGGCAAGGTGTCAGTATAGCAGACACCCAGAGATGTCTATTTCCCACGTATTAAGCCATCAGTCACCAGCAATCAAGGCCAATTAATTCATCTTTGAAAATGTCAAGTTGCCCCGACAACAACCCAGTTCACAGAAAAGACTGGACCTGGGACTTCCTATGGGCCAATCTACCTCTACTGGTCAAAGGTTGTGCCAGGGAGAAATTCCAACACTTTTCCGTGAAAGAAGGCAACCTGACCAGTAGCCCCTACTCTGTGGACACCCAGGGAAGTAATTGTGACTTATAGATGAAAAATATTATATTCATAGTAGACAGTGGAGTAAACGATTAAAATGCTCGAAAATTAGCATGATAGAGTATCAGTACTGTCTAAGATTAGAAAATCTAGTAGCAACTAATGTTGATGGAAGGCCCTCAGAATAGTTTCTGTAAGAGGATTCTTATTAGATTGCTAAGGAAAACACTCATGAGAATCCCACTGTTCACTGTCATTTGCAAGCAATGATTGTTGATGGAACATGTACTTGTGAACTGGAACTAAAAGCAATTAAGGGAACTCTAAGTAAGACTTGCTCTGCTGGAGATGTCACCTGCACCTGATGTCCAGAGGTTAAATGCCAACAAGTGGCTGTGTTTGAGGTGAAGAAACCCTGTGGAATGAAGTGAAGAAATCTGAAAAGTTCGTAGTCTGACCCTGCTCCTGTCAAGTTAAGGACTCGCTGGAAGAAGGAGCAGGAGAAAACAGCCTGTGTGAGCCTCCACGCCCATAGGACTGGATGGAAAGGCGTGAATTGGTACATTTCTCACTATGAAAATACTTTCAGGGCCAAAGCAATAACAGGCTGGAGCACATCCTTTGCACGAAGTGGGCAAAGGTCTGATCCTGGTACCTCATGACTCCCCGAGCATTTTCAGGGAACATCAAGAGAGAACAAAGCCAGAGAAGCCCCTGAACCAAGTGGGATGTGGCGAAAACCAAAGGACAAAACACCACATTTTGCCAATTGCGCCAAGACTGCAGTGAACATTGGTGGGCATATGTCTCTTTCAATCCACATTTTTGTGGTTTGAGGGTTTTTATCAAGAAAGAAGCTCTTCACTGACTCCTATTGGAGTTCTCTTCTGACCTTTCTGAGAGCTGTCTGTGTGGGCTTCCCTGGCGGTAGACCCCAAAACTAATGGCCAAAGGTAACAGAACTGGAAAACTCATTCACAGAGGTGAGTGTGGGGATGGGATAATGGGTAGAAAGGTAGAATCTTGGGGATGCTGTTAGGGGAAAGCTGAGTTTTGTTGGTAGATGTGGGGTAGGAGATCAATGCAGAAACTCATCATTAACAGTATTGCAAATCACAGCACCTCAACAAAACGTGATCTAAATGTAAATAAATTAAAAAAAAAACCTTTCCAGAAATAATGTGCAGTGCTTCCAATAACTGACATAGATTGACTGCCACCACCTGGCCATAAGGGGGATATATCAATAAGCTTTCTTTCATGTGAGTATATGACCAAAAGAAACTTATGGTTGGTTATTGGGAATGAAAGAAAGAACAATGTTCTAGGGAGAGTATAGACATGGTTGTTAATATTTGTCACAATAGATAATGAGTGGAGTGAAATTGCTGTTTTATGTGTCTGTTAGTCTCTCCACCGACCCGAGTTCGATTCCTCCGCCCCTCTCGGAGAGCCCGGCAAGCTACCGAGAGTATTCGATATGCCAGACACAGTAACAACAAAGTCTCCAATGGAGACGTTGTTACTGGGCCCGCTCGAGCAAATCGACGATCAACGGGAGGGCCTTTACCTTTACCTTTACCTTAATTGTTATGATGGTACTAGTGAGTGTCGGATATAAAGACCATATATGTTTGTGTTCTCTACCCTTGAGTGATACTAAAATTGTGGTAATCCAGAAAGCTATGCAGACCCATAATGGCTTTGCTAGACAAGATATATGATATAGCTAAAGTTTTTCTATGGCTTGGAAATTTCTGCATAATGAATGTAAACCAATACCCAAAATCCATACTTGGATAAATATGAAGAAAGACCGAGTTTTATAAATGCAGGGGAAAGTCTACTTCTAGAAACTCAAAGGCTTTCTAACAATGCATGTTTACTATAGCAAATCAATACCATCTCTCTGCTGGAAGAGGTTCCCTTCACCTTGAACAATGGAAAGAGGGCTGCGGTTTAATGTGCCCAGTGAGAAGTGAGAAAAGATGAGAACATATTTGGTTTCCATATTTTCCACAGGCTTAAAACAAATGACTTAGTTCAAAGATTGATGTCAGTACGAAGAAACTTGCGGTCTGGAGTAGATCAGGAAACAGCTCATTCCCCAAGAAAAGCAAGGAAAATTGTGTCCATTCTTTGTACTGTTGGTCCAAAACAGTTGGGTCTTAGGTTTTAGATCCTAATGACTATTTAAAAGTTACTATCACCTTGTCAGTTATTTTAAAAAATAAAATCTGCAAAGGTTCTAAATAAAGTAGCTTTAGACAAAATCAAATATATATATTATAGCTGCCAACAGTCCTGATATGTTGCCTACACAAGGATAAATATTTGAGACAATTGGTGACATTCAAGCACAAGTAACAGATCTTATTGAGTCTATCACTGACTAGATCATCTGAAATGTAATTTTTGAAAAATACATTTATTTTTTTCTTTTACAGTTGGGGTTGGAGAGATAGTATCACAGAGAGAGTATTTGCCTTGTATGTGGCTGATCTAGGGTAAATCTTTGGCACCACAGAGGTTCCCTGAACATTGCCAGGAGAAGTCCCTGAGCACAGTACCAGGAGTAAGCTCTAAGCACCGCCAGGTGTGGCCTGAAACCCCTTCCATTTTTTTTAGAGTTGAAATGAGAAGGAATTACTACATAATAGAAGAACATAAATTATGAATAGAACATTATAGTAGCTGGGAGCGATGATTTAGTATCCAGATTGCTATGATATAAATCCTTACTTTATCATTCTCTACTTCTGTGATTTGGAGCAAGAAACAGCCCATATAAATCTCAGTTTTCCACAAGGAACCTAACAAGTTTTTACAGCATCATTTACTCAACAGAATTGTAGGAGGAGTAATAAGTCAGGATGGTTAGAACAACCAGAACAGCACCTGGTACGGTATTGAGTGAACACTCCTAGAACCAATTACCTGTCATAAGAGTCAAATTTTCTATATTTTAAGTAAAATAGTGAAACATTGCTATATTATTTCAGACCTTAAATACTATCATTATGTTTTGTATTAAATTAACACAAGTCAAAAGAATATAGACATAGAAAGGTTAATCCCATGCAATAGATCAATAACTAAGCTTAACTATTCTCTCAGATTACTTCATATATATGTCCTACTAATAAAAATTCAACTTGAAAACTTCCTTATATTCTTAAACTTTATGTTATAGTGGTTCACACCTTGACAACGGAATAGAATGTATCAATGCGGGCCAGCCCTTAGTCCTGAGTTAAAGAAATAAGAATGTTTAGGAAAGTGCATGATGGTGGAGAGATGTTAGGGGTGGCAGACTAACCATAGCTTAGGAGCACTAGATCAAGAGACTCAAACACTTTGGAAATGTAGAGGTGAGGTCACTGAGTATATGAAAATCAAAAATACCAACAATAGTATAAATGTAATATACATAAACTTATAATGATTAAATCAAAAATAATGAGTTGTATCAGGAAACAAAGGTGTTGTGGTAGAGGAATGCTAATATTGAGGGTGGGTTTAATGTTAAAACATTGTATGCTCATAACTCTATTATAAAGTCATTATAAATCAAGGTTCCTAAATTTTTAAAAATTAAGTTGTTCAAAAACTGAGATTCCTTGGCATTTTAAATATATACCAGGCAACCTCAGAAGCTATCGGGAATATCTAGAGGTTAGAACATGTTTAATCTTTGGCACCAAATGGTCTATATCACACTATATCTCCCGTCTCATTGGCTGAAAATCACTGGAAGATCCAGACTTCCTGAGCACTGCTAGGGAACACTCTTCCCCAAATGGAAGACAATCTCCAAGATACCTGTGTGAATTATTGTTCCAGCTCCTAGCTTCTTAAACTGTGTGTCATAACTACTGATGGTCAGTCATGTTGAACACGTTTAAAACAATTTCGTATGATTAATTATCAGCAAATGTTTGATGTGCATGCCTCTTTAATATACCTATATACTTCCTATGGCTTAAAAATGTCTCAAGCAAAGAGAGGTCATGAGTGGAAGCAGTTTAAGAAGTCCCAGTCTAGTTTATAATTTATAATTCATCACTTATTAATAATTTTATCACCTGCAGATATTGTAAGGTTCATCTCTAGTATTTATATTGGAGGCAAGAGTTTAGCAATACAGTTTGATGTTAATAATGGGTAGCTCAGTCATTTGCTAGCCCTCTAGCTCAGAGTTAGTTATCACTGGAAGCCTCAGTTTCTGTATCTGTGAAGTGGGGTTAATAATGGTCACACCCTAATGACTACTATGTCCCTAAGATAGAAACGCTTTTCTAGGTGTAGGACATTGGCCAATCCAATATAAGAATGAATTTGAAATGGAAAACATGGTTCATTGTTTCATCTTGACATGGTGGGGGCTGGATAATGCCTCCTCCGAGGTACTCATGCCTTAACACCCTGCACCACTGAAAGCGATTTATGGTTGTAAAAAAAAACTTTGTATTCACACTTTATAGCAGAACCCCAGTACCACCAGGTGGGAAGCAGGAAAACCAGAGTCAACTTTGAGCACCACTCTTGGGGAACAGTTTTTCCCCCAATGGTACCCGGAGCCGTTGTGCGCTGGTTCCAGACAGCCGTGGGTAGAAGGAGAATGGGCACACAGAGAAAAACCCTCCGGGAACAGCTGATGGCTGTTCACTTTATTGCCAAATACACACATATTTTATAGAGGGTCTCGGCTTACAAGAAAGTCTGATCACACAAAGTTCAGCATGATTGGCCTATCACTACTGCTTCTCTGCTATGTGCCGGTCCAATCCCAGTCAATGCTGGAAACTTGCTAAGCTTAAGGAAAAGTTTCTGTGTCTAGGACTCATGTGACTAGGAGGCTGAGTGAAGCTCAAGGCCGAACACCCAATGCTGGCTGACACCCTATTCTTGCCACTCTGCCCAGATACTCCCTCTTGTGAGGCTTTACTTCCGAGCTGCTTTGCAAGGTCGGGTCTTATCTGCACCAGAGACTGTCAACAAGCTCCACACACCACCCTGTGTGGCCCTAAACGTATAGCAAACAACCCAAGTGTCTTTGCAGATTCGAGTCATTAAAGGGATGTTCACCTGTGTTGCCCACGGGGCAACCATGCAATTGTGTTTATTCTAGGGGAGGAATGAGTGGGAGCACTCCAGTCAACAGCCCAGCCCTGCAGAGAAGAGATGCAGTGAGGAGAGTCAGAAGAGAAGGAAGGCTTGAGGCGGGGTGTGGAGGGAAGGAGTCCTGCAGTGAAGGACGGTCAGGCAGAGGGGCTCTAGAAACTGGGATTATCCAGGAAGCATCTCCTGGCTTCGACCTTCTAAAGAAAATGGAGTTTGGACCTAATCGAAACCTAATACCTGAGCCCAGGGGGACGGGTTTGGACTTCGGAATCAGAGTTTGTAAATTCTGTGGTTGGAGCTTACAGTGTAGTACACCCGCGTGCGTTACACATGCAAGATTTAGGGCAGTGTTCCTCGGCCTTCTAACTGGAGCCCACTTCTCACCCTGTCCCCTTCCCTGCCTCCCCCATTTTATGCTTTGTCCCCTAGACTCGGGTCCTGGCCCCTCGCTGATGGGATTCTGGCCTGGTCTCTGCATTCCAAGAGCAAAGCTTCGCAAGGGACCAGCAGGGAACTGCACATCTCAGGTTTGCCTAAACTTGCCTACATTGCCTGCAAGATACCTCTCCACACTGACTTCCCTGCGTGCTAGTGAGAAGGTCGGGGACCCTGGGCTTCAAGGTACCCTTCTCCCCGGAGCGCGACCCCTGCTCCTCGGCCTCTTACACCTTTTTTAATTTCTTGAAATATCTGCAAACTGCTAACCCCTAAGAGTTGGCCAGCTTGTGGAGTTTGTTTGGTCAGTGACAAGTAGCAGAGGCCACTGAAGATTCAGGACCAGTGTCCTCGCAGTGCCCTCTACCTAGGGATGATGACAAATCTGAAATCTTTGTTTCCGGTCAAAGCATCACCTTTTCTTCTTAAGCTCTGGAAGGCACCATCTATTTCGGTGTAACCATCCAAGCAAAGAGAAAGCCATCACCTGAAATAGATTTGCTGTGACTCGGCCTGTCTGCAATGAAAAGTCCATTTCATATTTCTATTGGCATCAGTTTGGGATTGTATTTGCTGGGTCACCCCAGTTAGGGGGATATCTCTGAATGTGATCACAATAAATGACCTTTGTTGTTTACTGGTCAATTCTCGAATCTCCCCAGCTAATGTCCACCACCACACTTGATTCTAAGCATTTTATTTCCCTCTTTAATGAAAGAGTTCAGACCTACTCAACCATGTTCGCATGTACGATATTAACTATTGCCACGCTCTGCATGAGAATCCCAGGAGTCATATTTATGAGTAACTAGAAGTTTGAACCTCTCAACTCCTTCATTTGTTCTATCTGCTTCCCTGCCTGTGGCAATCACCAATCTGCCAAGCACCACCTAGAAATGAGATCTTTCTTTCGCCTTTCTTTTTGTCTGATGTACTTCATGTAGCAGAATGCCCTCCAGTTTTATCTAATTTGTAACAAATGGCAAACTTTACGAATTGTCTATACACGTCACATTCAGAAAAATATCCCCGTATCCACAAACACTGAGGTTGTTTCCATCATGTTGGCTGTCGTAAATGCTGCAGTGAATATGGGATGCATATATCTTTTTTGAGTGTTTCCAGACTCGGAAGTGGATTGCTGGATCATATGGTCGTTCTATTTTTAATTTCTTCTTCTTTTTTTTTTTGAGGCTCCTCCATATGTTTGCCAAAGTGACTGCACGAATTTGTATTCCCACCAACAGTGCACAGGGCTTTCCTCTCTCTGCTTCCTTGCCAACACTTGCTTATTTTTGATAATAGCCATTTTCACAGGGCTCTGTGAATATTGAATTTTTAATTTCTTTTTTCAAGTTTTTTTTTTAAGTGATACACTGCAATGTTCAGACTTACTCCTGGCTCCATACTCAGGGATCACTCCTGGTGGGGCTCATGGGACCATATGGGGTGCTGGGGATCAAATTAGGATTTGTGATATGAATGGTGAAACACCTGATCTGCTGTAATCTGTCACCCCACTCGTTGGTGTTATTATTTGGATTTTTCCCTTCTAGGGATAATGAATGTTCTTTCAAGTGCCTGTGGTTCATTTCTATGTCTTGGAGAAAATATTCAGATATTCTGTCTTTCTTTTAATTTATGTGCTATCAATTTGCATGAGCTCCTTTTGTCTGGAATAGTAACTTTGTCTGGTAGGTAATGTGTTAATCCTTTTTCCGTTCAATAGGTTGGCTGGAGTGATAGCACAGCAGTAGGGTGTTCGCCTTACAAGCGGCCAACATGGCCGACCCGAGTTCGATTCCTCCGCCCCTCTCGGAGAGCCCGGCAAGCTACCGAGAGTATTCGATATGCCAAACACAGTAACAACAAAGTCTCCAATGGAGACGTTACTGGGCCCGCTCGAGCAAATCGACGATCAACGGGAGGGCCTTTACCTTTACCTTTTAGGTTGGCTTCAATCTGGTGCTGGCTTTCTGTGCTGTGCAGAAGACTGGTAGTCTGATGTCAACTTTTTTGGGAATGTTTTGCCTTATGTTGATTTTCTGTTTTGGTGTCAAATCTATAGTTTATTCAAAGTTAAAACACTCTACTTAAATGGCTACCATTTAAAACAAATTTGTCAAGTTTTTCCTCAGTGGTGTAACCAAAGGAAATAAGTTGTATGCTGAGGTATGTGGGAAGTCAAGTGATTTTATTTAAGAAATATGAGAGAAAAAAATGGGATCTCATAAAGTGAAAGAAATGAATGACACTTCCCAAATTGGAACTTTGGCAACCTCAGAATAGAAATGCACCTGTATACTGAGTTTTAAGTGAAAGATCTTCATTTAGCAAGGAGTGAATCATCAGATACATTAACTTCAGTCTTCAAATCATCAAAATTTGATCCATCTTTATTTTGATTGACTTTTAAAACAGGCACCATAATTTATAAAATCCACTTATAGAAAATAGCAATTTTAACTTACTCTGTAATACTTTTATTGAACAAAGAAATTCCATGCTTTAAAATGGAAAATGCTACCAGGGGAAATAGACTTTGTTATTCATGTTCCATCAAAAAACCTTTTGAGAAACACTTAACTGTACTCAAGACGTAGTTTTAAGTAGGTCAATTTTTAAAATCGCATTTAAAATGCAGCAAGGTTTGGGACTGGAGAGATAGAACAATATCTTACATGTGGCTGGTTCAATCCCTAGTAATGCAGATGGTTCCCTGTCCACCACAGGAATTATTCCTGAGCAGTGAGTCAGGCGTAACCCCTGAGCACTGTGAGGTTTGGCTAAAAAACAAAAGAGCAAAAAATATAAACTGCTGAATTTAAACTATGTATCTCTGAGCAGGTCTATCGATTTACCAAATATAGTCTATTCTCTCTCTCTTATTCTCTCTATGTCTCTGTCTCTGTCTTTCTGTCTCTGTCTCTCTGTCTCTGTCTCTCTGTATCTCTGTATCTGTCTCTGCCATCTCTGTCTCTCTCTCCTCTTCCTCTCCCCTATCCCCTCTTTTTCCCTCCTCTTCCCACCCTCCCTGCCAAGGAGCTATTCCTGGCTCTGTGCTCAGGGATGTATATGTATATGTATACGTATATGACACTAGGGTTAAAACCTGGGTGGATTTTATGTAAAGCAAATGCCTTACCTCCTGTACCAGGCTGGTCCATTAGACATATACTAAAAAAAAAAAAAAAAGCTTTCCTTGGAGCCAGAGATATAATACAGTAGCTACTGTTCTTTTATTGCATGTAGCTTCCACAGATTCTATTCTGGCTCTCCACAGTATCTTCTAAGGCTGCCAAGAGCCATCCCTTAGTGCAGAATCAGGAGTAAGCCTTGAGCACAACCTGGTGTGGCCCCAAAGCAAAACAAAAGGACTAAGTCACAAAAGAGACTAGAATTATGTTTGTCGTTCTGTCAATCACACGCAATCAAACGTTTATGATCATGTGAACATTCCTACAAGATTTTTCCCAAATAAGAGATTCTTTTCTCATATTGATATAGAAAACTTTATAGTAAACATCTGCTTCCATTTTCTAAACGTAAGTTGATACCTAACTTTTCCTCCAAACAATTGTATAAAAATCTAGGGCCTGTGCAGATTTTAGCTGTTATGCTAAATATTTTCTGATAGTAAACATAAGTACACAGATTTTCCTAGTTGTGTTTTCTTATACGGTGTGTGACAAATCAATTATTATAGTGTAAGTTCTGCATAAGTTAATGCAGAGTCTATACCTGGCCTCCTTTTAGTAACTAATTGCGATATGTAGGCTATATTTCTAGGGAGTAATTGTTAAATCGTGTGTTTTGTTTAGCAGTAATTTTTCTCAGGCCTTCAGTATCTATTCATCTTTGGTGTTTGTCATAAATGCTTGTGTAATCACTTAGATAATATTCTGTGCATCGCAGATACAGATGCAATGAATTTAACTTTGAGAGTTGCTTCAACAAACACTACCGTGCTTTTCACTTGTTAATCAAGATACCTAGAAGCTAATTACTGTTTTTCTTTGTGATTCCAACAATGGATAAGCATATTTTTCACTTTTAATCTTGTTTCTAAATCCTCTTTTTCACTTGGACGCTATAGACTAGTACATATATAAGTTTTATGGAAGCATTCACTTTGTTCTACACAAATTGTATCTTCTTCCATTTGAAGCAAATATATATATATATATATATATTTAAGGACTTTCATTTTACCTATGTTAAAATGTAGGAAATATGACTGGAAATTTCTATAAGATCATATCAAAAGTCTAAGTAATATCTCCTTTATGAAAACATCTATGGTCTAGCAAAAATACCTTTTTGGTAATAAGGAATGGAAAAGACATAAACTAGTAAATATCAAGTGTTCTTTTCTTGTCCCAGAGGCATTTGATTAGGAGATTAACTTTCAGGGGCTGGATAATCAGTGAACTAGTGTAAATACTTTGCTTCTATGAGGCCTGGGTTCAATCCTGGCACTGCACGATGTCCTGGACATTGCCAGGTGTGGCACCAAAAAAAACCCCACAATTTTTAAAATGAGTTTTAGAGCTTAAATATAAACTTCAATGAAAATTTATGTTTATAAAGTATATTTTAATAATGAGTACAATTTTTCTTGGGACGATAGCTATGACTTGAACATTGAATCATCTATTCATGCCACATAATTTCTATGGGACTTGAAAAAATTATGTATTTTTATTTCTAAAGCACTGTACAATTTGCAAGGAGTAAATATTTTTTATTTTCTGATGGGTAGACATTGTTGTGTGTTTGGGGTTGCACTCAGCAGTGATAGCGTCTTACTCTTAGCTCTGTGCTCAGGGACAACTCATGGAGTTGAATACCAGTATATGGTGCTGAGAAATAAGTCGGAGTTGGCTACTTGCAGGGCAAGTGCTTTAAGTCCCTGCACTAACTCTTCAGTCCGCAGCTAGTCTATGTCTTTAATTGGGAAAAATTTGATAATAAAAACACTCTCATTAGAGCCGTTTAACTCTGCACCTCCAATAAAAAATACCTTTCTACTTGACTTAACACATTGGGCTGACTATAAAATGAGCACTGGAAAAATATGTGTGATCTTTAATAAGTGACAGAATTTATAACTCCTGAAATACTCAAGCAAGCAACATTTTTATATTGCATTAAATGGTTTTAATGATCTTATTTAGATCGGTCAAAATTATATAGTAACGCAAACTGGTTTTTACTGATTTATTTTCTGATCGTTCTATTTACCATCTTTTTTGAGTCACCCTGAAATTCAGTTACAGTGCTGGTCATGGTCAGGTTTCAGTCATACAGAGTTGCAAGTCCCATCCCTCCACCAGTGTCCTCAGTTTCCCTCTCACCACTATCCATTCCCCTGCCTGTCTCTATGGCAGGCACTTTCCTTACTTCTCTCTCTGTCTCGGTATCTGTCTGTCTCTGTGTCTCTGTTTCTGTGTGTGTGTGTGTGTGTGTGTGTGTGTGTGTGTGTGTTTGTCTCCCATTTGGGGCATTATGGTTTGCAATACAGGTACCAAGTGGTTATCATGCTTTTCCTTTACTTGTTTTCAGCATGCAGTTTTTAATCCAGAGTGAACATATTCAATTATCGTTGTCATGGTGGTACCTTCTGTATCCTAACTGCCTTTTCTCCAAACATTTGAGGTAGGCTTCTGTGGACCAGTTCTCCTGCGCTGTTTCTCAACTATCCTTGGGTATTGGTCTCATATTATGTTTAACATATATTACATATATACATGCACATACATATATATCCCACAAATGAGTCCATTCATTCCATGTTTATCCGTCTCCTTCCAACTCATTACATTCACCATGATATTTTCCATGAATATCCATTTATAAGCAAATTTGATAATTTTATTTTTCTTAACACTGCACAGTATTCCATTGTGTAGATATACCATAGTTTCTTTATCCAGTCATCTGTTCTCTGGCACATGGGTTGTTTCCAGTTTCTAGCTATTATGAATAGTGCTACAATAAATATAGAAGTACAGATCGCATTTCTGCTGTGTGTTTTTGGGCCCCTGGGATATATCCAGAAGTGATATCACTAGGTCATATGTAAGCTCAATTTCTAGCCCACCGACAAAGAAATAGTTCCATTCTCCTCCCATCCACACCAGCAAGCAACATTTTTTAATTTTTACTTTTATTTTTTTTAATATATTGTTTATTTATTTGTTGAATCACCTTGAGAACAGTGACAAAGCCTTTCAGTTCAAGTTTCGGTCGGTCATACAATGTTCAAACACCTGTCCCTTCACCAGTACACATTTTCCACCACCAAGAACCCCAGTATACCCCACTCCCACCCAACTCCCAACTGTGTGGCAGATTTCCACTTTACTCTCTCTCTAAAAGAACCACATTTAAAGAATTTCCGTGTGTGTGTGTGTGTGTGTGTGTGTGTGTGTGCGCGCGTGTGTGTGTCTTTCTGTATGAAAGCCATTTTCAGTTTAATGTACCACACATCTACTGAGTTCGTAGTATGTGACAGGCAGTTAGTAAGTTAATACATTGATGAATAAGACACTAACCCAGAGTCATATCTAATAGTGTGTTCATGTATTTCACATCATTTAGTTTTCAGTTTCATCTGATAAAGTTGCAAGTGTGAATAAACCTGAAGAAACTATTTTCATCTGTCTTCTTTTCCTCCATACCATTTAGTTTAGAAATGAAGAATTAAATGTTCTGTCTGGTGGGGGAGCAGTTGTGGAGGAAAACAATACAAATGGTAAGTCAGTGCTTTATTTGATCTACCCCACTTGCTGAAGGTAAGCTAATTTTTATTAATTAATACTAGTTATATTTGAGTGTCTCATAAACAAAATATGCATTAAGTTCTCAAAATGAGTTTGTGCCAAAGATAAACATTAAGTTTAAATGTCTATCAAATCCATATCATGTCCAACATGATATGGATTTGATAAGATGCTTATTTCCTTTTTAAACAAGTTTAAAATCTGCTCTTTGCTGTGTTTTTTTAGAATAACTGTAATAGTTATTGAAAATTTCCAGGAATCAAATTTAAATATTCTAAGATTTGTGTATTTTGTTTAGGCTAAATGTTACAAATCCAGATCATTTTGTACTATCTGGCACTTAACAATGTTGATTTTTATATCTGAAATGGCTTCTGATGTTATTGACCTATAGTTTTGTCATTGACAAGAGATATCTCTCTATACATACTTGAGAATTCCCACCACTTACCATCAGACTGCAAATCTGAGTTGTCATTAGCCCCTTTTGAACAATTCACTAGAATAAGTCACAAATCCCAAGAAAGCTGCCCTTGCGTGTAACATTTTATGGTGACAAAGGGACACAAGTTAGGACCCAACAAAAACAGAGGGGCATTGCTTTGTCTGGAATGTTCCAAACATGATGATTTAGCCTTGGTCTTCCCCCTGCACTAGGCCATATCCTCATCCCAGCACATGTTCTTTCTGATATGCAACAATAGACACAAAGAATTGGCCACTACAAAACTTTGTTTCATTTTCAAATGCTCAGATTAGCATGTTACTGCAGTATAACTGAGATCAGGCTCAGAAGAATTCAATAAAGCACTCTTTCTCCTCAAAGTTTGAGTTCACATTTTGTGTTTGAAAAGTTCAAACCTTATCATTCCATAGTTGGACTTTCTGCTTTGGCTGATTTTCATACAGAATCATCCGCATCTTAGTCTAGGCTCAATATTAGCATCCCTTTAACAGAAATGATGGATGGGGCCCCAACAGAACAGCAATGGCACAGTCTTCACAAGGCTGGTTCCAAACATTGAGAGACTACTTCCCAGGTAGGAGGGTCAAGATCTCCCCAAATGCTTCTTAGGCAATTCCTGACATAGCATGTTTCAGCTTCTGAAATTGTGTTGCTTTTAATGGGGAGAAAGTAATATACTTTGGTTTAAATTATATTTCTGTTTTGTGTTTTGATCGTATATGGGGTAACTATAGCTTTATGCTGCATCTTCAAGTCACTAAGTTCATGAGGCTGCCTAGCATCTGCTCTAGAGTGTCCTGTGTGGCCAGGTGTGGCCATTAACACCAGGGACAGGAAAACTATTGTGTCTTTCACTTTCAGTCGAGTATTCAATAGGTTCCATAGATATTCAGTACTTTAATAGTCGTGGTTAAGAAATCTTGCCTGACTCTAGATTAACGTAAATATAACATGAGACTAGGCTAGGATATGATGCTAGAGGTGTTAAGAGTACTGAATGCATTTTTCACTAGCGGTACCATAAATTCACAATGGGTTTATTGGAATATAGCCCCATCATAAGTCAAAGATCTGTTTGCTAAGGGTATAGAAGCAAAATCCCAAAATTGGGACTTAAAAGATGGCAAAATTTTATTTAAAAATAAGCTTAATGATTTTGCATGTTTCTGCTTAACGATTGGGGTGATTCTGCATACCTCTTGATTCTCTACAAGTGACTGCCCTGTCTAAGGAATACCTTCATGACCCACTCAGATTGGCTGTCTCAGCTCTTCCTGCCTATTTCCTTGCCAAATGCCATAGCCTTATAATCCATCTCCCAGGTTTTAATCTTCAAACAATAAATACTCTGCGGCTGAAAGGCAATGTTCTTGATGCTTAAATTCTTATTATCTGCTTACTGACACCTGAAATGTCAGGCTTTTTCTGACTTTGAACATTTTTCTTTGATCTTTCTATTAACAGAAGCCGCCAAATATGCTTAGGATTCTGTAACGTCAGTCTTTAGATATTAGTAATAAATACAAGGTAAAAACTGTCCTGTATTATAAAGCTAATTTGATACTGTACATTTTTCTTTCTAATAAATATCTCTTACTCATATATCTTTTTATCATTACTCACTGTAGGATATGAATATACTACAGATGTGTTTAGAAAAATTGTTACTTCAGGTAGTTAGATCATTTAATTTAACTTAGTTCCCAAAAATGGAGGACCAAATGTGTTTTTAAAATCAATTGCTTAGTGATTTACCAAGACTCACTGTAATATAGTCATTAAATTTAAGAGGTTTAAGGTTTCTGAGCCCTGGAAAGAGACTATGTCTTAACAATCCCTAATTTTAATTTCAAAATGCAATATAAACTCATCTTTATATGCACATATAGCTCTAAATATAAATAACTTCACATAGGCCCTCCCGTTGATCGTCGATTTGCTCGAGCGGGCCCAGTAACGTCTCCATTGGAGACTTTGTTGTTACTGTGTCTGGCATATCGAATACTCTCGGTAGCTTGCCGGGCTCTCCGAGAGGGGCGGAGGAATCGAACTCGGGTGGGCCATGTTGGCCGCTTGTAAGGCGAACGCCCTACCCGCTGTGCTATCGCTCCAGCCCCAACTGGAGTGATAGCACAGCGAGTAGGGCATCTGCCTTGCATGCAGCCAACATGGCCGACCCGAGTTCGATTCCTCCGCCCCTCTCGGAGAGCCCGGCAAGCTACCGAGAGTATTCGATATGCCAGACACAGTAACAACAAAGTCTCCAATGGAGACGTTACTGGGCCCGCTCGAGCAAATCGACGATCAACGGGAGGGCCTTTACTTACTGTAAGCTTTAAAACTTCACATAATATTTATAAATTCCTTAAACTGGTTTATCTGTCAAGCTGGGTCAAGTCTCTAACCCAGGCCTTAAATGATACAGGTAATTCAGCTGTATCAATTAATTATGTATGTAAAACCAATCTCCCGGGAAGGGAACAATGCAGTCTCCTGCCCCTGCGACTGGCTGTCTTCATCAGGATCCCTTGAAGTGGGGGGCGGGTTGAGTTTCCCTCTCCGCCCTGAGCAGAGCCCCAGCAGCTGAAGACCTCCGGGACCCAGCCACAGCCATGCTTAGACCACTCTCCACACACTAGGACAGCCTCACACATGAAAGAACCGGCAAAGGAACCCAGGTGTGCGGGACCCAGGACTGAGATCTCCAAGCCTGCTCAGTTTGGGACTGGGTCTCCTCCACCCAGATTCCCCATCTTCCAGTAATTAGACAGTTACATCCACCAACTGCTGTGTAACCCCATCAATGGCCAAGATCCAGAGACTAAAACCAAGCTCCTAGAAGCTTATTGTCTAGTTCTCACTCTCAGAGAACCCAGCAGACTGCCGGGAGTATCCTGCCCACATATATGCCTGACCGGGAACACCCGTAAAAGTGATTAGAGGCTGCCCCAAAAGCCTCCATCTCTCTCAGAGAGCCGGGCAAGCTACCGAGAGTATCCCACCCATATGGCAGAGCCTGGCAAGCTACCCGTGGCATACTCTGATATACCAAAAACAGTGACAATGATGGTCCTCATTCCCCTGAGCTTGAAAGAGCCCCCAATGTGCCATCTGGCTTCACTAGCACGTGACAGAGATGAATGGAGATGTTACCAGCGCCCATTCGAGCCAATCGATGAACAACAGGGTGATAGTGATAGTGATAGTGATAGTGATAGTGATAGTGATAGAATTCAGAGAATTCCACATATCAGCTGACACTTGAACACATATGTCTGAATTGCATGCATCCACTTTTATGAACCGTTTTTTTTTAATCACCCGTGTCTTCAGAGAGACAACTAATTGCACATAGCAGGTAGTTGACAAGTAGATTGTGTACTCACAGGTCCTAGCGACTACTGCTAACATATAGTCAGACTACTCTAGACAGGGATAAATAAAGAAAATCAGAAGTTATTTTAGAGAGGTTACTACAACCAACATATTGGTGAAGTAATCCAAGATATAACTTGCACTCACTGTTTCTCAGATGGATTGGTTGAAGAGGTGGGAGATTTCTTTTTGTCTTTATGTTGACAGTCAAATAGGTTTTTCAAAAGTGCATCTTCACTGATCAATCTATCCCTAGATGATATCTTCAAACTACCTTCCTGTAGGGCATAAAAATAGCAGTAACTACTTCTTTATGTAGGAAACGGAAATAGGGTATTTTGTCCCAAGAGAGAACAAAAATTATTTTTTACTTTTAATTGAATTACAGTGACAAGCAGTTTTGAACTTGTTCATGATGGAGTCTCAGTCATACAATGTTTCAACACCCATTCATTCACCAGTGATTACTTCCCATCACCAGAGTCCTCAGTTTACCTCTGCCTGTCTACCCCCACCCCACATCTGCAGCCTACCTCCATTCCACCTTTCCCCCTTTTCCCCTACCTCTCTTTCTTCTCCCTCCCTCCCTCCCTCCCTCCCTCCCTCCCTTCCTCCTTTCCTCAACTCCTGTTTTAGTCACTGTGGTTTGCAAGGCTGTTACTGAACTGGTATCATGCATATCACTTTACCTCCTTTCAGAGCTAAAGCTCTACTCTGCATTATTTAAGTAACAGTAATATGTTGTGATGCTCCTGTTCCAGTGCTCCCTGCCTGATCCAGTGCTCCTTGAAGTTCATCAGACTCCTATAGCTGTTCCCCTGGGACTCATTGCTGTGACCACTACTGTTGCTGTTGCAGAAACAACTCTTCAAATTGTGATCCAGACACTTCATTTCTTCAACATGTGACTAAATGACTCTGATCAACCTTGAACAGTGCAGGACTATGGGACACTTTGCAACAAGCACTGCTCTGGGTTCAGGGGTGGACTGAAGTTTTAGCACAACAAATGAGACTTTTGTGTTTATAATTGTTACTCTTTCTATTCCAAAATTTTCTGTTTTTGTAAACAGAAAAGGGGGAGATGTTGGAGTACAAGGAGCTTAGGTTTATCTGGTTACACCCGTCAATCTGGTTACACCCATAACAGTGCTCCTGAGGCACTTCCACGCCATTGTGTTTATCTGTAAACAGTCTTCCCTATGCTCTCCTCTCCACCCAGATAATCAGCTTTCCCCTTAATCAGACTCTGTTAATTTGTAAGATCATTTTCCAAGAAATCTATGATTTTATATGTTTGAGTGAAATATTGCCTTTCTCCTCTCCTTATGCCTTATGAACATTTTACCTTAAAGTAATATCCTTTTTGTATAGATACAGGAAGACCGTTAACATTATGCTTTGTAACTTAGGATTTGATTGGCTTTGAATATTATTCACTCCCGGGCATCTGCTCTCTCGACTTAAGCCTCAGTGGCCCTTAGTTCCTAACACCCCAAAAGCAGGGTCCTGACGAGGGACTGAATGGACCCAGGGCAAACGGTGAGCTACCCTGGCAGTGAAATGGGCCAGGCCAAAGTGCCACGATTCTTAATTATAAGTTAAGAGTTTGATCATAGACAAATGCTGCCATGATCCAAAGGTAACGACGAGACTAGGATCCTGCTAGGGGTGGGAAAGACTATCTGGCCTGAGCACTGTAGTCTGAGATCGAGATGGCCCTAGGAGAGCAATTCTATAAGTTTAAGATATTTCTTACTGTATCCATACAAAATGATTTATATCATATATGCTTATATGCTTGTCGGACAAGGAGAGAAGAGACACACCCTTGGGATTCCGCTCTAGGGATTCTCACCCTGCTGAGAAAGGATCTGTCCTAGCAGCGGGTTTCCCTGAGGCTAAGAGTTCTACCCCTATTGATTGTGACCGCACCTATGTGTAATTGTTCTCCCAATTCCTCTTGGAGAGAGATATGAGACTGCAGATTGGGCAGAGGGGAGCAGAGACAAAGCAGAGACAGAAAAGAGAGACTGGTGTAGATGGAGAGAGGAATGAAATAGCTGGTTGCTACTAAAACCAACCAGCCTGGCCCTCTTTTCCTTCCTCTGCCTGACCATCGCCATCGACCTCCCCAGGTGAGAGAAGGGTGAGACTATGGAATGCGGGCGGCGGGAGACATAGAGCCACTGCCGCTGTGCCGTGCCCCCCTCTTGTGTGAGTTTACACAGTAATAGACCCCGAAGGCTCACAATACTCAGTTGACTTTAGCATATGATAAACCATTTATTTGACAAAGTCCATGTACAATGGAAAATATCCTACTTGATCTTTACAGGGACATGGAATCCACCACCACCAAATATTTAATTTTCACAATGAACATTTATTCTATAATCTGTAACTGAAGCTATAGTTTGTGAAAAGTAAATCCTGTTCTTGATTTAAAAATATCATTAGTATAAAACAGAAAATTCAGTTTTTAGTCTGAGTTCAGTAATGTATTCCCAGTTATATAAATTTCTGATAGTGGGCAACATTAACAAATTCCTATAGTATGTCATTTGATTAGCAAATTATTTGCATTTGTTCAGTAACAACTAAATAAAAAATCCACCTCCAAAATTTATTTTCACTCATTTTTTAAATTTATTTTTAGTTTTGGGGCTACACACAATTCTCAGTGGTTACTCCTGACTCTATACTCCGGAATTAATCCTGACAGTGCTCAGGGGATCATATGGGAGGCTGAGATAAAACTCGGATCTGCCATGTGCAAGGCAAGTACCCGACCCACTGCACCATCTCTAGGGCCCTTCACCTCATTTTTGATCAATAATATAGTACCAAATGCATTCTGATTAACATACTAGATGAAGACTAGGTGCCTTGAGGCACTGGGAGATTCGAGATATAGGCTAAGGATATAGGCTAAGGATATAGGCTAAGCAAGTTAAAGGAATTTTAGGAGCCAAGAAATACTCTCCCAAATTATCTAAGAGTGGCACATGTATTAGTCTTTTGTTGTCTCAGTCTTTGACTGTTTGCTCTTCCCAAAGGTTATCGGTAGCACTTGGCAGAGATATATCAAACTGGAATGAATTCTGAGTAATGCTTTTCTGGATTCAAATATTTAACAACACCCATTATTCACCTTGTGTCATTGGCCTAAATATGCCTCATACATGGATATGAAAGATAAAGTCAATGTCATATCATGCTCAGAAATGAACTTATTCTAACAAAAGGGGTTCACTTCAAAAAGGAAGAGATGGATGATTTGTGAGTACTTTCTTGGTGAGACTCAGTTGGGCTTCTAAATCTAAGGCTAAAGTTACCCAGAGACTCTCTGGACAATCTCTTTCTTAGATCTGCTAAAGGGATTGGGAACATTATCTCCTGTGACTGCTGTAGGCAATTTTGTATCTTAAATTTGGCTGATTTATCCAGGTATGAGTACTAACTAACCTCTCACCATCATCAAAACCGGGTTCATACGTATATATATATATTGTCTACTTTTATTAAATGATAAAGTATTATAGAATGTTAAGGATCATATCCATAAAGCATTTTGAATTGGAACTATCGTTGGAGTGCAGGTTGGTTGTTAAAAATTTCCATCGATTATTTTATATTGCATATTTAGGTAATACTTAAAGAACCACCTGATTTGGTGTTTAAATGCCTGTTAAACCTCTTATCTAACTGTCTTGAGGAAATTTCTAATGTTACATTATATTTAATATGGCAAGCTTTTCAATATTTTACTAGAATCACCTAGAGCTCTAGAGAAATGATATTCTTTATGGGTTCCATAAATGGTGTCATTTTTAAGAGCACAATTTCAAAAGGCACATATGAGAATATAGTGATATGACAAAAATCTGTCTGGGATAGTCAAACAGACACCTAAATCTCCAAGGGACTGGAGAGAGGTCAACATTTATACAATATTTATAATGAAAAGTCCAAGAAACATCTTTCTACTATTAGATTTCATGTACATCAGTACATTATCCAGCAGGAAACTGACACTTTTACTGACTGAGGTATTATTGCTTCAAAATCAAACTCAAAATCAAAGGCTTTTTTTTTTGGTTTAGAACTAGATGTCTCACAGAGATCATCCAAAAAATATATTTCAAGTTCCATGCCATTTTTGTTTTTGAAAATGTCAGTATTCAGATGACAAATGAATTACCTGAAAGGTCAAGGATAATTAACTCCATCCATACCTAACAATTCATTATTTTTATAATACTTGGAGGAATTGCTGTGTTACAAAGCAGAATTATTTTGACTAGCATGATAGTAATATACATGTGTATACATATGCCACATGCAGGAGAAGTCATGATGGTGGAACATAGATTATGACGGATTAGATAGAATCAGACAATTTTCAATTTCAAGTTTTCATCCCACTCATGTGATCTCGGCCTAATAACTTCACCCATTTCTTAGCTTTAAAATACAGAGCTTAGTGATTCCTGAAAACTGAAGTGCTATGTAAATGTAATTACCGAGACAGGTGTTCTGAAACTAGAATCAAACTGATGAGCTTGAATTCCGTATTTTGAATAAGCAACAATATGTATCTTAGTGTTCTGTTTGTGAGATAGCATGTCTTGGCTAAATATTGTTCTTTCCTCTTGCCCTGGAAGAGAAGACACCTGCAAAAGTAGGATACGGTTCCTGGGGTGACTTCTGTGAAGTGGACAGGAGATCACTTGGGGTCACTTATTCTGCCCTGTGTGGGAAATTATCCCTGACACTGGATTTCTTGGAGAGCTGTGGAAACCAGAATGGAGCAAAAATTGCTCCTTTCAAAAAACTTTTTCCAGATCCTTTGTCTTTCCTCAAAAAAAAAAAAAAAAAAAAAAAAAGAATCTCAAGAATTGGCGCTGGAGAGAAAACAGTGGGTAGGGCGCTTGTTTTGTGGGTGGCCAGTCTGCATTCTATCCTGGGCATCTCTATGGTTCCCTAAGCACTGTGAGGAAGGATTCCCCAGCTCAGAGCCTGGAGTGATTTCTGAGCACAGCCAGGTATGGCCCAAACACAAACGAAAAAGAATCTCAGGAAGAGATAAATGGGAAAGTAAAGCATTTGGGGAACGAAGGGAGAAGGGGTGGGGAGGATGGAGAGAAATATGTGCTCAAGAGAAAGGCGGGATTTCTCCTGAGTGGAAAAAACCAAGCAAATCCCATGAAATCCCATGGAAGATTTAGCAGTGCATTTCTCAAGGTGGAGAAAATAACGCCATCGAGGAAGAAAGTACACATCTCTGGTGGACACAAGAAAGTACTTTACTGAAAGTACAAGTCCTAAATGCCATACACATCTAAGGGAGAGAAGTGGACAGAGCACCCCAAGTTAAAAAAAAATACACACCAAAAAACAGGGATGTGGGCAGAAGTGCCCTAAGGTAAAAGAAAAGAAATACACATCTCTGGCAGCAATATGGGCAAATGTGCCTGCCTTTTTCTGACAAGTTAGTGTATATGTTATTCTCTCAAACTGCCACCAAGCTCCATTGCTGGGGTGGTTCCCAAGGGAGTGAGCTTGGAGTTGATGGTCTTTGTTGTTTAGTCCTATTTGGCCTTTGTTCCAGAGGTGGAGCCCTAGGGGCCCCAGTTATATCCAAGGCCCGGATTCAGCATCTTAAAGGTCTTCCAGGTCTACTCATCTCAGATTCTGTATCACAAAGACCTTCCTGCCTTCGGGCAGGTTTAAGTGCCAGACAATATTTTCCTCCCAGTCTCCATTACCAGGCCCTCCATAACATTCTGTCAGTACCATCTTCCTATTGTCCCTATCTAGTTCTATCTCCTGAACCTTTATTGAGGTTGATGATACACCACTTACATCTAGAATAGAAATTCAAAGAGGGAAAGATTGTGAAGAAAACATTCTAAATGTCAGTGACTTTTAAAATATAAATTCCAGAAATTCAAGAATTGTTATGTGGAAGTGACAGTGTTATGTACTCCACTGAATTTTGTACTTCAAGGTTGTATTCTATTTTTTAAAAATAAATTCTGATATATGAACAAATGCTAATGACCCAATTCACATTAAAGGAATTAAATTCTGATATAAAGTTCAGAATTTTCCAGTAAACTTTATCAAATATTTAAGGGCAAAGGCACCAACACTTAACAGATATTTTTCTTCTCCAGAAAATACAACAGTGGAGAAATAACCTAACTTATGTTTAGGATGTCAACTCGTCCTTAATCTAAACATTGAGGATGCCTGGATAAGCAAATATGACATTTCTAGAATGTGTTATTTTTAAGTCATAATTAGTTGAAACTCAACAGATGCATGCATGCAAAAAAGACTCCTTACCTTGCCCTAACTGTGAGAAAACAGTATAATTTACTTTTTTGTGTGATGGAAATTAGTTAATGAGAGAAATTTATATTTGTAAAGATGTCTCTATATCAGGAACAGCTTCCCAGGAGATAACTATCATTTGTGAAACCTTTACATGTGAAATGAGACAAGCCTTATTTTACCACGTTTCCTTCCCTGGCCTTCCTATAAATTGCCACCCTCACCTCACAGCACCCAAATCTCTTTCTTTAGCATAATCTATAAGCTTCAATTAGCAAACCATTTCTAAAAGTCATTCTCTGATTCCTGTACTCCCTTGCAAAGACATATAACTTTGTTTTTTCTTTCCTTAATTTTTTCATCAGTTTTCTTTGTAGGTCCAAGCTATTAAATTAGAAAGGGAAAAATATTTTCTCTTCTACAATATAATGAAAATGAACTCTTGGGTAGTATCTTTCCTGTACAAGCCTCTAAAAAATTTTTACTTTTTTGTAAAATTTTTCTGTAAATTTTCTGTAAAAATTTTTCTGTAAAATTTTTTGTAAAATTTCTGTAGTGTTTATACCAATAATGTAAATTTCTCTTTGATGTAAGGTAAGGTTCTCTTTTGATGTCAGGGCACCATGCTTATAGAACACAAGTGTACAATAAAATAATCCCACTGATCAAAGACAAGCACATGAAAATACACAACATCCACATAAAACTAGAATACCAGGGTCTGCCAGAGGTCCCTTAAGGCTGTGATCTAGGCAACTTTGACTGTTATTTTATCAGAAACTAGAACATTAAACATAGACATCAGAACAGCAGAATGGATGGTGGCTATGCCACCCACCATCCCAGCTGCAGTAGAATAGAAAACTTGGCAATAAGGCAATTGATACATTGGTAAGTTTTTCTAGCTAGAGGAATCTGAAGTGTAAGATTCAGAAAGGGGAAAGAGGCTTTGGGCTTATGCTAAGTACATTATCGGAATTGGGTATTTTGTGTCAGTGTTGACTCGTCTTCCAAGTGAGAAATTTACTCTAGAAACAAGGTGGGCTAGACTAACAGATATTGTACTGAAACAAGAAAGGAGGGTCTGCTCTGGGGGCAATCAGAGTGGGCTAACCCCAGTGGCAGTAGCAGCAGAGTGTTGCTGCACATATATTTACACACACACATATACACACACAGTAGCTGAGAAGGTACTTGGCTACAACATTTATGCTTTTGGTGTATTGTTACTGCACTTCACAAACCACCAAAGTGTTAAGATGCACCATCACTGTCCTGATGTTGCTTCTAGTCCCCTTCCTTAGCTCCAAGCCCACCTCCCACAACTGCTTTGTCATCTCAGTTATGTAATAAAAGAAGAATTTGTTATCCTTAGATATTGACCATACCCTTGCTTTGTTTCCGTATATACCACATAAGAGTAAGATCATCCATTTTGTCTCTATATCCTCCTTATTTCACTTGACATGATGCCCCCTAGTCCCCATTTGCAAAAGGTAAGAGTCCTTCTTACAGTTGAGTAAGAAGAATTCCTCTGTGCACATTTACCACAGCTTCTCTGTCTGTTGTTGGACATCAGTCTCTAATAACACCCTATTTTTCCATATTTTACATAGTAAAGGGCTGGGGTGATCACACAGCAGTAGGGTGTTTGCCTTGAATGTGGCTGGCCTGGCTGACCCAGGTTCGATTCCTCCACCCATCTCGAAGAGCCTGGCAAGCTACCGAAAGTATCTTACCAGCACGGCAAAGCCTGGCAAGCTACCCGTGACGTATTCAATATGTCAAACACAGAAACAAAAAATCTCACAATGGAGACGTTACTGGGCCACTCGAGCAGGTGGACAGTGCTACAGTGCTACATAGTAAAATCTTACATGAAACTGCAATTAACATAGCTCCATTTATATCTTACTGAGGTTGTGTTTTATGTTCTTAAGATTGACACTAAGGAGAGATGTGTCTGGGAGTCCAAATTTTTAATTCTTTGAGAAGTCTTTATATTGTTTTTCGTGATGATTACCCAGGCAACATTTGCAGCAACAATGAATGCTAGTAGAAATAAAGTCAAAGGCAGACCACTTTCAAGACAAAACATTTAACCCTTCATGGAAAATCATTGGTGGCATGTCTACATCCTGAATCTCCAACTAACAGTGTTTGAACCATGGGGTAGTAGGTTTGGGAGAAAGTAGAAACTGTGTCCATGCTAGAAAGTATGTACCCCAGGGGAGAGCCTTCCACCACAGGCGAGCAGAGGAAGATGGAGACAACCAAAACCCACTTCAAAAACACAACCTGCCCATGCAATGAAATTGAAAAATGAATGGATTCTGAGAAGATGTCCACTCTGAAGTATTCGGCCAAAGAGAATGCAGAGCAGTGACTTGTCCAAGAAACAATAAAATTTTTTATATTAGCCTTTTATGTTGCACAAATAACTTCTCTTATTCAGTTGATACATTTTAATTTAGCACAGTTTATTTTGCCATGAAAAATCTCGTTTTGGTGAGATCATTTTGTTAATTTATTTTTGCTTTTGTTTTATTTGCTAATGAGGTCAAATACTTGAAGACATCTTTCAGGTGAACATCCTGAGGGTTTCTGCCTTTTTTTCCTTTGACATATTTAATGGATTCTGTTGTAGCATCAAGATATTTTGTCCTTTTGAATTAACTTTTTATTTATTATGAGATAAGACACACATTTCATTTCTCTCTTCTTTCTTTCTTTTTGTTTTTGCATGTGACTATCCAACTTTCCTACCACCATTTGTGAAGAGGCTTTCTTTCCTCTACTTAATGCATATATTTTTTTTTATCAACAGTTAACTGCCCAGGTTTCCAAGGTTTCACTACTGGGATTTCAATTCCATTTTTCTCTTTCTGTTTATCTTCTTTGGACATTCTCTAGGTTTCCACCGCTGTGATTAATATGGGTGGTGCCCACACCCTAACACCCTGTATGACCTTGCTGTTCTTCAACTGGATGGGGTGATGGTTGGGCAGGTAAGGAGTTGATGGTATGTGTGGGATCATGAAGGCAAGAGGAGTCCAAGCAATGCAATAGCCTGCAAGTGGAGTTCCAGGTGATGCTCCAGTCCCAGTTTATGGCAGTAAAAGAACTTGGCCAGAGTCTTAAAATACCCTGCAGGATTTCTCTCCCTCTGGCTCTAACCAGGGAGAACAAGCTTCCATCAGTCCTCACAGACTGGGAAGCAAACTCAAGTCCATGATAACACCACTCTGAAACTTTAACATATCTAAACTATGTCTCCTGTAGATAAGAAACGTTACCGGGATGAAACCAGAAAGTGGTCAAGCACAGCCAGAAACTCTGGTTCCTTTATGTCCATGTGAGGAGGAGAATAGGAGGGAACGGAAAAGGGGAGAAGTCTGAAACCATAGATAAAGCTTAACAAAGAGAGGTTTCCTGTTATCCTGCCAGCCTCCGCTGGCCAACCCTCAAACGGACAGGACTTGTTCTTTTCTCTTTTCCCTACATAACTTCATACCTTCTTCCAGCTGGCTGTAAGCTTTTTTCACTTGCTGCCTCTATCTTTTAAATCAATCCTTGCTGTAAATATTTTGTGGTCTCATAAACTTTTGGGGGGGGCGGAGATGGAGAGTCAAAAATCAGAGATGGAGTCTGGGCATGCAGACTCCCAGGTCCTCTGGGCTTTGTAACTATATCACAGTCACTATGCCAAGAAGCCCTGGATACACTAATCCGCAGAAATCCTGATTAATGGCACTGTGATTGGGGATGCCACACCCCCATTGATCTAGTTTTAGAGGTCCCCCCTACGCGTGTCTTCATTCTAGAAGTCCCTTCTCGCAACAAAAGCTTCCAGTTGGTGCTTATGTCTGACTAAACTGCCCCTACTAATACATAGGTGAGGTTGCTTGGGAAGGACGGCTACCCAGTTAACAATGTTTCAGGAAACATCAAGCATTTCTCTGAGGGGGACAGTTAATCAGACAAAACATGTGCAATCAGACATGCTATATACAAAGGAGGACCAAAACATTCCCCTGTTTTTTGTTTGTTTTTTATTTGTTTTTAATGATAATAAAGAAACAGATGAAGAATGGCTCCATAGTGCCGGTTCACTACTCACTTTTGTCAGATTAGGGAACTTGGACTCTTTTGAG
The DNA here is from genome assembly GCF_029834395.1 of Sorex fumeus. NCBI lineage: Eukaryota > Metazoa > Chordata > Mammalia > Eulipotyphla > Soricidae > Sorex > Sorex fumeus. The sequence goes on along the minus strand of NW_026606149.1, from coordinate 2,268,645 downwards.
TGCAGGAAAATCTGGAAGATTCTGTCCTGATTAAGATAAAATAAGGTAAAATAGTGTCTGCTTCCAGAGGGAGTTGACCTAGTAGCCAGTTTACAAACCAGAGGCCAATGTAGTTTGTTTTCCTAACCCCAGTTTTGCCAGAAAAAAAAAGGAGGTACAAGTTTTTGTAAAGTTTTATGTTGCAGTAGTAGACACTGAATCTTGAAAATGTATAAGGACCACTAAAACAGGAAAGTACTGGGCAAGTCAATCTCCTCCCTGGAACATGGCTGACCCAGTTCAGTACCCAACACCATCTGGAGTTTTGTTGTAAGCACCATCAAGAGTGACTCCTGAGCATTTCCAGGAGTGGCCTCAACTCCCTCTCCCAAATAAAATAAGACTGGATTACAAGACTACAAAGATACAAAACAGGTACATGTCCTTCCCACAAAAATGGCAGAAGGCTATCTGAACACATAAACCATGGATAGGTAATGCTCAGAACTCCAGAAAAAACTACTATGGCTATAGTGTGTAAACACATAACTTGGAAATAAAAATGGGAAACAAAATTTAAATGACTTGAGTATTCCGAATACTTTCTTTTATTCAATGTAAGCTACATACAAATACATGCCAATTTTGAAAACTTATATTTGGAAAATTTTTGCTGGGGTTAATTTGAAAATGACGGCATTTCTAATCAAGTAAATTATGTAAAATTATAGTTTATATGCTACATGTCATTTACTAGACATAAATCTAGTTACTCCAAGTTCAAAGACTGCAAACTGTGAAGAAAAATTAACATTGCTATCTATATTCTAAAAATCAACCATTTGAAGCAAAATAATACACTTAACTGCAAAATCAAAACTTCTCAGTAACAAAATATAGAACAGATCAGTTTTTAATATTGATTGGATGATAGAGTTGCTAAATGATTCTGAAGATGGAAGTGATAAAAATGAAGAGAGTAAATAATCACAAATCTATTTTGTGAAACACATCATGAACGCATTTACAGGGCAATTATGTTTATATATACATATGTCTACATATATATAAATATACATAGAGATAAGTGTAAATATAAGTATACATATACATGCGCTTGCTCATATAGGAAACTGTTTTTATGCTTGCATGTTAAAACAATGAAATCTGTTGACTTATTTCATCAAGTATTCTCTATATATACGTATACATACACACCCAAAATTAACCACTGTGAGATTACATTGATAACACAGACATAGGTAGACATGTACGTAAATTATGTTACATATAATGTGTTCTGTGTGTAATTTACACTTGTATAACTTACAGTGTATATAGAATGTATATATAGGTATGTGTATAAATATAGACCCTTCATTATACGTAATTCCTAAGTTGAATCAGGTGTATAGTTGATCATTTTATGCAATGTTAATGTAATATCTTTCAAATAATCATAAAAAAAGTAAACCGGGTTCAATACAAAAATTCTTTAGGATCAACTGCAGTATTAAAGAATCTATTTCTCTCCATAGCAGTCAAAGTTATATATCTTGCACTTGATATAATACCAGTGACTGATACAATCAATATCAATAAATGTGAATATGATATGTATCACTGTATCTGTATCACTGTCATCCCATTGTTCATCAGTTTGCTCGAGAGGGCACCAGTAACATCTCCTTTCATCCTAGCCCTGAAATTTTAGCAGCCTCTCTTTACTCGTCCTCCCCAATGGTATTATATTGGAGACTCTTTCAGGGTCAGGGGAATGAAACTCGTTATTGTTACTGTTTTTGGCATATTGAATAAACTATGGGGAGTTTGCCAGGCTCTGCCATGTGAAATATAATATGTATGGAATTTTTTTTCTAAATTTTAAGTTCTTTATCTCAAACATTTGCTGGATGAAAGGACATCTAGTTAAAATTCAAAATATAAGTCTTCTCATCAACATCAAGGACTTATCTTCTAAAAGGTGTCATTAAAATCTTTATAAACCTATCCTTTTACCTCCATATTAGCAAATTATTGCCATAAAATATCTTGCCAAAAAATTATCCAGTTATTTCTAGATTTCAGTTTTCATTTACTTAAGTTATGTAATATCTCCTACAAAAACAATTTGAAATTCTTACCAAACTTCAATTTGAGATAACTAATTTTTAAACGCTTTTGCAACTCTGAAAATACTACCTAAAAATCTTAAAGTCATTCTCTGATTGGGTAGAACTTCAGCAGCTAACGAAATTTTCCCAACCATTAATAATTGATATCCAAAAGAGGGATGAGGGAAAAGTTTCTATTATCATATCAAAACCTATTTTGATTATGTTTCCCATTAATAGAAGTGTAGCGTCACTCTTCAGTTAATATGAACATAGACCTAAATGTAATCATCCAAGGGCAAATGGCATAGACAAGCCAAAAGAGTCTCAAATATAGTTAATTACTTAGATTAAAAAAAAAACTCATCTGTGTGCTTTCTTAAACTTGTATTTCTAATCTTATTTTTTTCTATTCTAGATGAACCTGTGTTCTCTATTTAACATGCATTTCTCAGCTTCTATCACTTCACATCTTTCTAAGTAAACTTCTTTCAATAAAACCCTCATGTTTATAAAAATTCACAATCACTATCATCCTGTTCGTCGATTGCCTCGAGCAGGCACCAGTAACGTCTCCTTCGTCCTAGCCCAGAGAAATGCTCTTTCAGGGTTAAGAGAATAAGACCCATCATTGTTGCTGGTATTTGGCGTATTGAGTATGCCACGGGGAGTTTGCCAGACTCTACCCTGTGGGCAGGATACATTCGGTAGCCTGCCAGGTTGTCCAAAGTAAGAACGAGATAATAAGATGTTGCGCAGATGCAACTGCAGCGCAAGCTTCCAGGAGCTGGGTTTTATAGTCTTTGGTCTTGACCGTTGATGGGATTACCTGGCACCGGGGGCAGTTGGTGTGTGTGACACCTGCCTACTGGAAGATGGGGGATCTGGGTGGAGGATGCTCAGCCCCGATCTGAGCAGGCTTGGAGATCTCAGTCCCGGGACCTGCATGCCTAGGTTCCTCTGCTGGTTCCTTCATGCATGAGGCTTGTCCGGACATGTGGAGAGTGGTCTCTGCATGGCTGTGTCTGGTTCTGGAGGTTTTCAGCTGCCGGGGATCTGCTCAGGGAGGAGAAGGAAATTCAACCGCCCCCTCCAAGGGTTCCTGGTGAGGACAGCCAGGCACGGGGGCAGGAGACTCTGTGCTGTTGTCTTCCGGGAGCTGGGTTTTATAGTCTCTGGTCTTGGCCGTTGATGGGATTACCTGGCACCAGGGTCAGTTAAAAAATAAAAAATAATTGTCAAATTTTTTTCCAAGGAAGAGAAATGCCTCACATTAACTAAGAAGTTAATCATCAGTAGTCTAAATTGTGGGCAAAATGTAGTTTTTAAGATGTGTGTTACTCTGAATTAAGAATGCAAATTATTCATCGATACTATTGTGAGGTGACATTTACCTCTGAAAATCCCTTTATGTCTTTATTCTTACCTGTCTACATATTTCGAATTTTGTTCTATCAGTGAGCACTCATTGAGACTTTTTGTTCTGAGAGGCTCTGGCAGGGTTCAGACAGTCTTATTACATTTCAAATTGGCTACCACCATGCCATAGCTAAGGGAAAAGGTCAAGGATGTTTGAGTCTAGTAACTGGTGTCTACTTATTGGTTCTTTTGTCAAAAGTTGTAAATCAAAGCATTACCTAATCATATAAGTCATTCAAAATGCCTCATAACTATTTTCCAAAGCTCACTCGACTGTCCATAATGCCTGCATGTCCCTTTCTGAATGTGCTACGCATTCCTCTGTATCAGTACCCTGTGTGAGCAGCATATGATTCTTTGATGGAATGTAATGGAAAATGACAGGCTGTTTGAAGATGCTCTATCACCAATTTCATGAATAATGCATTAGAGTAACAGGTATAATCAGTGTCATTTAAGCCTGCAGTCTCCGGAGAGACAACAGCAGCATGTGGAAGAAGTGATGATCAGTTTTGATGTCTTAAATGGGGATTTCATTCCAAATATTCTTTTTCTTCTAAAGGAAGATGATATTTCCTGTATAATTAAAAATATAATTAAAAATAAAAATGCACTATTTTAATAAAATCCGATTTGGTTTACATTCTTTGTCTTAATTCTAAGAAATTAAAAAGCATTATGCTTAAAGAAGGGAAGGAGCGAAAGCACAGGGGTAGGGCGTTCGCCTTACAAGCAGCCAACATGGCCGACCCGAGTTCGATTCCTCTGCCCCTCTCGGAGAGTCCGGCAAGCTACCGAGAGTATTCGATATGCCAAACACAGTAACAACAAAGTCTCCAATGGAGACGTTACTGGGCCCACTCGAGCAAATCGACAATCAACGGGAGGGCCTTTACCTTACCTTTACCTTATGCTTAAAGTGAAATATATATATATAATACTTAAAATTCACAAATTTTGAAACTTCATTAATTGGACATTCACTAAAGAAAAAGACTTTGTAATGATTTATCAATGTGACAGAATTTTGATATAAGATAAGATTTCATCACAGATATTAATCGCTATCATAATAAAATGCATCAAAATGTGTTAGAGTTGATTTCATACTTACAACTATTTTTGTATTGACTGGTTCTTGAAAAAACATTTCTCAGAGTCAGAAATTAGCATCATGGAATATTTTTTAAAGAAGGGTAAATAAGTGCTTTACAGCCAGACTTGCTTGACATGACTTAAGGACTCTGCTTTTAAAATTATGATCAATCAAATGATCCTTACAGCAAACGTGGCACTCCCTGAAGGCTTCCTTTATAGCTGACTAATCAGATGAAAGCAGGAATTGACTGCTTTTAGTGAATAATGCTTGCAGCTCGCAAAGTGATCTCTTGGGCGAAGAAACACTACAATTTCATTTGTCAGCCCCCCCCCCCCCCCGCCACACCCCACCCCATAATGCATATGACAAAGCTTTGCAAATAACATGTTTTACAAATAGTTTTGTACCAAATGGAATTGGGTGTAAAGATAAGCATTTTAGTTTGTTTGGGGGACATCCACCAACTTGTGCTCAGGAGCGACATGTCGCCCTAGATTTGTGGTCACTCCAAATGGCGTTTCTGGGAGCCGATGTGATACCAGCAGTCAAAATCAAGGCTTCTGTCTCTCCTAGGTACCAAGTGTGCACCCAGCTCTTGGACCTATCTTCCTGGCCTAACACATTTTTAAAGTATGAGAGAAAATTAATTTTTTGCTTACTGATAACTTGTACATTAAATGGATAGTCTAGATATTAATGTATGACCTAAAAAAACATTGTTGCCATAATCATTATTCTACATTGGGGTTTTTACAGACACGTTGTTTAAATATACATAATATTTTTTTTAAAAATCACCATTTATTTTTATCAATTATTCAAAGGAATATTTAGCAGAACATTTATAAATTTCAAATCACTGGCTCAGAAATATAGTCTCCCTTTCTGTCCTTCCCACCTAAATATAAATCTGTTTTAAATATCCCTGGAAACAGACCCCTTTTGATACATTCAGTGGCATCAGCTTTTACCACGAAATTTGTGGAAATTTGTTGCAGCAGCTAGAGGAAACCAATAAACGTCTAAATTCTTTCATCTGCTTAAAACCTCTTGCTTTACACAGTGCATGATACAATTTATCAGACTTAGTAAAACGGTATTTATTCAATGAATTATGTTGCAAAAGCCAGTCTTAGAAATGAAAGTTCAGTGAGAAAGCATATTCCTCGTATCAGTAATATAAGTCCTGACAAGTTCAGCTTCTACAGCCGTTCAAATTGAGAAGTCAATAATAAGAATAGTATTGCCTATTCATATCAGTCCTCTAGATATTTTTACTTTTATGCTTGAGGGTACTGAGGCAAAAATTTGAGGTATAAAGTGACTTCTGTTGGATTTGGTGACTCCTCTCTCTGGAATTCAAATCTGTTAGCAAAATACTTACTTGTTTGGTGTTTCTAAGATAAATTGATTTGTCTATTTTTAAGTCTACAGTTCTGGAGTTTCTAGTCTTGATATAAAGGATACAATAGTAAGCTAAGTGCATATACTCTGCCACCACAAATCATTGTGTATTTTCAACACATTATTGAGCATTAATATTGAATGAGTATTGTCTTAGAAGCTTTCTGAAATCTAATCCTTTCACATAGACAGATAAGATTTTTAGAAAATCTTTATGACAGCTGTTTTTGAATATTGATTTCATAATTGACATAGATGTGGTGTCTTCCTACAGTACTGAAATGTTGGAGCACTTGATAGATAGCAAATGAATTAAATTTTTTCTCTACTAAGGAACAACAGAATCCTTTATAATTTTCCTTCTAAACAATTTGTTGAAAGTCTTTTAATTACAATAGCACAGCGGGTAGGGCGTTTGCCTTACAAGCGGCCAACATGGCCGACCCGAGTTCGATTCCTCCGCCCCTCTCGGAGAGCCCGGCAAGCTACCGAGAGTATTCGATATGCCAGACACAGTAACAACAAAGTCTCCAATGGAGACGTTACTGGGCCCGCTCGAGCAAATCGACGATCAACGGGAGGGCCTTTACCTTTACCTTTACCTTTAAGTTCAGTTATTCATAAATCAGACTAGATCATACATCAAGTGTTGATGAGTATTTCAAAAATTAGTTTTAGGCCCTCTTCACTCCTGACCTGACGGCGGCGCCCATCTCATCTTAATTCCAGGTCAGAACAGCTGCCGGCTCGCGACCCTGGGACCTCCATCTTTCCCTGCAGGACCCCAGGTGTCCCCCGAGATGCCTGAAGAGAAGCAGTTTTGAGCGTCTGCCCTGCCCTCTTCACTCCTGACCTGACGGCAGCGCCCATCTCATCCCAAACCCAGGGTTCTGTAGAGGCGTGGCCTCCTCAAAGTGGGCGTGGCCTCAAAAGTGGGCGTGGCCTAATTTCCGGAGGGCCAACGCTGACACGGCCGCAGGTTGTTTTCCCACACTAAGGAACCTAGTCCCCAGGGTATCTAGTAACCCAACCTACTCAGCAATATGAAGAAACAAAGAAAATCTCCAACACAAGGGGAGAACAACGAAAACAATCTAGACCATTCTCTCAATACAGCTCACCTAAGGGACCTCTCTGACATAGAATTCAGGTACGAAGTCATCAAGATGTTCAATCAACTCAATGAAACAGTCAGACAGACAGACAGACAGTAACACCACAGAAAAAATCGACAAATTACGAGAAGAAATGAGGGCAGAAATGTCACGATTAAAAGATTCCATAGATGAAATGAGAAATTCAGTTTCTTCTCTTAAAAATAGAATGACCACAGCTGAAGAGAGAATCAGTGACCTGGAGGATCAGCTGCAAAAAGCCAACACGCAACAACAAACAGTGGCAAGGGACCTCAAAATGGCTCTACAGAGAATCAGAGTCCTAGCAGATGACTCCAAGAGGAACAATATTAGAATCATGGGACTACCTGAACCTCGGGGAAACAATCCCAATGAAAAAAAAACACCGTCAAACAAATAATTGCTGAAAACTTCCCAGAGCTGCACAATGCAGCCATTCAGGTTCAAGGACCCCAAAGGGTGCCAGCTAAAAGAGACCCCAACAAAAACACTCCAAGACATATCATACTTAGAATGATCGATACTGCCGATAGAGACACAATACTGCAAGCAGCAAGAGCAAAGAAGGAAATCACATACAAAGGAGCATCCCTTAGATTCACAGCAGATCTATCAGAGGAAACCCTACAAGCCCGAAGGCAGTGGCGAGATATAGTCAAAAAACTCATGGAAATGAATGCTTCCCCAAGAATACTCTACCCGGCTAAACTCTCCCTCAAAATCGAAGGAACAGTACACTATTTTATAGATAAACAGCAGCTCAGGAACTTCATAGACTCAAAACCAAACCTAAAGCAAGGCCTAAAGGGGCTACTATAAGAAAAGACAAACCCTACAACCACAACACACTCGCACAGAAACATGACACAAAACCCCATAACCATTCTCTCTCTCAATGTCAATGGTCTAAATTCACCACTTAAGAGACACAGAGTGGCAAAATGGATACAGAGACAGAACCCAACATTCTGCTGCCTACAAGAAACTCACCTCAACAGCCAGAGCAAACACAGACTCAAAGTCAAAGGATGGAAAACAATCCTGCAAGCAAACAACTCCCTCAAAAAAGCTGGGGTGGCCATACTAGTATCCGACAACATTAATTTCACCTTGAAAAAGATTAGAAGGGACAGTGAAGGCTATTTTCTCTTCATCAAGGGATACGTACAACAGGAAGAAATCACACTCTTAAATGTATACGCACCTAATGAGGGAACAGCTAAATATTTAAAACAACTGCTAACAGATTTTAAGGAGGACATCACTACCAACACAATAGTACTTGGAGACTTCAACATCGCCTTATCATCTCTGGATAGATCAACACGAACAAAACCCAGCAAGGAATTATTGGCTTTGAAAGAAGTAATAGAAGAGAAAGGGCTTATGGACTTATACAGGGCTTTACACCCCAAAAAGAAAGAATACACATTCTTCTCCAGCACGCACGGAACATTTTCCAAAATAGACCATGTGCTAGGACACAAAACATACCTCAACAGAATCAAGAAGATAGAAATAGTATCAGCCATCTTTTCAGACCATGATGCACTGAGGATAGAAGTGAATCACACACAGACACGGAGAACCAAATCAAACACCTGGAAATTAAACAACTCGATGCTGAACAATGAGTGGGTCAGGAACGAAGTCAAGGATGAAATCAAAAGATACCTGGAAACAAATGAGAATGAAGACACAAACTACCAGAACTTATGGGATGCAGCGAAAGCTGTATTAAGGGGAAAATTTATAGCTCTGCAAGCCTATCTTAAGTCGATAGAAACGATGCACATAAACAATTTGACCTCACAGCTCAAGACCTTAGAAAAGGATCAACAGAAAGAGCCTAAATCAGGCAGAAGGAAAGAGATCATAAAACTTAGAGCAGAAATCAACGACATGGAAATCAAAGAAACAATCCGAAAGATCAATGAAACCAAGAGCTGGTTCTTCGAGAAAATAAATAAGATAGATAACCCACTAGCAACACTCACAAAGAAACAGAGAGAGAGAACCCTAATAAATCGAATCAGAAATAAGAATGGGGATATCACAACAGAAACTAAAGAAATTCAAGAGATCATCAGAGACTACTTTGAAAGTCTCTATGCCACGAAACACGAGAACCTGGAAGAAATGGATAAATTCCTGGATTCCTACCATCTCCCAAAGCTGAATCAAGAAGATATAGAGTACCTGAATAGACCTATTCACATCAAGGAAATTGAAACTGTAACCAAAAGTCTTCCCAAAAACAAAATCCCAGGCCCAGACGGATTTACTAGCGAATTTTTCCAAACATTTAAAGAGGACCTATTGCCAATTCTTCTCAAGCTTTTCCAGGAAATTGAAAAAACAGAAACTCTCTCAAACAGCTTCTATGAAGCCCATATCTCTCTAATACCAAAAGGAAATAAAGACACCACAAGAAAAGAAAACTACAGGCCAATATCCCTGATGAACACGGATGCGAAGATTCTCAACAAAATACTAGCCAATAGAATACAACAACTCATCAAAAAGATCATACATCATGACCAAGTGGGATTCATCCCAGGGATGCAAGGATGGTTCAACATTCGGAAATCAATCAACATAATCCATCATATCAACAAAAGAAAAGATAAAAATCATATGATCATATCAATAGACGCAGAGAAAGCTTTTGACAAGATCCAGCACCCATTCATGATGAAAACCCTTGCCAAAATGGGGATAGAGGGGACTTTCCTCAATATAGTTAAAGCCATCTACCACAAACCTACAGCAAACATCATCCTCAATGGGGAAAAACTGAGACCCTTCCCCCTAAGGTGAGGGACGAGACAAGGATGCCCACTCTCTCCACTACTGTTCAATATAGTACTGGAAGTACTTGCAATAGCGATTAGGCAAGAAAAAGATATTAAGGGCATCCAGATAGGGAAAGAAGAAATTAAGCTCTCACTATTCGCAGATGACATGATACTATACTTAGAGAACCCTAAAACCTCTACCAAGAAACTCCTAGAAACAATAGGCTTGTATAGTAAAGTGGCAGGCTATAAAATCAATACCCAAAAATCCATGGCATTCCTATATGCAAATAGTGAAAGAGAAGCAAGTGACATCAAGAAAACAATCCCATTCACAATTGTGCCCCAGAAAATCAAGTATCTAGGAATCAGCTTAACTAAGGAAGTAAAGGACCTGTACAAAGAAAACTACTACAAAACGCTACTTCAGGAAATAAAAGAGGACATGAGGAAATGGAAAATTATCCCCTGTTCATGGATGGGGAGAATCAACATCATCAAAATGGCAATACCTCCCAAAGCACTGTACAAATTCAATGCAATCCCTATAAGGATACCCATGACATTCTTCAAAGAAATGGAGCAAACACTCCTGAAATTTATATGGAACAATAAGCCCCCACGAATAGCTAAAGCAATTCTTGGGAAAAAGAAAATGGGAGGAATCAACCTCCCTAACTTTAAACTCTACTACAAGGCAGTAATAATTAAAACAGCATGGTACTGGAACAAAAGCAGAGCTGCAGACCAATGGAACAGAGTTGAATATACTGACATTTCCTCCCAAACATATAATCATCTAATTTTTGATAAGGGGGCAAGAAAAGTGAAATGGAGCAGGGAAAGCCTCTTCAACAAACTGTGCTGGCAAAATTGGACGGCTACATGCAAAAAAGTGGGCTCAGATCTCTGCCTAACACCATGCACAAAAGTAAGATCAAAATGGATTTATGACCTCAACATCAGACCAGAATCCATAATGTTTATTGAAGACAAAGTCGGCAAAACTCTCCATGATATTGAAGCTAATGGTATCTTCAAAGATGTCACGCCACTGGCCGAGCAAGTGAAAACAGAGATAGACAAATGGGACTATCTTAAACTAAGAAGCTTCTGCACCTCAAAAGAAACAGTGACCAAAATACAAAGATAGCCTACAGAATGGGAAAGGATATTCACCAAGTACACATCCGACATTGGGTTGATATCAAGGATATACAAGGTACTGGTTAAACTCCACAAGAAGAAATCACCCAACCCCAACAAAAAATGGGGTGAGGAAATGAACAGAAACTTTCGCAAAGAAGAAATTCGAATGGCAAAAAGGCACATGAGAAAATGCTCTACATCACTAATCATCAGAGAGATGCAGATCAAAACCACAATGAGATATCATTTCACACCACAGAGACTGGCCCACATCCACAAGAACAAAAGCAACCAGTGCTGGCGCGGATGTGGCGAGAAAGGGACCCTCCTTCACTGCTGGTGGGAATGCCGGCTGGTCCAACCCTTTTGGAAAACAGTATGGACGACTCTCAAAAAATTAGAATTTGATCTGCCATTTGACCCAGCTATAGCACTCCTGGGAATATATCCCAAAGAGGCAAAAAGGTATAGTCGAAGTGACATCTGCAATTGTTTGTTCATTGCAGCACTCTTTACAATAGCCAGAATCTGGAAAAAACCTGAGTGCCCAAGAACAGATGACTGGTTAAAGAAACTTTGGTACATTTATACAATGGAGTACTATGTAGCTGTTAGAAAAGATGGAGTTATGAAATTTACATACAAGTGGTACTACATGGAATGTATCATGTTAAGCGAAATGAGTCAGAAAGAGCGGGATAGACACAGAAAGATTGCATTCATCTGGGGAACATAAAGCCAGAAAAAGGGAGAATAACACCCAGGAATGGCTAAGATTAGTTCCAGGAATTTTGCTCCATGAATGGAAGGCCAGCCACAGGCTCTAGGTGAAAAGGAAGCTCAGATAGAGAAGAGAGTACCAAATGAAGGGTGTTGTGAGGGTCCTCCCAGGGTGGGAGAAGCATGCTAAAAGTAGTCGATAGACTAAACATGATTGCCACTCAAAGCCTCTCTTGCAAAACACAGTACCCAATAGAAGAGAGAGAGAACAAGGGGGAATACCCTGCCACAGAGGCAGGATGGGACGGGGGGGGGGGATGAGGGTGGGGGGAGGATGCTGGGACCCATGGGGATGGATGACGGGCACTGGTGGAGGGATGGGCACTTGATCATTGTATAACTGAAACCCAAGCACAAAATTTGTAAGCCTATAACTGTACCTCATGGTTTTTCACTAATAAAAAATGAAAAAAAAATAGTTTTAAAATAGAGGCCTTCCTTTTGCAGTTTATACCAGCAGTATTGCAAAAAATCATATTTTGAATTTAAATTTTGTATGCAAAGTAAAATATTCCTCGCCAAAGTGTCCCAAAGTGATATATTTTTTATAACTGTAAGTAGCATTAAGTTGGAATTAAAAAATATCAATTCTCTCATTGTACTGATAAATAATTGCCTTGGCTCTTACTAATCCAGTTGTACAATTTAGGGCCCTTTTTATCTTTAAAATAAGACTTTATATCAAATAACATCTAAGCAGTCAACAGAGAATATTTTATGATAAATTTAGGATGCTAAAATTGAAATTATCCTCTCATTGAATTCAATGTCAACCTGATGTCTCCATTTTCTCTAAGAAGCTCTGCTAAACATTCCAGCAAATGTGTCAAAGTAAAGTTACTATCAATATTGATTTTGTGGATAGCTTTGTAAATTTTTTAGAGCAGAAAATTTAAACTTATTAGCAATAATATGGGAAGTAGCACCACCTCAACTTTTCATTAGTCTTTATTACTAGTTATTATTATTATTTCATGAAGGCACTGATCATTTGCTTTGCATGGCAATATTACAGTGATTTTCATCAATACATTTTCAAATATTTGCAGGGTAAATAGGAAGCTTTCATGGTATGATAATTCAAGAGACCTGTTATCCAGAGAAAATTTGTTTATTTTTTAATTTTTTAAATTGTTTTTGCTTTTTGGGTCACACCTGGCGATGCACAGGGGTTACTCCTGGCTCTGCACTCAGAAATGACTCTTGGTGGTGCTCAGGGGACCATATGGGATGCTGGAAATCGAACTTGGGTGCAAGGCAAACGCCCTACCCACTGTGCCATAGCTCCAGTTCCAAAACTTGTTTATTTTTGGATGTCCGCTAAGATGATAAAAGTGTCTGTGCCAAATTTAGGAAAACAACAATTCTATTGACACAGAACCAATTAATTTTAACACCCAGTAGCAAGCCCCCAAAGATGTTAAAAGTAATTATTGACCATGATATATGAAAATCAGGGATGAGTCAACTGCATTGGTGTTTTGTAAGAATGTTAGCATCAAACGATCTTTGAAAGCGGTGGTTTTATCCCTTCACTTGTAAGAATTTTTGTGTTCCAGCCTAGAGCTAAGGAAAAATGCCAATGAACCATAAGACTTTTGACATCAAATAAAATTTTATTCCCAAAATTACAAGGTGAAGAAAGAAGCCCATGAAGAAAGTGTCCTCTTAATAACCTGCCTGGAGCTATTTGAAATGTCTTATGTCTTCCCGTATCATAGTCATTTGAGATTGATTCCCACTGTTCAGAGTTGAAAATGTCTATCCATTCATTAATAGCTCTATATTTGATTGTTAAATGTTGACCTGTGAAATGGCACCCTGAACACTCTCTGGAGAAAATCCCTTAAAATTTTAGGCTAGATAAACTTCTGAGTCAGACATGGTCCTACAGCTGGCTAAACTTAAGTATCTCAGATTTTGAAACTCATGTGGAAATTATGATCCTAAATCTGTAGAGAGATTAATCCTCAGTATTTGAAAAACAGAACCCGGTTGTTCATTTAATAAAGTATCTATAAGAGATGATACATATAAACATTATCCAAAAGAGAATGCTATACTCACAGGTTAAAATATAATTATTGCATTGAATAATGGAGCCCTAAAAATTTCTTATTGTCTCAGTCTTATAGTTTCAATAAAGTAAAATGAAATGCATTTTTTTTTTGCTTTTCGGGTGACATTTGGCAATACCCAGGAGTTACTCTTGACTCTGCACTCAGGAATACTCCTGGTGGTGCTCAGGGGACCATATGGGATGCTGGCAATAGAACCCAGGTTGCTGCATGCAAGACAAATGCCCTACCTGCTGTGCTATCACTCCAGCCCCTGAAATGCATTTTTGTTATATTTATTTATTGAATCACTGTGGGGAAAGTTACAAAGCTCTCAGGTTCAAGTCTTGGCCATACAATGATCAAATACCTTTCCCTTCACCAGTACTTATTTTTCACCATCAAGAACCCCAATATACCCCCCTCCCATCCCTCCCAATGCCTATGAGTCAGATAATTTTTACTTAACTCTCTATCTATTTTGCTTACATTGATTATTTTGACAAAATATGCACCATTATTGTTTAGAGTTTCCACCCAACAATCAGAAGTGCTGAAAAGGCATTGTGAAATAATTTGTTTTCTATAGCTGGTTATGAGAACCATATGATGTTGCGTGGCTGCAATAGCAGCTGCAGGATTTTGGATTTCTGATATTTTACTTATTAAGTCTGGAGGGATTTCTGCCAAGAGCCAGATAATTACGAGGTTGGTTTGTGTGGCTCTGGAGCCATGGTCGTGCCAGAGAGCCGCTCATGGGGGGTAACTCATGACCTCGGTAGGGCGTGCCGGTAACGTCCCCCTTCCCATGAGGTTGCAGTTGCCCTGTCACAGCCAGCTCAAACCTGGCTTTCCAATAAGCTCTGAGGCGGCAGCCACCTTGCTGCGGGGTGGGGTGGTGGGGTGGTGGGATGAAATGCATTTCTTAACCATCAAAGCATATTTGCCTGACCAAGCCTTTGTGTAATATTTCAATGTCTGACACAAAAATGTAAAAAGAGAGGTAGACTTGCAGAAACTTTGGTGAGATATTTTTAAATTTATGAATTTTTCTTTTGACATGACATGCATACCAATATCTATAGTGGATGCCAAGAAAACAACTCTCTTTTACAAAGTAGATGAGACGAAGGAGTTCAATTCTAGACCAAGAGGTGGTAGACATCTGGACCAAGTCATTGACATTAGGTCAATTGAGAACTTGTGGGAGAAAATCAGTTGAAATGCTTCCATGAGGGATGACCTATCGTCATGTCCTTCCACTTGTCAGCTAGTACCAATATTTTCTGAGAAAATTATTTATGTTGGCTTATTTCACCTTTTTTTAAGTTATTCACTCATTATAACTATTCATAAAATACCCCCATAACTTTTATATAAAGAGTTTGATCTTTTTCCAATTGTTTTCCTTTTTTTCTATATCTTCAGACAAGAATTTGGTGTATATTTGTGTAAAAATTTCAATAGTAACATTCTTTATATTTTCAAGTTACCCTCTTTAGTATCTTTCACAGTTTCTGTGTCTACTCTGTTCTCAGTAAATAAGCAAATGAGTAAATAGAAATGGAGATGTTAAGAATGAAACTCCAAAAAGCATGCATTCCTTTGACCTTTTCTGTGTCTACGCTGTTCTCAGTAAATAAGCAAATGAGTAAATAGAAATCGAGAAGTTAAGAATGAAACTCCAAGAAGCATGCATTCCTTTGGCAAATAGTGACATCGTCAGTGACGTTAACTAAAGGACAATGTTTTCTATGAAAAGAAACTGGCTAAAATGTCTACATTTTAAACATAAACCTTTTTCAGAGTGGTAGTAGTGTAAGTTATGGTACTAAGCCAATAGTACCACAAAGATCTATAGGGAGCAACATATTTTTAAAACTGATATTAGGTAAAATTTACTTTAAAATAGCATCCATTTTAATAGTACAGTTCAGTGAGCTATTCTTATGTATCTATAATCATATTCAAGACATTGGACAATTTCATGATCATAAAATGATCCTGTAGTTTGTTCATGATGTCTTTATACGTTCAACCTCAAAAACGCATCTATTTCTGCCACAACGGATTAGATCTGACTTTCAAAGACAGATAAAGTGAGTTCTACTGCATATAATCTCAACTCTGCCTGTCATCTTTCCCTCAGCATAATCTTTTAGAAATTAATCTACACTGCTGTATATATCAGTAGCTTGTTGATCTTTACTGCTGAAAATTTTTCCATTGTTTCTACACATCACATTTTAAATGTTGGCTAGTTGATATCCTAATTATTTGCAGCAAGTTTGGGGCTATTTAAAAAGATTGTGACATCATTTTCTGAGTTTCTGAGGGCCTATATTTTGGTTCCATTTTATAAATAATCAGTAATAATACTACAGAGACACAAGATATGTTGAAGTTGAAATTCTAAGCAATGATGCTATTTCATACAATGAGTATGAAATCTTATACCTGCAGTAAAAATATATGAAAACTCCAGGTTGTTCATATATTTCTTTTAAATTATTCTTCTTATCTTGAAAAGTGTAATTTACTTTAATTTTAATTTTTTATTAAGGCACTATTGTTTACAAAGTTGTTCTTAATCTTTTCAGGCATACAATGTTCCAATACAAGTCCTCGTCTTGTTCAATACCAGTTTCAAGCATACATTGTTCCAGTACCTTCACCAATGTCAACTTTTCTCCATCAATGCCTCCGATTCCCTCCCGCTCCCCAATCTACATCCTTAATAGGCACAGTTTATAATTTGGTCATAGTCTGGATCTGTGCTGTATAGTATTCCATTGTGTATTTATACCACATCTTCATTGGTATTTTGACACCTGGATTTATTTCATATCATAGGTATCATAGTAAATGTGGCAAAAACTATGTGCATATGTGCAAATGTCATTCAGAATGAAAGTTTTTACATCTTGCATATCAAGAAGAGGAATTTCTGTCATATAAATTTTCTTAGAAAGCTCCATACACTTCTTCATGGAGGTGAAGCCAGACAACATCCCCAGCAGTAGTGAGAGTTCCTTTTTCACTCTGTAGTTCTGAGTCGATCTTCTCTTAAGTTCTAAGTCTGAGATACTTGTGTGCATTGTATACGTCTGCCTTATTCCTTTGTTCCCCGTATCTTATGTGCTTCACATCTTGATACTCACAAGTAGTATTTCTTTGCCTTTCCAAGAAGGTCACTTCTTGCTACTTGTATAGTTGGTTTAGTAGATATGAAATCCTTCGCTATTTTTCCCATAAAGCATTGTGTCATTTCTTCAAATTTAATAACTCAGCAGGATTCTTGTTGGAATGTTCATTTGATCTGGAGTATTATCTTCATTGAACCACTCCCTCTTAGCCTAAGTTTCAGTTAGTGTATAAATATATATAATATTAAATATACATAAATATATAACTATTAAATATATAAATTTATATTTATACACTAAATGAAACTATGGTGTATATATAGTATATATTTAGTATGTATTTATAGTAGACGCGATAGCACAGCGGGTAGGGCGTTCGCCTTACACGCGGCCAACATGGCCGACCCGAGTTCGATTCCTCCGCCCCTCTCGGAGAGCCTGGCAAGCTACCGAGAGTATTCGATATGCCAGACACAGTAACAACAAAGTCTCCAATGGAGACGTTACTGGGCCCGCTCGAGCAAATCGACGATCAACGGGAGGGCCTTTACCTTTACCTTTACCTTATAGTAGATATTTATATATGATATACGTGTCTATCCTCTTTGATATTGCTGTTCTCAGGATTCTTTCCTATCTTTGAATTTTGTCATTTTAATGACAGTGTGTCTTATTGTGGTAATCTTTGATTTGGATTTATTTTGTTTGGAACTCTGAGCTCATTAGATCCTGGTATATGACTAAATCTTCGATCTGAAAAATTTTCCACCTATAATTTCCCTGATCAGTAGTTTTTCCTAATTTTTTCCTCTCTGTCACCAATTTATGTCATTTGGATGCTGTTTATTTCAAAATTATCCCATAACTCTCCGATATTGTGTAAATTTATTTTCATTTTCCCTTGTCATTTTTATTAACACTTTTCTGTATATTTTCTCTAGGATGGAATCATTCCTCAGTTTGTCACTGTGCCGCTGAATTGATCCAGTGGGATTTTTTGTTCCTCTACCACGCTTTCCAATGCAGTGACTTAAGACAGACATTTTTCTCACACCCTCTATGTGACGTTGCTTTATTGAAGTTCTCTCCCATTGACTATCTTCGTTTCTCTTACAGCCTCTCCATCCTTACTTTCAAATCCTCATCTGAGAAGTTATGGAACTGTTGGATGCTTTTGGACTTTTCTTTTCATGTGTTAAACTAGACGTATGCCTCCATTTCTTCACAGTGTCTCCTTAATGCTGTGAGGACTGGCTGATGGTCTCATTTTGTGCAGAGTTGGCTAGCAATTGGTGCCAACTGAGCACCCCAAGGTCTGTGTGGAATTGCTGATAATTCTGCTTCAGCCTCACCAATTCCACACAGACCTGGGGGTGCTAAGTTCGCCTTGCTTCCTGCTGCTCCTGAGATTTGCTCTTCAAACCAGCTCCACCTTCCAATTTTCAGTTACCTCCCCTTGGGTAAGCGGAAGAGCCTTCCTTGCTTGTGAGATCTCTCCTGGGAATGGGTGCACACCTGCGCCCTGCACTCACAGGGACTGCGGGGAAAGGAACAGTTTGGGGGAACGGTTTTTCACAGAGGACTATATGCTGGTGTGGCCTTGAATGCCGGCAGGTCATTTCTCACTACAGATGCAGGTCTAGGAACCTCACAGGTCTTGGGCAGGTAGAGATTCACAAGGACAGTGGTGAACTTCCAGTGTGTGGTTCCTCCCCCAGGTCTTGCTCTCCCTGGGAACTGAGCTCTCCACCAAACCTTGATGCCCTTCACTTGATCCCCTTTCAGTCTGGAGGTTCCTCCTGTGAAAAGTCTACCAGGCCTGTTCGCTGGGTCCTGCCACGCACCTCCTTGGTGAGGCTGCACTCAATCCTTTGGCTGTTTCTGTGTTTTGTGGCAATTTGAAATCAGGGAGATTTACAGGCTTCATTCTCTGTCACGGCCCTGTTTCAATATTAGCTTTTCTAAAGCAACTGTTACGCTTTATTATTTGCTTATGTTTCATCTCTTGAAGCACGAGTGAAGATATAAAATCATATATTGTAAATTGTTTTTTGAAGAACATTATCTGTGAATCAAATTATTTTTACTAGGGTTTGCACAATTTTTATTTCGGTTTTCAGCAAAAACTTTTACATTGTGTGTGTGGTACGCTTTTAAATCTCAGATTTATGCGACTATTGTGTGAATGTGAGAATATTAGTGTGAAATATTTGTAGCATTAAATCAAACTACTTTTGATGTAAGTGTTCAAAAGTTTCACTTAGTCAAATACATATAATCTTAGCAATTGTTCCATTGCAGTTACATATAAAAATGTTTAAAATCCCACATCTAATTAGGTATGTATTGCTATAATTTCAGAAATTTTATGACTTAAGTTTATATAATTGAAATATTTAAAAAATTGTATTTATCTGGATAGTATTTGACACTATTCTTAAGATACCAAACTTATTTATATTTCTAAACATCTTAAAAATCACTTAAAATATTTGATTCATCCTAGAAAAGTGTTTCTGTTTGCCAAATATTTAATTATACATTCCACTGACTTAAGTCTGTCTATGCAATTTTATTTAATTAATGTTTTAATGTCAAAAGTAAGACATCTTACTTTGGACAAAATGGCAGGCTACCGAATGTAACTGCCCACACGGCAAAGTCTGGCAAACTCCCCATGGTGTACCCAATATGCCAAATACCAGTAACAATGATGGGTCTCATTCTCCTAACCCTGAAAGAGCCTTTAATATGGCACTTTTAAAAAAAATCTCAGGGCTAGGATGAAGGAGATGTTACTGGGGCCTGCTCGAGGCAATCGACGAACAACAGGATGGTCGTGATCGTAATTGTGAATGTTTTAATGAGTTAATATTTAAATTCATAAAATATGCATTTATTTACATGACCTATCTTATTAAGATTTTTCCAGTTGTCACCTACAGTCTCTAGCTTACATATTATTTGATTGTAAACATTGTAATTTCCAGTTTAAACTGATAATATTAATTTTTATTATTTTTTATTTATTGTTTTAAATGGAATCACAATATGAGTTGATCATGATTGAATTTCAGGCATATCATGTTCCAACACCCTTTCCCTTCACCAGTGTATATTTCTCACCACCAATGTTCCCACCTTCCCTCACACCCCACCTCTATGGTTGGCACTGAGAGAGAAAGAATATTAATCTTTTAAGCTAGCAATGTATAAAATATATGAATAATTCATATTCCCCAAATTTTATGCTTCCTTTTCTTTTTATATCTTCATGGTTTTAAAATGTCCACTTAACTGGTGTATTTTCATTTATATTATTTCAAATTGCATCAAATGTGATTATCTCTAAAAAAGAGACACTCAGGAGTCCCACATAGCTAATTGCAGAAAAAATATTTTAGAGATATATTTTAATATACATCAGAATGGCATAATATTAAATGTTGTGGTAAGCATTTTACCCAAATATGAGTGGAGAGGAAAATCAATAGTCCCTGAAACACAAGAATTGGTATATGTCAGGTTTTAATTATTGTAAAACAGGTAGTGAAATGAACTAGGATCCTGAGAAGTGGTTTCACAAAAAGTGAATCATTAAAAATTATCCCAAGCAGATTGCTTTGTTATTTATTTGTGGATAAAATTAATTTGTCATTTATTTCCATTTATGTGGATATAATTAAACGTCTTTGTCCCTTACAAAAGCTTGAGGGCAATCAAATTGCAAAGGACTTGTGTCAAGAATAAATCACATATTGGAATGTCCACCATTTATTGTTGAAGTGCAGACTTGTTATTACATTATCGTGTCTTATATAATTCAATTCCTTTTACATTTAAGGTTGTTTATTTAGAATTTTTTTGTAGCAAGTAAAGTTGGGAGGAGAAGAAAAAACTCACAACATTTGACTATATATGTTTTTCTTTCTATACATGCTTAAGGTTAGACTGGTGCCTATGGAAGCAAATTTGTGAAAAAGGTCAGCACCTTAAAAAATTAAGAGCATTTGTGTAGGAACTGGAAACGTTATCTCCAAAGCCTACTGTCAATAAGCAGTGAAAGAATTTCCAGAAGTAAGAAAAGCAGTAGTTCTCTCACACATATCACAATCAAGCAAATGAGAGACATACTGTTTCAGTGCTTCTGAGAATAATGTGTTCTTCTTGAGGCTTTCACCAAATACAAGTGTTCTCAATAGGGCTAGTTAGGATGCAAAGTCGATTTCAAAAGAATGTGTGACTTGCCTTTTGGTCTCCTGGCTCTTGGAGACTGATGGGACCTAAAGAAGATGAGAAAACAATCAAGACAGTCTCAGGAAACAAACTCCATAGGCTAGTGTTCCCTAAGATAGTTTTAATCATAGAGGCAAAATATGAGGGTGAGGGCCAGAGACTGTGGGTGGAGGGAGTTGTGTAATGTGAAGAAAGATTCAATAGATCTGGATATTAGTAGTGTGGAGCTCTGTAGAGGGTTATGGGAATAGTTAACCACAATGTTCCATAACAGTCCACAGTGTAGATCTTTTTTCAAATTATTTTGGCACGAAAGTTTTTTTAATAATTAAAAAGAATGAACAGTGTAATTATTTCTCTATTCATGATGAAAACACTAAAACTACCCTATTCTGTAAAGTCAATAGGTGAAATTAAGGGGGAAAAAAAACAACTTATCTCTGCTGTTGTATTATTCTAGTGAGGAAACCAGAAACAAGATACATACCATTACAGTTAGAAACATGAAAGTCACAAAATAAGTTTCTGAGTCTCTCAATTCTGAGCCTTTTAAAACTAGCATGTATGATCCAGAATATATGAGATCAAATTACTTAATTTTATTTTAGGCATTGTAGTTTATCGTACTGTGAGTGAGAGAGTTTTAGGCATAACATATTCCAGCTCTACTCCCTACATCAAAGGATCCACTTCCATCTGACATCTTCCCACCGCCTCCTACCCAGGCCAATCCACGTTCCCCTCCCCCAGGAAAAGCTTCCTACTGAAGATCAGTCTCAGATTTTGCTACCTCTGGACTTTTGTTATACCTCTACTTTGTTTCTTTATACCCCACTTATGAGAGTGCTCATTCTATATCTGTTCCTCTCCAAACCTCACTCAGCCTGATACTCTCCAGAACCATCCAGGTAGCAGAAAATCAAGCAATTTTATTCTTGATTTATCTATTAAAATATTTATTAAAATTTATTTATTAAAAATCATACTATTTCATTATGCACATGTAACATAGTATACCCAGTCATCTGTTCTTGGACATTTCGTTGTTTCTATATGTTGGCTACTGTGAGCACTGCTGTAATGAACACAAGACTGCAAATGTCTTTTCTGAATAGAATTGTTGGGTCCGTGGATGGAGAGATAGTACAATGGGAAGGACTTTTTTAATATGCTGCTAATCCTGTTTCAATCCCCAGCACTCCCATATGTGGCCCCAAACAAAGAAAAAAAAATACTTTAGGAACCCTGGAGGCATATGCCTGAAAATGAAATCTGGGTCATATCCAATTCCTAGATGTTTTAGAAGTGTCCATATTATTTTCAAAATAAGTTGAACCGTCAACAT
Source organism: Sorex fumeus (assembly GCF_029834395.1). NCBI lineage: Eukaryota > Metazoa > Chordata > Mammalia > Eulipotyphla > Soricidae > Sorex > Sorex fumeus. The sequence continues at coordinate 2,245,983 of NW_026606149.1, read as the reverse complement.
TGCCACCAGTCAATGAATGTTCCCTTTCACCCACATCCATGCTAATCCTAATTATGTTTGTCCTTGTTGATGTGTGTCAGTCTAAGAAGTGAGGGATAATAACTCATTTCTTGGATTTACATTTCCCTGATGATTAGTGTTGCAGAGCATTTTTTCATTTGTGTATTGACCATCTGTATGTCTTCTTTGTGCAAGACTTTTTTTTAACTTATTTATTTGTTGAATCACTGTGGAAAAAGTTACAAAGCTTTTTCTTGTGCAAGATTTTTTATCCCTTTTATTTTTTGGATGGAATCAGTTTTATTCTTGCAAATTTCTACCAGTGCTTTAATATATCTTGTATATTAATCCTTTATCTGATGAGTAGTGGTCAAATACATTTCCTAGTCTTTGGATTGTCTTTTTATTCTGGACACTGCAATATCTCCCCATGCCCTTAAATTTGAATTCTATTTAAAATTTATTTATTATAGTATTGGTAATTATTTTTCAAGTTTGAATCTATCTACTTTTGAAGTAGTACCTCCAGGAACAGATTAAGTTTCATTTGACATGAATCAATGAAATACTAGTAAATGAAAATTCTAAGATACGTATTAGATAAAGGAGCAAATTAAACTAATATTAGGACTTTTGCCAGCTTATTGCTTCTGGCTTTATTTCCCCAGGGAACAAAGAAGTAGGACACAACATTCCAAAGAGTTACATTAACTGAAGACTGAGGAAGAACTTAATTTACCAGTTCCATGGATAGTTCTGGAAAGGAACTTTTTTTTTATGAGGTTCAGCTATTTATGCATATGAATTAAGCATGCTCTGTCAGCCAGAATGAAGCCTCAGGCAGAGAGGCATGAAGAGTTGCCAGAGACAGCCCTTGACCTACATCATTTAAAGCTGAGTAGATGTGGTAGAACCAATAGCATCTTCTAAGTCCATCCTTTGCAATACTTTGGGTCACAGGGTAGTTAAATCTACTCTTTTGTTCCTATAATATTTCAGGTAATGAGCCATTTGGATCATAGCTGGGCCAGTTGCAGTTGGCCCCCATTCTGGATTTCTTTCATTCTTCACTGAGAATTTATCTTAGTAACGGTTGCTTCTTAGCAAGAGAAAAGTCATCTGCAGTGGAAGAACCACTAATTATTTTATTCTGATCTGTCTATAGTTGGTCCAATGTCTCACCCTTCTGCACTGCTCACTCAGTCAACCAGTTTAGTGGTTTCCTTTGTGGTGAATGGACACCCACACCTAATGACAATCAGAGGCTACATCCAGTGGGGCTCTGGGGACTATGTAGGAGATCAAACCCAGAGCTTTCACAGGCAAATAATTCACCCCAACCCTTGGAACCATCTCTCCAGCCTCAGTGAATCACTGTAATTTGCTTTCAGTGAGTCTGTGTTTTCATAATGAGCAACCCAGTGTGTGAGTTGCTTTCCCTGACTGACAGACTCTCCACAGAAGGAACAGAACAACACCAGGTGGCAGCAGTGCTTCGAATTTCATTAAATGCATGCTGATGAATTGCAACCACTCCCAGAAGCAGAACATCTGTCTACCCAAGACATCAACCAGCACACAAAGTCAAAACATCCCTAGTGGACCAAGGACATGGCAGAAGTTCCTGTTTCAGTGGGTCCCAGAAGCAGCTAGTCTAGAGATTTGGGTTGCCTCCCTAAGGAATAGTGATTTTTTTTTCAAAGTTTTTTACAAATTTCAAAGGACAATGTCTTTGTCTCATAAAACCTTAGATAAGTTCTAAGGAGAAAATTCAGTTGTAAATTAAGATAGAGTGTGTAAGCTTAGTGGTCCCCAGGCAACTTGGAAAAGGTAGATGGAATAGCAAGATCAATTCGACAAAAATTAAATTAAGAATCAGATGAATTTGGTATTGTGATTGTGAAATGAGTTCTCATTTTCTCCTTCCTGAGCAGAATGAGATCACCCTGACATTTAGATCAGCTCAGCGTAGGGCCACGGGGGTGACCCTGCCAGGAGGTTGGCTGAGTCATAACATCCAGCCAGAGCTGGATCCATAGGGCATGATGGAGGAGACCAGTCAAGCAGCATAAGGGGCCCAGAGAGAGGGGATGGTCACTCCTGCAGCAGATGCGACACCGATTCTCTCTAGTGCTTTTCAATGCAATTCTGAGAAAAAATAAAAATAATTTTCTTTCCTTTCTTCCTTCCTTTCTTCCTTCCTTCCTTCCTTCCTTCCTTCTTTACTCCCTCACTCCCTCCCTTCCTCCTTTCTCCATTCCTCCTCCTTCCCACTCTCCCTTCCTTCCTTCCTTCCTTCCTTCCTTCCTTCCTTATTTTTTCTTTCTTTTTTCTTTTACTTTTCTCCTTTCTTCCTTTCTTCTTTCTTTCTCTTTTTGTACTCAATATAAATCAATAAAATAATTTGATAATCCAGATAAATTCTAAATTTTGTATAGAGCCACAGATAATCAAAGTCTTGAAATTAGCTCGGTGGTCAAAAAAGACATCGTTAATATTTTGAAGAACATCATAAAAATGGTAGAAACCATTTGGAAAAATTTGTAATTTTAATTCATCAACAAAATCTATATGTAAGGATTCAAAGAATACACTAGAATTGTTAAGTAAACTATGAATCTTAGAATTTATTTGGGGTGTAATGGATTGGACTAAAGATTCAATCTTCCTATATAACTTTCCTATTCTGACATTATGCAATGATTACTATTTCAAGTTTCTAACCTTTTTGTTCTCATTAACAGCAACACTGGTAGCAAATGTTCCATATATTAACTCTGTCTTTAGTAGTGCTGTGTATCAAATAGCAACCTGACACTTGGTGATTTCAGCCAACCACCATGAGTTGCCCTGTAAGTGGCCATAGGCTGATAGGGATGAACTTGCATAATTGTTTGCTCTCTGACTCTCTGCAGACTCTCCTTTGGGATGCAACACCTGGGACCCCTCTGTTCCCTGTGACTTTCATCTTCTTTCTGAGACAGTAAGAGTCCCATCATTTTGTCCTACAATGACGCAGGATAGCCACTATGCATGTGACCAACTTTAGTTCAAGTTTAACAACAGCATGCTGATATCATTTCTGTGCACATGGTATTGATTTTTAAAAAATCCCAGAACAAGGATATTAAGAATATCCAATAATAAGGAACAGAGAATCAATTCAAGATAGGATAAATCCACAAATTCAGAATGGGAGTGAAAATTGTAATCCCTGGCTATATCTGCAAAGCACCCAGGAGTATAACAATGTTAAAGATTTTGACATGGGATGAAAAATGGCTTCGCCAAGTTTTTTTTTTTTTTTTGCTCTGTGTGTGTGAGTATGTGTGTGTGTAAAGGGTGCTAAATGAATCAACTAAGTTCAGAAAATTGTATATGAAAGTTTCTACCTTAAAATTTTAAAGGTAAAAACAAATATGTATAGTAGAAGAAAAGGGGAAATGATTCCATAGTAAGAATTTCTTAACACAAAATAAGGACAAAGATAATTAATGTGTGCTTTATTTTACTTCTTTTTTTGGACATCTGTCACTGTTTAGGGATTCCTCCTGGCTCTGTACTCAGTGATCACACCTCGGGTGCTCAGCAGACTTTAAGGGGGTTTGGGGATAAAACCTTAGTTGGTCATATGCAAGGCAAGAGTCCTACCTGTTATCATTCTGGCCTTACTTATTATTTTTTTTCCATCATTATGTATCCTTACTAGAAAATTTCATCAGGCAATGTGGGAAATAAAACTAGACACCTTATCACTGTAGCACTGTCCTCCCATTATTCATCAATTTGCTCCAGCAGGCCCAGTAACGTCTCTATTGTGAGACTTCTTGTTACTGTGTTTGGCATATCAAATACATCACAGGGAGCTTGCAAGGCTTTGCCGTGTGGGTGAGATACTCTTGGTAGCTTACTGGGCTCTCCGAGAGAGATGGAGGAATCGAACCGGGCTTGGCCAGGCCATGTGCCCTCAAAGCAAACGCTCTACCGCTGTGCTATCTTTATATTATTCAAGCACATTCTTATAAATTATAATTTCAAGTATTTCAAAAATGGATAATAAATAGTAGGGTAAACAGAATTTATCTATAGCATTTTCTCTTTCCTTTCACACACCACTTGATCATTTGATCACTTGACATCCTGTTAATCATCAAGTTGCTAGAGTGTGTGCCAGTAACATCTCCATTTGTCTTTGTTGCAGGCTACTGTAGCCCAATGGGGTCTGTTCGTTCTAGGAAAATGAAGAACATCAAACTGATTGTTCAGGGTCTTGCCGAAGAAGTCTGACCCTCTCGTAGGTGGGCAGCCACACGGTGTTTTGACATCCTGTGGAATCCAGTCGGTAATGGCTCTACACCAGAGGTTGTCTCCAAATCTCATTACGTGTCAAGCCCATCTGATTTTCGATGCCTTAGCAAACGAGACAGCATCCCTGATTCTTGACCATCAACAGAAGTCAGAACTCCGGATTCTTTCTCTCATTTGAGTGAAGTGTGATACTCCAAGCATAGCTTATTTGATTCCTATTTAGGAGACTTGAATGGCGTTCCCATCTTGTTTTTGTAGGTCTCTGAGGTGTATGTCAGTGCAGGAAGAAGAGTGGAATTGAAGAGATGTGCCCAGAGGCAGAGGTTCTTCGTCCTCTTAGCTATTTCTTTGACACTCTTGAAGACATTCCAAGCTGTTCTCTTCCTCCTGCGCAACTTAAGTGCCAGGTCATTCGTCATGTTGACTTCTCGACCTAGGTACACATAACTTCGCATTCAGAGATGTTTGTTCCATTGTGAGTGAATGGAATGTCAGGAACAAGACTATTTCTCATAGAAATTGTCTTTGTGATATTCAGCTGGAGTCAGACCTTTCCACACTCACGGTTGAAGTCGGCCAGCATTTGTGCTGCTTAGTTAATGTTTGGTGTGGTGTTATTAGAACAATGTCATCAGCGAAGCAGAGGTGATGTAGTTGTGGACCATCTATCTTCACTCCCTTTCCTTCCTATTCCAGTCGTCACATGACATTACACACAGAAGACCCACTCTACTGGTAGCAGATAAATACCTCACTGGCTGATCTCCACTACCTCCACTACCTTCACTACCCATCCCCCGCCATTCTCCAGGATGCAACACAACATAAGACACTTAATAGCCAACTTCCAGGATTGCAGCGTCATTTTTGATAGGGTTCAAATATGGTTTGAACCATGGGAACACCTGCAAGGGCAATTAGAGGCTGTCCCCAAAGCCTCAATCCCTCTTGGAGAGCCTGGCAAGCTACCGAGAATATCGTGCCCACATGGCAGAGCCTGGCAAGCTATCCGTGGCATATTCAATATGCTAAAACTGGTAAATACAATGGGTCACACACCACAGTTTTTTTTATTCCATTGTTATTGCCTTGATTTAAACCATGGAAACACCTATAAGGGCAATAGAGGCCGCCCCAAAAACCTCTATCCCTCTCGGAGAGCCTGGCAAGCTACTGAGAATATTCTGCATGACGTCAGAGCCTGGCAAGCTATCAGTGGTGTATTCGATATGCCAAAACCAGTAAATACAATGGGTCTCATTCCCCTGACCCTGAAGGAGTCACCAATATGGCAGCATTGAGAAGGATGTGGAAGTAGAGGCTGATAAAATCTCAAGGCCAAACTAGGTTGCCAAAACAAAGAAAGACAAAAATGATCGTCTGTAATTTCAATGCATGTACGCTGGAATCAGATGCATCCATCGAGGACCTGATGGTGCAAGTGTGAAAGATCAAGTACGACATCATTGGTCTGACTGAGACAAGAAGGCATCAATCACATCACACCATTTATGACACTGGAGAAGAACTTTTTCTCAGAACATGCAACAAAAGAGGCATCAGAGGTATCGGTGTCCTTGTCAACACGAACTTGGCCATGAGAATTAATTCATTCGAATGCCTAACAACCCGAATTGGATGATTACACTTGAATAGATGTGGCTCACTGTCGGCAGTCTTTATCTTCATTGTCAACGCACCAACATCTAATTGTGATGAAGGAGAAATTGAGAAGTTTTACATGGAGCTGGAGAAGTTCTATAAAGAAGACCATACCTTCTACAAGATCATTGTCGGTGATTTTAATGCCAAGATAGGACCGATAAGATCAGCCAAAGAACTCCACAATGGGACTCATGGCCTAGAATGGAATGAACAGGGTGAGAGACTGTCTGCGTTCATCATGTCAACCAAGACCATCCATGGCAACTCACAATTCCAGAAGGCCAAATCTAAACATTGGACATGGGAGTCTCCCAGTGGATGGTTCCACAATGAAATAGACCACATCATATTCAATCGGCAGTTTTGCCTAACCGATGTTGCTGTTGTCCCAAAATTCCAAACGGGATTGGAACACCGTTTCCTTCATGAAATTCTACCTCACAGAGCGGGGAGAAAAGAATGCAAAGTTTAAGAAGAGAACTCCCAGAACGACCACCAACTGGGAGCTCTTTGACATTATTGCTGCAACATGGAAGGTGCTGTTGTTGACAACATAAAGGAGAAATATGATCAACTGGTTCAGCACCTTCATGATTGTGTGAGGAATGCCAAGAGAGAGATAGCCACACACAAAAAAACCTGTCTTCAAAAACTCTTGAGCTTATTCATCAACAAGGCTTGGTGCATGCCTCAGGCAATCACAAGCAAAGTCCGAGCTTGCAAAGCAGTGCAGAACAATCAAGGAAGACCTCAAAGAGAGAAGAGCAGAAGTGCTGGTATATGCAGCAGAAGTTGGAGAAAGCATTTGTAACACCTTCCTGCCCTTCACCAATTACAAGACAAAGATGACTGTCCTCTGATATCCTGATGTATCTATCACATCTTCCAGAAGGGCAATGGAGAAGATTATCCATGAATTCTACTCAGATCTCTTTGATAGCCACGTCCACCTGCCCACATACCAAATTCTGCAGGATGGATATGTCGTTCCCAACTTTCTCCCTTCTGAAAACCGACACGCCATTTTGTCAGTAAAGAAATGAACAACATCTAGCCCAGACAAGGTCAGACCCGAACACCTAAAGAACCTGCCATCAGTATTCATCAATACACTGGCTCGGCTCTTCACACGCTATCTGTCTGAATGCAAGGTTCCGTCTCAATAGAAAACCAGCAGGACTTTACTACTGTACAAAAAGGGGGACATCCACGACATTGGCAACTATCGCCTGATCTGCCTATTGTCTGTCATCTACAAGCTGTTCATTCGAGTCATCCTGAACAGGATTTGCAGAACACTAGATAAAGAACAACCAGGCAAGCAACCCGGTTACCAAAAAGGATTTAGCACAATTGACCATATTCACAGGATTACCAAGCTCATTGAGGTTTCTTGGGAGTTCATGATGCCACTCTGTCTAACGTACATTGATTTAAAGAAGGCTTTTGATTCTTTTGAGACTGATGCAGTCATCGGAGCCCTAGCCAAACAATGCATCCATATTCAGTACATCAGGATCCTCCGTGAGCTGAATTATGGATTCACTGCAAAGATCTCACATTCTACAAAGAAGTGACCATCGATGTCAAGAGAGGGGTTCGGCAGGGTGATACCATGTCACCGAAACTCTTTAGTTGTGAGAATGTCAAGTGAGGACTGGAATGGGAAGGAATGGGAGTGAAGATAGACGGTTGGCAACTACACCACCTCTGCTTTGCTGTTGACATCATTCTAATAACACCAAACATTAGCCCAGCAACACAAATGCTGGCCGACTTCAACCGTGAGTGTGGAAAGGTTGGACTCCAGCTGAATCTCACGAAGACATTGTTTATGAGAAACGGTCTCGTTCCTGACTTTCCCTTTGCTCTCAACGAACTGACCATCTCGGAATGCAACAGTTGTGTGTACCTAGGTCGATAAGTCATCATAATGAATGACCTGGCACCTGAGTTGCGCAGGAGGAAGAGAGCCGCTTGGAATGCCTTCGAGAGTGTCAAAGATATAGCTAAAAGAACAAAGTACCTCTGTCTCTGGGCACACTTCTTTGATTCTACTGTTCTTCCTGCATTAACATACGCCTCTGAGACCTGGGTCCTTCAGAATGAGAAGACTATTCGGGTCTCCCAACGAGGAATTGAAAAAGCTATGCTTGGAGTATCACATTTCACTCAAATGAGAGTTCCAAATTTTGTTGATGGTCAAGAATCAGGGACGCTGTCTCCTTTGCCAAGGAATCGGAAATCAGATGGGCTGGACATGTAATGAGATTTGAAGATGACCACTGGACTAGAGCCGTTACTGTCTGGATTCCATGGGACGTCAAAAGATTGAGTGGCTGCCCACCTACAAGACGATCTGACTTCTTCGTCAAGACCCTGAATGATCTGTTTGAGACTCTTCATGTTCCTAGAACAAACAGACACCACTGGGCTACACTAGCATGCGAATAGAGACGTTACTCTTGCCTGCTTGAGCAAATTCATGAGTAACGGAAATCAAGTGATCAAATGATCAAGTAGTCCTTGCCTTAAGTACGCAATATATCAATGCAAGTTCTGTTTTTTTCACATACTCAGAATTTCATTGGACATCATGACACTACATGAGTGATCTCAAATGGCCGGACTCATACTTCAGGTTATATATTATTATTTTGCTTCCTGAAGTCAGGGCAGGTGATATAAGAAAGTCAGTGTTCACATCTCAACTCCTACAATATGTTTTCTAATATTACTCTGCATTCCCATTTTAGCACCCCATAATTGACCATTTATAGATTCACAGATAGAAGACCTTTCCTATGTTCTAACCAATCCGTAACACTCGTCTGAAGGAGGGGAAGGTCTTCCACTGTGTAGAAGGGGAATGGTGGTTAGGGTCTGGCTTCTTAGTTCCCATTGCACGGCGGAACTTGGTCACAGTAAAGCCACTTCTTATGGCAATCTCGTTCAGACCACACACACACTTGTCACACATGGTTTCCTCCCCAATCTGGAGCACAAGAGCACATCCCCCTTGTCACTGGTTTTTATGTCCCCTTAATCAGTAGGGCCCAGTCCAAAAATATAGGAGATTGAATCCAAATACATGTTTCTGATTGGGGAGGCAGGATGGTCTGGGAAATTCTCTTTTGTCTTTTTTAAAGCAAGGAAGATAGCATTGAAATCTCAGATCTAGATCTACTGTCCAAAACCTCCTTAACAGATCTTCCTTTGGACAACCCCATGCCCTCTGTCACAGCTGAATTACTTTAGATGGTCTGTGGTGTGATGTACATGTTACACAGTCTTTCTTAACTATTCCTATAACTATAGGAGATTCACCTATGATGTGAGCTCATTTTTATACATTTTTCTTATCTGTCTATCTGATGCTTATGTGTTCAGCCTCTGGGGATCCGATAGGAATACGAAATCATTCCTTTGCTTCTGACAGTTCCTTTGGTTAAGTGTCAATGAGCACAGAATTTGAATGTAGGGTAGCAATGTTTTGTTTTGTAGAAAATGCAAAACCACTGAGCCCCCATTCCAAGTAAATGTTTCTATTTGCATTTCCATTAGCAATGACTGAAATTTCTTGATGCTCGACATCCTCACTAGCATTTGGTACTCTTGGTGTTACAGGGTTTAGTCATTCTAATAGGAGTGTAGTGATATCTCCTTGCATTAATTTGCATTCCTCCAATGACTTGTGATATAGAACATCTTTTCATGTGCTCATTTGCCATCTGTATATCTTCTTTGGGGACGTTTCTGTCGAGGTCCCTATGCCACGTTTTAATTGGCTTATATTTGATGGATGAGTTCCTTGGGATTTGGGAGATGGGGGTGCAGGTTACCCTGAGCAGTGCTCAAGAGACCAGGGACTTTTCCTAATAATTTTTGGGCTGCATTCAGGGATGTTCTGTACCATGTGGTGCAAGATACAGAACTACGGTCTGTCACATGCAAGGTATGTGTTTTGACACATATACAATGTCTCTAGTCTCCGTACTGATGTATTCTGAGAAGTTTTTTTGTTGTTGTTGTTGTGGGTATATGTGTCACACTGCTCATGGGATCTGTGCTTAGGGAATGGGAAACCTATGAACAGGGAACTTAAAAGGGATCAGCTGCACATAAGAAAATCCTCTTTATGTCTCTATTCCAAGAATTCTTTGAGTATTTGGTTGAGTTATCAGATGAATTCTGTAAATATTTCTCCCAATTTGGGATGTATCATCACTTTTAATTGACATTGTCTTTTTTTTTTTTTTTTTTTTTTTATATAATTTATTTATTTATTGAATCACTGTGGGAAAAGTTACAGAGCTTTCGGGTTTAGGTCTCAGTCATGTAGATACCGAACACATTTCCCTTTACCAATACTCATTTTTAACCCCGAACCCCAATAGACCCCCACCTCCCACCCCTCCCAATTATTGTGAGGCAGATGAGTTCTAGTTAATACTCTATCTACTTTGACTAGATAGATTATTTCGATAGAAGATGCACAACTATTGTTTAGAGCTTACGACCCACACCCCCCCAATCAGACATGCTGAAACAGCGTTGTGAAATGATTTGCTTTCTACAACTTGGTTTAAGAATAAAATGAGGTCGCGCGGCCGCGATAGCGGCCGCGCGGTTTTGAATTTCTGCTATTTTACTTATTGACCCTGGAAGAATTTCTATTAAAAGTTAGCGAGTTAAGAGATTGGTTTCTGTGCCCTGGAGTCGTGGCCGTGCCGGAGAGCCGCTCGTGGGGGGCAGCTGGCGACCTTGGTGGGGCGTGGGGGACGGCCCACAAAGCCCCCCTTCCCATGAGGTCCCCGCCGCTCCCCCGAGCCCGGCTCAAACCCGCTTTCCACAAGGCTCCCGTGCGGCCGCCATCTTCCTTTCCAGAGAGGAGCAGGCGGGCTGGTCAACGCCCTTCCCCCTCCGGGCAGGCTTGGTGGCGCGGATCAACACAAGTCCATTTGCTTTTCTGCTCCAAGCGGCTGGCTCTCTGTGCCAAGTCCTTGTGCCTCCGGGGCCGTGGCCGTGCCGGAGAGCCGCTCGTGGGGGGCAGCTGGCGACCTTGGTGGGGCGTGGGGGACGGCCCACAAAGCCCCCCTTCCCATGAGGTCCCCGCCGCTCCCCCGAGCCCGGCTCAAACCCGCTTTCCACAAGGCTCCCGTGCGGCCGCCATCTTCCTTTCCAGAGAGGAGCAGGCGGGCTGGTCAACGCCCTTCCCCCTCCGGGCAGGCTTGGTGGCGCGGATCAACACAAGTCCATTTGCTTTTCTGCTCCAAGCGGCTGGCTCTCTGTGCCAAGTCCTTGTGCCTCCGGGGCCGTGGCCGTGCCGGAGAGCCGCTCGTGGGGGGCAGCTGGCGACCTTGGTGGGGCGTGGGGGACGGCCCACAAAGCCCCCCTTCCCATGAGGTCCCCGCCGCTCCCCCGAGCCCGGTTCAAACCCGCTTTCCACAAGGCTCCCGTGCGGCCGCCATCTTCCTTTCCAGAGAGGAGCAGGCGGGCTGGTCAACGCCCTTCCCCCTCCGGGCAGGCTTGGTGGCGCGGATCAACACAAGTCCATTTGCTTTTCTGCTCCAAGCGGCTGGCTCTCTGTGCCAAGTCCTTGTGCCTCCGGGGCCGTGGCCGTGCCGGAGAGCCGCTCGTGGGGGGCAGCTGGCGACCTTGGTGGGGCGTGGGGGACGGCCCACAAAGCCCCCCTTCCCATGAGGTCCCCGCCGCTCCCCCGAGCCCGGCTCAAACCCGCTTTCCACAAGGCTCCCGTGCGGCCGCCATCTTCCTTTCCAGAGAGGAGCAGGCGGGCTGGTCAACGCCCTTCCCCCTCCGGGCAGGCTTGGTGGCGCGGATCAACACAAGTCCATTTGCTTTTCTGCTCCAAGCGGCTGGCTCTCTGTGCCAAGTCCTTGTGCCTCCGGGGCCGTGGCCGTGCCGGAGAGCCGCTCGTGGGGGGCAGCTGGCGACCTTGGTGGGGCGTGGGGGACGGCCCACAAAGCCCCCCTTCCCATGAGGTCCCCGCCGCTCCCCCGAGCCCGGTTCAAACCCGCTTTCCACAAGGCTCCCGTGCGGCCGCCATCTTCCTTTCCAGAGAGGAGCAGGCGGGCTGGTCAACGCCCTTCCCCCTCCGGGCAGGCTTGGTGGCGCGGATCAACACAAGTCCATTTGCTTTTCTGCTCCAAGCGGCTGGCTCTCTGTGCCAAGTCCTTGTGCCTCCGGGGCCGTGGCCGTGCCGGAGAGCCGCTCGTGGGGGGCAGCTGGCGACCTTGGTGGGGCGTGGGGGACGGCCCACAAAGCCCCCCTTCCCATGAGGTCCCCGCCGCTCCCCCGAGCCCGGCTCAAACCCGCTTTCCACAAGGCTCCCGTGCGGCCGCCATCTTCCTTTCCAGAGAGGAGCAGGCGGGCTGGTCAACGCCCTTCCCCCTCCGGGCAGGCTTGGTGGCGCGGATCAACACAAGTCCATTTGCTTTTCTGCTCCAAGCGGCTGGCTCTCTGTGCCAAGTCCTTGTGCCTCCGGGGCCGTGGCCGTGCCGGAGAGCCGCTCGTGGGGGGCAGCTGGCGACCTTGGTGGGGCGTGGGGGACGGCCCACAAAGCCCCCCTTCCCATGAGGTCCCCGCCGCTCCCCCGAGCCCGGTTCAAACCCGCTTTCCACAAGGCTCCCGTGCGGCCGCCATCTTCCTTTCCAGAGAGGAGCAGGCGGGCTGGTCAACGCCCTTCCCCCTCCGGGCAGGCTTGGTGGCGCGGATCAACACAAGTCCATTTGCTTTTCTGCTCCAAGCGGCTGGCTCTCTGTGCCAAGTCCTTGTGCCTCCGGGGCCGTGGCCGTGCCGGAGAGCCGCTCGTGGGGGGCAGCTGGCGACCTTGGTGGGGCGTGGGGGACGGCCCACAAAGCCCCCCTTCCCATGAGGTCCCCGCCGCTCCCCCGAGCCCGGCTCAAACCCGCTTTCCACAAGGCTCCCGTGCGGCCGCCATCTTCCTTTCCAGAGAGGAGCAGGCGGGCTGGTCAACGCCCTTCCCCCTCCGGGCAGGCTTGGTGGCGCGGATCAACACAAGTCCATTTGCTTTTCTGCTCCAAGCGGCTGGCTCTCTGTGCCAAGTCCTTGTGCCTCCGGGGCCGTGGCCGTGCCGGAGAGCCGCTCGTGGGGGGCAGCTGGCGACCTTGGTGGGGCGTGGGGGACGGCCCACAAAGCCCCCCTTCCCATGAGGTCCCCGCCGCTCCCCCGAGCCCGGTTCAAACCCGCTTTCCACAAGGCTCCCGTGCGGCCGCCATCTTCCTTTCCAGAGAGGAGCAGGCGGGCTGGTCAACGCCCTTCCCCCTCCGGGCAGGCTTGGTGGCGCGGATCAACACAAGTCCATTTGCTTTTCTGCTCCAAGCGGCTGGCTCTCTGTGCCAAGTCCTTGTGCCTCCGGGGCCGTGGCCGTGCCGGAGAGCCGCTCGTGGGGGGCAGCTGGCGACCTTGGTGGGGCGTGGGGGACGGCCCACAAAGCCCCTCTTCCCATGAGGTCCCCGCCGCTCCCCCGAGCCCGGTTCAAACCCGCTTTCCACAAGGCTCCCGTGCGGCCGCCATCTTCCTTTCCAGAGAGGAGCAGGCGGGCTGGTCAACGCCCTTCCCCCTCCGGGCAGGCTTGGTGGCGCGGATCAACACAAGTCCATTTGCTTTTCTGCTCCAAGCGGCTGGCTCTCTGTGCCAAGTCCTTGTGCCTCCGGGGCCGTGGCCGTGCCGGAGAGCCGCTCGTGGGGGGCAGCTGGCGACCTTGGTGGGGCGTGGGGGACGGCCCACAAAGCCCCCCTTCCCATGAGGTCCCCGCCGCTCCCCCGAGCCCGGCTCAAACCCGCTTTCCACAAGGCTCCCGTGCGGCCGCCATCTTCCTTTCCAGAGAGGAGCAGGCGGGCTGGTCAACGCCCTTCCCCCTCCGGGCAGGCTTGGTGGCGCGGATCAACACAAGTCCATTTGCTTTTCTGCTCCAAGCGGCTGGCTCTCTGTGCCAAGTCCTTGTGCCTCCGGGGCCGTGGCCGTGCCGGAGAGCCGCTCGTGGGGGGCAGCTGGCGACCTTGGTGGGGCGTGGGGGACGGCCCACAAAGCCCCTCTTCCCATGAGGTCCCCGCCGCTCCCCCGAGCCCGGTTCAAACCCGCTTTCCACAAGGCTCCCGTGCGGCCGCCATCTTCCTTTCCAGAGAGGAGCAGGCGGGCTGGTCAACGCCCTTCCCCCTCCGGGCAGGCTTGGTGGCGCGGATCAACACAAGTCCATTTGCTTTTCTGCTCCAAGCGGCTGGCTCTCTGTGCCAAGTCCTTGTGCCTCCGGGGCCGTGGCCGTGCCGGAGAGCCGCTCGTGGGGGGCAGCTGGCGACCTTGGTGGGGCGTGGGGGACGGCCCACAAAGCCCCCCTTCCCATGAGGTCCCCGCCGCTCCCCCGAGCCCGGCTCAAACCCGCTTTCCACAAGGCTCCCGTGCGGCCGCCATCTTCCTTTCCAGAGAGGAGCAGGCGGGCTGGTCAACGCCCTTCCCCCTCCGGGCAGGCTTGGTGGCGCGGATCAACACAAGTCCATTTGCTTTTCTGCTCCAAGCGGCTGGCTCTCTGTGCCAAGTCCTTGTGCCTCCGGGGCCGTGGCCGTGCCGGAGAGCCGCTCGTGGGGGGCAGCTGGCGACCTTGGTGGGGCGTGGGGGACGGCCCACAAAGCCCCCCTTCCCATGAGGTCCCCGCCGCTCCCCCGAGCCCGGCTCAAACCCGCTTTCCACAAGGCTCCCGTGCGGCCGCCATCTTCCTTTCCAGAGAGGAGCAGGCGGGCTGGTCAACGCCCTTCCCCCTCCGGGCAGGCTTGGTGGCGCGGATCAACACAAGTCCATTTGCTTTTCTGCTCCAAGCGGCTGGCTCTCTGTGCCAAGTCCTTGTGCCTCCGGGGCCGTGGCCGTGCCGGAGAGCCGCTCGTGGGGGGCAGCTGGCGACCTTGGTGGGGCGTGGGGGACGGCCCACAAAGCCCCCCTTCCCATGAGGTCCCCGCCGCTCCCCCGAGCCCGGCTCAAACCCGCTTTCCACAAGGCTCCCGTGCGGCCGCCATCTTCCTTTCCAGAGAGGAGCAGGCGGGCTGGTCAACGCCCTTCCCCCTCCGGGCAGGCTTGGTGGCGCGGATCAACACAAGTCCATTTGCTTTTCTGCTCCAAGCGGCTGGCTCTCTGTGCCAAGTCCTTGTGCCTCCGGGGCCGTGGCCGTGCCGGAGAGCCGCTCGTGGGGGGCAGCTGGCGACCTTGGTGGGGCGTGGGGGACGGCCCACAAAGCCCCCCTTCCCATGAGGTCCCCGCCGCTCCCCCGAGCCCGGTTCAAACCCGCTTTCCACAAGGCTCCCGTGCGGCCGCCATCTTCCTTTCCAGAGAGGAGCAGGCGGGCTGGTCAACGCCCTTCCCCCTCCGGGCAGGCTTGGTGGCGCGGATCAACACAAGTCCATTTGCTTTTCTGCTCCAAGCGGCTGGCTCTCTGTGCCAAGTCCTTGTGCCTCCGGGGCCGTGGCCGTGCCGGAGAGCCGCTCGTGGGGGGCAGCTGGCGACCTTGGTGGGGCGTGGGGGACGGCCCACAAAGCCCCCCTTCCCATGAGGTCCCCGCCGCTCCCCCGAGCCCGGCTCAAACCCGCTTTCCACAAGGCTCCCGTGCGGCCGCCATCTTCCTTTCCAGAGAGGAGCAGGCGGGCTGGTCAACGCCCTTCCCCCTCCGGGCAGGCTTGGTGGCGCGGATCAACACAAGTCCATTTGCTTTTCTGCTCCAAGCGGCTGGCTCTCTGTGCCAAGTCCTTGTGCCTCCGGGGCCGTGGCCGTGCCGGAGAGCCGCTCGTGGGGGGCAGCTGGCGACCTTGGTGGGGCGTGGGGGACGGCCCACAAAGCCCCCCTTCCCATGAGGTCCCCGCCGCTCCCCCGAGCCCGGTTCAAACCCGCTTTCCACAAGGCTCCCGTGCGGCCGCCATCTTCCTTTCCAGAGAGGAGCAGGCGGGCTGGTCAACGCCCTTCCCCCTCCGGGCAGGCTTGGTGGCGCGGATCAACACAAGTCCATTTGCTTTTCTGCTCCAAGCGGCTGGCTCTCTGTGCCAAGTCCTTGTGCCTCCGGGGCCGTGGCCGTGCCGGAGAGCCGCTCGTGGGGGGCAGCTGGCGACCTTGGTGGGGCGTGGGGGACGGCCCACAAAGCCCCCCTTCCCATGAGGTCCCCGCCGCTCCCCCGAGCCCGGCTCAAACCCGCTTTCCACAAGGCTCCCGTGCGGCCGCCATCTTCCTTTCCAGAGAGGAGCAGGCGGGCTGGTCAACGCCCTTCCCCCTCCGGGCAGGCTTGGTGGCGCGGATCAACACAAGTCCATTTGCTTTTCTGCTCCAAGCGGCTGGCTCTCTGTGCCAAGTCCTTGTGCCTCCGGGGCCGTGGCCGTGCCGGAGAGCCGCTCGTGGGGGGCAGCTGGCGACCTTGGTGGGGCGTGGGGGACGGCCCACAAAGCCCCCCTTCCCATGAGGTCCCCGCCGCTCCCCCGAGCCCGGTTCAAACCCGCTTTCCACAAGGCTCCCGTGCGGCCGCCATCTTCCTTTCCAGAGAGGAGCAGGCGGGCTGGTCAACGCCCTTCCCCCTCCGGGCAGGCTTGGTGGCGCGGATCAACACAAGTCCATTTGCTTTTCTGCTCCAAGCGGCTGGCTCTCTGTGCCAAGTCCTTGTGCCTCCGGGGCCGTGGCCGTGCCGGAGAGCCGCTCGTGGGGGGCAGCTGGCGACCTTGGTGGGGCGTGGGGGACGGCCCACAAAGCCCCCCTTCCCATGAGGTCCCCGCCGCTCCCCCGAGCCCGGCTCAAACCCGCTTTCCACAAGGCTCCCGTGCGGCCGCCATCTTCCTTTCCAGAGAGGAGCAGGCGGGCTGGTCAACGCCCTTCCCCCTCCGGGCAGGCTTGGTGGCGCGGATCAACACAAGTCCATTTGCTTTTCTGCTCCAAGCGGCTGGCTCTCTGTGCCAAGTCCTTGTGCCTCCGGGGCCGTGGCCGTGCCGGAGAGCCGCTCGTGGGGGGCAGCTGGCGACCTTGGTGGGGCGTGGGGGACGGCCCACAAAGCCCCCCTTCCCATGAGGTCCCCGCCGCTCCCCCGAGCCCGGTTCAAACCCGCTTTCCACAAGGCTCCCGTGCGGCCGCCATCTTCCTTTCCAGAGAGGAGCAGGCGGGCTGGTCAACGCCCTTCCCCCTCCGGGCAGGCTTGGTGGCGCGGATCAACACAAGTCCATTTGCTTTTCTGCTCCAAGCGGCTGGCTCTCTGTGCCAAGTCCTTGTGCCTCCGGGGCCGTGGCCGTGCCGGAGAGCCGCTCGTGGGGGGCAGCTGGCGACCTTGGTGGGGCGTGGGGGACGGCCCACAAAGCCCCTCTTCCCATGAGGTCCCCGCCGCTCCCCCGAGCCCGGTTCAAACCCGCTTTCCACAAGGCTCCCGTGCGGCCGCCATCTTCCTTTCCAGAGAGGAGCAGGCGGGCTGGTCAACGCCCTTCCCCCTCCGGGCAGGCTTGGTGGCGCGGATCAACACAAGTCCATTTGCTTTTCTGCTCCAAGCGGCTGGCTCTCTGTGCCAAGTCCTTGTGCCTCCGGGGCCGTGGCCGTGCCGGAGAGCCGCTCGTGGGGGGCAGCTGGCGACCTTGGTGGGGCGTGGGGGACGGCCCACAAAGCCCCCCTTCCCATGAGGTCCCCGCCGCTCCCCCGAGCCCGGCTCAAACCCGCTTTCCACAAGGCTCCCGTGCGGCCGCCATCTTCCTTTCCAGAGAGGAGCAGGCGGGCTGGTCAACGCCCTTCCCCCTCCGGGCAGGCTTGGTGGCGCGGATCAACACAAGTCCATTTGCTTTTCTGCTCCAAGCGGCTGGCTCTCTGTGCCAAGTCCTTGTGCCTCCGGGGCCGTGGCCGTGCCGGAGAGCCGCTCGTGGGGGGCAGCTGGCGACCTTGGTGGGGCGTGGGGGACGGCCCACAAAGCCCCTCTTCCCATGAGGTCCCCGCCGCTCCCCCGAGCCCGGTTCAAACCCGCTTTCCACAAGGCTCCCGTGCGGCCGCCATCTTCCTTTCCAGAGAGGAGCAGGCGGGCTGGTCAACGCCCTTCCCCCTCCGGGCAGGCTTGGTGGCGCGGATCAACACAAGTCCATTTGCTTTTCTGCTCCAAGCGGCTGGCTCTCTGTGCCAAGTCCTTGTGCCTCCGGGGCCGTGGCCGTGCCGGAGAGCCGCTCGTGGGGGGCAGCTGGCGACCTTGGTGGGGCGTGGGGGACGGCCCACAAAGCCCCCCTTCCCATGAGGTCCCCGCCGCTCCCCCGAGCCCGGCTCAAACCCGCTTTCCACAAGGCTCCCGTGCGGCCGCCATCTTCCTTTCCAGAGAGGAGCAGGCGGGCTGGTCAACGCCCTTCCCCCTCCGGGCAGGCTTGGTGGCGCGGATCAACACAAGTCCATTTGCTTTTCTGCTCCAAGCGGCTGGCTCTCTGTGCCAAGTCCTTGTGCCTCCGGGGCCGTGGCCGTGCCGGAGAGCCGCTCGTGGGGGGCAGCTGGCGACCTTGGTGGGGCGTGGGGGACGGCCCACAAAGCCCCCCTTCCCATGAGGTCCCCGCCGCTCCCCCGAGCCCGGCTCAAACCCGCTTTCCACAAGGCTCCCGTGCGGCCGCCATCTTCCTTTCCAGAGAGGAGCAGGCGGGCTGGTCAACGCCCTTCCCCCTCCGGGCAGGCTTGGTGGCGCGGATCAACACAAGTCCATTTGCTTTTCTGCTCCAAGCGGCTGGCTCTCTGTGCCAAGTCCTTGTGCCTCCGGGGCCGTGGCCGTGCCGGAGAGCCGCTCGTGGGGGGCAGCTGGCGACCTTGGTGGGGCGTGGGGGACGGCCCACAAAGCCCCCCTTCCCATGAGGTCCCCGCCGCTCCCCCGAGCCCGGCTCAAACCCGCTTTCCACAAGGCTCCCGTGCGGCCGCCATCTTCCTTTCCAGAGAGGAGCAGGCGGGCTGGTCAACGCCCTTCCCCCTCCGGGCAGGCTTGGTGGCGCGGATCAACACAAGTCCATTTGCTTTTCTGCTCCAAGCGGCTGGCTCTCTGTGCCAAGTCCTTGTGCCTCCGGGGCCGTGGCCGTGCCGGAGAGCCGCTCGTGGGGGGCAGCTGGCGACCTTGGTGGGGCGTGGGGGACGGCCCACAAAGCCCCCCTTCCCATGAGGTCCCCGCCGCTCCCCCGAGCCCGGTTCAAACCCGCTTTCCACAAGGCTCCCGTGCGGCCGCCATCTTCCTTTCCAGAGAGGAGCAGGCGGGCTGGTCAACGCCCTTCCCCCTCCGGGCAGGCTTGGTGGCGCGGATCAACACAAGTCCATTTGCTTTTCTGCTCCAAGCGGCTGGCTCTCTGTGCCAAGTCCTTGTGCCTCCGGGGCCGTGGCCGTGCCGGAGAGCCGCTCGTGGGGGGCAGCTGGCGACCTTGGTGGGGCGTGGGGGACGGCCCACAAAGCCCCCCTTCCCATGAGGTCCCCGCCGCTCCCCCGAGCCCGGCTCAAACCCGCTTTCCACAAGGCTCCCGTGCGGCCGCCATCTTCCTTTCCAGAGAGGAGCAGGCGGGCTGGTCAACGCCCTTCCCCCTCCGGGCAGGCTTGGTGGCGCGGATCAACACAAGTCCATTTGCTTTTCTGCTCCAAGCGGCTGGCTCTCTGTGCCAAGTCCTTGTGCCTCCGGGGCCGTGGCCGTGCCGGAGAGCCGCTCGTGGGGGGCAGCTGGCGACCTTGGTGGGGCGTGGGGGACGGCCCACAAAGCCCCCCTTCCCATGAGGTCCCCGCCGCTCCCCCGAGCCCGGTTCAAACCCGCTTTCCACAAGGCTCCCGTGCGGCCGCCATCTTCCTTTCCAGAGAGGAGCAGGCGGGCTGGTCAACGCCCTTCCCCCTCCGGGCAGGCTTGGTGGCGCGGATCAACACAAGTCCATTTGCTTTTCTGCTCCAAGCGGCTGGCTCTCTGTGCCAAGTCCTTGTGCCTCCGGGGCCGTGGCCGTGCCGGAGAGCCGCTCGTGGGGGGCAGCTGGCGACCTTGGTGGGGCGTGGGGGACGGCCCACAAAGCCCCCCTTCCCATGAGGTCCCCGCCGCTCCCCCGAGCCCGGCTCAAACCCGCTTTCCACAAGGCTCCCGTGCGGCCGCCATCTTCCTTTCCAGAGAGGAGCAGGCGGGCTGGTCAACGCCCTTCCCCCTCCGGGCAGGCTTGGTGGCGCGGATCAACACAAGTCCATTTGCTTTTCTGCTCCAAGCGGCTGGCTCTCTGTGCCAAGTCCTTGTGCCTCCGGGGCCGTGGCCGTGCCGGAGAGCCGCTCGTGGGGGGCAGCTGGCGACCTTGGTGGGGCGTGGGGGACGGCCCACAAAGCCCCCCTTCCCATGAGGTCCCCGCCGCTCCCCCGAGCCCGGTTCAAACCCGCTTTCCACAAGGCTCCCGTGCGGCCGCCATCTTCCTTTCCAGAGAGGAGCAGGCGGGCTGGTCAACGCCCTTCCCCCTCCGGGCAGGCTTGGTGGCGCGGATCAACACAAGTCCATTTGCTTTTCTGCTCCAAGCGGCTGGCTCTCTGTGCCAAGTCCTTGTGCCTCCGGGGCCGTGGCCGTGCCGGAGAGCCGCTCGTGGGGGGCAGCTGGCGACCTTGGTGGGGCGTGGGGGACGGCCCACAAAGCCCCCTCTTCCCATGAGGTCCCCGCCGCTCCCCCGAGCCCGGTTCAAACCCGCTTTCCACAAGGCTCCCGTGCGGCCGCCATCTTCCTTTCCAGAGAGGAGCAGGCGGGCTGGTCAACGCCCTTCCCCCTCCGGGCAGGCTTGGTGGCGCGGATCAACACAAGTCCATTTGCTTTTCTGCTCCAAGCGGCTGGCTCTCTGTGCCAAGTCCTTGTGCCTCCGGGGCCGTGGCCGTGCCGGAGAGCCGCTCGTGGGGGGCAGCTGGCGACCTTGGTGGGGCGTGGGGGACGGCCCACAAAGCCCCCCTTCCCATGAGGTCCCCGCCGCTCCCCCGAGCCCGGCTCAAACCCGCTTTCCACAAGGCTCCCGTGCGGCCGCCATCTTCCTTTCCAGAGAGGAGCAGGCGGGCTGGTCAACGCCCTTCCCCCTCCGGGCAGGCTTGGTGGCGCGGATCAACACAAGTCCATTTGCTTTTCTGCTCCAAGCGGCTGGCTCTCTGTGCCAAGTCCTTGTGCCTCCGGGGCCGTGGCCGTGCCGGAGAGCCGCTCGTGGGGGGCAGCTGGCGACCTTGGTGGGGCGTGGGGGACGGCCCACAAAGCCCCCCTTCCCATGAGGTCCCCGCCGCTCCCCCGAGCCCGGTTCAAACCCGCTTTCCACAAGGCTCCCGTGCGGCCGCCATCTTCCTTTCCAGAGAGGAGCAGGCGGGCTGGTCAACGCCCTTCCCCCTCCGGGCAGGCTTGGTGGCGCGGATCAACACAAGTCCATTTGCTTTTCTGCTCCAAGCGGCTGGCTCTCTGTGCCAAGTCCTTGTGCCTCCGGGGCCGTGGCCGTGCCGGAGAGCCGCTCGTGGGGGGCAGCTGGCGACCTTGGTGGGGCGTGGGGGACGGCCCACAAAGCCCCCCTTCCCATGAGGTCCCCGCCGCTCCCCCGAGCCCGGCTCAAACCCGCTTTCCACAAGGCTCCCGTGCGGCCGCCATCTTCCTTTCCAGAGAGGAGCAGGCGGGCTGGTCAACGCCCTTCCCCCTCCGGGCAGGCTTGGTGGCGCGGATCAACACAAGTCCATTTGCTTTTCTGCTCCAAGCGGCTGGCTCTCTGTGCCAAGTCCTTGTGCCTCCGGGGCCGTGGCCGTGCCGGAGAGCCGCTCGTGGGGGGCAGCTGGCGACCTTGGTGGGGCGTGGGGGACGGCCCACAAAGCCCCCCTTCCCATGAGGTCCCCGCCGCTCCCCCGAGCCCGGTTCAAACCCGCTTTCCACAAGGCTCCCGTGCGGCCGCCATCTTCCTTTCCAGAGAGGAGCAGGCGGGCTGGTCAACGCCCTTCCCCCTCCGGGCAGGCTTGGTGGCGCGGATCAACACAAGTCCATTTGCTTTTCTGCTCCAAGCGGCTGGCTCTCTGTGCCAAGTCCTTGTGCCTCCGGGGCCGTGGCCGTGCCGGAGAGCCGCTCGTGGGGGGCAGCTGGCGACCTTGGTGGGGCGTGGGGGACGGCCCACAAAGCCCCCCTTCCCATGAGGTCCCCGCCGCTCCCCCGAGCCCGGCTCAAACCCGCTTTCCACAAGGCTCCCGTGCGGCCGCCATCTTCCTTTCCAGAGAGGAGCAGGCGGGCTGGTCAACGCCCTTCCCCCTCCGGGCAGGCTTGGTGGCGCGGATCAACACAAGTCCATTTGCTTTTCTGCTCCAAGCGGCTGGCTCTCTGTGCCAAGTCCTTGTGCCTCCGGGGCCGTGGCCGTGCCGGAGAGCCGCTCGTGGGGGGCAGCTGGCGACCTTGGTGGGGCGTGGGGGACGGCCCACAAAGCCCCCCTTCCCATGAGGTCCCCGCCGCTCCCCCGAGCCCGGCTCAAACCCGCTTTCCACAAGGCTCCCGTGCGGCCGCCATCTTCCTTTCCAGAGAGGAGCAGGCGGGCTGGTCAACGCCCTTCCCCCTCCGGGCAGGCTTGGTGGCGCGGATCAACACAAGTCCATTTGCTTTTCTGCTCCAAGCGGCTGGCTCTCTGTGCCAAGTCCTTGTGCCTCCGGGGCCGTGGCCGTGCCGGAGAGCCGCTCGTGGGGGGCAGCTGGCGACCTTGGTGGGGCGTGGGGGACGGCCCACAAAGCCCCCCTTCCCATGAGGTCCCCGCCGCTCCCCCGAGCCCGGCTCAAACCCGCTTTCCACAAGGCTCCCGTGCGGCCGCCATCTTCCTTTCCAGAGAGGAGCAGGCGGGCTGGTCAACGCCCTTCCCCCTCCGGGCAGGCTTGGTGGCGCGGATCAACACAAGTCCATTTGCTTTTCTGCTCCAAGCGGCTGGCTCTCTGTGCCAAGTCCTTGTGCCTCCGGGGCCGTGGCCGTGCCGGAGAGCCGCTCGTGGGGGGCAGCTGGCGACCTTGGTGGGGCGTGGGGGACGGCCCACAAAGCCCCCCTTCCCATGAGGTCCCCGCCGCTCCCCCGAGCCCGGCTCAAACCCGCTTTCCACAAGGCTCCCGTGCGGCCGCCATCTTCCTTTCCAGAGAGGAGCAGGCGGGCTGGTCAACGCCCTTCCCCCTCCGGGCAGGCTTGGTGGCGCGGATCAACACAAGTCCATTTGCTTTTCTGCTCCAAGCGGCTGGCTCTCTGTGCCAAGTCCTTGTGCCTCCGGGGCCGTGGCCGTGCCGGAGAGCCGCTCGTGGGGGGCAGCTGGCGACCTTGGTGGGGCGTGGGGGACGGCCCACAAAGCCCCCCTTCCCATGAGGTCCCCGCCGCTCCCCCGAGCCCGGTTCAAACCCGCTTTCCACAAGGCTCCCGTGCGGCCGCCATCTTCCTTTCCAGAGAGGAGCAGGCGGGCTGGTCAACGCCCTTCCCCCTCCGGGCAGGCTTGGTGGCGCGGATCAACACAAGTCCATTTGCTTTTCTGCTCCAAGCGGCTGGCTCTCTGTGCCAAGTCCTTGTGCCTCCGGGGCCGTGGCCGTGCCGGAGAGCCGCTCGTGGGGGGCAGCTGGCGACCTTGGTGGGGCGTGGGGGACGGCCCACAAAGCCCCCCTTCCCATGAGGTCCCCGCCGCTCCCCCGAGCCCGGCTCAAACCCGCTTTCCACAAGGCTCCCGTGCGGCCGCCATCTTCCTTTCCAGAGAGGAGCAGGCGGGCTGGTCAACGCCCTTCCCCCTCCGGGCAGGCTTGGTGGCGCGGATCAACACAAGTCCATTTGCTTTTCTGCTCCAAGCGGCTGGCTCTCTGTGCCAAGTCCTTGTGCCTCCGGGGCCGTGGCCGTGCCGGAGAGCCGCTCGTGGGGGGCAGCTGGCGACCTTGGTGGGGCGTGGGGGACGGCCCACAAAGCCCCCCTTCCCATGAGGTCCCCGCCGCTCCCCCGAGCCCGGCTCAAACCCGCTTTCCACAAGGCTCCCGTGCGGCCGCCATCTTCCTTTCCAGAGAGGAGCAGGCGGGCTGGTCAACGCCCTTCCCCCTCCGGGCAGGCTTGGTGGCGCGGATCAACACAAGTCCATTTGCTTTTCTGCTCCAAGCGGCTGGCTCTCTGTGCCAAGTCCTTGTGCCTCCGGGGCCGTGGCCGTGCCGGAGAGCCGCTCGTGGGGGGCAGCTGGCGACCTTGGTGGGGCGTGGGGGACGGCCCACAAAGCCCCCCTTCCCATGAGGTCCCCGCCGCTCCCCCGAGCCCGGCTCAAACCCGCTTTCCACAAGGCTCCCGTGCGGCCGCCATCTTCCTTTCCAGAGAGGAGCAGGCGGGCTGGTCAACGCCCTTCCCCCTCCGGGCAGGCTTGGTGGCGCGGATCAACACAAGTCCATTTGCTTTTCTGCTCCAAGCGGCTGGCTCTCTGTGCCAAGTCCTTGTGCCTCCGGGGCCGTGGCCGTGCCGGAGAGCCGCTCGTGGGGGGCAGCTGGCGACCTTGGTGGGGCGTGGGGGACGGCCCACAAAGCCCCCCTTCCCATGAGGTCCCCGCCGCTCCCCCGAGCCCGGCTCAAACCCGCTTTCCACAAGGCTCCCGTGCGGCCGCCATCTTCCTTTCCAGAGAGGAGCAGGCGGGCTGGTCAACGCCCTTCCCCCTCCGGGCAGGCTTGGTGGCGCGGATCAACACAAGTCCATTTGCTTTTCTGCTCCAAGCGGCTGGCTCTCTGTGCCAAGTCCTTGTGCCTCCGGGGCCGTGGCCGTGCCGGAGAGCCGCTCGTGGGGGGCAGCTGGCGACCTTGGTGGGGCGTGGGGGACGGCCCACAAAGCCCCCCTTCCCATGAGGTCCCCGCCGCTCCCCCGAGCCCGGCTCAAACCCGCTTTCCACAAGGCTCCCGTGCGGCCGCCATCTTCCTTTCCAGAGAGGAGCAGGCGGGCTGGTCAACGCCCTTCCCCCTCCGGGCAGGCTTGGTGGCGCGGATCAACACAAGTCCATTTGCTTTTCTGCTCCAAGCGGCTGGCTCTCTGTGCCAAGTCCTTGTGCCTCCGGGGCCGTGGCCGTGCCGGAGAGCCGCTCGTGGGGGGCAGCTGGCGACCTTGGTGGGGCGTGGGGGACGGCCCACAAAGCCCCCCTTCCCATGAGGTCCCCGCCGCTCCCCCGAGCCCGGCTCAAACCCGCTTTCCACAAGGCTCCCGTGCGGCCGCCATCTTCCTTTCCAGAGAGGAGCAGGCGGGCTGGTCAACGCCCTTCCCCCTCCGGGCAGGCTTGGTGGCGCGGATCAACACAAGTCCATTTGCTTTTCTGCTCCAAGCGGCTGGCTCTCTGTGCCAAGTCCTTGTGCCTCCGGGGCCGTGGCCGTGCCGGAGAGCCGCTCGTGGGGGGCAGCTGGCGACCTTGGTGGGGCGTGGGGGACGGCCCACAAAGCCCCCCTTCCCATGAGGTCCCCGCCGCTCCCCCGAGCCCGGTTCAAACCCGCTTTCCACAAGGCTCCCGTGCGGCCGCCATCTTCCTTTCCAGAGAGGAGCAGGCGGGCTGGTCAACGCCCTTCCCCCTCCGGGCAGGCTTGGTGGCGCGGATCAACACAAGTCCATTTGCTTTTCTGCTCCAAGCGGCTGGCTCTCTGTGCCAAGTCCTTGTGCCTCCGGGGCCGTGGCCGTGCCGGAGAGCCGCTCGTGGGGGGCAGCTGGCGACCTTGGTGGGGCGTGGGGGACGGCCCACAAAGCCCCCCTTCCCATGAGGTCCCCGCCGCTCCCCCGAGCCCGGTTCAAACCCGCTTTCCACAAGGCTCCCGTGCGGCCGCCATCTTCCTTTCCAGAGAGGAGCAGGCGGGCTGGTCAACGCCCTTCCCCCTCCGGGCAGGCTTGGTGGCGCGGATCAACACAAGTCCATTTGCTTTTCTGCTCCAAGCGGCTGGCTCTCTGTGCCAAGTCCTTGTGCCTCCGGGGCCGTGGCCGTGCCGGAGAGCCGCTCGTGGGGGGCAGCTGGCGACCTTGGTGGGGCGTGGGGGACGGCCCACAAAGCCCCCCCTTCCCATGAGGTCCCCGCCGCTCCCCCGAGCCCGGCTCAAACCCGCTTTCCACAAGGCTCCCGTGCGGCCGCCATCTTCCTTTCCAGAGAGGAGCAGGCGGGCTGGTCAACGCCCTTCCCCCTCCGGGCAGGCTTGGTGGCGCGGATCAACACAAGTCCATTTGCTTTTCTGCTCCAAGCGGCTGGCTCTCTGTGCCAAGTCCTTGTGCCTCCGGGGCCGTGGCCGTGCCGGAGAGCCGCTCGTGGGGGGCAGCTGGCGACCTTGGTGGGGCGTGGGGGACGGCCCACAAAGCCCCCCTTCCCATGAGGTCCCCGCCGCTCCCCCGAGCCCGGCTCAAACCCGCTTTCCACAAGGCTCCCGTGCGGCCGCCATCTTCCTTTCCAGAGAGGAGCAGGCGGGCTGGTCAACGCCCTTCCCCCTCCGGGCAGGCTTGGTGGCGCGGATCAACACAAGTCCATTTGCTTTTCTGCTCCAAGCGGCTGGCTCTCTGTGCCAAGTCCTTGTGCCTCCGGGGCCGTGGCCGTGCCGGAGAGCCGCTCGTGGGGGGCAGCTGGCGACCTTGGTGGGGCGTGGGGGACGGCCCACAAAGCCCCCCTTCCCATGAGGTCCCCGCCGCTCCCCCGAGCCCGGCTCAAACCCGCTTTCCACAAGGCTCCCGTGCGGCCGCCATCTTCCTTTCCAGAGAGGAGCAGGCGGGCTGGTCAACGCCCTTCCCCCTCCGGGCAGGCTTGGTGGCGCGGATCAACACAAGTCCATTTGCTTTTCTGCTCCAAGCGGCTGGCTCTCTGTGCCAAGTCCTTGTGCCTCCGGGGCCGTGGCCGTGCCGGAGAGCCGCTCGTGGGGGGCAGCTGGCGACCTTGGTGGGGCGTGGGGGACGGCCCACAAAGCCCCCCTTCCCATGAGGTCCCCGCCGCTCCCCCGAGCCCGGCTCAAACCCGCTTTCCACAAGGCTCCCGTGCGGCCGCCATCTTCCTTTCCAGAGAGGAGCAGGCGGGCTGGTCAACGCCCTTCCCCCTCCGGGCAGGCTTGGTGGCGCGGATCAACACAAGTCCATTTGCTTTTCTGCTCCAAGCGGCTGGCTCTCTGTGCCAAGTCCTTGTGCCTCCGGGGCCGTGGCCGTGCCGGAGAGCCGCTCGTGGGGGGCAGCTGGCGACCTTGGTGGGGCGTGGGGGACGGCCCACAAAGCCCCCCTTCCCATGAGGTCCCCGCCGCTCCCCCGAGCCCGGTTCAAACCCGCTTTCCACAAGGCTCCCGTGCGGCCGCCATCTTCCTTTCCAGAGAGGAGCAGGCGGGCTGGTCAACGCCCTTCCCCCTCCGGGCAGGCTTGGTGGCGCGGATCAACACAAGTCCATTTGCTTTTCTGCTCCAAGCGGCTGGCTCTCTGTGCCAAGTCCTTGTGCCTCCGGGGCCGTGGCCGTGCCGGAGAGCCGCTCGTGGGGGGCAGCTGGCGACCTTGGTGGGGCGTGGGGGACGGCCCACAAAGCCCCCCTTCCCATGAGGTCCCCGCCGCTCCCCCGAGCCCGGCTCAAACCCGCTTTCCACAAGGCTCCCGTGCGGCCGCCATCTTCCTTTCCAGAGAGGAGCAGGCGGGCTGGTCAACGCCCTTCCCCCTCCGGGCAGGCTTGGTGGCGCGGATCAACACAAGTCCATTTGCTTTTCTGCTCCAAGCGGCTGGCTCTCTGTGCCAAGTCCTTGTGCCTCCGGGGCCGTGGCCGTGCCGGAGAGCCGCTCGTGGGGGGCAGCTGGCGACCTTGGTGGGGCGTGGGGGACGGCCCACAAAGCCCCCCTTCCCATGAGGTCCCCGCCGCTCCCCCGAGCCCGGCTCAAACCCGCTTTCCACAAGGCTCCCGTGCGGCCGCCATCTTCCTTTCCAGAGAGGAGCAGGCGGGCTGGTCAACGCCCTTCCCCCTCCGGGCAGGCTTGGTGGCGCGGATCAACACAAGTCCATTTGCTTTTCTGCTCCAAGCGGCTGGCTCTCTGTGCCAAGTCCTTGTGCCTCCGGGGCCGTGGCCGTGCCGGAGAGCCGCTCGTGGGGGGCAGCTGGCGACCTTGGTGGGGCGTGGGGGACGGCCCACAAAGCCCCCCTTCCCATGAGGTCCCCGCCGCTCCCCCGAGCCCGGCTCAAACCCGCTTTCCACAAGGCTCCCGTGCGGCCGCCATCTTCCTTTCCAGAGAGGAGCCTGACATTGTCTTTTACAGTGCATGGGTAATTGTTTTTAGTTTTTGTTTGCATTTGAGGCCACGCCCAGAGATTTTCAGGACTTACATCTACCTCTGGCCGCTGGAGTGATAGCACGGCAAGTAGGGCATTTGCCTTGCACATGGCTGACCCAGGTTCGATTCCTCCATCCCTTTCAGAGAGCCCCGCAAGCTATGGGGAATATCCTGCTCTCACAGCAGAGCCTGGCAAGCTCGCCGCGGTGTATCGGATATGCCAAAAACAGTAACAACAAGTCTCGCAATGGAGATGTTACTGGAGCCCTCTCAAGCAAACCGATGCGCAACGGGAGGACAGTGCTACGGTGCAGTGCTACATCTAGCTCTATTCAGAGATCACTCCTCTTGGTACTTGGGAACCACATGAGATGCTGGGTATTTGGCTTTGAGGAAGGCAAGTGCCTTATCTGCTGTACTGTCTTTCTAGCCCAGGTGTTTTATTTTAATTAAGTCCAGAATTTTCTACATTATTGAAAATATTTTAATTTGGTATTTAGTGACATAATAATATAGTCATTATTAGTCTCTTTGGGTGGTGAAACGGAGGTTTGGGGGAACTACTCAGAAGTGTTTAGGGCTTACTCCAGGCTCAGCTCAATCTTGGAAATGCTTAATAGTTATATATATGGTGCCCATGATGGAACCAGGGTCAGCTGTATGCAAGGCCAGTGGTTAAGCTGATGTTCAAGCTCTCCGGTACAATTCAATGGCTATGGTTTTTCATCTGCTTAGTTTTATTCTTTTTTCTTCGTATTTTGAAATTTATTTTGGACATTTGTAATGTTGGTCTATATAGATCACCTAATGTGAGCTTTGACAGTTTGTGGCTTTAAAACATTATAACATTTTTTTTTATTTCCAAATTTTATCACCCCTCCTGTCTTCTCTACTTACCTTCACTTAGGAATGTAAAAATTTACCACTTAGCAGTGTAGTAGATTTTTAAAAAGAAATTTACAGTTAGGAGTGTGGAGGATTTATTTATTTATTTTTTTAAAGGACATATGTTAGGATTCATAATTTTCTTCAGTTTGCATAGATGATTTGAGACATTTCACTATGTTATTTCCTTTAAGTTTTTCTTATCTCTGGGCTTTTTTCACTGGTAAGTCTGGCTGAAGAAATGGTATATTTGCACCATTGCATCTGCTGTTTACATTAGCAACCAAGACTTGTGCCTTGGACACAGTTTGTAAAAAAAAAAAAAAAGACCTAGAAAATCCCTAGGTAATAACTGTTCTTGAGTTACTGAAGAATTGAATAGAAATTTGAATAGTAATTCATGAGTATCAGATCTAGCTTAAAAATAAGAAGAGAATGCTCATTTAAATTTGGGTGTCAGATAAAAAGTGAAAGTGAACTATCTCTTAGTGCCAGTTGTACATATTTATACTATCAAAAATCATAGTTAAATTGAAATTCAAGTTCTAGTTGGCATCCTTTACTTTATATTGTAAACCTATAAATAGATATATTGCTATTATTTAATGTTTTTGATACTATCTGATGGCATTTTCTCCCACTGAAGCACAGGCAAATTTACTCATTATTCAGTAAAAATAATGACGGTATCATTCTTCGGATTAAAGGATAGTACTGTTGCATCCAATTACACAATTGATCTTCGTAGGATTTGTGGGCTCTGACACACGATAATTATGTTTACAAAATTCAGCTGTCCTTGTCTATAATGGTCTATTATTGCTCTGTTTATGATTCTCTTACCAGAGTTTTACATTTCTAATCTTTGTTAGAAATAAATTTGCTTTGACTATTATTCCTCATCCACTTGAAGCAGCTTCATTTCTTATCACATTCATTTCAAAATCTTGTTGTGTTAGAGGATATAGGCCTGTTAACCCAAAGTAGTTGAGGATATTTTGGGTTAGTTTCTTTAAAAAACAATTTCTCTTAGGGCTGAAGCAACAGTACCACACATAGAGTGTTTGCCTTGCATGCAGCCGACCTGGATTCTATACTCAGCATCCCAAATGGCGCCACCTGTGCAGCCAGGAGTAATTCCTGAGCATATGAGCCAGGCGTAGCCCCTGTTCATCGCTGGGTATTATTCCCCCCTAAAAAAAATCCCCACTGAGTTTTCTGTAAATGCAAACTTACATTTACATAGCACTGTAGCACTGTCCTCCCGTTGTTCATCGATTTGCTCTAGCGGGCACCAGTAATGTCTCCATTGTAAGACTTGTTGTTACTGTTTTTGGCATATCAAATTATGTCACTGGAAGATTGCCAGGCTTTGCCGTGTGGGCAGGATACTCTCGGTAGCTTGCCAGGCTCTCTGAAAGGAGTAGAGGAATCAAACCCTGGTCTACCATGTGTAAGGCAAACGCCCTACCTGCTGTGCTATTGCTCCAGCCCAGGTGGTAAAGGTAAGGTAAAGGCCCTCCCCTTGATCGTCGATTTGCTCGAGCAGGCCCAGTAACGTCTCTCCATTGGAGACTTTTGTTGTTACTGTGTTTGGCATATCGAATACTCTCGGTAGCTTGCTGGGCTCTCCGAGAGGGGCGGAGGAATCGAACTCGGGTCGGCCATGTTGGCCACTTGTAAGGCGAACGCCCTACCCGCTGTGCTATCGCTCCAGCCCCTAAAGGCCCTCCTGTTGTTCATCGATTTGCTCGAGCGGGCCCAGTAACGTCTCCATTGGAGATTTTGTTGTTACTGTGTTTGGCGTATTGAATACATCACGGGTGGCTTGCCAGGCTCTGCCGTGCGGGCGAGATACTCTCGGCAGCTTGCCGGGGTCTCCGAGAGGGGCAGAGGAATCGAACTCGGGTTGGCCATGTTGGCTGCTTGTAAGGTGAACGCCCTACCGCTGTGCTATCACTCCAGCCCACTGCTATCACTCCAGCCCGCAGCCGATTGAATAAAATAAAGAAATAAAAGAAATAAAATACCTCTAGCTTTCATGTCATGGAGTATTCTACCTATGGTTTCCTTGATTTAATGTATGAATTCAACTCTGACACTATGGTCTTCAGTTCAATTTGATTTTACTTTTGTCTATGGTGATAGGTATGTGATTCCTCCACCCCTCTCAGAGAGCCCGGGAAGCTGCCAAGAGTATCTCGCCCGCACAGCAAAGCCTGGCAAGCTACCTGTGACGTATTCAATATGCCAAACACAGTAACAACAAGTCTCCAAATGGAGTTGTTACTGGGCCAGCTCGAGCAAATTGAAGAACAACAGGAGGACAGTGACAGTGACAGTGACAGTGACAGTGACAGTGACTAACCTGTTATTCCAGCACAGGTAGCTTTTAATAATCGCTTCCTCCTTTCCAAGGTAAACATGTCTGAAGATCTACTGGATTATAGATGGCTAACATTTTTTGAGCCATAAGAAGGGAAAATGTCTTTATTAGAAAGTAAATTTCCTGAAGTCTCAGTCAAGAATTTGAAGTTCTTGATCCAAACATTTTCTTAGCAACCCTTTACTAGTGCTATGTCACTGAGCACTGCATTATATTGTTCTTTCTTCCTAATCCAATCTTGGCCTCTCTCAGTGGAGAAGAAAAAATACTGCACATGAAAGTATGTTCATTGTTGGTCCACATTTGAATTTCCTATTTATTGAAGTGCTCAGATAAATAAAAATACTTTGTGTCTGCAGATATTAATCAATTATCTTACATATTGTGTGCAAATATTTGCACACAATAAGCATCTATGTAATTATATGATATATTATTTATTCTGTTAATGCAAGCCAACATATATTTTATTATATAGCATATTTTATTATGTGAAATAAAATAAAAATTCTACAGCTTTCTAGAGAAAAACTCTCATCACAGTCTGATTTTGAATCATTTACTGACATACTAGTTTCCAAAATCTTGGCTAGTTCGGGTCTAAGACCTAGGAGTTTCTATCACTTATATCTGTTTATACATAGGAATACGCATATGCACATCTAAGTGAAATATGTGTGTGTAATAGTTCAAAAAGATTCAGAACAGTTGACAATAAAATGTCTAAGCAGTAACAGTGAAAAGTGACCCAGGAAATTGCGTGGCTTTCTCCCTTTTGTGAGGTTGACTTTGAGTGTTGAATGTTATTTTCTAAGTCCCATAACTGATTATAGCATTTCTGCTCTGCATTTTAATGAGTACTTGTTCTGAAATAGTGACAAAACTTGTGAGAATGTTTCAAATTGTCCAATAATCTGAAAGCGTTTCCTTTGCTCCACGGCTGACCCCATGCTTCTCATTCTCACCCTCTGGAGTTTCTTTCCGTGTGGTCAGATTGTAGTATTGACATGTCACCCTCTGCTCTTCTATTTTAGGAAAGCATCTATTAGGCACTTCCTACCAGGATATTTTTAAATCCTTTATGATACGGCCGCCACAAGAATAACTTATTCAGAAACGGTTTAAGGATGTGAAACCCATGCCTAATGCAATCACAGAGTGCCAAGAGAGAAAAGCTTACTTTATTCTGTGACTGGCACATGTTCGGAGAAACCTAGCCAAGCAAGCTTCATTTTGTGACCCTCAAGACTCCTGTAAAATAGCAGTTCCTCCACTACCCCTTCCATTAAAATCCTCCCCCTTGGTCTCAGATATTATGATGATTGACCTTGACTTTCCTATTGCATTTGAAAGAGTTGAAAGTGCTTTATCACTGTCGCAATGGATTCGATGAGCTCTAGTGTTTATTTGAATATGCAGAATATGTTGTTCATGTTCTGATTAAGGATGAGAGTAAGCAAATTTTATGGGATTTTATTAAACGGTGTCTGCCTAATTCATGCTGTGCTCAAATGAAGGAGGTGTCTGCATGTTCTCTTTAGTCAATTAGTGGCCGGAGTAATTTTGGAAAACACTACAGGACCAATGACTCCTTGTTACATTTTATTTATTACAAAGACAGCGGAGAGACAGATCACAAAACATGCCCCATAAATGACTGAAAGATTCAGAATGTTCTAAACATGAGGTTACCTTGTTGGTTTATTTCAGTCCAGAAGGTTGAAATTAGTGTAAAAGTAAACATGTTCCAAGTCAAGGTCTGCTTTCTGTTGTACATAAGCACTTTGGTTTTATAAATTCTTGTCGGCGTTTTAATGATATACTTCGACAAATGTGTTTGTTTCTACAAAGGTTTAATTGTTCCAATAATTTAGGCTTTGTAGAAATACTTCTAGTTATTCATTCATCTTACATTGAAGCATTTGATAAAAAACAGATGGAATGTTTAGTCTATGTCAAGCCATGGGTCACAAATGAAAATGATAAACACACAGCACTAACTCCTAAGGATGTCTGATATCTAAAGAGACGAGAGCCACCGGGACTCTGTCAGACTTTTGCAAAAAAAAAAAAAAAAAAAAAGATGTTTCTTATATTAGGTTTTAGAAACTACAGTCAGGGTCTGATGTCAATGCAGAGGGCAAAAAAGAGAAATCACTTGGAGAAAATTCAGAAAGTTGCTCCCCTGGAGACAGACACTCGCGGCTTCTGGATGGAAGCCTCGTTAGCAGGCCGCTCCCTGCACAGTTGGACTCATTTCCCCAGGGTGGGCACTGCACGTAGAATCGGTGAAAGGAACTGCATCTTGGGTTGCTCATCTCTCCCATCTTGGCTGACAGTGGCCTCGAGAAAATTAATTTCTCTGTTTCTTTGGGTAAAAGTTTTTCAGACTTAAACTCCTTGCTTGAGTGCTTTCAGCGCCGCTCACGTGAGTCATCTGCCTCCCAATTACTCCAAACTTTGGCAGGAAACTGTTAGCGACGGGATTTGAGTCCCAGCAACCTGGTGGCACGATGTGTCTGACGCATCAGCCTCATTTCCTGCTTCCCCATCCCTGCTGAGACCATGAGTGGGCTCTGGCTCTGTCGGTGCCAACTACAGCCAAATGCTAACTGAGAGCTGTGCAGACCCACACCCCCGAGGGTCAGGCACAAATTGGTCCTGTCCAGAGTGACGGGGAGGAGAATCAGTCCCACCGCACATACTGCTTGGTTTGCCCTTGTCTGTCTCAAGGCCGTCATTGCTTGCTTATTCTCTAGTCCTAACTCCAAATACTGAATCCGGGGAAGGGAGAGGAAAACGTGGGGTGCTTCCTTCCACTGCTAAAATTTCTCCTTCTTAAGACAAAGTCTTTCTCCTACAAGAGTTTGTAAGAGATACCCTTGAAACATTTTTGCTCCCATTCTATCTTGTAGATACAATGCACTTAAAAAAAAAAAACTGTAACTGGTATGATTGACATCTAAAAAGCCGTGTCCTGATTTATTCAAACCGGTGTGTTTGGAGATAATTATATAGTCACAAAACCATCACCCCCACCAAGGTCACAGACATACACATTAGTTCCCAAAACTTACTCCCGTCACCTTTATTAGATTTCAAAATAAAAGACGTGTGTGTAGGAACACTTTACAAGAAGATCTACAGTCAGAAAAAAAAAATAGGTATTCTATACTGTTCCGTGAGTTACTGGCACTGTCCCGTATGGCAACTCACCAGCAGTGTCAGGAATGATTCCTGTAAGCAGAGTCAGGAAAAAAGTCCTGAGCATCGCCAAGGTGTCTGGACTGTACCTTATGGTTCTCAGGACTTACTCCTGCTTCTGTGTTTGGAGACCACTTTGGTTGCATGCAAGACAAGCACCTTAACTGCTTTACTGTCTCTCTGCATTTTTGTCTCAAGCAGTTAGGGTGTTATATTTTTTTTCCTTTTTAGGTCACACCCAGCGATGCACAGGGGTTACTCCTGGTTCTGCACTCAGGAATTACCTCTGGCGGTGCTCAGGGGACCATATGGGATGCTGGGAATTGAACCCCGGTCGGCCGCGGGCAAGGCAAATCCCGTACTATTGCTCCAGCCTCAGGGTGTTATATTTTTTAACTATTCATTGTTTTTTCGGGGATGCCGGGGGTCACATCTAAGTATGCCGAGGGCCTTATGCCAGACTATGTACTCCGAGATCTCTCCTGGTGGTGCTCAGGGAAAAACACATTAGTTCCCAAAATTTACTCCCATAACCTTTATTAGATTTCAAAATAAAAGACGTGTGTGTAGGAACACTTTACAAGAAGATCTACAGTCAATAAAAAATAAATAAATAAATAAAAATTTGGGGGGGAATCCAACTAGGATTAGCCATAATCAAGTCAAGTGCCCAAAGAACTGTCCTCTCACCCCTATCTCTCCAACCACTTAAGTATGACTTTTTGATTCAATATTTCTGATAGCACAGCGGGTAGGGTGTTCGCCTTACAAGCGGCCAACATGGCCGACCCGAGTTCGATTCCTCCGCCCCTCTCGGAGAGCCCGGCAAGCTACCGAGAGTATTCGATATGCCAGACACAGTAACAACAAAGTCTCCAATGGAGACGTTACTGGGCCCGCTCGAGCAAATCGACGATCAACGGGAGGGCCTTTACCTTTACCTTTTATTTAAAAATAGTTTAAAAATCGAATATTCTTTACTTACTGTAATTGTTTTATGTATAAATCAAGTTTTTCTGAAACTATTTGCATGATAATTAGTATGAACTCATGTAATGCATGAAAATAAAAAATAAAAAAAATTAGATTAAGGATTTGTAAAATCGTCATATTTTTGTAGCAATTTCCTCAACACAAGCATCCTAAATTTCTTTCTTCTGGGGAGTTTAGATGTCTAGAAAAAATGCTAAATAGCAAGAGCAATTGAGAAATTTCTTTACAGAAACCAAGAATTACAAAATAATTTCAAACTCTACTATTAGGTCTAAATGAAGCATTAAATGTAATATGCATAAACTATTGCAAACTATCTAAAGATAAAGAGATTTTACCCTTTAAAACAAAGAAACTTCTTTGAAATAACCTAATTAGTACAATAGATTTTATTTCTTTTTTACTTTTGAGAGATTCTATGCGTAAGTAGACTAGCTTCTTCATTTTACCAGTACTGTATTGGCCAAACACAGTAACAACACGTCTCACGATGGAGATGTTACCTGGCCCTCTCGAGCAAAATCGATGAACAATGGGAGGACAGTGCAGTGCAGCGCAGTATTGGCACATACATTTTGCTATCAAACCTGAAAACTACAGTAAAACAATTAGCTTGTGAATGACATTCTTTCAGGAGGCTTGTATTGAGTAATCCTGGACACAGCCTGAACGCAAGAGGGACAAACCAATGAGTGAAAGTCACTTATAGTTTGTGTTTAAATTCCAGGTAAGGAAAACAGAGATAAATGTCATTACCTACTAATTGACATGAAATGCAATAATGGGTAGGGGTGGGGAGGATATAAAGACATCACCTGGGAGAAAATCCATTTTAACAGGAATTATAAAGAAAATCTGACAGATGTGTTTCAGCAGAGACTGAATGAATGGGAATGGTGTGTTTGAAGTTGGCAGGACTAGATATCCAGAGAATAGGTATCCTGTGGCTAGTTAATATGGAACAGGTCTTTGGACTTTTATTTATTTTCTCTTCAAGAAATAAGACAAAAGTCTCTAGATGTTAAAATATGCGACTGAATTGCTTTTCTTTACTGCATTGCTTTTGTACCAAAATCACAAAATCCTGGGATATTTTGGTGTGGATGGATCTGTGCTTTTTCCTTTTTTATTATTATTAGTGAAACACCATGAGGTACAGTTGTAGACTTGCAAATTTTTGTGCTTGGGTTTCAATTATACAATGATCACGTACCCATCCCTCCACCAATGCCCATTTTCCATCACCATGGATCCCAGTATCCCTCCCACACCCATCCCCCCATCCCACCCTGCCTCTGTGGCAGGGCATTCCCTTTTGTTCTCTCTCTCCTTTTGGGTGTTGTGGTCTGCAAAAGAGGCATTGAGTGGCAATCATGTTCGGTCTATAGTCTACTTTCAACATGTATCTCCCATCCTGGGAGGATCCTCCAAACACCCGTTATTTAGTGCTCCCTTCTCTATCTGAGCTGCCCTTTTCCCTAGAATGCCTAGCTGGCCTCTAAGCCATGGAGTAATCCTCCTAGTACTGATCTCAGCTATTCTTGGGTATTAATCTCCTATTTTGTTACTTTATATTCCCTGATGAATGCAGATCTATGCTTTTGACCTCGACGTCTGTTTCTGTGGTTTCACTCTGATTCTTGTGACTATATAATCGATCTTAAAGTCAAATATTTTCTATGCTAGTTTTCATCAAAATCATTATAGCTATTTTAAACTTTTCAAAATAACTGTATAGATTTGATAAATCTACAGTTTATCAAAATAGAATCTGAGATCACTTAACTAGAAATACATATTATTTCTCCGCCCCTCTCGGAGAGCCCGGCAAGCTGCCGAGAGTATTCGATATGCCAGACACAGTAACAACAAAGTCTCCATTGGAGACGTTACTGGGCCCGCTCGAGCAAATCGACGATCAACGGGAGGGCCACATATTATTTAAATTCATAAAAGTAATAAACATAAAATAACATTTTGTTGCATCTATATATTACTTTTATTATATATTCCATATGTCTTACGTTATGTATCAAATATGAATGTTACATAATATATGAATAGGTAGTTTTAAATGTTTAACTTATGAGTTGTACCAATGTAGGTAATGCATCACAATTAACTTGCAAGCCAGATATTGCCAGGCCTGTCTTAAATTTAAAATTATACTTTAGAGGGAACTTGTAGATAGACTGCAAGGCATCTGATTCAATCCCTGGTGTTTCATGATTCCTGGGAACCATGGGGTGAGCCTTTGTGACCCCCTGAACACCAAATAGAATGCTACTTCGCAATTTTTATAATTTCATTGGCAAGCTCACTTTTTAGATTATGATTTGACAATTAGGATTAAAATACCTTAAATTTTCTAATATTTTGTTGTTAGTACAGAGATAAATAATTACTCTATTGATCTTTGTGCCCAACACCTTGTTAAATCACTTTTTAAGGCTACTTGATTTCGTACATTCTCTTGTCTTTGAAGTGCATCATTATTTATTTAAATTTTATTTTGGGAATTTTGAATTATAAAAAATAATGAATTATAAAAAACAACTTGCAGGCTATCGAATGTAGCCTGCCCACAGGGCAGAGTCTGGCAAACTCCCCGTGGCGTACCCAATATGCCAAATACCAGGAACAATGATGGGTCTCATTCTCCTAAAGAACCTTGAATATAATCTCAGGGCTAGGATGAAAGAGACATTACTGGGGCCTGCTCGAGGCAATCGACGAATCGAATTATAAAATGATTAATATCAGGAATTCATGTCTAAAACATTCCATGACTCCATTCTCCAACAAAGCATCTGCTTTCCTCCATCATTGTCTGTCTATCCTCCTCAATCCACCAACACCACCCACCGCTCCATCCCTCACCCAGACCCCACCCTCAGTCCACCAATACCACCCCCACCCCCATCCCCAACTGTGGTAAGTTTCCTACTGAAGAAAAGTTCTCAGCTTCAGCTGCCTTTGGGCGTCATTTGTTATATTCCAGAACATACAATTATTTATGAATGGTGGCGATTTTAAGTCTGTGTTGGTGACCTGTTATCTTTTGTTAAGTATTATATTGAATATTTTTATGACACTAGATGATGTGTTTTCATAGTTGATTTTATGACATTGAAGATGATTAGTTCTTCCTAAATTGCTAAATTTGCTTTGTGTAAACCGATTCCATTGCAGACTCTCTTTGCATATATTCCAGTGAACATACACCTGTTCTTTATCAGGGATCGATTATGTACATGGACATAATCACTTTACTGCAGACGACTCATTTTGTCTTGCTTTATCTAGAGATAGGTTGGATGTCTAAGTTCAAAAGCAAGAGAAAGCCATTTTCTTTCTTAGTCGTACATTTGCAATTTTTAAACTTACTACTTCCATACTTTTGATATTGGTATAAAAAAATGAGTTTTAAAATGACCTTCCTGCCTTTGTTTTTGGAATGTACATTTAAATAAAAGTTAAGCAGAATCAACCATTTAGAGTACCTGGCCCTTGAACTTAAAAGATTGTGTAACCAATGACATTATTTAATCATACAGAGAACTGTTCTGATTTTTTTCTTCTTGAACCATTTCCTATATCAATGTTTTTATAAGGAAGCAATGTTCTCAACTGGATTATCCTGTCTATTAGCAGAAGTCGATGCTGATGGTTTTTTCTTAAAAGTTCCTGGAAGGTCTTTGACAATTTTTTTCTGGTTCCTGATATTTGTCATCTGTAGTTCCCTCTTTTCCTAGAATAAAATTAGCAAGATATTTATCAATTTTGTGATGTTTTAAAAGAATATACTTTTAGATTTTCTGATTTTTTTATTTATCTGCCTTCCATGTTATTTGTATGCCATTTCATATATTATTATATAGGGTGGGATCAAAATACTTTATAGTTGTCTCTTAATTCTGAAAGTAGAATTTTCAACAAATTTTATTTATTTTGGAATTTTTTAAAGCATGTTCTCAAAGGTATAAACACTCCATAAGCATTGTTTTAATGTATTTTAGACACTTTTTATGTGTTTTATCATTAATGAGGGGTATACTTTCTGACTTTTATGGATTCTAGTTTGATCATTAAGTTATTAATTTACAAGGATTCAAAATACATTTTGTTAATGATTTTCAATATATGTTTGGAGCATTAGTTTAACAATAACTATTTTTTTTTTGCATTTTGGGTCACACCTGGCAATGCACAGGGGTTACTCCTGGCTCATGCACTCAGGAATTACTCCTGGCAGTACTCAGGGAACCATGTGGGATGCTGGGA
This sequence comes from Sorex fumeus, assembly GCF_029834395.1. Classification (NCBI taxonomy): domain Eukaryota; kingdom Metazoa; phylum Chordata; class Mammalia; order Eulipotyphla; family Soricidae; genus Sorex; species Sorex fumeus. The sequence continues at coordinate 2,206,043 of NW_026606149.1, read as the reverse complement.
ATCGAACTCGGGTCGGCCACGTGCTAGGCAAATGCCCTACCTCCTGTGCTATCACTCCAGCCCCTTAACAATAACTTTTATGCTGATATTTTTCTGATATTTTCAGTGACTACATTATGTACACTGAAGAAAGCCTCTGAGTATGGCCTTCAATATATGTACATTTGATATCTTTTATAATAGTGTACACTCCTATTTTATATTCTATACTTAGAAAATCATTTTTAATCTTAATTTTGTCTTATATATAATTTTTTTAATTTTGAACTTATTGTATCTATTATACAATTCCCACGTGTTCTCAATAAAATAATCCCATCCTTGGTAAACGATCACTTTTTATTGATATCCTGTGATATTAAATTTGCCTAATATTAAAATTGCACCTACCTTATCATGATCAAACTTTTCAGGCTATATATATATACATATATATATTTCATCAGACTCAATTTTTAAAGTAAGCTTTTTCTAAAAAATCATTATTATAACTTGCTAGCACCTACACATACAATTTTCAATTAAAATTCAAGGGGTTGGTAAAATTCTTTCTGATAAAGCAGTCTTGATTTTACTTCTTTGTAACATTTAGATGCTCAGTTATTGATCAATTATTTTGATTGTAATATTTCTACATTATTTATTTTTATTTTAACCTTGTACCACTCCTGGTGGGCTGGAGAGATAGCACAGCGGTAGGGCATTTGCCTTGCATGCAGCCAACATGGCCGACCCGAGTTCGATTCCTCTGCCCCTCTTGGAGAGCCTGGCAAGTTATCGAGAGTACCTCGACCGCATGACAGAGCCTGGCAAGCTCCCCGTGACGTATTCGATAAACCAGACACAGTAACAACAAAGTCTCCAATGGAGACGTTACTTGGCCCGCTAGAGAAAATCGATGAACAACGGGAGGACAGTGACAGTGACCCCTCCTGGTGGTGCTTGGGGAACCATAGGCAGCTGCCAGGGATTGAACAGAGGTCAGCCACATGCAATGCAAGTGCCTACCTCTGACTGTCTCCTTTTATTGATTTTTAAAATGAGCACATTTATATTTTAATCTTTTAAAGAGATTGATTCAATTAATTCCTTGTTATATCTGGGTTATTTTACACTATTATTCAGAAAGCAGATGTCTCTCTATATCATATTTGAAATCAGACGCTCTAGTGTTATGAAAACGCTTATGATTTGGAGATGGAGAATGTTTATGTATTATATATGTACATATATAGTACATACATACCTATTGTATATGTTATTTTTTGGCCACATCCAGCTATGATTAGGGTTTCTAATTCTTCACTCTGCAATCATCTGTGGTGGTCTCAGGGGACTTTGGGGTACTGGGCATCGAGCCTGGGTGAGAATGCATGCAAGGCAAGAGCCTTACCCATTGCTCTCTCTCTCCAGCCCCACTCCCCCATTATATCATTATATTCTTTAAAGTCTTGACTACTCTCTTCTTATTTCTGCAAATTCCTCTTGAACTTGTCCTCAGGTTTTGATAATTCCATCACTCTTTATTCAGCATTAAATCATTTGGTCCTCTTGATATATAATCATCGGGTACTGGCAGAGGAACAAAGGCATGCGGGTCCCGGGGCTGAGATCTCCAAACCTGCTTGGATTAGGGCTGAGCATCCTCCACCCAGATCCCCCATATTCCAGTAGGCAGGGGTCACACCCACCAACTGGCCCCCTGGTGCCATGTAATCCCATCAACAGCCAAGACCCAGAGACTATAAAACCCAGCTCCCGGAAGTGCAAATGTGGCCACGCGACATCTTATTATCTCATTCTTACTTTGGACAAACTGGCAGGCTACCGAATGTAACCTGTCCACACGGCAGAGTCTGGCAAACTCCCTGTGGCGTACCCAATATGCCAAATACCAGTAACAATGATGGGTCTCATTCTCCCAACCCTGAAAGAGCCTTGAATATGGCACTTTTTTAAAAAATCTCAGGGCTAGGATGAAGGAGACTTTACTGGGGCCTGCGTGAGGCAATCAACAAACAACAGGATGGTCATGATCGTGATCGTGATATTCATCAAGTTTTATTGCAGTCTGCTAATCAATGTTCTTTTTAAAAGTTTGATTTTATTGTATCTGGATATTTCACAACGTTGTTTGTAGAGCAAATGTCTTTCTATGTCTATTTGAAAACAGAAGATTAGTGTCATGAAAACTCCTTTATGATTTGGGGGACTGGGGGATAAGACCAGTCAATCAAATAAATGGTCTCCGAAGGGAATATTAATCCTGTTGAACCAATCATGATTTTTCTTCTAAAATGTGTTCCCAAAAGGTCCATAGATCATTTCATTGAGTCCTTTTTCAATGTGGGCTTAATAAACATTGTTGTTAGCAGCTAGATCCAAGTTCTTCCTGGCAACCCTGTTTGGAGAGTCAGTGACATGAAGAGGTAGGTTTGGCTGTAGAAGCAGAGGCGAAAAAAAGGTATCCTAAGAGTGGGGAAAGTGGCAGTTTTAGAGAAACTGATGATGCTCTGGGAACTGTAAATTCCAGGGACTTCATTACTTCCCTCGCCCCCACTGCCATACAGCCAAATACACACACACACACACACACACACACACACACACACACACACATACATACACACACACACACACCAGACTTAATTGCAAACTTCATTCTATCAAAAATATTGTTCACAAGAAATTCAAAGGAAAATAAATGCATAGTGTGCCCTAGCTGTTGCATCCACACCTCCTGTGACTTCCACACTTAATACAAAATTGATTGACAGATCTCTGGACTCTGCTTTATAGGCAGTCCAGGAACCCAGACAAAAATCCCATATATTTTCTGGTAGATGAAATAAAAAAACACGTTGCTACATTTCTCCTGAAATAGTACTTAAGGTCCCTTATGCGTTTTCTATGATAAAAAATTGAAGTGTATATGCCCATCTTACAGTGGGAGGAGGCAGATTAATGAGAATCTAGTGACTTTCACTTTCTTGGGAAACAGTAACTAAAACTAAAAGAGAACTGGAAGTCAAGTCATTAATGATTCTATAGTATAATATAGAAGTATAGTAGCAATTTTTGGACACACCCAGCAGTTCTTAGGGCTTACTCTTGGTTTTGCACTCTGGATCACTCCTGGGGGGTATTGAGGGACCATTTGGGGTGCTGGGGACCGAACACTGGTGGACCGCTTACCAGGCAAACAAGAGTCCCATCTGCAGTTCTGCTCTTTGGGTTTGGAAGAACGTTTCTGAAGTTCGTTCCTTCTACCATCTGCTTCCCTAGTACAAACGGATATGCAAAGAGATTCAGTTCATCTTTGATCAGTGTCCAGGCTGTTGGACCAGAAATTAATACTGACCATGAATTGAATAGGGAGCAGAGTTTTGTAAACAATCTGAATATGTCACTTAAATCAGCCAAAGCTGATTCCAAAAGCCAGAATATAAAGTCAACTTTGGAAAACTCCCAAGCAACAGGAACGAAGAATCATAGACTAAACAGGCAAACAGCAAGGAAATTCCAGTCAATGCAGCGTGCTAACTGTGGTTAGGTCTATCTGCACTATTTTGTGTGATGCTTTGCCAGACCAGAGCTGCTGAATGAACCAGGAAGAGGATGTGTAGCAATGAGTTGACACTGTAATAAATAGCATTGAAATATTTTCTTGTTATCCTTGCTAGACCAATTTGTTGCACATAATTAAATTACACTAGGCCATCAAGAATTGACTTCAAAAAACTTATAGAGTGCCAAGAACTCATTAAGGACTTTTGGTGTGAGCCTAAAGGCTGGATGGATTTAAAAACATGGATGGTTTTCCACGTTTTTGCTTTTAGGCTGAAAGGGAAAAATCTGAATTGTGAAAATGGAAACAAAACATAAAAATTGGTAGGCTAGCATTCCTAATTTAGTTTTCCTTAAACCCATACATTTTTCTAGATTAATAAAAAGTAAAACAAATTAATTAGGGGCTGGAGCGATAGTACAGAGGGTAGGGCGTTTGCCTTTCATGTGGCCAACCCAGATTTGATTCCCAGCATCCTATATGGTCCCCTGAGCACAGCCAGGAGTAACTCCTGCATGCTAAGCCAGGAGTAACCCCTGTGCATTTCTGGGTGTGACCCAAAAAATTTTTAAAAAAAGAAAACAAATTAATTAGAGTTTTCATACATAAAGCAAAATACCACTGAGGCACTTTATTACTATAGAGTGTTTTGTTATTTTATTCAGTTATTTCTGTGAAATCTTTAAATGAAGAATTTTTATTTATTTTTCTTCAGTTTTTCCTTTTATTAGTTTGTCTTTTTTTGCTCAAGCGGGCCCAGTAACGTCTCCATTGGAGACTTTGTTGTTACTGTGTTTGGCATATCGAATACTCTTGGTAACTTGCCAGGCTTTCCGAGAGGGGCGGAGGAATCGAACTTGGGTCGGCCATGTTGGCCGCTTGTAAGGCGAACGCCCTACCGCTGTGCTATCACTCCAGCCTTATTTTTCAAAAGATATTTGTGATAGGAACCAAACATACAAAGAGACAGAAATCTGATTGATGCAGGGGTTTGCTTGAGAATATCACCAGCTCTACATTACTTCACTCCTGATGCCAGGAAACTATATTGTGCTTTTGCAGCACAGTTTGAGAATCACTGTATCTGAGGACTGTCATCACTGAGATCTTACAGTTGGTGACTAGACAATGGGAGGCAAAGTATGTTTTTGATGTCAAATACAAAACTGAACTAAAGGGAAATGAAGAAAATGAAGATGAAGTCATCCTAAGTCTTTGTTATACACTCTAGAAAGCTAAATGTAAGGGCTTAATTAATAGCACAACAGGTTGGACATTTTTCTTGCATGCTGCAGACCCTGGTTCGATTTCCAGCATCCCATATGGTCACGGGAGCACCGGCAGGAGTAATTCCTGAGTGGAAATCAGGAATAACCACTGTGTATCACCGGGTGTGACCCAAAAAGAAAAAAAAAAGAAAAAGCTAAAAGTAGTGGAAGAATAGAAAGAAAATGTTCTGTATGGTAACTATGTCGGACACTGAGCAAATCTAGATTCTCTCTAAAAGAACTTATCTTTAGAGAAGACAAAGAAGAGATGCCATATGCATTCAAAATGCTCTAGGAAAGAACAATTGAAAATTATATGACACTACTAAAGTGTATAAAATCAGGTTTTATATCTAAACAAAGTTATTATTTTGTACATCATTTATACAAATAATTTGAAACATGCCACATCAGACCTGAACACCTGAAGAACTTACCATCAGTACTCATCAATACATTGGCTCGACTCTTCACACGCTACCTGTCTGAATGCAAGGTTCCATCCCAATGGAAAACCAGCAGGACTGTACTACTGTACAAGAAAGGAGACATCCACGACATTGGCAACTATCGCCCAATCTGCCTATTGGCTGTCATCTACAAACTATTCACTCAAGTCATCATTAATAGGATTAGCAGAACACTAGATGAAGGACAACCATGTGAACAAGCTGGATTCCGAAAAGGATTCAGTACCATCGACCATATCCACACAATAACCAAGCTCATTGAGGTATCTCGGGAGTTCAAGATGCTGCTCTGTCTAACGTTCATTGATTTAAAGAAGGCCTTTGATTCTGTTGAGATGGAAGCGGTCATGGGAGCCCTAGCCAATCAGGGCATACAAACTCAATACATCAGGATCCTTCGTGAGCTCTATTGCGGATTCACTACCAAGATCTCACCATTCTACAAAGAAGTAATCATCGATATCAAGACAGGGGTTCGGCAGGGTGATACCATTTCACCAAAACTCTTCAGTGCCACCCTCGAGAACATCATGCGAGGACTGGAATGGGAAAACATGGGAGTGAAGATAGATGGTCGGCAACTACACCACCTCCGCTTTGCTGATGACATCGTTCTAATAACACCAAACATCAACCAAGCGGCACAAATGCTGAACGACTTTGACCATGAATGTGGAAAGGTCGGACTACAGCTGAATCTTATGAAGACAATGTTTATGAGAAACAGCCTTGTTCCTGACGCTCCATTCACTCTCAATGGAACCACCATCTCCGAATGCAATAGTTATATATACCTAGGTCGAGAAATCAACATGATGAATGACCTGGCACCTGAGTTGCGCAGGAGGAAGAGAGCGGCATGGAATGCCTTTAAGTGCATTGAAGAAATAACTAAAAGGACAAAGAACCTCCAGCTATGAGCACATCTCTTTGATTCCACTTTTCTTCCTGCGTTAACATATGCCTCAGAGACCTGGACCCTACGAAAACAGGATGAGAACGCTATTCGGGTCTCTCAAAGAGGAATCGAAAGAACTATGCTTGGAATATCACGATTCACTCAAATGAGAGATAGAATCCGGAGTTCTGATCTTCGTCAACGCTCAAGAATCAGGGACGCTGTCTCATTTGCCAAGACATCAAAAATCAGATGGGCTGGACACGTAATGAGGTTTACAGACAACCGCTGGACTAGAGCCATTACTGATTGGATTCCACGGAACATCAAAAGATCACGTGGACACCCACCTACAAGATGGTCAAACTTCTTCGTCAAGACCCTGAATGATCAGTTTGAGGCTCTGCATGATCCTAGAACGAACAGATACCATTGGGTTATGCTAGCACGCAACCGGGATGAATGGAGACGTTACTGGCACCTGCTCGAATAAATCGATGAATAACGGGGATTAAGTGATTAAGTGATTAAGTGATAAATGATGCCACATTTAGGAATTTTCCAACAGCTATCCAAGAGGACAAATTCTTCCTTTTATGAGTTTTAAGATTTTTCTTTTCTAAAGATATTTAAACCAGGAGAAGAAATAATCACTAGCAAAATGCACATTATCAGCTAAAATCAGAGCCTATGCGAACAAGATTTTATACACACTTTTTTGCTCACAGATAACTAAATTTAAACATGTATAATCTCCTGAGATATTTTAAAACCCTCAAATTTTCAAGTGTGGAAATCAATTGAAGCATAAAAAATATTTTCAGAGTATTTAAGATTCTACTTGTCCTTAAAATGCTTTCTTTACGAGTTTCTGTACTAATTTCTAGTTTTCAGAAACTGTTTATCAGCTTCTGAAAATAATTCCTTTGCTTAATAACAAGTTTGTTGTCACTAAGCATGCAAAAAGCAATAGTTTTCCAGGTAATTTTAAATGTGAAGTTCTGTTCTTCAACAAGTATGTTTTATAAATATCATAAATATTTCATTTAATATTTTAGTGACATATGCTAGCAGTTTGTTAAAGAATTTGCAAATGTTGTAAATGAAGAATAGTTTCATTTATTGCTTCCATTTTAACACTAAATTTATTATCAAGTTATTCAATTGAAATGTATACATTTAGTACTTGATTCTATGCTAAATAATTAAATACAAATTTTAATTATTAGTCATGTACATAGCTTTTCTACACATTTTTCTTTCTTTATAATAATCTTTTGTGATTTCAGGGAGATGTAAGAATAATTGGATTACCTCCTCCATTGTTTATATTTCAAAATTAACTTCAAAGAAAGTTAAATGACTTTGGATGGAAGCCTGACCTTTCCTCTTAATACAGAGATGTACTGCATAAAGAAATCACATGCCTGAAAATGAAGTTTAAGTTTGGAGAACCTATGAACTTATAAAATATCCTCTGGTTCAAAGGTCAAACCACAATTAGGAAAGATGATGGTGAGCAGAATTTTTAAATTACTTAATATTGAAATCATCATCTTGGGGAAATGAATGGCCCTCTGGAAATGGTGGAAAAGAGATGGGTCCTCTGCTGTCTCCGGGAATAAAAAGTGAGAACCTCTATAAATCTCTTCTCTACTTAAAAAATGGATAGAATGGTACAACATGTGCATTTCTAGAGCATTAGAAATCAACCAAAGACTAGCTATGATTTTTTTTTATGAAAAAGAACAGAGAATGGTGTAGGCAGGGTGCTTGCTCTGTACTTGGTAGTTTGGGATTCCATCCACGGAATCACGTTTGGTCCCAAGAGCCCCACAAGAAATGATCGATGAGCTCAGAGCCAGGGGTAAGCTCTAAGCACAGCCAGATGTGGTCCCAAAACAAAACAAGCAAAACGAACCAAAACACTCGGTCTAGTAAAGACAGATTTGTGTGGTCTTTCAATAAATACCAAAGCCCACAAATACAAGCAGACTTCTCATATCTCCACAAGAGTCTTAGAGCCCATCACCTTTGCAGCCCCCAGAACTATAAGCCCTGCATCCACAGCAGGACCAATTCTAGTACTGAGCACTTGATTACTTGACATCCCACTACTCATCGATTTGCTCGAGCAGGCACCAGTAACATCTCCATTCGTCCCTGTCACGTGCTAGTGTAGATGTGTGCTAGTGTAGACCAATGGAATCTGCTTGTTCTAGGAATATGAACAGCCTCAAACCGATCATTAAGGGTCTTGACAAAGAAGTCTGACCATCTCATAGGTGGGTGGACACATGGTCTTTTGACGTCCCCTGGAATCCAGTCGGTAGTGGCTCTAGTGCAGTGATCATCTCCAAATCTCATTACGTGTCCAGTCCATCTGATTTACGACGCCTTGGCAAACGAGACAGCGTCCCTGATTCTTGATCATCTACAGAGGTCGGAACTCCGGATTCTTTCTCTCATTTGAGTGAAACGTGATACTCCAAGCATAGCTCTTTTGATTCCTCTTTGGGAGACCCGAAGAGTGAAGAGCGTTCTCATCCTGTTTGCATAGGGCACAGGTCTCTGAGGCATATGTTAATGCAGGAAGAATAGTGGAATAGAAGAGATGTGCCCGGAGCTGGAGTTTCTTCATCCTCTTAGCTATTTCTTCAACGCTCTTGAAGGAGTTCCAAACCTCTCTCTTCCTCCTGCGCAACTCAGGTGCCAGGTCATTCATCATGTTGACTTCTCTAACTAGGTACACATAACTGTTGCATTCAGAGATGTTTGTCTCATAGAGAGTGAAGGGAAAGTCAGGAAGCGAACTGTTTCTAATGTCTTCATGAGATTCAGCTGGAATCCAACCTTTCCACACTCATGGTCAAAGTCAGCCAGCATTTGTGCTGCTTGGCTAATGTTTGGTGTTATTAGAACAATGTCATCAGCAAAACAGAAGTGGTATAGTTGCTGACCATCTATCTTCACTCTCATTCTTTCCCATTCCAGTTGTCGCATGACATTTTTGAGGGTGGCACTGAAGAGCTTTGGTGAAATGGTATCACCCTGCCAAAACACTCTCTTGACGTCAATGACCACCTCCCTGTAGAATGGTGAGATCCTGGTAGTGAATCCTCAATACAGTTCATGGATGATCCTGATGTACTGAGTTTGAACACCCTGTTTGGCTAGGGCTTCAATGACCACTTCTATCTCGACAGAATAATTGGTCTTCTTTAAATCAATGAATATTAGACAAGCGGCATCTTGAACTCCCGAAAAACATCAATGAGCTTGGTAATTCTGTGGATATGGTTGATTGTGCTGAATTTTTTTGGAACCCTGCTTGCTCGCATGGTTGTCCTTCATCTAGTGTTCTGCCAATCCTATTCAGGATGATTCGAGTGAACAGCTTCTAGATGACAGACAATAGGCAGATCAGGAGATAGTTGCCAATGTTGTGGATGTCTCCCTTCTTATACATTACAGTCCTGCTGCTTTTCTATTGGGATGGATACTTGCATTCAGACAGATAGTGTGTAAAGAGCCGAGTCAATGTATTGATGAGTACTGACGGCAGATTCTTCAGGTGTTCGGGTCTGACCTTGTCTGGGCCTGGTGCTGCTCACTTCTTTACCTATGAAATGGCATGTCAGATTTCGGAAGGGAGAACGTTGGGAATGACATATCCATCCTGTGGAATTTGGTATGTGGGCAGGTGGGCGTGGCTTTGAAGAGATTCGAGCAGAAGTCATGGATAATCTTCTGGAAGATATATTGATATACTGAAAGTATATTGAAAGTATACTTATATATTGAAAGTAATGAACAGGAACCAAATTATTTCATGTTGCCTGGATCAGCCAGTTTAGCTAAAATGCAGTTTCAGCCAAATATCATAAAGGATATCAGAAACTGTTGCAACTGCCCCAATGGTAGAGCACATACCTAACATGTGAGAGAGTCTGAGTTTGGTCCCTGGGACTTCAAGGGATGGAAGTCAGGGTCTACCCTACCTGACTAAGCACTGCAGGTGTGGTCCTTCTGCCACCCACACAGATCTGCTGGACTGGACACTTGTTTATTATTAGGACACTATATTATTAGGCCATCGTTGCTTGGCCAAAACACTCTGGGAGTGACCTGGAATCCCTTCAAATCCAGGAAAATATTGAAGTAGAAATTATAAACAGATATTTAACTGGAATCTGTAAAGGTATTTCTAAAAAAGTAGAAATTCTCACATATTTCTAGAAATTTAAAAGGCGAATCATGAGGAAAAAACTAATTGGTCCCTGAATATCAGCTCTGACATTTAGATCACTTTCTCCAGGAAATGGAAGTCATAGAGTATTTTAAACTGTCGACCCTTGAAAGCTTGGGTGAATGCATACCTAGAGCCTCTGAGGAAAGATGGAAAGAATGTTGATTTATGGGAAAATGAGATTAGGTGCCAGTAATTAAGTACTCATACAAGAGGGGAAATTGATAACTTAACATTACAGGAAAAATTTGATCACAGATCTCCCATTGTTCATCGATTTGCTCGAGCGGGCCCAGTAACATCTCCATCGTGAGACTTGTTGTTACTGTGTTTGGCATATCGAATACTTCACGGGTAGCTTGCCAGGCTCTGCTGGGCGGGTGAGATACTCTCGGTAGCTTGCCGGGTTGTCCGAGAGGGGCAGAGGAATCGAACTTGGGTCGGCCATATTGGCCGCTTGCAAGGCAAACGCCTTACCCACTGTGCTATTGCTCCAGCCCAACAGGAAAAGTAACATTTTTATATTTAGTTTATATCTATCATCACTAAGTGTAGCAATTATAAGCAAAACAAGTCCTGAGAGAGGAGATTATAATTTCCAGGGTTTCATATAAAGTTCTAGTTTAAGTTTAAAATAAAAGTTATACACTGAAGTAGAAAAACATGACCCACATGCAGAAAAAAAAGAAAAAACGTCAACATAAGCTCTCCCTAAGGAAAGAGAAAAACGATATCTAAGAAGCTATTATAAAATTTTCAAAGAACAAAATGAAATTGTCTAAATAATGGAAGGGAAATATTAATTAGAACTGTGTCACCAGATAAATAGTATCAACAAATGAATACAAATTATTCCTAAAAGAACTGCAGAAATTCTAGAGTTATTTTTTTAAAGTCAAAATTAGTGGATCATATCAACACATATCAGTTTTAGTTAAAAAATATATCAGCAAATCTTGATGCTGGATAAATAGAACAGATGGTTAGGAGCTTGCCTTTCACCAAGCAGTCTTGGGTTTGACCCCCCAGTTCTACATATGGTTCTTTGAACACCACCAGGAGTGATTCCAGAGTGTCCAGCAAGGAGTAAGCTCTGAGTACTGGTCATGTGGCCTACCTCCTCCTATGCTCACCACCACACAAACACCCACAATTAGCTAATCTGAGATTAGGTAAATTGAAATTACTGTTTTTTTTTGGTACACAGAAGAAAATCAAGAATTATAAAAGAAAAGCATATAGAGCACAGAAGTCCATGAGATGCACTGAAGTAAACTTAACAAAATGAGAGACCCCCAGTAAGATAAGTCCAATTTTACTTAAGTGTGAGGAAAAATTTAGGCTCATATATGTAATAACCACAAATGATGCCATACCAAGTGACATCTGTGAAATTCTAAATGTACCCACAGTGGGTAGGGCATTTGCCTTGCACACGGCTGATCTGAGTTCGATTCCTCGGTCCCTCTTGAAGAGCCCAATACGCTACTGAGAGTATCTTGCCCGCACAGCAAAGCCTGGTAAGCTCCCCATGGCATATTTGATATGCCAAAAACAGTAACAATAAGTCTCACAATTTGTTGTGAGACATTACTGGTGCCCACTTGAGCAAATTGATGAACCACAGGAGAACAGTGCTACAGTGCTACCCAGTGAAGTACTTCAAAACATAAAGAAACAACTCTTCTTTATGTTTGTCTTCAATAAAAAATTATACTTTCAAAAACAATTCTCAAAAGATTGAGTTAAATTCTCATCAAAACCTTGCACTGAATGCAGAGGAATGATTTCAAGCGCTAAAGGAAAAGTATCATCAACTGACCATTTTATATTCAACATTACTAAACTCTAAGTAGAAAAAACATGAAAAAGGAAAGTTTTAGACAATTACAGATACACAAAAACAAGCTTTCAAGAAAATTAGAAATTTCCTACAAGAACAACTGAAAGAACATCAGAGTAACAGAATGTAGTTCACATGGTAGAGAATTGGGTCTAATCCCTGAGGTCTATCAAATGGTTCCTACAACTAAGTCCTAAAAATAATTTTCAAAGAGTACATTAGTCGGAATGAAAGATACCAAAAAAATCACTCAATATCATATAAATAAAAATGGAGTGATAGCACAGCGGGTAGGGCGTTTGCCTTGCACGCAGCCAACTATGGCCGACACGAGTTCGATTCCTCCGCCCCTCTCTGAGAGCCCGGCAAGCTACCGAGAGTATTCGATATGCCAGACACAGTAACAACAAAGTCTCCAATGGAGACGTTACTGGGCCCGCTCGAGCAAATCGACAATCAACGGAGGGCCTTTAACTTAACTTACTTTATGAAGGGAATGACAGGTAAATATAAAAGATATGCTAACATAATTTGGGTAGACTTTGCTGATTAGAACAAATGCATAAAACAATAATCATGAAATAGATTTTGTGGGTTTATATTTAAGTGACAATGGGAACACAAATGAGAGAAGAAAGGGTGTGAAGCTATCGTTATCGCTATATGCTATTGAAATTAAAGTAACATTAACTTGAACTATAACTTTCAGATCAAGGGACTTTTGAAATAATATTTTAATTAATTTTGGGGCCATCACTTGCCTTGCGTGTGACTGAGTTCAGTCCCTGGCACCCAATAGAGGACCTCAGGCATTGCCTCAGGTAATCCCTGATTGCAGAGCCAGAAGTAAGCATTCAATGAGAATTTCTTTGGTTCACGTCTTTGCCAAAATAAGCCATTCATAGACTACCAGAGCTAATTATATGCCAAGAATAAATGTATGTATCTGTTCACCATGACACAAGAATGGTCACAGGAATAAGAGTAAAAGGAAATATCTAGACCCCAAAATACCTACCAACAAATGATAGAATTTATTAAGTGAAATACTCTACTGAGAAAAAAAAGTTATAGAGTGCTTTTAGATGGAAAAAGGTGGATAATTCCAATAAAAATAATTCAATCAATAATAAAATATTGGAATTCAAATTGTGATTACATTCATTTCTACCTGACCTTGATTTTAATAGTCTATGATAACGGATATTAAAATAATGGCATATTATCATTGAATAATCACTGACTGTTGGTAATGATACTTGCGTTTCATTAATATGATAGTTATATTTATGTCCTAATTTTTTTTTTTTTTTTGCTTTTTGGGTCGACCTGGCGATGCACAGGGACTACTCCTGGCTCTGCACTCAGGAGTTACTCCTGCTTCTGGCGGTACTCAGGGGACCATATGGGATGCTGGGAATCGAACCCGGGTCGGCCACGTGCAAGGCAAACGCCCTACACGCTGTGCTATCTCTCCAGCCCTATGTCCTAATTTTTAAGTAGAACAAAGAACCAAAGTTATCTTTTTAATGTACCACTTTAATTTCAGTACAGAAATTTACACCACATTAGAGGAAAACACAATACATTTAATGTAAAGATGAAACTAAAGGCAAGATAATCTGACAAAAAGAAAAGCATATTTTTGATAGCCTATGATTAATACACAAGTAATAATTAGAAAATTTGCAGTTAAAATCTAAGCTTTTGGAATCACAAAAAATGTTGTCTTTTGTTTTACTTTAAGTTTTCTATTTTTAATCAAGTTATGACTAAAATAAAGGAAATCAGCAAAGTACACGCTGGCTAAATATAAATGCTTTAAATGTTTCAAAAATGAACAAATTAAGTAGAAAAATGTTTGTGTTGAGTCTCACACTTGTATAACTGTGGTATCAACAAACAAATATTTTCAGATAAAAGATGATATTGAAATGAAAATGTTTATGAGTACTTTGTTTAGAGAAAAGACGTACAGATATTTCATAAAGAAAATAAATACTACATGAATTTGACTATTATACATTATCTCAATTAAATTGTGCTAGTTATATTTAAAATAAATTATATATTTATTTTCTGGATTTTTTTCTACTCTAAAGTAGTATCATGATATTAATAATATTAATTAAATAACTAGAGAGTATTAATATTTTGTTTATTTTTTTTTCTTTTTGGGTCACACCGGTGATGCACAGGGGTTACTCCTGGCTCATGCACTCAGGAATCACTCCTGGCAGTGCTTGGGGGACCATATGGGATGTTGGAAATTGAACCCTGGTCGGCCACGTGCAAGGTAAATGCCCTACCCGCTGTGTTATTGCTCCAGCCCCTGCTTTTGCTTATTTTTAAAATGCAAATCAATGCATTATCTACAGAATTGTCTTTCCATATTACATAACGAGGTCGGTCGTATCTAACAGTGCATCAGAATGTGATTGCATGTAGACAGTCCGATTTACCCTACTGAATGCTCTTTACTCTACCTAAATATAAAAACTTACTTACTTTGGTATGTTCACCATAGACAATTTTCAGAATGATATATGTTTTCTTATTTTTAAAATGCAAACTAACCCATTTTCTAGAGAATTGTCTTCCCATTTTCACTAATTCACATATTGAGGCCCTGACTACCAGTGAATCAGTCTGTTTCAGACATGCATCTGGTTTTGTTAACAAGTGTAAACACGATTTTTCCATCTGTATTCTCAACTCATTGAAGTTTTTATTGAATTTCACTTAATATGTTTTTATTGAACGAATCTTAGACTCCCCAGAGCTAGAGTTAGATATATAGAAGACACGGCAGTTTGTGCTCTGATTTTGTGTTATTTAGATCATTGTTTTATTATTATTATTTTTAAGTAAAACAAATACACACTAAACTGAACATTTCAAGAAAAGCATATTACTTGCATTCTAGACATTTCAACAGTGTAATAATTTAAATTTCAAATGTAGAATCAGGTCATATATCAAAAGAAAAGTCAAAGACCCCTTTATGAGACAAAAAAGGAGATCTGGGCACTTTTTTTATTAAGGTGATTTCTCTATGCTTGGAGTGGACCATGGCT
The DNA here is from genome assembly GCF_029834395.1 of Sorex fumeus. NCBI lineage: Eukaryota > Metazoa > Chordata > Mammalia > Eulipotyphla > Soricidae > Sorex > Sorex fumeus. Next base: position 2,190,670 of record NW_026606149.1, on the reverse strand, counting down.
TGCAAAGAAACAATTTGGGTTATTCCTGAGTTCAAAATGTTGATCAAATCCTGCCTTTCTCACAGACTTTAAAAATGTAGAAAGAAAGATTCTAATGAATGAAGCATGGTAGAATTTATAACCAAGACACACCCATTTCGAGAAAGGGCTGTTATAAAAAATCCGGTCTATATACACCGGATTGATAAATCCGTATAAATATTGATACATAGTATACATGATGCTTATCGATTCACTGACATATTTATTTCTTTTCCAATTTTAATGTCTCTTCCTTTGTACCTCCCTATTGTTTCCATTTTTTCTAGAATGTTATGGGGATTTTGTTCTATCTCATTGCAATTTCTATTCAGCACTTTTACTATACCTTTAATTCAGTCATAATGTTTAAACTGATACAAGAGTCTTATTATTTAAACCATTTGTACAAATCAAGATGACACTAAAATATATATTAGACAGTGAAAACATATTAAAAGCAAGATAATAGAGCAAAATATGGTTTTATAAAATTAGGCTTGTTAATTTTTTTGATGATGGGAACCAGAGAGATGGTATAGTGGGTCAGAAACTTGCCTTTCACACGACCAAGTGGGGTTTTATCCCTGCCACTGTACATGGTCCCCAGAGCACTGCCGGAAGTAAAAAGAGCATAGTCAGGTGTTGCCACCAAAAGAAAAAATTATAAAATTAAAGTAAAACATTTAACTTTGTTTAATTTCCACATATTTGTAGACTTTTCGATTTTCTTTTAACTGTTTCTAGTTTCATTGCACTTTAAACATGTACTTAAATGACTTAAATGTTTGTAGTCTTTATTAGTATTTGTTTTGTAGCTTTCTACCTCCACCACCCAGCCGTTGCCACACTACAGGATGCTTTCCGGATGCTTGGGCCACGATTCACGCACAAGTGAAGCCCCACAGAACAAGATAAGCGGAACGTTGAGACCTTGGACTTCAGGCTCAACAGACCCGGGGACAGAGATCCTCTGCCTGCTCCCACCAACCACAAGTGACAAAGGAATTAAAATCCGGAGCACCACCCTACCCTGCCCTGTCTGCTTCCACCAACCTCTGGCGACACAGGGATTGGATTACACACAGAAGACCCACCCTACTGGTACCAGATAAATACCTCACCAGCAGACCTCCACTACCTCCACTACCTCCACTACCTCCACTACCTCCACTACCTCCACTACCCAGCCACCAACACGCTCCAGGATGTTTCTAGACAGCGCGGCACAGCATGAGACACTTAATACTGATCTTCCAGGATTGCTGCACCATATTAGATAGGGTTCGAATATAATTTGAACCATGAGAACACCTACAAGAGCAATTAGAACTGCCCCAAAAGCTTCTATCCCTCTCGGAGAGTCTGGAAAGCTACCAAGAGTGCCCCACTCACACAGAAGAGCCTGGCAAGCTATCTGTGGCGTATTCGATATGCCAAAACTAGTAAATACAATGGGTCTCATTCACCTGACCCTGAAGGAGCCAACAACACAGCAGCGTTGAGAAGGATGTGGAAGGAGAGGCTCATAAAATCTCAGGGCCAACCTAGGTTGCCAAAACGAAGAAGGACAAAAATGACTGTACTTTCAATGCATGTATACTGGCATCAGTTGCATCCATAGAGGTCCTAATGGTACAAGCGCGAAATATTAAGTACGACATCATTGGTCTGACCAAGATGAGAAGGCATCAATCACATCACAACATTTTCTTTTTTTTTTTTATAATTTATTTCTTTATTGAATCACTGTGGGAAAAGTTACAGAGCTTTCGGGTTTAGGCCTCAGTCATGTAAGTATCAAACACATTTCCCTTTACCAATACTTATTTTTAACCGTGAACCCCAATAGAACCCCACCTTCCACCCCTCCCAATTCCTGTGTGGCAGATGAGTTCTAGTTAATACTCTATCTACTTTGACTAGATACATTGTTTCGATAGAAGATGCACAATTGTTGTTTAGAGTTTATGACCCCCCACCCCCAATCAGATATGCTGAAACAGCATTGTGAAATGATTTGCTTTCAACAGCTGGGTTCAAGAATTAAATGTTGGTTTTGGATTTCTGCTGTTTTACTTATTAACCCTGGAAGTATTTCTATTAAAAGTTAGATAGTTAAGAGATTGGTTTCTGTGCTCTGGAGTCGTGGCCGTGCCGGAGAGCCGCTCATGGGGGGCAGCTGGTGACCTCGGTCGGGCGTGAAGGACGGCCCAGAACGCCCCCCTTCCCATGAGGCCCCTGCCGCCCCCCGCCCCCGGCTCAAACCTGCTGTCCACAAGGCTCCCGTGCGGCCGCCATCTTTCTTTCCAGAGAGGAGCGGGCGGGTGGGAAAACACCCTTTCCCCTCCGGGCAGGCATGGTGGCGCGGTTTAACACATAGTCCATTTGCTTTTCTGCTCCAAATCACAACATTTTCGACACTGGAGAAGAACTGTTTCTTGGAACATGCGACAAGAGTCATTGATGGTGTTGGTGTCATTATCAACACAAACTTGGCCATGAGCATTGATTCATTAGAATATCTAACAACCCAAATCGTACAATTACATGTGAATAGATGTGGCTCACTGCCGGCAGTTTCTATCTTCATTGTCTATGCACCAACATCCAATTATGATGAAGGAGAAATTGAGAAGTTCTACATGGAAATGGAGAAGTTCTCTAAAGAAGACCACACCTTCTACAAGATCATTGTCGGTGATTTTTTTTTATTTTAGACTTACACATTTTTATGCTTGGGTTTCAATTATACAATGATCAAGTACCCATCCCTCCACCAGTGCCCATTTTCCACTACCATGGATCCCAGTATCCCTGAACACCAAATTTTAGCCAAGTGGCACAAATGCTGGTCGACTTCAACCGTGAGTGTGGAAAGGTCGGACTCCAGCTGAATCTCACGAAGAAAATGTTTATGAGAAACAGTCTCGTTTCTTGACATTCCATTCACTGTCAATGGAACGACCATCTCTAAATGCAAATTATGTGTGCCTAGTTCGAGATGTCAACAATGACGAAAAACCTGGCACCTCAGTTGCGCAGGTGGAAGAGAGTGGCTTGGAATGCCTTCAAGAGCGTCAAAGAAATAGCTAAAAGGATGAAGAACCTCCGGACTGGGCACATCTCTGATTCCATTCTTCTTCCTGTATTAACATATGCCTCAGAGACCTGGGCCCTATGAAAACAGGATGAAAACGCTATTCAGGTCTCCCAAAGAGGAATCGAAAGAGCCATGCTTGGAGTATCACACTTTACTCAAATGAGAGAAAGAATCCCAAGTTCCAACCTCCGTGGACAGTCAAGAATCAGAGATGCTGTCTTGTTTGCCAACGTGTAGAAAATCAGATGGGCTGGACATGTAATGAGATTTGTATACAACCGCTGGACTAGAGCCATTACGAACTGGATTCCATGGGATGTCAAAATATCGGGTGATTGCCCACCTATGAGATGGTCAGACTTCTTTGTCGAGACCCTGAACAATCGGTTTGAGGCTCTTCATGTTTCTAGAACGAGCAGACACCATTGGGCTACACTAGCAGGCGACAGGGACAAATGGAGATATTGCTGACACCTGCTCCAGCAAATCGATGAGTAACGGGATGTCAAGTGATCAAGTGATGAATTTTAGTTGATGAATACTTTGGTTCAAGTTTTCTATTTCCTTAATGATGTAATCCTATTTATACATTATTGAGAGTTAAGCATTAGTGTCACTATGCTTACTGTTTAGCATATTATCATTGTATTTCTCTATAAATTCTGTCAAAGTTTACATCTCATGATTTTTTACTTTGAATTTTTATGTAAATATTTTACTGAATTATTATTATTAAAATGTACATTGTGCCTTATAACAATTTTAATTATTTTTTCTTATATCTTTTGATTATCAAAAGACAACGACTGTCTTTGTATTTTATTCACATAAATAGAGAAAAAAGAATATATTATCACCCTGAAACAAATACTTTGAAAGCTTATCAGAGATAAGGAACAATTTGTACAGAACAATTTAAAACAGAACTCTTGTATTATAAGAAATATGTTAAGCCAGTATAAAATCAAGAATATTATGTTTTATTCATATTGAGATATAGTTTTTCCACCCCGAAGATATACCCTTTTATGTATACTGGCATAATTTGAGTGTATGCCCCATTTCTATCAATTTTATCCTGTTTCAGAACTCCTCTGATTTAAGGTTTACATGTATTTAAAAATATTAACAGCATATACAGCTGCAGGTAATATAAATGCCAATCTTCGTTTGATAAGACCTTGATATTTAGGGATTCAAAAATACCTTAAATTTTGAAAATAAAATTATTTTATTTAATTTATTTTCTTTCTGACCCATACCCAGAAATGCTCAGGACTTACTTCTGACTGCACTCATGGATTCCTCCTGGTGAGGCTTAGGGGACCAGATGCAGAGGCAGGGATTGGACCTATGTGCATGGGTATCAGGCTAGTACCTTACCCACTGTACTGTCTCTCTGACCCAAAGAGAGAATTACTTTGAAAGCAAAAATTAAAAACATATTTATAAAAATTATAGCACTGTAGCACTGTCCTCCCATTACTCATCGATTTACTCGAGTGGGCACCAGTAACGTCTCCATTGTGAAACTTGTTACTGTTTTTGGCATATCAAATATGCCACAGGGAGCTTGCCAGGCTTTGCCATGTGGGTGAGATACTCTCAGTAGCTTGCCGGACTCTCCAAGAGGGGCAGAGGAATGGAACCCCGGTCATCTGTGTGCAAGGTAAATGCCATACCAACTGTGCTATCGCTCCAGCCCAAGCAGATGGTATTTAAAAATAATAAGGGACCAAAACCTGAAAGGAGGATACCGTCAATAAGCGCATAGGGTAGGCATTATATTTTCTAAATTCAAATTTCTGGCTGCTTAAGACAAACTTATTAGAGGCTGGAGCAATAGTACAGCTGCTAAGGCACTTGCCTTGCACACAGTTAACCAGGGTCAAATCCCTGGCACCCCACAGAGTCCCCTGAGCACCACCAGGAGTGATCCTAGAGTAAGCTTCAAGCCAGGATATTATGTTGGGTTATAATAACTATAACCCAACATAATATCCTTCTCAGTAATATGGAGCCTATTTAAAGCCTGAATTATGTACACCATGAAAACCTCACACATATTTCTCTTGATAACCTGAGCTTTCCTGACCAGACTTTTTATTCTCTTGTGACTAGATAGTTTGGAAAGCAAAACTGTAGGCTGATATAACATCAGAAATCGACACACTGTCTTTGCCTTTAGCAATTCAATGTCAGCTGAAATGGAAACTCTGGAAATCAGTGTTTGGTGGTTATCTATCTAGACTGGCTACATCTTGTTAAAACAGGGCATCTGTAGAGACCTAGAGCTGTTGAATGGAACTGTTTAAAAACATGTGCTATGTCATTACTTCTCTTTTCTTTATCTGTTAGTAACTTGTGCTTCCTCTGGGGTTATGCGGTGTTGGGAATTAAGCTCAGCTTTGTGCATGCAAACCATATGCTTCAGGCCTATCAGCTATTTCTCTGGCTCTAAAAACCCTTGTACATATATAGGAACAATCCATTCTCTGGCTACATCTTTAGTAGCACTGTAGCACTGTCCTCCTATTGTTCATCTATTTGCTCCAGCAGGTACAAGTAACATCTCCATTGGGAGACTTGTTACTGATTTTGGCATATCGAATATGCCGCGGGGAGTTTGCCAGGTTCTGCCATGTGGGTAGGCTATTCTCGGTTGCTGGCCAGGCTCTCAAGAGAGACGAAGGAATCAAACCCAGGTCAGCCATGTGCAAGGCAAACACCCTACCCGCTCTACTACATCTTCAGTACTGGCCATAATTATAATTTTAATCCAGGTGCTCACACCTGTAAGAAAGTTCTGAAAATCATCTTTATAGATTTGGAATATTTACTACCTCTGATAAGACATCCCTATGATTAGTGTTATACTTTCTTAAAACAGATATGAACAGATTCAAACTGATTTTCATTTGTTTTGTTCAAAACACTCATTCAACTCTACCCTTGTGTGGTGGACAGAGTACAATATCTAATCTTCATGTGCAATAATAGAATTACAAATTATAAATTTTGGTAGCAAGCTTAAATATTACCCTCCCTTTTCTTCTTGATCAATTGACATCCTATTACTCATTGATTTACTCGAGTGGGCGCCAGTAAAGTCTCTATTCGTCCCTGTCACGTGCTAGTGTAGCCCAATGGTTTCTGCTCATTCTAGGAACACAAAGAGCCTCAAACCGATCATTCAGGTTCTTGACGAAGAAGTCTGACCATCTCGTAGGTGGGCAGCCACACGATCTTTTGACGTCCCACGGAATCTAGTATGTAATGGCTCTAGTCCAGCGGTTATCTCCAAATCTCATTACATGTTCAGTCCATCTGATTTTTGATGCCTTGGCAAATGAGACAGCATTCCTGATTCTTGACCATCGACGGAGGTCAGAACTCCGGATTCTTTCATTTGAGTGAAGCGTGATACTCCAAGCATATCTCTTTCAATTCCTCTTTGGGAGACCCAAATAGCATTCTCATCCTGTTTTCGTAGAGCCCAGGTCTCTGAGGCATATGTCAATACAGGAAAAACAAATGAAGAGATGTGCTCAGAGACAGAGGTTCTTTGTCCTCTTAGCTATTTCTTTTATGCTCTTGAATGCATTCGAAGCTGCTCTCTTCCTCCTGTGCAACTCAGGTGCCAGGTCATTCATTATGTTTACTTTTCAACTTAGGTGAACATAACTGTTGCATTTGGAGATGTTTCAGATTTCAGAAGGGAGAACTTTGGGAACAACATATCCATCCTGCAGAATTTAGTATGTGGACAGGTGGACGTGGATATTGAAGAGATCCGAGTAGAAGTCATAGATAATCTTCGCCATTGCCCTTCTGGAAGATGTGATAGATCCACCAGGATATTGAAGGGCACTCATCTTCTTCCTGTAGCTGGCAAAGGACAGGCGGGTGTTGCAAATGTTTTTCCTGGCTTCTGGCACATCTGCTACCAGTGCTGCTCTTCTTTCTTCTCTATTTGAGGTCTTCCTTTATTGCTTCTCTGCACTGCTTTGCAAGCTTGGAAGTTTACTTGAGGTTGCCTGAGGCTTGAGCGAATCCACGTCGGTGAATAAGCTCAAGACTTTTCGAAGACAGGTTTTTTTTTGTGGCCATCTCTTTCTTGGCCTTCTTAACACAATCATGCAAGCGCTGAACCAATCGATCGTATTCCTCATCAAAGTTGTCAACAATGGCATTTTTCCATGTTTCCACAACCGTGCCAAAGAGCTCCCAGTTGGTGGTCGTTCTGGGAGTTCTCTTCTTAAACTTTGCAGCCCTTTCTCCTCACTCCATCAAGTAGAATTTTACACAAAAGAGATGGTGGTCCAATAATGTTTGGAATTTTGGAACAACAGCGACATCGGTCGGGCAAAACCGCCGGTTGAATATGAAGTGGTCAATTACATTGTAGAACCGTCCACTGGAAGAGTCCCGTGTCCAACATTTAGATTCAGCCTTCTGGAACTGTAAGTTACCATGAATGGTCTTGAACTCAGACATTCTCTCACCCTGTTCTTTTCATTCTAGGCCTTGGGTCCTGATCTGGAGTTCTTCGGCTGATCTTCTCGGTCCTATCTTGGCATTGAATTCACTGACCATTGTAAAATCTAAACATGCTGAAGGTTGTGTGTTCGCAGGCTTTCTGGATGGCTCTATCTCACGGCCCGTGTTCAGTGTTCTAGAGCCACTATGTGTGGCCTGGATCCGGATGGCTGTTGGCCAAGGGCAGAGGAAGGAAGAAGCTAGAGCCAGGCTAGTTTGTCTTAGTTGCAGTTTACTCCAATCCTCTCTTCATTCACTCCAGTCTCCTCTCCTCTCTCTGCTACTCCCTTTGTCTCTCCAGGCTGACACAGCCCCCAGTCAGGTAGCCAAATCAATATAAGAAAACCCTTCCTGAGGGCCCACCAAGTTCAAAGAGAACACCACCTAGGATATTCCAAAGCCCTTCCTGACTGCCCAAGGGCAAAATACCTCCTAAGGTGTTTTTCTCCTTTCCTCAGTCCAATAACTATCAACATAGCAATACTAGTTATTTTTGTATGGACACAGTAAGAGATACCATTGAGACTTGTAGGGCAACTCTCCTGGAACATCTTGCCACAGACTCAGACTACAGCGCTCAGGCCAGATTAATTTTTTCCTAACACTAGCAGGGTTCAAATCTGGTTATTACTTTTTGGATTATGACAGCATTTGTCCATGCCTAAACTCTTAACTTTTGGCAAGACCCATCTCAATGCCAGATAGCACATAGATTACAGCTTGCCAAGTTCCATCCAGTTCCTCATCAGGACCCTGCTTTTGGGGGCACTAGAAAGTAAAGGCATCTGAGGCTTACGTGAGAGAACAGATGCCCAGGAGGGAAATGTCACTGAGAGTCATATTAAAAAAGCATGTCTTCTTGTGTCCATACAAAAAGGACATTGCTCTGAATAAACTATGCAAAGGACTTAGGGAGAAAAGAAAAACTATATTTACAAGTCAACAGAGCACAAAGAAAGAAGTTGCAAATAAACAGAGAGGAATGGGAGTACTGTGATGGGAGCAACCCAGCATACCTAAACTACCTTAGGATATGCAGGAAGGACAAAACAGTGTTATCCTACAGACCATGATCTTGTAGAAGGTGTGGTCTTCTTTATAGAACTTCTCCAGCTCCATGTGGAACTTCTCAATTTCTCCTTCATCATAATTGGATGCTGGTGTGTAGAAAACAAAGATAGAAACTGCTGGCAGTGAGCCACATCTATCCAATTGTAATCGTACTATTAGGGTTGTTAAGCATTCGAATAAATCAATGTTCATGGCCAAGTTCGTGTGGACAAGAACACCTACACCACTGGCGCCTCTTTTGTCGCATGTTCCAAGCAACAGTTCTTCTCTAGTGTCGAAACTGGCATGATGCCTTCTCGTCTAGTCAGACCAATGATTTTATGCTTGATCTTTTGCGCTTGTACCACAAGGTCCTCGATGGATGCATCTGATGCCAGCATACGTGCATTGAAAGTACAGACAGTCATTTTTGTCTTTCTTCATTTTGGCGGCCTAGTTCGACCTTGAGATTTTATCAGCCTCTCTTTTCTCATCCTTCTTAGCGCTGCCTTATTGGTGGATCTTTCAGGGTCAGGGGAATGAGACCCATCGTATTTACTGTTTTTGACTTATCAAATATGCTACCGATAGCTTACCAGGCTCTGCCATGCGGGCTAGATATTCTCAGTAGCTAGCCAGGCTCTCTGAGTGGGATAGAGGCTTTTAGGGTGGCCTCTAATCACTCTTGCAGGTGTTCTCATGGTTCAAACCATATTTGAACTCTATGAAATATGGTGCAGCAATCCCTTTTCAAATACTGAAAGAAAATCAGAAGTGAAACATATTTCAATTGATTGTATACAAAAGGAGAAGTGCTTGGAGGATAGGTTAAGTAATACAAGGCAATGGATATGACTCCTGGTCTCTAGGATTTTTTTTATGCACAAATAATCATAAAGATGTGTCGAGAACTTTCAGTTCCACCCTAACTTATACAATGACAGGCAGAGTATGAAATGGAGAGACCCATCCTCTCTTTTATTTCCTAAGTACTTTACTGAAAGATAACTTTTAAGAAAAAACAGCATCAGTATATTACAAGCTACTAAAAATATAATTTGTAGTAGTCTCATAAGGATTTTGACTATTTGCATAGTATTTAATATCTTAATTGAGAACAGAATATTTTCCTGCCTCTGGATGGTGTTCTGTTAAGTAAGTGTTATTATTCATTTTAAAGCATACTTGCTGGGAGACTTCTGGTGAAAATTTTAATTATGGGCAATATTTAAGATGTTGCCAGAAAGTCCGTTATGAAGTAAATCGTAAATCTTCTTATTTAGAATTTAAAATTAACAAGAAACAGTTGAGAGTCCCTACTGCACATTTTTACTGAAATGGTGGCATACATGGGACTCAAGTGTTTGTGCCGTAATATTTATGTAAATTCTCTAAGACATTTCACTGGTTGGTGCAACATTTTCAGTTTTCAGTTTTTCTATAATTGTTGTCATCTACGACACAATAGTCTAATAAATCTTTGTAAATGCTCAGATTTAAAAAATAAAGGGCTAAAGGGATAGGACAGGGTATAAGGAACTCATGTCCCTTCCATGCGGAAGACATTGGTCCCCTGACCACAAACCTTGGGGTAACTCCTGATTACTTCCACTAGTGTCCTGAGTTCAATAATCATGATATAATGATAATAATTATTATTATATAATAAATGATTATGATTTTATGGTATATAAATTATAATAGAATATACTATTTTAATTTATCGATAGCAGAATATTTCTCAGCTATTGAAAGTTCTATTTTTTTGCTACATAGAAAAGTAACTCTTTAATGCATGATTGTTTTCCAGTGACTAAAACTGACTCTGAAAGTTGCAATCATTTATTAATTAATGCCAAACACATGAATAAATAAGGGAACAGTACATAAATGAATGAATGGCTAATCAGAAAGTTTTAGCTAGAAGACAAATGGGATAGATGTCACAATGAAAAAATATGTGTGCTCCAAGGATGACAGCATATTAATTTCCCAGCCTACCTGTTATGTAAGAGGCTACAAATATTATAACAGGACATATTTTTATTATTCTTTAATTTAATATGAGCTGCACCTACACATTGAAAGATTTAGCCAAACATAGGAAGCAGGAGAAAGTAACATAGTAAGCATCTTTGCTTCAGCATTCATATAACCAAAAATTGTAACTTTCTAGCTAATTATAGTCATCTTCTAAGAGTTCAATGCAACCGACAATAGTAAACCGAAATACAATAACAATTAGTGAGAAACAGATCTATCTTTTCCTTCCTTCCTTCCTTCCTTCCTTCCTTCCTTCCTTCCTTCCTTCCTTCCTTCCTTCCTTCCTTCCTCCCTCCCTCCCTCCCTCCCTCCTCCCTCCCTCCTCCCTCCCTCCCTTCCCTCCCTCCCTCCTCCCTCCCTCCCTTCCCTCCCTCCCTCTCTCCCTCCTTCCTTCCTCCCTCCCTCGCTTCCCACCCTCCCTCCCTCCCTCCCTCCCTCCTCCCTCCCTCCCTCCCTTCCCTCCCTTCCCTCCCTCCCTCCTTCCTCTCTCCCTCCCTCCCTTCCCTCCCTCCCTTCCCTCCCTCCTTCCTTCCTTCCTCCCTCCCTCCCTCCCTCCCTCCTTCCCTTCATCCTTCCTTCTTCTCTTCCTCCCTCCTTCCCTCCCTCCCTCCCTTCCTTCCTCCCTACCTCCCTCCTTCCCTACCTCCCTCCTTCCCTACCTCCCTCCTTCCCTTCCTTCCTCCCTTCCTTCCTCCCTCCCTCCCTCCCTCCCTCCCTCCCTCCCTCCCTCCCTCCCTCCTTCCTTCTTTCCTTCCTTCCTTCTTTCTTTCTATCCCTTTTTCTTTTTTATTTATTTTTGGGCCATACCTGGCTATGGTTTACTTCTGGTGCTATGCTTAGGAATCACTCATGGTAGTTCTATGTGAACCATACAGGGTTCTAGGGATCAACCCCAATGGAACACAGGCATGGCCAGGGGTAATCTTACCAGCTGTGCTCTTCTGTTCTGATGCTCTGATTCTAACACAATAGTTTTCCCTAGTTTTCAGTCTCAATGGCCTTGATTGGATATTTTTGTGATTTGGGTTTTTCTTTTAGAGATAACCTCTAGTGGCTCTCTGGAGCTATTTGATGCTTATTGCTCTGGAATTACTCCCAATGTGGGGTGGTACTAGGACCATGTGGTGTTGGGGACTGAATCTAGGACTCCTAGATGCATGTACTCAGCACTCTGAACTATTCTCCTAGTCCTGAACTGGATACACATAGAAACTAAATTCTAATCATAATGTCATCTATTAAAGCAAATATATATATATATATATATATATTATCCTCCCTCATCATAATACTTACATTGTACCACTGGAGAGATACGCATATCTGCATTCTCTATTGGCTTTCAGCTAAATAGATAAAGAGATCAACTGCAAGCTATTTTTTTTAACAAATGTAGAACTCATGGGATACAATTGTTGCTTCTCAAGGTGTAGCTGCCCTTGTCAGTGGGGTTTTGAAACATCTTGACCTATTCACATCACTTTCATAATGGAAAATAAAGTATCCCAAATGTATCATCTATACAATTTGTCTTCAAAGAGAAAGCAAATGCAGTATATTAAAGGGTCAGCTATACATATTATATAGTATTCTTCTTAAACCTTTTCTGAATTTAAGAAAAATGTACCTTTAGTATTGAAGCAGCTATAAAATTTGTAATGAAAATCATTGTGACAAAATGCAATGATACTAACCAGTTTCTTTATAAAGAAAAATGCAAGATTGTGTTGTGAACACAGATACAACATCTAGCAATACAAAAAGTATAATACGAAAAGCATAATATTTAGTATCTGTTTAAGTGCACATAAAATTGGCAATAAAATTAATGTAATTAGTCAAATCATAAGCTACAAATTAAACATTACAGACTTCAAGGATTAATTGCCCAATTTACTTCTTTCACATATGAATTTCTGTGTGTCTTGAGAATGGCACAGATATATATTGACTTGGCCAAAATTATTTTTGTCATTAGCGTGAGAACTGCCACTAAACACATGTTGATTATTATTCTGCATTCAAATTTGAGACACATTGCAGAATTTTGGAGACACGTTGTGGAAAGAAGTTCCTAACTTCTTCCCAGCATGATATAATTTTGGATTAGAGGATAGAGCAAACACAATTATTAAATAATCAGGGAAATTTACACAACTTACTCAGTACTTAATTACATTAATATTTAAATCTGACCTTACTGAAAATCTCTGGTGATGCAGTAAAAACTTGTATTAAAATGCAAATAAGAAGCTAAATAATTGAAATTGTTTAAAAAATGTGCATTCATTTGTTTTTGTACCTCCCTTCACGTAGATTGAAAAGACAAAGTCTGAGATTTACTACAGTGGAGTGTGAGGGAGCTTGTCTTGCACAAGACTGATCTGGATTCTATTCTTATGATGTCCAGCTCCTAAGACACACCAGGTGTAAGCCCTGTAAATCTCTTGGTGTGACCTTCCAAATAAAAGCATTGTAAATACATAATTTTCCTTAAATATTATGGGATACTTCAATGTAAATGTTCACACACAGACATTAATTATTTTTAACTTCTCTTAAATTTGAGCCATGTTTTCATCTTATTTTGCTAATTGTGAAATCTTTATAAAAATTGAAATCAAACTTAATAAGAAATTTTTGTTTAAATGCCACACAAATTAGGAATTTATGTAAATTAGAAGTGACAAGGCCTACATAATTGTCCAAAAGAAGAAACATCAGTAACTTGGGTCTAATTGTGTCTATATATAAGTATATTGTAATTATGACCATACACTTATAATATTAATGTAATTGCCCTAAAATTTCTCATATGCAGTAAATTCCTATTCAACTCTTCTATGATTTATTAAGAGCATCTCAAAACGTTACATAGAAGATATATTTACATTTTTGTGAATGTAAATGTAGAAATATTTGGATTTTTCTCTAATAAAATAGTTGTACTTTAAGTTTGTTGGTGATGAGATTTCACTTAAACTTAATTTGCATAACTTGGTTACATACTTATGGTTTACTATAGAGAAAAGAATGCATTTTCTTTTTTTGCATTCCTTTTCTCATTAGACTTTCTCTAAAAGGAAGTTCTATGTTTAAAGAAATAACTGTGAACTTAATCTCCCTCTGTTCTTAAAAATGGGGAGTTTCCTTTATTTCTACTTACATCTGCAAATGGGAAGATAAAGTTAGATTTAAAAATTAGTGTTTTTTCACAGCACCCAATAAGAGAGAGAGAACAAAAGGGAATGCCCTGCCACAGAGGCAAGGTGTGATGGGGGGGATGGAGGGTGGGAGGGATACTGGGATCCATGGTGGTGGGAAATGGGCACTGGTGGAGGGATGGGTATTTGATCATTGTATAATTGAAACCCAAGCACAAAAATTTGTAAGTCTACAACTGTACCTCATGATGTCTCACTAGTAATTTTTTTTAAAATTAGTGTTTTTTTAAATATTAACAATTGCCAAAGATTTAACCTGTTTTTTCCTTTAGGGAAAGCTTTGTCAACTAGACATTTTAAAAGAGCTTCAGAAAAGTGAACTCTCTTTCCTTTACTCTCTTCTAGAAGCTGAAAGACAAAATTAGCATGCCAGTATTCACAGGTGCAAGATTTGCCCACCATAGATTGGGAGATGGGCATGAAATGACATATCTTCTGTTTGGTGACTCGAATCTCTTTATTGCATAAAAGTCTTGGAAAAACAGGGTGAATGGAGGAAGTCATCTCCCAGATCACACAAGGAGATCATTGATCATAGCCTACAGTAGACCAGTGGTAATGAAGAAGGTTAAGAAATCAATTCCTTGATCTTCTTGTTTAAAAATAACTTTGAGAATTATTGCTTCTTTAGAAGGAGTGTCTTTGTCATCTGAATGAAAGGTCTTGGATTTCATCCTTTAAGTGAAGATTAAAGAGCTATATCTTTTTCTACAACTGGGATCTATAAGAAATGATTTCTAGGGTTAAATTCATGTAGTGAAATTCATGAAAGTGGTTGTAAATCCATTTACTAACAGATTTTTTCAAGGTCTTATGTTTTAAACTCAAGGTCTTGGAGACACAAGCACAGATCTGAGACTCCCTTGTTTGACAAAGCCCTTACATCATCTTTTGTGGGGAATTAGGAAAATTCAAAATTTGTCTTTGTTTCTTAGCTGTCCTTTCAGCTCTGTCTTCCATATCCTGAGGAACAGAACTGAATCCTAAAGATGATGAGTTTGAAGATGATTTTGTTAGTTTCCCAGAGTTGTATTATTGTATTTAAGAAGAAATACTCATATGCTTGTGAATTTCTTTCTCTTCCATGAAACTGTGTTATGATGCTATAAGGAAACTCAAGAAAAATCTAATTCTGATCCTTCCTAGGACAATTCAATGGATAGAATTTTTGAATCAGGCAGAATTGGGTTTTATTCCAAAACAGCCACTATTACTGAGTCTCAAGTGACATTGTACAAATTATCGGTAACTGTTTCAGTATTGACCCATGTATGACAGAGAAGTAAGAGCATGCATAAGTAAGTGGAAAGTTCTGTCTAATTTGGTGTCTGGAGTCTAGAAGTTTCCTCAACAAATACTAGTGTTCTTTTGCTCTATTCACTTTTCCTTAGGAATGGGAAATACCACTATAATAGTTCAGCAACATTATAATTTACACACACATAAAGGTAAAGGTAAAGGCCCTCCCGTTGATCGTCGATTTGCTCGAGCGGGCCCAGTAACGTCTCCATTGGAGACTTTGTTGTTACTGTGTCTGGCATATCGAATACTCTCGGTAGCTTGCCGGGCTCTCCGACACACACATACATATAATTTTTCAAGTTTATCTTACCTCCCTTTTTTAACAACATTACATTCAGAACAATCACTGTATTGACATCTGGAATATTATCTTTGAATCAACTCTTTCTTCCTTTGTCTGTTTTCTGATGTTGCCCAGCAAAAGACTGATATGTGAAACCCTTTTCTATTATGATGGAAAATGGAGTAATTAAATAACTCTATTATTCCTGGACTTACAAAAACTGTACAGGAAGGAACAAAAGAAGCCAAAGGTGCTATTCTAGTCAACAGAAAGGGAAGGAAAGTCATTATCCTCAAGGCACTACAGTGATTCACACCTTCTCAACTGCATTGTCTCCTATGTATAAGAAAAGAGATTAGATCCCAATCATGCAGTCATCCTTCACCTGAAACACAAAAAGAAAACTTTTGCCTTGGGTCACTCAGGCTTCTCAGGACCTGGGGGCACAGCAGAGGTGGGGGGGGCAAGGCTGAGTTTCTCTCCTCTCCCCCTCCTTCTCCCTCCTTATCTGCTTTCTCATTGCATTCTTTCTTTCTTATTCCACAGAGGGAGGCAATCATAGAATTATTTTGCTTCTTAAACAGCTAGGAAGAACAAAGCCACAAAATCAGAGTAAAATTAAAGTTATTAGGTACCACTTTCTTTGGCAGATAAATATTTTAAAAGAAAGGAAAAAAATAAATATTTTCTTCTCGGGCCCATGTACAGATGTGTAGGAAAATGAAATATGTCTCGTACATTCTCATTTCTCCTTTTCTCCTTTTTGTGCAAGGGCCGTGCAAGCTGCTAATGAAAGAACTGTGATTCAGGTTCAGAAATATTCACTGCTGATTTCTGTTTTCTGAAGTCTAGTGTGGGAGATACCGGGGTCACTAGGGAGGAAACACTCACAATTTCTCTGGCAGATGCAGAACCCTGGGCCTGAACCAAGCTTCCTTTGGCTTGGTGAGGAATCAGCCATCAGATCCGTTTTCGGAATGTGTATTTCACTGTGTCAGATCCAAGCACAGGCAAGTCTTCAGAAATGTGAGTGATGTCGCAAAGATCTTTCCACCTTTCAAAGGAACAGATCATAGAAAGGGAGGTCCTAGTGTCCAAGGCTGTATATGAATGCAACAAAACTTAAACTGTGACTAAACATCGTTATTCATTGAAATAGTCATGTACCTGGGTACATATGTCAGTGGTAAGGCAACTTGCTTTGTATATGTGATCCCCAGGACTTAAAAATCCGTAATAAGACTTGGCCAAAGACATTATAAGTAGTAAGGCACTGCTTTGCACATAGGATTTTGCTTTGGTGTAGGATCCCCAGGACTTAAAAACTGTAATGACTTGGGCCGAAGACATTACAAAGCAATGGCACTGCCTTAAGTCTCTCCTAGTTTGACCCTAGAACATGAGCCCCTGCAGGCAGGATCCATGAGCACAGAGTCAGGAGTAATCCCTGAGCACTACTAGGCTTGCCTTGGAAATAGAGTAAACATAATTTTATTTCATTTCATCTATTTATTGTCTGGGGCTACACCCAGGGACCATTCCTCTGCATTCAGGAATCACTGATGGCAGCTCAGGGAACCATATGGGATGCCTGGGATTGAACCCTCGCTGTCCACATGCAAGGCAAATACTTTATCCTACTTATGCTCTCTCTCTTGAGAAGAAGAAGAAGAAGAAGAAGAAGAAGAAGAAGAAGAAGAAGAAGAAGAAGAAGAAGAAGAAGAAGAAGAAGAAGACAATTTTAAATGAAATAACTTGAAGTCATTATGTCAAGACAGACTTCTACATATATGTGAATAAATAATGATTTTAGCAATTACTTCCAATATCTGGAACTAGAAAGCTAAGATGCTTATACTACACATAAATAAAATGCATCCAACTCAAGAAACTTCCTATATAAAAAAATTTCAAGTACCTGTATTATCCTGTCCAACCTTTCTTAGAATTACCACGCATTTTTCTTTCCTTTTTTTAAAAAAAGAAAATCTATCTTGGCTTTTTGTGGCATACCTGGCAATGCTCAGGGGTTATTCCTGGCTCTGCACTCAGGAACTCCTCCTGCCGGTGCTTAAAGGACCTTATGGGATACCCGGGATCAAACCTGGCTGGCCATGTGTAAGGCATATACCCTCCCTGCTGCACTATTGCTCCAACCACCATTTTTTTTGTATTGTGAGAAACTTATATTTATTTATGCCTCTAAGTCTAAGAAATTGAATGCACAGCGGCTTACTTTAGAAAGATAGAATCTGAGAGTAGCAATTGAAGAAGGGTGGGCAGGGGAAGAGTTAGCATAGAGCACCTCACCATGTTGACCGCATCCGTGAGCCATGAGGCTCTGAGAGGTGAGCGTTTCTGCTCTGACTTATACCAACTGGCCAACACTGCAGTGTCCTTTTATGTTCAGGTTGGTTGGTATGTCAAATAGCTGTTAGTTTCTCACAGGAATGCCAAGCAGAAATGTTATGCGATGTTTAGGGTAAGATGCAGGCGTTTGGAATGTACCGCTAGGATGTATAAATCTGTGCCTGGAGGTGGACTAACAACGTTCTGGATGTAAGGATATCAGAGGAAATAATGTGGTGAGACAACCCCGACACCAAACACCCGCAGTCACAGCTTAGGAGCCAGATGCCTTCTCTGCCTCCTGGATCTTAGAACTTCCAACCCAACAGAGGCTACAGCTGTGAGTTAGAGGTGAAAGCACGTTTCTCATATGGCTGGCTTGAGAATCACTACTAAATTCATTCCTGGATGGTGGCTACATAAGCTAGCTACTAGAGAACGAGGACCCTAAGTTTGTCACAGTGTGAAGGCTGCACTCTGTAGAATGTTATCCTATTGTCATCAGGTTTAGATTTTTGTTTGTTATGTTAGTCCAATTGAATGTACATGTGAGTATGCAGGTACAGATGTGGATTGAGTCCCAACCATCGATTTCCCAGAGGCCAACGATGGCAGAGGAATCTAAGACGCCAAGTCATTCCCATAGTTCTGTCTCTGACCTCCTCTAGGCCAGGTCTGTGATGCTCTTTTTGGCTCTGATGGATTGTGTCTGCCCTGGACAGCCAGAAGGATGTCAGAGCATGGTGGCAGATGGGCTGCTCTGGTCTCAGCCACTTACTCATAGGCGGGACACAGCCCAGCACTGGATCAGTGCCAGCCTGGAACTCTGTTGAGAAACCTGCTCCCAGTCTCCTGTGTGGCTTGCTAGGTTTCCAAGTACTTCTTTCTCTTCTTAGCGGCTCCATCCCTAACCCACCCCAACTTTGATTGTTGATCTATGATACACGTGATATGGATGAAAGAGCCGAGAATACGGCAGAGAAGAGAGGCATCCGCTGACAGAGGTACCAGTGAATCTGTGCTGATACTTCTTTTTCACATAAGAAAACTTTATTAATGAATCAAATAGGAAGTCAACTGTAAATCGATCAGAAACTTACATACTGGTCAGCTTTCAGCGTGGACACAGGCTTAGAAGTGGGGCTGTTGTGAGGCTGGCAGGAGATGAATTCCTGGAAACTAATATCCACCCTGCGGACACAATTCCCACCCTGCGGACACAAGAACTAAGGCCCGGGAAGACCCATACCTGGTGCTCCCCTCCCAGACAAGCTCTAGCAGGAATAAAGCCAGGAAAGGAGTATCAAAGAAGATCATCAGTTTCATCGGACACTACCCTTGGCAACCACCCTAGCAACTGACTCTTACTGGGTAGGGGGCCCCACGGGGGCCAGCTTGGGAGAAACCCTATAAAAGCCAGCTGGAACAAAGAAATATGTTTCTGCTGCCCCTGATCATGTTGCTTGTGTCCACTTGTTGCTGCTGCATGCAT
The DNA here is from genome assembly GCF_029834395.1 of Sorex fumeus. NCBI lineage: Eukaryota > Metazoa > Chordata > Mammalia > Eulipotyphla > Soricidae > Sorex > Sorex fumeus. The sequence continues at coordinate 2,171,267 of NW_026606149.1, read as the reverse complement.
GTGGTACCCGAGCACATGTGTCACCTGCATCTCTTCTCCTGAGATGTGCACTTTTACACTCCGAATCTAATAATGCTGGGGCATGTGCTCGAACTCCCTCTCTACTCTGGCGCAGCCCACTTTTCTTCTCTCTTGAGGTCATTACTCCTCCCCCCTCTACACACGCACAAACACCTTCCTCAAAACTTTCAAATAAAACCTGTTTTTTTTTGTTTGTTTGTTTTCTTTGTTTGCTTTTTACTTCCCTGCTTGTCTCCTCCCCAAGTTCTTTTCTGTGAGGGAAACGCAGGGACACAAAAGACATGGGCAAGGTCCAGGATTGACTTTCTCCTCCTGCAAGGAGTGGGCTCTCAGCCAACTCTTCTTCCCAGTGCGAGACTTCCCCAGCCTGGGCTGCAGAGATGGATAGAAAGAAAGGAGCAAAATCTCTTCTCAGTCTGCTGCCTCTTTCATCCTCATCCACTCGGGGACCCCACCTGCATCAATAGCAAGACCAGTACATCATCAGTGATTTTCCAGCCTTAGACATCCATACGAATTAGAACCATTCTGGCATGCAGCCAAAGGTTTTGCCTCTGGTTTTGCCTTTTTTTCCAGCACTTCTTTACTTGTGTGCTCCGAGGAGGATAGTCTCTATGTGATCAACCCATGTTAATGTATATTCTTGTGGATTATTTCTTCTTGCCGCTCTATAGGATTCAATTTATGGGTCTATTACAGTTTATCAGCCAACTGTTATGTGCATTATGAGCTTCAATGTGAGGCCGTTTTAAATAGTGCTTCTAAAAGCATCTTACACGTGTCTTATGTGAAATATCTATCTGAGTTTCCTTTCTGAAATACCTAGAAAAAAATCTCTTCCTGATAAGGTTTTCAGATACACAAATGTAGATACACAAAAGCACAACTCAGCTGTAGCTGCCCCAATTTCTACCTCACACATTACATCTATTTTATATCTATTATAAATACGTAGAAGACATATAGATAACACTTTCTATGCAATACACATTCCTCCAATGCTGATTATGTTTTTCTTTGCTAATGTCTGCAAATCACGTTAGGATCTTGGTATTTTCTGGATACAGAATATATCCACTGCTTTATGTTCACTGCAAATTAGATATTCTGTCTTGAAAGAAATCTGTCTGATTAGTTTTGTTCTGAAATGTGATTGCCTCATTTTTATTGATACCTAGCTCTTTTTGTGTTTGAACATGAACAATTTACTGGCTATCAGAGTTTTGTCTACAGAGCCTGACTTTCTCATCCTTTCCTGGTAGTTTTTAACTTTGATCAATAGCCACATAATGATGCCTGAGGCTGTTAAGTTATTTGCGTATCAATACCATATGACATACCAACTGTATTGCAGTTCCATCTGCTCAAGAAGATGATCTCCCTAAAGATCTGGCCCAATTTTTATTTTTTGCTATGTCCCGGCTGGGAGCTAAATGTGGAATCAAGGCACAAAACTACTGTAAATGTTAATCCTTTGGCGATCTTAATCTCTGGGATTCATTTTATTGAGTATCCGAGAGTCTCCTTGTGTTGTGGAAGAAAAGTTTTTTGAGATTTTTTCAATCATTAGAATAGAAGCGTTCTTCCTGGGAGAAGAATATCCAGGGAAGAATATCTCTATCCTAGTGGATCTCAATTCACAAGTGACAACATGTTTCTTCCAGTTATTACTCATCTCAAATATCAGAAAAATGGTCACATTGTTAGTATTTGAGGATTGTATACTGGTGTGGATGCCAATGCCTTTGCTCTCCTAGTATGCATAAGTTTTCAGTCTTGTTTTGGTTCTCCTGGAATAACTCATATTGAGTTCAGACTTCTGTCCAGCTGATTTGGGGGAGAGAGGAACTGGATATTTTAATTTCCTCTTGCACATATCTGGTTTGGAGGCTTAACTTCTTTCTTTTTGATTGTGCTCAGGGCCGACTTCTGACTTTGTGCTCAGGGCCGACTTCTGACTTTGTGCTCAGGGATCATTCTTCACCAACTGTTTCATAAAGTATTTTCAATATAATTAGTTAAATCTGGAAAATGATTGGTGTATCATTATTTACAATTTCTCTGACTAACCTCCATATTTCACTTACATAATTTTAGTTTCTGATTTTAATAGTCAAGAAAATTCTAAATTCATTTCTTACCAGTGTCATCCCTAAAATGACTAGGATCATAAGTCATTGTCAAAGATCTATGACTCAAAGCACCCTAGTTTTATACCTGGTTTAATGTTCTTTTACGATGTTCACCTTCACCTTCTCTTTTCATTACATGGTCTCTGATCTATGATACTACTTGCAAGCCAAGAGTGAGGAACAAAATTTTTAATTTTTTTAAATTTTTATTTGAATAACTGTGATATATACCATTGAATGAGAAAATGCAAACACATTCCCTACTCATGTATTGGGAAATTTATGTAATCAAAATGGCAATACCTCCCAAAACATTGTACAGATTCAGAGCAGTTTCTGTAAGAACATTCATGTCAATTTTTTAAAAAAATAGATCAAACACTCCTGAAACTCATAAGTAAAAGCACTGCCCTCCTAGTTTTCTCCCCCACTTGAATAGATAAAGCAGTCAATGGCAAATAAAAGAGGGGAGCATCAATTTCCCCAACCTCAAACTGTACTACAAAGTAGTAGTAATTAAAACAGTATGGTGCTGGAATAAAGACAGAACCTACCCTCAGATCAAATGTAATAGACCTGAATATCCTGAGACAGACCCTTAGTTTTATGATCAGTTAATCTTCAATAACACAGAAGAGAATATGAAATGGAACAAGGAACAAAATTTTATTGAAGTTTCACTTATTTTATTCACTCAGAGAGAAGGCTGTACTGCTTCTAAAGGCATGGCTGTGTGTCTTCTACTGTTACCTTCTTTGTGGCATTAAGTCAATGGAGATCTGGGTTACTCCTGAAGTAAAGGGAATGCTTTTCCCAGTGTTGCATATTCAGCCTCTTTCAATATCTGCACATTTGATTCTTTGAGACTTCTTGTATCCTTTAAATTTTCTACTGTGAAATTTCACCATCCTCTCTCTCCCCCATGTCTATTGTCAGTCTCAGCAGCACATTGGCAAAAGGTCCATGCCTATTTGGTAGAATATTCAATTTCTAATCAGGAGAGGATGCACCCCATGTCAGTGAAGTCTCCTCTGCCAGAAAGGTGCCCCTTTCTCACCCAACATCTTCAGGTTTTACTAGAGTAGAAGCTCCTGTTTGCAAAACTTTTTTTTTTCTTAGTCTTCTTCAGCTTCCTCATCTTCTTAATCTTCTCAGTCCTCCTCCTCCTCCCCTTCGTCTTTTCCTTCTTCCTTCTTTCTCTGTGATTTACCATATTGTTACTGGTAGGATTCTTTTGTACAAAGTCCCTCACCAGAGTGTCCACTTCGTTCCACCATCTATGTCCATATCTTATCCATTTTCCTTCCCCTATTTTAACATGGTGGTAAGTTCTGTAGACCCAGATACTTATGCATCAAGGAGGGTTGTGGAGAACCTGAGGGTTCCAAATTACTCACTGTAATCTGCCATTCCCAGAACTTGGCACCTCAGCTTTCTTATGATGAATTTCTGCCTTTCGGGGAGACTTGAGAATTGAGCATTCATTTTCGTTTGTCATCTGTGAGCTATTATCAACAGGCAGATAATCAACAAAAGTTATAAATTTTAGTTCTCAAAGTCACTCAAATACAATCACTAGCAACTAAATCTATTCTTGACTTTCACCTATATCTTAACATATTAATCCTGGGTGAAATTAACAGTAATGTGAAGTAACAATATCTTGATTATCATATCTATTTCAACCTATATATAGCATTTTAAGTGACTCAAATTGGTTCAAATCCATCAGCAATCCCAGTTCCAAATCCTTCTATAAGATGGTCTTTCCCTGGTCTGACCTAAGAAAATATCTCGATTGCAGGGACTTTCTTTTGTTTGTGATCATTTTCAAAGTGAAAGATATTAGAGAAGACCAGTATAAAGAAGGAGTTTGCACAAAGAATAAATGTTGACCTTATTAATTGTATCTTGCTGGAAGCTTGTAGACTCTTGTAGAATGATCAGAGTTCCCTGACACTAAGATAGATTAGGAGAGCATTTGGTCATGAGATCACTATAGCCCCTTCGACGAAGTTGCCTCCAAAAGGTTAACTCACTTCCAATCAGTTGAACCTTGAACAAGTTTGTAAAATCTGAGCAGATACCTGAAGAGATTTTCCAAGACATATTAGGGGTAGATAGTAGCAAGTGACTGCTGGTTTGCCACTTTGATGATTGGTTGCAGCAGCAATGGTTTGAGTGAAATTTTAAAAATGTATGTGATGTGTATATAGTGAACTCCTGTTTTCAAATGATTCTCAATCCTCTGGTCTCAATGTACTTCTTATGCCCCTTTTGTGGGGTTCTTATTCACGGAGAGAGCTTTCATTCCCCATGCTAATGGCTTTAAAGTATGTTAATAGATCACGATCACGATCATCCTGTTCATCGATTTTCTCGAGCAGGCACCAGTAAGGTCTCCTTCTTCCTTGCCCTGATATTTTAAAAGAGCCATTTCAATGCACTTTCAGGATTAGGAGAATGAGACCCATAATTGTTACTGGCATTTGGCATATTGAGTACTACACGGGAAGTTTGCCAGACTCTGCCGTGTGGGCAGGATACTTTTGGTAGCCTGCCAGGTTCTCCAAAGAAAAAATAAGATAATAAGATGTCACGTGGCCGTGAATGCAGCCGCATGCTTCCGGGAGTTGGGTTTTATAGTCTCTGTGTCTTGGCCGTTGATGGAACCAACCTGGCACTGGCGGCAGCTGGTGGGTGTGATGCCTACCTACTGGAAGATGGGGGCTCTGGTTGGAGAAGGCCCAGTTCCAATCCGAGTACACTTGGAGACCTCAGCCCCTGTTACTAGAAATATTTTCCCCAAAATCATCAACGGTGAACCATCAGAGTTTGATTAAAGTTTTATATTGATATGTGTTGTCTAGAATATGGGATATATTATAAGAACTGGAATTTCTTTACTTTAGAGATGATTTAGACATTAATGACATGTCTAACCTTCTCAATCTTCTCAGTCATTTAATGGAGAAAACTATCCTGGACTTGTTCCAGGATGAGGACAAACTAGAACTTGCAGGAATGAATGAGGTACTTGTGAATTCCTGGGAAACCAGGACTGTCTCTCTGCATTTTATTACACAACACCGCTCATACTCATGGATCAAGACAAAGAGAGTAAAGAGGACTCATGGGCCTGTGAACACCTCATCATCAAAAAATGAGGTGAGAAGGCCAACAAGCACCAAGGTCTATGGGCCAGTTCTCTGCCTGGCACCTACTTCCACATTAAATACATAGCATAATTTTTGTTCAATTCCCATGAAATCCAATGTATATATTCTTCATTTTCAAAATTTTATTTTAGCACTCTCTGGTATCAAACCTGTGAATAACACGTTCCAGCACCACACCCTCCTCCAGAGTGCCTGCCTCCCACTAGCAACGCTCCACTTTCTCCCACCCCTGCACCCTGTCCCACGGTAAGCTTTGTAATGGACAAATTCATAGAATCTATTTCCTTTGGGCATCAGTTTTCCCACTATATTTCTTTATGTCCCAAGTGTAAGAGAAATTTTTCTGTATCTGTCTTCCTCCTTCTCACTTCACTAAACAAGATATGCTCCAGGTCTCTAGCAATGCATAGCAGCCAATTGCACAGTTTTGTCTTTCTTAAAGCTATGTTGTACTCTGTTGGATATATCTACCATAGTTTCTTTATACACTCATGTGTTTGGGGACATTTGGGTTGTTTCCAGATTTGAAGTATTGTGAATAGCACTGCAGTGAATACAGTGAATGCAGTGTCTTTTCTGAACAGAGTTTTGGACTCTTGGGGTAGATGCTCAGAAGGGGAATTGCTAGGTGATATGGAATCTCAGTTTCTAGTTATTTGAGGGACGTCCATATTGTTTTCCAAAAGCGTTTGCAGTGTTCAATATTCCCATATATATGCATTTTTCTCAGGGTAAAATCCCATCTAGCATCAGAATTCTAGGTAAGATATAACTTGGGGGAAATTATTTTCTAGTTAATTTCAGGTGGCTCATTGTAGTCTGCACTGCTTACTTCTTATCTTGAACTGCACACATTTCTTTCTGAACCTAAAATAACTTCGAAATAGAGACAACTTCAAGATCATGTCAGCACCCACAGACTTCAAAAACTATTCCCACTATGCAGGGTATGTCAATACATTTCTGGGGTTCAGTGTATTCATTTCCTGAGTGCCACCTGTCCTGATATATTATACCTTAAATACAGAGATAGAAGACATAACATCCATATCTTAAACATCCATCTCTTTGTAACAGTTATGCAGTAGAAACCCAATTTCTCTTGGAAATTACTGTTGGTCACCCAGGCAGCAGGCCAACTTCTATATTTACCCATTGATTGGGACTCAAAGTGGACAGCTGGTGGCGAACTCAAATTTCAAATAAACGAAATCATTGTAGTTTCCTTTAATAGAAGCATCCCACCCTAAAAATTTAGTTACCAGACAGGTAGGACTAAACGTCCTGGAGATTGGAAACAAGTAGTTTACTGAGAGATTGCGGGAAGCAATAAGGAGATGCCTAATTCTCCATTGTTTCCCAGTTCTGGTTGTAGGAGAGAAAGCCACATATGGCATCATGGCATCATGGCATAATCTGTCCTCTGGAGAGCCCTGTGCTTTTCTTAGAGAGGTTGACATGTGTTTGGCATAAAACCTGTGCCCTAGGAAGACTGCCCCACTGTTCTGCCAGGCTATTTGTTTCAGTATTACAGATAAAACAAGAGCCGTGCTTTTAAGAGTATGAGCCCGTGTCCACACTTGAGCTGCTGTGAATTTAATTCCTTGTTGGAGGGAAATGCCACTGTAAATATGGCATTTTGTAACTCTGCAGATGTAGAGTTTAGCAGAAGCATTCAGAGTAGTGTAGGCAAATCCATAAACCCCCACCACACTGTAAATATTCAATTTGTTCTAACAGAATTTCCCAGGCAGATGAAGAAAACAGAAAAGGCTATATCATTTCATTCTTTGGTGTGGTAGGGGCGTAAAGCACTGAAAATTAGAGGGCATATCACCTATCTATGTTAATACATAATTATTAAAATATATGAGCAGGAATCCTTACATTTTATTTATTGATAAACATATGTGGGAAGTGATTGAAAGGTTTATCTCAATTCTAAAGTGTACCAAATATGTTCATAATCTTTGACCTGAGAAATTTTTCTTATTGTCACAGATATGAAGGCAAATCCATATCCATAAAGGAAACGTGAAACCAGAGGCTTCAAAATGAACCATGACCCTATTCCCCCATCATGCAAAGGATGGAATGAAATGATTCTGTATAATGATTTCCAGTAAAGTTTCCCACTTGAGTTACTTCAACTGAGCTGAGCTGATTTGGCCTTATTTTGCCTATTGATTCTGTTCTTTTTCGGGACCTACACTGCCTTGCCTCTCCACCTTGATTCTCTGCTGTCTCTACCAGTAGCTCCAAGGCCACTTTGCTCTTTATTTCATGAGAAGTGGAAAGCCACCACCAGTGGGGAACTAATTTCTCTGTAGATCCACAGGTGAATTATAAGGTTTGAAATGCTGCCTCCTCTCAGGTTGGCTTAAGTTTCTGTTTCAAACAAATTCTGTAAGGACTGGGGAGATAGTACAGACATGCATGTGTCAAACACCTGTTTGATCCATGGTACTGCATGGTCCATTGAGCCCTGAGAAGGTACTGCCCTGGAGGTTTTCAAGCACCACATCCCTAGGGTTGTCCTGGGAATTCCTGGAAACTCAGAGTCTGCCCCACATCCTCAGATACTCACATTGAACCAACAGTTCAGTTGACACTCACTCAGGAAGGGCACAGAGAATTAAGTCAGTTGCTTGTTTTGCATGTAACTACCCTGATTTGATCTCTGGCACCTCATATTGTCCCCTGACTCACTCATGGAATGATTCCTGTGCACAAATCCAGGAGTAAGCCTTAAGATCCTAATAATAGTTAGTCTTGGGCAAAATTAAACACTACTTCAAAGTATTCAAAGTTTGCCAATTAGCATGGAAACTCTAAGAAACTTTTTTTTTTTTCAGCAAAATACACTCTGAGAGCAAGGGAAGGTAGAAAGTATCTATCCCACTGACATGTACAGAAGTGGGCTTAGTTTGGGTAGTAACAGAGTATTGCATTACTTGTGCAACTGAACAAATACAGAAATTCAGCAAAGGGAATTGGAGATTAAATGGAATTTTATCCTGGGTCATAAACCCCCATCCTTCAATCTCCCCTGAGAACTTATCTGTATCAGATGTTAGATATTAGACTGGAAATTTCTAAGATTTTAGAACTGGAATGGAATAATATTTTTTAAAATACAGCCAGCCATTAAATTTTGATAGTGTTTATTTTTAATCACTAATAAGAATTGAAATGAAATGGAGTAACAGTCAAATGATGGAACTTACATAGGACTTTATCTCACATGCAAAGAGCATGCTTAGTTGAAATCATGCTGAAATGATGATTATAACTTTCTTCAGTTCATATTGTTAATAAAGAATATTCGGTGAGTTATCTATACATCCTACATCACTTCAGGAATAAAACAATCAGTAAACATGTGCATGCATTATTTGGGGGAACGATGAATGCCCCCTGATTTTCAAACTCAAGCTAATGTTAAAAATGAACATTTTCCATGCTTGCATTTCTTAGCAGAGCTAAGAAGCAGCTGAGGCCAGAAGCAGAAATGCTAATATTCCATGAGAACATCTGTTGTTATGGTATTTCTGGACTAGTTGCCACAGAGAGATTAAATCTTGCTGTAAAGCTTACATATTCTCCTAGAATTCTCAGCTCAATTTCACAAACTTGATAGGTTTGGGTAGGTGAGATACAGTTGCGATAAACAGCCCCATCAAGTAGGTCTGCTGAACTAAAACAATCCTCGATTTTTCTCTCAGCTAAAATGCAAATCCAGTTATAGTGCTAAAGTCATGAACTATGGTGGAAGCCACAAATAAATATCTAATCTGTAGAAAGTAAAAAAGCTTTAAATTGGAAATGAAGACTTGAAGTGAAGGGAAAGGCTGTAAGCCTAATCTTATAGAGGCATTTCTTCTTATACCAATAACAATGTATAGTGAGTAAGATAATTCATGAATTTAGTTCATCAATGATCTGTTGCCTTGAGGTGAGGATATGCTTATAAAAGGTAGTTGGAAATGTATGTTGTTAGCAAAAAGGAAATATAAAACTTCTTATAGCTTAATTCATCTCCTAAGATCATCTCATTCTGCTAAAATCTATTAGGTGCTTAAAAGTGATTATTTAACATGTCAACCTAAACATATGTTCATTTTTCAACATAATCCAGTTGATAAGAAACAAGTTGATTCACATATTGGGAATAGGGACCAGAACACACTTAGAATATCTATCCTAATTTAAAACATATAGTAAAGTTTGACCTTAAATTAGAACGGTCAACTTTTATCTGACAAGAACATGGAAAGAAAAAAATTCAACTTATCTTGTGTAATTATGAAATCAAAACAAAGAGAAGCTTCAATAAGAAAGAACACGATCAAATGGGACATCAAATCCCTTTGAAAACTACGCGAGTCCTCATTAGGTAAGGTATGATGCGACTTGGTGATTGTGCCTCTCTTTTTCTTTCTTAGTAAATATTGGAGAAGAAAAAGGACATTTTTATTAATCTGGTCAAAGTTGCTTTCCATCAGACCATTTCAGAAAGGTCATATTATTGATTGGTTATGACATCATACTTGAACTTTTCATCTTCTTTCAATATTTCTCACCTTTCAGGAATTCTTGTATCTCAAACTGGTATTTTAGTCTCACATATATTCACACACCCAAGAATCTACCTCCCCATCTACAAGCTAATATGATGACTCTATGAAATAAGCACTGGTGGTATCACAAACACTTGTCCTTGAAATCTCAAACCTCAAACTATAGTCCAACAGATAACTGAACGAAATAAGATGAGTATTTCGACTCTAAGACCCAAACAGTGGTGTTATTTAGAAAGAAATAATAAGGGAAATCCAGGCAAAGGGGACACTTGTACGATAAAAGATTGATTTGGACTTTTAGGTGGTGAATTTAATGTCCATTTTCAGGAAAGTGCACCTGAGTCAGAAAATATGATATTCTGTTGTCGTGACAACAGCATCAAAAATTGACAAATTAAGAAATAATATGAAAATTTCCCTCTTTCAGATTAGAGTTAATCAGAACGAGAGAGACATGCATAAGATTATCAGTTTCATTTGGGGGATATACATTTAGAGAACAAAAAATGTTCAAATGCATAGAACCGAGAGCTGGTCTACAGAACTAAACTTACCATGGGTAAGAAATTGATGCGTCACAAGAGAAATTATTTTACTTCCTTGGTAAAGATGAACTCCTTCAAATCATTTGGTCTTCTTGTACTTGCTTATGTGGGATCAGGTACTTCATTTTTGAGTCTTTATTGGTTCCTCTATGGAATATTTTATACCAAACATAGTAAATACTCAAAAGTGAGGATGTGCTAGGTGAAAAGGAAGCTCAGATAGAGAGGAGAGCACCAAATAAAGGGTGTTGTGAAGACCCTCCCAGGGTGGGAGAGACATGCTAAAAGTAGTCTATAGACCAAACATGATTGCCACTCAATGCCTCTCTTGCAAAACACAGTACCCAAAAGAAGAGAGAGAGAACAAGGGGGAATGCCCTGCCACAGCAGCAGGGTGGGACGGGGGGATGGGGGGTGGGAGGGATGCTGGGACCCGTGGTGGGGGAGGATGGGCACTGGTGGGGGATGGGTACTTGATCATTGTATAACATAAACCCAAGCACAAAAATTCATAAGTCCATAACTGTACCTCATGGTGTTTCACTAATAAAAAAAAAGATTATAAAAAAAATATATAAAATAAAAATTTTTAAAAAAGTGACGATGAAAGAGAGAAGTTGAAGTCTGGAGCACAGGTTTTACTTGGAGGCTTGGGCACTTCATGGTCCCAGAACAGTGACAGGAGCACCAGGCAGGGAGTAACCCTACCCCTCACCTCACCCTCCCCCCCCCCACACACAAAATCTTACCCTAAACTGGCAGTTATGGTCCTGAAACAAAATTTTTTTTGGCCTTTTTGGTTACACCCATCCATGCACAGGGGTTACTGCTGGCTCTTGCATTCAGAAATTACTCCTGGCAGTGCTCAGGGGACCATATGAGATGCTGGGAATCAAACCCAGGTCAGCCGCATGCAAGGCAAACACCCTACCCTCTGTGCTATCACTCTAGCCCCAGAAACAAAATAATTTATTAAGGAATATTCACCTTCTCAGACAACAAGATAACATTTAAGCATTTGAAAAACAATTAACAATTATTTTTATAGCCTTCTATTAAAATTTTCACAGTCAAGAGAATATTTGATAAAAGGTGTCTCTTATTTATTCTTTAAGAAAATTAAGATCTAAAGTATAAAGGATGACTTGCGTGTTTCCTAGAGTTGGTATATTATGGAGTTAATCTGTATCTTATATATGCACATAGAAGATTTCTGCTACAACAGGAAAAATAATACTTGTTTCTAATTTGAAACAAAATGTATGTCAATTCTCTTTTTTACCAAAACAGCAATAGCATACTGTTATATATTCTATATCTGTCTTTTCTTGTCCTCTCTTCATAAATGGCACTTGGGGTATTTTCAATTCTTTACTATAATGAATAGTGCTACAGGAAACATTGGAATAGACATAAAGGCTAAATTCTCATTTTCAAGTTGAAGAACTTTAATTCTTTATAATTCAAAAGTAATTATTATATTCTTAAACACTCATGTATTTTTCAATAAAATTTTAGGGTGTACTTTTTTCAGCATCATGGGGCAGTACATAACTACATCTATTCCTTTCCTCTTTATTCTGTTGACCTATTTAAGAAAATTTCCACCAATTTTCTTACGGTACCATAGTACATCAACAATCACTATGTCACTGTCACAGTTATTCTGTTGTTCATTGATTTCCTTGAGCAGGCACCAATAACGCCTCCTTTGTCCTAGCCCTGAGATTTTAGGAAGTGCCACATTCGAGTTTCTTTCAGGGTCAGGAGAATGAGACCCATCATTGTTACTGGTTTTTGGCATATTGAATACACCATGGGGAGTTTGCCAGACTCTGCCATGCGGGCAGGATACTTTTGGGAGCCTGCTAGGTTCTACGCAGATAATAAGATGTCTTCTGGGAGCTGGGTTTAATAGTTTCTGGGTCTTGGCCATTGATGAGATTACATGGTGCCAGGGGCTTTTGGTGGGTGTAATGCCTACATACTGGAAGATGGGCGATCTGGGTGGAGGAGGCCCAGTCCCAATCCGAGCAGGCTTGGAGATCTAGGCCCCGGGTCCTGCACACCAGGGTTCTTCTGCTGGTTCCTTCATGCGTGAGGCTCATCCAAACGTGTGGAGAGTGGTCAGATCAACAATGTACTGTGTTAATTAGTAATGTAAAAATGGTCCATGTCTGTAGTGGAAACCATCTATGTTTAACATTTTCTTTCAAATTGCCATAGCAAATCTAAGTGCTTTGATTTTCTATTTAATTTCTTGTAATTATCTTTTTACTTCCCCCTTCTGACTCTTTCTGGCTTTACTCAGGACTTACTCCTTGATCTGCACTCAGGGATCAGCCATGACTGGTTTAGGGGGGCAACATGGAGTACCAGTGCTCCAACATGGCTCAGCTATGTACAATGCAGATAGATGCCTTACCTGCTGTGCTATGTCTTCAGCCTCAACTTTTTAATTTTATCTATCTATCTATCTATCTATCTATCTATCTATTTATTTATTTTTGCCTTTTGGGTCACACCCAGTGATGCTCACGGGTCATTCCTGGCTCTGCACTTAGGAATTACTCATGGTAATGCTTGGAGGACCATATGGGATGCTGGGGATCTAACCTGGGTTGGCGGCATGCAAGGCAAATGCCCTACATGCTGTACTATCGCTCTAGTCTAATTTGTATTTAACAAGGCATACAAACACCCCCAGATATTTGTCCTATGAGAATTTTATTGTAGCTTCATAATGTAGACATATTAAAGATCTCTATCTGCTAAAATATTTGTTCTTTATTTGGATGAGTTTTGGGTTCTAGAGAAGTTTCCTGAGCATCATTTCTTAGCTATTCTGAAGTATTTGACTATTTTTAATATTATTATAATTTTTAATATATGTTGCTTATATATGATTTTTATACACACTCTCTAAACCAACATTACTAATTTTCTAAATTGACTACCCATATGTTACTTTAAACCTATACCAGGACACTGATATTATTTGTACTATAATAAAAATTTTGTTCCTTTATAACTTTGTTCTTTATTCTGGGTTGGAGCGATAGCACAATGGTAGGGCATCTGCCTTGCACACAGCCAGCATAGCCAAGCCGTGTTCAATTCCTCCGCCCCTCTCGGAGAGCTCGGCAAGCTACTGAGAGTATCTTACCCTCACGGCAAAGCCTGGCAAGCTACCTATGATGTATTCAATATGACGAACACAGCCGCGCGACATTATATGATTCTCATAACTAGCTATAGAAAACAAAGTATTTCACAATGCCTTTTCAGTAATTCTGATTGTTGGGGGGGGGGTTGTAAACAGTAATGGTGCATATTTTGTCAAAATAATGAATGTAATCAATGTAGAGAAGAGTTAACTAGAAATCATCTGCCTCACAGGCATTGGGAGGGGTGGGATGGGGGTATATTGGGGTTCTTGGTGGTGAAAAATGAGTACTGGTGAAGGGAAAGGTGTTTGATCATTATATGACCGAGACATAAACCTAAAAGCTTTGTAACTTTTCCCACAGTGATTCAATAAATAAATATATGAAGAAAAAAATGGATATGTTACTGGGCCTGCTTGAGCAAATCGATGAACAATGGGAGGACAGTGACAGTTACAGTGACAGATTTTTATTGTGTATATAACTTATTCTTGTATAATTTCATTAGAATCACTAGTGGAAGAGGTGATAGAAGATATCCCTGTCTTATTGCTGAATATGAAGGAAAGTAATGTCTACTTACCTATTAAGTACAATTTTCACACACTCTTTAACAATTTGATAAAGCTCCCTATTATCTCTCATCAGTTAGTTTGGGATTTTGTCAGTTGCATTTATACCATATAATGGAGTATTAGATGACTATAAAGTAATCAAGAAACAATATAGGTGAGAAGTAAGGAAGTCCTGTACATGAAATTCTTTATGAAAATCAGTTTTGCTCTATCAGAAGCAGGTGGTCGTCATTGATTTTAATCAGAAACATAAAATTATATTGCTACAATTAACAAGCAGTTGTTTCTCTTCCTTCTCTTCCAAGAATTCTTTAGAGATCTGTTGGACAAAAGACAAACATTTATAAGAACCATGAATCAGCCAAATGAAAAATATAGCAACTTGAAAAACAATAGCAGAGGGTGTGGATATATTTAAGAAAAACAACAAAAAAGATTTTAAATGAAAAAAATGGATGCGTATTCATAGAGAAAGATTACTTTAAGGTATTAGGATTGAGTATCTAGGAAAACAGTTTCACCATTAAGCAATAATGTGAAATCAATCAAAGATCAGATTTTTCAAAAAGGCGTCAGAAGTTTAGCTTTTGAAATATTAATTTTTACAGCACCTATTAAACATTGAATGAAAAATAAGATATAAATTTTACTTATAATTGGTTTGTTTGGGGGTTAAAATAGAAAGTGCTCAGAATCCTCCTGATTCTGCCCCCAGGGATGACTCCTGGTAGGGCTCTGGGGACTCTATGGGATACAGGGTATTGAATCTGGTCAGATGTGTGCAAGGCAAATGTCTACGATCTGTACTATCACTCCAGCCCCAGATATGGGTTTTAAATTTTCAAGAAAAAAATCTTTCTTGGGAACATAGTTGTGTATATCTTCATACACGTGGATATAATGAGAAGGAATTTTTTTTAAATGTTAACTTTGAACAATCCAAAATTAAGGAGTTGGTCTTATAAGTCGCCCAAGTAAACGCAATACTCAGAAAGGGAAAGGGTGAGAAGAAGCCATTAATAGTGTCACTGGGATGCTGAAAGTGTGATCAGAAGTAGGTAGGAGTGACAGTATGGCAGGCACAGTGGTTGCTGCATAGGTGACTGACCTGGGTTAGATCCTTGACACCACCTATGGACCCCCAGCCCCACCGGGAGTGATCCCTGAGCACAAAGCCTGGAGAAAGCCCATGAGCACTGCCATGTGTGGCCCCCAAAAAATCATAAAATAGTATATGTTGAGGAGGAAAGGCTAGTGCAGATGTCATAATGAATATATATGATAAGCAGTGTCAATCACCTTTGGGGTTATCAGCAAATCACTGGTGATCGTGGCATGATGGCATGACTAATTTCATGATAATGCAGTGTTGGGTGTATGATTTTGTAGACTTAATGGGGGACAGGAAGTGAAAGAAATGAGCTTAACTGTTTCAAAGATAATTGCTGAAAGCAGGAAAAAGACTTAAATGACAACTGAAAGGACATTTAATGCCAGGACAATATTTATTTATAAGTTGTGAGAAATAAAAATATGTAACACCGCAGATGAGAGAACAGTGGTGAAAGAAAAAGCTGATCATTAAAGGGCAAAAAGAAGAATTGACAAAGTTACTTAATCACTTCGTGCAAAATTCTACTTCACAGAGCGGGGAGAAAGGGCTGCAAAGTTTAAAAAGAGAACTCCCAGAACGACCACCAACTGGGAGCTCTTTGGGACTATTGCGGCAACATGGGAAGATGCCATTATTGACAACATTGACGAGGAATACGATCAACTGGTACAGCACCTCCATGAATGTGCGAGGAAGGCCGAGAGAGAGATAGCCACAAATAAAATTTTATGCTGAAAAAAAAGGAAATGAGGAAAAAAGTTGGTGAAAATTATCAACACAATAGCTTCTATTCTAGATACTATTTTACTTTGTGTAAAATACCTCATATTAACTTAGAAATGGATATTTCCCCATATTTTTCATATATACAAGTGGTTAACCTGAGTCAAATAGATAAATAAATGGAGAATTAATAATTTTATATAAAGAATTAAATCCCCACTTTATTAATATCATCATTTTTAAAAATATGAGATAAAACTGATTAATTATGATGATTAATTTTGTTTTCAAGTCTTCCTTGAAAAATTAAAGCTATATACTTATTTCTGTTTTATTACCTTGATTAAATGCTATTGCTCATGAAATAAATAATTCCTAAAGATAATAGGCCACCTAATAACAATCACTATTATCTGATTAAAGTCTCACTTTGAATTATCCCTGAAAGACTTCACCTAGTTTTTACCATTCTTCCTCTATATTTTACAACTTAATAAAATATATTTTCTAACTATTACATTTTTCCTGCATGTTTAAGGTCTCTCTAACTTTTGATATCATGATCCTTTACAAAATTCTTCTACCAATGTCTGCCTAATAACTCTTGTTTATCCACTCATGGAAGTGGAATCTCTGTTGGCAGGGACGGTGGGTGGCGAGTTCTGTATCAGACTTCAGTTCTCAAAGTACCATGTACTTACAACTTAGCAAGAGGTAGAAACTGTCAATTCCAATTCTCAGCCCTTATTAAAATACCAAAATAATCCTGACTTCAAGAAAAAGCTAATGAGACTTTTTCTTCTCAAATGCAAAAGAGCTATTTAACCTCTTGTGGTTATGCATATAACTGAATGATTCAAGTTTTGAAACAGAATAAATTATTGTGAACTCAGTCTTTGAAATGTGTTGTACCGATTTTACAAAATTATAAATATTCTGGAGGTAATTTAGTGTTTATCACACTAACAGTATGAAAGCAATATGGTTTTTCAGTCCAAATAATGCAAAATTTTATCAGTCTGAATAACCTCCTTTGTGTGCAGCTTATAATAATTATTTTAGCGTATAGTTATTTATATAATTTAAAATATTTGATTAGTCCAAGCAAATGTTTTTCCTAGGATCAATCAATATAACCAAGGTCAATCAGTACCTACAATGTAGAATCTGAAGAAAACCTTTCATAATAATATATTCTTCTAAAATGTATATTTCAAAGCAAATGCTAGATTCTTGAGATAGCTTATCAAAGTCCTTAAGCTCCCGTTCAATAGCCACTATAATGTATAAGATAATATGTGTCTGCTTCTAAAACTATACACAGAGCTAGAGGGATAGACATAGAAAGATTGCATTCATCTGGGGAACATAAAATAACAAAATCAGAGACTAACACCCAGAAGTGGCCGAGATTACTACCAGGAATTTTGCTCCATGGCTTGGAGGCCAGCCACACATGCTACGGGAAAAGGCAGCTCAGATAGAGAGGGGAGGACCAAATAAAGGGTGTTGGGAGGATCCTCCCAGGATGGGAGAAGCATGCTGAAAGTAGACTATAGACCGAACATGATTGCCACTCAATGCCTCTTTTGCAAACCACAACATCCAAAAGGAGAGAGAGAACAAAAGGGAATGTCCTGCCACAGAGGCAGTGTGGAAAGGGAGGGATGGGGGGTGGGAGGGATACTGGGATCCATGGTGGTTGAAAATGGGCACTGGTAAAGGGATGTGTACTTGATCATTGTATAACTGACACCCAAGCACAAAAATTTCTAAGTCTACAACTGTACCTCATGGTGTCTCACTAATAAAAATTTAAAAAATAAATAAATAAATAAAAAATAAATAAAGACATCTGCCACAAAACATTCAAGAAACAAAATAATAAAACAATGCATTTCAAAATGTTACTTTCATCTCAAAACCTTCTGATTAAGGACATTTCTATAATATATTGACATATTTTTTAAACTATCTCTTTTCTCCTTAAAATAGTCTTCATTTTTAATTATCTCCTGACTGATTTCTTATACCTAATATTATAGTGATGGTATTATCATCAAAAAATGTTCTTTTTGATATTTTGCTTTATAGTTTTACAATCATTGATATTACTCTCCTATATATTTTGGTAACAGCATGCTAATAGTTATGTTCATATATATGGTCATATATATAAGTGCTTTAATATTTAACAGTTTGGTGTTTTAAGTTAAAACAGTTTGTAATATATTAAAATGTGTTAATTGGTCTTGATTTGTCACTTATTCCTACAGGATAAATGTTTAAGTAAATAGTTATTTGTGTCAAAGGACACAGCATCTTAATGGCTCTTCCTACAACACTTTCCATTCTAAATAGGCTGCATTACCATCAGCAGTGGATTAGAATAATAATTTTGTTGCACGTTCACCTGTATCACACTTCAGCGTAAATCAAAGATGAATTAGTCCAGAAGTACAAAAATTATGGCATGATAAAAACCATACTGGGCACTGTGGAACAATACAGATAACAAACAAACCTTTAAATAGTCAGATGATAGACTGAGATGCATAAAAACTCCTTAAAAGGCATGTTTGGGAGAAGATAAATGGTATATGAGCTCTTATAATTCCATAGTTCCAGATATCCGGGGATTTTTAATCAGGATAAGACAGGAATTCAAAGAAGAAGGAAGAAAGTAAAATATAAATATAAAAATATGAATACAATGGATAGGCAATGTATACATTAGAAGCAAAAATACCGAGTATATAGATACTGTAGCTGTATTAATCCAACTTTCTCTTATCCTTAGGTTCTAGGTTTGTTTTCATGGAATTTTACCATAATGCAAGAATCTAGCCTAAAAACCAGTCAGATCTCTGTCGGTTTCTTTATGAAGAGAAAGTGCAGGTTGATAACCCCCACTAGAGACCCCCCACCTCCAGAGAATTAAAATCCTCCTTTATTACTATTTCATGTTAGAAACAATTCCTATCCACTCGCAGAGCTCTCTGAACCCAAGAACCTGATGTTAATGTTAGCTTAACACTTTTTGTACCTTTATAAAGAATTAACTATATGGACCTTTTTTTCTACACTTTTTTTGCCCCCTCTTAAACTGATAACAAATAAATGTATACGCGGGTTAGAGACGGCCAGCATTATCTAGTCCTAAAGTAAGTATGAAATAGAGCCGGTTCGTTTCTTGCAGGAATGGAGGCTTTGAAACACATGGCAACCGTCTTTTTACCTTTGCCATTTTCTTCTATGAGAAGAAAGGTTGAGACTAAAGCATCCTTTAAAGAGGAAACTTCAAGCAATGAATTCTCCTTTCCCCCCGTCAATCTTAAATCCCATTTGAAAGTTAGATTTGTTCTGAAAGGACAGAGGGTTGGTGGAGAGAAACCAGTGAAGCAGAGTGGAAAAACGTGAGGGGGAGATGGAGGTTGGTCTCATTCAGAAGCAGGACGTTGAGCTTCTAGAAGGAAAATAACCCGAGTCGGAGGAGAGCTTTGGAATTTGAAAAATGAATAAAACATTACTTTTGAAATTCCTCTATGCACTACAACAAAGAGATAAAATTTTTATCATAAAATAAAGATTTGACAACTTCAGCAAAAATGTCCAAGGAAATTTATAAAGTATTATAAATAAAATTAAAGGAGGGGAAAGACATTCCAAGGTGCTATTGCAGGTTGATGGAATGTTTTTTGTTGAAAGATGAATTTTTCAATGAATCATAATGTAGATTTAGAGAAATATTTCCTTAAGTAATTTATATAAGTATAAATTATAATACCCTGTAAGGCAGGTTGCGTTTGATTATAGTCAACTTGCAAGAAAACTGATTTTGAAAGACAGTTTCTTGTAAGTCATTCATATTTAACACACAGAGCACATTCCTCATCAAGGGAAATCCAGCAAACACCAGTTGAATAGTTCACCAGGGGCTGAAGCAATAGCACAGCGGGTAGGGCATTTGCCTTGCAAGCAGCCAACCTCGGTTCGATTCCCAGCATCCCATATGGTCCCCTGAGCACTGCCAGAGGTAATTCCTGAGTGCAGAGCCAGGAGTAAGCCCTGTGCATCACCCGATGTGACCCAAAAAAGAAAAAAAAATAGGTCACAAATCACAGGTGGTTTGCCAAGGACTGTGTTTTGTAACATTCACTTTCCCACTTGTGGAAATATTTATTATACATGCTTATCTTTATTTTTGGAGACTTGTTTTCTATTAAGCACATTTTTTAAATGTCCACTTCTTTAGTATTAGGTCTTACTTCTATGCTGCTTTTATATATTAAAATACATATATGTATAAAGTGTTCTCATATTCGATAATTTAATATGGAGGTCTTTTAGGAAAGACAAAAGTTGAAGATATAGGATAACAGTCTTTATTCCAGTACGTTTCATAGTAGCACTGTAGCAGTGTCCTCTCGTTGCTCATCAATTTGCTCAAGCAGGCCCAGTAATGTCTCCACTGTGAGACTTGTTGTTACTGTGTTTGGCATATCGAATATGTCACGAGTATCTTGCCAGGCTTTGCTGTGCTGGCAAGATACTCTCGGTAGCTTGCCGGGCTCTCCGAGAGGGGTGGAGGAATCGTTCCGGGGTCAACCCGGGTCACCTGCATGCAAGGCAAGCACTACCCGCTGTGCTATTGCTCCATAGATTTTTATTTTATTTAGAGTTCTTTCCTCAACCTGCATACTCTGCCCCCACTGATTATTCATATTTATTTGGATCATCTTTTAACTGGGTTATATTTCTATGCTATACTTTGTTTCCCCTTTCATAACTACCTCATAGCTTCATGGCTCAGTTTCATCCTGAGGTTGATTGGCTATTGGTAGAATAATGTGACTGATCCAAATAAGTATGGTTCCAATTTATTGGTCATAAAAATTTGAGAGCAAATACTGTTCTAGTCTGCTACTTTATCTCCAGATCTTTAGAACATTCCTGTGGTTTGCTTGAAAGTGTGTTAAATATGTCTCCAGTGTGGTGATTTGCCGATTTCCAATTAGACTGTAACCTGTAACCCAGGTTCAAGTATGACAGCATGCTTCTCGAGTGCCACATTTGATGCCACGTGCTTCTTGCACTCTGCTTCAGCTTATGTCCGAGCTGTGTGGCCACTCCTGTTGCCAACACAGCAGAAATTCAGTCACTGCCATCCAGGTGGCTTGGGTGGGTAGTCCTTGCAGAACAAAGACAGCTACTGGTAGCAATGTCAATGATCACATGATAGATAAAATATCTGAGTTTGTCCTCATCATGTAGTTTTTGTCCAAATTTTTACAAAGTTTTCTTATATTTTCCCCTTGGTATTTGAACTACTAATGCTATTATATATTTTTGTTTGTTGTTTGGTTGAGTTGATTTTGTTGGTTGATGGTTTCTTTTACACCCTGCTGGACTGGTGTTTGGGCATCGTTCCTGGTGATGCTCTAGGGATCATGTGGTCTGGAATATGCTCTCTTTCTGGTCCTAATCCACTTTCTTCTCATCCACTTTACTCCCACTTTGGTTCAAAGAAGCTGATAGAATAAGATTGAATATGAACAAGAATTGAATTGAATAAGAATAAATAAGAATATTCTCAATTAATGAACTGATATTTTGGGTTAAAATTATTTAGTAACTTTACCTACGCATTTATTTAAGAAATGAGAAGTTTTATTTTTCCTACATGAAGAACTGCCATGTGATACTGCATAAGTTTTTTATTTAATATGGGAAATATGATATATTATGACATGTGAGTATGGCTGGTATATTACTGTCTTACTTAAAGACTTTACTGCATAGAGTGTATCCCTTGTAAAATGATTAAAATCTAAAAAGCAAACTTGCTTCAAATGCCTCTCTTTTACTTCATTGGATAGATTGTAACTTTCACCATTAACAGAAAAAACACATAATCTTGCTGGGATCTATCTTGAAAGAGAATTTTGGTCTGGAAGAGGGCCGGCATCTTTGATAGCAAAGGGTCTGAAATAATTTATACATTTCCCAGGTGGTAAGAGAAAAAGCACGCAGGGAAATGGCTTGCTCCCTCATGGTATCTCAAATTTTTGATTTGTTAAAATGTGCTTTAAAAAAAGTTTCCAAAGCTGGGGAATTAAATCATTTCCTGTCTTGCTGACTTGTCCCTGCAACACTTCCTTCTCCCTATATACTTTTCACATTGTCCATCTCAGAAACTATATCGAGCCGTTGTTTTAGTGGTTAGTCGACCATGTGTCCTGTATATTCATCACATTTTAAACAAAATAATTCTTAATACTGTTTTTGTGTAATTTGAACATAAGAAAATGCTAAAATTATGGTTTTACATCGATCAATAGCATACCTTCATCCTGACAGTTTTTAACTCTCCCCAGGATCTCTTGGAGAGAAATATAACTTTCCAAATATAACTCAGAACTCTGATATCATATTTCTGAGTATTTCTGAATCATATTTGTTTTTACATTTATTTCCTTTTTCATTGCATCATACAAGGCCATGCTCAGTGTACACACCTGACTTCATGTTCCAAAGTGACACCTGAGAAGTTCTTTGGGGACCAACAGTGGTGCCAGGGATTTAAACCTGGTTTAGCCACATGCAAGGAAAGTTCTTTAGCTACTCTATTATCTCTTCAACCCTTACAGTTACTTTTAAGAATGTCTCACTAAACATCAGTGTGTAGTGGTTACCTTTTCTATTCATTAACTTAACTGAAATAATTTACTATTTGTAAAGGGTAAAAAATAAATGGATACTTATTGTCTTTTTGAATATACAGTATACTTTAAGTAATTTAGTCATTAGAATGATGATAGAGACTAAAGAGACAGGAGGGCAGGTATCATGCCGGCCTTGCAATAGTCAAGCTGGATCCTATTCCTGGCACCATATGTAGTCACTGCCAGGAGTGGTCCTGAGCATAGAGTCCAGAGTAAACCCTGAGCACTCTAAGGCATAAGCTCTTAACCAAAAAATAAGTAAAATACTACAAAATGAATAATTAAAGCATAAAATTATGATAATGCTTATTATTGGAGTGATAGCACAGCAGGTAGGGTGTTTACTCGGTCAAACCGAATTTGATTCCTCTGCCCCTTTCAGAGAGCCCGGCAAGCTACCGAGAGTATCTCTTCAGCACCAAAAAGCCTGGCAAGCTCCCCGTGACATATTCAATATGCCAAACACAGTAACAACAAGTCTCACATTGGAGACATTACTGGGCTCACTCAAGCAAACTGATGAACAACGGGAGGATAGTGCTTCAGTGCTACAGTGCTTTTAGAAAAAAACAACAAAAATTAGGTTAAAATACATTTAAGAACATACAAGGGCTGGAGTGATAGCACAGCGGGTAGGGCGTTCGCCTTACAAGCGGCCAACATGGCCGACCTGAGTTCGATTCCTCCGCCCCTCTCGGAGAGCCCGGCAAGCTACCGAGAGTATTCGATATGCCAGACACAGTAACAACAAAGTCTCCAATGGAGACATCACTGGGCCCGCTCGAGCAAATCGACGATCAACGGGAGGGCCTTTACCTTTACCTTTTACCTTTAAGAACATACACCGCATCAGGTAATTTGAACAGTTCCATATATCTTTCCAAACATAGTATTTACTCTTAGTCTTAATGAACTGACTCCCCTTCCAATTTTAAGTTACACAATTAAAATGAATGGTTACAAGCATTTGCAATTCATAAATAAATAAAATACATGAACGTACTAATTAACAAATGCATCTTGTTGTAAGTATAGGACAGTAAATATGGTGTCTCTTATGGTATCTCCTCCTTTGCTCTTCAATAACTACCATGACCAAAGTCCCCAATCTGCCCACCTCCCTTTCTTTCCGTCTACTGATGCTGTTCTAATGCCAAGTCCTGGACTCATGCAGTTGACTCTGCTTCTCACTAGGGATCATAAGTCTTTCATTGTTGGGCTGGGCAACGTGCTCCCTGGAACAGCACACTCCTGGCTGGGATGCTTGAACATCCTTTTTGATGGTCAAGTTTGCAAGCGGTCACACTTTTTCACTGCAGTGCTCACATATACCAGGCTGTGATGTGATCTAGAGCAGTTGATGATGCTCAGGCTCAAAGGAAGACCCACCAAATCTGGGACAACATCAGTGAGAACCACCAGCAATAGAACTTGTTGCTGCAAACCACAAGGTGGTTAACCAATGAGATGTCTTATCTACCCATTTAACTTTGTCTTTAAAATTTAGCTCAGGGGATGAAGAGTTAAGATATGAGTAGGGAATTGCTTTGTATACAACTGACCTGGATTCAGTCCCCAAACCTGCATATCCCTCAAAAGCCAACAGGAGAGATCCGTGAGCACAGAAGGAAAAATAAGCCCTGAGTACTATTGGGTGTGATCAAATAAACAAAAAGAAAAAAAGAACTCAACACATTTTAAGGTATCTGTCTTCCAGAGTCTAATTCCCATCGTTCCCTTCATAATTAATCTCACTATTCCATACTCTATATTTGATCACTTGATATTCAATATTTTAATGCTAGTGTTGTTTGGAGAGTCTTAGATTTTTATCATTATATTTGATAATATTTATAAAATGTTTAGAATTTTAAAGTTTACTTGTCTGAAGACCTCAAATTTTAGGCTATATTCATATAAGGGTGTCTTATATAAAGATATGTCAGGATATGCCCATAATTACCTCACTTTAAGGAGATTTGAGTAAATGAAGAGTTTGAGGGCTATATAAAGACTATTTCAATTGTCTGAGCAAGAAATAGTAATCTTTTCAGATGTTCAAAATGAATATGTTTCCGTTTGCAATCTATGCTCAAGAAATACATTAGAGTCCTACTAATGATACTCATAAAATAACTTTAGTGTCTACATTTAACCTTTACTCACCAAGATTAATCAGTACGCCACAAAATATCTTTTATATTTTCCATTCTCTGAATGGATCTCAACAAGTGAGGTTGTTATAAATAGTTTAGACTTCTATGTTAATAATTTAGAGGTTCAAACTCTAACCAAGGGAAAAGAAGAAATGGAGATTACAACAGGAATATTGAAAAAAATGTGCAGTGACTAGACTGAAACTTTAGAACTATGTAAAGCCTAGGATCATGTTAAGTGTTGTTTTGAAATACTTTCAGAAGAAAAAAAAGAGAGTAAGACAGTGTTTAGCAAAAATACCAATTATTACAGATACAAAATGGAGGGAATTGTTTTATGAACAGGAAATAGATCATACCAAAAATGTACTGGATAAAAAATTTACCAATTTCCCAACGTAGTGAAAATTCTTTCTAAATTTTCTCTGGTCCTTTTATTTCCCAAAAGACCCATTCTTCATGTCAAATTTAAGTTTCTATCCTCTCTATTGTATGTTGGGCATTTTAAGTCTTTTAAAATTTATAAAAATGTATCATGTAATTATCATTATTATAAGTCACAATAGGAAGAAAATTCTCAGTAAGTCCTTGCTGGTTGGTGATTAATTAATCAAATAAAATCAATATCTCTAGCCTGACTAGACAAATGACAAATGAAGCTTAAATTTCTTAATAACAAATACATGCAAATTAGGATATAGTATGTTGAAATTCATAAAGCATAAGAATTTGATTAAACAGGATGTTTTAGTCTACCACTTGAACACATGATTGCTTATTCAAACTTAAAGCTTCAAACTACATAGTTTAAAATCGCATATTATATTTTAATAACAACTAAAACTCAAAGAGATTCATGATAATATTAAGAACCGCTATAGGAAATATTCTGAAATTAGTGGTCATATTCTCCAATCACTTCTTTAACAAAATTGCATTGCATTTGTTCCATCTTTTACGAATGTCTTATGCTAAAATAATTATTTCCAATCCTTTGAACCAAAAGTGTGGTTCCCATTCATTTATCTCACATCCAGTTTTGATTTTAATTTGAAGCACCATGATTTACAATAAAGCTAATGATAGCTTTTCATGCATACATTGTTCCAACACCCACCATGAGTTTTTCTCCCTCCACCATTGTCTCGTGTTCTCCTCCCATCCAGAGCTGACCAATACACATACACGCACACACACACACACACACACACACACATTGCCACACTTATTAAGCTCTGTTCTATAAGTCAGTTCCTAAGTTCTGCTGCCTTTGACCAATTGTTGCCTTATCATGTTTCTTTACAGCCCACAGAGGAAAAAATATCAACCTGTAACTGTCCCTCTGCCTGTTGCTGAGAAGTAAATTGCATGATTTTGTCTTTCCTTATAATCAAGTAGTATTCCATTGCACATTGCCTTATCTAATCCTCTCTTTTGGACTTCAGAATTATTTATAGATCTTTACCACTGTTGATGGGCTGGAGCGATAGCACAGCGGGTAGGGCGTTCGCCTTACAAGCGGCCAACATGGCCGACCCGAGTTCGATTCCTCCGCCCCTCTCGGAGAGCCCGGCAAGCTACCGAGAGTATTCGATATGCCAGACACAGTAACAACAAAGTCTCCAATGGAGACGTTACTGGGCCCGCTCGAGCAAATCGACGATCAACGGGAGGGCCTTTTACCTTTACCACTGTTGATAGTCTTGCAGTGAACATATGAGAATGAATGTCTTTTCAAAATAGTGTTTTGGAACTCTTGGGGTAGATGACAAGAAGTTCATTTCCAATGTTTAACTTTTTTGTGCACCACAGTTTCCCCATATATCAACAAAGAGGGTTTGCTATGATCCCTTGCAGGGGAAGAGTTGAAGACACAATTCTATTCAATCTTCTTCCACTTTCCTTTTCTTTGACTGGGAAGTAAAATTGCAAACCTTCATTCCCTTAGCATAAGGAAAGGGGTGGAGATGATGGCATTTGGCCAGTTTCTAGCCAGTGTGTAGGGATACCTCAAGACCTTTGCAATTTCCAGTGATTTTCCCTGCTATCTACCTGCTGCAGACTCAGCATGGTTCTATCCCCAGCACCCTATGTGGTCACTTGAGCCCCTTCAGGAATAAGCCTAAGCACTGGAAGGTGTTATCCCTTCACCAACAACAAACAAAAACAATAAAAAGAACTACATAACAGATTTATTCATCTATCCACAGAATTACATTAAATTGCTTTTTCGCTTCCAACTGGAATATCTTACTAACCATTGAGAATGCTA
This sequence comes from Sorex fumeus, assembly GCF_029834395.1. Classification (NCBI taxonomy): domain Eukaryota; kingdom Metazoa; phylum Chordata; class Mammalia; order Eulipotyphla; family Soricidae; genus Sorex; species Sorex fumeus. The sequence goes on along the minus strand of NW_026606149.1, from coordinate 2,144,075 downwards.
TATATCATGATATAGTATATACTACTATATCATATATATAACTTACTATATATTTTACATATAATGTGATATAGTAATGGAAACTCTTAACTGGAAAAAGTATTTTATTTAAGTTGATCCAACTTATGGAAGTGAAAATGAATTAGGTATATGAATGGACACATACTATTTAGATAAATATAGCTATAATAAATACAATACTTAAATCTTAAAAAATAACTTTAGAAATGTATTATTGACATGACATGAAAAAAGGTAAAAGTGTACTTTTGTTTTTTTTAAATTTTATATATTTTCGATAAATGTTTAAAGCATTGATTTTGCATGTAACACAAGATTATAATCACTATAAAATAAAATTTTGCAAGATTTTCTACAAAGTTATCAAAGTTCTTGGAGAAAAGATGAGAGAAGTTATCTGAAAAAAGTTTTAGGATACATAGTAATATTAAAGTTTAGGATATAAAAATATACTGTGAATAATATGGTCTTTCAAAATTATACAAACAGTTCCCATTTGAAAAACTAGTATGTTTTATTTTTGTGCAGTCTGCTAGATTGTACAGCACTTTGAAAGGACCAGCTGCCAGGGATTTTAAAAATGAAGCTACCCTCATATGATATATATGCAAAAAATGTTTAAAAGAATTTCAGGCATCATTTTGACTATCACCTGTGAGTGATCCAAGTTTAAAGATTATACTGAGTTACAGTGTCTGGCGGGGCTGGAGCACAGCAGCAGGGAGTTTGCCTTGCACGCAGCCCACATGGCCGACCCAAGTTCGATTCTTCCGCTCCTCTTGGAGAGCCTGGCAAGCTACCGAGAGTATTTCGCCCACATGGAAAATCCTGGCAAGTGTAATATATTCGATATGCCAAACACAGTAACAAGAAGTCTCACGGTGGAGACGTTACTGGGCCCACTCGAGAAAATCCATGAACAACGGGAGGACAGTGACAGTGACAGTGTCTGGGAAAGGTGAGGACAATTAATCACGTGCTTCTCTAGAGTAAAACGTTTTATGCAGAGCAAATCTGCATGCAAATACAAATAAGCATGCTCTCTGAAAAGGTCTAAGAAGACAGACAGATACTTCTGTGTGTGCTGTATGTTTCTTTTTATTGTCAAGGTAGCACGGTTCACAATTGTGTTAATATTTATGGTTTAGGCATAAGATGTTACTGAACCTCACTAACCATCAAGTACCATTATCCGTTCATCACTGTTCCCTCTCACTTACCCTTCTTTCAGCATAACCTTTATCCCCATCCCTTGACTGGTAACCTCAGTTCTGATGAAGACAGGTGTTTAAAATTCATTAGGAAGAAAACAATTCTCCATTATTACTAAAGATAATATCAGTCAACAGCTTCATAAAGATTTAAATATCTTAACCATCCTTATAAATCAGAAATTGGTGATATAGTAATATATTTACTAACAGGTGGTAGCAAAAAAAAAAACACTGATATTAAATCTTGCTTCTGGATTAAGCAGATGAAAACACCAAGTCTGAAGACCATTTTCTTGTTATACAAATTCTCGTAACAATTTTGGAATTTATTTCAGCGCATGCTCAAGCAGTGCCTATAAAATCTTCAAATGTATATATAATATTCAAATGCCTATTTGGTGATATTTACTAAAACTATCATTATCATAGAGATAGATTAGTCAATTGCACGTGGGCTGCATGCAATTATATAAAATTAGACAATTTTATAAATGGGAAGCATTTTCATAATAGCTATTGTTGATTAAAACCTTAAAAAAGGATTTCAATAATAACTGATCCAACGCAAAAATTTATTTTTATTCACATGTAAGAAATAGTCTTTTAAAAGTTACCTCTTGAGCAAGACATTTGAATATTCCAACAACATATTTCATAAACTTCCACAGTGAGTGCAAACTTATTCATCTCATAATCTTTGCTAAAGATAAATAATGTTGCTTAAGTTAACATTTTCTCAATTCTCTCTGATCTAAAAGAACAGCTTGCTTTTCTACATCTTTCATTTTCCTGAAAGAAGGCAGAGTATTGTGATTCTAACTATGTATGAGCACAGAGCACACGTGTAAGCATTATTTCTCTTTGATTGGGGTTCCCCAGGCATTTAAGAGGGTCACCAACACTTAAAATTCAAGCAAAGTCTGAGATACTCACTTCAACGAAGAAAAATTGGTGTTGAATAGTCCTGACATTCAACTGTGAAAGAAGAAAAGGGGAAATGGTGAAGTTGAGACAGTCGCTCCTTGGATCCACCAAAAGTTTCCTCCTAGTTATGTTTGTGAAGATACAGTGACGTTTCCTCAGAACCTTCCACCAGGGATGTGGTGTTGCCCCAAGTGCCAAACAGGGTGGCCTTGTGTTTCTGGTCACCTGCCTCTGTTCCCTCTGCAGATTCGACCTCACCCCAGTTCCTGTATCTTCTCTGTGGGTAACTCTGGATGCAGGTGCGGTTAATACTTGACTCCTCTGAGGAGTCTTCACCTAACTGGAAATGCCTCCCAGCTCTCTCCCACTCCAGACCACGTCTGGGAGAGCGTTTGAACAGAGCAATCACAATCAGACTAGCACCTCAGTTCAAACTCTTCCCCTGACTTTCTTCTGCAGTCACTCAGCAAGGAATGTTCTAGTAATTTCCTGGCTCTCCAGGCATTTTAACGTGCTTTATGACCAAAATCACTGCTAGAACTTTCTAGAAGTTTTGGACAAATTTTAGAAGCTTCCACCATCATAATATTTATCCATTTACTTGGTCATGACAGATTGAAGTGTAGCTCCTAAAACTGAAAAAAAGGAACGTTTTTAACTAGCACACAGAATTTAAAGTTCCCAACTACCATGAGTTCCCTCTCTTTGGGAGAAGAAACAGAGGCCGAAAAACCACTTATTTGTTTATTGTTCAATTTATACGCTGATCTATGCAGCATAGACCCTGTATCTTTTTTATTTCCTCTTGGATGGAAGCAAGTTTTCTGTAAAGGAACAAAGAAATTAATCCTGTTCCCAAGAACTTTAGATTGTACTGACAACGTTATTTATCTAACAACCGGGGTGATCAAATTGTTTTTAGGCATTACTGCTAGACTTTAAATTTCTCATAATCACTGTGGAAATTATTTCATGGATTTTGCACTCAGAATAAAGGTAGTTTGCCTTAGAACAAATCATAAAAAATGCAGTCAAAATCTCGGTCTTTAATATGTGTTCAAAGCTATCACAGTAAAAAATAGCAAAACTTCCCTACAGAGTATAATATGCATCAGGAAAGATAACTTTCATTCATTTTCCACATATGCATGTTGCCCTCCCCCCTTGCCAAAAAAGTGACATTCTGAAACATTTCTGAAAGGCCTTTAAAATCCTTCTTAAATCTCAGTAAAAGACATTGTATAACACATTTTTGTTTTGAAAATATATGTAGAGTTAGTTATGACTTTTATAGAACACAGATGTACACATCTATTTCTATCATCTATTAGTCAGCTGCAATTACAGTTCTTTTTAAAACCATATAGTTTAAGACATACTTCAACGCCTCAAATCTCTGCACGTTATAAGAAGCGAACATAGAATATTTAAGAGGTAACATGATATTTCGAAACAGGTGCTTTAAATACTTCTGCTGACACAAAATGAACATTATTAAAATCTACCCATAGCATGTGTATAAAACAGTTTTGATTTAGCAATGTAGAAATGATCTATTAAATATTATGATTAAATATTCTAATATATTAATATAGGCCAGACTTTAGATAATGTCTGTTAATGCAAGTATTACACATTCTACTCATTGTCAAATTGAAAATACTTAAATAATTTATTAATAAGGGAATTGCAATTACATTAAAATGAATGTTGCATTGCATGAAAACTTTTGATCATAGAAATTAATAGCAACTGCTATAATGTAACAGTAGTGATTGAATAAACTAGACTAAATAAAATTGCATAGTTCACAATAATTATTTTACGGGGAAATCTTTTGTTAATGATCATATATACTTATAATTTTATTAATTTACCTCACCCTTTACATAGTTTTCTCTCAGGAGGCTCCCATGATTCAAAATCGAGAAAAGATAAAAAATTAAAAAAAATATTTTTATGCAGTGAGCTCTAGAATTTACAATGAATATTGAGTCTTTGGTAAATTTTAAATACCTGGAAGACCTAAAGTGAAGTATTTAAATCCAAATTTATCTAAACTTATCTAAAAACATGGTGTTAGCAAATTCATTATTAAGAGAAACAGTAACTTGATTATTGCCATCCAGAGCATTAAAAAATGGGTAAGAAAAGTATTTAACTTGCTTTAAGTTTTGTTTCAAAAATGCCACCTACAGACACAAAAGAATTTTCAAAATGAATATATTGAATTGATCATTTTTAATGTCCCATTGACTGTATCTTAGGAAATCCTATTACTCTTCTAACATTTTGGAACATCACAGCCAATCTGATGCTATTTTTCATTGTCTGAGAGTTTGTTTCCTGCTTTCTCTTTGAATTTCAAGTCCAGGTGACCTGGCTGACTCACCAAATGATCCACAATGCAGTTAAGGTCATGTTTCAGTTTAATATTTCTCATTTTAAGAGAAGATATCTTCCTGAGGTCACCCTGCTCAGGAGCTCCAATTTGATTATTGTGTAAGTGGACAATTCTAGTTTTCCTAGAATAACAAAACTGGCAAAAACCTTAGCCCATCCCTAAAATCAAGTCTTCTAAGATAACCCCAAAACTGGTGTTCATCTATTTTGGAACTTTCTTTTTTCTTAAGCTCCCACTTTCTTTTAGTCACTTCAGAATTTCTTTTTGGGAATCCGTGCTTTATCCCCTCTCCAGTCCTTGGCAGATGGAGCGATAGCCCAGTGGGTAGGGTATTTGACTTGCAAACGGGTTTGTTTCCTCCGTCCCTATCAGAGAACCCAGCAAACTGCCCAGAGTATCCTGCCCACACGGCAGAGCCTAGCAAGCTACCTGTGGCATATTTAAAATGCCTAAAAGAGTAACAAGTCTCACAATGGAGACGTTACTGGTGCCAATTCAAGCAAATTGATGAACAATGGGAGGACAGTGCTACAGTGCTAGTCAGTCCTTGGCAGTGTCCATAGTGGCTCTGCTATTCAATGGGGCCAGCCTTGATGTGGTCAGTCAGCTACTCCTCAGTCACTGCTCTGTGGCTCTCTATTCAGAATGTTACCTTCATGTGCCTGGAGAGTGTAGGGGCAAGAAAAATGATTTTCTCACAGTTGTGCAGTCCACAAGTCTGAGATCTAACCTGGGAGGACAAGTTGATCACTGGAGGTGCCTCTTCTAAGTGTTGGGCGTATCTGCTTCCTCCGAGAGGAAGTGGGACCAGGAGAACTCTCCCATATCTCTTCGACCAGGATATAATTCTTATCCATGTCCTCCAAAATGACCTAACTCCAAACTCAGCCCTTGAATTAGAGAACAACATGAATTTGATGGAAGAGGAAGTGACATTAAACCCTGGTAGAGTCCATTACTGCTGGAAATCATCTTTGGATTCATACACCTAATTTTAGTACTCTAAGGATATTACCAATCCTCAGGATACTACACTGAGGATACTATGCCCTGAGGGGAATGAAAAGTACTCAACTAAGGGAGTCAGAGCTGCTTTGTTCACCTGACCTTGGGACACCTCAATTCTTGATTCCATCCAACATAGCATGAATGACAATGAGGGACATTGTAGATAGATAGATAGATAGATTATTGTAGCACTGTAGCACTGTTCTCCCATTGTTCATCAATTTGCTTGAGCGGGCCCAGTAATGTCTCCATTGTGAGACTTTGTGGTTACTGTGTTTGGCATATTGAATATGTCACAGGGTAGCTTGCCAGGTTTGGCCATGTGGGCAAGATACTCTTGGTAGCTTGCCGGGCTCTCTGAGAGGGACAGAATTATCAAACTCGGGTTGGCTAGGTTCTCTGCATGCAAGACAAACGCAATACCTGCTGTGCTATCATTCCAGCCCATTGATATAGCATAAATGGCAATGAGAGACATTATCTTTCTATATATATGTATCTATACATATGTAATATAGTTCTACATATATATATATGCATAAATAATGTAGTTCTACCATGTCTAGATCGCAACATGATGAATGACCTGGCACCTGGTGCAGGAGGAAGAGAGAGACTTAGAATGCCTTCAAGAGTGTTAAAGAAATAGCTAAGAGGACAAAGAACCTCCGGCTCCAGGCACATCTCTTTGATTCCACTGTTCTTCCTGCATTAACATACGACTCAGAAACAGGACAAGAACACTATTCGACTCTCCCAAAGAGGAATCAAAAGAGCTATTCTTGGAGTATCATGCTTCACTCAAGTGAGAGAAGGAATCTGGAGTCCCAAACTCCATCAACGATTGAGAATCAAGGACATTGTCTCATTTGCCAAGGCGTCAAAAATCAGATTTGGAGACAACCGCTGGACTAGAGCCATTATCGACTGAATTCCATGAGATGTCAAAAGATCGCCTGGCTGCCCACATACAAAATGGTCAGACTTCTTCATCATGACCCTGAATGAATGGTTTGAGACTCTTCATGTTCCTGGAGTGAGCAGACGCCATTGGGCTACACTGGCACGCAACAGGGACGAATGGAGATGTTACTGTTGCCTACTCTAGCAAATCAATGGGTAAGTGATCAAGTGATGTCAAGTGATGAAGTGTCAAGTGATTAAGTGATCTGTGTATTTGAAAACAGGATATCAAAAGGGAAGAAATGGTCAGATTTCATATATCAGCTCTAAAGGAAATTTATCAAGGCCTCATAACTTTTCCACTCTCTTCCATTCTCTTAACACTTGTAATAGAGAGTTAAGGTAGCATATCTATATATGGAGGCATTAATGTCCCCAGATGAAACAGCTATGATGAATAAAAGTTAAGTTATTTTATAATTATTGTAATATTAGGGGATTTTTGTGAGTAGAGTTAACACCACTCAATAGTCGTTTCCCCTTTTCTATACAGAAGAGCAAGTTATTACACCCTTTCTATAATCCAAATATGCATAAAGATATTTATTTTTATACACAGAACACTCATGTTGAGAATTTGTACCGAACCCCTGTTCACATAGTGCATCGAGCTCTCCCTGATTCTATGGTCAGTTAAACATTCCTCGTGCATTTGAGAACATTTGCATCTGTGCAATTCTTGAGTCTGATGCAGGGGACAGTTCATCCTATGCCCTAACTAAAGAGAAAGGATATAACATTCTCCATGTTGAAAATTCACCGACTTATCTGACTTGGAGTAAAGTGGAAACACAAAATGACATCTCTCGGGAATATCAGAATCCCAATGCAGGTATCTCTCAAGATGATTCCTTTCAAATATTTTATTCCAGATAAAAATTAAAGGATGAGAAGTCAGGTGACCAGTTTTAAGGTTTTTTTTTTCTTTTTGGGTCGCACCCGGTGATGCTCAGGGGTTACTCCTGGCTCGTGCACACAGGAATTGCTCCTGGCGGTGCTCAGGGGACCATATGGGGTGCTGGGAATCGAACCTGTGTTGGACGCCCTGCCCGCTGTGCTATTGCTCCAGCCCCAGTTTTAAGTTTTTAACTTTTTGAAAAGCCACCAGGAAGATTCGTTTCTGATGGGTGTTGTTAACTTTTATTGGTCATACCTTGGTTTCTCCATAACATATGCTAGTATAGCTGCTACTATGTTTATGTTGAGTCACTGTTCTGAGAATGAACCAAATATTTAAAACTAATTTTGTAGACTTTGCCTGTTCTGTAGTTACAGAGTTGCAATATTTTCTATCAAGAAATGTTTTTTTTTTTAAAACAACATGTAAACCTACCAAGAGGGTTTCTGCTTCAAAGGTATCTGCATGGCAATGCGGTTCTCTAGAGGAAATAGTGGCGCCCTGATCAAACACTCTCACTGCCGGAAAACCCTGCTAGTATTTTTTGCAGTTAGGTCTTATCTAAGTGTTTTTTCAAACTCGAGTTTGCTGAGATTAAATGAACATGTCACTAATCAGTGGAAATGTATCATTAATCAAATGAAACATTAAAAAATTTAAATATCATGTGTCCCTCCAGTTCTCTTCCTACTGCGTTTTGGTTTCTGAATAGTCTAGTTCCAGATTATGCCATTTAAGGGATATAGTTTAGTTTTTCTGAGCAATTGTGGGAGCAGCACCTGCCTACCATATTGTTATTTTGAATATGAAATAAAACTTATTCTTATTAATAGTTTCTAAAAAACTTAGGGGAGAAGGGAAAGGAAGGGAAGGAGAGTACAAGAAAATTTGGTTCTTGAGGAAAGATCTCCAGTGCCTCAAATTCCATTTTAAGCTCAGATGCCTGAGATAGATAATTAATGGACTTGAAGACTAAAAGCAGAGGTTGGGATGGGGGCTATGGATAAAGGAAGATTAAACAAAATGCTAAAACTGAGTATAAAAACTAGTGGTAGGTAGAGTTTGGTAAAATTAATTTCTTTGAGCTATAGTTAAGCACTGGTTGTCCAAGAAACCATTCCCAGGTTGGAATTGAGCATTCAAGAGATGAAAGAAGGGAGAAAATTGCTTCTAAGGAATAAAGTAGAAGAATGAAAATAAGGTCTGAGGAACTTTTAGAAATGATGCATTTCTGCACTTAGGAAATCAAACAGCAAAAGAGAATTGGGATGAAAATCTTGAACATATGGACTATTCTAAGAATATTTTTCCTGGGCTAATACATCATATCCAAGATAATAGTTCTCACTGGAAAAGTTTTGTCTCCTAAAAAAAGAAAGAAAAAAAAAAGGTCTGCACTCAATTTCTTGCAGTGCTTGGTCATTGGTTTGGGTCATGGAAGGACCTTAGGGGAAACTCATGTGGCAGCACTCGGCTGGGTGCCTTCATCAATCACATAGTCAGAGATCTAAAAGGTTTCATTCCGGGGAGACCACATCCCCCCTTTGTGCCAACACAAAGTCCACTTCTATGTTTATTCACAAGATATCTTGTATATGTGACTAAAGGTCTCTTTCTGAAAAGAAATTCTATGAGGAATAGCATTAAGATTATCTACAGGCAATTTCGCTCAAACTTGTGTTGAGATCAAAATAAGCACTCATTTTCTTCCTTTACTCAAGCTAAATTTTTCGATGTCAATTCAACAGACTCTCCACAAAGTAGAGTCTGGAGTTATAGGAAAGCAAAGTCAAATGACACCTTATAAATCATTGAGAATTGCTTTATATAATCTTTTATTTTACTATCCTCACTCCTCAGTTCTTGAACTCATAAGCTTTTTCTACTCTTTCTAGTTGAGATAAAGTGTCATAGTATCTAGTTTTGGTACATGTATTGTATCATGAAAAAATACTTGTAATACATGAAGACAATGTTAGTACTAGCTAACATTGAAATAGCCTTGAAATAATCCACTCTAGTACAGCCTGATCTGCCTAATCTAGATTAAGGTTATTTCAGTATTTGATATAATGACAGATTTTCTGGTACTTTGCTCTGCTGTGGATACCATGGTCCAAATATTCCATCAGTTCTCAATGACAGGATTCTTGAAAGCAAGGGGATTTAAACCCAGGTGACTTATCCAGGGTGGAGGAGGGTATTTACCTTTCCAAGATGGGAAAGGTGCATCTAAGGAAATTGAATCCAAATAGTCCATTAGTATAGTATACCTATAATTTTCATCAAAGACAATCAAAATTCAAAGGGTAAAAATTATACTCATACTCTAAAAGCAAGAGAATTAATAAAACATTGCTATAATATCATAGTCACTAGTACTCCCCAAAGACAAGTATTATATTTCAAGGGTTATATTTAAATAACTCTACTACGTTGCAGGAAGATTTTGCGATTTCTCCAGTTTTCTTAGGGGATAAGAAGAAGGTTATTACACTCTCCTGATCTTTGACTCTTCTCAACTTCTGAAATGTCATATATAGATTCACTTTATTTACTCAGAAATCTTATTTTAAAATCTGAGTTTTTTTATAGCTCAGATCCAAATCTCTCCAATTGCTTCCTTGCTGATGTGGGCAGTCCACCTTCAGAGCTTGTCTCTTCCACTCCCACCCCCTCCCCCCAAAGGCCATGGTGTCAAAGAGTTTTTAGGTAGACTCAGGGATCTGCTGTCTCAGGAAAGAACTTTCTGCCACCAAGCAGTTGTGACATTTACCTAAATTATTTTAGAGACAATGCTACCTAGAGTTTATGAACTTCTCAAAATAATGTTTTTGAAAAGCAGAGGAGGAAAAATAATCCTTTTCTTTCAATTCTACCAGCAAAATACATTGCCAAGTTTTAATATTTTTGTTGAGCTCTCTGAGAGGGGCAGAGGAATTGAACCCAGTTCGGCCAGGCTGGCTGCACGCAAGGTAAACATCTTACCACTGTGCTACCACTCCAGTAAGATGTTTGTCTTGCACGCAGCCAACATGGCCATCTCGAGTTCGATTCCTCCGCCCCACTCAGAGAGCCGGGGCAAGCTATCGAGAGTATCTCGCCCACAGGGCAGAGCCTGGCAAGCTACCCGTAACCTATCCGATATGCCAAACACAGTAACAACAAAGTCTCCAATGGAGACGTTACTGGCCCCGCTCGAGCAAATCGATGAACAACGGGAGGACCGTGACAGTGACTGTAATATTTATGTAAAGCTATTAATTCCAGCTACCTTCAAAAGCCCACTGAAATAAACTGGAGATATCTCATTCTTTCTGTTTCAAACAGAGGTGCCTACTCTTCTGTGCTTTCCTCCAAAATATGTTTCTACCTCTTATATCTATTCTTAGAGATATACAGTGTTGCAAGAAAGTCTGAAATGGCCTTTGCCTTTCATTTTTCAGCTGTCTACTAATTGTCATATAATTTTTCTTTAGTAATCTCCATATAAACTTCATGCTCTGACTTTTTTACTCTTATTTGCATCAAGCGGATTAATATATACCAATTTTTGGCACCAAGTGGGTGAATTTATAGTACAGTTGTTTCCTGAATAAAACACTTTCTATATTTTAAATAAAAGAAGTAGAGATAAAGGAGGAGGATGGGAGAACAGGAGTATTTGGGGACTGGAATCTAGAGATCTTCTGAGGAAGGTAGAATGGATGTTTAGGTGGATATTCTGAGCTTGTCCAATGCAGGACAAAGAGGTTTCTTTAAGTCTAAAATCATCTACAGAGGTGAGTGTATGTTTGTGGTGGTCAATTGTTCTAACTTGGACAGTTACTGGCAGAAAAGTCTAGTCTTTTCTGAATATCTATGAGCTCTTCATAATCTTTAACCAATAACCCCTCCTTGTGATTGAATTTTTGAGGCAGAGTACTAATCTTTCTTAACCAGTTTTCCCTTTCACAAGGCACTATAAAATAGGTCAGGCTGAAAAGAGGACTTACACAGGTCCTTTTAGTCCATAATATGGGAAAATAGCTGAAATTTCTGCAAATTGATAATAAAGACAAATAAATGTTTATAGCAAATATATTTCCTTATGAAATTGTATTTCATCTATCCCACAATTACTTTAAAAGCAATTTAAGCAATTTTAAGTTTAAGAAGGGCTGCATTTGAAAAAATGATGGAATACTTCAGTAAATACAAGTGCTTTGTAAGTACCTATAATTTCTATTATAATGATTATCACAGCTCACTGTTTTAGTTCACATCCTAAGTCACTAGAAACAAAAAGTCAGAAGGCAGTCACCAGAAGGATGAGGTTCATATAGTTCAACCATCTGCCCAAACTGGATGCAATTAGAGTTTAAAAGGTCAGATGAATCACCCCATTTTCTAACTCATTTGGAGTTACTGATTGCAGAAACAGCTAGAAAAGTGACATATTGCAATTGCTTACATGGCTGTCTCATCTACTTCTACTATAAATAATTGGAGAACGTCAGCCAATGGCACCATTCAAAGGAGAATAATTTTTTTAAGTTTTCCCATGAAAACAAGTGATATTCTTTTGACATATTAAGAACTTACATGATTTTTATATACTCTTGAAATGTCTCCACCTTTTTAAAAAACAATTTAAAAATCTATAAGCCAATCAATTGCAGCATGGAATATATTTGAACTCTCCATCTGTATCTTGCCCATAAAAAGTAGTCTTTTTAAGACTCTAAAGAACAACAAAGGTAGGACTGGAGATGATGCTTAATGATAGGAATATTTCTGACTAAATAGGAGTTAAAAAGAATTGAGAGGGCGTTCCTTTTTTTGATGTTTTCTGTTGTTATGACTGAAAACATATTCAATAAGAATTCTGGAAAGCTCAAAGGCCAAGTTCAAGGGGTATGTGAGTTATGATTTTATGAACCCTCTCTCATGGGCCTGCTGGTGCCAGCTCATCACTGTGTACTCAAAGTCTTTCCTCTATTGCAAGAGCAGCATCGAATTCCCCTCCCTTCCTCCAACGGTCCTGCTTTTCACTAAGTGCCTCTTCAGTGACCCAATATCCCCATGCAATCACACTGTGAGCCTGATGTAGTCAATTTTGCATTTGGAGTTTTAATCCATGAATTAAGGGTAAACCAGTTCAGCTCAGAGAAACCTCCATGAACAGACTCTTTATAAATTCATCATCAGTGTGACTATGATCTTTGTTTTTATTAGTGTTGTTACTATTATTATGCTATGTCAAACCTGTAACAAATAATTTGAAATTATAGTTATTTTTAAGTGAGCATAGCTAGGCACAATATGTACTACTTAGGGGTTGCAAGAGTTCCCAGAAATGTGCTCATCTTTGCAAAACTGAACTCTGTAACCATTAGACAGCAAGCACCAATAAACCTCACCACACACACACACACACACACACACACCACCACCACCACCACCACCACCACCACCACCACTACCACCACCATTTCTCTATGTCTGGGATATTTTTGACCTTTTCCTTCTTGACTGTGACTGCTGCAGAAGTGTTGTAACAGAGCTTTATCTAGAGTACTTTCCTCCGCATCTGCCATGGTTGTGGGGTTTTGTTCATCTGTGTTGAGCAGAATGCCACGGAGTGAGCTGGGAGGGAGTCCATCACTGAGTGTTTTTTTCACTCCCCATTTATGGAAGGAGGCTGCAACAGTCAGGTTTGCTGGGCTCATGCGGCTGAGAACCTCAGGCCCTAAGAACACAGATTCTATCTGACATCAACGAGCTGATTCATAAATATCTGCAGCTATTAGGCTGGGTCATGACTGGTGCCTTTCGTACTTAGTCATGAAAGATTAATGAATAAACCAATAGAGCTATAGGATTCAGGAGTAGATTACATGTATATCAGATTATAAAACACATAAATCCTTAAAGTTTCATTGTTCTCTCAACCTGAAAGTGATAACAAACAGGCTCGATGAGAGTCTCATATATTACAGTGCTTGACATCAATCTAATGGAGATCTAAATCAAACAGAACCACCAGTTTTGCTTATAACAAAATTGGTCAGTGTATAACCCTTGTACTTCACTTTTCCATCAATCATCTTTTTGGGGCGGGGGCATGCTGCAGGGAGAGGGGTACAGGCACATCTAATTATGCGCGGGGGCTACCCGTAGCTCTGAGATTAAGATACCTTGGAGTGCTGAAGAAATAACCTATACCCCCCACCTACAAAATCTGCACTCAGCAGGTTAAGCTAAATATCTAACATTTCACTATTGATTCTTTGTGTCATTCACATTTTTGAATATGCAGTAGGGTAAATAGCAGAGAAGGAAAAAGCAAAACTGTGTGTGTATGTGTGTGTGTGTGTGTGTTTGTGTGTATGTGTTTGATTCTTACATTCATTCTAAATACTGAAAGATAAATTTGAGTAAGTATATAAATTGATCAGATTGTTGAATTAATTTGAATCATTGAGTTTTTTTAATTTTTTTTATCCCGTTTAGTCTGTGACATTGTATTTTTCCCTCTTCGATTTCTAAACCTGGCATGTGATTTTCTGATTGGTACCTGATTACAAGAGACCGTTCTCATCAGTTCAGGAGCTGTCTCCTAAAATCATAGAGCATCTGGATCTATCAGCTAGCACGACTTTGTAGACCCTGTTGTTATTTGATTTAAAACCATTTTCCTTTGGTCAGATCCAGCTGAAACCAAGTACTCTTTAAAAGTAATGTCTGCGGTCACAGCTGCTAAAAAGTCTGCCTTGAGTAATACCTCCAGTTTCTTACAGGGAGAAAATTTGCTATATTCTTCTTGATGGCATGGTCCCATATGCTTTTCAATCCAAAATAGCCCTTTATGGTTTTAAGATAGTGGTCACATGCAGAGGTAAATGGTGGAATGTGTATGTATCAAAGTAATTATTAAATGGGCTTTGGGGGTTCCTTGGTTGAAAAGTGGTTTCTTCATGCAGGGGCAAATTTTCCTGTACCAAAATGAGCTCAGTATGGCACGCAAAAGCTTTCTTTGCTGTCCCTTTCTTATTTAATACATTCGCTCCATTACCAAAACCTGCTATCAGCATAGAGCTGCAAGGAGAAAGTTTGGGATAATTTCCAAGACCAGGGTCATCGTGGTGATAAACAAACCAGGGCTTTTGTTTGCAATAGGGTTTCAAAACTGTGAGGAAATTCGCATATATGTCATAATTATTTGGGAAAAAACAAACAAACACCATGATGTGTGCAGAATAAAACAATAAGTTACAATAGAGACATTGTGGACATCGAAAGGGTACTAATAAGACTGTCTACAAGCAAATCTAACCAGAGGATGGAAGCACTCTTCTTCCATTCATAATTTATGTGGTTGTAAAAAAATTCTGATGAAGATTGCAGTGTGATTTTTACCAGGGTCTTGTATAAAGGGCAACGCGTGTAAAAGGAGAGAGGATCATTTCTGAGCCAGAAATGTTTTGCATCTATTCATGATCATTAGTAAAATCATGGAATAAAGTCTGGGAGGAGTAGCCCAGTTGATTTATAAATGTTTTTCTCTCCAAAGCCTCTGTTTCAAAAACAATTTTAGGCTCAATTTGCTTTAGAATAATAGTTTGTTGTAGGTGAATTAATGCTAATGATATTTGGATTGTGCTTCATAAAATCACACAAACAAGAAGTTATTTTTTTTCTATTGCAGGGCTGTCCATTAACTATGTCAAATACTTATTTTAGAAACCTTTTCCTTTTAAGTAATATTGTGAGTAAAACCTGTGAGCTGTGGAAGCAAAATTTAATTACCTTCCTTTTTACGTGAAAATGGTAAGGACAAATACTTCCTGATCCCATCATCTTTGCTTATAGCCTACCCCCAGTGATAGTGAGTCTTCCCCCTTTGAGCTGGTACTCCATAATTATCTTTTTAAATCCCCAAATATCTTGACCCAAATCATCAGCGTATTTCACTCTGTCATAGGCACCAAGCATCCTCTTTTATTTTGAATATCAAATACTTGATATTGGTTTTAGACCCACATTCGTCTTTAAATTATGTGTGTATGTGTGTGTGTGTGTGTGTGTGTGTGTATCTGTGTGACATACTTCCATATTTAGAACAATAAAATCTTAGAATTGAGGGCAGAGAGAAGTACGATAGTTAAGCCACTGGGCAGATATATGGTTGATCACAGTTCAATCCTTGGCTCTCACACATGATTTCTTGAGTACCACTAGGAGTGATCCCTGAGCATATACTCATGAATAAATCCTGAACATATCAGGGGTGTCCCTCCAAACAACAAATAAAAAGTCTTAGTACTGAAAAGGACATGATATCATAACAACCCAACAGTTAACTAATTGCACAGACCACCATGACTCAGGGGTCCTTGTGACTGAATCTCTGTGTTCCTATCTAGTGTTCTCCTGAGTTCTGCCACAGTTGTCCTGGGTAAAAGATGCTCACTTCTATCTCTGGGCATAATTCCACAATTTTCCTCGCTGGACAAAATAGTAGCACCGTCTGCTATTGAGTTTGATTGTGAGTCTCAGGGTCTGCCTGTTTGGATTTCTACTGATAACAATGATAGTGATGGCAATATCACAAATTATTAATCCACATGAAATATGTACCCATCCAATGTAGGTCAAATATTGAAGGTTTGAGATAAAATGATCAATTTGAGTTCATTTGGCAATAATCTTTTGTTAAAAAATCCTTAATTTTTTAAGTGTAGACTTATAGAAAATAAAGTGATCCAGAGGGGAAAAAATGTGGTTAAAATATATAGTGGTGGCAACACCCAAAAGGAGAGAGATAACAAAAGGGAATGCCCTGCCACAGAGGCACGGTGGGATGGGGGGGGATGGGTGTGGAAGGGATACTTGGATCCATGGTGGTGGAAAATGGGAGCTGGATTTTATAGTCTCTGAGTCTTGGCCGTTGATGGGATTACACAGCGCCAGGGGGCCAGGTGGTGGGTGTGACCCCCGCCTACTGGAATTTGGAGGATCTGGGTGGAGGATGCTCGACTCCATTCTGAGTAGGCTTGGAGATCTCAGCCCCGGAACCCGCGTGGTTTTAGAATAGATAATAAATCAGTTAAAAACTAGCATTGGTTCATGCTCAACTTAGAGGCTGGGAGTAGAATTGAAAGAATGAATGAATGTAAGGGTCACAAGTGTGAAGGCCTGCTTTGGTAACTGGAATCAGATGATATAACAGCAATTTTCCATTTAGAGATTCTGGCTTTGGAGTTATCAAATCATTGACTATTCGGTGACACCTTCACAGCCTATTTCTCCAAAAGAAAACCTCGATCTTTCATACATCCAGAGGTATCAATGCCTAAATATGTGAATTCTGAGTTGCTGTTTCCCTTTTGGTGACTTTTATAAGTAATTCTGCAAGAAAAATCAATACTGCGGATGATGCCAGTTTGGTAATTCTGTGCTATTTTGCTTATTAAAACACAGATGCCAGACTAATTCCAAATTAAAATGAAAGCCATTGACCCTTGTGAAAGTTTTTTGTTCTTTAAAAAAAATAAATTTTATTTTTACTATTTTAGTGTAACAGAGATTTATTGAAAAGATTATTTTATCTACATGCTCTTTAAAGGAAAAAAATCTTAATAAGTAGTGGCCACATTAACCCATGTGCTACATTTGAAGTCAGTGACTTTTTAAGGTTTCCTGAGATTTTATTAATCTTCAACAAATTGGGCTTTTCTACTTTATTATATGGCTGAGTAAAATAGTATTTGGATCTCAGTAATTAGAGGAGGCACTTCAAAATTGTCAAAATTATGGCCCCGGCATAATTGCCGTGAGGTTTGTCGTGTTACTGCAAGACATCAGCCAACTAAGCAATACATTTTATTTTTGTGTTGACTGTTATTTTTGAGAAGTGCCATTTAAATGAGCAGAAAACAAAAATAAATTTAGACAAGGCTCATAGCTTAAATCTGTTTTGCAAGAGCAAATATTATGGCTTACATAATATTCTAACATTAATTCAATCCGCCAACATACACGCGGACAAAATCACCTCCTTATTCTCTTCCCCACTTATTACCAGGGGAAATGGAACATCTTTGATCACATTTCCTGGGACACACTCACACCACTTCATCATCAAATTGTAAGAGCTGGGTATTTTGTGTCTTATTTCTCAAGGTACAGCTTTTCTCACTTTCTGAGAAATGATAGGGTAGCAGAGATTAAACTTGGTTTGGACCTATACTTAGAGGTACTTAGGCAATCTGCAGTAGATGATGTAATCCTTAAATGAGGAGAAGACACAGCTATTGACATGCTAATGAGAAGCTCCCTTGACTTCAGAGATGGATCACGCTTTGCTAATTCTGCTGTTCATAATAAAACTACCAGAATTGTTGAGACTGTTTTTGAGTCTCTAACGGAAAGGTCAGTTGTCAGCAGCACTGTGTGAGCTCATGATAACATCCTCCTTACCCAAATAATAGAGTGGTGATAAATAGCTGAAAGACATATCAAGTATGGAACCCACATGTTACATTTTATATTTGTTACATAGTCTGTGATTTTGGAAGGTAAATTGAACAAATTATGGTGTGAAAAGCGGCAGAAGCCCTCCCTGTCCAGGGAACACTACATATTATCTTAAAGAATTCCTGTGGTGCCCAGCAAGAAGCACGGAAGCAGGAAGAACAAAATCCAAGCGGTCTTGTAAAGGCATTTCTTAAGCTTTTAGCAGGAAATTGAGGGTTGCACCTGCAAAGTGATATGGAATTCACTTTTATATTAGCTGCTGGATGTTGTCTGAAAAATTTTAAACATTTTTACTACTTTTGCAGGAAAGTGCAGAAGGAGATGGAAAAAAAGAGAAAAAAAAAGGTAGAACCAAGGACAGGCAGGCTGTAGGAAACAAGAAAACGTCCTTTGTTATAAGCCATTCCTAACTTTTTTAAATTAAAATTTGATATATATAACGTGAAATTAGAAAATGGATGATTTGGGGCTGGAGTAATAGCACAGCCGGTAGGGCGTTTGCCTTGCATGTGGCTGACTCGGGTTCGATTCCCAGCATCCCATATGATCCCCCAAGCACCTCCAGGGGTAATTCCTGAGTGCAGAGCCAGGAGTAACTCCTGAGCATCACCGGGTGTGACCCAAAAAACAAAACAAAACAAAACAAAACAAAAAAGAAAATGGATGCTCACAAAAGAATCGGTATTCGATCTGGAGATCGAATTAGGGTCCACTGCATGCATACCAAATCCCCCTCTGGTGTGCTATCACTCTGGCCATAGTACATAGTACAGGTAACTTTGAACTCTGTGCCCCTGGCACCTGGTTATGCAAAGCATTTGCAATGAAAAAGAAGTGTTTAAAGGAACCCCCAGGAGGATCAGTTCAGGATATTCCTTGGGGAGTGGGTGAAAGGTGTCCCTTCACATTTCATTTCTGACTTCAGAAGGGCAAATCAATCCCTGGAACTCATATGTTTATTTAAGTCTGTAAGAGTTGGTGGGGAGATATAGGAGGAGCTTTGGCTTTGTTCTTTGTGGTCCCCTTTAAAGTATGAGGATGAAATGAGGTGGTGTTTAGGACAGCCTTTCTCAAAGTAGAAGTCCTACACACATGTAAATCTTACTCCTGCAATAATTATCCTCACTCCTGACTGAGCTGCCCCTGTTACCTTAGCCCATTAATAACGCATGACCATATGTGACCAAACCATTGTGATAATAAAGAGTGATTCATGCACTCAATCCGGGAGGCAAATTAGGAAACCTAATTTATTACGACAATCAAGAGGGGTATTTAGAGACCTTGAGGTTTCCATAATGAAACCACAAATTAATTCCAGTCTGTTGCTCATGTTCTGATCTTTGCTATCATAATCCCAATACTCCTAGGTTAGAAAAGTACAAAGTAAGAAGAATTCCAGAAGTTACATGAGGTGACTAAAGCAATTCAGGTCAATAGATGCTGAGTTCTGACCATGGGACAGTGACTATTCGACATTGAGTGACTCATCTCAGGGTCTTGGCATCGCCATTCCACGGGGGACATAATCACACTAACTATGCTCCACATGTAGAAAAGAAAGAAAAGATCATCACACTGCTCAAAGTTATATACACAGCAAAGAGGAAAAGCCACATATTTTGCTTCAAATCTGTCCATTCTGTTCCCTCTGTAATGAAATGTGGACTGAACGCGTCAATATTAACTCCCAGTGAGACAAATGGGAAACTCAAAAATTGGAATGAAACGTTAAAAGGTTCCAAATGCTGTAAGGTCTTTAAAGATGCTGAGTGAGAGAATATGGAGGCTCCTTAAATGCTCAATCACTGTGAATCTCTTCTTTTCCTATCCTCTTTTTCCCTTTGGAGAATAGCATCACCATATATTTAGTGTCATCAGATATTTATACACAAAATCTTATCTAGGATTACACAATTGGATGGAAACCTCATTAGATTTGTTGAGCAGCTGATGCTAAAATCTGTGTTTCCCCCCCCTTTTTTTTAAAGTTTCTACTCTGTTACCTGTAATACTCGGGAGGAGTATTGCATGTTTATAACCTTATATTGGTGAACATCCTTCATTTGTAAATAGAGCTTGATGTTAGCTTTAAGATATGATGAGAGTAAAACAGACTACCTTAACGGCTAAGAAACATTTGAGAAAAACAGGTGTGGTGCAAAGGGATTGCAGTCGCAATCTGAATTTAGAGCAGAGACCTCTTAAGAGACTTAAAAAATAGTCAATTCAGATGAAATAAATACAGGAATAGCACAGTAAACACGCAGATTTTAATATAGTGAATCCAAATTGTGCTCAGGATGAAAATGGGGTATTGCTGTGTACAATAGAACTGATGACATTGTGAATGAGTATATGTGAGAAAGATATGAAGGGTAGTCAAGGAAAGGTGAGTTTGTGTAAATCACAGAGACGAGAGGAGGTTTTGAGACAGACGTGTGAAGGTATTGTGTTTGGAATGTAGTCAACTACAGTTATACTCAGATTGTTGTTCAAAGACAGGGCCAGAATTGTGTTTTCCACGGTGATAGATCCAATTTTCAGTGCTTATTTTAATAGGATGATCTGTTATTTCCTAATTTGAAAGTTTAGAGGAGACTGCAGTTGATTCTCCATTGCAGTGGATAACAATAATATGTTATTATGCTATGTTAAATTTGATTATAAATATATTATTTTGTATACCAGTTGTATGCTACATTATTTAAAATAATATGAAAAATAATACTTTATTCTTTGTTGAGATCATGGCTTTCAAAATGTCATCAAAGCATTCCTTGAGCCTTCATAATCTGTAAAGTAAATACTATCTTATTTCCACTACTAACTTTCAAGTCCTTGCTTTCTCTTGACTATCCACCAACTTTCACAACATTTAATATGATGACTACTATAAGTAGCTGGAATACACTAGAACATATTATTTTATTTTCCAGTACTTTGGTAGGAATGATGAAAAGTATTGTCAATGATGAGAAGGCACTGAGTCACAAAAACATCAATTCAAAATCTCCACTCTGTCCTTACCAAATTTTTGTAGTTGACTAAGGGAAGCTTCAGTTATCTTTCCTTAAAAAATAGAGACATAATTACAAATTCCGACTGTTGTGTTGTTTTGTAGAAGACTGCATGATGCACGTATAAAATTTCACATATATATGTGCTTACACAAATGAATGAAAATGTACATTTTTTAAAAGATGATTTATATTTGCATAGATATACAGGAAACACAAGTCTGGATCCTTACCAATATGTAGAGTACTTGCTATAAATGAAGTCTTATCTATGGCTTCACTCATTGAATCAGTGAGTTCACCAGCAAATATTAACTTGTTTCTGTTCCTGTAAATTAGGAGGATTTAGAAATATATTGAACCTCAGCAAGTCAAAAAGGAGTTGGTAAGTCAACATTTCTTTGAATTTAGGACTGACTGTGATCTTTTTCATAATTATATGTTTTTCACATTCTAATCATGAATCGCTGTTATGTTGAACTTGTGTGTGATAGAATTAATAGGGAATTTGAAAGAATGGACATGCTTGAACAGCTGGTGTTTTTGTCATAGTTATTCCTAATTGAGTTACAAGGACCGAAGATAACTTCCACTCTAAAGGACCATTAGGATTATATGCTATTACATTTAGTGGCATGGCTATTGTTTTTGTGCATTTATATTTCATTCTAGACATATCTATCTTTAACTGGACCTTAGGCAAATACATAGACATATATAAAATACACTTTTGGTGATATTTTGAATGTATAAATACAAGTAAGTGCAAGATTTCCTCATATTTTTACATAGTAAGTCCGGTGCAAGGCAATTGCCCTAGATACTATACCATCACTCTGGCCCCTCTGACTCATATTTTAAAAACTTGCACATTTTGTATTATGTTTAGGTTATTTTATTTATTTTTTTATTTGGGGGCCATATCCCACAGTGCTTAGGGGGGTTATTCCTGGTCCTGCACTCAGGAATTACTCATTGTGGTGCTGGGGTGGGGGTGGGGGTGGGGGAGATCATATGGGATGCTGAATTGAACCCACAGTGGTCACCTGCAGGGCCAGCACCCTACCTGCTGTACTATTGCTCTGGTCCACATATAGGTCATTAAATACCTGAAGTTATTGGTGTATAGTGTAAGGTATGGAAACAATATCATTTTCCCTCCATATATTCTAGTATGTTAGAACTTAAACATACAAACCCAACTTTATTGAAGTTGAATTTACATACCTAGATCCTCCCTCTTGTCTTCTTTCATTCTCAGATTTGCAGCCCTCCCCTCCCTTTCCAGTTTTGTGCTCTGGATTACTCCTGAGGTGCTTGGCGAGCTCTATTATAGGGGATTGCACTGAGGTCCGCTGAGTGAAAGCAAGTGCTTAACCCGTCTACTGTAACTTCTGCCCCACCTATTTCTTTATTTTTTAAAACTTTTTATTGAATCGCCGAGAAATACAGTTACAAAGATTTCATGTTTGAGTTTTGGTCATACAATGACCAAACACCCACCCCTTCACCAGTGCACAATTTCCCCCATCAATATCCGCAGTATTCTCCCTGCCTCACCCCCTCATCCCAACCCTTTCCCTGCCTGTGTGGGAGACAATTTCCACAATCCTCTCTCTCTAATTTAATTGCATTAATATTTTGACACCAGTTCCACCATTATTATTTGGAATTTTGCCCCCACCACTTCAAAAAACGCTGGAGTGATAGCACAGCTGGTAGGGCGTTTGCCTTGCACGCAGCCAACCAGGGTTTGATTCCTCCATCCCTCTCAGAGAGCCCGGCAAGCTACTGAGAGTATCCCGCTCAAATGGCAAAGCCTGGCAAGCTCCCTGTGGAGTGTCCCATGTGCCAAACACAGTAACAACAAGTCTCACAATGGAGGCGTTACTGGTGCCTGCTCAAGCAAATCGAAGAACAATGGGAGAACAGTGCTGCAGTGCTAACTACAGAAAAATTGGAATTTCAGTGGAATAAAGTCCCACTTAATCAAGAGACACACCATGAAAGCTAGAGTTAAAGCTGACCATCCCCCGTTTCTGTGTCAAGTGTTTCATTTTTCTTTCTAAATTTCACAGAAGATACTACTGTGAGAGTAATGGGAAATGTATTTCCACACAATAGTATGTAATCTTGCCTGTTTTCATAGCTAGTCACATTAAACCAAGTCATTGAATCAGAAGAAATATACCCAGGTGGCTGAAATTTATAGGAGGGAAAAAAAGTCATTTCTTTAATCTTTTAATTGCCTTACATCAATTTGATTCTATTACAGACAAAGAAAAGCCTCAGATAAAAACTATCGGATTCCCTGTTGCCCTCAGCTCCTGGGTATTTCTGGTAACTAACATAATATCCGTTGGTTAGTTATGCATTGCTTGATGTTTTTAAGGAATTTTATTTATGTGAATTTGCAAGTCATTCTGTTTCCTGTTGACATTCCCAAGGTATTATTATTTTTTTAATTTTATTGAATCATCGTGAGATAGTTATAAGCTTTCATGTTTGGGTTACAATCACACAAAGACAATCACCCATCCCTCCACCAGTGCACATTCCCCACCACCAATATTCCCAGTTTACCCCCCTTTCCCACCCTCCCCCTGCCTCCATGGCGGACATTATTCCCCATAGTCTCTCTCTACTTCTGGGCATTATGGTTTAGAATACAGACCCTGAGAGGTTATTATGTTTGGTCCTTTATATACTTTCTGCACACATCTCCCATCCTGACCGATTCCTCCAGCCATCATTTTCTTAGTGATCCCTTCTCCATTCCAGCTGCCTTCTTCCCTTTGCTCATGAAGCAGGCTTCCAGCTATGGAGCAATCTATCTGTCCTGTGTATCTACTATCCTTAAGTGTCAAACTCATATTATGTTGTTTTATACTCCACAAATGAGTGCAGTCCTTCTATGTCTGTCCCTCTCTTTCTGACTCATTTCACTTAGCATGATACTCCCCATGTATATCCATTTATAAGTAAAGTTCATGACTTCATCTGCAAGGATATTTTTTAATAACACCGCTGATCGTAATAGGTACGAAGGATGTGTATGCTGTTCTACTTGGACACGGGTATTGCCCTCATGTATTTTGTATCTGGGGCTGGGAACATAGTCCTTGATTGTCACATTCAGTCCCTTTCTGAATTGGACACTGAAGTTTCAGGTTAGTATGCCCAAGACGAATATTAATACTCAAAATTCCCTCCTAAAGTTTTCTAACTAAGAGCACCAGCAGTTTTTTTGTTTGTTTATTTTGTTTATTTGTTTTGCTTTGTCTGGAAGCCCAAGTTCATTTTTCTGAACTTCCAGTAAGGCTGTGGATTAAGATTGTTAATATCCAGATACATCCCCAAAGAGTTGACAAGACTTCTCCTTCTAGGCATTTTCTTCCTCCTTATCCCTTCATTCTTATCTTCTTCACTCCTATCACTGAAGCTATGTAATCACGTGTTCTCCCAGAGTCTTGTCTAAGAATTAGACAAAGCTTTTAGACCATAAAAGAAGGAGAGAAGTGTTGCGGGCTGTGTGACTATCTGGACAATCTTGAGCAATTTGTACACAGGTTCTCAGATATGTTAGCTCTCCTTGTTTACTGGGTCCAGTTCTCCTCCCAGTAAAATATCTTTCTAACAATACAGTGACAAGATCAGTATGCCTGACCCTTAGAGCTCTCTGATATTCTCAGTGACACCATAGTATCAACCATCCACTAAGAAGGAACGAACAATCTTCTTTCAGTTGAGCTATTACTGAACAACTACATTAGGCAGTTTCTGAGTGCAAACTCCAAGATGTCTCTGCTGGTGCCCTTATTTGATTTCTGTACTACATACCAGTCTGTGTAGTGTCACCCAGTGTGTGCTGTTACTAGGGTAAGAAAAGTCCAGCTTCAGTCTTTTATAAAACTGCAAATGCTTCCATCAGCTTTCAGGCTTCAATCTGTCTCTGGGGACTATGATTCAACAGAATCTCTAAGTAACAAACAATTCTTTTCTCAGAGTCAGAGACACCTGCGAGGAGATGTTTGCTCGAGACAGGGTCAGGGAGAATGAATTTATTTCTGAGAGTTTGAGGAATGTTCATGGATGCTCCAGAATTTCACAGCTGAGAGGAGCCCTGAACTCAATCTCGGTTTATCAGAAAGCTTGTTTGTCATAGGGATGTCGACCGTCCCCAATGACTCTGTGCCTCTTTCTCTGAAAAGTCAGTTACCATGACACCAGCAATGCACGGCTCTCACACACGAGTCTCAATGATTGCCAAGTTCAGATCTTGATAGATTATGACCACAGGCGAACAAATTCAAATATCCTTGGGGTATTTCAAAAAAAAAAATCCACTCTATCAGAATGCAAATGATGTTGGCTAAACTCCAACTGCAAAATTGCTATTCAAAAGAAGACATTGCCCAGGAATCTGCAGGCATGCCCAGAACCCGGACCTGGTGGGTTTTCTATGCAGTCATTCCTGGAGCAACTGCAATAGAGGTGATTAGAAGAATACTTTGGGGGCTGGAGCAATAGCATAGCAGGTAGGGTTTTGCCTTGCATGTGGCCGACCTGGGTTCGATTCCCAGCATCCCATATGGCCCCCTGAGCACCGCCAGGAATAATTCTTGAGTGCAGAGCCAGGAGTAACCCCTTGTGCTTCACCAGAGGTGACCCCCCCAAAAAAAAGAATACCTTGTTTGAACTTTGACCCTCTTTTTGATTCAGGTGTGGTCCATGGAAAAAGCAATGTTTTCCCAACATCCATTGCGGTATTCAGGGTCTGTTCTTAGGACCATGTGGTGCTGGTGACTGGACTTGGGGGTACACACATGTATAGCATGTGTCCCAGCCCTTTAAGTTGTCTCCCTGATCCTAAATAGTAATTGTTTCAGAGGTGAAGTGATCTTTGGGCCATATTTGGTGGTTCTCAGGGCTTACTCCTGGCTCGATGCTCAAAAATCACTCCTGGATGGCTCATGGGAACATACGGGGTGTTTGGGTGCAAATTCAGGTCAGCCACATACAAGGAGGGTGGTCTACCCACTGTACTCTCCAACACCTCCCAATAAGATAACGTTTTAAATTAAAGCTGTAACTCTTTGTACCGTCAAACATATCCGAAAAAAAAATGTGTATCTTACATTTCCCCTACACCAATCTTGCTTGCTTAAAAATGACTTTAAGTGACGAGGATGTTGGGGTAATTCAGAAATTTACTATCTGTTTTAAATAGAGGAAATTATAAAGAGTTAATACCCCCTGTAAAAATTCACTGTTCTAATTTAGCCTTATCTTAGTTCTTTCCCCCACAAAATCTACAGACATGCCATACCTCCATACTCTTGGAGTTTCAACCTCGAGAATTTCACAGTATTCTTCCACAGTGCACATTGAGCATGGATATCCAGAAATCCTTAAAAAAAAATGCATATCAAACAAAAGCTATTATACCTCAACCATGTCCCAAGATCATCTATCAGAGTTTGATCGAATGGAATCACTCTGCCCTTTGATCAATTCCATCTATTGTTGGAGTGCACGGAGCTTAGGTTTATCAGATTGTACCCATCACAGTGCTCCCGAGTCACTCCCATTACTTTGTCTGTCTGTAACCTCTTCTATGCTCTCTTCCCCAACCAATTTGTAAGGTCTCATCCTGCTTAGACACTGAAGCTGTACTGTAAGTTAATATTGTCTTTCTCCTCTCCTTATGTCTTTTGAGCAGTTTACTTTAATGCAATGTCCTTTTGTATAGATACAGGAAGACAATTAATTAATATTATGCTTTATAACTTAGGAATTAATTGGCTTTGGATATTATTCACTCCTGGGCATCTGCCTTCTCAACTTAAGCCAAGATTTCAGCTTGGCTTTGTATCTTCTTTCCGGAGGCCAGTATTACTGGCCTGTGGATGTAAGGAAACAATGTGGATGTAAGGAAACAAAGTATGGTTTGCCGCCTCAATGTTCTTTCTGTAACTCCTTTTGATGACATCACTATATTGCGCCCTTTAGAGGTACTATGATCTATATAAGGGAGATTTCAGGGCTCTCTGGGGGGACACGTGCAGCAGAAAACCTGGGAAGATGGGGCTGAGGACAGAAGCTGAGAGAACAAAGGTGCACGTGCTTGAGAGATCCTGGGGCCTCCATGACATACATCACTTCCATGTAATAAACTGCTGCTAAGACCAACCAGCTTGGCCTCGTTTCCTTCCTTCGCCTGACCATCGCCATTGACCCCCGTGGAGTGGGGAAACGGCCTGACCGCCGGCCTTTTTATTTTTTGTGTGTTTACACAATCTATCTTTCTTAGAATTGTATGACTAGAGAAATGCATTCAGCATCCTTTTTCATTTTATTTTTTATGAAGACTTTCTTTTTTGAGAGCACTCTAAGGCGCAGAGCAAATTTGAGTGGAAAGAACATATCCCATCTATACTTCTTACCCTGACAGTTGCCCAGCCTCTGCCAGAATCACATCCCCATCCCAGGGGACACTGGGCGGGTCTGTGTGTCTGCAATGACACATCATAATCAAAACTTACATTAGTGTTTATTTTTGGTGTTATACATTTGATGCATTTGGACAAGTGTCTGGTGTGGTACCAGACACAAACATTTTATTGCTCAAAGTCTCTGTGTGCTCTTTACACATGCCTCCACTGTTCCAGTCCCTTACAATCACATAATAATTTTGGTAATAGTTCACGATCACAATCATCCTGTTGTTCGTCAATTTCCTCGAGCAGGCACCAGTAACATCTCTTTCTACCTAGCCCTGAGATTTTAAAAGAGCCATTTCAATGTTCTTTCAGGACTAGAGAATGAGACCCGTCATTGTTACTGGTATTTGGCATATTGGGTATGACACGGGAAGTTTGCCAGACTCTGCCGTGCGGGCAGGATACTTTTGGTAGCCTGCCAGGTTCTCCAAAGGAAAAATAAGATAATAAGATATTGTGCTGCCATAAACGCGGCCGCGTGCTTCTGAGAGCTGGGTTTTATAGTCTCTGCATCTTGGCCCTTGATGGGACCAACCTGGTGCTGGCAGCAGATGGTGGGTGTGACGCCTACCTACTGGAAGATGGGGGGTCTAGGTGGAGAAGGCCCAGTCCCAATCTGAGTAGGCTTGGAGACCTCAGCCCCGGGACCCACATGCCTGGGTTCCTCTGCCAGTTCTTTCATGCACGAGACCCGGCCGGACGTGTGGAGGGTGGTCCCAGCATGGCTGTGGCTGGCTCCGGAAGTCCTCAGCTGTTGGAGCTCTGCTCGGGGTGGGGCGGGAGGGGAGAGAACCTCAACCCTCCCCCCTCCAAAGGACCCCGGTGAGGACAGCCAGGCGCGGGGGCAGGAGACTCTGATAATAGTTAATTATATATTATTGACAATAGTTAATTTTTAATAAATTGTTTTTATTGAATCACTGTGAGATACACTCACAAATCTGTTCATGGTTGGGTTTCGGTCATTTCATGTTTCAACACCCATCTCTTCACCAATGTACGTTTCCCACTACCAGTGTCCCCAGTTTCCCAACTACAAGCTCCCCAATCCCCAGCCTACCTCTATGGCAGACACTTTTCTTTTCTCTCTCTCTCTCTCCCTCTCCTTCTCCCTTTCCCTTCCTTTTGGGGCATTGTGGTTTGCAATACATACTGAGAACTGAAAAGTTATCATGTTTATCCCTTGACCTACTTTCAGCACTCCCTTCTTGTCCAGAGTGATCATTTCCCACTGTCGTTGTTCTGTGGTCCCTTTCTCTATCCTAACTGCTCTCCACCCCTCATCAACACTTGTGGCAAGCTTCCAACCATAGATCAGTCCTCCTGGCCCTTGTTTATACAATAATAGTTTTGCCATTCACAGTCACATATTTGAAATCACCCATTATATAGGCTCTTCAGAGTCACTTAATAATATCTCTTTAAATATCTGCCCTACCTTCTCATGGATTCATAACTCTACATTTTTTTCTTTTCTTTTTTTTTTTTTTTTACTATGCTAGGTTACAGCGGGTAGGGCGTTCGCCTTACACGCGGCCAACATGGCCGACCCGAGTTCGATTCCTCCGCCCCTCTCAGAGCCCGGCAAGCTACCGAGAGTATTCGATATGCCAGACACAGTAACAACAAAGTCTCCAATGGAGACGTTACTGGGCCCGCTCGAGCAAATCGATGATCAACGGGAGGGCCTTTACCTTTACCTTACCTTTACTATGCTAGGTTAAATTCCCTTGTATGATGTGTCAATTTATCCATTCATCCACTAAATGGTATATTGGCTGCATTTAAGTTTGTAAACATATGAATAAAACTATGGAAAATATCCACGTGCAGACTTTTTCAACTACTTTGGGTAGATACAGTACCAAAGAGTAATTTTGCATGATCACATTGCGAGATTGTGATTAGTTTTCTAAAAATTGCTGTTTTCCACATTGACTCTATACTTTTCGAATTCTCATGAGAAATGTCTGAAAGTTCCAGTTTTTGCCCATTTTCACCAACTTTAGGTGATGGTGTGTTCTAGATTTTGGCTTTGCTCATAGATCTTTACAAAAACTAAAAAATTTCATTTTTCTAATGTCATCTGTGCTGTATCTCTTAATAGGCTTATTTGCTATTCCTGTATCTTCCTGTTAAAATTTGTTTTGCCTGGTTTTAGGTTGTTTTTTCTTGAGCCTGAAGAGTACTTTTTATATTTTAAGTAAAAGTCTCTACTTAAATGTGGCTTTTAGGGGCTGGAGCAATAGCACAGCGAGTAAGGCATTTGCCTTGCATGCAGCCAACATGGCCGACACAGGTTAGATTCCCAGCATCCCATAAGGTCCCCCGAGCACCGCTGGGTGTGACCCAAAAAGCAAAAAAATAAATTAATTAATTAATTAAATAATGTGGCTTTTAAAATATTTTCTCCCAGTCTATAGATTGATTTTTTAATTCTTTTGCCTTTGTCTTTTTAAGTGTAAGAAATTGTTGATTTTGATGATGCCATCTAATCATTTTTTTCACAGCTTGTGCTATTGCAGTAGTGTTTATTTTAAAAACATTTAAAAAAACATTTTAATTGAGATTTATAGTACTGTTAATTACTTTTTGTGCATATATCATTCCAACACTACACTTATCAACAGTGAACCAGCTTCCCTCCACCAGTGTCCTTAGGATCCTTACCAACATCCAATGTGTGTAAGCTCAATATGATAGATAATGTTCTATTCCTATGACCTTGAAGACTTGTTCTCTTACTACATTTTATTCTCCATTTTATTTTTTTTCAGATAGGAGAGATCTTTCTTTTGTTGTGGAGGTGGTGACACTGGCATGCATACAGATGAACAGAGCTAATCTCAAATTCAACAATATTATAAATAAAACATTAAAAAATAATTTCTTGCATTATACAAACTTAAAGAACATTTTGGATAATTCAGTGCTAAAACATTAGAGTTGAATGGAATAGGTAACTCCTACAAATGTAAAATTTAGTAATAGTGAAGAGAAGAAAAATTAAAAATTAAGAATTAAAGTTAAGAATTAAAAATTAAGAATAACAAGGAGAAAATCTGAAAATGCCTCTAAAATTACTAAGCGTGTTTTATGCTAAAAAAAGCAATAATGGCTATATGCTAGAAAAATATTACAGATACTTCTTAGCTATATACAATAAGTAAAATATTGTAGTAAAATCTTTATATAAAAACAAACTCTAATTGGGTATAAAACATTTAATAAAAATGATGTTATTGTATTATTAAAAATCTCTAAAATTCAATAGCACTATAGGAGTAATCAATTCTTTCTTAATCTGCTAGAAGACAACCATCAGAGAAACGAGAGCTGCTGCATTTAATGCACATGCAGAAAAGCTTGTCGTGTCCTTTAAAGCAGCTCCTTTAACATTCTTTTTGCAAAACTGGATTCAAGACTATGAATTTCCTGAACTGTTTATGGGCAAGCCATAGTGTTAGACTTTTGTATATTAAATTTCTGTGAAAAAATGCTTATTGGTCCTAGGCAATTTTTTTACAATCATATTTTCTACATATATGATCAAGTCATCTTAAAAATAAATTGTTGCTACCTTCTGAATCAATATAATTTGCAGTTTCTTTATTCAGTTTGTTGAATTATCTAGAACTTCTCATACAATGTTGAAAAAAGTAGTAAAGAATGCTCTCTCTATAAGAAACCATAATTTAATGTAAAAACTTAATCTTCATGTTTCTTACCACTAAGAAATATTAGTTTTAGGATTCTTATAGATACTTATCAAGATGAGGAAAAGCTTATTTTTCTTCTTTACTAAAGTTCTGTCATGATGGATATTCAATTTTGCAAAGACTTATTCTCATCTATAGATATGATTTTGTGATTTGTATCTATTAGATATCAATGTGATGGATTAATTGATCTCAAATACATATATAGACGTATATACCTAACATAAATTTTATTTGATCAAGATATATTATTATATTTTATATAGTATTGCATTTGACTGGCTATTTTATTGAGAGTGTGTGTGTGTGTGTGTGTGTGTGTGTGTGTGTGTGTGTGTAAATAAAAGTACATGAAATTACTGGCTTGAAGTTTTTTTTTTTTTTTTTGCTTTTTTTTGGGTCACATCCAGAAATGCTCAGGAGTTACTCCTGGCTCATGCACTCAGGAATTACTCCTGGCAGTGCTTAGGGGACCATATGGGATGCCGGGGATCAAACCTGGGTCGGCCGCGTGCAAGGTAAACCCCCTACCCACTGTACTATCACTCCAGCCCCGGCTTGAAGCTTTTGAATGATATTTTCGCTTGATTTTTATGTTGAGTAACTTGATTTTATACACTGAGAAGTATTTTCTCTGATATATCTTCAGAAAAATACTGTAGAGAGTTGATATAATATCCTCAAGTGTTTGGCAAACTTCATCAGTTTCTTTGTTACCAGTTAATTACACTGTGTGAGTAAATTATTCAATTTCTCATAGCCATTCCAACTGTGTAGTTTTTTTTTTTCTTGAATGAGTCTTCGAAGATGGTGTTATTCAGGATCTTGTTTTGTTTATCCTAGTTATCAACTTCACAGCAGTAGGGCATTTGCCTTGCACGCAGCCAGCCCAGCGGAGCTGGGTTCAATTCCTCCGCTTCTCCTGGAAGGCCCAGCAACCTACCGAGAGTATCTCACCTGCACGGCAATGTCTGGCAAACTACGCGTGACGTATCCAATATGCCAAACACAGTAACAACAAGTCTCACAATGGAGAAGTTACTGGGACCTCTCGAGCAAATCGATGAACAACGAGAGCACAGTGATAGTGACAGTTATCAACTTGGTGAAGATAGAATTGTTCAAATTTGTTTTTTTAATTTCTCCAGGTTATCTGCAGATGTTTACTTTTTGCTATTGATTGCTGTGCTTTATGTCTTTTTATTTAGTTAACTTCATTTGTAATTTTATGAACCATGTTTTTGTTGACTTGGGGCAGGAGGTGGGCCACACCCGGGGATGCTCAGCGTTTCCTCCTGACTCTACTCAGGGAACATTCCTGCTGGTCCCTGGAGAAAATTTGAGGTGTTGGGTGATCAAACGAGGTGGCATGTGAAAGGCTAGGGCCCTCCTCACTGTGTTCTCTCTTGTCCCTAATTATGTTTTCAAGATCCCTCATTATTTCTTTATTTTTGGCTATTAGGCCACACCTAGAGTTGTCGGACTTAACAATAACAGCTCTGTTGTAAATTCTGGAATTAAGAATAGGGGTTTACCAACTTTCTTTGTGTCCACAAGCATTTTGACCATTTTGAGTACCTGAATTTCCAAATAAAGTTTAGGATGATCTTATTGATTTCTGTATAAGTACATGGTATTTTGTCTGGGACTGCATGGACTCTGTAGATCAGTTTGAAGAGTTCCTTGAAGTAAACAATTTAAGTCTTCCAACTAGTGATTACGGAATGACGTGTCATAGACCAACTTCGATTTCTTCAAGTATAAGTTTAACTTTGCAAATTTTACTTCTTATATTTGCAGTTCTGTATTTTGATGTTATTAATCAGCATATTCATTTAATTATTATATTGTTCTTTTCTACTAGAAAACTATCTGCATTTCTAGTACACAAAAGCATTGCTGAATCCAATAGTACTAGCTATAATGGTTTCTCAGAAAAATCATAAGTATTTTCTACTAAAAATAATTGTTATCTATACATAGGCCCAGTTGCCTTGCACGCTGCTGGCTCGGGCTGACCTGAGTTCAATTCCTTCACCCCTCTCAGAGAGCTGCCCGGCAAGCTCCTGAGAGTACCCTGCCCATACGGCAAAGCCTGGCAAGCTCTTCGTGGAATATTTGATATGCCAAAAACAGTAACAAGTCTCACAATGGAGATGTTACTGATGCCCACTCTGCAAATAGATGAACAACGGGAGGACAGTGCTACAGAACAGTGCTAATCTTCTTTCTTAGCCCCTATGAATTTTACATTATTTTGTCTCCTGCTTATCCTTAATATAAGTTATCCTTTATGATCTAGCACAACATCAAATAAAAGTTGGGAAAATAAGCATCTTTGTCTTTTCCTTGATCTTAAGAAGAAAGCTTTCAGGCTACTTCCATTATGTGTGATACTTACTGAGGAGTCTTCACGGATCTCCTCAAGGAAGTTATTTATTATACTAAAGGCATTGAGTATTTTTTTCCGTGTTGAATTTTTGTCAAATGCTTTCACAGCCATTGAAATGATTGTGTTTATCCCATTACGTCAAATCTGCAAAGTCTTATAATAGGATTTTCATTCTGAACATCACAGAGTCCAATTACACTATGCAAGTTTTTGTATGTGTATTTGTTTTTTGGCAACACCCAGTTGTGCCCAGGACTGACTCCTGGCTCTAAATTCAAGAGTCAGTCCTGGCAGTGCTCAGGGGATCATATGCATGCCACATATTTGTTTAGTCTGCAAGCAAGGAGAATGCCCTACCCACTGTACTATACTATCGACTTCTCCTAATTTTATCATTAATTGTAGCTGACTTGCATATTCTTACCATACACAGTATCTAGTCAAGAATTTTCACTTGTGGCTCCACAATTAAACTTCATGATACTATCAGCCAAGAGTCCACGTATAATTTGGAAGGGCTCGATTAAATATGTCATTTCAGCTGGCATTTCTCATGCCCCCATAGAAAGAAAAGCTTGAGAAAAGGGAAGAAGTGAGAACATTTGATATTCCCTTGTCTCTTCTTCCATAGTGTATTTTTTCTTTTGTGTCACACCAGTGGTGCACAGGGGTTACTCCTGGCTCATGGACCCAGAAATTACTCCTGGCAGTGTTCAGGGGACCATGTGGGATGCTGGGAATCGAACCCGGGTCAGTCACATGCAAGGTAACCACTATACCCACTGTGCTATTGCTCCAGTCCTGCCCCCCTTCCCGCCATGAGGGTTTAAGATTCAATTCCTTCAACTAAATCAAGCACTTTCAAAACTCTTTAAACACATACTATTTATCTACTAACTAGCAGAGTGGCTGATACTGCTGAGACAAAAGATGAGGCCAAGGAAGCAGGAAATAGTCAATGTCTAACCCCATTTCACATGG
The DNA here is from genome assembly GCF_029834395.1 of Sorex fumeus. Classification (NCBI taxonomy): domain Eukaryota; kingdom Metazoa; phylum Chordata; class Mammalia; order Eulipotyphla; family Soricidae; genus Sorex; species Sorex fumeus. The sequence goes on along the minus strand of NW_026606149.1, from coordinate 2,109,507 downwards.
CAAAGATAAAGCAATGTCCTTGTTCTAAGTGGATCCTGCTTGGGTTGAGAATGAAAATGTGTTTAACCCAACTGAATAAGAGTGATCCATTGGGGAGGAGCGCCAAGATGACGAGCACTTATCGTGCACTAAAAAACGACAAGTTGCTTCCCAACTGCTAGCAAGGGAGAGAGATTCTTTTTTTTCTTTCCCACCCAGTGTCAGCACAGTCAGTCCAGAGAAAGGAGGGGAGCTTTGAAAGAATGCCCCCTGTCCTAACCTACTGGGAAACCAGGTGTAATTTGTACCAAGGGAATGAAAATAGTTTAAATTGGTTTTGAAATTGAAACATTCAGCTGGCTACATCTTGGTCAATAAAAGTGAGCACTAAAAAAATAAAAGATAAAATAAGTAACTGTAGAATCATACTGAGTTTTCATGAAAGATCCTGGTCATTCTCCCAGATACAAGAGAGTGAATCTCCATAGCACTGTCTGTGAATTCACTGCACAAAACCTTTATCTGTTCATAACGTAGAGCTTTGTCTTTATTTCTATTAATTTATCTACATGCCATGAAAAACACAATAATCGAAAATGTTTTAGGAAGAATAAGAGATTCGTATAAAAGCAAAAGCATTTGTCAGCTAATGTATGTAGGTTTTATTCATATACTGAAATAACTGGATGAAAGCCTACATACACAGAGCAAATAGATCTTTCTTTCAAATATTCAGGCTTCTATATTTGTAAATTGTTTTGGTTCTGCTTGATTTCAGGTGAACTTTAAAATGTGAAATCAATTCTGGAGTTAGAGAACTTCAATGAAGTGAAAAAGACATATTATTCCTTTTTTTTCCCCCTGCTGACTCTTATTCACTGACAATTCCCCACGTCCTTCTTCATTCTATGATGTAGTTATGAGAGACATTAATGAGTTTTACTGGCAGAAAACTGGGTGAAGCTTTTGAAAAATAAAAAGATTAAAGCGTAATCAAGGATAATGAATGAGTCTTATTGGCGGTTGTGTAATAAAAATGTCTTTAAAATGTTCTTGTCAAAACCTAATAATCTTAGATTCTTATTCATTTTTGGAAATGCGAAAACCAGAAAATATCTCATGAATCAAGTTAAAGTATGGTGAATGCCTTCCACTTGACAAATTTATTCAGTATATTTCTATAGGTACTTTATTTTATTTAAAACCTGTAGCTAATAGTAGGCACCTCTGTTGTAAATTGTAAAACTGATAGAATAATTGATATAAAATAGATCAAATTAAAATTTTATGAATGTACTTAAGTGACACCACTATTGAATATACCCCATTTTCTTTTTTGTTTATTTTGGGGCATACTCTACCAATGCTCAGGGCTACTCCTGCCTCTGCCTAAAGGAATTACTCTTGCCAGTGGTCAGAAGGTAGGACATGTGCAAACCAAGGACATTACCCACTGTCCTATTTCACTGACCCATTCCTATTTTCACTTTTCTAAACTTTAATGCCACTTATTTAAATAATAATAGGCCCTCCCATTGATCATCAATTTGCTCGAGTGGGCCTGGTAACGTCTCCATTGGAGACTTTGTTGTTACTGTGTCTGGCATATCGAATACATCACGGGAAGCTTGCCAGGCTCTGCTGTGCAGGCGAGATATTCTCGGTAGTTTGCCGGGCTCTCCGAGAGGGGCGGAGGAATCGAACTCTGGTCGGCAATGTTGGCTGCGTGCAAGGCAAACGCCCTACCGCTGTGCTATCACTCCAGCCCACTTATTTAAATATTAGTTTTTAGTAGATGTGTTCTCAGCCACCTACATTCCCTATCAAAACTATCATCCTATTTACATATTTACTCTCTTTCTTAAAGTTAATAATTTAAACTCATAAAAATTATTCTACCAGAAAGAGCACTGAACAGGATATAGAAAGACTTGATTTATTTTCTCACTATGTGCTTTCTATGTAACTGAACTCCTAGGCATACAAGGGGAGGGAACAAGTTCAGTGCCTGTATATCTGAAAGACAATGACAAAATTACATTTCACCAGGGTTAGATTATTCAAGACAATTATGAAAGTTCAAAACCTAGGAATTTTTTTTTTAAATTTTTATGTCAGTCTCTGACTAGGGAGTTCAGTCCATCTCGAAATACAACATCTGCAGCAGTTTGGGGAACGCTGGAATTTAAAGAATCTCTGGAGCCCTTGTGATAGCACAGCGGGTAGGGCTTTTGCCTTGCACGCAGCCGACCTGGATTCAATCCCTGGCATCCCATATGGTTCCCCCAAGCACTGCCAGGAGTAATTCATGAGTGCAGAGCCAGGAATAACCCCTGAGCATCGCTGGGTGTGACCCAAAAAGAAAAAAATAAATAAAGAATCTTTGAACTGAAAGACGGAAGTGTTATCAAGAACAGTTCAAGATTCTTGGATCAGAAAGTAAATCTAAAGATAGCAAAAAATGGAAGCAAATTCCAAATCCCAGGAAGCAATGAACACTAATTCATTTATAGTCATAGACAAATTTACTGCAACTTGCATAGAACTGCTAGATATCATGTTAAGTGATGTGAGTTAGAAGGACGCATACTAAATGATCTCACATAATAGATAGAAGAATAACAAGAGGAGAAAATGCAAGGTATAAAATGGGGATTCCCACATTACCCTTGACCCAGATAATAAAAAATATGAATGAGCGGGAAGAAAAGAAATGGAAGCAGAGAGTAAGAAAAGATGGACCACAAGAGTCAGGGGTAGAGATGGGGTGTTTTGGGCACGTTGGTGATGTAGATATGGCATATGCAGATACTTAAACAATAAAGCCAATATCAATCTTAATATGAGAGTCAAAGTACAGCAATCACACTCAAAAACATGACTGTAAAAGAGGCAGGATATAGGAGGAGGGTAGAAAGAAATCTTGAGGCACTGCTGGATGAAAACCTATACTGTTGGTGGGGTAACTGTTGGAACATCATACACCTCAAACTTATTTATTAGTAACTATGTAAATCATGGCGTCTTATAATTAAAAATATAATGTAAAATTATTTATACTTTAAAAAATATTTGCAACTTTCTTTCCTCCCCACCCCAATGAGACCTCAAGTTGTCGCCCACAAATGGCCTCTCTGCTTCCTGATCAAGCTGCTTAATGACCATGATCTCAGAGACTCAGAAACAATTCTCGGAACCCAGTGTCTTTTGGCAGTAATGCATCTGGACCCTGTAGTAGGTTACTGTCTCCAGACCACCCCATGGGGGAAAGGATGTTCTCCTTTCACCGGCTCCCCCTAGGTGGCTCGGTGGCCATCATCCTCCTGAGGCCATTGGGCAGTCAGGTTTGGGCCCTCAGTGACGAGATACATGTGCCTCACGGGATGGGGATGGAGCCGGCCCTTTCCTCCCCACCCCAACAAGACCCCGAGTCACCAAGTATGAACAGCCTTTCTGGCTCCTGATCAAGCTGCTTAATGGCCATGATTCCAGAGACTCAGGAACAAATCCCAGAATCCAGCAGGTTTTGGCAGAAATCTCTCCAGATTTAAGTGTTAACATTTCAAAATTTCAAAATCGTGCAGCCACTACTGCAGCCACGTGACATCATATGTTATTCATAACCAGTATTAGAAAACAGATTGTCTACTATTGCCTTTTCAGCAGATCTGAGTATTGGGGTAAAATCCCAAATAATAATGGTGGGTCTGGTGTCAAAATATTGAACATAATCAAAGTAGAGAGAGAGAGTAATATGGAAATCATCTGCCCCACAAGTAGGGGGAGGGTGTGGGATAGGGGTATACTGGGATTTTTGGGTGTGGAGAATGAGCACTGGTGAAGGTACGGGTGTTTCATTGTATGACTGAGACTTAAACCCGAAAGCTTTGTAACTGCTCTCACGGTGATTCAATAAATAAAATTATTTTAAAAAAATGAAAAAAAAATGAAAAAAAAGGTAAGATGGAGTTCATGCCCAATTCAATCAATCAGTGGCTGAATAAATAGTAGTACTCCTACATAAAAAAAAATGTAACTTTGAGTGTAGATAATTTACATTTACCATCTGAACTCCATATAGGTTTAAGGGATTTTTATTTGACAAAGGAAAAATGGAAAGAAAATTGATTATTCTTCCATGATTCAGTGCCAAATTGGTTTAGATAATTTTCATTTGGTGATTGTTGAAAAGTTACCTGTTTCCAATACCTCTCAGTCCATTTCTAATGAAGGTTTTAAACCTATTTTAAAATATGTTTGAAAATTTGGAAAAAAAAATCTAACTCAAGCACAGAGAAGAAATATCAGGTTGAAAACAATGCATCTTTCATACTCAAATATGATTGCATTCCAGTTTGTGGTTGGACACCCTTCACAAATAACCATTTCTAGTGCCAACAAAATTAAGAGTAAGAAGTCTAAGGCTCATTCCATTGTCTTCATGATATTGCACACAAATCATGATGCTTTATGTTTTTTAACCAAACAGAAGGCACACGTGTCTATTAGAAAGACTTCCTTGATGAATAGTTTGTCTTTGTCAAAGATTCAATGGCAAAATTCCACTAATATTAGTGTCTATGAGATTCATCTGCTGTCTAAAATCTGGCTTAGTATATGTAGCCTAAGGGAATTCTATTTAACTCTCTCTTTCAAATCTGTTTTTTCCAAGAATATCAATATTATTTTCCATTGTATTTTACATTTTGTGAGTATGCTTTAAAAAATGAATTTTAAAAATTTAGGCAACATAAAATTTCAAGCACAGTGTCTCCAGAATAGCCATAATAATACATTTCTTTTCACCAACCTCTTGTATTTATCAGTATATGTTGAACATTTTCTGTGCATTTTATTTAAGAACATTTTAGAAAATTTGTTATGAAGTTAATAGAGTGTACTTATTTTCACAACAAAATATTTTACTGTTATTGTCCTTGAAATTGGTCTGACGTGACTTAACAGAATAAATTCATTCATCGTCCACTAGGACCTATGGACCAGATGGGAAAGTGGGGCTAAAATATAGTCTGTTAAGACAAAGTTAGCAACAGAATAAACTTAAAAGATATGATATCTGACATTCCTTGGAACTTGGCTGTTGACTTACAAACTAAATGACAAAGAGAAAAGAAAGGTACCAAGAAAATTAGGAAAGAAATTTAGAGAAAACCTACATCAGACACAGACCTCTCTGTGTAGACCTTTGTTTTGCAACTGGTGATCGCATACTCCCCACCCCATGGGGGTCCCTGGTTATTACAAGGTGTCCATAGCATGAGACTATGTTGAGTCAATCAGTAGGATGGGAAAGCCACAAACAGGAAACAGGGATGAAGGGAGGCACAATCAGAAAAGTATTAAGTAACACTGGTGTATACTTTATAGCACAATCTTTCTTGTCTAAGATTAAACAGATAACACAATACAGTTTTCAAAAGAAAAGATATTTTTCTATGCCTGTTGAACACAGGATCTCTACATATAAGCTGTCATTGTCTGGCAGACTTTGAATAATGTATAGTATTTCTCCTGAAACAGAGAGTTGCATTTTAGAATTTTTTTTTTTTTGCCTCTCCACAAGACAAAAAGTATACTATCCTACAGTAGATGTCTAATGAATTTATGCTATAAAAGTTTAATTATGTGACATTAATATCTCAGTTGTTCGATGTATCAAAAAGCAAACTTTTGTTACAATACCAGAAACAAATTAGAAGGATTTTCATTACAGCTAGTTCTACAAGCCTGTGGCACAGGAATTTAGACACCTCAGGTCCTTTTGTAGTACATAAGACTGCATTTCCTTCAAATCCTCTAGGACCAGCTTCATGGTTTGGTGTTTTTCTACCATGTATTTTTTAATAGGAATTAATTTGTAATAAGGAAAACTTTGAAGTATAGTAGAGAGGAAATTTTCCTAGTCTGTTGGGTTCTTCTCAGACTGGCTAAACAATCAAATTAACATTAGACAACTTAGAGAAAAGAGTATATGTAATACATATAGAGAATCTATGTAGAGCTGGATTCTAACACCTTGAAGCAAAATGAGGGTCCTGGGGTTTAAAAGATTGTACATTGGTTCGGAGTCTTATCTTAAAACTGATCTTGGATTTGATCTCCAGCACCATACATGGCCAACTGAACCCTATCAGAAGTGATTCCTGAGTGTAGAACCAGGACTAAAACCCTGAGCACTGCCTGGTGTGGCCCAAAAAACACACAAAAAAAATGAGAGTATAGATCCGGAACTAAGAAATATGCCAAAGGCCAGGCTTCAAGGAGAGAGAAGGATTTACAGGAAGAAGATCAGTTGCTCTGTGGTGGATTGTTGGCCCTGCCTTTTGAATAAACTTCTTTCAGAGATTTTTCAGAGACTGTTATTTCCCCACATTTCTACATTCAAGAGAGAGAATGTTCAAAGGTTTTTTTGTTTTGTTTTGTTTTGTTTTGTTGAGAAAACTATTCTGAACATCTCAGGGAACCCTAGTCTTCAAAAACCACTTTTACATATAAAGTAGCAGTGAAAGGAACACTAAACTATTAAAACAGAGTTCTCTGAATACCACCTAAAATTAGCTTTCAGAACAACATAGGCTTCTGTGACATATATGAATCCTGACAAAAGTTTTAATCAAATTGTGGAGGAAGGCATGCTTACCTGATTATGGTGATGAATATGGGGGAAACCATCATGCTTAAAGACCTCTCGGTCTCTGTTTCTCTAGCTTACTCCAGTTTTACATGATAAGAATTCTGTCTGTGAAAAAGGAAAAGCCATTGGTGATGGGGCAACTGCAGTCTAATGGGAAGGGGGGTGGTACCGGCTCGTTCTTCACACCCTACCAAGGTCATGAGTTGCCTCCCACGAGCGGCTCTCTGGCACGGTCATGGGTCCAGAGGCAAAAGGACTTAGTCTAGAGCCTGGCATCTCGCGACAGAAAAGTGAATGAACCATGCATTCAACTACGGCGCCGTGCCTCCCCGGGAGTGAAAGGGTGTTGCTCCCTTCTGCCTTTTTCCCCCCAGCAGCATGTTAGCCGCCACCTCAAAGCTTATAGGAAACCCAGGTATGAGCAACTGCAGTCTCATGGGAAGGGCGGGGGTGGTACGGGCTCGCCCTTCACGGTCTACCGAGATACGAGTTGCCCCCCACGAGTGGCTCTCCAGTACAGCCATAACACCAGACGCACAGAAACCAATCTTGTAATGATCTGGCTCTTTGCAAAAATCCAAAATTGCAAGGCCGCTATTATAGCCACGTGAGATTATATGATTCTCATAACCAGCTATAGAAAACAAAGTATTTCACAATGCCCTTTCAGCAATTCTGATTGTTGGGGGGGGGGGGGATTCTAAACAATAATGATGCATCTTTTATCGAAATAATGAATGCAATCAATGTAGAGAAGAGTTAAGTAGAAATCATCTGAATCACATGCATTGGGAGGTGTAGGAGGTGGGTATATTGTGGTTCTTGGAGGTGAAAAATGAGTGCTAGTGAAGAGAAAGGTGTTAGATCATTGTATGACTGAGACTTAAACCTGAAAGCTTAGTAACTTTTCCCACAGTGATTCAATAAATAAATGCAAGAAGAAAAAAATAAATAAATTAAATTATGAAAAAAAAAAGTAAGGTGGAGTTCATGTCCAATTCAATTAGCTAATCAGTGGCTGAATAAATAGCAGTACTCCTACATTAAAAAAAAAAGGAATCTCTATAAAAAATCACAAGTATAAAGGTCGAAATGGGAATTCATAGAACTTGTATGTATTTGTGTACATTTGTATGTATAAATATGTCTTTGTGTGAATGAAGAAAATTTGTATGAACGTAGAAAAGGGAATACACAGAATTTTGATGTGCCCAGAATTTCATGCAGGAGGTGAAAGAGAAGGGAAAGATGATTTCATCACTCCAGTTGGGAAGGTGGTGGGGTCAAGACTATGGTACCAGGGCCAGATGGAAGTGAGTTTCTCTGAAAGGAGGTGGGAGGGTCCCCCAAGGCCGAGATGATGGGGGAGGAAGCACAGAAGGACAGAGGCTGGCAGATGAGACCCTCCCTCCTTTCTTATCTTCCCTCATTGAAAGCAGACACTTACCCTCCCACTGAGACCAGGAGGAAGGGTTTATCTTCCTTGATGATTACATTTCAAAGGGTTGGCTGCCAGGCCTTTGAAAAAAAAAAAAACACATCCCTGAGATGTAAGACTGGCAAGAGACTGGAAGAAGATTTGCATTTCAAAGGGATGGAGAAAAAAAAAGAAATTACAATAGGAGGTTTTCTAAAGAAACTGCTCTAAGAAAAAAGAGGTCAAAGGTTAGAATCCACTAGAAGTCTGTGTAAGTTTAGTCAAACTGAGAGGGCATGGTGAAGGTCATCTGGGTGGAAAGGAATTGGAAAGAAATTAATAGTTTCCTGTCATTCATCAGCTTATTAGAAAAATATTCTTGCTTCTGGAAAAGTTTAGAAACTTGAATGTATCACGTGACTTGGTGAAAGTTTTACAGTTCACAGCAATAATGTGGAAAACTTATTTGGCTGACCAGATCTGCTATATTTAGAAATCCTTTGAGAAAAACTATTTTGACAAGTGCCATTTAGTTTTGTTATTTTTAACATGTGATGATACATTGTTAAGTGGGTTTACTAGATTTTATGCTGGTAATGAATCTACTCTGGATCTTCTCAGCAAGTTTTCTGCTATCAAATGTTTGCTGGGAACAAGGCTGAGACTTGAACAATCTTCTTCAAACTCTCAATTCTTGGGTTGATGAAAAAAAAGTCATCTGCACTCAAAATCTGCACCTTGTACTGCCTTTCTTTCATGAGAATAATAGTGGTGTGTGATTCTTCTCAGCCTGCTCTGGAGAATGTTTCTCCCCCTTTGGAGACTACTGGCTAGGGGCGGAATGTCTCTGTGTGCTAATATCAGTCATTATTCACAAAACAATACAAACCCTAATGCTGAAAAAAAATCAAGTCATCTTGGAATTATTTAAAATTCCAGCAGTGTATTTCAAATTGATCCAGTAACAATCTAAAAAGAATGACAAGAGGGATATTTTCATAAATCTAATTACCATGTCAGATGCTTAAAATATAAAGTCTTGTCATATGTGCAAACAATCTCGCAGGCAATGGGCAACCATCTGCCTTAGGGAAGAGTCCATTGATATGTTGCTCTATTACTCTAATAGTGATGAAAATCTAAGTGTTTCTCTCTCTTTCTCTCTTTCTCTTCTCTCTTATCTCTTCTGTCTCTCTGTCTCTGTCTGTTTTTTTCTCTCTGTTTCTCTCTGCCTCTCTCTGTCTCTGTCTCTCTCTGTCTCTCTGTCTCTCTCTCTCTCTCTTTCTCTCTCTCTCTCTCACACACACACACAGACAGACAGAGACACACACACACACACCTTCCTCAAAACTTTCTTTGAGAAAAGGGAGGGCAGGCCTCCAGGGCCATGGTGTGTCCTTAAGTTGGGAATTCGAGAATTGCAGAAATCCCGGGGTATATTCTTTCTGGTGGGGGGTTGGGTGAGCCTACACTGGGTTTAAGGCATGCAAAATGGTAAGGGACAGGGGCTGGGGAGAAGTGAAAGTTTGAGGGGATAATGTTCTCTATAGTTTGCATGCAGATCCGCGACTGATCTCAAACATTTTTCTCTGGGGCCATTCTCTTCTACTCTCACCCTTCCGGTCTCTTTTTTGTACATCCATTGCCCTACACAAAGGAACTGTAAGAAGCAGAGAAGTAGTCGTGACTGGACAAATGGGCAGCCACGAAGGCTCTTTCCAAAGGGCTCAGCACAGACAGAGGCAGAGCAAAGGGGTCCTCGCTGGGCCCTTGGTGCACAGCAGAAAACATGGAGGTGCTGAGCTCTGGCTCCCTCCACCCATGAAGTCAGCTTGCCAGCCTCCCCCTGAATAGAGCTCGTCTCCACGTGCAGTGCCCTAAACTTTAGAACTGCCATCAGAAAGAATCCTCTGCTCCGCAGCAGAAGTCACAGTCCACATCTCTCTGGTCTATGAATCAGTCAAGAAAAGGCCTTTGGCTCCAGGGCGCTGCCTGTGGGTTCCTTTAGTGAAGAAGGAGCCACAATGACCCCCAAATTTCTCCCCAGCCAAGGCTGACACGCTTTCCCGCTCTGGCCTGAGGCTTGCGTTCGCTGTCCAGTCAGGCTTGTGTGTAGCAGCTGTCTGAGGCCATCCACAGGACTCCTGGCTTCTCCTGTTCACCCTCCACTACTAGGAAACACACTAAGAACAAACGTGCAGCCTTGGCAACTCACTTTGAGAGACATCTTGAAATGCAGCCCCACTGATGGATGAGCTCTGTTTTATTTCCTGAGATTGGTGTCATGCCTAGAAAATGTACTGCCCAAGGTGTGTGCGTGCGTGCGTGTGTGTGTGTGTGTGTGTGTGTTTAAAAATCAAAGTCAGGGACTGGAGTGAAAGCACAGCAGATAGGGTATTTGCCTTGCACGGGACCTACCCGGATTCAATCCCCAGCATCCCATATGGTCCCCTGAGCACCGCCAGGAGTAATTCCTGAGTGCAGAGTCAGGAGTATCCCCTGTGCATCACCAGGTGTGACCCAAAAACCAAAAAAAAAAAAAATTAAATTATAAATAAATAAAAATCAAAGACAAGCTGTGATCAACATGAAAATAGTCTTTTAAACTGGGGAGTATCTTGTTAACCTTTCGCTAGCCCAACCCTCGAAATTTACATTAGATTCTCAAATGACAAAGAAAAAAAGTTAAAGGATGCAGTTACAGAAATGTACCACATCACAAAGGATGAGAAACTAAGAAACTAAGAAACAGAAAACAATCTCAGGATCGTAATACTAAATCTATACCTATCAATACTTATTTGATACATCCTTGGAAAATCACCTGCAATTAATTAATTAGTTCTGGATACGTGGATTAGAGAATGAAGAATATGTCACAGCAGAGATGGACTTTATGGACAAACAGAGGCTGAGAGTGTTGGAGGAAAAATCTGTGACCACACCAACCAAACAAGAGGAACAACAAAAGATAATTGGGCCACCAGTACTTGTGAAAGACAAAATAACAGGTGATACTATATTCTGGAGTGGTGGTCTTGCTAGAAGAATCCAGGGTGCTAGTAGTAGCTTTTTGTGCAATTGGGAAATTAGGGACACTTTCTGTTTGTTCACTTTTAAAAGGTAGATTTCCAAATGAACTATAAGTAGATTTTTTTTTTCTGAAAAGGGAATGATACTGTTGGGATCGGGAGTTCCCTGGCCCTGGGAGGCGCAGAGAGACCAGATAGACACAATTCCTGCAGGAGTAAAAACGGGGTTTATTTAGACCAGCATGCTGGGGCTCCGCAGCATACCCCAAAAATGGGCAGTGGCTGAGAGCCCCGAGCTTCTTCAAAGGGGATCTTATATAGGCCTTCACTGGCCGTTACAGCAAGGCCCACACATTTCATAGCCAATAGATTTGTAACAACATATACTTTCTTAACCAATCCATTTAAAAGTACCTCACTCCTTAGCCTATAGATTCAAAGATCAGCAGATTCAAAGATCAGCATTTACGTACATCGATTGTCAGCACAAGCAATGTTATAGCTGGAATCATTAAGCCTTAGGTAATTTCCCTTACCTAAGCGATAGCACAGCGGTAGGGTGTTCACCTTACATGCGGCCAACATGGCCGACCCGAGTTCGATTCCTCCGCCCCTCTCGGAGAGCCCGGCAAGCTACCGAGAGTATTCGATATGCCAGACACAGTAACAACAAAGTCTCCAATGGAGATGTTACTGGGCCGGCTCGAGCAAATCGACGATCAACGGGAGGGCCTTTTTATTATTAATTTCCCTTGACCATCCTCGTTTTGAGTTACCCAAGTCTGCAGGGTGCTTTAGTGAGACAATACACTCAAGGAAAGGGCAATTTCCCCCAACCACCCGCATCCTGAGTTATCCTTTACCCAAATCTGCAGGGTGCTTTACTGAGACAATACATTTCAGAACAGTAAAAACACCTGAATCCTGTCACACTTGGTTTATAAAGAAGTTATGCCCAACAAATGTTATAAATATTTATTTATAGACTAGAATATAAAACTGAAGACATAAAGCAACTCTCTGTAGTCGATACATATAAAGGACTATTATTTAGTCTTAAAAAAAGAAAATTGTACCACTTGATTAATATTTAAGACACCATGTGTGCTAAATGAAATAAGAAATTCACAGACAGAGAAAAACTACATTATTCCAGTTACATGGATTTGTAGATCCATAGGGTAGCATGGCAGATGGATGAATTCTATGAATTGTTCCAAAATACTGCCTAGTGTTCATAATATGGCCCTGTACATTTGAACATGCCTAGGAAGGTAGATCTCATATTATGGGTTCCTACCACAGTCAGTATTTTTCAAAGAAAGCTTTTCCTACTGCCCTACCATCCTGAAGGATAGCATCTACAGAGAAAGGCCAAGAATTCATCCAGGTTGGCTTCTACAATGGACATAATGTCAGTGGACCCCACTAGTGACTTATGTGAAGCAGGGAGGAGAAAGACAGTCACATTCTCCCCATTCTCCTCTGCCACCTTGGGAACCCAGGGTTACTGGGTTCTTGTCTCACCTCGTAGAAAAAAAAAATTACAGTGAAGTAAACTGATTTTATTTGAGGTTTTTTTTTGGAGGAGAGGAGAAAGAGAAAGTGGGAGAGAGAGGAGAATAATGTGCTCAAGAGAGAACCCAGGCTTCTCCAAGAGCGGAAAGAGCCCTACATACATCCAGAATGAAACAGGAAAGCATGAAAGTCCACATCTCAAGAAGGGAGATGCAGGTTCCACATATGCTCAGGCACCACATGTGTTCGGCCACATGGGGACAAGTAGCACATGGGCTCGGGCAGCATATGTGTGTCCTTCATTGAAGGTAGCCTTTATAGGGTTTCTCCAACCTGCCCCCATGTGGGACTTCTCCCAAGGTCAAAATCCTTGCTAAGGTGGTTGCCTAGGGGGTTAGGGTTGGGAATGGTGATGGTCTTCTTTGAAATTCCTTTCCTGACCTTTTGTTCTTGCTGGAGCTCCTGTCCAGGGCAGATGCAGCCTCCTCAGGGTCTGTTACAGACCGATGCCAGGTGGGATTGTATCAGGCCTTAGTTCCTGTTTCCTGCAAGGTTCTCCTTGGAAACTTCAGGACTATTACTTGCCAGGAAATTTACTGCCATTGCCTTGGGAGGGGATCTTCCCTATGTACCTGCCTGCCTATGTCAGAGCGTATGTCTGGACTTTATGAGGACATCTAAGGATACTGACAAAAATTTAACCAGGGGAAAAAAATAGAAAAAAAAAACATGGTTTAGAAAAACTGGGGCTTGAACTTGCTCATGAATTTGATGATTCTAGGAGAGTAAGGCTTTGTCAGATCTGCTCAAATTTTGGCCCTAATATCTGAGAAGTCAACCAAAAGTTTCTGACAAAAATAGCAAGATGCATCGGAGTATGTGCAGTGAGTTTTGTTTGCTTGGTAGCAACAGATTTGCTTTGCATTTACGGGATGGGAAGTCATGTTGAGGTGCTATTTGGTGGAAAACATTGATAAAAAGTCAACCTGGGTAGACTATTCACAAGGGCAGTTCCAACAGTGTTTATATTTATTCAGAAGTTTTCTTCCAGTAAAACACATGTGGTTTGCAAACACAAAACACCTGAAACAGTCAGGATTTCAACCGCCTGCTTTATTTTCCCAACGAGAGTTTGGGAAACTGTCATCCCAGTGATCTCTCCATGAAATTATTGATACGTTATAAAGTCTCCTTTTCTTTTTTTTCTGTAAAGACAGACTTCATGCTACCATTTTATATTACTGAATAGCGTTTATTTCAGTACCGTATCAATCAGGCTCTATATGCATACAAATGCATTTTGATTCTAACACAGCAACTGCCAACAAAATAGAAGAAACATCCTAGCATCCTTAATTCTCTGTGCATATCTTCTCCATTGGGTTCATTTTTGTGTGTGTGTCAAAATAGTGCCCACCAATGGGCTGTCTAGTCTTACCAAGTCCAATTTTACATTGTAGTCACTTAGCAGGTAGGCAGGATGCTGGTGATAAATGTACTTATTCCTGCTGTCTCTAAGCAATACAGCTGTCTGCTGCTGCAATTACCCTACCTCAGCTAAAAAGCGAGAAGGAATAATCCAAAGACAACCATGTTTTAAGGCAATGAGTATACAGATTTTGGTCTTACACAGAACAGTAACAGTAGCCAAAATGAGGCCATGCATACTAAGCTCTGCCAGCCAGATGCCAAACAAACAATGACGTGATTTTTCAGGATCAAAGTTGACCTTCAACAAATTTAATTTATTTAAAAAAAATAATCTTTGGACAGACTCATGGTGAAAATGTTTTCCTCATGTTTGACTATTTCCCTGCCTTATATTTTGATGTATGGCCTTTATTTTATAGGAAAAATATCAGAATAGTTTAACTGCCCTAATTTTTTTCCCCCACAGGAAGTTGAAAGTTATTCCAAATTACCAAATGTACTTTAAAATGAGCAAATTTAGTAGGTTTTTCCTGAATTTGAGTTCAGTGATATTTGTAACTAAAATTTGTACTTTAACTATATTTTAATAAATAAATATAAATATATATAGATATACATATATTAAAAGTAACAAACAACTCTAATCATAATAGATTTAAAATTGACTTCTAACTACTGGCAGATTTAGAAAGGTCAAATAAAACAGGTATTATCACCATGCTATATGAATGCACATATTAAATTAAAATAAAATTTTTTCCAATGGAGACGTTACTGGGCCAGCTCAAGCAAATCGATGATCAACAGGAGGGCCTTTACCTTTACCTTTTAAAATTTTTTTTTTAATTTTTTATTAGTGAGTCATCATGAGGTACAGTTGTAGACTTACAAGTTTTTGTGCTTGGGTTTCAGTTACACAATGATCAAGTACCCATGCCTCCACCAGTGCCAATTCTCCACCAACAATGATTCCAGTATCCCTCCCATGACCCCCATCCCAACCCCCACCCCACCCCACCCCACCCCACCCTGCCTCTGTGGCAGGGCATCCCCTTTTGTTCTCTCTCTCCTTTTGGGTGTTGTAGTTTGCAATAGAGGTATTGAGTGGCCATCATGTTCAGTCTATAGTCTACTTTCAGCACGCATCTCCCATCCTGAGCGGTTCCTCCAAACACTCTTTACTTGGTGTTTCCTTCTCTATCTGTGCTGCCTTTTCCACCAGCGTGTGTAACCAGCTTCCAAGCCATGGAGCAAATCTCCTGGTACTTATCTCAACGATTCTTGTGTGTTAGTCTCCCATTCTGTAACTTTATATTCCACAGATGAGTGCAATCTTTCTATGCCTGTCCCTCTCTTTCTGATTCATTTCACTTAGCATGATACTTTCCATGTTAATCCACTAAATAAAAAATTATTAATTGATAAAAACTACCATTACAGCGGGTAGGGCGTCTGCCTTGCACGCAGCCAACATGGTCGACCCGAGTTCGATTCCTCCGCCCCTCTCGGAGAGCCCGGCAAGCTACCGAGAGTATTCGATATGCCAGACACAGTAACAACAAAGTCTCCAATGGAGACATTACTGGGCCCGCTCGAGCAAATTGATGATCAACGGGAGGGCCTTTACTTTACTTTACTTTTATCTCAGGTATCGTGAAAGATTTAATGCAATACTCTTTAAATTCTCACAAGCATTGTATTACATAGAGATGAATAAACTATGATCCAGAGAATTTCAATGAACTACCTGGTGACATAGAATCAGGTAACGGCCAAGCAAGGATTATCCTGAAATGTCTGTTCCTAGAATCAATATCAGAATTTTCTTCATTACTCAGGCAGTCTGGAGCACATGTATTTTGACAATGCTTTTCTTAACCTTGTAATAACAGTTCTATGAACTTAGCCCAAGTGAGTTTTCTTGTTTTATATATTATTTGAAACATTTAAATACTACATCTATAAACAACATATATTGCATACGTTTGTATAAAAAGGAAAAAAAGGTAAGCACTTCATGGTTTTATTCCCCTTGGTTTAAAGGTCATTATAAATTCTAGTTAGTTTCCCTGTAGCTCACTGATTTTTGTGCAACTTTCCAGTCATTTTTGACCTTTGAAAAACACAAAATTTGCTGCAATTGTTATCTGATTCCAGAGTCTATGAAGTATGACTAAAATCCCTCTCAGATACAGAGTTAAACATTTTGGATACTTTGACCCAAATATTTTCATTTTTAAAATAAATTGGCTATCTTTTATTGAACAGGATTAATTTAAACTTACTGTCTGACATATCCTCATCCTGTCTCGACTTTGTTCTTGAGGTTTCTTTTTAAAAGGTAAAGGTAAAGGCCCTCCCGTTGATCGTCGATTTGCTCGAGCCGGCCCAGTAACGTCTCCATTGGAGACTTTGTTGTTACTGTGTCTGGCATATCGACTACTCTCGGTAGCTTGCCGGGCTCTCCGAGAGGGGCGGAGGAATCGAACTCGGGTCGGCCATGTTGGCTGCGTGCAAGGCAGACGCCCTACCCGCTGTGCTATCGCTCCAGCACCTGGGCTGGAGCGATAGCACAGCGGTAGGGCGTTCGCCTTACACGCGGCCAACATGGCCGACCCGAGTTCGATTCCTCCGCCCCTCTCGGAGAGCCCGGCAAGCTACCGAGAGTATTTGATATGCCAGACACAGTAACAACAAAGTCTCCAATGGAGACGTTACTGGGCCCGCTCGAGCAAAATCGACGATCAACGGGAGGGCCTTTACCTTTTAGGTTTCTTTTTAAAAGAATATTATTCCTTCAAAAAGCTCTGACTTAAATAAAGGAAGTTAGATACTCATTTATTAAGCAGAAACATTGGTGGTTATTGTCTCTGAGTTCAAATCTAGAGACGCTTTTAGATGCCTCTGCATACTTGCTCAATTTACAAATGTGTATAATGCCAAGTATATGGCAGGCAAAGTTCAATAGCCCATTGTCCTGCTTCAGAACATAGAACCAGGTATGAATATTATGAGTTCATCTTGCTTCAGAAATGTGGACAGAATGCATATATATCAGAATCAGGTACATAGCAGCCAACTGCTTGTTATAGTGGCTGAGGATTAGTGACATGCTCTGGAAAAAAATGATTATAAGGATATTTAGTTACGTAGCAGAAAGAATATTGTCTCCAAGCAAAGGAGTTTTTGTTTTATTTAGTTCTAACATCGAGCAATACTTAGGGCATACTCCCAGCTCCGTCTTCAGGGATCACTCCCCATGGTTTATGGGTATCACATGCAGTGCCAAAGATTGAACCTGGGTCAAGGTAAATATGCTACTCACTATCTCTCTGACCTCCACACTACAGAGTACTTGAAATATCAATGCCCAGAACTTTATAAATATTTCAAATATTTTTATTTGTTTTTGTTCTTAGTTTTGGTCAGTCTTCACTATTTGATGGTAAAAGGCAGTATAACAATGTTATATGCACAATATATATGTATATATATAGTGTATATATGTATATATATGTATAGTATATATGTATATATATACTATATATATGTATATATATATGATATGCACCAACATCTCATGTTATATATATGAGATGCACCAACATCTCATTATGATGAAAGAGAAAAGAGAAGTTCTACATGGAGCTGGAGAAGTTCTATAAAGAAGACCACACCTTCTACAAGATCATTGTGGGTGATTTTAATGCCAAGATAGGACCGAGAAGATCAGCCAAAGAACTTCACATCCATGGCCTAGAATGGAATGAACAGGGTGAGAGACTGTCTGAGTTCATCATGTCAACCAAGACCATTCATGGTATCTCACAGTTCCAGAAGGCAGAATCTAAACGTTGGACATGGGAGTCTCCCGGTGGATGATTCCACAACGAAATAGACCACATCATATTCAATCGACGGTTTTGCCTGACTGATGTTGCTGTTGTCCCAAAATTCCAAACGGGATCGGACCACTGTCTCCTTCATGCAAAATTCTACTTCACAGAACAGAGAGAAAGGGCTGCAAAGTTTAAAAAGAGAACTCCCAGAACGACCATGAACTGGGAGCTCTTTGGCACTATTGCAGCAACATGGGAAGATGCCATTGTTGACAACATTGACGAGGAATACGATCGACTGGTTCAGCACCTCCATGATTGTGCAAGGAATGCCAAGAGAGAGATAGCCACAAAAAAAGCCTGTCTTCAAAAATTCTTGAGCTTATTTGCCAATGTGGTTTGGCACATGCCTCAGGCAACCACAAGCTAACGTCCAAGCTCACAAAGCAGTGCAGAGATGCGATCAAGGAAGACCTCAAAGAGAGAAGAGCAGAAGTGCTGGTAGATGCGGCAGAAGCTGGGAAAAGTATTTGTAACACCCGCCTGTCCTTCGCCAACTACAAGACCAAGATGACTGCCCTCCAATGTCCTGATGGATCCATCACATCCTCCAGAACGGCAATGGAGAAGATCCATGACTTCTACTCAAATCTCTTCAATAACCATGTCCACTTGCCGACATGCCAAATTCCACAGGATGGATATGTCCTTCCCAACGTTCTCCCTTCTGAAATCCGACACGACATTTCGTCAGTAAAGAAACGAACAGCACCCGGCCCAGACAGGGTCAGACCTGAATACCTGAAGAACCTGCCATCAGTACTCATCAATACACTGGCTCGGCTCTTCACACGCTACCTGTCTGAATGCAAGGTTCCGTCCCAATGGAAAACCAGCAGGACTGTACTACTGTTCAAGAAGGGAGACATCCATGACATTGGCAATTATTGCCCGATCTGCCTATTATCTGTCATCTACAAGTTGTTCACTCGAATCATCCTAAATAGGATTGGCAGAACACTAGATGAAGGACAACCACGCGAGCAAGCTGGGTTCTGCAAAGGATTCAGCACCATCGACCATATCCACATGATAACCAAGCTCATTGAGGTTTCTCAGAAGTTCAAGATGCCGCTCTGTTTAACGTTCATTAATTTAAAGAAGGCCTTTGATTCTGTTGAGACGGAAGCGGTCATTGAAGCCCTAGCCAATCAGGGCATTCAAGCTCAATACATCAAGATCCTCTGTGAGCTGTATTGCGGATTCACTACCAGGATCTCACCATTCTACAAAGAAGTGATCATCAATGTCAAGAGAGGGGTTCGGCAGGGTGATACCATTTCACCGAAACTCTTCAGTGCCCCCCTCGAGAACATCATGCGACGACTGGAATGGGAAGGAATGAGAGTGAAGATAGATGGTCAGCAACTACACCACCTCTGCTTTGCTGATGACATTGTTTTAATAACACCAAACTTCAGCCAAGCGGCACAAATGCTGGCAGATTTCGACCATGAGTGTAGAAAGGTTGGACTACAGCTGAATCTTACGAAGACAATGTTTATGAGAAACAGCCTCGTTCCTGACGCTTCATTAGCTCTCAACGGAACGACCATCTCCGAATGCAACAGCTATGTGTACCTAGGTCGAGAAGTCAACATGACACATGACCTGGCACTCGAGCTGCGCAGAAGGAAGAGAGTGGCTTGGAATGCCTTCAAGAACATCGAAGAAATAGCTAAGAGGACGAAGAACCTCCGGCTCCAGGCACATCTCTTTGATTCCACTGTTCTTCCTGCATTAACATATGCCTCAGAGACCTGGGCCCTATGTAAACAGGATGAAAATTCTATTCGGGTCTCCCAAAGAGGAATTGAAAGAGCTATGCTTGGAATACCACGTTTCACTCAAATGAGAGAAAGAATCCAAAGTTCCGACATCCGTCGACGATCAAGAATCAGGGACACTGTCTCATTTGTCAAGGTGTCAAAAATCAGATGGGCTGGTTATGTAATGAGATTTAAAGACGACCGCTGGACTAGAGCTGTTACCAACTGGATCCCTTGGCATGTCAAAAAACCGCGTGGCCGCCCACCTACCAGATGGTCAGACTTCTTCATCAAGATCATGAACGATCGATTTGAGGCTCTTCATGTTCCCAGAGCGAACAGATGCCATTGGGCTACACTATCACGCGACAGGTACAAATGGAGACGTTACTGGTGCCTGCTCGAGCAAAGCAAGGACTAATGGGAAGTTAAGTGATTAAGTGATAACAATGTTTGGCCTTTTAATCTTTGATTACAAAGTGATTTAGGGCATAAAACAAAGGAACACATATAAGGTTTGTATATTTTCCTACTGATTTATGCATTCATATAAAATATAGTTTTAAATATGTAAAGATTTTCTAAAAATTAGAAAGTGGGGTATAAAATATTCCAGTTATACCAACATGCATTTCATTCAGTTTATTGCAAAGTTGGATACAGACAGAAATCTATAGCTACTTTTAGAATTTTCAGTTATGTCTTTTAATAATTT
The DNA here is from genome assembly GCF_029834395.1 of Sorex fumeus. Taxonomy (NCBI): domain Eukaryota; kingdom Metazoa; phylum Chordata; class Mammalia; order Eulipotyphla; family Soricidae; genus Sorex; species Sorex fumeus. The sequence continues at coordinate 2,089,092 of NW_026606149.1, read as the reverse complement.
CTTGACCATAGAAAACTCACCTTAGAATCAATAATTTTTTTAATATAAGAAACTAACACCATAATCAAAGATCATTGGAAGTTTATTTATGTTATGGATTGTATGGGTCATAGTGTTTTAAAACATAGGACCCAATAAAATATTACTAAATCGATAGGACAAGAATGCAGCTCCGAAACTAAATTCATCATTTATGGTGGAAGAAAAGGGGAAACGGAGTGATAAATCATGAAAACTGTAGAAGGAAATTAAACTATAAACTGAGATAGAAGATAGGAGTGATATCATATAGCACAAATTTATTCCTTACATACTTTGTGACAATCTGTTCCTATCAATAGAATGAATCAGGAAAATATCTATACTGCTTGTGAAATGGACTTTGTTTTCTTAATTAGCCTATCTCTCTTTTTCATGAGGAGTTCCTTCTACACTGAATTTTCCCTCAGCATAAGGTATGCAATGTTTTCTATCGTTTACCATTTTGGGCTCACATTTATATATAATACAGAGTTTCTCTTCTTAATTGTGCTCTCGGGGGTAAGAATTTCCTATATTCTTGTGGCTACATTCATTATGGATCCATAATTCTCTGTTCTCACCATAATTGACAAACTGATGGCACTGAATATTTAACACAAAAGTCTTTGTCTTAAACTCTCTTTATCTTAATACAATCACCTAGAAGCATTTTGCCTCTTTACTTACTTTTTCTTATATTTTTCCCCGCCTCATTAAACCCTTGGATATAACAAACATTAGAGTTTCAGTTTTATTTACCTCCATCTCGTTAGGGGCATAAAATTCTGGTCACTACCAATGCAGAGCCTGGCAAGCTCCCCGTGACGTATTCGATATGCCAAACACAGTAACAACAAAGTCTCCAATGGAGACGTTACTGGGCCCGCTCGAGCAAATCAATGATCAACTGGAGGGCCTTTATCTTTACCTTTACCTTTACCTTTACCGATGTGGTGAATTCGTCACTTTGGATTGCTACATTGTAAGGATGTAGCAAGGATGTACCAAGTCCTGAAAAGCAGGTGAAGCTATTAAAACTCCCATGCACTAAGGACATGTAGCATATTTTTGTTGAAATTTTCGGCAATATCTGTGAAAGTAGAACATATGCATAGTTTGTGACCAGGAATCCTCATTGCAAATATATACTCAGTAGATATATGATCAACATATATATTTATAGTACTCATATCTTCATTTATAAAAAAATGAAATCATCAATATAGATTTTTTCCAGCATTCTTAGTCACTCCATAGCAAAATAAAAGGTGTTGGTGCAATGCTTCTCAAATAAATTATTTTGACCCTGCTTCATGTACTTCATTTTCTATATTAATTATAGATTAATATTCTATGTAAATATGTAAATATGTAAATATGTTCTACACACACTTGATCTTAGCCAAAAGGCCGAGAAGCTGAGAGCGATTGCACAGTGGTAGGGCGTTTGCCTTACAAGCGGACAACATGGCCTACAGGAGTTCGATTCCTCCGCCCCTCTCGGAGAGCCCGACAAGCTACCGAGAGTATCTCGCCCACACAGCAGAGCCTGGCAAGCTACTCATGACATATTTAATATGCCAAACATAGTAACAACAAGTCTCATGATGGAGACGTTATTGGGCGCGCTCGAACAAATTGATGAACAATGGGAGGACCATGACCGTAAATACGTTATTAAAAAGATAAAAATGATTGGAATTTCATAGAGTTTTAGAAGGTTTTCTTCACTTTACCACTCGGAACTCATAAAATTGGGCACCAATTTATCTTCCCCAACCACTTCCTCCTTCCTACATTCAAATGAAATGTATAGTCTCTGAGCTATATGAATATATGTTAGCCTAAACAGTCCAGACGTCATTAGAATGCCTTAGAGATGGCATCAACTTAGCCTCTACAAATTATTACATATGTGTTTATTACTTCCAATTGCAATTCCTGATTCTAACGGAAATGCAGTTGGTTTGTTCATCTCCATTCTATTGTCACTGTATTTTATGTTTTCGTATTATAGACACTTTGAACCATGCTTTCTTCTCATATTGTATTTTGGGTCAAACCAGTCAGTGGTGCTCATGGGTCCCTCCGGCTGATGCTTAGGAAACCTTGTTGTTGACAAACTAAGTTTGGTTACAATCAAGGTTTGTGTCTTAACCACTTACTAAACCTCTGTAACAGTGAGGTTTTGAATATTTTATATGTTAGTGTTCTTACAAATTTTCACTTCTAAAAGTCATAAAAAATAAAAGTTCCATCCAAAACAAAATGATTCCAGGCTAAAGTATAATAAAATTTTTATTTTATATACTTTTTAATCTTATAAAATATATTTTTTTTAATTTTTATCAATACCTCTAGTAATATCACGCTTGGTGCCTGCATATCACACTGAGAACCACTATATAAAAATCAGAAAATTATAAATTATGTTTTCCAGCTTTTGTTTTCCCAAATTTATGTTATATTTTCTCTAAGTTCCAATGATAAATTCAGATAAACCCATAAATATATGTAATAAAGACAACTCGAAATGCAAATAATATCTTTTCATCTTTGACAGTAAATATTCCTTAAAATACTATCACAAAAGCTTTGGTCTTTGTCAGCTATAAAAGTAAATTTTTATTTATTTTTAATTGAGTCACCATGAGATATAAGTTACAAAATTATTTATGATTGAGAATCAGTCATTCAATATTTCAACAACCAGCCTTTCACCAGTGCACATCCCCTCCTCCAATATCCTCAGTTTCCCTCGTGGACCCTTCCACATCACTTTTCTTCTCTCTTTTTTTTTCCTTTTAGGCACTGTGGTTTGCAGTGCTGTTACAAAAGGGTATCAGGCAGATCACTTTTCCTCCTTTCAACACCCAGTTGTTGTCCAGAATCATAATCTGCAAATATCCTTATAATAGTGTTCCCTTCTCTGTTCTAACTGTGCTTCCTCACAGTGACAAGCTTCTTACCATGAACCAGTTCTCCTGACCCTCATTTCTATTGTCTTGGGGGTATTAAAATAAACATTTTAATATAAGAATACTTCCTGTAGCACTTGGAGCATAACTCAATGGGATGCAGTGCCTACCTTACATCAGTGCTTCCCCTCGTGGGCGATGTTGTTTGTACCCCTGGGTATGATTAAGGATGTACTTTCAGGGTTTTTGTTTTAAGTAGATTTCTAAGGGGGACACCAAATGACTTGTTTTCTGCTTAAGGGGCAGAAGGCCAGATATGTTTTGGAAACTTTGTCCTATATGCTTTGCCAAGTCCCTCCGAGTTTCCCCCCCTAATCCATATGCCTGCACCCTAGGACTGTGGGTGGGCCTGGGGGCGCTCTGCCTTCCAAGACAAGCAACACCTTATCATTTATCATTGCACTAGAACGCTGAACCATTAGGCCTGGCGTATCAACCAGAGTTGTACCTTGGCCCCTGAGTAGCTGAGGTGGTGAGCCATGCCTAAACAATCCTGCATCAAGCATGCATCCAATTCCAAATATACTCAATTCATTTATAACTCTTGGTGGTACACTTATACCCATCGAAAATTATTTATGTGCAGTAAGATTGAGAATAATTAGGTGAGGAAAAAAATAGCATCTTTCTGTGAGGAGATCTGTGAGTACAAAAGCAAACTTTGACTTCATTAAATTCTAGGCAGAATAAATTTTCAGATATAAAAATTTACTCCACCTATTCAAATATTTGTTGATAATTAAATGGCAATTCTAGATTCAAAATGCAAATGAAAATTATAGCCCTACCATAAAATTCTACTGTTAATGTTTCATTGTAGTAGACTATTAAATGATATCTTGTAGTCTACCAATGTAATGGTCAATCTCCCGCATCACCAGTTTCACGAGAACACACGTTAGCAGGCAGCTGTATATAAAGGTGGTCACAGCAGAAACAAAGGCGAAATGGCATATGTTCAAAATAACTAAAGATCAAGGTATGAGATTTCAAGTTATAACTATACTGTCACTGTCGCTGTCCTCCCGTCGTTCATCGATTTGCTCAAGCAGGCCCAGTAATGTCTCCATTTTGAGACTTGCTGTTACTGTGTTTGGCATATCAAATGCGTCATGGGTAGCTTGCCAGGATTTGCCGTGTGGGAGAGATACTCTCTGTAGCTTGCTGGGCTCTACGAGAGGGATGGAGGAATTGAACCTGGGTCAGTCGGGTCAGCCGCGTGTAAGGCAAATGCCCTACCACTGTGCTATCGCTCTAGCCCCCAGTGTAGATAATTAGAAATACATTTAAAGAAGGTTTTTTTTTGTAGTTGCTGAATGAAAAGGAGCATAGAAACCTGTTGAGATTAACGTTGATGGCAAAATAAGAAGACAAAGTCTTTGGGAATTGAGTGGCAATTTTGGAAAGAAAGGCAAAAAGCAGATGGCAAAGAAGAACAGCTCAGAACAATTTAAAAGCAAATGTATTTCGGAATTAAAGAGATATTTCAGGGTGCTGAGATCTGGATTTGCACATGGGAATTCTGGGTTCAATATCCAATATCACATGTAACCCTGGCCCATCTCCAGCATACCCAGAGTGGTCCCCAATGAAATTCACTGTATTTGTTTTTGACTGACAACATATATTTATTAGTCATGAGTGGGGTCTTCAGCTCGCTCTCAGTGTCAGCTTATACAGCAGGTGAAGGGGATGGGGACATGATATTCGGTGGTGGGAGAGAAGGAAATCTACCCACCCTGATTCCATAGCAGTGCTTCCTGAATATTCTTCAGTGAACTCTGCAGTCAGGGCACTGAGAGTTGCTATGCTTAGTAGAATCCACATCAGGATCTGAAGGCTGAATTAGGACAAGAGTATTCCTACGCAGTGTTGCCTTTCCAGCAGAGTCATTTATGAAAGAGTTCTACTGAGAAGCCTTATATTAATTTCATTAATATCTCACTCAGCCCTTAGCATCAGCATTTGCATTTGAATACATCTACCGGCCTTATTTGTTTTCTTTATATATACTTTGAAAATAATTCCCCCTTCTGCATGTTTATCATTCAGGAAGACATTTTTTGGTCAGCTTTACCTAGCCCAATGCTCTAGGAGTAATAAAACCCCATGCTTTCTGGCTTTGCTCCAAACCTCTCTGCAATTGTAGCCAGTGAATTATTTTTAAAAATGAAGGTGTGACCCCCATCAATGACTCCTATTGAATATGTCAAAATGTAAGTCTGCCCCTTTCAATAGCGTCCTATTGCTTTTGGAAAATGCAGCATCCTAAAACCTGCTCGGACTACATAGCTCCTTGCTGATTATACACAAGCATGGCCTTGTCTTTCATGCTTTTCTCTGCAGTCAACAGTTTCCATCTGCAACACTTTTCCTTGCACAAAAGCACACATCTTATTTTTGTCCATATTTTAGGTGATATACATATTTCAAAGATATTATTCCATGCATCTGGATCTTAAGCTATTTTAAGATTCACTGTCTCAAAAAATGGGTCATTTCATTATAATCTGAGATTATTTTTAACAGACTTTAGTTTTCAAGACAGTTTGATTTTCAGAAAATTGAGGAAATACCATGGACAGTTCCCAAATAGTTGACACCCAATTTTCCTTTAAGCATGTTATATAAATATGCCATTGCTAGATTCATGATCAAAAATTGATTTAATATTACAAACAAAATTCTATAATTTGCTTTTCTTTCCTCAGAAACTTAATTATCGTGTCTTCTCAGATTTGGTGTTGGCAATCTCTTAAACTTTTTTTTTATGAACTTAATTTGAGTAGTCTTTATTCTGTTATATTGTAAAATGTCTCGAAGTTCGAATTAGACTGAGTTTTTGTCATTATGGTATTACGGTCACTGGTTACTCAGAGTAAAATGAGTGGACTTCACCTCTTTAAAAGGATACAGGATATCAACATGATTTGTTTGACCACTGTTACTACAGATCTCGAGACTTGATTGAAAAAGAATTTTTCATATTCTCCTCAGAAAAGTTGTTTCTGTGCCTTCTCTATGCTATATTCTTTGTAAAGGAGTTGTTAGATTTATGCTACAGCTTCTGGGGAAAGTACCCACATGAATTATTCCATTATCTATAGGTTTATATTTATTTATTAGTAAGTTTATTCAAAAGTCTGCTTTTATTATTATGGACATTTATATTTTGGATTGAAATTTAATGACTTCTTCTCTGGCCCTGAAGAATTTTTGCTTTGGACATTGAGAGTGCTTTCAAATCATGCTTTCAACTCCTTTAGTATAGGCCCATTGGAATGTGTATTTGTTTATGTGTCTATATGTCTATGTGTGTTTGTTCCTCTCATGCCGCTAGTATTAACAGATGTTGCAGGATCCTCTTACAATAGTTTCTATAATCAGCCATTTTTTAAGGACTCTAAATCATTGGCCAAGAAATAGTTCAGTGGGTAAGATGTTTCCCTATCATGCAAACAACCTGGTTTCAATCTCTACACCCCTTTGATTCCCTGAGCTTTTCGAGGAGAAACTCACGAGGGCTGAGTGGGAGTTAGTCCTGGGTAATGTAGGATGTATCTCCCAAACAAACAACAAAAAATTATACCGACAAAAAAAACCTCTGAATATTTAGAGTTGATCACCATGACATCAGAAACGTAGAAGTAGCTCCTTGGTGTGCTTGCGTCTTTGAGGGTGCTGGTATTTTTGCCCACTTGTCTCACAGAACAAACTTATGTATGTAAAGTACCCTGAGCATGTACCCACATTTGTGAATATTTTTGTATAACTTGGTTTCCATATGAAGTGATGCTTATGTTTATACTATGTCCACCTCTAATCTCTTTCTACATAGATCACTCTAGCTTCTGATTCCTTTGTGTTAATTCCCTCTCTAACAATATAAGAACTCTTCCCTACCATTCAGCACCATTTTGTCTAAGGCATGGAGAGGTAGAATAGTAGGGAAGGCACTTTCCTTATAAAAGGCCAAACCAGGTTTGATGACCAGCACCACATATGGTCCCATGAGCACTACCAGGAAAGCTTTCAGGTGTGGCCTCAAACAAAAGAAATAAATGGAAAAAAATAAAAAAGTGATTAAAAATTTACCTATTTACTTCAATAATGTATATGTAGTCGATACAGAATGTTTAGCTCACCCCTTCTTGGAAACATCTCTGTCATCTATGGCAGCATCTCTTTTGTTTTTCCTTTTAATTTATTTATTTATTCATTTTTCAAAGCTGTTCATGATTGGGTTTCCATCAGACAGTATTCCAAGACCCATCCCTCCACCAGTGTACATTTCCTAGCACCAGTGTCCCCAGGTTCCCTTCCATTACCTGCCACCCCCCACCCCCTGCCTGCCTCTAGGGAAGGCTTTCTTCTTCTTCTTCTTCTTCTTCTTCTTCTTCTTCTTCTTCTTCTTCTTCTTCTTCTTCTTCTTCTTCTTCTTCTTCTTCTTCTTCTTCTTCTTCTTCTTTTCTTCTTCTTCTTCTTCTTCTTCTTCTTCCTCCTCCTTCTCCTTCTCCTTCTCCTTCTCCTTCTCCTTTTCTTTCTCTCCTTTTGGGCACTATGGTTTGCAATATTGATACTGAAGGGTTATCCACAAGCATTTCTTAACCCAGGGCCACTTGGGTCCCCAAGATTATTTAAGGGGGATGCTAGTAATAATTGTATAATTATTACCGAAGTTTAAGTTTAGGGAATCAACAATTGAACAGGGGAATAATAGAGGATAACAAGGTCAGAATGGAGCCATGGTCAAGAAAAAAGAGAGAGAAACAATGATTTAGAGTACACCGCTTGCTTTACACACAGCTGACCTGGGTTTGAACTCTGGCATCCCAAATGGTCTCATGAAACTGCCAGAAATGTCTCTGAGCACAGAACCAGGATTAATCCCTGAACAGCACCAAGTGTGGACTAAAACAGAAAGCAACAAGCAAAGAGGAAATCAGAATAGTAAATAAGGATGCAGTTGGGAGTTGTCTTAGAATATATTGAGTTTTACCTTGCACATGGCCAACCCTGTTTCAGTCCCCAGCCCCTGGTTTAGTTCCTTGGTCACTGCCATGAACATAGAGCCAGGAGTAAGTCCTCAGTACTTCCAGGTGTGGTCCAAAAAATAAATAAAAATTGTAGTATTCACCAAAATCATAAATATGAAAAGAGATGGTCAATTGAGATATGGGGATACACATGTGAGTTTAGTTTTGTTAACTTTATTCAGAACCTGTAATCATTTGACAGCCTGATGGAATTATATATTTGAAGCTTAATGGAGGCACCCAGCATGAGGTAGACATTTGAAGTTACAATAATAATTGAAATAATAAAGAAACAAGATGTTAAAAATGTTACATTTAAAATATTGACAGATGAAATAGTTCAAAAAAAAATAGAACTTAGTGAACTCGACTATTTGCCAAAAAGAGAATTAAGGAAAAGACAGATAAGTACATAAGATAAAAGAGTACCAAAGGAAACAAGGCAATATATATTTTTAAATGACATCTAGAAAGTGCAATGATTAGTATTATATTATTGGAAAGTCGTTCATCTGGATTCAACAAGAAAGCCACTTAGTGATATTGGCAAGACAAAGTTAGTGGATTGATGAGATTTAAAAAAAAAAGCAAATATAGAATGGATTGTTAATTATTTGTGCAGGGATATATGATGCTAGTAAATGTAGCAAAAATATCCACAAGTATATTTTATGTACTATGCATATACAGTAACATACAGGCATCTAAGTAAATTATACAACACAATAATGTGCATGACTATAAATGTATAAAATAAAGTAAGTAAATATAAATCAGAATATACATATATTACATGATATATTTATATAGGTATAACTGTATATGTATATATAATATATTTATATTCAATTACAAATATACTTGTACATACAAAGATTAAAATACAAGATAAATAAACTCTCTTTTGGTTTTGGAACCAGAAGTGCTCAGAGAGTACTATAATTCAGTGCGCAGAGATCAGGCCTAGCAATGCTCAGTGAAAAATATGTGGTGTTAGGGATCAAACATGGGTGCAAAACAAAAGTCCTTACCCAATCTACTATAGCTGTGTTCCCCTTTGATGCTTAGGTGCGAATAAATGTACATTAGAACTTGCTCTTTATTGGACCCCGTCTACCCATGTATTTAGTAGTTGTCTGCTTGAGGTCTACTTTGCTGTTGAGCAGCAGTTAATTCATTCGCTCATTTTCTCCTCCATAAAATTATTCCACCTGGTCGCAGGAGACCATAGTCTTTTGGATTTTTCACTTTTACTTCACTCCAATGCTTGTTTTTTTTTTTCCTCGTAGTTTCTGGATTCAAAATGGTGGTGTTTGTTGAAGTCCTTGATACTACTCTTCCTTCTATATGTTCACCCTTATGAGGATCTTACCTAGTCTTATGTGTAAATTCAATCTATATATTACTGTTTCCTAAAACATGTGATCATGATGTAGGATAACATTGGTTTGTCCTTTCTCCCTTGCCACAGGGAGCTTAGGTTCATAGGGTTACACCCATCACAGAGCTCTCAAGTAACTCCCATTTCTTTGTTTATCTGTAGACTCTTCTCTATGCTGTCCTCCCCAGCCAGTTAATCACCTTTTTTCCCTAATCAGATTCTGTAAGATCAGATCCTTCTAAGGACACTGAACTTGTATTGTAAGTTATATCTTTTGCACAGGTTACCTTAAAACAATGTCCTTTCTGTGTGGACACAGGAAGACAGTTAATATTATGCTTTGTAATTTGGGAGTTGATTGACTCCAAATAATATTTATACCTGGGCATCTGCTTTCTTGACTCAATTGCCCTTAGTTCCTAGCACCTCAAAAGTAGGGTCCCGACGAGGGATTGAATAGACCCAGGGCAAGCTTTGAGCTACCCTGGCATCAAAATGGGCCAGGCCAAAGTGCCATGATACTCAACTATAAGTTAAGTGCATGATCATGGACAAATGCCGTCATGATAAAAAAGTAACGACAAGACTAGAACCCTGCTGGGGTTAGGAAGCTAACCTGGACTGAGGACTGTGGTTTGGAATATATAGTGAGATGTCCTCAAGAAGAACCAAACTGTAAGTTTTTATCTCTAACTGTGCTCATACAGAATGAATTTGCTAGAAATATTAGAATTAGATTTACTACAACTATTAAGTAGATTGCTAGCTGAGGAATCCCAACACACCCTCGTTGGGATCCCACCCTTTGCGGATCTCCTAGTAATCAGGAGTTATCTCTTTAGATGAGATTTTATCCTTGAGTTAATCTTTTGGAGGAGTGGTCTTACCTCACTTTGTTGATTTGCTAATGTTCAACCCACCTTTGTGTTACCACCATACAAGATTGCTATATAAATTAAGACTGTAAGATGGGAGGGGGCTCAGGCTCTAGGGGGCAGAGTCAGATCCAGAGGCCAGAAGGAGAATGAGGGGGGAGCAAGGAGAATTAAAGGAGGGTCAGGCTTTAGAGAGAGAGACGCAGAAGGGGAGTGGAGATTGGAATAAACTACAATTAGTACGGACTAGCCTGTCCCTCATTCTTTCCTTCACTTACCTCGCCGTCAGCCTCCCAAGGGTGGGGGAAGCAGCCTGAGACCACCAAACCATGGTGGCGAGAGAGATAGAGTGCCAGTGGCCTTTTGAAAACACACATCTCTACAATAAAAAAAATCATATAACTAAATACTCACCACATTGACTGCAATGACTAAAAGTTACCAAATTGTACAAGAACAAATCCTTTCTCAGGTTTCAGATGCTATCTCCTCCTCTGGCTACAATATGGACTTCCAGTGCCTCAGAAGCAAAACCTTTCATCATGACATTTTTCTTCCTGACGATAATTTAGTGACTCTTGCTGGCTCTTGTTTCATAAAACAATGTATTAAGAATCTAACCTCTCCTCACTGTCTCTAACAACATCATCTCTGTAAATGTCAACATTGTATTACATCTGAATTACTTAATTATTCCACAAGATAAAGATGCACATTTTCAAAGGAACGTTTTGGAAGGAATGTTCATCACAGTTGAAGAAATAGATATATTATAGAATTTAAGTGGGATGACAGCAGGAAAAGTATTACAGATATATAACTGGATTAAAGTCAAATAATACTGCATGAAATAAAAATTAAATATAGAGACAGAAACATAGGATAGGGCTTAAGCCTATGTCTTGTGTTTGGCCAATCCTAATTCTATCCTAAGCACCATAAGGTCCCCTGAGGACAACCAGGTGTATCCCTGATGGTCACTTGTGCACCATCAGGGGAACCTGGACAATCTCTTGGCCTGCAGGGCTGAGTACCAATGAATCATCAGACTCTGGCGTTGAACCCCTTGCTATTAATTCCTAGAAGTGGCCCTCAGACTATCTGTGAACCTTTTGGGAGACTCCTAGAAAACAACTTCTGAAGTAAAAAATAATTATTTTTTTCACATTAAAATATTCAGATTGATCAAATAAAGAATGCTTTCAGGACTTCTAGAAGGATGGGGAAACTTAAAACAGGAAAATCCTTCTCATTAGATCCTTGCCAGGAAACAATTACATCATTGCAATGCAGAGAGCTGGAACCCAGGTAGATGCGATGATTTAAGGATGTCACCATATGACTGAAAAAACAGTGTCTAAACACTAAAGGAGAGTTGGTTATACATGCAGGGGAGACCGTTCGCTGCAAGTCCTCCCACATGTCAATGGAACAAGGTTCAATTTGGTTATATGAAGAGCTTGTCAGAGCAGAGACTGCTGCACAAATCAGAAAGTGTTTGCTAGAGTGGGAAACTAGGACATTTCTGGCTCTCTGGGACAGAAACCCTAGGGGATGCTCTGGTCAATATTCACACTAAACAACCCAAAAGCAAGATTTTCAGAGAAAAAAACATGTGCAAATGGAGTACCACAAAGCTGGAGATTTGGACTCGCGCACGTCAAACCGAACAAGGCATCAGATCCAGGCACTCGAGATCTACCTTATCAACTGGTAATCAGACTGTCTGCCAAAGCACTAGACAAACTCTAGAGGAAAATAAGAAACTCTATAGCCACTGCAATACATCACCCAAAACATCTCAAACACAAGTTTTCAATTCACTAGCTATTTAAAAAGTTGGAAAATGAAACCCATAAGAAATGTGGCAGTCACTATAAACCCTCTGTAAGGTGGTAGAGCTTAAGTTTATATACAAATATTTAATTTCATTTACTTTCGTTATGGCAGAATCGTCTGACCCTCCTCCAGGCTGTCTTCACTGGGGCCCCTTGGAGGGGGGCAGGTTCAGTCTCCCTCCCTGCCTCAAGCAGAACCCCAGCAGCTGAAAACCTACAAAACCCAGCCACAGCCATGCTCAAGGCCACTCTCCACATGCTCAAATGAGCCTCACATATGAAGGAACTGGCAGAGGAACCCACGTGTGCAAGACTAGTGGCTGAGATCTCCAAGCCTGCTCGGATTGAGACTGGCCCTTCTCCACCCAGACCCCCAGTTTGCCAGTAACTTGGCAGTCATACCCACAAACTGCCCCCGGCACCATATAATCTCATCAACGGCCAAGATCCAGAGACTATAAAACAAAGAGAGCAACACTGGAAAAGCAATTAGAGGCCGCCCCAAAAGTCTTCATCCCTCTCAGAGAACTCTGCAAGCTACTGACAATATCCCACCCGCACAGCAGAGCCTGGCAAGCTCCCCATGGCATATTTGATATGCCAAAAGCAGTAACAATAATGGGCCTCATTCCCCTGACCCTGAAAGAGCCTCCAATATGACACTGGGCTATGCTAGCATGTGACAGGAACAAATAGAGTCGTTACTGGAGCCCATTCAAGCAAATTGGTGATCAATGGGATCACAAGTGACAAGTGAATTTTATTATAGCTAAGAAAAAAAGGGCTCATGGATCACCTGGGGTGCTGAGTATTGAACCTGGGTCATCTGTGTGCTACAATAGTGTTAAAGTATATGATATTAATGTACAATTATATAGAACCCCCCCAACAGCCACCCAAGTGTCTACAACTCTTTACTACTGTGCTTGTTTTAACTCTAGTCTAGCCTTCATTTCCTGCAATTGTATCACCACTACTTGGTAATCACTTTTGTGTCTTTATTTATTTTATTTTTGTTGTGGGGGGCCAGGTGAGTCAGGCCTGGTGGTTCTCAGGATTTACTCCTTGCTCTATACTCAGGGATCACTCCTGGTGGGCTTGGATGGGATTCCAAAGATTGCATCTGCGTCTGACACACTATCTCTCAAGCTCCTACTTTCATAATCCAAAGCCAAGGGTTTGTCATTATTTCATACTGTCCTTTGCCAAAGACCAAGATTTTAAAGGAAATGAATTAAGTATATTTAAGAATTTAAATCAAAATAATGGGGCCAGAAATATAGCTCAGTATTAGACCATCGCCATGCATGTGTAACTCTGGATTCAATAAATAAATCCCAGCACTGTAGAACAAATTGTGTCATGGTCCTCCCGTTGTTCATCGATTTGCTCGAGCGGGCCCAGTAATGTCTCCATTGGAGACTTTGTTGTTACTGTGTTTGGCATATTGAATACATCACGGGTAGCTTGCCAGCTCTGCCGTGCAGGCGAGATACTTTCAGTAGCTTGCCGGGCTCTCCCAGAGGGTCGGAGGAATCAAACTCGGGTTGGCCATGTTGGTCACTTATAAGGCAAGTGCCCTACCACTGTGCTATCACTCCAGCGATAGAACAAATAAATAAGCTAAGAACATGTAAATAAGCTATGATTGCTTTGAGTGAAGAGATCTGATGGGAGAAGTTAAAGCATTAAAATATAAACAAATGGAAATGATAGAAAGTAAACTATAAATTCTGGATAAAATATTTATCAAAATAAGTTCACTAACAGATGAAAATAGAATATGGTACCAATGCATTTCAAGATAAAATAATTCAAATTATCCATGGTGGAAGACCACAAATACTGAATAATAAAGTATTCAAGACTGTGTGGAACAATACATTGAACAAAAAAATACATGCCAATGGGCTTCCAAAATGAGAAATGAGTTCAAAGGGAACAGAAATTAATAACAATAATTTAATATTCCATATTTTTCCAGTATTGATTAAAACACTTTACTTACATATTTAAGAAGCTAAGAAATTCTCTGAGAAATAACTACAAAAAAATACAACTCACTGTTTGGTGTAAATAAATTGCCCAAATAAAAACCTTGCAAGGTACCTGAGAGAAGATATTACCTAATGGTTAGCTTCTCGTTGGCAGCTGTGGAGATCCAGAGATAAAAATCCATACTTGGAGTGCTGGTCAGCTTTCCAGTCTCAAAGAGACTCGTGAGAGACTAAAACTATTTGCTACATGAATAATCCCAAAAATATAATTCAGAACAAAATCTACCAATGCATTTTCAGAATATGTGTAAAATGCAAGAAATTCTTGGAAAACTGTCCTTCTTGAGCAAGTGCATCTTGGCTTCCCACTTTGGCGAACCTGATTAATCTGAATAACAGAATTTGGGAAAAACCTGTTGAAATAGATTCTCATAGCACTTAATTTGAGGCTGTTACCAAAGAACTTCCAGTGACAGAATGAGGCCAATGTACCAGATTAATCTCACCAACTTCCTCCATGATTTCAGCTAAATGAAACTTATCCTGTGAGCAACCTGGGTTGCAAATCATAGCATTTTTTCAGAGTCAAGGTCAAAGCCTATATTCAAAGAAGATGCCCTTAGTCCATTGGCCGTAATTTCGTCCCCGTTCATGTATGTGTAATTCCCTTCTGCTGTATGCTCCAGAAGGACCTTCTGCAAAGTCTGTGGCCAATCTGGACTTCTCCCTCCTTTCCGGTACTCTGCCCTGTGACCCGTGACTCTTCTAAACTTCCTGAATCCTTCCATCTCTCTAAGTCATCAGTCTTGTAGTCTTGATTCCCACTCTCTGCACCAAACTGTAGAATCTCTATCAAGGGTTACACTAAAGCAACTGTAGTCTCTACATTATTTTGTACCCCACAACATATGGGATAAACATTGCTGCCTGATGTTTGCTGTCTCAAAAATCAGTACTTTATATATATTATGCACAGGATTTTTGTATTTTTAGATATACTGGGGAATCTATTTATTATTCAGTCGACCAGAAGCAGAAATTTAGGAAGATTTAATAATTTTAAATGTAGATTATTGAGCATAGAAACCACTAAAAAATTACAACCCATTCAAAGAAATCATATAAAACATTAGAGATGTATTCATTTAGAATTAAAGATGAAATGGATAACATAAAAATCAAAACAAAGTTAAATATTGTAAGCCTAGAACCTAAATGATAATTCTATTAAGTGCAAATTGATAAAAAAAATTCTCCCATTAAATGCCAGAAATTGTCAAGCTAGATTTTTTTTCTAATTAAGATGCAAATAAATTCTGCATGGATATTTAAAGGTGCACTAAAAATAGAAAATTATGCACAAGTTGATATTAAAAAGTTAGAAAAACCATTACTAACCAGGGTCAGAGAGTTAACTCAAGTATGGGGGTCCATGCCTTGCATTCAGGGACCTGGTTTCCACCCGCAGCACTTCATGGCATACTGAGTACTATAAGAGTGACCCCTTAGCACTAATCTGCAAGTAGACTTGAGAACCAAATGATGTGCCCCCCATCCCCAAGAAATATATTGCTAGATAATTAATTTGAAGTAAGGAACATCATATTAAATAATTTAAGGGCACATACTAACATTCTCATCAACTTTAATCAAGGTATTTTAGAAGATGCTTTATAAAATAAAATTCAATTAATATCAAAGGTTGACATCATATGGAGTATGTCCAATGAAATACAAATTAGAAATCAGTTAAGAATGCAATTTCTAAGAAACTTCTTTCTTTTCCTTTTAATTTTATCTTGGAAGACACGCTTGATAGTGCTCAAGGCTTACTCCTGGCTCTGGGCTGACTCCTTTTGGGGCTCAAGGGACCCTATGGGGTGCCAGGAATAAAACTTGGGTTAGCCACATCCAAGGTAAGGTCCTACCCAATGTATCATTCCTCTGTTCTAGAATCTTCTGAGTGTTTCTAATGCTAAAATTTTCTAAATAGCTGATAGATTAAAATCACAGATAAATTGGAAAGTATTGTAAATTGTAAAATAAAAAGGGAAGGGAATTATGTCAAAATCTGTTGTTCAGATCTAAAGTCAATTTTTTGGAATATAATTTTTATTTTATTCTTTGATCAATATCAATTAAGAAATTTATCCTTGCTCCACACTTTGAGTTATAGTTGTAAAATACATATTTTCTCTAAAGCATAGAAAGAGGTAATTTACTATCCATATTTATTGTGAAATGATTATCACAGTGAAAATAATTACCACATTTACTTTTGCATTAAACAGTTGACAGATACCCTTGTGTGATGAGAAGACGTAAATTTCTTCTTAGCAAATCCTAAACATTCAAGTTTTAATCTACAGCTACCAGACCACTTAAATTTGCATAATGATATTAGAAAGATTGTCTTTAAAAAAAATCCATGTATTCTTCACCCTCAGGAAACAAGTAAAATAGGCCTTTTGTGACAGGAGAAATGGAACTGATGTGATGATATTCAGTAAAATAAGTTATACGGTGAAAGACAAGTGTGACAGTTTCACTCCAATCTTTAATATAAAGAAGTCAAGCAGACAAACAAAACAACAAAGAGAGCTCTTAGGTTGACAGAACTGTTGGTTCCCAGAAGAAAGGGTTTGCAGTTGTGGGAGGAAGGAGTAGAGAGACTAGATCTGGTCAATGTGAAATGATACATAGAATTTTCTGGGAGGGCAGTGAGAACACACACGTAAACCTTAAGGTACATGTATAACATTCATCACATTGTAATGGTGAGTTCATTAAACTGCATTTAGCAGAAAGAAAGTTTATGAAGTATAAAAAAATACAATAGAAGTTAACAATGCTAAAATTTTTTCTTTTAAAGATGACTAAAAGGAGAGGCTAGAGAAACTGTGAGGATGTTTGCTTTGTTTCCAGCCCTGATTCATCCTGTACACTGCACATGATGTTCGAGGCAGAGCCAGGAGTGATCTCTGAGCACCATCAGATGTGAGTAAATAGAAACCAACAAATCAAAAGGAAGTGAAATATAACAGAATTTGTGAGAGAGAAAAAAACACAAATAGCCAATCTATGGTATGAAAGGGTACAGATCCTATATGCAGTGTAGCACTGTAGCACTGTCCTCCCGTTGTTCATCTATTTGCTGGAGTGGGCGTCAGTAAGTCTCCATTGTGAGACTTGTTGATACTGTTTTTGGCGTAGAGAATATTCTCAGTAGCTTGACGGACTCTCCGAGATAGACGAAGGAATCGAACCTGAGTTGGCCACGTGCAGGGAAAATGCCCTACCTACTGTGCTATCACTCCTGCCCAGATCCTATATGTGCTTTTAAGAATGATAATATGAGGACGAGTTATGTGACCAAAACTACCAGCAGCTAAAAGTGAAGCCACTTGATAAATGTAATATAGAATCTAACATACACATACAATTTGAATAACTGAAACTTAAAAAAAATTAGTTCATATTAAAAATTATTTAACACCTGTAAGACTACGGTGTTTCACTGGCAAAATCTGTCAAAAATTAATGAATAAAAAATACAATGGATCTTGGGTAAACTCAAGTTATAAAAGTATATTGTTACATGATGAAATTATTTCAATATCAGTCCTAACTCCCTGTTATCAATTATTTTTTTTTCACCAAACTGAGCAGTGCTTGATCACTTGATCACTTGACTTTCTGTTAATTGTCAATTTGCTTGAGAAGGTGCCCGAAACGTCTCCATTTGTCCCTGTCGCGTGCTAGGGTAGTCCAAATGGTGTCTGTTAATTCTAGGAAAACGAAGAACCTCAAACTAATCGTTCCTGATATTGATGAAGAAGTCTGACCATCTGGTACATGGGCAGCCCCACAGTCTTTTGACATCCTGTGGAATCCAGTCGGTAATGGCTCTAGTCCAGCAGTCATCTCTAAATCTCATTACGTGACCAGCCCATCTGATTTTTGATGCGTTGGCAAAGGAGACAGCATCCCTGATTCTTGATCGTGGACGGTGGTCAGAACTCTGTATTCTTTCTCTCATTTGAGTGAAAAGTGATACTCCAAGCATAGCTTTTCAATTCCTCTTTGGGAGACCCAAATAGCATTCTCATCCTGTTTGCATAGGGCCCAGGCCTCTGAGGCGTATGTTAATGCAGGAAGAACAGTGGAATCAAAGAGATGTGCTCAGAGCCGGAGGTTCTTCGTCCTCTTAGCTATTTCTTTGACGCTCTTGAAGGCATCCCAAGCTGCTCTCTTTCTCCTGCACAGCTCGGGTGCCAGGTCATTTGTGATGTTGACTTCTAGACCTAGGTACACATAACTGTTGCATTCGGAGATGGTCATTCCGTTGAGAGCGAATGGAGTATCAGGAACAAGGCTGTTTCTCATAAACCTTTTCTTCATAAGATTCAGCTGTAGTCCAACCTTTCTACACTCATGGTCGAAATCTGCCAGCATTTGTGCCGCTTGGCTAATTTTTGGTGTTATTAAGACAATGTCATCAGCAGAGCAGAGGTGGTGTAGTTGCTGACCATCTATCTTCATTCCCATTCTTTTCCATTCCAGTCATGGCATGATGTTCTTGAGGGTAGTCCTGAAGAGTTTTGGTGAAATGGTATCACTGTGCTGAACCCCTCTCTTGACATGAATGATTACTTCTTTGTAGAATGGTGAGATCCTGGTAGCGAATCCGTAATAGAGCTCACGGAGGATCCTGATGTATTGAGTTTGAATGCCCTGATTGGCTAGGGCTTCAATGACCGCTTCAGTCTCAACAGAATCAAAGACCTTCTTTAAATCAATGAACGTTAGACAGTGCGGCATCTTGAACTCCCGAGAAACCTCAATGAGCTTGGTTATTGTGTGGATATGGTCTATGATGCTGAATCCTTTGTGGAACCTGGCTTGCTCGCGTGGTTGTCCTTTATCTAGTGTTCTGCCAATCCTATTTAGGATGACTCTAGTGAACAACTTGTAGATGACAGACACTAGGCAGATCGGGCGATAGTTGCCAATGTTGTCGGTGTCTCCCTTTTTGTACAGTAGTACAGTCCTGCTGGTTTTCCATTGGGAAAGAACCTTGCATTCAGACAGGTAGCGTGTGAAGAGCCAAGCCAGTGTATTGATGAGTACTGACGGCAGGTTCTCCAGGTGTTCAGGTCTGACCTTGTCTAGGCTGGGTACTGTTCGCTTCTTTACTGACGAAATGGCGTGCTCTTTCGTCAGAGCAGTGCTTACATCAACGATATGCCCAAATTATCGTACATGTAGTGAATGAAGAGTGACATTTTATTTATGCCTATACCTTTAAAATATGTACTATAAAACGTGAGTGTTCACACATATACACACAACACACTGACCCAACAACTATTAACTTAAATCTATTCACCAGTCTTGGTTTAATAGGTTTTTCCCTTTGCTTTTGTTTTTGTAAACTCAGCAAAATAGCAACTATTTTGGTATTATTAAACACTACTTGTTCTTCACTTTTTGCAACAGTTATTTTGGATGGCTGCAGTTTCATTCTCCCGTCAATACTGAATACCCAAGCAGAAAAGAAGAATCCATTAGATTATAAACACACCTGGATAGGTTATGTTCTTGGTTCACTGTAGATTTGTGATTACAATTAGGTCTCAATAGACATTAAATAATTATGTGATGCAATACCTCTCCAATTATACAAGTAACAGGAGAATGAAGGTTACTACCTGGGGAAAAGAATCCATTCATTGATATTAAGTTGTTTGCTGATTCAGAAAGAAAGAAAAACCTTTTTACAAACACCTCCTGAAGTTACTTAATAAAATAAAACATAATTAGAAAATTCTGCACCTCTGAATCACTTTGAGTAATGTAGATAACAATTCCAAGTTGGTTTTTATATGTTATTTCTCATTAATTTATTATTAGTACTTATTGAGCATAGATTTAATAAGTACACATCCTTCGGCCCTGTGCTAGAATAAAATAGTAAAACAACTTAAATGATGGTTTATAGTGCCTGAGTTAAATCTAAAATCTCACTTGTTTAAATAAGACATTTCTGTTTGGATTTATACGTACACTTAAAATATGTGATTTGATAATCTCTCCAGTGAAACTTCAGAAACTGTAGATTTATTTATGTTTGGTTTAATTAATGCTGTATTTTTTTCCTACACAAAAATATTATTAATGAATTCCCTTCAAAATTCCTTTTATTTTTTTATTTACTTATTTTGCTTTTAGGATCACACCAGGCAATACTCAGGGGTTACTTCTGGCTCTGTGGTCAGGAATTACTTCTGGTGGTGCTCAGGGGAACATATGGGATGCCAGAGTTAGCAGCATACAAGGCAAATGTCCTCCCTGCTGTGCTATCACTCGGGACCGCAAAACAACTTTTGACCAGAGTATACCACCCTTCTCATTCTTTGGTTCCATTGTTCTTCTTTAAACTTCTATTTACCAGCACAATAGTCCAAGCAAATGCATTGGATGTTTTCTAAAGATGTACCCCAAATAAAGCACATTTTATTGTATGAAGACTCATGCAAGAAGTGCCATATTTCACATCATATTTTATCCTAGCTCTTCCATTTTATCTTCACCAAAATGAAAAAGTAATACTGTTTCTTAACTGCCATAAAAATCCTCCAAACCCTCCCTATTCATCCTTTTCTATCCTATGAATCCCAATTAACTATTAAATATTTTGCTATGTTGATAGCATGTTCCCTTTCAAATATTTGTATGCCTATAATAATATTTCTCAATATTTTCACACTCCTGAATTATCCCTAATAAAGAACATCACAGATACTTACACAGAAATCAATTAAGTTAACATATGAACTCAAAATGAAAACCATGGAGATATTATTTCATGACTGTAAACAAGAGATTTAGGGGAAAGGTGTATAAGAATTTGATAAGAGAGACCAGAGCGATAGTACAGTGGGAAGGACATTTGCCATGCAAACAAGGTTTGGTGCCAGCACCCCATATGGTCTGTGAGACCACCATGAGTGAACCCTGAGCACAGAGTCAGAAGTAAGTCCCAAGAACTAGGAGTGGTCCAAAAATCTAGAATAAAAGAGAAAGTGAGAAGAGACCAACTAGAACTTCTTACAGTGCTTTGGATAGACCAAAAAGAGAACATGATGCTTTCTTCAATATTTTAGAAAATGGACTTCCATAGGAACTCACTGCAATCAAGGAGTACTGAGTGATATATTTTGTCATCATCTCTTAATTTGAATAAAGTTATAATAAATGACAATTTGATGCTCAAATGGTTACAAACAGAGAAAAATGATAAAAGGTGGACCAAAAAAGAACATTAACTCAAATTCACATCGAATATACTGATTTGATAACTCCTTCTTGTAGTAGTCTTCTCTAATAATTTTGAAATTATAATAGACTGATTTATTTGCCATTGAAAAGTCCATCTTAGATTAAATAACCCTCATTTTAATCACTTAATAACTTCATCCTTTTCTGACAATTTACTCATTTTGAAAGTAGCAGTCAGCCAGATCATGAACTATTATCCTAACGCCATAGGGTCAAAATTATAATTTCAATATTCAAATTTTAAAACCAGAGGTTAAAATACTATGTTAAATACTATGTTAAAAGGGTCTAAACGCAAAAATTGAGGTCAAAGACCTCATTTTGTCTTTATTAAAAGAGTTCCTCTATCTTGTCTGATTAAACCAGAATGACCCTTTATTATAGAGATTAACCTATTAGGCTACACATACACTAAATGCTGCCGATTAAATTCTCTGCCGGATTAAACTTGAAAGGGGGAAAGAGAGAAGCAGAATAAATTTCGTAGGTAGAATGACCACTTTAAGCTCCAATCTTCTTTTATGTTGAGTCAGAAAACATATATGTCTGCCACTGAAAATTATATGTAATTCTTTGAAGTATGTTATACATTGATTAACTATTTTCTTGGGGAGCAGTGAATGATGGATGGGTTTGTGAGGGATAAACATATTCATCAAATACAGTGTCATCTCTGAGATTGATCCTAAGAGGCTTCCTTCAAATCCAAATGCTGTTATTATCTATGAAGCTTTTTTTTTTTTCACACCCGGCAATGCACAGGGGTTACTCCTGGCTCTGCACTCAGGAATTACTCCTGGCAGTGCTCCTGAGACTATATGGGATACTGGAAATCAAAAACAGGTTGACCATGTGGAAGGCAAACGCCCTACCCTCTTGCTATTGCTCCAGCCCCTATCTATGAAGCTTTCAAATAAATATTGGGACTTAACTCATGAAGTCTGTTCTTGCCCTTGAACTCGAAATCCCTTGTTTGCCTCTATCTTTGATTTTTTCCACCCTGTAGAAGCCAGTGATTGCTCTTGAATATGTGCTCCCACTGTTTCTCTTCCCTCGCATTTTCCCAAGTAAGTTTAATTTAGTAAAAACCACCTTGCACCACAAAAATACAAATAAAGTGAAATAGATGTCAGGGCTGAGAGGGAGTATAGCGGGTAGGTCGCTTGTTTTTTGCACAGCCAAACTGGTTCAATGTCCAGCACCTCATAAGTGTCCCTGAGCCCTTCCAGGAGAGATCCTTGAGTGCAGAACCAGGAACAAGCCCTGAGCTCCACCAGATGTAACCCCCCAAACAAATAATACATAATACAATATCTGCTTTTCTGAAGTTAGCCAACTATTAACATCTCACAAGGCCAGAATAGCTATGATGGCATTATTAATATTTATCTTCATTGATTTCTAGCACAATTGAAAATACAGGTATTGGTGATCAGACAGACTACCATTATTCACTTCAAAAGCAGATAGTGACTATGCTGTCATCTGTGTTTTTCCAGATTACTCCTCCTGGAGTGATGTCATACATGTCAGGTGACATCTCATTTGCTTTTGACCGGTAAATAAGTTCTGGAGAGCTGATGCACAACATTTGATTATAGACAGTAAAACTGTAATGTAAACTTTGTAGTTGCTGGGACTGATGTCAATTGTTCTCTCCCCCACCCCACACACCAACCCTCCTTCCAGTGTAACATCCTAGATATGGAAGGGAAAGATCAATGGCAATCATATTGCAGTACATGATGATATGAACACATTTTTTACCTTGTGTGATGCTTATGGTTAATTACATCCAATTTTAAAGCACATTTCCAAACATAATGTATGCTTTAGGTGAGAATATATTTTTTCTTTTCAGAAAAATGGAGTTGCTTGCTATTTCCTTCTTAAACAGAAACACATATCTTTGAAAGGGATGGAAGGTATTCTAGAACGTTCCCTGAGATTTTGATAGCACCAGCAGTCCAAAGACCAGATAAGTCCCACAATAATTGATCCTCACTCTTCATGGCTTTTCAGATCTACAAATATCCTCGTGTGTATGGTTCAGGCATCGTTTTTCCTTTCTTGTGCCAACCAAAAACCCAGGTTCAGCAGGAATTTTCGGGAGGAAGTTTCAGCAAGCTGCAACTGATAAAACACAAGAATAGATTATTTCTAATTGCATTTCCTCAAATTAGCAAATGTAATATTGAAATATTTTGGTTTTTAGGGGGGTCACACCTCCCAATAATCAGGGGTTTATTCTTGACTCTGAGCTCAGGTGTCATTCCTCGTGTTGCTTGGGGACACAATGTTCAGTGTCAGAGAGGGAATCCAAGTGTCTGTGTGAAAAGGAAGCTCCTTAACCACTCTACTATCTTGCCAGCCCCCAAATATAGCACTGTAGCACTGTTCTCCAGTTCATCGATTTTCTCGAGCAGGCACCAGTAACGTCTCACAACAAATTGTGAGATTTGTTGTTACTGTTTTTGGCATATCAAGTACATCACGGGTAGCTTGTCAGGCTTTGCTGTGCAGGTGAGATACTCTCAGTAGCTTGCCGGGCTCTCCGAGAGGTGCAGAGGAATCAAACTCAGGTCGGCTGCATGCAAGGCAAATGCACTACCTTCTGTGCTATGGATCCAGTCCCCCAAACAAGTATTTTTAAAACTATAGATGCTATACTACTTTTAATTTCTTTCAACAATGCAGTGGAATTCGAATCGTTACAAATTCTTGTCAGTACTTACTTTCTGCTTCCCGTACATCATTCCAATAATTTCATTTATTTTCCTGTCAGTTTATAGTTCTCTAGTGACTGAGAAGATTTAATAACACGGGTTGTTATGTACAAGTGTTGGTACTAAACTGGGACATTGGGATGAGCCTCTGGACGTTGTCCTGCAAGCAGGAAGCAGAACCGAGGCCCCCTTTCACACTAAGTGGGCAAGCTAAAATGTATGAGTCCAATGACCTGGAGAAGTACAGCATCCTCTCATACACCTACCTTGTCATACTTTATGTTGGCAGTACAAGGCAGCAGTTTCCCCCTCTCTTACGCATCCTTAATCCGGATTGAACTTCAAGGATCAGTATGAGCCTTCTCTTTGCCCTATGTGTAACCAACTGCAAGACTGTGGGGGACATAATCTGTAAATCCCACGTGTCCAGTTTTGTATCTTCCTCTGAAATTTTAAAATCATAACAACATAGCTTTGACAGGATAGCTTTGGCAAGACTTCGTATAACCTGGTGCTCCTTTGACGAATGCTTATCCTATAACTGTACTCTCGTTAGTGAGTCTTTCTCAGTGATGAAGTCATTAGGATGTAACTGATATAAAATAGAATAAAAAGAGGCCTCTGGCAGTCGCTTTTTGCCTCAAGACAGATTGAGCCTTGACCCTCCATGATCTTTGCATTCCTCGTGCCTGTCTTGTCTCCATGCCTCTGATCGAAAGAATTCTCACGCAACAGTGTGGTGAACTTTAAATTCAAAATTTTTCATCATTCTTACTAGGTTTCAGGTTTTCTTATTGTTGATTTCAAAGAACTACATATGTTGACATTAGATCCTTTCCTAGGCATCTGATTTGCAAAATTGTCTTTTAAGAATTATTTTCTCATTTCATAATTATATTTAGTAATTATTTCAGATAGCAGTGTTGAAATGTTTTGACTTGTAATATCGTATGTTTCATTGACCTAGAGTTCTATCTTTCCATCCATATCATATTGACTTACAATTCTGATTGTGCTCTTTCATAGGAAGTCCTGATTAAGCTCATTTATAGGAATTCAGCGTGTTCTTGGATCACAAAGAATGACCTTTCCAGTGTTTTACTCAAATCCAAGTTCTATGATTTTTTCCAGCTTGATCACTTACCCTCTATTACAAAGAGAGAATATTTGTTTTCCTGTTTTAATTTTCTCCAGTCAAAATGATCTTTTACTGTTTTCAGAAGT
The DNA here is from genome assembly GCF_029834395.1 of Sorex fumeus. NCBI lineage: Eukaryota > Metazoa > Chordata > Mammalia > Eulipotyphla > Soricidae > Sorex > Sorex fumeus. The sequence goes on along the minus strand of NW_026606149.1, from coordinate 2,063,675 downwards.
GCATTGATCTTTACTGTTACTTCTCTCAGAGTGTGGGGATTTTTTTCTACATAGAAGTTCTAGAGGAGAAGATCTAGGAGGAAGAGATTCTCAAAATGACTCTACTTCCTCCTTGTATACTGTAAACTATAAACAATGCTTCCTTGGGAACCCAGTCCCTAACTTTTCAAAATGCCTACTGACATTTTTTTTTAAAAACCATGAATGAGCACAAATTTGCATAATGTCTTCCATGTTAGGCTTCTTTAAACTTTGGGTAACAAAAACACTTACACTTTTCAAATTCACATTAAAATGTGATCCAACAGAATCCGCCCACAATGAGCAAGACCTGAAGCTGGTCTATTCTTGGAGGACTAGTCTGTTCTTAAAATCCACATTGTTTAATTCCTCTGTGGTATCCAATCTTCAATGAATTGAAGAAATCTGTGTATGTGAAGATAATTTTCCCTCTGCTTTGGTGATACAAGACTGGAAGGAATCAAATCCTCCCAACATTCTGAAACTGCTGCAAACATCAGAATTCTACGTGGAAGCGTATTACATTTTTTTAAAAAAAAAATTTGCTGTCCCATTTCAATGGCAGAGAGCCATGGAGGTTAGCCAGTTACCTCTCTTTCATATGGGGTCATTCGCTAGTGAAAGTTTTGAGCTTTAACTAAAAAGTCACTTACCAGGGTTTCCAAATTACAAAGCTATAGTGTAGACTGTTGTAAAAACAGGATATAAATAATGAGATTTCAGGGTATTCACTAAATAGTACACGGGACCATTTAAAAGCTACCATTCATTGTATGTTCACAGATTGAGTCATGCAAATATGATGATAAATCCACACAAGTCCTGAGCTTCAAAGACTTTGTGTCTCCAGGGTGGGAAAAAAGTGCAAACCAAGAGATTGTCTGGGATCATAGTCCATGCAAAAGCTATCCAGGGAAATATGAGTGTGGGGTGTGGTGGTGGTTAAACCACCCCAGTATTAGAAATTTAATTTCAAATGCTCTGCTGGAGTCTGGACTAATATTGGAGTCTAGTCTAATATTAGCGGTCCAATTTAAACTGTGATAAGACTGATGTTAGGGAAGTTGATAGAATTAAGTTCCCTGGAGTGGCTTGGGAGAATTCCTTCCTCCATCTTGGCTCCCTTCCTAAAATAAATTTACAAAGGGATAAAAGAAAGAATAAAGACGATATCCCAAAATACAGCCAAGGAGAATATTTGGAGACAAAGAAAATCTAGTGTTATAAGTAATATTCTGGTTCAGTTTGGAACTATAATCAGAATATTAGAACCTATATTTCAAAAGTTGAAAGCTTACCCTATTTTCCACTTTTCTCTCTGAAGGCAAAATTTCTACCTAACTTTCTGAAGTTTTGCAGAATAAGCAATTCCATGACATGAATGCAGAACACTGACATCAAGTAGATTATCCTAATATAAAGCTATAAGGCCATTCAGGGATTTCTGCATTCTGATTATCTTTATTTGATAACCAATGTATTCTTCATTTAATTTGCAAAAGAAGTCTCTTAATGAAAAATTTGTTTAAAAAATGATACTCAAATTTTTAAAACCATTGCAGATCGAGATATTTACATTTCAGAAATGCAACATTAACATAAAAATTCAATCTTCATATATATTTCTTTCAGGGTAAAAACTCAAAGGAAAATTATAAGTCTCAAAGGATAATAATGTATTGCCGCCTTTGAAGACCACACATAAAAATCAATATATGGATTTCTCACCATTTCCTCCTACATGAGGTATACAGTATGGATTATGTTTTGTTTCACTTTTTTCAAAATCTCTTAACACATTGTAAAAAGAAAATTAGATGAAAATCTTAACAATATAGGAAGTTGCTTAAAATTTTGGTGGATATATATGTGTGGTGAAAAATAGAGATAGCTTCATAAGCATGTAAGTACATAAATAAGTAGGAACTAAAAAGATCTTAAATGACAGCATTGTGATTCATTATATTACATATCTATTACTGAATTTGAGAGACAAAAAAAACTTACTGTTTTAAGCCCTCTCATTAAAAAGCAACATACACATGCAATCTTTAATTTATAAATTATTTTTATTTTTGTCTGCTTTTGGTTTTGTACTGATATTGCTTATGCAGTCAAAACCAGTGGTGCTCAGGGTTTACTCCTTCCTCTGTGCTCAGGGATCATGTCTCATGGGACCCTATGAGATACCAGGCATTTAACTTATGTTGGCCACATGGAAGACATGTAGTACCCTACCCATTGTGCACTCTTCAGCCTCCATAATATTGTATTTAAAAAGTACAAAGATGCATAAATAAAAACTGCTCAATTATTAAAGGAATATTTGATCAATATTTAAATTATTTTTACATGTTTCCAGGTGGTATGTATGGTTTATATTCATGTAAAATTTTTTAATAGTGGGATTAGCACATACTGTCACTGTATCACTGTCATCCTGTTGTTCGTCAACTTACTTGAGCAGGCGCCAGTAATATCTCTATTCATCCCAGCCCTGTGATTTTAGCAGCCTCTCCTTATTCGTCTATTCCAACAATTGGAGGCTCTTTCAGGGTCAGGGAAATGAGACCTGTTTTGGTTACAGGTTTTGGCATATTGAATATGACACAGAGAGCTTGCCAGGCTCTGCCCATGTGGGCAGAATACTCTTGGTAGTTGGACGGGGCTCTCTTTGCCTTTCGGAGTGCCTATATATATATATATATATATATATATATATATATATGTTATATATATATATATATATTAGGGCTGGAGTGATAGTACAGCGGGTAGGGCGTTTGCCTTGCACGCAGCCAACATGGCCGACCCGAGTTCGATTCCTCCACCCCTCTCGGAGAGCCCGGCAAGCTACCGAGAGTATCTCGCCCGCACGGCAGAGCCTGGCAAGCTCCCTGTGATGTATTCGATATGCCAGACACAGCAACAACAAAGTCTCCAACGGAGACGTTACTGGGCCCGCTCGAGCAAATCGATGATCAACGGGAGGGCCTTTATTATTATTTATTATATATATTATTATTATATATTTCTCTCTATAATCTGTTGCCTTCTGTCTGAATCCACCTAACATGATGTGGTAATTATGGACAATGGATAGGAAGTTTCCCATGATGTGTTGTGTGGCTGGTAAGTGGCCTGGAGTGTCACGGCAGTTGGGTAGTGGAGGTGGGCTGCCAGGGTTGAGTCCCTAGGGGTGGGGAGGTCTCTAGCCCACCCTCTCTGGGGCGCCCCAAGTGGAAAAAGTCTGGTGTGGAGTCCCATTTGCACATACATTATGTTAATTTACTTTTTCATTTTCATTTGTACTATGTATTTGTACGTATATGTGTATAAAACAAGCATTTATATTTAATTGACATTTCATTGCATTTGACATTTTCTAGCTCACATACTCAGACCCATGTGAACATCATTTTCTTTTTATTTTTCTATTGCTTATAACTCTATTTCTTTCCTTTAAAAACTTTTTATTGAATCACTGTGAGATACACAGTTACAAACTTGTTCTTGATTGGATTTTTAGTCATGCAATGTTTCAAGACCCATTCCTTCACCAGTGTACATTTCCCATCTCTAGTGTCCCCAGTTTTCCTCCAATTTGCACTGTACCCTCCAGGAGCTTATCTCTATGATAGAAATTCTCTCTCTGTCTCTCTCTCTGTGTCTCTCCTATTGGTTTTATGTTTGTCCTTTGACCTACTTTTCACAGTTCTTGTACAGAGTGATCATTTCCAACTATTATTGTCATAGTAGTCGTTCCTTCTCTGTCCCAATTTCCCTGCCATCATCACCCTTGTGGCAAGCTTCCAACCATGGACCGGTCCTCCAGGCCCTTGTTTATAAGCTAACGTCATTTTCAAATCATGGAATTAGAAGTTTTCTTTTTTTAAAAGATAATTTTTTCCAATTAAATTTTGTGGATACACTAACTTTGTAGAAGCACTTCAACACTATTGGTCATTAAGTCTTTTTCCAAGTTATAAAATACTTAATGTTTTACAGTAAAAACGTATGTTCTTATTTCTCTCTGGGTTAAATCTAGTTGTACCCAGGGATGAGTTACTCATAATTCTATTACTATATAAACTAATGATTCCCCCCAAAATTCTTGTGTATATTAAAAACCTTCTGTCTGAAACACAACAGTGTTTTTCAGTCTCATTTAACCAATTGATGGAGGAATAGACCACAAGTGTCTCACACGTGGACAAGGCTTAATTCACTCCAACTGCAGCATGGGAGTCAATGTGTCATATATGAGAACAATGATCATTAGTATTTGATTTTAGTGAAAATTTGTCAACTTCTTTCAAAACCAGAAAATCCTCTGGGGAAATGATTGTGTACCTCTGCGTCTTAGTGATCTCGTCCAAATGACCTATTTCCATTTCCTTCACAGTTAGTGATGACAAAGATCCTGCACCTCTGTTGCAAGCAGGTCAATTACAATGGTATTGACATAGACATTAATACCATCAATAGTAAGGAGTAAAGCCTAAGTCATACTATCAATCCATATGGAGATAATGAAAATTAATGCATTTAATTTTCATGACACATTTATTCTATATTAATTAATTGTAGGAAAGATTGTAGCAAAGTCTAGTGCAGCAAATGTCATTGATAATATTCTTGGAATAATATCCTGATTTGCAGTTAAAGAAGAGAATTTGGAAAAGTTCATTAAAAATCATATCTAATCAGACAAAGGAAAGATAGAAACTTAAAATAGAAACAGCACCCAAAGATAATTTGGGTAATTTATGAGTAAGACCAAACTCAGGTTTATGGAGTCAGGCATTCCTTAAACGACTTTTTAAGGAATTCCTACAAGCCAAGGAGAAAGGGAAAAGTGCACAAAATTATATAATAAATATTGGTAATTAATATTATTAAGAACAAGTCTAGTAAGTAGCATAGCTTGTTATATAATTGTGTAGTAGGAAAAAATCTGATATTGACCTCCGATTAGGAAGAGTTGGTCTAAGAGTAGGGTAAGAATTTTTGAAGCATAGAAAAAGTCTGTGGAAATATTTGAGGTAATCTTGAGTCTGGCATAGTTTGCAAACTACATTAAGATAATAAAAAAAAATAGGATGCAGAGGAGTTAAAATTATAGCTCAAAAGTCAGGAGTCCAGTAAGTGACACAGGAAAAGGTCACTTTGCAGAATTCATTATCAATCACTTTTAAAATATGAAAATACAATTCACAGAATTATTCATAAAAAATGAAAGAAGCAACTCATTAATCTGAAATTCCACACAAAGAGGTCAGGACCATAAATATTATTTCTCCAGTCTAAAATCTATACCTTATATAATACGTATCACTGTAAGTGGAACTTTGAAAGTGAAAAGACATTGTTTGGAAGAAACTCAATAATCTTCACGTTCACAAGTAATATAACACATAATTTCCTTTGTGGAGTTTAGTAGAACTTGTATCAACAACAAGTCTATTCATTTAACACATTTATCTAAGCTCTGTGAGTTGATATTGTACTTCTCATGTGTAAACATTTTCTGAATGTTCGATATCAATTTCTAATTTTTTAAAAGTTTTTCCTTTATTCTTTTCAGTTACTGTCACTGTCACTGCTATCCTGTTAATCATCGATTACTCGAGCGGGCTCCAGTAGTATCTCCATTTGTCCCATCCCTGAGATTTTAGCGTCCTAAACTTTAGCTCTCATCTCTCCCCAGAGAGAGCATATTTCTCTCAGTAACAATGGTGAACACCTCCAAATAGACAACAGTATTTTTTGAATATTAATATGTGTTTAGTAGATGTAGAGGGGAGCACTGTAGCACTGTCCTCCCATTGTTCATTGATCTGCTCAAGCGGGCACCAGTAACGTCTCCATTGTGAGACTTGTTGTTACTGTGTTTGACATATTGAATACATCATGGAGAGCTTGCCAGGCTCTGCCATGTGGGTGGGATACTCTCAGTAGCTTGCCAGGCTCTCCGAGAGGGGCGGAGGAATCAGACCCGGGTCAGATCCATGCAAGGCAAAGAAAATGACTATTGTAGAGAATTTGAAAAAGAATACTGAGGGCAATTCATGTATAGACCCAGTCAGGACTGTTTCTCAAAGCTTTGAAAATGGGCTTCCTGATATAAAGCAATATAATACGAGAATAACTAAGGACAGTAGAGATAAGGGCCAGGAGGATTGCCCCACACCTTAGAAGGCGATCTCATGTGCTGGGAGAAAAGGCAGGTGGGACGGAAAACAGACCACTAAGTAAATGATGGTTGGAGGGATGGCTCAGGAGGGAGATGCATGCTGAAAGTAGACTATGGACCAAACATGAGGGCTGCTTGGTGCCTATATTGCTGACCAAAACACCCAAAACATAACATTCAGAAGGAGAGAGAGAGTAAGAGGGAACGTGTCTGCCACAGACGCAGTGGGTAGGAAGGGGTGGGGATGGTGAGAGGGATACTGGGAACATTGGTGGTGGAGAATGGGCATTGGTGGAGGGTTGGATATTCGAATATTGTTTGACTGAAATGTAATCACGAAAATTTGTAAGTCAGTAACTGTATCTCACAGTGATTCTCTAAAAGAAAAAAAAAGAAAAAAATGGGTTTCCTGGGAAGGGGAGGTGGTGGCGCGGAGTACTGCAGATGCTTTGCATGCAGAGGGTTTGGACTGGGTCCCCAGTACCAGAGTCCCCCAAGCACGACCCCAGCAACAGTCCCCAGCACCACCAGGAGTAACCCCAAAACAGAGAGCTTACTTTTTGACCCGCCCATTCTATGTCTAATACTCTTCCCTGAGCAAAACAATTTTCCAGTCAGAAACAGTCACTTCTGTGTTATTAAAGCAAAAGAAAAAAAAGGAAAACAAAAACCCTAGCATGAATACATTCCATTGTAATTCATCACATCTGCCCCATGAAGTTATTTACTGACACTGAAATCAGAGTAAGGTATTCATTGACATGAAAAGATCCTCACAATGTACTGGAATATTGGAGTAAGGAAATCTTGAAGCAGCAAAAATAAGAAACAAATGCCTAGATGGGTCCCTCTCAGAGCCGCTGGCTGGGACACAGTCGCAGCTCTGTGTCTCCCACGGATGGAGGTAGAGGGGAAGGCATCATTAATGCCTGAGATTCAGCCATTGATATTCAGACTCACCCAGGAACAGCAAAGTTAATATTCATCTCATTAAAATGACTCATTTGTTCACATCTCGAAAACCCTGATTATTTAGTCTAATACTAACCTATAGGATTACTTGACTAGACTGAAAATCTGTAAAACTTGACCAAACTAGATCATTTTAATTTTTTTAAAAGATGTCAGACACCTGTGACTGTGTAAGGAACAGATCTGGGAGAGGAGCAAGCCTTTTAGAGTGAGCAGAAAATGTAAGGATTTTCAGCCCAGGAGTCTGTGAACTTGACAGGTGAAGGGTCAGCCCGGGGCTTCTGCCTCAGGTACCAACTCCACACAAAGCCAAGAAGACGTGAACAGAGTCATTTTTCATTCTGTTCACTGTCTTCCCATGGATTTGGCTTTTTATGACTTTCTCGGCAAGTTCAGAGAACCTTGTCTTCTCTGTTCACATTTCCCTTTGCCACGGTCTCTATGCTTTCTTCTGAATGCCCAACCGGAGTCGGAGATAACTCAAGATCGTTCTCTATTCAACTTGACTTTCACTGAAGTTCTAATACTTTTCCCCGTCATTTCTTACGTTCTATCCTATTTTAATCATGCCTTTTGGAGCAGCTTTTGAGAAAGGAGTACCGGTTTTGTTCGCATCGGTGGTTGTGGTTGTTGTTGCTAGAAAACCCAAACCTCAAACTGCATCCCTGGGTGTTGCATGAGGCAGATCTGTGCTCTGTGTCGAGGCTGATTACTGTTGCCCTAAGTAGAGACACAACCCACAAGCGTGAATGTTGAAAGTTCTGGCTGTTGGTACTCAGAAAGGTGCCTTCATGTTCTCTATAGCTTTCTCTTCTCTGGGATTCCAGATGCCATCCCCACTGTCTGTCATCTACACTTAAAGCCCAGTACGAGTTTAACTTTCTCTGCTTAAGCTACACATTTCCTGAGAAATATAATCAGAAACACAGAGTTTCATTCAGTCCTGTTTTACCCTTGGTCTCAGGAGTCTCCCCTGATTATGCACTTTGAAAAGTCAGTCAGTGTTTAGGGAAGTTTATATTAAGATTGGGGTCCATTCCTTTGTCAGTTAACTTGTTTGAGCCTCAATGGTTACTACAGCATTAGAAAAGACACCCAGTTGTATATGTTACACGCCTGCTGAATACACGTTGTCTGGTTGGTCCTCTTGGCAGCAGCACAGACATCTGGGTATCAGTGAGGTACCATGGAATTGGAAGAAGCCTAATGGGAATTTTAGGGGGGAATTTTTAACACACTAAAAACAAGAAAACTGCTTCACAATTCCTGCACACCTTTTAATTAGATAGTTAATATTAGGCAAATCGCATCATTGATAGCTATCCTTAATAAATGAGGTAATAAATCATAGATGAGTTAATGAATGAGTTGTCCTTGCACAAAACCAAGATGCTATTAAAAACTACAAAGAAATATGATCTGTAATTTGGAGTCATGTCACTATCTGCTTCATTCTTTTGTACACCCTAGTTATTTAAGAAATATAGATGATTATTTTGTGATATTGCATTTTTCATTTGTGAAGCAAGATTGTTTTGGGGAAGCTTATTTAGAAAAATGTGAGGGACAGAAAGAAAGAAATACCTTCTTGAGAGAGAGCACAGTCTTCTCCAGAGCGGAAATAGCCATGCAAGCGAGATAACTGTTCAACAGAGACAATGGTTTGAAGAGCAAGTTAAACTGTAATTTTTTAATAGCTCTGTAATCACATTCATTTGGAGGTTTTCCTTACAACAACAAAATATAAAATATTGTATTAGAGAACTAACTCAATGAGACATCAACGCAAAATAATGTGTATTTTCTAGTCACTTACAAAACAAATATTAGAGTGACTGTTTCTAAAAGTCATCACTTCACTTGTACCACTTGTCATCCCGTTGCTCATTGATTTGCTCGAGCGGGCACCAGTAACATCTCCATTCATCCCTGTCTCATGCTAGTGTAGCCCAATGGCATCTTCTTGCTCCAGGAACACGAAGAGCATCAAACCGTTTGTTCAGGGTCTTGACAAAGAAGTCCGACCATCTATGTCATAAACTTATTAAACTTTACAAGTGTTAATTTAATGTCTAATGAAATAAAAACTTTATTTAAAAACTTTATTTAGCTTTATATTTGATTCACAGTGTAAGAATTACAGAATATATCAACAGTAAAATACGAAGTTCTCATTGTCAATGATATGACATTATTTTTTTTTCCTGGAGATAAATCTAAAGTTGTCATTTTGCTTAAAAACACTAAGTACTTGTTCATGATCATCAATACATATTAAATATGTATTATATTACAAAATACTTTTGACCAAGTAAAAAAATATTAACTGAATTGTGGGAATAAATATGTTTCCTAGAACACTTGTGTTCCATAAATTATCTTTGTTCCATAAAATACTAAACACTAGGTCTAGCGCATAGCAAGCACTAAAAAGTACTTTTTTTTTGATTCAGTAAATATCTTATCATGACTCACAACACACTTCTCAGAAGCTCTAAATATAACAAGGATTAAACCTTAAGTCAGTTGGCAAAGTCTTTTACTGTAAACACAGGTGGCAGAGGAGTAATTAACATCAACAACTTGTGTCTCTCCATATTGTAGAGCTGAAGATTACTTAAATGTACTTCTTTTACAGTGGTGAGACACAAGGGAGCAAAAACGGGCTCAGAGGAGAATCCACCTGACCCTGTTATAAATTCAAATGATGAGAGTTCCCCAAATCAACCCACGGCCACTGGTACTTCGTAAATAAACTGGTTGATCTGGGTCAACAGATCTTCTGGCTGAGTGGGTCTGTCTGTAAATTCCACATCGGGCCTGCTGAGTTAAAGCTGCAGAATATTACATTTTTCTCCCATTTCTCAGTCTCAGGCTTCATCCAAAAACATTAATTTTTTTTCTATTTAATCTTAATCCATGAGTACTCCAACCCATACGATTTGGCCCCAAAATAGTATTTCTCAAGGGCTCTTTAGAAAGCCTTATTTACCATTTTCTCTCTCTATTCATAGTGGAACAAAATTGGTTCTCCAGAAAATAATTTGATCCCATGTGTTATTTTCAATCTTGTGCTTAAAGAATCAAGCCTTCTGTAATCATTATGTTTTTCAGCCATACAGTGTGACATTTAGAGGAATAAATTTGCTGAATTTTATTGCATTTTCACTATTCTAAGATTTAAGAAAAAAATCTGAAGAACTAGGTTTTCATCTAGTTAATGAGATAGTAATGGAGTGAGTCTTAACGAGCTCCCAACTACGTTGGATCCTTGGGCACTGTAAGCAGAGTTAGCATCGAAATCTCCAGACTTGGATGAGATTCAAGGTGGTTTTCCATGTAAGTGAGTAGTTCTGTGTCTTTAGTGTCCTGTGTCCTGGTCTGTCCCTCTACAATCTTGTCGTCTGATGCCCGTCATACTGACAGTCTGCTGATCTGTTAGGCTCCTTTTTTTGTCCTCCAGTCCCTGGTAACAGCATCATTGCTTCTCTGCATTTCCCTAAGGCACAGAGTTGAGGGGTCAAAGAGGAATTTATCTGAATTGTTTTGTGTGTCTGTTATCACTTCCCAGATTTCATTGCTGCATTTTCTCTTTCTGTGGATGAGATTTAAAAGACCATAGACCAACCTCACAGACAGTCTCCGGAGCACTGGCAGGAAAGCTCCCTGAGTACATGGCCAGAAGGAAACCCTGGGCACAGATGGCTGTGGTCCCCAACCAATAAATAAAAAAGAAAAGACCCGATGTATGAACTAGATTACTAAAAGGCCCTCCATAGTCTTTGTTCCACTTTAATAGCATTTTCTGACTTCCAGATTTTTATATAGGTTATAATTACTCTTCTTTGAAAAATTTAAGCCTAGTTTATTTTACTGGACAAGTACTTTAGATTCGGAAAATCTTTTTGGTGTTCTATGAATCAGTTAATTTTTATAATGTGCAAGTAGAGAAGGTAGTATTCAGAGGCTTTGCAGTATAGTTTTCTTTCTCTTTATAGAAGGCGTTAAATTGTTTTATTATCATGAATTCTAAAAATATTACATATTAATATTTGAAAATGTTTAGTAATGTCAGGAATAATTCTAAAATATTGCATATTAATATTTGAAAGTGTTAAGTAATGTCAGGAATAATTCTCAAGTAATCTGTAAAACGAGTAATTACTTTGTGGCGATGTGGTATTTAAGATGAGATTGCTTGTGGAGGGGTGAATACTTACAAAATGAAATTATGGAACAGTGGGAGTATAAGAAAGACATGAAGTGTATGTGTTCTTTGGTAAAGGTGTAACATTATAAAAAGGGAAAACAGGATGAGAGGGACATAAGAATGATGAAAGAGAAAAAATAGAAAACATTTGGGAAATAACTGAAACCAAGAAAACAAAACCTGAGTTCTCTCATCAAGCTTGTGTTCTCCCTTGAACAGCTATCTCACTTTCTTGTCTCTGTTTCTTGGCTTGCTTGCACGTTTCTGGAGAAGTCTTTATTCTCTCTTAAATATGTGTTTCTTCTCTCTTACTCTCTCTTAAATATGCGTTCTTCTTTCCTGTCTTTCCAAATTTCATTCAGTAAAAGCTACCTTGCTGTACTAAAAAATAATTTAAAAAAACATTTTAATATCTCGAAGTTGATCCAGTTGAAAATCCCACCCAATCAAATCTAATCTAGTTAAATTAGTACCCTCCCTTTCCATTTTTCTGATTAAAAAAATAAGGGTGTTGCAGATAAAACATAAGTTATCTTGGATTATTTTCCAATGTGCATAAGTATGATGGGTTATGTAATCACATGCATTTTGAAAAATGAAAAATTGTACATAATGGAAAAAGTATCACACATCATTGTACAATCTTTTGATCTTCTGTTACGACTCAAAAATTTAGCCCATTGTGACTCTTAGTTCTTTTCAGTGAACTGTTTCAAGAGGCTCGTTGTATCAGTAATTCAAGGCTACCACTGGCCTATCCATCAGAGAAGTGTGAGCAGGCATCATGGGTTTACTCCAGAACTTGTTTTTTCTCATTTTGAAAGGTAGTGGGAATATCTTCATTTTCATCTTCCTTAATTGGGAAATATGATGTACATTCAACAAATGGGAAGAGCTGAGAAGCAGCACCCTTTACAAACTTTATCTATTTAAAAAGTGAGAAAAAAAATTTGTCCTTACTGCTTCTAATTTTCTGATTGGTCAAGGCTTGCATCCCAAATCATTAATGAATCCAGTATGATTTTTTTTTGATGGCAATAAGTATAATTGAGGTTCATTTTTGCTTAATTGGACAATACAAAGTAAAGATGCTACAAATGAAGAGTATTTTTAGTTGTTGGTGCTAGTCTGGATTTCATGAATTTTTGCAACGTTTTAGTCATGTGTTGCTTGTCACTGCCCTGCAGTGGGAGGCCAGCATGCACAGAGCCAATTCAGATGCAGTTTATGACTAATAATCCATAGACTCAGGTTAAAGGTTGGTGGCCAGTAGACAATTTTATTCAGGGTGAATAGTGATTATCTATAAAGGAATGTAGTGGAAAGGAATGTATTATGTACAGGACAAGAGCCTGTGGTAAGAGGTGAAAGTTTAGATTAATGGTTACATGGGAAAGATTGATAGGGGTGTCAGTGATCTCTAAGCAGAAACAGTTATTTGTACAGATATCATAGGTGTCAGCATCCTATGTTCCAAGCCCAGGACAGCAGCAATTGCTAATATACTAATCTCTGGGAAATGTCAGCCTGGCTGACACTAGCCTGTCACCATTGTTCAGATCCGTGAGCTTCCTCACAGATCAAACGGTCCAGATGGCTTGAGGATTTTGCCACCAAGAACCCCAAGAGTTATGCACTTTCACTAGATGGGATGTTGCTTTCTAGAAAAGGAATAGTACATAACATAGGTAAAGAGTAAAATTTAAAGGCCCAATCCTGGGGGCTGGAGCGATAGCACAGTGGGAAGAACGTTTGCCTTGCATGCAGTCTACCCAGGTTTGATTCCCAGCATCCCATATGGTCCCCCGAGCACCACCAGGAGTAATTCCTGAGTGCATGAGCCAAAAGTAACCCCTATGTATTGCCCGGTGTAACCCAAAAAAGTAAAAAAAAAATAAAATAAAGGCTCAATCCTGTATTTACAGTTGTATTAAAAATGATGATTAAAATGATGAGAGGAATCTTGTGAAATTAAATTTGGTTATGACTAGATGAAAAAGAGAGAAGTCTCTTAAGGAACTGGCATTTTTATTATGGAGATAGGCAAGGGCATTTTCTGTGAGACGGCCAGAGACCCAGGGGAGAATTCATCTTGTACCCGAGTGAATCGCTGTCTGGAACAAAGCCTCCTCTTCCTCTTCTTTCTGATTTTTCACTTGAAGCTTTCAACAGTCACTAGAATCCCAGTCTCTTTACAAAAACATGGCTTGGCCCAGATGTGTTTGTTAAATATTAATTTCCTCTAAGAATCCTTCCCCAGCAATATCCAGGGCAGGACCTGACCTCTTTTGTGTGGTTCATGGCCTAACCAAGTTGACACATAAAATTAATCACAGTTCTGAAGTTCTGACTCCTTAAATCATCTGGAAAGAAACTAGATATGCTGATCATAGAGTAGATAGAGGTAAAAGTGTAGCAGCATTTATGGCAATGATTAGGCTATCATTTAGAATCCAGTGCTTCCATTGTTCTAGTTCCAGAGATTGGACTACATGTTCATTTGCACATACAGAAATGGTAAATTGCATGTTTTAAAAAATCTGACTTCATATCAAATAGCTTTGTATCTTTGTAAGATATCTTTGTAAGAGGCATCCACATCTGAAGACTTTTTTTTTTTTCATTTTGAGAAACCATTGGAAGGGAAGAAGCTGTTCCAAGTGTCTGGAGGAGTTCAGAGAGATGACTCAGCTGAGCGTAAGTTTTGCATGAAGAAGACCCAGGGTTCAATCCTCTGTGCCAAATAGTCTGTGGAGCACTGCTAGGACGAACCCACACCAACGAGGGAGTGACGCCAGACCACAGGGAACTGGGGATAAACCCGAACACTCGCTGCCTACCCCGAGATAAAGAAATAGGAAGGAACTGTAAAATTACTTACAGATTGGAAGGAAGACTATGACAAACATGTATCACCAGAACTGCTTTGTTTACAAAGTGCTACACAGACATAGTTCTTTGGGATTTAAACTTTGTCGTTTGGAACATTTTTAACCTGTATAAGAGTAACTAAACTCGCCTTTCAAACACAATTTTTGACAAAATTGCCAGTCTGGATTATTTTAGTAGAGTTTATATATTTAATATTCACTTATACTTCTGTTTAATAATATAGTTTTGATTCATAAAAGCTACAATTTTTTACAAAATTCAACAGTATTTACAAAGTCAATGAAGAGGCACACAACTTTACAAAATAATATAAAAAAATACCTATTTGTCTTACAATGAAAATAAGTGGCCTGTTCATAGAAGTACTTAAAGGCAAAGGTAAAGGCCCTCCCGTTGATTGTCGATTTGCTCGAGTGGGCCCAGTAACGTCTCCATTGGAGACTTTGTTGTTACTGTGTCTGGCATATCAAATATTCTCGGTAGCTTGCCGGGCTCTCCGAGAGGGGCGGAGGAATCGAACTCGGGTTGGCCATGTTGGCTGCTTGTAAGGCGAACGCCCTACCGCTGTGCTATAGAATACTTAAATAATAATTTTCTATATGTGGAATTCAGAGATTATATTTCTACTTTCATGTAGAAATAATGAATTAAGAATACACATACATATTTTAGTATTCTTAATAGGATGCACATTTAAATAATATACAAAGATCTTCACAGTGAAGTTATAAAATAAATTGTAGATAGAAAGTAGACTTAACTCCAACAATATAATTTTCCTCATATATTTGAGTTTTGTTTTGAATCATAGGCAGAATCACTTGATCACTTGACAACCCATTACTCATCGATTTGCTCGAGCGGGCACCAGTAACATCTGAATTTGTCCCTGTCGCGTGCTAGTGTAGCCCAATGGTGTCTGCTTGTTCTAGGAACATGAAGAGCCTCAAACCGATCGGTCAGGGTCTTGACGAAGAAGTCTGACCATCTCGTAGGTGGGCAGCCATGCTATCTTTGACATCCAGTGGAATCCAGTCGGTAATGGCTCAGGTCCAGTGGTCGTCTCCATATCTCATTATGTGTCCAGCCCATTTGATTTTCGATGCCTTGGAAAATGAGACAGTGTCCCTGATTATTGACTGTCAGTGAAGTTCAGAACTCCAGATTCCTTCTCTCAATTGAGTGAAGCATGATACTCCAAGCATAGCTCTTTCGAATGAATCAATGTTTATGGCCAAATTTGTGTTGACAAAGACACCGACACCACCGACACCTCTTTTGTTGCATGTTCCGAGGAACAGTTCTTCAACAGTGTCAAAAATGGAGTGATGTGGTTGAGGCCTTCTCGTCTCGGTCAGACAAATGATGTTGTACTTGATCTTTGGTGCTTGCACCATCAGGTCCTTGATGGATGCATCTGTTGCCAGCATACGTGCATTGAAAGTACAGACAGTCATTTTTGTCTTCCTTTGTTTTGGCAGCCTAGTTTGGCCTTGGGATTTTATCAGCCTGTCCTTCCTCATAGACAGAATATGCATAAAAATTAAGAGAATAGTAAGACTGGTTTGTATAAAAATGAATGAAATTACATAGTTCAAATAGATTGAAAATAAAATGTAGTGAAAATTATACTCTACTTTTTCTACAGCAAGAATATGTAAAGTGCTCATATTTCAGTGTATTTATTTAAAATAAAGAAGTATGGGTCAGTGTCCCTGTGTTCTTATATGGAATCTGTTTGTCAGGTGATTTGAATAGAAAATATTTATTTACTCTTAATATGATGCAGAATTCTAAGTATTTTTCTTAGATTCATCAGTATTTCCTTAGATAATAAGAAACATTTCCTGGCATTATAATCTCAAATCATGCACCATATTCAAAAGGAGCAGGTCCTTCTAGTACCTGGCTAAGATGTGTTGTGACTTTGTATTCCTAAGGAAAGACCATCTACTCACTCTGGGGACCTTGCTTGAATCCCAGCACTATTATGCACTGTGTCTAGTTTGTTAGATGAGTTTCTCTGTGCCTCAGTTTCCTTCTCTGTAATGTGAGACTGGGAAAGATAAAAATGGAAGGTAGACATGTGGAATTTTAAGCACCCTTACATGTCTGCTAGGTAATTGCAAACAGTGGCAGTACTCCCATTCTGTTTTTCTCTTCCAAATTTGGTGCCTTCCCAAGCTAGCATTGAATTCCCCTTCATGGTGTGTATCAACTCTAATCTCTTAGATAGACTTATTTAAATAAGATTGCTTAATAACCTTGGTTGGTCATTTCTCCAAAACCACATTAGACTCTAGAATTTTGAATTCCTCTGGGCTATATGTGAATTTGTGGCAACCTTTCTAAACTCTCACTAACCTCACTGGCCATATTTTGAAAACCTGGTTGCTACTATTCTTGTTTAATTGAATCATTAGATAATTTGGTGGGGAGGCAGGGAAGTGGGGGGTTATTAGGATGAAAGCATTACATGCGGCTTCTTATTGAATTAAATCTACACAAAGGTTGAGCTCACCTACGATGTGCGTTTCATACCTCATGTAACAGAAACGGCCAAAATACAAACTGGAATCCCAATTCTACCCCTTGGTAATCACTTCTGTTTCCAAGGGCACGTACAGCAGGAGGTTAGGTCTTGCACAGAGGGGACCTCACTCAGCTTCGTGTGCAGAACTGTGACGAGCTGGGTGAGCTCGTTCCAACAAGCAGCGGGAAACGACTCTCTGGTGACTTTTAAGTAGAGGCAAAACATTAAGGAATCGGCTTCATGCATAGGGAAATAGAAAATTAACGGTAAAAGTGATCATGTCCGTGAGCACCAGCAATTTCAATATTAGAATATTGAGAGAGTGATTTAGATTTTATCCAATTGTATCAAAACGAGGTGAATGGATGTTGCTTTCTTTTCATCAGACAGCTTACAGAGAGAGAGCACCTTCTTAGGATCATTTAAATAGTTTTAATATTCCATTCTCTAGCCCTGTTCTGGCTCTTTCCCATATATTTTACTTTTCTTTTAGTGATTGATTATCTTACTGATAAAAGCACACATCTGTGATTTATTAAAGTCTAATAGAGTTTAGTTCAATTGCTGTTTTCTAGAAAATACAAGGATTTCAGGACAGTACTAATTGGCCTTTCAGGAGTTAAATAAGTCAAAAGCTTTTTTTGTATATTATGCCCACTATTCATTTAAGTATCACCAAGAACACTAGGAATAAAGCCATATGGATAAGGTCCAAAAGAAAAATGTAGAAAGAAAGAATGAAAGAAAGAAATGTAGGAAGGAAAGAAGGAAGGAAGGAAGGAAGGAAGGAAGGAAGGAAGGAAGGAAGGAAGGAAGGAAGAAATAAAAGATCACATGTAACATCCAGAGCAGTTTCAGATACAAGGTGTGGTTTTTAAAATTCATGTGGTTTATAAATGCTAGAAATTAGATGACTTGATGAGGAATTATGTGAGAACACTCTTAGCTCTGAAAGACATCAAAATTTTTCTATACTCGAATAAGAGAAAAAAAATAAAACTAGAGCCAAATAGGTATATAAAAAAACATTTTGAAGTCGAAAAATTGAAGAACTAGAAGATAAGTGTTAAATTGAGCTTATTCCAGCAATATAAATTGGAGTGACCATTCAAAAATCATTGCTCTATAAAAATCGTTTACACATACAAATCATTGTATATATATAAAGATATATCTACACATATTTTTGTTCATTTAATGGACTAAAATGTAATATTCAAGTGTCCATTCTCAGATATAAGATCTCAGTAAATTAAAAATAAAAGCAAAAGTATCATTTTATAAAACAATTATGGATGGCCAGAGAGAGAGTTCAGGAGGTAAGGAAGGCACGTGTGTGGTAATGGTCACTTCTGCCATGCCTCTGATTCTATCCCAGCAGGTAAGTATTCCCTGAGCATTTCTATAACTTAAAAGCACACTGAGACTTCAATGCATGAATTTCTTTGCACTTTGAATTGCCTTCAAAGTGCTGGAGCGATAGCACAGCGGGTAGGGCGTTTGCCTTACACGCGGCCAACATGGCCGACCCGAGTTCAATTCCTCCGCCCCTCTCGGGGAGCCCGGCAAGCTACCGAGAGTATTCGATATGCCAGACACAGTAACAACAAAGGTCTCCAATGGAGACGTTACTGGGCCTGCTCGAGCAAATCGATGATCAACGGGAGGGCCTTTACCTTTACCTTTACCTTTGAATTGCCTTATAAGTAAGAGTCCACATAAGGTCTGCCTTTATCAGTGACAAAAGCTATCAAAGTAGGACTGATTTTATTAAAACTATTGCACTGGAGACAACATCCTGGGTCCAGAAACACGTGTCCAATGGGATGATTTTC
Source organism: Sorex fumeus (assembly GCF_029834395.1). NCBI lineage: Eukaryota > Metazoa > Chordata > Mammalia > Eulipotyphla > Soricidae > Sorex > Sorex fumeus. The sequence continues at coordinate 2,045,016 of NW_026606149.1, read as the reverse complement.
TCATTGACACTTAGACAAAGGTGTAGGCAGCTGATAACCAGGACACTTAAGTTTGGGATGCTTTGCAGGAAGGACTCTCAATCAGCAGGCAGCACTGGGTGTGTTTTCTCTGGGTGTCAAACTGTGAGCAGAAATGATTCTAAATTAAGCAAATAGTCATTAGACAAAGTGTGAATTTAATGGAAGCAAAGCAGGTTTACAGAGCGGGGAAGGTGTAGGTCTGCCCTGTCGTGTATTTTAAATGTTTTAACATGTAAGGGAGTGGTAATACAGAGGTTAAGACACTTGCTTTGCATGCAGTTGCTTCTGGTTTCATCCCTAGCATGGTGTACTGTCCCCCAAGTACTGCCAAGAGTTGTTGAGCACAGAGCCAGGAGTAATTCCTGAATACCACTCAGCGTGACTCCAAAATTATTTAAAAAAGAAAGGTTTTAAGTAGTTAAATAAACACAAACTATATAAACATGGGGAATCTTTGATTATCATTGAAATAAAAAGCTTGTGTTTTTCGGAACTCTGAGAATGTGATTTTTAAGAAATAAAGGGAAATTATCCTAGTGATTTTCCATGACAATAGTAGTTGGAAATGATCACTCTGGATAAGAACTGAGTACCGAAAGTAGGTAATGGGATTACATGATACACTTTCAGTATTTATATTGCAAACCATAAGGCTCAAAAGGGAGAGAGAGAGAGAGAGAGAGAGAGAGAGAGAGAGAGAGAGAGAGAGAGAAGGAAAGGAGGCAGGCATCAGCAGGGTTGTGCATGGAGGGTGTGAGGGGAGGGCAAATGGAAAACACTGGTGGTGGGAACTGTACACTGATAAAGGGACAGGTGTTGGAATATTGTATGCCTATAACCCAATCATGAACAGCTTTGTATATAAAAATAAATAAATTTCAAAGAAAAGAAAAGAATATGAGTACATATAAGAGGGAAACTGAGGAAGAAAAGGGAAGTCAAGAAGAAATGGAAGGAGGCACTCAAGCACCACCAAGAGTGATCTCTGAACACTGTTGTGTTTGGCCAAAAAAGTCAAAACAGATGTGAAGGTGCTGTTGCCACTGCAGTGTTAGCACAGAGGGATGCGATAGTGTCTTGCCTTCGACGCTATTAAGAACAGAGATGCCTTTAGTGGAAGGAAAGAGACAACGTCAGAACAAAGGTCTTCATGGAATCAGGAAAGCGTGAAGCAATGGAGATGCAAGAAGTATGTGAGAAGAGGACCAATGTATCATCGTATCACTGCCATCCCATTATTCATTGATTCATTCGAGTGGGTGCCAGAAATGTCTCCATTTGTCCCAACCCTGAGATTTTTGGCAACCTCTTCCTACTTGTCTTTCCCAATGGTATTGGAGGCTCTTTCAGGGCCCAGGAAATGTGACCTCTTATAGTTACTGTTTCTGGCATATCAAATACGCCAAGGGGAGCTTGCCAGGCTCTGTTGTGCAGGGAGATACTCTCAGTAGTATAAATATATATATATATATGTATATGTATATATATATATATATATTTCTCTCTATAATTTGTTGCCTACTGTCTGAATCCCATCAAACATGGTGTGCTAATTGTGGAAAATAGGTAGGGAGTGTCGTATGATGTACCCAGGAATATGTTCACTCGTATGTGAGGCTCGGCCCAAGTGTGTGGAAAGTGGCCTGGAGCGTGGTAGTCATTGGGTAGTGGAGGTCGGCTACCAGGCAGGGCTGGGTCTCTTGGGCAGGACCAAAAGGGTAATAATTTGAGAAGGGTAATAATTTGGTAATAATTTTGTCTGAGAAAAAGACCAAAAGGGCAATAATTTAGAAACTCTCTCATGTGAACTTGAAGAATGTATTTCCTTTATGATTTTTATTATATTTTTGAGGAAGAATCTAGCATGGTTTGCTCCCTTTTTCTTGTGAATTTTCTCTAAAAATTCTGCTATGAATCATAGTATTGTTTCTTTATAGATAAGGTAATTTATTCCTCAGATTTCTAAAGAAAACATTTTGTCTTTGGTTTTCTGCTATTTTAAAGTGCTCTTGCTAGAGGAATGTAACTCAACTTTGTGCTGTCAATAAGTCCTCATGATTTGCTGTTTGTCACTAATATTGGAGCAGTTTTGATTAATATTCCTTTATGTGTATCTTGCTTTTCCAAAATGATCCATGGTTCTTGATATATTTTTCTCTTTTTTTTTTTTAATTCTGTTTTCTTGCCATTTCACTTTGGAAGGTTTTTATTGCTAGTTCTTCAAGTTCACAGATTATTTTCTTGACCTTGTACACTGCTGGTGAGTCCAACAAAAGTATTCTTTATATCTTTCACAGTGAGTTTGACTTCTAACATTTTCTTTTGCATTTTTGGTCTGATTGATTTTGTTTGGGAGCCATACCCAGTGGTGCGAAGGGCTGACTCCTGGCTCTGCACTCAGAAATTACACCAGGCAGTGCTTGGGTACCTTATAGGAAGCCAGGGATCAAACCCAGGCTGGACACATGCAAGGAAAGCCCCTTACATGCTGTACTTTCTCTATGGTTCTCCTTTTGCAATTTTAAACTAGAGACTTTATCTCTCTGATTTAAATGCCATTTCTACTTGCCTGGCAGGGCTACCAAAAGTATCCTGCCCACACGGCAGAGTCTGGCAAACTCCCCGTGGCGTATTCAATATGCCAAACACCAGTAACAATGATGGGTCTCATTCTCCTGACCCTGAAAGAGCCTTGAATGTGGCACTTTTTAAAATTTCAGGGCTAGGATGAAAGAGACATTACTGGGGCCTGCTTGAGGCAATCGATGAACAACAGGACAACAGTTATACAGTGATTCTGCTCTCCATGTTATCTACATTTTCAAGCAAAGCTCCTTGCACATTAATTAGTTGTTTTCGGCTGTAGTACTCTCCAAGGTGCTCCACGTTAGTTATAGTGCTCACACACACCTGTGAGGAAACTATCATGTGCTACTGGGCAGTGCTACCCAAGTCACTCTTGGAAAATGTGAGGAGTTCTAGAGATCAGACTCACAGTCTCATGCGCTCCAGGCAAGAGCTCTGACACGGACCTAGCCCTGAGTCCCTCTAATGGGTGCTCATGGTAAAACCATAAGATGTGGGCTCTCCTGGAGCTGCCTCACTCTTCTCTATTTTCTTATTTATTTTATTTTATTTTTTTGCTTTTTGGGTCACACCTGGCGATGCACAGGGGTTACTCCTGGCTCTGCACTAAGGAGTTACTCCTGGCGGTGCTCAGGGAACCATATGGGATGCTGAGAATTGAACCCGGGTCGGCCACGTGCAAGGCAAACGCCCTACCTGCTGTGCTATCTCTCCAGCCCCTATTTAAAATTACACAGTTTTTATTTGGAGGTTTTGAAAGGAAGGTGGGAGAGAAAGTATGTGTGTGTGTGTGTGTGTGTGTGTGAGAGAGAGAGAGAGAGAGAGAGAGAGAGAGAGAGAGAGAGAGAGAAGAGTAACATGCTCGAGAGAGAACCAGGGCTTCTCCAAGGGCAGAGAAAACCCTTACACGCACCCCAGCATTAGACATGAAAGCATGAAAGTCCACATCTCAAGAGGGGAGATGCAGGTGACTCATGTGCTTGGGTACCGCATGTGTTTGGCCATGTGTTTGCAAGCAGCACACGCTCTTGGCAGTCTTCTCATACAAGCAGACCACCAGCCTCTAATAGTTTGCTAAAATTAACAGCTAAGGACATCTCTGAGGGGTTGGAGTGATGGCACACAAGGTATGGTGCTTGCCTCGCATGCAGTCTGCTTCGATCCCAGGCACCCCACATAATCGTTCTAGCCTTATCAGGAGTGATTCCTGAGCACAGAGCCAGGGTAAGCCCTGAGCAGCGCTGGGCAAGGCCCGAGGACAAAGGAAGAGTGTCTATGAGTTTTTGGGTCAGTGCTTTGTTCTCTAGCTAGGATGGCCTTGGGGTGGGTCTCTGGGATCCGTTTGCTGCAGAGTTCAGAGAGTCGGCTTGCCCAGTGACCTCAGTTTTCGGATCAATACAAGAAAGGTCTTGAGATTCAGATTGTTTTTGACTTTTTTCTTAAAAGGACAGGAACAAAAACTTCAGCTCTTGAGTGTTGGAATTTTAAATGGATTTTTAATGTGTCAGTGCCATACCTGAGTCCTGGTTTGACTGAAAGTGAAAAATAAGTCCAATAAAGGAGATTGGAAGAAACAGATGAAAGAAACTTTAACAATTTTCCATGGTGACTAAAAGTTTAAGTACTTAGAATGTGCTTAATAAGAGCTTGCCACAAGACAGGGAGTGATTTAATGATAGAGTCCCAGGCATTGAAAAACTGTTAAATTATTCTACTGTATAAGCCAGAAAGGCACAGGACTAATTCTATTTCGCCATCAGAAAGGCCCCATTTCCCGTTCTTTAATTCTCAGGTTACTTTCTAGAGTTAATGCACTGGTTACTCACTGACTTGAGTCACACTTTTTCTTGTATACTATAAACCATATAGTATATGTTTTGTAAATGTAGCACTGCACTGTCACTGTCCTCCCATTGTTCATTGATTTGCTAGAGTGGGCACCAGAAATGTCTCTATTGTGAGACTTGTTGTTACTGTTTTGGGCATATTGGATACACAACGGGGAGCTAGCCAGGCTCGCTGTGCGGGCAGGATACTCTCGGTAGCTTGCTGAGTTCTCTTAGAGGGAGGGAGAAATTGAACCCGGGTAGGCCGCATGCAAGGCAAACGCCCTACCCTCTGTGCTATCACTCCAGTCCATGTAATATATACACATATATACATATATATAGATATAGATGTATATAGATATAGATGTCAGCATCTGACAAGCTACCTGTGGCACACTCGATATGCCAAAAACAGTAACAATGACGGTCTCATTCCCCTGACCCTGAAAGAGCCTCCAATACAGCAATGCTGGGAAGGAAGAGTAATCAGAGGCTGCTAAAATCTCAGGGCTGGGACAAATGGAGACGTTACTGGCACCCACTTGAGCAAATTGATGAAAAACGTGACTACAGTGGTATACACACACACACACACACATTTATTTATATATATGTATTCACTGTCACTGTCTTTTGTTGTTCATTGATTTTCTCGAGTGGGCCCAGTAACGTCTCCATTGTGACACTTGTTAATGTGTTTGGCATATCCAATACATCATGGGTAGCTTGCCAGGCTTTGCCGTGCGGGCCAAACACTCTTGGTAGCTTGCCAGGCTCTCCGAGAGGGGCAGAGGAATCGAATGTGGGTTGGCCATGTTGGCTGTGTGCAAACCAAACACCCTACCCGCTGTGCTATCGCTCCAGCCTATATATATATATAGCACTTGTGCATAGGGAAGGTAAAGTCCCTGCTATCAGGAATTTTACTTTCTCATGAGAATACAACAGAAAGTAAGAAAAAAAATGAATGCTCATGGGAAGGGGGGTGGTACTGGCACGTCCTTCATGTCCTACCAAGGTCACGAGTTGCCCCCCACAAGTGGTTCTCTTGCATGGCCATGGCTCCAGAGACAAAAAGACTTAGTCCAGAGCCCAGCAGCTTGCAGAAGAAAAGTGAACGGAACATGCATTAAACTACGGCATCATGCCTCCCCAGGAGGGAAAGGGTGTTGCTCCCTTCTGCCTTTCTGCCCCCCCCCCCCCCCCCCCCCGGCAACAAGGTAGCTGCCGCCTCAGAGCTTATTGTAAAGTCAGGTATGAGCTGGTGGTGACGGGGCAACTGCAGTCTCATGGGAAGGGGGACGGTACCAGCACATACTTCACGCCCTACAGAGGTCATGAGTTACCCCCCACAAGTGGCTCTCTGGCACGACCATAACACCAGATACACAGAAACCAATCTCGTAATTATCTGGCTCTTTGCAGAAATCCAAAATCGTGGCCGCATGACATTATATGATTCTCATAACCAGCCATAGAAAACAAAATATTTCACAATGCCTTTTCAGCAATTCTGATTGTTTGGGGGAAAATTCTAAACAATAATGGTGCATCTTTTGTCAAAATAATGAATGTAATCAATGTAGAGAAGAGTTAAGTGGAAATCATCTGCCTCACAGGCATTGGGAGGGGTGGGAGGGGGGTATATTGGGGTTCTTGGTGGTGAAAAATGAGTACTGGTGAAGGGAGAGGTGTTTGATCATTGTATGACCTAGACTTAAACCTAAAAGCTTAGTGACTTTTCCCACAGTGATTCAATAAATAAATATAAAAAGAAAAAAAAATAAAATTAAATTAAGGTGGAGTTCATACCCAATTCAATCAGCTAATCAGTGGTTGAATAAATAGCAGTAGTCCTACAAAAAAAATGAATTAAATACGGCATACGTGGGCATATCGTAAGAGCCAAGTGGGGAAACAGAAATGAAGAGAATGGTAGCCTGAGGGAGCTGGGTCTGGCTCATCAGAGAGGCGAACTTCAGCAGATGGAGAGGGGAAAACAGGAGAAGAAGAAGAGGATCTTCAGAAGGAACACAAAGGAAAAAGAGAAGCTTGGAGTTGTTCTGTTGAAATCTGGCTCTAGGCAAGCTCTGTCACTTTGATGCTCTTGCAAAACTCCAGGTTTGTCCAGACACTTGAGGAGAGGACATTTTCTTTCCTTACCTGCTACGGACATGGTTGCCTTGCTTTAGACAGAAAGTTCTCAGCTTGTTTACTTTCTGAAAACATGTTTTTATGACTCCCTCGTCCACTTCTCTAAACTCTCTCTATAAATACTTCTTTTAGACATATGAAAATGTGACCTCCTTTCTGGATAACTATGCTTCTCATGTGTATCATAGCACCAAGTGTTTAGGAATTCAGGAATGATCTATTTGATCCGTGCTGAGTGTAACTTTAGTTTTCTATGGTGATCAATAAAAACAATATAAATACCTTTAGGAAATGTGTCCCTGGGAGAAGCAAGATACACAGGTGAAACATGAAACTGACGAGAAATGAGAATCCAATAAACATTTACACATTAACTTGAGAGCTTTCTGCAGCTTGTTGTTGCATTCCTCTAAATTAGGATTTGATATAGTGAGGCTTTATGAGAGATTTTCTCCTGTAAGAGTATTATTAAAGGTATTCACGCTACATCTGAAGTCTTAGATTATTGAGAATCATCATCTTTCTGTCAAAGCGAGTATTAACTAATTGGTAACAGGGGAATAGAAGGTGTGAAAAAATACACAAGGTATTAGAGGTAATTTATTTTTTGAAAGCAGTTGTTGACAGGTTGACATTACATTTTGTTAACACTTCTAGGGACTTTTTAAAAATTATTCTCCCTGCCAGGCAGGACACCAGCTTCTAAGCTTTCACAAGACTTATGAGTAGATATTCCATCGTGATTTTCTTTCCGTGCATTAGATTTGAAATGCAAACCACTGCTGGCTGTCTTTACCAGATGCTATATCAACATTTTTAACAGCTGCAATGTCCTCTAGATACAAATTTAATATTTCACCTTTCAAAATGGCAATTATTTTCAATATTTCACATTTCTCTTTGGGTAGAAAGATCCCAACATAAGGATGGAAATCTGCCCTATATAAAATCTACAAAGAAAAGCCTAAGTATATGACAGGATAATCCATAAATAAAGGCTCCAATTTTAAAAGAAAATAGTCTGCCTCATCTAAATAGCAGATATTTTGTTTTTAAGAGTTCCTCTGCTATATAGTGATGGCTATTTTTTTAAATAATAAAATTTCTACGACTGAATTTTGAGTTCTAAGTTAGCAATCGGTCAGAGGGGTCAGAGTAATAGTATGGCAGTTAGGGTGCTTACTCTGCACATGATCCAACTGTGTTCTTACCCTGGCATGCTGTGTGGTTCCCTGAGACCCACCAGGAACGATCTCTGAGCACAGAACCAGGAGTAAGAGAGCCACTGAAAGTGGGGCCCTCCAAAACACACACACACACACACACACACACACACACACACACACACACACACTAAAGAATCAGGATCTGCTATAACTTTAGGGGATGAAAAAAATATCTAATGATTTTATCTCTTTGGCCTTTTCCCTTATCTACTTGATCTTAGAAATCAAAATGGCAGAAGAATGACTTTTTTTTTATAAAATGGAGATTAATATGGAAAGAAAATATATTCAAATAAAAAAAAAGATCTTGGCATGTACAGAATGTGTCTCAAGTGATAGACCACAGTTTGTATGTGTGACGCTTTGACATTCAATTGCCAACAGCTTGTGCCTAACCACAACTGCCAAATCAGAGTCTAAGTTTTTTTAAGCAATGAAATTTTAATGAGTGAAAAGATATAACATGTGCTTTTTTATAAAAAGGAAAAAACTACTACAGACATATGAACATAGAAATAAATCAGAGAGAAAATAAAGTTGAAAAAAGAAATGATGCCCATCACTGATAAGATTTCTTAAAAATTTTGTTTTGTCATAATTTTTCTTTTTTTCTGATTATTGGACCATACCCTCTGGTGCTCTGGGCTTACTTCTGGCTTTGCACTCAGGAATTATTCTGGCAGTACTTGGGGGATCAAATGGGGTGGCAGCAATCAAACTCGGGTCAGCTGTGTGCAAGGCAAACACTGTACTACTGTTTCAGTTCCCTGTCATCTGTGAGAACTAATGGACTTCATCTACCAAGAACAAGGTGCTGTGTTGTCTCATTCAATGAGCCTCCTTGCCAGGGTTCACATGACACATAGACAAGCACATGTGTATGATACATATATGCATGCAATATATCAACTGAACAGAAAAGAAGAGCTTAAGGTGACTGTAGGATAACACTGTTCTGTCCTTCCTGCATAACCTCAGGAATAGTTGATAGTTTATTGTACTGAGGAAAAGAGAAAAACACCTTAAGAGGTATCTTGCCCCTGAGCAGTCAGGAAGGGCTTTCTTATGTTGATTTGGCTACCTGACTGGGTGGAGTGTCAGCCCAGACTAGAAGGGAGCTGGAGAAGGAGAGAGCAGGGCTGAGAGATGGACTACCGGGAGACTAGCAAGAGGAACACGTGCTTGAGAGAACCTAGGCCCTCCATAACATAAATTTCTTCTATGGGATAAACTTCCTGGTAATAAACTGCCACTAAGATCAACCATCCTGGCCCTCGTCTCTTCCTTCGTCTACCCTTGGCTAACAGCCGTTTCGATCCAGGCCACACACAGCGGCTCTAGGGCACCAAACGTGGGCGGTGAGATATAGCCGTCCAGAGAGCCCATGAACACACAACCTTCAGCGTGCATAGTTTTTTACAGGTGACAAATTCACTTCAATAAATAAGTTATTCGCACAAAACTGTGCAGCATTGTGACTAAGAAGCAGATTTTATTATGGTGTGGATGTGTTAATTTCAGTTTTTAGAGACTTTTAGATATGTGTGGGAAATGGCAAAAATGTGGCGTATTTTACTTTCCTCAAGTTGGCCATGCACCCCACATGTCTTTAGGACTTCAGAAAGAAAAAATAAATTCCCCAAGCATCTAAACCACATTTTCTTGCATCAGAGCTTCAAAAAGCAAGTAACTACCAACTGGCACTTAAATGCTGGGAACTAGGTGATCTAGCCCAGATGGACTGATTGCCCCCAAAAGGTTGTATGATGGCAGGAAGGAGAAAAAAGAAGATTACTTGCTATCTCAGACACAGCAGTTTTCCTTTATCACACCAGAAAAAAAAAATCTCTAAAGTTGAAGTTCAACAAAAGTCCCATATTGTCAGCGTTTACAGGCATGAAGTAAAAGTCACTGTTCTCTCTAGAGAAGCAGAATGTTGTCCTAGCATTCATGTGATTTGCATTTATTTTCCCTAAATTCAATGTGAGCTGCTATTTGTTTTCCTAAATTCAGTGTGAATTATCAAAAAATAAAAATAAAAAGAAGTTGAAAACAAAATGGAAAAAATCAGCAATTGATTGGAGACGCTAATCGTAATGTGACTGCTTTAAAGAAAAATTTTAAAAGAGAAAAATACAGTAACAAATTAAGACAAGTTAAATACAAATTAAGAAATGAATCCATTTGAAGACAAGTCTGTAGGAATGAATTTGACAGAAGGAGAGTCAGAGAGGTGATGGTACGAATCACTAACACGTGTTTAACATGAAGGATGAAAATAAAAAGCACAAATGACATTTGAATTGTGCAATTTGTCGATTGAAGTTGCTTGCTCTCACTTGCAAGATGCCCAAAATATTCTATGAAGAATAGTAGAGGGAAAAGGTGTGTAACAATAGTTCAGAAAGCTAAATATAAAAGGAAAATCTTTAAAATAAATCTCCCCAAACTAGATAATTTTTAATAAATTGGGAGTGTAAGTTATCATATGTAGGGGAGTAGGGAAAGGTAAAAGACAGTTTTGCCTATGTTGGGTAATAAATTCACATCTTTTTTAAGAGTAAACCAATAAAAATTGATGCCTCACTTACATATCCAAGTAGAGAAGAATGGGTAGGTCTCCTAAATGCAGGCTCTCTGAAATAGTCAGAGAAATAGGAGAGATTGTTTTAGTAACTATGTAACAATGGGTCTTATATCATATCTATTTGTATAACACTGACCAGAACTAAGAGATGTATATGTCCTAAACCTAACTTCAATGGCAACTCAGGAACAAAAATGCATATTTGTTGATTTTTGTCCATGTAACTTCTTGGTCTAAAATAGCCCTGTATTAGTATCTTACAATGGGCAATACACTTACCACACTCTTTGAGGAAGGTGTTATAAATTCACCCCAGTCATTTAATTCTGCTTAAACATCTAGTATCTATACTCAACAGCAGTCCTAGCTTCAGAAAGAGAAAATAAAGACTAAAAACAAGTAGAACAGCAGTTATTTTTCCATAGCATTGTTGGAGTCACAGAGATAGTGCACAGAGGCAAGGAAGAAGCTGGTAAGGACTTGTAATCATACTGACATGCTCCTGGCTGATTGTATTAATTACTTTTCAGCCCTTGTATTTGCAAACGCATTGGATGAGGAAATTTGGGGGCATGCCCTTTTGAGGAATTCACATATCTTCTAAAATATAACTGGAGCTAGAGAGATAGACTAGGAGTAAATGCATTTGCCTTAAACATATCCAACCTGTGTTTATTCCCTGGCACTACATATAGTACCACAAATTTCACCAAGAGTGACACCTGAATACAGAAGCAGAAGTAACCCCTAAGCACTGCTAGGTGTGGCCCCCAAAACAAACCAAACCCAAAACTAAACAGAAAAAGCAAACACAAATCTCCTCATCAGGAAAGAATTGTTTCCTAAAGTACGTGAGAAAGCTTCAGAGGCCTTTAAAAGCCTGGGCATTGAATTGCTTGATGGCACAATGATCACAAAAAGTCTAGAACTTTCATTAGATCATCTGGTTCCATGTGGCTGACAACATGCAACGTGTTCAATCACTTCGAAAAATTCACTTCATTTCTAATTGTTTACTTTCTTCCCAACCTCCCTCGCTTGTCATGCTCATCTTTCCTTTGAATTATTTTATTCATTGGGTAATTTTTTGAGTTACAACATTCTCATAATGTTCAAATATTTTTGAGTCTTTTTATTCCTCTGCCTTTGTCTGTCAAAGCCTTTTGAAATATGATCTCTTTTGTGTGGGAATTCCCAGTGCAGTACTTTAGGATGTCAGTTACAAGGGCAACCTCTATTCCCTTTATTATTTTTGTTTTGCAAACTGGCCAAACACATTCTAGATGCTAATATTAAAATATCTTATAGGGACAGTAAATATATATTATAATACATATTATTTATTATTTAATATCACTTGGGATGGAGTGATAGCACAGCAGTAGGGCGTTTGCCTTGCACACAGCCAACATGGCCGACCCGAGTTCGATTCCTCCACCCCTCTCGGAGAGCATGGCAAGCTACCAAGAGTATCTTGCCCACACAGCAAAGCCTGGTAAGCTCCCCGTGACACATTCGATATGCCAAACACAGTAACAAGTGTCACAATGGAGACGTTACTGGGCCCGCTCGAGCAAATCGATGAACAATGGGAGGACTGTGACTGTAATATCACTTGATCATTTGGCACCCATTACTCATTGATTTGCTTTAGCGGGTGCCAGTAACGTAACAGTATGTTGGAACAATTATTAACATGTTGCCATATTGGGGGCTCTTTCAGAGTCAGGGGAATGAGACCCATTGTATTTACTGTTTTTGGCATATTGAATAAGCCACAGATAGCTTATCAGGCTCTGCCCTACAGGCGGGATACTCTTGGTAGCTTCCCTGGCTCTCTGAGAGGGATAGAGGCTTTTGGGTGGCCTCTAATCACCCTTGCAGCTGTTCCTATGGTTCAAACCATATTTGAACCCCACCAATATGGTGCAGTAATCTTGGAAGATGGGTATTAAGTGTCTTATGATATGTCCGCAAAGTGGCCTGGTGTGTGGCAGTGGCTGGGTAGTGGAGATAGTGTAGGTAAAGGCGGTCGGCCAATGAGGTATTTCTCTGTTACTGGCAGGGCGGCGTTTCTGGGTGTGATCCCTGGGTTGCCGAAGATTGGTGGGACCTCAGAGAAAACAGGATGAGAACGCTATTCGTATAATCTCTCAAACAGAAATCAAAAGAGCTATGCTTGGAGTATCATGTTTCACTCAAGTGAGAGAAAGAATCTGGAGTTCTGACCTCCTTCAAGATGGAGAATCATGGATGCTGTCTCGTTTGCCAAGGCGTCGAAAACCAGATGGGCTGGACATGTAATGTGATTTGGAGACAACCGCTGGACTAGAGCCATTACTGACTGGATTCCACAAGACGTCAGAAGATCGCGAGGCCATCCACCTAAGAGATGGTCAGACTTCTTTGCCAAGACCCTGAGTGATCCGTTTGAGGATCTTTGTGTTCCTAGAGTGAGCAGATGCCATTGGGCTACACTAATACGCGACAGGGACGAATAAGACATTACAGGCACCCTCTGGAGCAAATCGATGAGTAGCAGGATATTAAGTGATCAAGTGATCAAGTGATATTATAACAGGGAAACTCAATATTTAGGGATTTTTTTTTTGTAATGCCAACTATCAACCGAGAGCCTTGTATGTGCAAAGCATGAGTTATTCCCCTGAGCACCATCACCGACCACAATATTTAGCTTCATACTGTCCCACTGTAGCATTTGGTCTGAATAAGCTCACAGTCTGTCATCCATGTGATTGCAAGGGACAGTCTGATTGAACAATTTCTCATGTTTTCACAATGATCTCCAGTATCAATGACCAATAGGTCATCTGTTCCGCATAGACAGAACACAATCTATCTCCTTTCATCACTATCTGTAATTAGCACATTATCTCTTGTTGACAGAAACTAAAATGGAATATTTGGTTTCGGTTTAATTTACACAATTCAGAACTTCATCTAGGGTGAAAAGACAACTTTTCAGTGAGGTGCTGGGAACAAATGGAACCTAGTTGGAAAAACTGAAAATGAAAAATCAAAGAGATACTAAGGATCATTTCAAAACCAGTGGTTCAATGACATCTTCCACAACCTCTTCATTTCTTGATTAATATCAAGAAATTTTCTTTTTTGAGTCATTTTGGACTTTAACTAACATTTAACTGATCAGAGAAGGATTGAATATTGAATATAAGAGAAACCTCTCTCATTTCTTCCAAAAGGGATAAAATATTTCCAGAGTTCTCAATAAAATAACTGAGTATCACTCCTGAGCACCTAGTAAGCAATCAATAAATTCTCCCTGAGTCTTAAAGAAAAGGAAGATGTGTTGTTTATTTAAAGCCCATGTATAAAACTAAGCCATCTGTGCAATTTTATTGTTCCCTGTGGTGAGAGAATTATCAGGGATTGCTAAAGAGATGGTTGTTTAAATATAAACATTGAAGGCCACTGAAACTAAATATTTGAGTGTGCTTGCATGTAAACTGATTAATACATATTTAATTTATACTCAATGGTTAATTAGAGCTACCATCAGGACACACTTCACTGAACTGAAAATCAAGAGAAAAGCTGTAACATTCATTTTCAGGAACCAGCTCTATTTCAAACATGTTTAAATAGGTATTTAAAATGCAGACTCTTTTCCTATGACTGTAACAAAAGGAACTTCACTCAAACACTTAGTTAAAAATCTGTTCAAGCTCCTAATACCTTTTCAACATCTCTAACATAGAACCGCCTCAAATAATAATAAAATCAACAAATACTAGTAAGCATATCAACCTTTAACATGAAGATGACTTTTTATATTTAAGATGCTGTATAGTTTTGAAGCCCCTCAAAAACAGTAATTTAAATTGTACCTTCTAGGAGCCTGAGAGTGTTCAATGTTGTATTAATATTACTGATGATACCAGTATTCATGCGAACAGAAAAGTTTCAATTAGCAGAAGAAAAGTTCCATCTTTTTCTCTCATTAAAGAGGAATGAGCAATGTCAACACAGTTTGATAGGTGAGCATCAATTTGGAGGAGTCCTGATACATGCTGAACTACAGACATGAGCATGCTCGCCTTTGTATAATTAGAACAGTGATGCTTGATGGGATATATGATGTTATAAATTTTCTAGGGCTGGAGCGATAGCACAGCGGTAGAGCGTTTTCCTTGCACACAGCCAGCTTGGCCAAACCAGGTTCGATTCCTCTGCCCCTCTCGGAGAGCCTGGCAAGCTACCAAGAGTATCTCACCCACGTGGCAAAGCCTGGCAAGCTACCCGTGATGTATTCAATATGCCAAACACGTAACAAAAAAGTCTCACAATGGAGACGTTATTGGGCTTGCTCGAGCAAATCGATGAACAACAGGAGGACAGTGTTGAGCTGGACCAATAGCACAGCGGTAGGGCATTTGCCTTGTCAAGTCGGGTTTGATTCCTCCATCCCTCTCAGAGAGCCCAGCAAGCTACCGAGAGTATCTCACCCATGCAGCAGAGACTGACAAGCTACCCATGTTTCAATATACCAAACACAGTAACAAGAAACCATATGCATGCCCTTCGCTGGAGATCCTGATGGACCCCTGGATAAAGGCAGCAGTCAAAGACAAATCTCTCGATGATGATCCCAAAGAGGGTCTCACCCCTCTAGCTTGGTCCCTGTTGCCATAGTCATGGCCAGGCCCCCCCCTCCCCCGCCTTCCACCCCCTCCCTTCACCCCTAGTTAGAATAGCCATCTCATTGTGCCACAGGGGTAGATGAGCCAACATCAATTGACTTGGTTTTACAGGTCGTTACAAATACAGTGTTATAGGGTCAGAGATTGGGGGATAGGGGTCAGAAGAACCTAAACCAAATCTGTCCCTGTCCCCTCACAATCCTTGCAAGAAGCCTTCCTCCAAGATCTTGTGGTCTCTTCTTCTGGAGAGGGAATTTCAGAGCTTTTTCTTTTGCTAGAGATACTGATTTTGTCCATGTTCCCATCTGTTCTGAGCCCCTACATCCCCACTCCCACCCCAGGATTCTGTCTCTGTAGAAGTGTAGCTGTTCAAGTTAACCTACCTGCTACCACCATGGGGACTTAGTTTTAAAGCTGTTCGGGCAAGGGTGCTTTCTTTCCACTTCCCCAGTGCAATGAGACTCTTAGCCTAGGATTGTTTATTCAGTCAGGCTGCGGTTGCTTATTCTGGGGGAAGTAATGCCCTCTCATTTTCCCTGGGATCATGCTCTCGCTTCCATTCCTCACCCCCTTTTTGATGAAGGAACCTTTGTGTGTTATCCCAAGTGCTCTTACTCTGATAAAGTGATCCCTACTTCCATGATTTTAGGGGAAGGAATGGGAGATGGACAGCACCACAGTCCACTACGAAGGGGTTGATTGATGGCTTTTGGTGGGATGGGGTGAAGGAAATTAAGCCTTGTTTGTTCTCTCTCCCCCCAAAAATTATTCAATATGCCAAACACAGTAATAACAAGTCTCAAAATGGAGACGGTATTGGGCCCACTCGAGCGAATCGATGAACAACAGGAGGACAGTGATAGTGACAGTGTGAAATTTTCTAGAAGTTTCTTGGAACTTTTTAAATAGCTATAATACAAAAGAATTGTAGTATTAGCCTATTAGAGATTTCCTATGTCTTTAATAAGTAGACTTAAAGACATCATAAATGAGTCCCAAAACCAAGAAAATATCAGAAATAAGTCAGTCCAAAGCCTTACTTTTTCAAAGAAAAAAAATTGAGCCTTGTTTGAAAAAATTCTCCAAACTTTGTAACTTTATAGAACTGAGACTATAAGAACTGAGACTAACAAGAACCTTCTAACACCAACAGAGTATAGAGCTTCCAAAGAGACAATTGTAGGTGGAGGAGGATGGGGAAGGGATTTGTCACGTAGATCTACATCTTATACAATCTACTTAGCAGATAGTAATAGAGGTTATTGGAGTAGGTCATACTAGTTCTGCACAAATAGACGACTAGAAGTCTTGAATTCCTAAAAGAAAACTCAATGACTCATTCTTGTTATTCAAAGATCCCAGGTTGATATTTTTGACCATTTAAACATCAATTTCCTGATATATTTAGTGAATATACAGAAAATGCATTTGTGTTACTCAATGTATGACACTTCTGGTCATTGTGAGATATACCATGAAGCATAACACATTACAATGACTCACTTAAACCTCTCATTCATCTTACCTTTGACCTTTGATCTCATTAAGCTAAAAATCCAATATATTAATCCACAGTTCTAACACAAAAAGTATGACTATTATATTAGACATTGACTTAACTACAAACATCCTCTTATAATTTAGGTTAAACTATTTTAAGTTACTTACTAAACTGGAAATAAAACAACACACTTCTTTTAAACAAATGTCAAATACAGATTCTTAACAAATTTCAAAATTAGTCATTTAACATGAGGCTGCTTTCTACCAACATTTAACATGCAAAAATTTAGGACAAGGATTACTCAGATGATTACTTTCCTATACTGAAAAGGACTTAATTATCATTACTTAAAAAATGTAACAAATAGACAAGCGAAAGCTACAAAAAGTAAGACAAAAACTACAACTGAAAATACTATGGTCAGTTCAATAGGAAGTTTTTTTATAAAACAGTTAAAGCATGACTACATTTTCACAAAATGACCAAGAATTACATTTTAAAATATGCTGTTTTGAAAACTAATGAAAAGGAATTGACAAGAAATATTTTCTAAATTTTCTATGGAATGAATGAAAATAACATTTTTTGGTAGGAAGAGAGATAGAACAGAGGACAAGGCACTTGCCATGCACATATTAAAAAATAAAAAATATATAGCAAGTTTTTGTTTCACTATAGGGCAGGCTTTAAGAACTTTTCCACATTTGTCATTGAAGAATCTTCAAGGTATGGTAACACAAGAAATCTACTGTTGAGGAAGAACATTTATAGAGAAGTTTCCTTTTATAGAGAAGTTTCCTATGGTTACATGTTAACGAAGAGCCAGAATCCATTGAATTTGGTACTGGAGATGCCAGGCTCCTAACATTTTCCTGTTCTGTGCAGAGTGTTAGAGAGAGTGAAGGAGACGACGACCGTGTCTAGTCAGAGAACGTCTACCTCCAGAGCTCTCTTCTGAAAAGAACGCAGATGCTGGGGAGATAGCTTAGATGGCTGAGAAGTGGCTTCTCATATGGAAAGCCCAGGTACAACCCCCATCACCTCCTGGTCTTCCAAGTACAACTGGAGATGTCTTAGAGCACCATTAGGAGTAGTCCCTGAGCACCTCTGGTTGTAATCCATCGCCCCAAAAGGAAAAGTTTTGCAGGCATTCCTAGCTTTCAGAGTTGTGAACACAGGAAATGATTTATTTCACTATTGAATCATTCAGCAAATATCTACAGAACTCCTTAGATGTGTCAGGCATTGTAATCGCTGATATATCTAGTAATGAGCTACTGAGTTTTCAGTAGCATTAAACACATCTAGTCTGTGAGGATATCAAGGGCTAAAATAATGTTCAAGGTAGAGGAATGAGTGATTACGTACCACAAGTGCGCCAGAAAAAAATATAAATAAAGAGGCTACTAACACAGGAAGGAACTAGTTGGAGTAATAAGAAGAAATGATACCTTACTGACAAGAATAGATTTTTTTTTCTGCATGGTGTATGAGCAGCCACTGACAGTCAGAACAGTGGAATCAAGATGATGTGATGCATGAGAATAGCTAAATACATAGGAGATAACCACAACTTATAATAGAAGTATCTATTAGGGACATTATGTCAGTGTACAGAAAATTTGCCTTTGACTTTAGTCGCATGGAGAAATTGGTAGCAACCAAAAAAACAGAATGATATAATTTCATAATCACAGTAGACATTATGGGTTAGCCATACAAAATTCATAGGCATAAAATTGTTTCAGTGAAAGAGGGGAAGAGAAATTTACTAGTACAATGTATATTAGTAGAGATATTCAACTTTCCACAGTAACCATTACTCCAGGTCAGATTATAGCACAAGTCACATATGTGACAGTAGTAGAGAATAATCATGATCAAAAATTCAAATTCCAGTTGAACAGTGTTCACTCTTACTCAGTTAAACTAATTGTGGCAGCCAATTTGCTTAACTCTTCTAAATCTCATTCTTCTCAATAGCAAACTTTAAAAATATTTTCCACTTTACAAACTTGCTGTATGACACAGTAAATATTTTTTTTGTTTTCTATACTGTGATAATAAATGCAACAAATGAGAACCATAAATCATGAAACCTTTACAAAGAGTACTATCTTTTTTAAATGCTAATTCATTTCCTACAGGGAAATTGGAGCAAGGGATCAAAATTTAAATGTAACCAATTGAAGATAATTCAGTAAAGTGTTCCATGCTATGAACAGAATCACCCCAATCCTTACCATGGTCAACTTGGACCTTCATGATGTGGCCCATCTATGTTCTCCTTTTTTGGGTCATATGGTGCTGTGCCAAGACAAAGTGTTTTGGCCAAGACAGGGTCTCAATCACCTTGGCCCCATAGGTCACTTGCATGAGCTACATAAGTTATTTCCACAAGTATGAAACACCTCATATGTTCATGGTTCATCATTTTCCAGTTCAAACATCACTGTTGGTGAATGTAAATAACTAAACACGCAGAAGGCTGTGTGTTCGCTGGCTCTATCTCACGGCCCTCATTCGGTGCCCTAGAGCTGCTGTGTGTGGCCTGGATCCGACGGCTGTTGGCCAAGGGCAGACGAAGGAAGAAACAAGGGCCAGGCCGGTTGATCTTAGTAGCAGTTTATTACGAGGAAGTTTATCCCATAGAAGAAATTTATGTTATGGAGGGCCCAGGTTCTCTCAAGCACATGTTCCCCTTGCTAGTCTCTCCGTGGTCCATCTTGCAGCCCTGCTCTCTCTCTCTCCAGCTCCCTAGCAGTCTGGGCTGACACTCCACCCAGTCAGGTAGCCAAATCAACATAAGAAAACCCTTCCTCTAAAAGGTATTCTAAAGCCCTTCCAGACTGCTCCAGGCAAAAACACCTCCTTAAGGTGTTTTTTCTCTTTTCCTCAGTCCAATAAACTATCAATAAACTATCAAGTATCAACTACTCCTGAGGCTATGCAGGAAGGACAGAACAGTGTTATCCTACAGGTGAAGACTTTCCTCACCCTGAATAAGTGCATCAAATTCTCCTATTAAATTGCCCACCACTCTTCTCCCTGGAACTCTTGCCGGAGTAGGGATTTTAGATGAATTTGGGTCATTTTATTTATAAAGCAAAGTTTAAAATTTAAGAATGTATTTGCTAAAAATAAAAGGATAAAAGAAGGGTTATGATCACTATCAACACTTTTGATTCCTCTCTCATACCATTAGAGAGTGATAATTTCGTATCAATTAAAACTGATCATGATTCATAAAACCTGAGCAATAAAAATGACCAGTTTAATTTTACTACTTGAAAATATAAAAATTGAATATCACACAGAATTATTCAACAGAACAATTGAAAAATTTAGAGATGGAAATTAAAACATAACCCTATATTATAAATCAACATTGTGGATAAAGATAGATTTAATATATGTTTTCAAATACATTTTAAAAATAAAACACAATGTTTATTGAGATTGTAACATTTATTGGGATTAAAAGGTGTATGAATATTAGCAAAAGATATTGATGTGCATAATACTATTACCTTAGCAATAGTAATTTCAATACATACCCTTAAGGATCAGCAAGCCAATGTTCCAAAGAGAAGATTCATAGAAAAGATAAACTTTGGGAGAGTTCCGCATCAAAAGAGAAAGTCAGAAAAATAGGAAAATACTTAACATATGGTTTGTTATAAAAGTTATAAATCAAATGATGGCTGCATTTACATGAGAACAAAATCTATTTTAATATCAATCTCTGAAAATATACTTATATTTTAAAAATTGCAGTCTATTGATATCATTAGAAAATGTTGATATCAGTTAGTAAATAAATATAGACATATATTTGTGAATGTTGTACTTTGAGAAAATCTCAGAAAACAAATCTGTTGCCATTATCTCATATGTACTATTATAAACACATTCAAGAGAAACTACCATAGTCACTTTTCTGAATTTAAATGTGATCTTTTTAAAATAATTTGATCAAACATCCATGTTATAATATAAAGCCTACCTAGACCTCCTATCCTGTCTTCTCTAGTTTTCTCTGTTTGGGAAGAAACATAACATTTGGGTAAATTCAAGGATTTTATCACTTCTTTCACATTATTGTCTTGCAAAAAGTTAAGTAAAAGAAACTCAAGCTATTGCCCTCCCTGGAAATAATGCTATAAGTCACCAATATTTTCTGAAAATTTGCAACTAGTAGTGTAATCCTGAAGCAGGGAGAACATCAGTGAGAAAATTTGAAGTTATTTGACTTAACTAGTAGCACTGTAGCACTGTCCTCCCATTGTTCATTGATTTGCTCGAGTGGGCACCAGTAACATCTCTATTGTGAGACTTGTTACTGTTTTGGGCATATCGAATACGCTATGGGGAGCTTGGTAGGCTCTGCTGTGCGGGCAGAATACTCTTGGTAGCTTGCCGGGTTCTCCGAGAGGGATGGAGGAATCAAACCCAGGTTAGCCACATGCAAGGCAAATGCCCTACCCACTGTGCTATTGCTCCAGCCCAAATTAACTAGTACTGCTCCCAAAATTATATTTTGGACTATCATTGGTATTGCATGATGCTCTTCTCACTGAAATTCCCAAAATGCAAAGAAAGTCCAAAAGGGGAATCATTAGTAAAGTAATAAACTATATGTTTCCTTCTTGCCCAAGCTGCCACTGTATTTGAAAAAAGATATGGGGTATTCTTAAATAGCTTCCTGCTTTAATTATCTGACTAGTACCTTAATATCCTTACGCAGCTCATTTAGCTGGCTAAACTCACTGGGCTCGAGGAATATTCTAAACACTTTGAAACTCCAGTAGAACATTATAGCAACTTAAAATTATGAAAATAAGCTTTAATGGTCTACCTTACTGAGAAATATCACAGCTCTAGTTTTTAATAAGAATAATCGTTAGCACCTGATGTAAATGGTACGGTGGCCACATAAACTTTAAGAATTTTAAATTCTTTGTAATGAGAACTTGGCTGCTTAAAATATGCTTCTCAAATAATTGAGACTCCTGGCCTTGCAATTCAATGATGTCCAGATAATACATCTAATGTCTTTAAATGTGTAAAAATGTGTCCCATGACTTTCTACTGACCATCTTTTCATTTCCTGAATGTAAATGGCTTCATTAGCCAAGATTGCCATTGGCATAAAGCATCGAACATGTCTAAAAGTGTATCTTCAATGCTTTAATAATTCTTGGGCACCTTTTGAGAATTTTAATGTCTCTTTTAAACTGTCATTTAGGAAATTAACTAATGAAAAAAGAAAAGAAAATCACAGCATAGCTGAGGCAAGGTAAAACTCAGAAATTCATGCTGGAATAGAAACAGGATTCCTCCCTCTCCCAACTAGCAGTCATGTGAAAAATTGTCTGAAAACGTTTTTGAGGATAAGAGAAAGACAGTGTTTTTGAAGGTGCATCTCTAAAAGAATTCTTGAATCAAAAGGAAATCTCAAGAAATCCTGAGGGAAATAGGAAAACGGAAATGACAGAACTGTGCTCCCACTCCCCATCTGCGCTAATCTTTTGTCATAACTCGTAATAAAGAGTTTTGCTTCTGATTGAATTTCTAATCAAACCAAAGAGCCCAAGTGTATGTTTGTATTTGAAATGAAAAGGCGATAACTATTTAGAAAAGTGTACTAATTCGGGAATCAGTCAATAGTTACTTTATAAAACAAATAAGGCCTTTAGTGATGGAGACTTTGCTTTGAATGTTCATAAAGTTCATGACCCTAGTGTTACCTGTGCAGGTCCAGCGTTTTGTACCTAAAAATGCATGCTGATGACTGTACAGACCAATAGAATCTTGTCCTGTGAGAAAGAAAGAAATCCATTGGTCCTAGCTAGAGGGATAGTACACACGTGAAGGAGCTTTCTTTGCATGCAGATGCCCCTCGTTTGATCCCTAGTCACTGGGGAGCAACAATGATCCTTGAGTACAGAACCAGTAGGAAGCCCAGAGTACTGTTAAGTGGGTATGGCCCAAAGGCCAAAAGAAAGGCTGGAGGGAGGGAGGGAGGAAGAAAAGAACTAGACAGGGAAAAAGGAAATGAAGAAAGGAAGAGAGAGAGGAGTCAGGGAAGGAAGGAAGGAAGGAAGGAAGGAAGGAAGGAAGGAAGGAAGGAAGGAAGGAAGGAAGGGAGGGAGGGAGGGAGGGAGGGAGGGAGGGAAGGAGGGAGGGAGGGAGGGAGGGAGGGAAGGAGGGAGGGAGGGAGGAAGAGGAGGAAAGAGAAAATGGGTGAGAAAGAACAAGAAAGAGAGAAAGGAAAAAGTTAAGAGAAGGGAAAGGAAGGGAAGGGATGGGAAGGGAAGGGAAAGGAAGGGAAGGGAAGGGAAGGGAAGGGAAGGGAAGGGAAGGGAAGGGAAGGGAAGGGAAGGGAAGGGAAGGGAAGGGAAGGGAAGGGAGGGGAGGGGAGGGGAAGGGAAGGGAAAGGGAAGGGAAGGGAAGGGAAGGGAAGGGAAGGGAAGGGAAGGGAAGGGAAGGGAAGGGAAGGGAAGGGAAGGGAAGGGAAGGGAAGGGAAGGGGAAGGGAAGGGAAGTAAAAAAAAAAGGAGAAAGGAAGAGAAAAAATAACCACCAAGCTGCCAGTTTCTCATTCAGCTTTGTCCTATTTGCATTGCTTATGATTAAAATTCCATGATGAAATAGAAACTATACAAACTGTGGCTAATTATATTCTTATATTACTAATTGGTCTTTCTCTGGACTCAGGAAGCCATGACCTCTCTAAGGTCTAAGTCCTTGAAATAACTAGAAATTCTTTAGTGATAGTGTTGAGTCACCTTGGGAAATCTGATGAGGTCTTCTTCCAAATCTTCAATTATTTCCATTCTGCCTTCTTCCCAATTTACATTGCTATAATTTGCCCTTTATTAATTATTAATAATGCATGTGATCTCTATTTTGTAGATAAAACTAATTCAAAATGAGATGTATTTTTTAGTGCAGAGAGTAAGTGTGGGATTATGAATTCCTTGTAAATGTGAGTAGAGCAAATACATAATTAGTATGATAATGCATAAGATCATCTAAAACTGTTACAGGAGACAAAAAAACTAATTTTTTACAGTAGTTTGAGTAACCTATCCACCCACAATTTATTCATTTCTTCTACATAGTTTTGTCATTGGTGGTGGTGGTGATGGTAGTGTTGGTTGTAATGTTGGTATTGAGTAATTCTCTACTTTGTACGTTTGGTGTTCCCACAAAAGTGTGCCTTTGAAAGCACTAACCATTGCCTCTTCTTCAGAACAACTAAACTAGCAGGACCAAGTGACCTCTGTGTACAGTTCCAACAAGTCCCTCAATAGACTGGTAAGAAATCAGGTTGTAGCAATTCTATTTGGATGAGTTATTATATCACCAAAAGCTTGAGCTGTCCAACATGTTAAAGCAGGTAGAAAATCAACCGCATTTTGTGAGAATTATTTATATTATCAAATGTTAACTTGAAGGAAGTGCATAAAAGTTTTACCCTATCTTCTACTTGAGAATGGTATTGTTGAGGGTCTTTTCACAAAACATTTCTGCGTATTTGAACATTCCCTAAATATTAGAACAGCCCCCCAACCCCAGCCGAGTTCACTGTTAAAGTTACAGACGGGGTGAGTGAAGGATCCTTTGGAATCTCAACGGTGGCAAACACTGCTCTGTCTTATGTTTATTGTGTATTTGGGGGAGCCTTTGTGGATAAGAAGGAAAGAGGAGATATTAAGTGCCTCTGGGAGGACATTTGAGAAAACTGTGTTTGTTTCTACTGGTGATTATTTCCAGTCACTTGTTTTCCATTTACTGTAGCACTATCTGCCTTAAAATAGAATTTCCTGAAAGGAAAATGACCATAAACATTCGATCATGAGGAAACTTAGATGCTTTCTAACCTCAGCAGAAAATTAGGTTACTGTGCATTTTATATTTCTTGGAAAAGTGCTGTTATCATTCCCACCAAAACATTTGATATAAATGTAGTGATGAGTTTTATCAAAGGAAAGCTCTTAAATTCTCTGTAGCTCTGGGGACATTAGATTATTTAACAAGTCTGGTTGATGTTTTGAATACCTTTCCCTTCATAATCACATTACTTTTGTTTAAAAATAAATTTAATTTAATTTAACAACTGTGATCTGCAGTTATTCATAGATGAGTTATAGGCATATAATATTTGAGCATCAGTACCACCACCAGTGTCAACTTCCGTTCACTGGTGTCCCCATATTGGGCTCCTTCCCCCTTTCACCTTGCCAGGCACTTTGCAAAGTTCCAGTGGTAGCAGCTTAGAACTTATAATGTGTGTGTTGTTGAGTCTGTGTTTTGGGGCATATAATTATACTGTACTCCCATGTCACCAGTATAACTGAAGCCCTGACTCCTGTTTGCCTATCTATAACGTCAATTTCTCTTCTCCCGCCAAATCCACCCCACACTGATTTCATTCCTTCTCTCTCTCCTTCACCTCTATAAACTCTGGGTTCATGGATGATCTGTGCATCACCCCTTTACTAAATTTCCTTATCCAATTATTCTATATACTACAGATTAGTGAGATCACCCTGTGTTTGTCTTTTTCTTCTGGCTTAATTCACTCAACGTGACATCTTCCAGTTCCAACCAAGCTGTGACAAATTTCATGATTTTATTATTCTTATAGCTGCATAATATTTTATTGTGTGTGTATATATATATCACATCTTCATAATTCATTCTTCTGTCATTTGATATCTGGATGTTGATTCCATATCTTAGCTATTGTACTGGTGCAGCAATGAATAATGGTGTGCAAATGTCCTTTTAAATGAACGTTTTTAAGAACCTGGAGAAGATGCCTGAAAGTACAACTCCTGGGTCATATAGCAGTTCAATTATAAGATTACCGAGGAGACTCTCTATACTGTTTTTCACATGGGTTGAACCAGACATATCCTCAATAGCAGTACCACATTAATTCTTTCATTATTTTCAGAAGATTTATGGATCCTCTCCAAAACTCTCATTTTTCCAACCCTCTACCACTTCCTGGTTCAGATGCTTGCATGAAAAGGTATCCCATCACTGTTTCTGGCTATTGAATTCATTTTTTTGTTGAACTTAACTTCATTGAAATAATGTATTTTCTTTTTCCTGTGGCCTTTTTCTGATTTCCTAGTATATTACTTGACTACAATCACTCAACAGATGTTTGCTGGTTTAATTAGCAAGAGTGTTAAACTAATCAAAGTTAAATTCTTATAAAATGTGTGTCATATAGATCCTGGAAATTTGAACAATGAATCCACTTCCAGTGATGCCTATGTGCTAATTATATGAACCTTTGAGTATGTTACAACACAAAGGGAACCTGGATTGGATGACTAGAGATAGGTAGAAAGTGTGATTTGGGGAAGATTATCCTGATGAGCCCCAGATGTGAGGAATGAAACTTTAACATAGTAGAGGAGGACAGAAAAGCAAACAGAAGATAGAATTATCAGAGAGGAAATGTTGCTCTGGAGATGGAGGAACTTGGATTCCAGAAAAGAGAGAAGACAATGAGATATATCATTTCCAAGAGGCCCCAGAAGGTCTACAGCCCTGAAAACAAAACTTGATTTTAATTCAATAAGATGATTTGGGCATCAACCCTTTACTACATTTCCTTATCCAATTAATCTACATACAACAGATAAGTGAGAAAATCATGTATTTGTCTTTTTCTTCTGGTTTATGTCACAACATGGTATCTTCCAGTTCACTGGAACATTGATGAACTAGACACTAGAACAGTTCTAGTTCACTAGAACATTCATCTTCAGAAATCTAAGACAAAAATTATATTATGCTGCATCATAAATTGAAGGTGAGGTTTTGATGGAACTAGTAGAAAACTAACACAAACTTAAACCATATGTGCACCAAAAAGATGGTCTAATATTTTATAGTCATCTGTGTCACAAAAAATTTTACACTCTTACAGTCTCTCAGATAATCTTTAAGTAAATCATCTTAATAAGTGTATTATGCTTAACAAATAAAAATATTAATCCAAATATTTAGATGGAGAGATTTTCAGTAAAAATCGCTCTCAGCAAATAACACAAATATACATGGCAAATATTGAGCATATATATTTGTGACCTAAATTATTTATGTTTATGACACTACTGTATGAAAGAAAATCCAGTTGAGCTCACTACTAATAAAATCACTTGAAGATATGCCCAATAATTTTTTCCATTAAAATGGGCCAGAAAGATATCTCAATGCTGTGGTGTGCGTGCTTGGCATACCAGCATGCAGGAAGCCTGGATTTGATCCCTGGCATCAGTTAGTGCTCAGAACACATCCAGGAGAAACCTCCATGCACTGAACATGGTATGGTCACCCACGCACAGCCAGATGTGGACCCCAAAACAAATCAAAACAGAAAAATATGCTTATTAATAGCTTAATCTAATTAGTCATATAAGTGATGCTTATTTTCACATTATCCTCTCTGCTAATAATTTTTTAAAAATACTAGACAGCCGATACTCTTACATGAAAGCAATGATTTTTTTATATACCTATTCAAAATTTTTGCTTTTAAATTGTGGTCACACCAATAATATTCACAAAAAGTTCTTTCTTGTAAAAGTTCCTGTTTTCAGAATGAACAATTTTATGTAAAATGAGAATCTGTCTTCAATTAATTATTCTTAGATACTATAGAATGGAACTTTAAATTTTTTTTACTTGCCATCATAAAGGTTTCATCATATAAATAGGTATGGTTTTACCAAAATATATGTGAAGCATGTCTGTGTACAAAATAAAGTTTTGTTTGAGTATAAAATGAATGTATAGTATCACCTTTCGTATCTATCAAAAAATAAAATTACCTGAGTATATGATAATGATATAAAATTAAAATGTATTTAAATCCTGGCATCACAAATACAATAGATTTAAAATTCAATTAAAATGTGTACCTCAGAACACTTTTGGTCTATGACACATATAGAGTCAAGAGTTTGTGGTAGATTCATTATTATTTTAAGGAGTGGGGGGAATGGAGAGCACAACTCACGATGCTTGGGCCCATATGGGATGCTGGGGATTGAATTCAGGTTGGCAGCATGCAAGGTAAGCACCTTACCTGTTAGGCTATTGCTCCAGTCCCATAGTTTGTGGTAGATGCATAAAAAGTAACACAAAATGTGAAATTGATTTCAAAATACTAATGGATTCATGGATTGTCTCAATTTCTATTTTATCTGATTTTCACATTTAGTTTAAACTTTTCTATTCATTCTAAGATTCCTTAAAGAATGCATTATTCCAGAACATGGTTGATGGTGATGGTTGTCGTCGTTGTCGTTGTCTTCTTCTTCTTCTTCTTCTTCTTCTTCTTCTTCTTCTTCTTCTTCTTCTTCTTCTTCTTCCTCTTCCTCTTCCTCTTCCTCTTCCTCTTCTTCTTCTTCTTCTTCTTCTTCTTCTTCTTCTTCTTCTTCTTCTTCTTCTTCTTCTACACACTCAACAGTAATTTTGAGTAGAGAAAATAAAAAGACATTAAACTTCCTTGAAATCTTCACCATCACTATAAGTAACTCAGACTTGTATCAAAATCAAAATAATGTTAGTTTTTCAAACCTCCCATCATCACTTTTTTTATTACTTTTTGATAATAACTTTGGGGTAGATAAGTTTATATTTAAATTAAGGATAAACCAGCATAATTATTAAATGACCTAAATTAAGAAACCGTGAGTTTCTTAACCAGGATTGGAGGCAAGTTTTTCTGATTATAACAGAAACAAACAATTTTCTCTAAATTAGGTAGGTATTTCTAATATAACATGACTCCAATATTTGTTTGGTCTTTCTTTTGGCATTCTGAACTAGTATGCACTTTCTCCTATTTCTCTTTTGGGACAAAATCAAGAACCTGTCATCTTAAGATCTCAGAGCTCAAACAGAATAGAAAATTGAATCGTTTGTTGAGATGACATATTCCAAGGGTATTAAAAAAGCTCATAACTCAGAAGACATTAACAAGTAATACAAAACTGAATGTGGTGTCAGTTCAAGGTAGAGAAACTAAGGAAATGGGATGAGTTCATTGAAATGATGCCAATATCATAATTCAAAATTTGTAGGCAAGAAAGTATTAATAGTATATGAGAAAAGAACAGGAAGAAGGACAATTTTAATGACATTGTATATGATTTTGAAATCTTAAGGCAATATTTTAATAGAATTCAAAAGGTAGACATAGATTAAGTCACGCATATATAACCATGATTAATGGTGCTTAGTTCTTTTTACATCAACCTCATTATAGTGCATTTCTATGTAACAAAATTTTAGGAGTATAATTAGATTAATCAGGTCAAATTTATGCAGTGCTGTAATGACCCCAATCAGGATCACAGAATTTTTTTCACCTCCTCCCACCCCCAAATTTATTTGCTTTAAATTTCAATAAGTAAGCTTTTGCATCTGGTTTCTATCACCTAACACAATGGTTTGGAGCTGCATCTTCACTGTTGCAGGTATTAGTGGTTGCTTTTGCTTGGATTAGTTATTTTCAATTTTCTCCACTATTCATATTTTAACATATTTTTTGTTTTGATTTAATTTGTTTTGCTTTGGGGCTGCATCTGGCGGTGCTCAGGGTTTACTCCTATCTTTGCACCGAGGCAAGTTCAGGGGACATTATGGGATGCTGAGGATTGAACCTGGGTTGCTGAGTATAAGGTTCTATCCACTGTACTATTGCTCAGGCCCCTAAAATGGCTTTTATGTTAAACACATGTATGAATAACTTCATATCAGTTGGGGTTTTTTTGTATTCCAAATGTCTCCTGATTCTCCCATTTTCCGATTCTTCCAAACCCACAGAACCAGCCATAGGATTTTTTTTTGTCAGTACATTTCTATTCCAGGATCATAAAAGGAAACTACTCTTTCCATTCTTGACCCACTGACCACTGATGTCTACTGCTCTTGTGGCCAGTCCTTTTGACTCACCTTGTTTTACTCCCTTCTATCCTGATGATGGACAGCATCTTATCTTCAAATCTGTGTCCTTGAGAATTAGGTCTTTTTCTAGGTCATATATTCCGGAATGTTCAATAGCCATGCTGGTCTGGAGCTGTGACATGGCTCACAATCTGTTCTACTTGCAAGCCAACATACATATTAGTTCATCGCAGTTTCCTGGATCTTGGTAAAAATTGTGAGGCTCCCAGGTCAGAAACAATGACCTTTATTTCTCATGGGAGAGCAACTAGCAGGGCTTGGTTAAGGCTGTCCCTAATCCCCCTCACCCCACACATGCAGTAACATGAATTCCTGGGAAGCACTGCATATGCTATGGATTGTGTCATCTATAAAATCTGTCACTTTAAGAAGGTCTCATTGTTTGGAGCAACTTCAAGCAAAGCTGTCTACTGCCCATATAGTATGAGTAGCTTTATCACCCTGAAACCAAGTCAATTCTGTACACAGACATAATATGTATGTTGATTGCATATATCCTTAAGAATACCTTGTACATCAGTGGTCCACAAGGGCTCCATGCAGAAACATGAGAGCATGCAGAGTATTGTCTCCCAACAGCTAACATTTACACAAGTCTCCAAAAGCAGCATTTTCCTTCCTACCTCCAAGATATCCTTCATAACTGCTCTCATTTCAGCTAATAATATGACTCAGTCTAAAAATATGAGAATCAGACCCATTTCATTAATTCTGGATATGCATAATTCTGGATATGCAGATTCAGGGCTGGAGCGATAGCACAGCGGTAGGGCGTTTGCCTTGCACGCAGCCAACATGGCCAACCCGAGTTTGATTCCTCCGCCCCTCTCGGAGAGGACGGCAAGCTACTGAGAGTATCCCACCCACACGGCAGAGCCTGGCAAGCCACCCGTGATGTATTCGATGTGCCAAACACAGTAACAACAAAATCTCCAATGGAGACGTTACTGGGCCCGCTCGAGCAAATTGATGAACAACGGGAGGGCCTTTACTTTTACGTATGCAGATTCAAGTATCTCATTCTTAGAAACGAAATCTCTCCTAACTATATCTTTACAAATCTTGCTCCTCTACATGCTTCCTATGATTTATAATTTCAACACTCATAGACACTGTCCTGAACAGCTGGAATTGTCCAGATCAGTGGTTCTTCAGGTCAGCCACCTAAGCAAAACCAGAAGATTTTAATGTTTTTTCTTTGTTTTTATTTCTGGGTCAAACCTGGTGGTGCTCAAAGCCTATTCCCAGTTCTGCTAGGGTGATGGGGGCTTGGGGATGGGTTGGGGAAGTGATCTCTTCTGACAGTGCTCATGGAACCTTTTTATGCTGGAGATCAAATCTGGGTCTCCTGCATGAAAATAGCTACTCAATTTGATGACAGATCTCAGAAAACTTTTTAACATGCATACTCTGGGAACTACAGACCTTCAGAGCTTCTAGACCGGTGTTCTTATTTTTTTTAAGCCCTCCTGGTCTTCATGAAAGTAGATAGATAATATCTGTTTATATATACATATATATTGTTTAAAATTATTGTTTTCTATCATCTACTCCTAACTCCCTTAAAATAACCCTGTCATCAGGGTGAACCAATGAAAGTACAAATCTGTTTTTATCACATGCCATTAAAAATTTAATATTTGCATAAACTGAGTCTCACTTTATAGAAATTTCTCCAAAACTCCATCTTGATAGCCCCAATCTATGGCTATCTTATTTCCATAACTTCAAAGCACCTGTGCATTTGGGATAACATATTTTAAGAGGTAAATAGTGCTGAAACTCATACTATACATTAGGGGATTGAGTTTTTATTCTACTAAGTACTAATTTTCTCTCTTGGATGAAGTGACCAGGCTCTCTAAACTGATCACATCCTCAGCAGAGTTGGGACAATAATGGTGTTGACCTCAGATTAGCTGCATTATTTAATTCAAAAGACCTTAGTGATCACTGAGCATAGTCAGTTCTACTTAGGAAGCTCAGACTTTATTTTTCATTAAGTCCATTTAACTTCTAAAAACAACTGGTTGACTTTTTGTTACTATGAGTGATCACAATTACTCTGTCATTCCAGTCATGCTTAACATATAAAATTGTTAATAAAAGCTCATATCACTGGGCTTATCTTTAGTTTAAGTGAGCAAAACTGACAAAGAGTGTGTTTTCAATTAGTCTTTATGATCTAAACTCAGTTGAAATGTCACCAACCCCAAATAGAAAATCCAGTATGGAGAATACAAGCAGAAAAAAATCTGTATAAATAGAAGCTTGCTCTGGAGAGTAGTAATATATATCTAAATCCCATAGGTAACAAAATTATTTCAGCTAACATTGATTGGGCACCTGTTTTATTCTGCTCCTGGGAATATAAAGATTGATAAAATTTAATTCTTGTCTTCTAGGAGCTCAAGGCCTAGGGGCAAGAACACATAAACAGATAAATTACAATGATGTATCACGGAAAGATAAGTGCTACTGAAATTGCGGACACAGATTTGATAAGGGCACCACCTGGCCAGAAGGAATTAGGGAAATGTTGTCTCCAAACTCGTAAAATAAGGTAGTACACAGTGAGGATATCAAAAATACAAACTGACAGCATAATGGACCATTTTGTCTCTTTAAAACCTCTTTTTTTAACTGCCCAATAAAGTTGGTGGCAACAGCTTCCTGTTGCATAGAAAAGAAATAACTCACTCAGGAAATATTTCTCATTCAATTCGGACTGAGGATTGATAAGATCTTGACAAATGCTCTGTTGGGAGGTTTGCCAAGAGATATTTCTAACTGAACAGCACCTTCAAGAAGTAGGACATGCATGCCCATCAGATTCAGGGCAAGAACACTTTCTGTCCTCCTGAAAGTAGAACTCATTAGCAGAGAGGACGCCGTGCTTCCCAAACTGGATCTATTTTAATGTGCACTAATCATCTCAGAAGACAGTGAGGCCCTCAGACATGACATGCTGGAAAGGACACGGAGGAACATGACAAATTGAAATCTTCATAAAATGAGGAAGATCAACATCTCTACGAAGCTTTTTAATA
The DNA here is from genome assembly GCF_029834395.1 of Sorex fumeus. Taxonomy (NCBI): domain Eukaryota; kingdom Metazoa; phylum Chordata; class Mammalia; order Eulipotyphla; family Soricidae; genus Sorex; species Sorex fumeus. The sequence continues at coordinate 2,012,373 of NW_026606149.1, read as the reverse complement.
GAGGGCGAGATTCTCTGGAAGAGTAAATGGCAGTGTCTCAAGTAACAAAGGACACTGAGATCTAAGAATGTCAAACTAACCCTATCCCCTAAGTGGACATGATATTGCGATTGTCATTATAAACAACATTAAAATGGCAGAATTAATGTTTGGATTCTATTAAACAGTCCAGTCATTCCACTGGAGGTTATTTTGCCTTTATTAATTTTCAAGGTGGAATATTCTCCACTACTGACCAAAATGTATACATATTTCAGAGAAGGTATTAGAGAGATTTACAGAAGAAACAACCTTTCGGTTTTGGACCACAACTGATGGTTCTCAGGGCATATAATCCTGGCTCTGTGCTCAGGGCTCACTCCTGGTTTGAGTTGTGGGACTATCTGGGGTTCGAGGGATCTAATCAGGGTTGGCCATATGCCAGACCAATGCCCTACCAGCTGCAATATCTCTCCAGCTCCCTATACTTAAAAAAAAATCTGCTCATCCTTCTAGAAAATTCAATAGAAACAAACCCCAGAGTGACCCTAATATGGAGCAATAACTTCAATCCTATTACACTTTTAATCACCACAACTTCTCTTTGAAAAACCAAATCTGAGTTCGATTTACAAAGTGTTTACCAAAAAAATGACCAGATGTGCTTGATCCCCACCCCTATGACCCAACAGCCCAGCAATGACACAACATCCAAGTATATGCAAAGCACACAAGAATTTGGGTCCACCACTCGCCCCTGGCCTAGGTGAGCTCAAGTGAGGTTTTCTGGTTTCCTTGAGTCTCTCGTGCAAGTCACTGTGTTCCTCCGTGGCACTCCTGAGTGGTTCTGGCCATAGATTATTCTGTTGCCTCGCCCTGACGCTGTGTTCGGTGATAAATCATCCAAGTGCGCGCAGCTCTGATGAGCTGTTGCTTCAGCACACCATTGAAACTGTCACTGGCATGATGCATGAGGAAGGCATACTGATGATGCTTTACGCAAAATGGAGCCGCCTGGGGAACAAAAGCTTCCTGAGAAGATTCAACATAATTACCCGGTGAAAGTCAACCCGCACACTGCGTGCTCGGAAACATTCGTGGAAATGGCAAATCACTTTCCACAAATGTGTATGATTTCTGAGAGCTTGTCATCAGGTGTCTTCCCTGGGCTCTAGATTGATCTAGTCTAAAAAAAAAATTTTTTTTTTAAAGTGAAAGCAAAAGGGTGGAATTAGAATTCACCTCAAATGTTTACGTGTAGGTAAGCTGAGAATCTCTATTATTTTCAACTTCAGGTTAATTTGCCAAAGGAGCGCATCAAAGTTTACTTACAGTATAAATAAAGAAAATACTCCTAGGTGATGCAGAACTTTTGGCGGAAAACATCAGATCTCTGCTTAAAATCAGAGAGGAATCTATTCTCTTCCTATGTCATGTTCAAATTTCTATGTGCCTCCACTTTTAATCATGACTGCTAGGTCAGTTTCCCAAGTGATTCATTTAATTTAAAAATAGCTGTTAGATCCTCATTCATCTTTCCTAAGGGGCAGAAAAAATTTTAATGCATGTTTTTCGCAAATTCGAAGAGAACAGAAAGCATGTCTCTTTCTGAACCTTGGTCATCTGTATGCAATCAATGGTAAATAATTATTTGCCAATTTACATTAACTCACCTATTTTTATGTCCCTTATGATTTTAGTTGACGCCCATGGTATATCGTTCAACCTGGATAGGTAAATTAAGGGAGCAGAGATTATTCTACTGGAGACAAGAAATTTCTTGTTTAGATATTTGTTAACATTCAAGTTATAATGCCTTTTAAAGAGTAGTTTAGTCTCATGTTTCTAAAACTTTTTTCCAATGTGAGCTTTTGACCTTGTTCCCCTCTGATGTACCTCACTCCATAATACTGACTGATATCCAAACACTGGTCTATGATACGCCCCCCCCCCCCCCGCACGTACAATATGGTGGGCTGTGTGGTCCCTGGTTAAAAAAATGTTGTTTTAGGGGGCTGGAGCAATAGCACAGCAGGTAGGGCGTTTGCCTTGTACACAGCTGACCCAGGTTCGATTCCTAGCATTCCATACGGTCCCCTGAGCACCGCCAAGGATAATTCCTGAGTGCAGAGCCAGGAGTAAACCCTGTGCATTGCCAGGTCTGAACCAAAAAAACAAACAAACAAAAAGAAATGTTGTTTTAGACTGCCATATAGTCCATTAGTCTATATTTTAGTTCTCTTTCCTACAAAAGTAAGTTGACAGAAATTTAATGTTTGTTCATATTTATCCAATTTTTATGAAACTCCATCAGAGATAAATTCAAGAGATTTTCTCAAAGAAAATATTTGAAATGTGTATTTCTTTTATTTGCTTGAACTGATGGGAAATTGAGGCTCATCTCTAAAAAAGGCCATGAAAGTTGTCTTCCATTTTTCCTTTATTATTTTGTCAGTCTCCTGAAAATTTCTTAAATGAGCTCTGCCCTGCAATGTTGACAACTTAAAACATCTCAGTCTTAATAAGATTTTGATGAACTCATAGTCCTTTGACTAAAAACATTTACCTCTTTTTATCTGCTGCATAAAACTTATCTCAACCATACTGATATCCTGGAATTATAGCTCAAGTGTTGGCTATGAGTTGGGACAACCTCTCTTGTGACCAACTTTGCTTTCTGGGAGAGGGCAATTAATATTTTAAGCCAGATTGAACTCCCAGCATGGGAAGTCGGGTATTTGGGAGTGATAAAAGAAAATCCCAAAAATTTTCATCGACTGTGGCCTCTGGTTACTCAGCATTTTGTATCTCTAGTAAATGCAGAAAGGGCAGAGTCCATTTATTTAAAGGCAGCTAAAGATGAAACCAAGTTGCTTATACTTTTTCTTGAGTCTGAACTTCACATTTCAGATGTTTTGGCAAAAGGCCAAGAAATGTAGAATTAGAGGCTAAAGTATAAAATATCTGGGAATTGAGTTTAGTCCTCTCTGACCTTTAATTCAACAACGAGTTCAGAGGGCTTGCTGGGGCAGGTGCAGTGCTAGAGAACAAAACATGATCCATGAATTGGTAAAAAAAAAAAGAGATGCACTATTTTGATGCATTTTTTATTTAGTTTTAAAATAGTTTTTTTATAGAGTATCACCTAGGTTATACAAAAAGCATTATACTACATCCAAAGAAAGCAATTAACACCTGATGGGAGGTGTGGTTTGATTATCAAGTAAATTGTTTCACCTGATGGGATAAATTTTGTTTATAATATAATATAGATTTGGCTCTAAACTATTTTTATACAGATAGTTGTGTTTGAATCATTTGAGAGTTGAACGCTTTGCATCTCCTTAAAATTCTGTATATTCCTTAATTTGTAAGGACCATATGTTTTGAAAAAAAAGCATTTAAACATAAGAAATAATGTTAATTTCATAGTCATTGTTTGTTTATAAATGCACTTGTCGCTAAACTGTTTTTGCTTGGGATCAAGCATATGTTTTTACTCTTCTTAAATCCCCTACATATTTGCATCAGGAGTGAAACACAAATTCTTAAGTCAAGACAGACAGAAAATCATTAGAGAAATTATTCTATTTTCATATAGAATATGAAATCGCTGGAACAATAGCACAGTGGGGAGGGCATTAGCCTTGCACACAGCAGACTCGGGTTCAATTACTCCATCCTTCTTGCAGAGCCCGGCAAGCTACCGAGAGTATCCTGCCTGCAAGGCAGAGCCTGGTAAGCACCCCGTGGCATATTTCATATGCCAAAAAACAAGTAACAACAAGTCTCACAATGAAGACATTACTGGTGCCTGCTCAAGCAAATCGATGAACAACAGGAGGACAGTGCTACAATGCTACATTCTATTTTCATATAATACATAGATGTTTGTTTGCCAAACATTGTGTATATATCAATTTACATATTACACATAGTCACCAATTCTTGTACATAGGTGCTAAGTATTCCTTCTGTCTCTTTCTTGGAGAATTCAAACGAACCCACAACAGTACAATTTCTAACTAAATTGCATGTTGGCTGGGACTCATGTTCATCTGGATAATTGGAGTGTGCTCTTTCAAATATTGATAAGCATAATGTGATGGAAAGAAAATATGTTGCATGGAGATAGACCAGGTGTTAGAAACTGTTTCATCCACTTCTGAAAGCATGGATTCAGTAGATTTGTTAATGTCAATGCTCTAAGTAGAAATAATGGTGCCAAATAGAAACACTTGCCCTAGTGTTCAGTAAGTGAGATAACTCTTAAAGAATGTGGTCGGGTTTGGAAGAAGTCAAGATACTGACATATTTCTGACTGGTTAAACAGGGGCATACAGTGTGATGTTAAGGTGTTCTGATATATATATATATATATATATATATATATATCGATTATGTCAGTATTAAAAATCCCAAGGACACTAGACACAAGGGTCAGGAGTATTACTCCATATTTGGAAGCCTGCCTCATGAGGAAGGGGAGGAGGGAGCTGGAATAGAGAATGGATCACTAAGTCAAGGATGGTTGGAGGGATCGATCATTCAGGATGGGAGATATGTGCTGAAAGTAGATAAAGGACAAAATGTGTTAGCTTCTCAGTATCTATATTGCACATAATAATGCCCCAAAGTAGAGACAGAGTATGGGGAAAATTGTATGCAATTAGATAGAGTCAGGGTTAGGATGTGGGTAGAAGTGTAATGAGGACATTGGTAGGGGAGAATGTGCACTGGTGGAGGGATGAGTGTTTAATCATTCTATGACTGAAATTCGAACATGAAAACTTTGTAACTCTGTCTCAAGATGATTCAATTTAAAAATAAAAGGTGTTTTCTTATGAGATAAGGCTTTAGGGGAGGTCATTCATAGCTTTCATGGTAAAATAAAAAGCAAATAACTCCTTCCAGTTTGAATATCATACATGCTAACTTCATGACATAATCTAAAACTCAATGCCATTTCAGAACACAGTATCATACAGAGCAGGGAGAAAATTATGATTTGAGTCTATGAAAGTGGGAAATAGGTAAAATGGTTGTTCAGACTTGGTCTCTTTGAAGCCAAACATATACTTTTGTCTGGATATCCAAAGCACAGGATACCAGTTTATCCAGCGTATGCAAAAGTTTGTCTACTATACTTTACACAACCATTTTAATCTACCAGAATCTTGGTTGAAATCAAAGGCACTATGTGTAGCTTTATTTGATCAAGGTTTAAAAACATTATAAATTGAAAAGTCTGGTGAAAACTGTTAACAATAGTTCTTTAAATGTCTTCGACGATTACGGCAGTATTAAAAATCCTATTTTCTTCATATGAAAATTTATGATATCTCATCAGGACATGATAGAATGTGTGTGTGTGTTGTTTAGGGTAGTGTCACTTTGAGTATCATCGCATTTGGCTTTACACATATCTCGTTCAGTAATTAAGCAAAACTGAACATTAACGAAAATAATCTGAAACAGATTGCAATCTAAAATAGAAATAATGAAGATTGAACAGTGCCTCAAAATGTTACAGAGCTGTAGCACATTATCAAATCATGTTCAGAATTATTATAGAAAAAGCGAAGGACTTCAACAGAAAATACCTTATAGAAATTCTAACTTTTAAATTGTAGTACCTCACCCAATTTTGTACATAGTAGAAAATATATCTCCGGTTTTAATAACAAGGAAAGAAATGCATTATAAATGTCTTTATACTATATAAAGTTGATCCATCGATATAATCTATAACAACCTGGGTATTCATACAACTTTTAAAATTGTTTCTAATTCCTTCCCTCACACTTGATAATTTCTGTTCTCACTCCCTTAACAGGTTGCAAATTTAATGTAAAAAAACACATTACCATATCATTGAAGAGCATTTGGGATTTTTAAAGGACAATTGAATTATTTTCAGCTTGCTTGCTTTGAAGGCCACCCTAACTTTATCATAACAGTCAGATGATTTAGGCTATTTTACTTTGTTTCCCTTGATTTAAGTTTTCTTTCTTCATATACGTCTCATTATAAATTATCTGAATGATCATTCAGCCCTGGAATGGCCAACTGCCAGCCTGTGGTATGCACTTTATTTCCTGAGGTTCTCTCGGCTCCCTATAAAAGACTCTGTTCTCTCTAGAGCTTGTTTATTTTTCCCGACCTTTTAATAAATGACCTTACTTCAGTAAAAAATAAATAACATGAACTTCAGAATAAGGTAGACCACCATTATGTATTTAACAAAAGTAATATATAGTATAGCTTAGACTCCCTATGATCAAAAGGATTTTGCCACCGTGGATTGGGAGTATGAACATTGTGACAATTTTTAACCTTACACGAAAATAATTTTAGTCGGTATCACAGAATATTACTTTGGTGAAAGATTTTTCTCTAATTTATTTTCTCATTAAATAGTGACACCTTTAATATAGTTTATCTAATGAAAATCTCACAAAATATTGCTTTGTAAGTGTACAGGTACCTATATTTAAAGACTTGGAGAAGAGAGAGAAAGCAAGGAGAGCACCACATAGACTTAGAGAGTAACTGCTTCTCAGTGCGGTTTATGAACTGCACTAGAGCCACAAAACCTGCCCCCTACACACACACACACACACACACACACACACACACACACACACACCACAAAAGCACTTGCTTTGTTCTCTGCTTTAATGCAACTGTATTTTTAATGAATTAGGAAGCAACAATAAGCAAGATGAGAGCAAGTCTACTCTACACTGTTAAACACAACCAGGATTCGTCGATTGCCTTGAGCAGGCCCCAGTAACGTCTCCTTCGTCCTGGTCCTGAGATTTTTTTTTAAAAAGTGCCATATTCAAGGCTTATTCAGGGTTAGGAGAGTGAGACCCATCATTGTTACTGGTATATTGGGTACGCCACGGGGAGTTTGCCAGACTCTGCCATGTGGGCAGGTTACATTAGGTAGCCTGCCAGTTTGTCCAACAAACTGTCCAACTGATAAATAACCAGGCTTAAATAACTAGGCTTAGATTTAAACCAAAGTGAGTAAACAGGTACATATTGAATAAATACAAATGATCTGCATCGTGTTACTATGAAAAGGCTGTAAAACACAACAATTTGGGAGCAGGGGTCAGAAAACGTGGTTGCAACACTGATTCTTCAGTAATAAGTTATACACTTCTTAGTATGTTATATAGAGTTCCTTGTCTTGGGTTTCATTATACTTTTATTTTATTTATTTATTTATTGCTTTTTGGGTCACACCCGGCAATGCATAGGGGTTATTCCTGGCTCTGCACTCAGGAATTACTCCTGGAGGCACTCAAGGGACCATATGGGATGCTGGGAATTGAACTCAGGTCGGACGCGTGCAAGACAAACGCCCTACTCTCTGTGCTATTGCTCCAGCCCCTCATTATACTTTTAAAAGGATAGTTAGAGTTTATGTACCATCATCCTTTCTGACTTTCCTTGTCTACATTGTCAGTATGATTTCTATGAGAAATTAGACAGAGCGTTTTTTTTTTTTTTAAGCAGGGTTTTTATTTGGGCTTCCCTAGGTATGGTGTTGATTTAATAGCTGCAAATACAAACTATATAACAGAATAAACAATAATGCAACCTTGATGACAGAGAACACGCAAAAAAACAGTACAGGAGTGCCATCCTATACTTTGTAATCTGTTCACATTCAGAGCTCTTGTTTTGAGCAAAACACTTTTAGTTCTCTAACCCTTCACTTTTTTGATTCTGGAAACATTAAGTTGTGCCCCTTCCTCCCAAGTTTAATCACACGTTATACTCAAACCTGAATCTAATAGAATATTCATATCAGAATAATATCCCCTTCACCCAACACACACACACACACACACACACACACACACACACACAGGCCTGTGTTCGACAAAATTGGCCTACTGAATCTACGTGGCTGTCAGTCTCAGAAAGAATAATCAGAAAAAGCAAAATTGATACCAAAATCATCAACATCCTGAAGCGAGGAAGAATCAAGTAGAAAAGGAGGACGCTGAGGTGGCAAGCCGACTTTCCGCAGTAGCTGTCCGTGGAGCAAATGACGGCTCTTGCCACTAGACAGGAAACCACGAGTGGCTTCTCTTCTAACTGGTGCATCTAACTTCAGGCAGGAAGCCTGTAAAACTTGCTTGATAGTAAAAATTTCAAAGCACAAATCTGGGATTTGTGGTCTGTTAAATATTCAGTTATTTTTCAGTGTTACTCACCAGACTTTTTCCTGAATTCTGAAACAAGTGATGGAAGACGTTTCAAACAATAAGCAAAAGGAAAAGTATGCAAGACAGTACTGAAATCAGCTTTCAAGGAGCCAGAGAATGAACATTCCAGTAATTGCCCATGCTCTAAGTTGAATGGCCTCTGAGGGGGTGTCCTTTGTCGCAGAGAGAGAGAAGCACCTAAGCTTTGCCCAAACCTGCCTCCCCTCTGGACCGCAAGCATGTCAGACAGCAACTCCCTCTTCTCCACCTGGGATTCTCGGCTGCTGCTTTTGCTACCTGAGGGGACTAAAAAGCTGCTCAATGAATAACGTATGTGCTGGACTGTTTCTTTACATTTGTCTCTTCTTGTTCAGAATTCACTCTGGATTTTCTGCACATTCACAGTGCAAGCATGTCCAACACTAATCCTGACCTTCTAGGGCACTGCAGAATTCTGTTGTAACTCAATTATAAAAGAAAATATAAAGCAGTATATTTCACAGAAAATTATTATAGGTGGTAAATTAAGAAATGCCTAGTGGCAAAATTTCACAGTTCCAAAATGACCCTCTGACAGAGTTGGATGAGAAATTAATAGGCTAAAAATTCACTTGACAGACACAGGTATCACTGCATCACTGTCATTCTGTTGTTCAATTTCCTCTAGCAGGCAGCAGTAAGGTCTCCTTCGTCCTAGCCCTGAGATTTTAGAAAGTGCTACATTCGAGGCTCTTTCAGGGTCAGGAGAATAAGACCCATCATTGCTACTGGTTTTTGGCATATTGAATACTCCATGAGGAATTTGCCAGACTCTGCCAGGTGGACAGGACAGTTTTGGTAGCCTACCAGGTTCTCCAGAGTAAGAACTAGATAAAATGATTCCATGCTTCCAGCTGCGCTTCCAGGAGCTGGGTTTTATTGTCTCTGGGTCTTGGCCGTTGATGGGATTACACGGAGCTGGGGGCAGTTGGTGGGTGTAACGCCTACATACTGGAAGATGGGGGATCTGGGTGGAGGAGGCCCAGTCCCAATCCGAGCATACTTAGGATGTACGTCATGGGTCCCGCACACCTGGGTCCCTCTGCCAGTTCCTTCATGTGTGAGGCTCGTCTGAACGTGTGGAGTGATCTTAAGCATGGCTGTGGCTGGAACCAGAGGTCTTCAGCTGCTGGGGCTCTGCTCGGGCTGGGGAAGGAAACTCAACCCACCCTTCTCCAAGGGTCCCCAGTGAGGACAACCATGCGCGGAGGCAGGAGACTCTGCGCTGTTCTTTTCCGGGAGCTGGGTTTTATACAAAACTCAGACACAGATATAAAAAGCCAAAAAAATTAAGTAATTTTACTTAGAAAAGCACCCCCCCAAAAAAGGAAAACATATATCAAAGAGCAAATACAAAAATTTTATAAGTGTATTAAAATAATGCATGAAATTAAATAAAATATACTCTGATGTTCATCAGCTGAAAACAAAATTGTAAACATTCAATGTCTCTCTAGGTTGATAAAATTAAATCTAAACCTAACACCGGGCTAGAGCAATAGCACAGCGGGTATGGCTTTTGCCTTGCATGCAGCCAACATGGCCGGACAGAGTTTGATTCCTCCGCCCCGCTCAGAGAGCCTTGTAAGATACTGAGAGTATCTCGCCTGAACAGCAAAGCCTGGCAAGCTACCCATGACGTATTTGATATGCCAAATACAGCAACAAGTTCAGAATGTTACTGAGACCACTTGAACAAATCGATGAACAATTGGAGGACAGTGACAGTGATAGTGACAATCCTAATTCCAAAATTTTATTAACTTTAAATGTGAAACTGGAAAAGATTAATCTATATAGACAGATATCCAAAGTCATTCAGATAGTCTAATGGGTTTAAAAAATCTTCACATAAAAGTGTCCTTTTGAGACTAATTTTAAAATAAAGAAAATAAAAATAGTTTGATTCAAAATATATGCACCAATACCATAAATATCAAATAATAAATAAAAGGTTAGAAGCAGCAAAGAAGGAATGCTGGGCTAGAGCAGACATATGATGGCTGAAGACCAGGATTTCTTAAGTGGGAGGTAGGCTGTATTTGTATATATAAGTTCCAGAAACTTAAGCGCTTGTCACCTAAATGATTCTTCTTCTTCTTCTTCTTCTTCTTCTTCTTCTTCTTCTTCTTCTTCTTCTTCTTCTTCTTCTTCTTCTTCTTCTTCTTCTTCTTCTTCTTCTTCTTCTTCTTCTTGTCTTCCTCCTCCTTCTCCTCCTCCTCCTCCTCCTCCTCCTCCTCTTCCTCCTCCTCCTCTTCCTCCTCCTCCTCCTCCTCCTCCTCCTCCTCCTCCTCCTCTTCCTCCTCCTCCTCCTCCTCCTCCTCCTCCTCCTCCTCCTCCTCCTCCTCCTCCTTCTCCTTCTTCTTCTTCTTCCAGAAAATAACAGCATAGGTTCCGGAAAAAAAGTCCAATGTAATCCAGTCATACTCTGAAGTACTCTGACAAGGGACTTGGTCTTCTCCTCTGTCTTCTGGGTGCAGTTTGTAGAGCTGTGTGACCTTAGCATAAAGGACCTGAGCTCTGCACCATTCTATATCCTCTTTTCTTTCTACATTTACCTCATAACAACATTTACTTATAAAATATAAAGCAATACCTCTGAGGACTGATGTATGCAGCCACATGTGAGCAGAGTGTCACAGATGGGGTGGTATCGGGAAGCTACTGCTCTGTGGAGGTGAGCATGTTAGATATCTTTGGGATGTGTTTTGGGGTCAAAACCCTGCAGTTCAGGGGAAGGGGAAGAGCAGGGTTCAAAAGAAGAAGGTGAGCTGTGGTGGGTCACAGTGAGGAACTCGGCGCTATCTGTGTGGATCTTCCTGATGCTTCAAGTCTTCTCCGCAGTGGTATTGGGAGTGTTTGGTCTTCAGTCCTTGGTGATGCAGTTACTTGGATGTGAGTGGCCCCAAGGAAAAGAGGTTCTAAGAGACTCAGAGCAGGGAGAGAAATAGTCTTCACCAACAAAGCTCTTCAGACACTGGGGACTCCAACTTCAATCGTGAAGGAGGCTCCAGGAAGCAGGTTGTAATGTGCTCAAGAGGGATGACAACTCAGCATGTGAAGGGAAGAAGAACAGCAGCAAGGGAATGCAGAGCATGGCGAGAGAGCTTCAAATGCTACAGCTCTGCCCCATTTAACTGTCCTACATACATAAAGGAATTTTCCCGGAACTAATCCTCATCCTTTTTGGGATGAACTTTACTTTTGGCAGCCCCCTCCAAAGAAAACTGAATCACTGCCTGACAGCTTTACAGAAAGAAAGCTTTCGTACTCCTCCTTCAAAGTGAGCACTCTATCTACGACCCAACACAAAGGATTTGAGCTGCTGCGCTAAACATTTCAGTTCACAAAGACTCTGCCATTCTCTCTGCACTAAACCTGTGAGGGAATTCAGCGGCACATTGACTTCTTTCTCGTCTTCTTTATCATAATAAGAAATGAGACTGATTTCAAAGTACAAACATCACCCTCCCAAACAGCGTGATAGCACTTAGAAGACGTTGCCAACTTGTGAGGTGACTCCTGGGACATTTCTGATGCTCGTTCTCCTTGGATGGTAAGCAGAGTCCTGGGCGAAGCTGCCTAAATGATTCTTAGAGTTTGTTTCTGAAGGTTGATTGAGATCACATAAATGCTTCAAATATTTACTTTGTGCTTGTGTATACATATTAAGGACATTGCCTGTTATCATCACCAATTATCTTTTCCAGTAATGACATATTCTTCACCAATTAAAAGAACATTACAAGAGCAAACAGGCTAATTTATAGAGGAAGTTATTTGATGAGATGATTTAAAGTAAAACAAATTAAGCTGAACCGTATGGATTTAGCGTCGCTGAGGGTTATTGTGACTACAACCCTCAACCCCAGTGCCACCAACAATTTAGACCAGAAGGAACATCAGTTCTTAGTTCTGTGTAAGACACCACAGAAAACCATTTGACATGCTTTCCCCGGGAAAGACGAGGCTGTGATTCCAGTGAGACAGGATATGGATTCCCTAATTCCTATCTCCCAAGAAGTTGACAAAGGCAGTCAGTTCAGAGAGGGCAGCATTCACTTCCTTTGATTTTGCACAAGTTGCAAAGTCATTAGTAACTTTTTATGCATGTGCAGCTCGTCCCTGGTATGACTGTAAAAACAATTAATCATAATTAATTATAACTGATTAAAGGAATATTCCTTGGTGGCTACTATTGTAAGTCTTTAGTGCTTATTTGTTTGTTTGGGGGCATACCCAGAACGCCTCTAGGGTTATTCCTGGCTTGGTACTCAGGTATCACTCATGGACCAAAAGCAGTGTCAGGGATCGAGAGTATTCGATATGCCAGACACAGTAACAATAAAGTGTCCAATGGAGACGTTACTGGGCCCGCTCGAGCAAATCGACGATCAACGGGAGGGCCTTTACCTTTACCTTTACCTTATGTTGCCTTCAAGGCAAGAGACCTAACCCCTTTCTCTGACCCTTTTCTAAGTTTTAATATCTGATAATTCCTTAAACCTCCCAAGTTCTAAAGACAGGTTTCTGTTTTCATCTCTGGTTTATAGAGGAACTCACTAAGCAACAGAGAATAGGCTTAGGGTTCTCAGTAAGGACTTGATGGAGGGAGAGACCCAGGTGTCCCTGCTGCTGAGTGTACTTGTGGTCTGAACACCAATATTTAAGCAATGAGTTGAAGTGAGAGAAACGGGATTATTCTGGGCTAACAACCTAAGCACAAGTCAGACCCATGTCCAAGAAAATCATCCTACCTTGCAGAGCCCCAAGAAGCAGGAAAAAGAGAAGGGGAAAGAGTTTTTTAGAAATCAAGTGTATTGTAGTCTAGCAGCGTCAGAGTGAGCAAGGATAATTCCCCCCCAGCATAGTTCCCTGAAGAATATGACCCATGCAACTGCCAATAAGAAATTTTGTTCTAGATTTCTGCTTTCTTGTCTTGTCAAATACAACACTAGGAAATGATGTTTGGAGGGCTCACTTGGGGTGGGAGATGCGTGCTGAAAGTAGACTATGGACTGAACATGATGGACACTTACAACCTGTATTGCAAACCATAACGCCCCATCAGTGTTAGTCTCCCTCCCTGCCCCAAGCAGAGCTCCGGCAGCCCAAGAACTCCAGAACCAGCCACCACCATGCTGAGACCACTCTCCACACGCATGAAGGAACTGGCAGAGGAACAAAGGCATGAGGGTCCCAGGGATGAGATCTCCAAGCCTGCTTGGATTGGGGCTGAGCATCCTTTACCCAGATCCTCCATCTTCCAGTAGGCAGGGGTCACACCCACCAACTGGCCCCCTGGCGCCATGTAATCCCATCAACAGCCAAGACCCAGAGACTATAAAACCCAGCTCCTGGAAGCGACATCTTATTATCTCATTCTTATTTTGGACAACCTGGCAAGTCTACCGGATGTAACCTGCCCACACGGCAGTGTCTGGCAAACTCCCATGGCATAACCAATATGCCAAATACCAGAAACAATGATGGGTCTCATTCTCCTAACCCTGAAAGAGCCTTGAATATGGTACTTTTTAAAATTCAGGGCTAGAACGAAGGAGACATTACTGGTGCCTACTCGAGGCAATCGACGGACAACAGGATGATCGTGAACATGATTGTGAATACCCCATCGGAGAGAGAGAGAGAGAGAGAGAGTAAAAGGGAATGTGCCTGCCACAGATGCAGTTGGGGGCGGTGGGGGGGGTGGAAGTTGGAATGAGGTGAGGGTAATGGGAGGGATACTGGGAACATTGGTGATGGAGAATAGACACTGGTGGAGGGATGGGTACTTGATCATTGAATGACTGAAACGTAATCACAAAAGTTTGTAAGTCTGTAAGGGTATCTCATTGTAATTCTTTAAAAATTATTTTAATTCTGTAAGACACACACACACACACACACACACACACACACACACACACACACCCCAAGGAACAGTCACATTTTTAATCAGCTCTGTCCAAACAGTTGTCTGGATTACTAGTACTGAATTCAAAGCTGGATTCCTCTGGGCTGGTTTCACAGGGATGCAGGGACCCAGGGATCCCACACGTGGCTGATGGACATGGCCCTGCTGGTCTGTGAAAAGTGGCCTTCCCATTATCACAGTCTGGAACAGTGTCTGTCTCTTCTCCATAGCACTTCCCCCTGAGCACTTTGCAGTGAGTCCCAGGATGTCTGGAACGGTGCCTGAAGGGAAGTTTCAGCAAGGCACGCCCTGCACAAGCCAAGTCCAGGGGAACTGCTGCCTCGGGCTTCCTCTCGCCCCCTGCCAAAATCCGCGTCACACGCGTGCTGGCTGTCCCTCTCAAGTGGAGGCGTCACGATGTTTAAGCATCTGGGTTATTAAACGCTCCTTGGAGTTCCCGCCCTGAGCAGCTGCTGGTTGTGCAGTGGGGCCTTTGAGGTTGATTTCTCTCGAGGAGAGGAGTGAGCCCACAGCCACGCTGGAACTGCAGCAGATGGCTCTCATTTCCTGACTCCCTAGCAGCGCTTGTGGAGGGCAGGGAGGGGCATTTCTGGCAATTCTTGTTCCCTCTATATGATGCTGAGAGTTCAGTGCTCAGGATGGTGCAAAGGCAGGTGTCCACCATGATGGCAGTCAGGGGTGCCTAGAGGACCAGGCGCAGCCACAGCCTCCCTGGAATCTACCACATGCCCATGCTTACCAGGTACTCGGGCTTTTGGAACATCAACTGACACCTTCTATTTTGTTTCATTTTATTTGGGAGTGAAGCCACACCTGGAGGTGCTCAGGGCTTGTTCCTGTTTTTGCACTCAAGGATCAGTCCCAGTAGGTCTTGGAGGACAATGTGGGGTGCCCAGGATCAAACTGCCTCAACTGTGTGCAAGGCAAGTGCTCTACCTGCTGTACTGCTGACCCGGCCCCATCGCAGACTTCATTAAAATGAAGATGCAGATCCTTATTAGTTTTCTCTTCCAAAGCATTTTAGAGCAATATCAACACTCGTCGAGAAACTTCTGTTTGCAAAGAGGAAATCTCTGAGAATTCTGCTTCAGATCCATCATGTTTTAGAGTTTTCTGTTGGAGTAGAACGAGGAGCACTCGCTTCCTCCCTAGTGTGTGTGTGCTACCCCGTGATCACCCACAATGAGACAAAAACATCACCCACAAAATCAATATGCAGTTCCTATCCAAGCACTTAGAGGAAATTAAGTTGGTCTCATTTAGTGAAAACTATACCTCTCCGAAGGGCTGAAATTTTATAGGGAGGGAAATAATGAAGGTTTCGGGGTTTCCCATATTTTATACGTAAAGAACAATAATCTTAATAAAAATGCTCATATTTTCCTGGTTTATGAATCCGAGAAAGTTTAGAATTATATTTTATGCTTAGTATCTGTAAAGAAATCAAGAATATTATCAGGTGACCTGTTTGCTTTTTAAATTTTTTCCTTTATCCTGATTTTAAAAAGTCTACTCGGATTGGGGCCGGGCATCCTCCAAACTCTAGTAGGCGGGGGTCACACCCACCAACTGGCCCCCTGGCGCCGTGTAATCCCATCAGAGGCCAAGACTCAGAGACTATAAAAACCAGCTCCCGGAAGAGAAGACTGCAGTCTCCTGCCCCCGCACCTGGCTGCCTTCGCCGGAGCCCCTTGGAGGGGAGAGGGTTGAGCTTTCCTCCCCGCCCTGACCAGGGCTCCGGCAGCCAAAGATCTCCAGGACCAGTCACCACCATGCTGAGACCACTCTCCGCACACATGAAGGTACTGGCAGAGGGACAAAGTCACGCGGGTTCCGGGGCCGAGATCTCCAAGCCTACTCGGATTGGGGCTGGGCATCCTCCACCCAGATCCTCCAAACTCCTGTAGGCAGGGGTCACACCCACCAACTGGCCCCCTGGCACCGTGTAATCCCATCAGCGGCCAAGACCCAGAGACTATAAAAACCAGCTCCCGGAACCGCGCAGCTGCGAATCATCTTACTATGACATCTTATTATCTCATTCCTACTTTGGACAAACTGGCAGGCTACCGAATGTAGCCTGCCCACATGGCAGAGTCTGGCAAACTCCCATGGCATAACCAATATGCCAAATACCAGTAACAATGATGAGTCTCATTCTCCTAAAGAATCTTGAATATAATCTCAGGGCTAGGATGAAGGAGACGTTACTGGGGCCTGCTCGAGGCAATCGACGAATAATAGGATGATTTGTGATTGTGATTGATTGTGATGTGTCCATGTGTCAGTGAGCATAAAAATAAAAATACTAAGAAATGTGCTTTGACTGTTCACAATACCCAGAATCTGGAAACAACCTGTCTGCCTGAGAACAGATAACTGATTAAAGAAACTTTGGTACATCTACACAGTGGAATACTATGCAGCTGTTAGGAAAGATAAAGTTATAAAATTTGCTTATAAGTGAATGGTCATGAAGAATATCATGCTAAGTGAAATGAATCAGAAAGAGGGAGAGATAGAATGACTTCACTTATTTGTGGAATATAATATAGGATAACATAAGACCCAAGGACAGTAGAGACAGGCCCAGGCATATTGCTTCATAGTTAGAAGCCTGCCACATGAGCTGGGGGAGAAGGCAGCTGGGATAGAGAAGGGATCACTAAAACAATAATGGTTGGAGGAATCAATTGGGATGGGAGATGTGTGCTGAAAGTAGATAAAGGACAAAACATGACAGCCTCTCAGTATCTATATTGCAACCATAATGTCCAAAAGTAGAAAGAGAGAATGGGGGAAATTATCTGCCATAGAGGCAGGGTAAAATTGGGAAAGGTGGGGGGGGGGGGGTGGATACTGGAGACATTGGTGGTTGAAAATGTGCACTGGTGGAGGGATGGGTGTTCGATCATTGTATGACTGAAACTCAAATGTGAAAGCTTTGTAACTGTATCTCATGGTGATTCAATTATATATATGCATATATATATAAATAAAATCCATAAATATTTAAAAAAAGAAATGTGCTTTGACTGTGAGAATTATGTAGATATGACATGTATAGAGATCCTAAAAATTAGTGTTTCTGCTCATATCCCAGCAGTAAAGTTGTGTAGATGTCATTGCAGACACAGCTGTAAATATCAGTCTAAGGACCATGCAACCCCAGCTATGCCCCTAGTCTTCCACTTCTCCATGATGTATTTGACACAGATACTGAATTTATTTGGAAACTAGTCACTGTGGCTGCAACACGCACTTTAGCAGACACAGGTCGTTTAAGAAAATCAGCATGGTTTTCATAGGAGATTCGCTATTCCCTTACGTTTTGCCTATTCCTCAGATGGATAATGATCCTGTGGATTTAGGAGGAAGAGTTCAAACTCAGGGAGCACGGGGAGGAAAGCAGAGGACAGCGCCATGCAGCTGCGATGAGGGCCTCCGTGAAAGCAGAGGGCATCTGGAGGAAGGAGGGCTAAAGATTGGAAAAGAATCTCCAGAAAGTGACTCAAATCCGCGCGCTCCCTTAAGCAGAAAGCTGTGAAATGGTAGCACCATCTCATTGCTCTTCGCTAGCGCCCACTTGGGACTTCCTAAATATTGTTCAGGAGGTCCCTCGCCAAAATACTAAGATCCTAGAGTTAAAACAGCTGCGCTCAAGAAATGAATAACACCTTTAAAAACAAAACGAACCCATTTCCACTGCACCGGATCAATATCTGTTCTCTATCCATTTTCCTCTTCATTAATAATCTGTAGAAAAGTATCTTATTTGAAAAGTCCAGCGTTTCTCTCTGTGCTCTGTGCATGTTTCCCTGAGGAAAATTGGAAGAGCTGCATCCAACTCTGCCCTGCGTGTAAGACTCACTGCTTCTGTGCGCAGGGGAATCTGAGAAGGGCAGCTGGCAGAAACAAAGCCCTGAGAAGCCCAGGCATGACTGTGTCCACTGTCACATTGCCTAGAACCTTCAAGAACTGTGCTAGAGCAACAGTCATCTTAGCTTCACTTCCCAGTGGCGTCTCCTTACCCAAACTTCTTTTTAAAACTTGTATTGTTTCCTACAAAGTATTTCAGAATCTCAACTCGCTGAATTTTCTGGCATTCAACTGAAATTGCATGTGGTTATGTTATATTTGCAATCAGTCATTTGGCCTCTTAAGAAGGAGAGCAAATACAACTCTTAAGTAATCTTCCTTGAACCCTCCCCTGTCTGCCTTCAGGGTTCCGGTCTGCCCTCCTAAGTGTTTGTTCAGGGTCCTGGTGCTTCTAAGTGTTTGCTTTCGTCACACCATCCTTGTCCACCTGCTCTAAAATGTTCAGTATCCAGCATCTTGCCTGTTAAATCACATGTATCCAGGCAAGGTAATTTGCCTTTTGGTTTGCAAGCTATCCTTTGTGAAGTCTGTTCTGCATTGTGGGCTTGACACCCTACCAGTAAAAATTGTGTCCTCTTTGGTGGTTTGCCTGCTTGTTGGATTCTAGAGCTGATGTATCAATGAGCATCAAAATTTCTTTATAGAGAAGAAACATTCGAAGATGAGAAGAGGGAACTTAACTGCCTGTCAGCTTCCTGCGGTAGTTTCATCTGCCTTCAAGATACCTTTGGATTTTCTCAGCGTCTACCACATTGGACCCTCATAATGCGAGGTGGGAACCTCTCCCACAGCTCGTCCATCATCTTTGGAACATGCATCTCCCTATTTGAAATTCTAAGCAGGCTCCTGCCCTTTGAATGGATCCTGAATGATGTGTGATACTGCGTTGAATGCTTCACAGTTAGCTTTCCAGCCTGGAGCTGCCTTTCCATTCCTCTAATTAATGTCTTTTTAAAAATTTTTTTTTACAGATTTAGTGTCGCATAATTTACATGCCATTAAGTCCACTCCACTTACATATGTGATTCAATGTGTGTTAGTAAATTTATAGGATTGGGAAGTTCTATGGTTGCAGTCCACGGTATGAAGTATTTCCTTGTTTAAACCCTTTTCCACAAATTTCCCAATATTCAGATGCTTTCATTCTCTGATCTTGTGTTCAAAACCTGGCAAAAATGAACTTATCTTATTTCTCTCTATAGGTCTTTTGGTGACTATGTTTTAGGACAAGAATCACACAACTTAAATGTAATCCTTGATGGTTGCATTACCTCTCTTAGCTGGTGGTTTGGGAGTTTTATGATAATTTGGAAGGAAATTTGTTAAATTCATCAGCACTACATCCTTTGTATTGTCAAATAATATTCCATTCCATGTACATAATATGTTTTGCTTTATCAATTTAAGAGTCGACAGTTATGATCCCAGAGCACAGCACCAGAAGAAAACCCTAAGTACCTCTATTTTTAGATTTCAAAAAAATCTAAAAATAATAAATGTTCATCATCTAAAAAATAATTACCACCCCTTCCTTTCATAGTCTTATTCCAGGAATCACCGAGGGTCTCTTTCTTTCTCTCTCCTCTCTCCTCCTCCCCCACACACAAATACACATACACACATAAACACACAACTGGGTGTAGTGCTCAAATATTCCATTGTGCTCATCACTAAGGCTGGAGTCGGCCATCTGAATCCCATTTTTGTTGATACATCCCTTCAGCTGTCTTCCCCACTTCTGATGGGATTATTGATTTTCTTGTTGAATTGTGAATATCTTCCATATATTACATATTAGTGCTTGTCAGATGTAAAATGGGCTGATGTACTCTCCCAGTTAGACACAGTTACTTTGCTGTAATACCATTTGTTTTTGTTTTTGTTTCCTTTGTTGTTGAAATTGAACCCCCAAATATATCACAGAAGTCAATATCACTGAATGCTTTGCCGTTGCTTTCTTCAATATACTTTATGGTTTGGGATCTAAAATTCAGGTCTCTCTGAGTTTAATCCATTTTGAGTTAATGTTTATACATGCTGTGAGACAGGTGTTCTGGTGCAATTCTTTTATATGTGGCTATCCAGTTTTCTCTACCTGTCTATTGAAAACTTTTCTAATTGGTGCTATAATAAGGGTTCATTTATAATATATGAAACAATAAAATTCAGTGACATGTTTAGTAACTCTCATGTGTACATTGTAGCTATGAACAGAAATGATGAGTTGAGCTTTCTCTGACAACAAATGTTATGAAAATAACTGATTTCTTTGGTTGAAAAGAGCAGTCTTCTACTACTAATCTAATGCATTTCATTTTATTTAGAATAGAGGTGCAGTGACTACTCATTAAATATAAGAATGCTCTTGAATTCTGTTGATGTGAACACGACTCAAAAGCATTCTTAAATTTAATGAGTAGACCCTGCAAGGAAGGACATTGCATAGGAATTCCTGAGCTGACTTCCAACCTGCATCAAGAGCAAGACTCTGATCATGATTTAAAGATGATGTGATTTGTCCCCAGCCTGTCTTTTTATCCCTTTGATTTTACCGACTATCTTATTCTTAGTCTGGGACCTGAAAATTCACTCTGCTCATCTGATCTGGGGATCTACACTTGGTTGTTTTCTGCTCTTGATTCCCTCTGTCCCTGTCCCCCTGTCTTCTGAGAGTAATTCTGAGTGTCTTCTCTTCATTTAGTCCTTTTGCAGCAGGACCCTATATTAATCTCTTTCTGCATGTTATTATTTATCTTAAGATAAAAAATGAAATTTATCATATTAAAAATAATTTAAATTTTAAATAACTAAATTTAATTAAATTATTTAATTTAATTATTTAATTAATTAAAAATTTATTATAATAAAAATAATAAAATTTGCTCTCAGTTTGTTTGCTCCCACTGAAATATATGCATGTACAATGAACAATGTACCTATGGGGTCCTTCCATTCCCAAACCTGCCATACAGTAAGTGAAGTTTTAAGTATAAATTTATTAAGTATAAGTATAAGTTTTAAGTATAAATTGATTAAAGATATAGCTATGAATTTCTGTAAGCTTTCCCATGTCTCAGTATTTCTAACTGGAATATCATCAGACACATGAACTTTCCTCCCTTTTTCAAATCCCGAATGACATAGACAGAATAGGTTTTTATAAAATCTCTATGAACCCTAGATTCTTAAAATGAAGGGTACAACTAAATGTGATGTCATGTAACTAAACGTGGAGTTACAAAGATTTCTTTAAAATAAATTTAGTAAATAGTTTATTTATATACCTATTTCAAATACCAGGGGCCACATCAAAATGTCTTGGGTGAAAGAGGTTACAAGTGGAAAAGTTTTAGAGAAGTTCTGATACAAACCACACCCCTTGATCTTATTGAGCATTATTCAGTGACTTAAGTGGACAAAATCCGTGGTTCTTGCTTTGCCTATGATAAAATGCACACAAATTCATTATGCCTTTGCTTCTTCAATTTTTTATTTGTCCATCTATGAAAGACCAGATTCTTCTCTGATTTTGCTCTTATTAATTCTTCTTTAAGGGACTAAACTTCACGTAGTTAACTTAAGCTTTCTGTTCTTTACCTAAATGTCACCTGTTCAGAGAAAGCATCTTTATCTAAATGTCACCTGTTCAGAGAAAGCATCCCTGAACATGCAAATAAAGTTGGTTTCCCCCACTTCCCATGATTTACATATGGGCCAGGTTCTGTGCTACGTGATTGGCTCATGACAGTATGTAAACATGAATTTTTCATAAGAATAATAAAATTAAGTTTCAAATTTCACCCAGTTGCATAAATCCTATTTACTGGTAAAAATATGTTCCCAGGATGGTACATTTTTATAAAAATATGACTACAATTTGTTCAGATAACACTGGTTTATTCTTTATCAGGCAGTCACTAGCACATCCAGCTATGTTAAAGTAAAACACTTGGGTATTTGTAATCTTCGCATTTGTTTACTTTTTTAAAGAGAAACAATAGTGTTTAATCCTAAACAATAGTGTTTAATCCAATTTTTCATATATAAAAATTGTAATTTTTATATGACAATAAATGATAGTGAGAATGAGGAACTTTCAACAAAGAATAACACATATTAGTGCAGAGTACTAAGCTAGATCGGTGCTTCACATTGGGAATGCTTTACTAGGAATTATTAATCACTTTAATGAATTAGGTAAACAATACAGATATTACCATATTTCACCACATATTTGTCACTCAGTTTTTAAATAATACCACAAATTTTAACAATTATACAATTGGTTGTGCTTCACATTTTTGCAAAAAAAATGCCATAAAATCTGTGACAATTATGCATTGAACAGTGTATTGATCACTTGATCACTTGACATCCCATTACTCAGTGATCTGCTTGAGCGGGCACCAGTGACATCTCCATTTGTCCCTGTCACATGCTAGTATAGCCCAATGGCATATGCTTGCTCCAGGAACACTAAAAGACTAAAGCCGATGGTTTAGGGTCTTGATGAAGAAGTCTGACCATCTCGTAGATAGGCAGCCATGTGATCTTTTTGACATCCCATGGAATCCAGTTGGTAAAGGCTCTAGTCCAGCAGTCGTCTCCAAATCACATTATGTGTCCAGCCCATCTGATTTTCAATGCCTTGGCAAATGAGACAGCATCCCTTATTCTAGGCAGTTGACAGAGTGAAACGTGATACTGCAAGCAAAGCTTTTTCGATTCCTCTTTGGGAGACCGGAATAGCATTCTCATCTTGTTTTCATAGGGCCCAGGTCTCTGAGACATATGTTAATACAGGAAGAACAGTGGAATAGAAGAGATGTGCCTGGAGCCAGAGGTTCTTCGTTCTCTTAGCTGTTTCTTCTGAAGGCGTTCCAAGCTGCTCTCTTCCTCCTGCACAACTCAGGTGCCAGGTCAAGCCACTCTCTTCCTCCTGCAGAACTCAGGTGCCAGGTCATTCATCATGTTGACTTCTCGACCTAGGTACACATAACTCTTGCATTTGGGGTTGTTCTTTCCGTTGAGAGCGAATGAAACATCAGGAAGGAGACCATTTCTCATAAACATTGTCTTCGTGAGATTCAGCTATAGTCCAACCTTTCCACACTCACAGTAGAAGTCAGCCAGCATTTGTGCCACTTGGCTAATGTTTGGTGTTATTAGAGCGATGTCATCAGCGAAGCGGAGGTGGTGTAGTTGCCTACCGTCTATCTTCACTCCCATCCCTTCCTATTCCAGTTGTTGCATGACATTCTCGAGAGTGGCACTGAAAAGTTTCAGTGAAATTGAAACACCCTGCCAAACCCCTCTCTTTACATTGGTGATCACTTCTTTGTAGAATGGTGAGATCCCAGTTGTGAATCCGTAATACACCTCATGGACGATCCTGATATATTGAGTTTGAATGCCCTGTTTTGCTAGGGCTTCGATGATCGCTTCAGTTTCCACAGAATCAAAGGCCTTCATTATTAATTGATAACACATTGAACAATGTATTATCAATTAATAATGAATTAGGTGTTCAAACATAATTTTACGAGGAATCAAAATAATGCAAATTAAAATAACAAAATACTTTTCTTCATCTATAAAATTGTCATAATCAAAAGACGATATTAAAGATAGAGATGTGGGAGCTGGCTAGATTGTACTAGAATTAAGGCACTGTTCTTGCATGTGGCCTACCTCAGTTCAGTTTTTGACACCACATACAGCTTCCAAGTACCACTAAAAGTTATCACTGATATGTGCTGAAAGTAGATAAAGGACAGAATGTGATAGTCTCTCAATATTTCTATTGCAAACCAAAGGAAGAGAAAAAGTATGGGGGAAATTGTCTGACATGGGGCCAAAGGGAAGGTTGGAAAGGGAGGGTATACTTGGGACATTGGTGATAGAGAATGTGCACTGGAGGAGAGATGGGTGTTTGATCATTATATGATTGAAGCTCAAACATGAAAGGTTTGTGACTGTATCTCACAGTTATTCAATAAAAATAGAAAGAAAAAAAAGTTATCACTGTGCACCTAACTGATAGTTTCTGTGAATACCAACCAGTGTTATCCCAAATCACTACCACGATAAATATAGATTTGAAATCACTGACACATCTAAAATGGTTCAAATACTTGGTTTTACGTATCATTTACTAAAATCATATCAAATCTCCTGGAATTATATTTAACCATATTCAAATACATATATTTCAGTGTCATGTTTTACAATGATGTACATTTGATAACTGCAAATTGAGTAGGAAAAATGAGTGAATAAATTGTGCCATCCATATGATACCCAGTTCACATTTTAATTTGTGAGCTGAATTATTGAAGAGGAAATATTCATTATGTTGCACAAAATTTATTGAGAATCTATGTACACAATATGATCTGTATAATTATGGAATAAGATATTAATGCTGAATGATGAGTATAGTTATCTCTAGGCAAAAACATGATGCATTTTGTTTATTTTCCATTTTTAACTTCTGTATTTTAAATTTTATATAAATGATGTGTACTTATTATTGCATGTGACACGTAAGCTTACTACACAGAATCAGCACCTTAAGTCATTTTACTAAGAATGAGATATTTAGCGTACTAGTTTCTTGGTTATAAAAGGAAACTCCATCCACACAGTAAGCAGGGATGGTAGGAGACAAATTTAACTTGATGAATAATCCCTGCCTTTGTCCATGATCCTCATTTTTTTTCTGATATTCCAGCAGTGTTGGACTATTAGCATGATGCTTAAGGATGCCAACAAGAATGTTTGAAGCAAAGTTTCTGAATTATTAACAAAACTACAAGGGCAGAATCAAATGATTGAATGGCAACCATGGTGTTCAAAAGACCAATAACGAATACTAAATTTTAATGAAGACCACAGTAACACTGAAATGCATCATTTCATTTGCCGTTAACCTTTCTGATATGCTACTTGTGGGTCTTTAAATTCTTAGGGCAGAGTGCCATTTAAGGACAAGGACAGGTGACTGTTTCATCTAAATGAGTGTGCTAAGTGAGACATGACAGAGCAAGAAAATCTGTGAGGACTATCAGGGATGAGATAGGGAAGACTGGGGGAAAATTATTAAAGGCAGACTAGAAGCAGGTGAAGGAGCATTTTTCATAGAATTTTGCCAACTAGTGATCCTCTGATGTAGGTTTCAGAAAAAAAAAGCTTTCCTTTACAAAGAGACAACACAAATTTAAATAAATACATATTACGGAAAATAAATACATATTGACTGACAAACGTTATAATCAAATCACACCCAGGTTCTTTCTAGCAGTTAATGTTGATGAAGTCTATGTCATTTAAAATCTCTTTAGTAACTCAGCTAAGGGAGCAATTTAGCATGAGATCAATGTTGGAACTCAACTAATCAAAAACACACAGCCTTCTGAAAGTCATTTTGCAACATCCCTAAAACATTGATGGCCACAGAATGTTTTAAATTTCCTCTTCCCTGAACCAGAAGAAGGGCATGCCAGTGATCTAGTATTGTGACAGATGATCCAAATCAGGTCACCATGCCATACCCGGCTGAGAGTTTTGAGTGATTTGCACATTTACAGACATTGCGATGCCTCCAAGAATCCAGAGATCTTTCTTGCAGACAGGAGAGGAAAACAAGGGATATTCTTATTCTCTTCTTACCTACAAAAGTGGATCAGGACAAAGAATGATTGTACTCATTTGTGGAATATAAAATAACATAATATGAGACTAACACCCAAGGATGGTAGAGACAAGTGCCAGGATGTTAGATGGTAAGTCAATGATGGTTAGAGGAATCATTTGGGATGGGAGATGTGTGCTGAAAGTAGACTAAGGACCAAACACGATGACATCTCATTATCTGTATTGCAAACCATGATACCCAAAGTAGAGAGAGTAAGAAGGAATGTGCCTGACACAGAGTCAGGGGATAAAATGATGTGGGGGTGATGGGTAGGATCCTGGGGACTATGGAGTTGGAACAGGGGTGGTGGAACTGGGGACTTTGTGCACTGGTGGAGGGATTGGTGTTCGATCATTGCATGAATGAAACTCAATCACGAAAGTTTTGTAACTATATCTCACAGTAGGGGAAAAGGGAGCTCAGATAGAGAAGGGAGCACCAAATAAAGGGTGTTGGGAGGATCCTCCCAGGATGGGAGAAACTTGCCGAAAGTAGACTATAGACCAAACATGATTGCAACCCATTGCCTCTTTTGCAAACCACAACACCCAATAGGAGAGAACAAAAGGGAATGCCCTGCCAAAGAGGCAGGGTGGGATGGGGGATGGGAGGTGGGAGGGATACTGGGATCCGTGGTGGTGGGAAATGGGCACTGGTGGAGGGATGGGTATTTGATTATTGTATATTTAAAACCCAAGCACAAAAATTTATAAGTCTACAACTGTACCTCATGGTGTCTTACTAATAAAAATTTAAAAAAAAATTAAGTGAGTCCTGCAGGCCCGTGTGGCTCCTCAGTTTATGATTCCCCACACCCAGGAAACCAGGGAATCATACGTGCAATTTTCAGTCAATTGAGTCCAGTGGTTCAGTGCAGGGGCCCTCGGATGCAATGCTGCTCTGGCTCTAAAGATTTTTTCCCCTCTGGAGCTCCCTGTACCCACTGTGGTACTCCAGGAACCTCCAAGCCAAACCCAGTGATCCTGGTGGCCTTCAAGGTTACTCCCAGTGATGCTGGTAGACCAGTAGACCATGTGGTATGGGACATCTAGCTCAACTCCACTGTTCTAGCTCCCAGTACTGAGTCCTTTTATTGGCTGCAGCAACAGCTTCCTAGATTTTTGGGACTTAAACACCACTTTTGTAGCCAGGAGTCTGGTTCACTTGCTGGTAACCTGATTCGTGATATTCCAAGACTGAAATCAAGGTGAAGTATGATAGTTCTGCCACTGAGGCAGTGAGAAGAATCTGCCAGCTCATTCCATCCTGGTCATAGCACTAGTTCTCCTGACTACAAGTGAAATGAGGTTTTGGGCCCTAGAAATCAGTTTCACAGAATTTCTTTTTTCTGAGGTGCCTACCACCTCCAAATCTATGATTTATCCTTTAGCTCCATAACTCAGAGTGCAATCAGGGGAAGTTTTTTTTCATCGTGGAACTTGGTGAAAATTCAGATAGTACAGAATAGCTCCATTCAAAACCATTTACGTTAAATTCAAAAGTCTTATCCATCATATCAAGTCACAAACTCAGAATTTCCAAGCAACAGGGCGCAGATGTATTTTTTTCTTTTTTTAAAAAAATTTTTATTTATTTTTTTTGTATTTTTTTATATTGATTTTTTTTTATTAGTGAAACACCATGAGGTACAGTTGTAGACCTAAAATTTTTTGTGCTTGGGTTTCGACCATACAATGATCAGATATCCATCCCTCCACCAGTGCCCATTTTCCACCACCATGGATAATATCCCTCCCACCCCCATCCCCCCATCCCCCCTTGCCTCTGTGGCAGGGCAATCCCCTGTGTTCTCTCTCTCCTTTTCGGTGTTGTGGTCTGCAAAAGAGGCATTGAGTGGCAAACATGTTCAGTCCTTAGTCTACTTTCGACATGCATCTCCCCTCCTGGGAGGATCCTCCAAACACCCTTTATTTGGTGCTCCCTTCTCTATCTGAGCTGCCCTTTCCTCTAGAATGCCCGGCTGGCCACTAAGCTATGGAGTAATCCTCCTGATGCTGATCTCAGCTATTCTTGGGTATTAATCTCATATTTTGTTACTTTATATCCCCCAGATGAATGCAATCTTTCTATGTCTATCCCTCTCTTTCTGACTCATTTTGCTTAGCATGATACTTTCCATGTTGTACCACTTGTATGTAAATTTCATGACTTCATCTTTTCTAACAGCTACA
Source organism: Sorex fumeus (assembly GCF_029834395.1). NCBI lineage: Eukaryota > Metazoa > Chordata > Mammalia > Eulipotyphla > Soricidae > Sorex > Sorex fumeus. The sequence goes on along the minus strand of NW_026606149.1, from coordinate 1,984,422 downwards.
TAGTACTCCATTGTGTCGATGTACCAAAGTTTCTTTAACCAGTCATCTGTTCTTGGGCATTCAGGTTTCTTCCAGTTTCTAGCTATTGTAAAGAGTGCTGCAATGAACAAACAAGTGCAGATGTTGCTTCAACTATACATTTTTGCCTCTCTGGGATATATTCACAGGAGTGGTATTGCTGGGTCAAATGGGAGCTCTAATTTTTTGAGAATCGTCCATACTGTTTTCCAGAAGGACTGAACCAGTCGACATTCCCACCAACAGTGAAAGAGTGTCCCTTTCTCGCCACATCCGCGCCAGCATTGGTTGCTTTTGTTCTTTTGAATGTGGATCAGTCTCTGAGGTGTGAGATGGTATCTCATTGTGGTTTTGATCTGCATCTCCCTGATGATTAATGATGTAGAGCATTTTCTCATGTGCTTTTTTGCCATTCGGATTTCTTCTTTGAGAAAGTTTCTGTTCATTTCATTGCCCCATTTTTGGATGTGGTTGTATGTTTTCTTCTTGTGGAGTTTAACCAGTAATTTGTATATCCTGGATATCAACCCCTTGTCAGATGTGTATTCGGTGAATATCCTTTCCCATTCTGTAGACTGTCTTTGTATTTTGGTCACTGTTTCTTTGGAGGTGCAGAAACTTCTTAGTTTAAGATAGTCCCATTTATCTATCTCTGTTTTCAATTGCTCGGCCAGTGGCATGGCATCTTTGAAGATACCATTAGCTTCAACGTCATGGAGGGTTTTGCCAACTTTGTCTTCAATGTACCTTATGGTTTCTGGTCTGATGTTGAGGTCTTTAATCCATTTTGATTACTTTTGTACATGGTGTTAGGCAGAGTTCTGAGCCCATTTTTTTGCATGTAGCCATCCAGTTCTGCCAGCACACTTTGTTAAAGAGGATTTCCTTACTCCATTTCACATTACTTGCACTTTTATCAAAGATTAGATGATCATATGATTGAGGGGAGATGTCAGTGTATTCAACCCTATTCCACTGGTCTGCAGTTCTGGCGCAGATGTATTTTATTATTTTTTTTTTATTGAAACACTGTGAGATAGTTACAAAGCTTTCATGATTGAGTTTACTACTAAAAACAAGAAATAAGGCAAATATTGATAACCAGTATTTTGTTAATTTCTCTCTGCTGAAATCCCTCAAAATAAATTTTGAATAAGTTCAAAAAATGTAAACAATTAGCATACATTTATTTTAACAGATTAAAAGTATCTTTAGAATATAAGAACCATTGCTGTAATTCCAGGCTGGATTGATTCCTCTTGTAGAAAACAATTTAATGTCTCCATAAACATGCTAACTCACTTATTTAGTTAGGATATATAATAGTACCTTTTCAAAGATGATGGTCCTCCCGTTGTTCATCGATTTGCTTGAGCGGGCCCAGTAATGTCTCCATTGTGACACTTGTTACTGTGTTTGGCATATCAAATACCTCACGGGGAACTTGCCAGGCTCTGCCTACTGCCCACAGCGGTAGGGCGTTTGCCTTGCACGCAGCCAATATGACCGACCCGAGTTCGATTCCTCCGCCCCTCTCGGAGAGCCCAGCAAGCTACCGAGAGTATCTCGCCCGCCCGGCAGAGCCTGGCAAGCTCCCCGTGATGTATTCGATATGCCAAACACAGTAACAACAGAGTCTCCAATGGAGACATTACTGCGCCCGCTTGAGCAAATCAATGAACAACGGGAGGACCGTGACCGTGACTGTGAACAAAGATGATGAAGATCAAATTGCATAAGACAGAAGAAGCATGAACCCCACTGTATACCTAAATACTTTTCATCACCATTGTTACATCCGTGTTCAAGAGGACACAGATTGTGCTCCCTCAGAATGATACAGAGCAAAGACATTTGCTACAAAATCCAAGAAAAATCCAAGCAAGTATAGTACTATATATAATATTTGTGTAGGTCCATGACAAAGAAACACACATAGGCAAATATTCATATCTAGCCCAGAAAACCCACTGAACAAATAGCTATAGTTATTAATTTAACATTCAGGGATGATGAATGTTGGAATATCATTATGAAAAACATCTGTGTCTAACAAATGTAGACTGCATTGTCGCATAGAAATACATTGCATGCTTACTTAGCAAATGGTATTCGAATTAAACCACTTAGAAATGATTTTCTAAAAAGCCACTGGAAGAAAAAAGTGAAGTATTTTAAAATCCATCATTTATGTGAACTGACATGCATGTTATTGAGTTTGAGAAAAATACTAATAACTGAATCAGTTCTTGAAATTAAGTATATTATACCTCTTTGCCTTGAAAGAATTGGTTTTCTCCTTTTGAAAGCATTAATGTAAACTTAATAAATTATTTACATTTCAAACAACTACAATCTGAAATATAAATAGCATACACAGAATGTAGTACTATTGCACTGTCCTCCTGTTCATCAATTTACTCAAGCAGGCACCAGTAATGTCTCCAGTGTGAGACTTGTTGTTACTGCTTTTGGCATATCAAATACGCCACAGGGAGCTTGCCAGGCTTTGTCCTGCAAGCGGGATACTCTTGGTAGCTTGCTGGGCTCTCTGAGAGGGGTGGAGGAATTGAACCCAGCTCAGCTGGGCCAGCTGCGTGCACGGCAAACGCCCTACCCTCTGTGCTATCGCTCCAGCCCACACAGAATGTACATATGAAATATATTTTAATCTGTATATACATATAGGTGCTATAAATATACATTTATAATTATAATCTGAACATTAAATTTGGTTAATAATGGGTACTATACAACTGTTGGAAGGATTTTACAGAGAAAGTGGCCATGATCAGATTTGCATTTGAGAAACATCTTTAAAAAAATATTTCAAGTTGGATTGTCTGGGATCTGTTTAGGAAAAGGGAAAGGGTAGAAAGTAGGAATATTAATAAAGATGGTATTGTGGAAATATAATAAATAAGAAATACAGATATTGTTCCTGGTAACAAAGGTGAGAAATTCTAGAATTCTTGGGGAGGAACGATGTGCTTGACATGGGGGCTGGTGCGTCAAAGCCAACCCATGATAGCGTCCCAAGGTGTTGTCTGTACTTTGGGTTCAGGGACACTCCAATGTCACTCTCAGAGGGAAGAAGACTGAAGTGTCCGGGGATTACCTGGGACTTGTTCTTTTCCGGAATAATTGCATGAACCATACACACTAATTTCAAACTTCTACTTCTTCAAATTCATTGGTAGAACTCCTGGTCCAATGGTGTCATTAAGACCAAAGTCATACCTGTCCCGTCACATCTGACTCTCCTGTTTTATGAAAAAAACATAGAGTTCCAGACCATAGTTAGAGTTGTGCAAAACTGCTATCAGGAGAAAGTGTCAGAAAAATTATTTGAAAAATGCTATCTATTAGTTCATTAATTGTCTTCATTACTCTCCAGAATTCCTAACAATACTTGGTCCACAGTCATGTCCACAGTCTGTCTGCGTATCAGCTGCAGAAAACTAAGTGGCATCCACTGATTTTAAGTCTGTGTTGGTCAAAAAGTAGTCGCAACAGCATTAATATTATTTCTAATAATTTCAAGTTTTCCCTTTTACAGTATTGCGTCTGTTTCTGTTAATTTTCAGGACTGTGTTCTATGTTTGACATCTGTGTCAGATTTCCAAAACTTCCTGTGATCTGTCAGCCTTATCTACAATATCCCATTAAATAAAAATTTACAGATGTATGCATTTGTGCATGTAATCAAACACACTGATATTTACCTTGATTTATGGATGATTTTTTTTCATTTGATTTAATTCTGGGGGATGTCTTATCTTGCCATTCTTGAAACAAAGCACGCTAACATTTCCCTTCAGTGATTTTACAGTATAATTATATTTGTTACATTTAGGCTTTGAATATATCTTGGAATGAAAAATAAATACAGTTTTTTAAAAATCCTTTTGATAAACCAGTAATCCTCGACTGCTTTATAGTTCATTCTTTCCTTCTACTTTGGAGTTTCTCTCTCCTAACATTGTATTTCCAAATCATTAAACTGCCACTTTTGTGGTGTGAACCTCCCAAGCTGATATAGTTTGCACGACACATTCTTTGACATGAATTTCTTCCATTATTGATCCCAAAAACATCAGTTGAGTTTCACTTAGCATTCAGCTAGTACAATCTCTGACTTCTGAAAAGGGCACTACAGTGTCATTGCCATGGATAGAATGGACAGATCTACCAAAGAGGAGGGACTGAACATATGGGGGCTAAGGGTGGAGGTCAACAATACCTGGGACCCTATTAATAGAATAATATTTTCTCTGAGAGAACTCAGTAGAAGGAGGACATGGCCCCATGAAGGATAGGAAATATGTCATGAGCAAATACAATTATGTTTGGATGACATCAGAATTTGTGGTGGCTACAAGATGCTTCTCTAGTTATGTGTAAGGAAAGAAAGTGAGAGAAGACACTTACTCTAAAGAAATTTGGTCCCATATGTACTAAGAAACTGAGCAATGCTTTAGATCTGTAGTTATAAGACTGATGAGTCCATTTGGAGCAAAATTCACTTGGAGGTCAAATACTTGAATGACAGTGCAATTTAATCTTTATATGTACATATATATGTTAGAATTAAAAGATTTTTGTATATATGTATTTATTTTGCAATTTATTTTTATAGATTATCTATAAGTAATACTTCTATAATAAATTAGAATTAAAATGTATAGAATTATAAATATTAATTTGTAAAAACACTACAAGGAATGAATGAAGAGACAGTTTAGCAAGGAAGGTGCTTACCTTGTTTGTGCTAACCTGAACCTCATCCCTGGCACCCCTTATTATCCTCTGAGCAACGTAAGAATGATCTTTGTTTCTTTTCGTTTTTTAAAAAAAATTTAAATTTAAAAAAAAAATTTATTGAATTACCGCGAGATATTTACAAGTTTTCATGTTTTGGTTACAATCATACAATGATCAAACACCCATTCCTCCACCAGTGTACATTCCCCACCACCAATATACCCGGTATACTCCCCCTTTCCCACTCTTCCCTTGCCTCCATGGCAGATATTATTTCCCATAATCTCTCTCTACTTTGGGGCATTATAGTTTGCAATATAGACACTGAGAGGTCATCATGTTTGGTCCTTTATCTACTTTCTGAACACATCTCCCATCCCGACAGATTCCTCCAGCCATCATTTTCTTAGTGATCCTTCTCTATTCCGTCTGCCATCTTTCCTTTGCTCATGAGGCAGGCTTCCAGCTATGGAGCAATCTACCTGTCTTGTGTATCTACTATCCTTATGTGTCAGCCTCATGTTATGTTGTTTTATACTCCACAAATGAGTGCAGTCCTTCTATGTCTGTCCCTCTCTTTCTGACTCATTTCACTTACCACGATACTCTCCATGTCTATCCATTTATAAGCAAAGTTCGTGATTTCATCTCTCCTTATAGTTGCATAGTATTAAGAATGATCTTTGAGTGCAGAGCCAGGGAAAAACCCTGAGTACAACCAGGTGTGGCCCCAAAATGAAACAATGTTGTGTGGCAATAATGATAGACAAAGTAGAGCAATTATAATACAGAGATCATGGAACATCAATAATGTTAACAGATAGTGAAGCCCCTACCAAGGCAGGGGCTAGTTATAAATCGTGACTCAGTTCAATATATGTTATTCCTGCCATGATACTAAAGAGACATGCCTAGATGACAGTCAACCACATGCATCCCTGTAGCAGTCTTCTCTTCCCTCCATCCCTATTTCATGCTCAGTGAAGAACTGATTGCTTCTCATTTCCAACGCAGAGTGACCATAACTCCAAAAGCATGTAAGAAAGTCAGCGTGAATCACGGTGGCTAGTGGGAGCCTTCATATGTGGAAACACGAGAGAGAGACTAGCCACAATTTTTATAATAATATCAAAGCAGGGTATTAACACATATAGACAAGTATTTGATTTCAGAGCTGGCATTTGTCCTCCCCATCCCCGAGCGCTCATCTAAGCAGAAGTTAAGATATCAGAGGAGGTGACTGCAGTGATCTTTAGAGAGCTGTTCATGAAATGTGCTGCCAAGGCACGCTCAGGAGAATTGAACCTGCGTCTCCGGAGTGAAAGGAGGTAGGAAGTGTGGCAACCAGCCCAGAGTCGAGAGTACAGAGGATTCAAAACAAGAAAATGGTATTGGGATTTAAGAGGCTGAAGCACTTGACAATAATTTAGATGATCTTTATTTTGAAAACCATCCACAGGCATTATTTGTACCAGGCACTTGAAAGAAGAGAGATAATTTAGTAGTTAAAAGGATATTTGTGCCAAAGTTAAACGCGACAACCAGAGGTCATGGAATAGAGATAGGACAAGTGTTCAAAGCAGGTGAATATTTTTCTTTTCAAATAGAAGCAGTCACCCTGCAATGGAAATGACTCAGAGTAGCAATTAGCATAAAGAGTTTTCAGATGCTGCTAAATGATCAGAGAGTGTTTGAAGGAGTCATGAAGGTTTGATGATTATAAGGACTATATGCAGCACTTACATATTTTCAATGCGTTTTATGGTCATTAACTAGTAATTAGGAAGAAAAGTTTTTCACTCCAAGGAAATAAATAGAAATGCATTACTTGCTCTCTCTTTACAAGTATAAAATCTCCTATGTAACTTTATTTAGCTCATAGCAGAATTAATTTCTTGTTTCTCACAGTACCCAGTATTAGCCTAAACCTTTATGATTTATACTAGTGTATTTACACAATGATTTAAACCATCCTTAAGAAGTTCGTATTCAAACATCATTAAATATTTAATACCAAAGGGATGTTGAAAGTTAGCTTTGTGTTCTGTAAGAGAAGCATTAAGGAAAGCAGCTCAAACTTATTAAAACTACAGGAGCAGATAGTTTGGCACCAAAGTAAGAGAATCAGAAAATAAATTCTTAATCTCAAGGAAAACAATGTCTAATGCAAATGAACTATTGCCTGCAGGTAAACTGCTTTTAATGACAAACCTATAGATAGACTTACCATGATGGTCGGAGGATTATAGGAAGGGGAGAGGCCGCCATTAATGTACAATAGTCACTGAAATTATTACTGTACTAATTTACATATGAAAAAACTGAGTCTAAGAGAGGTATCTTTAATAGTTCCAAGAGTACAGCAAATGAATACTAGAACAAGAACTCCCCCTGGATCTTGAGTAGAAATTTCCCCCGTTACCCTTTTCTGGTTTCACTGGTCATGAACTGTGACTTAAGCTGGTCCAGACTCTGATTCTGGCCCCTAAAAATGAGATATATCTCTATTGAGGCACTGGGGTAATTTCCTGATTCTTTTGGGGTCTTCTTGGGTCTTCTAGATCAACTCAGAGTTCATAGCAAGCAGATTCATAGAAGGGAATGATCATATTTAATTACTTTCCTATAGAGAATTGACAGAATTGTGAATTCTAAAGAAAATGGAATAAACATGTTTTGCATCTTGAAGTGAAGAGTAGGAGGGTGCCCTGGGATATGGAGGAGAGGGCAGAAGGGTCTCACCTGATGAAGAAGAGGGGATCTTGCCTCTAGCTGTCTATCCTGTCTGAAGAGTTTTCTCTGGTGAAAGATTCTTCTGGAAAAGATCCTAAACTGCGTAATCTTCCTTCTTCAAGGTGTGGAGTCAGTTACCACCATGGATTTATTTCATTATGCTCACAAGAGCCCTGTTTCAACAAGGGTCACTGCTGAACAGAGGACTCTGAGTTCTATGGGGTCCACCCAGAGAACAGTAGACAGTGTTTTCAAAACTGAGGATGATCTCAGAAGCATGAAAACTCTGAGTCAACAAGATGCCTTTGTCCTTGTCTTAATCCTTTATCTTTGTGCTAATGGAATAAGCTCAGCCCAGGAGAACGTGGCCAGCAGGGACCCTCAAGGTGTGACTGATCATGACCATGCCCTTTCTATACAAGAAACTCATCATTTGACTCAGAGTAGAGGTGCAGTTCTGTCTCCTCTTCACCCACAGTCATTCCTTTCCTGGAAGCAGCGGGTCCCTGAATACAGATAAACACCCCGGACTCTTATTTTTGTGTGTGCTTGTATTTAGAGTATATGGTCATGTAAATTCTCTCTCTTTAAGCCATTCATTTTATTTTTCCTTTGATCTCCTCTGTTTGCAAGGTTCTGGATGAAGGGGAGTGCATCAAGGGCTACTCCTGATTCTGTGCTCAGGGATTACTTCTCATCGTATTAGGGATCAGATACCACTGAGGATCAAATGGATTAGCTACATGTGAGGCAAATAACTTAACCTCCATAGGGTCATGCAAAGCATGTAACTCAAGCCCTGCACTGCCACTGCTAATGTATCTAATGATGCTTTGATTGCAAGGAGTGGGGGATGGAGACTTCCTACCTGCACTCTGACAAGGTTATGGTTGTCACTTCTTCCCAGCGACTAGAACTTTAGGAACCTTAACTCCACAGGTCTAGGGGACATGGATTTTGTGGGAAAGCCTGATGTAAGCATGTTGAGAAAAGTCTTTCTAATCATTCTGGGAAAGGCCAATTTTACATCTCCACATTCCTTTTATTTAAATTTCAAAACAAATGTTTTGTGAAGTCTGGAGGATTATGGGATGAGGAAGGAAAGCCACTATCTAGTATTGGAAATTCTACTCTATGCAAGGAACAGCAATTTTCTTGTCTGTGTTATTCATGTAGACAGAAATGTAAAGACATTTAAATAGAAAGGCTGGATATGATTTGATGTTTTGTGAAGAATTAGCTAGCTGCCATGAGTAACTCACATCTATAAAGTTTGTATTCCTGAAAGATGTCCTAACACTTTTTAAATGCTTTTTTGTAGGTTCCTGTTCATGAATTTTATCTAACGGGATGCTCTGATTGGTAGAAAAGGGATTTCATTTAACTAGCACTTTTCAATAGAGTGAAAGCACTTAAGTATTTGAATCAACAGGACTAAGATTTTATTTCAGTATATTCAGAATAGATGCTTTAAGAGTCTTGTTATTTAAACAGTAAAAAAAATATACCTTTACCCATATCTATATATCTACACACACATATGCGATGCCTGACAAGTAAATGAGGGAGACATAAATAGCTTGTTAAAATGGGTTTAATGTGCACTGTTACCTTATAATAGAACGACATAGAATAATTTACTTTCCCTGCTGTTGTAAAATTTTCCTATCTTCCCATACTTTCACATCCTTTGTGTGTATACTGACCTATGCTATATTCAATTTACTTTCTTGGAGCTCATGTTTAGAGAGATCTATTTTGGACCATCTCCTTAAATTGGTTTGATACAGAAGTTTCGTACAGAGGAATCAATTGAACAGATTGCCAGCACTTGCACATGAATAAAATTAATAAATTAGTAGACCTATCCCCGAGTACTTGATTTTATGGCAATCTCAGACTTTTTGAATAACAAAGTAAGATCATTTAGAGCAGTGGTTCTCAAACTTTGGCTTTTTTTGAATCACTGGAGGGCTTGTTAGAGAAGAATTGGGCCTCGTTCCCAGAGTTTCTGACATATTAGGTCTTTGCACAAGAAGCAGGGTGAGAAGGGTTGAAAGTAAAATTTGCATCTTTCTCCAAAGTGACCCCAGGTTGTTAACTATTAGTTATATATATATGTATATATATACATATATATACACACACATATATATAAAAATTCAAAACATTTAGACAACAGACTATTCTGTGAAATAGTACAGAAAAAAGCTACCTATTAAAATAACTATATCCACGATAGAAAATAATTTCATTTTAATGAACAGTTCACAGTAGTTAAAATAGTTACTATTTTGCAAAACTAGGCCCTGAGTTGAACTGTAGTGTCACCCACATACACTAAATATGGTCCCAGGACATTGTCTGGGAGAGTGAGCACTGTAATAAAAGGTGTCACCTCCAGCACACAGGTTAGGTGTGTGCAAACCATCTAAATCAACACCAGGGCTGTGTATTCAATACTGCAACCAGAAGTCTGAGCTCCACAGCCAATGTGCAAGCACCAGAACCAGGCAGATGTGTGACCCCCCCACCCCCCATCATCTCCTGGACAGCAGAAACAAAGAAAGAGGAATGGGAGAGAAAAAGATCAAAACTGAGATATTTATTTATGCCAGCCTCCTCTGAAAAGCTTTCAACTTCTATTCCAAAAATTTTCTAATTTCATCCTTGCATGATTTTTTATATGAGTTATCAACATCAGATAATGCATAAACTGGCGACAAATGTTGTGTAATACTGAAAAAAGTTTGAGGGGCAATAGATAAACAAGCCATTTTCTCATGGATTTGACCATGACCCAAATGCAAGTCTTTGTTAAAACAGAAAATTTGAGATAATGGAACAAAATATGCATAGTTCACTGAGGGCAAATATTAGTTTGAACAGTTCCCAGTTTTTGTACGAACTTCTGTAATTTAGTTTTGTTTACAAACTCGGGACATCGAATTATGGGCATATGTCAACAAAACTGTAATGCAAAATAAAGATAACTAGAAGAAACGAACATTTCCTTGGCCAAATAAAAATCGAATTATCAATTATCAGAAACAAATGCAAGGCAGAGATAATAGTTAAAGCAGAAAAACAATATGCAGCTGATATAGATCAATGGGAGTGATACAATTAAAATCTAATAGTTTAAAATCCTAAATGTTCAACTAGGAAACTTGTAGTTGGTTTTCTGTTACTACTGGATTCCTGTCTTGATCCACTTGTCATGATGGGTTCTATAGCTTGTGGATTTGTTTTCACTTTATCATAATCATCAGTTCTTTGTTTATTATACCTAAGGAAAAGAGCTTATAGTAAGTTTGGTGACTCCAATGCAGGTATCCCAGATCCACTATATATATATATATATATATATATATATATATATATATATATATATATGTTGTTAGCTGAGCTGGGCCATAAGCAGATTGGCCATGCTAATTATTAACTCCCAAACATTTGCCTGGCCCACATGGGAATACATTCAACCAGGGAAAACACTAAACTATTCAACTTTAGCAATTAAGAAGATAATCAATGCCTTGGAACAAATGCTAATGAGAGTTCTGCAAAGAGATTCAAAGCTGGCATCTGGACAAATGTATGGAGATATGGTGCAAATGTTCACTATAACAACTGTAGCAGTGCCAAAGAATAAATTTCCCATCTCTGTAAAAGAGAAGCTCAACATAAGTGTGGCATCCTCAAATGAATTTATTTATACCTCAAGACTGGGAAAATGAATTTACATAGTAAACACAGATATACTATGTGTAGAAGTGACTTGCCCTTGATTTCCTTTTGATGGCAAGGTTGAGAAGCTCATTTTCTCCCTCAAACAAACAAATTAAACTGAAGGCTTTCTTGGGTGTGATTGACTGTTTTTCATGTTTACAACATAGAAGTAGATAGATATATGATAGATAGATAGATAGATAGATAGATAATAGAGAGATAGGGAGAGACCTAGAGAGAGATATAGACAGACAGACAGACAGACAGACAGACAGACAGACAAATAGATTCATTGCCAAAATGTAAAACTTCAATTTTCCTGTTAGTTCTGGCCATACCTACCGCAGAAAAAACAGTGTCTACTAGTATATAAGACGGTACACAGGAATTCGCCACGATCTCCTGTCTCAAACAATAAGAAATCCAGACAAAATTTATAAAACAACTATTCTCATGAATTTGACATGAGACAGAGAAAGACAGTGATCTTTGAGAGAAACTAATTAGATAATTCATCTGATTTGAATATATGAAAGTGAATATATGTGGACAGCAAAATTATCAATTAAGAACGGTTAAGACAAGATTACGATTACTCCAAAAATACCATTATACGTGTATATAAATACTTAAAATCAAAGATTGACATTGCTAAGTATTAGTGAGAATGCAGAACACCTGGAATGTTTATATAAGAGTAATGAACAATGGCATGACTATTTATGCAAATCACAAAATAGTTGGAAGATTCTTTAAAATGTAAATATAGATTTACCATTTTATATTGGTACATACAACCATTTTATCTTAGAGAAAATGAAAGCATATGTCCATACAAATATTTCTTGTACAAATGCTGGTACTTTAATTTGCCAACAGTAATTGCTTCAATTACTGGAAATATTTCAAATGTTGACACAAAGGATTGTTGTATATTAATTAAATTACATTATTTTCAGCCATAAAAGGAAGAAATTGGATGAATAGTTAAATATTATGCTTAATGAAAAAGCTTGATTTCAAAGAACATATAAAGTATATAGAATTCTAAATATCCAAATAAATCTATGATGACTTAAAGCAGGTCAGCAGTTGCTAATAAATGCTCATAAATTTGTGAAAATGCATTCTATACATTTGAATATATACTACAATTATAACCAATAATAAATTTGCATAAACATAGTTTTAGAAATTGGAAGTCAAGAATTCTGTAGAAATTACATTGTGGACATCCTCTCTCTCTCTCTCTCTCTCTGTCTGTCTATCTGTCTCTCTCTCTCTCTCTCTGGCCACACCAGGAAGTGCTCAGGGGTTTCTCCTATCTCTGCAATCAAGAATTACTCCTGGTTGTGTGCAAATCAAGGCTGGGGCAATAGGTAATGACTGTACATTATAAGAATCTAGGAAGTTTCAGCCTTAGACCAGATGTAAGAACCTCCAGTTCTACAGCACTCCAAAAAGCTATGTTTTTGGATTCATAAAATGAAACTTTCTTTCATAGCTGAAAATGCGGGTATAACTTTTCAAAGGTAAATTACATTACACAACCTAAAGGCTTTGGCAGGATAAAGAATTAGCAATAACTGGGGAGTTAACCAGAGAGAATCAATCCATCAAAGTAGTTCTTCCATTTTTTTTTTTGTTTGACACATCCATACTAGTGCATCCCTATCTGTGTGAAAAAAGTCAGTCATTCCTGGGATGTTGCAAGGTTCAGCTATGACACAAAGATCCCTTTGCTTCCATTGTTTCAAGCCATTTTATTAAAATGCTATTACTGAAATTCTCAGAGATTCTCATTACACAGCCTTGTCACAGAGTTTGGTGTCTCTGATCCTCTTGGAGTCCTCCTATTCCATTTGAAAGTTTTGAACAAAATCTATTATTTATTATAGGTACACTTGGCAGTAGACTGAATAATGCGGAAAAGAGAGAAAAGAGAGAGCAAAGTTCTAATCTTGGATGGTTTGTTTAACACCTAAAATATTTTGAACATTTCTGTGAATATAATATCCTGTAAGATTAATTTGTAGCATGCATTAACTAACTAAAAATAGGTGAAGTAAATTGGGACATCCAAAGAAAGTTTGTAAATTAACTAAATTTAGAATAAGACCAGAGCCCATATAGCTTAAAATCAACCCTGAATCTAAAAATTTACTCAGTGGATTGAGTATATGGTTTGCATGTAGAAAGACCTGGTTCCATTCCACATAAGGACTCCTGAGAACGACTGGAAAAGAGTAAAACCACACAGAAAGACTTAAAATAGAAGATTATCCAATCCATGATAAGCTATTTAAAATAAAGCTATTTAAAAGAAACTGTTGATATTAGTGTGCCCGTAACACGTGGCCCTCTTAATATAATGTCATTTAGTTTAATACTCTGATAAGATGGATCTATTCCCTTTAAATTATGCTTAAGGGAAAAGATCAAACAAGGACGGTAGCTCTTTACATTGAAAAATATAAGAGAATTTTCAAAATGATAGGATTAAGTGATAACAAAAGTTACCAGAAGGGCAACAAAGCATACATTGTACTAAGAAACAATTTTAATCATACTTACTAAGCAATTATAGGTGTTTACATTTGTGTTTGTATCCCATAATAAAGGAAGCCTAATTCTCAAACCCCATACAATATCACAACAAAAATTAATAATCAATTGCATTGCAGAAAAGGAGGGAATAAAATGAACAGTGGCCAATTCATCTCTGAGAAGGAGTCTCTCTTCTTCTGGAGAGGGAGATCTCTGGCATACAGCAAACACCAGTTTAATTAATCATTACTTTATTAGTATAGCATCTAAGACAAAGAGCATGTCTGGCATTGTGAATCTTATCTACGTATTTTATAAATAACATATTAAATAAGCGAAACCGGAAAGAAGGTCCTCCGTGCTCCCCATTCAATCAGGCGCCTTGACATCTTTTTCTCAGAAATGTACTTGAGAGGACAAAAGTAGCTCTCTTCGAAGAACAGATTTCTTTAAGAGGAATTTAGTGGACAAAGCAGGCTTATTTTAAACTTCTAACAAATCTTATTTTTCTCCAGCTCAGATCAACATTTGGCGGCACCTTTCTTCTTTGTGGATAAAGGTCTTTGTCCTAGTGATCTGAGATCTCAAATGTGCTTTCAACTTTATGCCTGAATTTATATAATTATTATTTGCTTTAAGCAGAGGGTATAGAGTACAAAGAGCCAATAAGGTCAATCATTTTGTTCTGTGTATTGTTCTCTGTTATCCAAATGTATATTTACCTTCCTGGAGAAATAGTTTAGATTGAGGTGTTAAAAATGATGACCCAGATCATCAATATAACTATGGTTGTTCTACCTGGGTATATGGCCACAAGACCTGGCATTCCGTAATGGCCTTTAACAAACCACAGTGTCCACAGTTCATTTCTGCTGGTTTACAATTTTCTCAGTTCTGGTTTCCATTCTGTATATGAAGCAGGCTACTTTGAATATACGTTGGTAATTCCGTCCAAATTTCTAACATTTGGTGCTAACTTCATTGTATGGAGGAAGGGAAAACATCACTGACATATCCAAGAGATTATACATTTATTCTGTAAATAATGTTAATGTAACTCATGCTATTTTCTGATTGTTCATAACTGAAACTAGAACTCTGAATTCACAGGACATATTTACTTTTTACTTACTATTTTGTTATTTGAATTATCACCTGTGCAGAAGGAACTGTCAAAAATATGAATATTCCCTAACTATTATTGGTCTTATTTACATTGATACATATACAGTAAACTATAGTATCACTAAAATTTCTGCATTTATACTTTAATAAATTATGTTTCCTACTAACAACCCAACTGAGACTTTAGTATAATACAACAAAAATAACTTTTTAAATGCTTGTTTAATAGAGAAAATGCAGCAATAGACAAGAAATGTTTTTCACCTCCTTTGGAATCTCACTTAAGCTGATCAAGCAATCAAATTAAATAATCACATTAAATAAGTAGAAGCCAAAAACTTTTGTCTTCTGTATGCTTTCACGTACATAAATTCTAGAGTAAATAGAACAAAGAGAGAGTTTTTGTGCTGAGTTGGGTATTGCGTAAGGGCTGGGGTTTACAGGAAAGAGGAGAGTTACTAGTGACAGAACTTTGATTCTCTATAACTAAATACGAATCCTAGATAGGGATCCTAATATAGAGATAATGTTGATGCTGATGAACAAGTATGCAGTTTGTGAAACAATTCATTTTCACAATTATCAAGAAGGGATTTGAGGAAAAGAAATTTGTTGAAGAAATAGGACTTGAGCTTGGACAATAGGGAATTGGACCTTTACTCCAAAGAGCAAAAGATTTGGTGTTGCCCTTTGTCCGAATTTATGCATCCATTTTGGGATATGAGAATCCTATCCATGGGAAGCCATCAATGTGACTGAGACCTTGGAGGTGTGCCTGGGTGATTCCTTATTATCTAAGATACCATGTACATCCTATTGCTAAATATTTTGCTGAGCTGCTCTATATAAGTTGGCATCTGAGCTTTGCCTCCTAGGGATAGAAATTCAATGAGACATCCTAGAGGGGTTGAGTCTCCATCGCACTGCCTGAAAGCTTTATGATATGTCTCTCTTTGTCATCTCTTGCAGGCTTCCTGTGTCCTGTTTTGTGCCCGAGAATAAGGAAACCGTTTTACAGTGGGATTTTATAACCGTATCTTCTGTACCCTCAAACAGAAAGCTTTACAATCCAATACTCATCTTTTCTCCCTATTTACAGAAAGCAATAAAACTGTTTGTGAAGGAAGGGCAAAGTTCCATCTTCTGAAAATACTCCAAGCCAGAAAGAGGTGTAGAGGTGGCCCTGACATAAACTGGACATTGCAGATGGATGAGGATGAGATAGGTAAAGAGATTGTATAAACATATCTGGGGGTCAAATGGAGCGGCCTATTGTAGTATTAGTAGCCTTATTGCCAAGCTAGAAGAGACTAAATAAACGAGTATAGGTGTAGCATTCAAATACAGGGATAATAATACATGATGGGGGGACTCCAGGTGGAAAGAAGCCATGGGAAGAAAGATCATAGGGAAGACCAGCAGGAGCAGAATTTTGTGACTTGGTACAGAGACCAGACACTTACTCTAGAAAACCTTGGATGTTATCCTATACTTGATCAGTCTCATTAATCCAAAAATAGTATTCACCAAGTGTTGTGCACTCAAGCAGCAGGAAGAACACCAGGTTCTCAAAGGTTTTGGAAAACTACAGCCACGAGCTGGAATTAAGTTGTTCTCAGAGTGTTTAGAGTTGTCAGTGGACTTAAGGGCTGGCTTAGGTTGTAATGACAGACCATGGTAGGCTTGTGTGGTATGTACCAGATCCTTCATATCAGTTACAATGCCACAGGCAGCATGGCTTCTTCCTAGGGGTGTTCAGAGAGAAACTGATAAAGGAATCTAGTAGTCTAGGTTAGCTATTGATAAGGGAGGAGAGACCAGTGAAAGAGTGCAGGTTTCAGGTGAACTTGGGGGTGAGAGCATGAGGGAAGAAGACAAGGATGGGCCTGGACACTGAAAAGATAATTGGGACCTGATCTAGCCAGAGGAGAGGATGACAGGCAACACGGGATACTTTTCCTTCTGAAGTAGTCCTGGAATAAGACCCAGGCATGGGGCTGGCCTGTGTGTATATCTGTTGAATGTGTGGTTCTGAAGAACAGAAGGTGTCTTTCAGTATCTATTACAATACTGACCAAAGAGGAAGAAAGGGTGGCCAGTAATGTTTTTTGGAAAGTGGACCCTCGGTGACTAACACTCTACCAAGGACTCCAAGGAAGGAGGTGATATTTGAGAAAGAAAGTTTGACCAATGTAGAAGTTTGTTCTGTTTGTGAGTAACAAAGAGAAAGCAACTGTGATTGTGTCAGAAACGTGGAATTGTTCTCAATGATGGCGTCTGGGAATACAGAACCTGTCAGTGGGATTTTATTCTTGTGTTAACCCTGAGGCTCAAAATGGATGATTTGCTTTCTACCCTCATCAGTTACATTCCTCCCATAGAAAGATGCTTTCTGAAGATAACCTACATCTGAATGATGCCTCCAATTGTTCTGGTAATTCTGGTTAAAAGATTTTCTTGCAACCAGAAGGACTTAATTGAGGTTAGCTGAAAATAATTGACTTGCTAATGTGACATATCACAAAAGACCTGTTTTGTGTATCTTGGGGAATTCTGTCCTTTACCACAAAGGTAATGACACCAAAGTAAGGTCAGGGAAAATGATATTGTTGACAAACTCCAGCTATTAAATATTAATGAAACAAATTCAACAAAGACAGACCAGGCAGCATTAGCAATTACTCTTGTATGTATAATGTGCTTCCCATGAAAGGACTAATGAATTACTGATTTCTGCTACAGAATTTTGTTGCTTATAAAATAACAAAACTTCCCAAGGATGAAGCAGTTTTGAAAAAATTTATCCTAGGTACCTGCTGAGTCTATATTTAACACTCTTTTTCTCTGTTTTGGGATTCTACCCAGTGGTTCTCAGGGCTTACTCCTGGCTCTGTGCTCAGAGATCCCTACTAGTGGTGCTCGGGGCACCATAAGGAGATTTTGGGGCTCAAATCAGGATTGACCATGTGCAAAGCAAACACCCTATGCTCTGTACTATCGCCTCAGTCCTCTAAAAGCAAGCCTTGTAATTATGTTAAAATTTATTTCAGAGGGCAAAAAATGTGCCTTTGTCTCTCAGATCTCTCAACACATATCCAAAACCTCCATTCCAGGAGAACTTAACACTTACATTCATGAAGAAGCTTAGCAGCATCTCAGTATAAAAGTAGCCAATACTATAATACCAAAGTACAAGAAAAATTTTCCCACCCTTGTGGATACATCTCATGCTGGACAAGTAATTTTAAAAAAATGCATCAGTTAAGATAGCAGATATTAAATTTATTAAGATATTAAATCCATTTAATAACATAAATAGAGAATGGACATGGCAGTAAATGTCTAAGAAAAATAAGGTGTTCTTGGGATGTTAAGAGACCCTGCGTTCAAGAAGAGAAGAGGGAGATATTTAACATTCCAGGAAGGGTACTCTGAGAGTTAAGAGCAGAGTTATTCAGAGAGGGCAGTTCGTTCACCAATAACACATTGGAAGGTAAAAATCCCCCTAGCTACATCCTTCTATGTTGTTAAGATGGGAGCTTGTCCCTCTTGCTTCAAGCAGAAAAGGGAAAATAACAAAGACTAGGGCCAGCACATTTTCCAAGTAAGCCAGGCGGTCTTCTCAGTTCAGATCTTAAAACCATCTGCTTCCTTCTTCCGGTCACCCAGCAGACTCCTGGGCATTGGGGCCAGCTCTTCTCGGATCCAGCTCCCCAAACTAGAACAGCATCCAGTTTTCTGGTGATTTGGGAATGACCCTCAGAGCCCTGAGGTCAGGTTTGAAAAGGTAGCCTGCCCCAACTCTCTAAGCTTCTTCTGCATTTCTAAATCTTAGAAAGGCATTCCCAGGGGCACCAGGCACTATTGACCTTAATTCTTCACCCCAACGAGATATTTATTGAAAAAGGGCTAGTTTGAGCTTAAAGAGAACAATCTCTCTGTAGATCCCACTGGGGAATTGATGCCACAACCATAAGCCTAACTTTCGCAGAAACTCGTTGTGACCAGACCATATATAACACAGTCACAGTCACACTTATTTGTGCTCTTTCAAGGAAAAAAAAAGAAAGAAAGAAAGTTATCTAACCAAAGCAAGCAGAGTGATGGGCAGACTTTCCAATGGCAGAAGATACAGAGGCAAACAGAGGCAAATAGTAGTGAACTCCATATTTTGTGCACAGAAGTTTTTTCCATTCTTTGCTTCCCACACGATTTTGTCAATTGTGGTCCAGAGGGTCTGCAATTTCCACAAGGGATTTAGAATGAGCAGATCTGACAGTCTTTCACAAAATGTGTACTTTCGCCCCAAGAGCTGAAGGATCATAAGAAATTAGTGCCGAGCGATAGCACAGCGGTAGGGCGTTCGCCTTACAAGTGGTCAACATGACCGATCCGAGTTCGATTCCTCCGCCCCCTCACAGAGCCCGACAAGCTACTGAGAGTATTGGATATGCCAGACACAGTAACAACAAAGTCTCCAATGGAGACGTTACTGGGCCCGCTCGAGCAAATCGACGATCAACGGGAGGGCCTTTACCTTTACCTTTCCATAACATTAGGGCAAATTAACATTGCTACAAAACGAGGGGTCGAAAAGATTGTGTCACATAAAATAAATATGGGTTTGGAGCAGGGGTAGGGGAGAAAAGATGAGGAGTCCTAAGGATTTAGAGTAATTTTCATGGGTGGCTTTCAAAATAGTGGGTTTGCTTGCACCCTCAAGCCTATGTTCACCTTGAATGTGTAAATGTTGTGTCTCCCTCTGTCTCGTCTCTTTACTTACTTATTTGTTCTTTTCCACTTCTGTTCTCCCTTGAACATGTATCTTGCTCGCTTGCTCTGTCCCTTGGTCTTCTGGTTTGATTTCTTGCACTTTCAAGAACACTTACTCCCTTTCTCCCACTCTCCCATCTTCCTTAGTAAGTTTCATTCAATGAAAACTATCTTGTTTCGCTTAAAAAAAAACAATAAATGAAATAGTGTAACCCACTATCCATTAGGAGAGAGCAAGAGAGACTCCAAGCAGGAGACTGAGTATTTTTTCCATACGGGTGACCTGGTCCCCTGAGCACTGTCAACAGGGATGCCTGAGCACTGAGCCTGCAGTAGTTCCAGTAACCCACTATCCATTAGGAGAGAGCGAGAGAGACTCCAAGCAGGAGACTGAGTATTTTTTCCATACGGGTGACCTGGTCCCCTGAGCACTGTCAGCAGGGATGCCTGAGCACTGAGCCTGCAGTAGTTCCAGTAACCCACTATACATTAGGAGAGAGCGAGAGAGACTCCAAGCAGGAGACTGAGTATTTTTTACATACGGGTGACCTGGTCCCCTGAGCACTGTCAGCAGGGATGCCTGAGCTCTGAGCCTGCAGTAGTTCCAATCAGTGTTTGGTGTGGCTTTAAAATGAAAGCAATAAAAGCAAAACAGTGGCTTAAGGTGCGAAATCTTTGTCTCACTTCATGTTGTTGAAGCACCGCAGATTTATGACATTGCAAATACTTACATTATTAATAGTCATAGCAATGCTGAGTACTAAAATCCAACGGATTGTCTTCTGAAAATGAAAATTTAAAGCGAACATATTTTCAATATGTTTTAGTCAAGGCGCACCTGAAATCAACTCACATTTTTAGGACAAAATACTTGATTCAGGAGAAAAATAGTGAACAATTATAAAATCTACAAAGACCCCACCAGAACCTAAAAGCCTCACTCTGACCCCGACCCTCCTGTAAAAATCACCTATACAGAATGCAGAGACCTGAGTTTGATCGGAGTACCAGGCCATTGGAAGTGTAACATATTTAAGATTGTTAGTAATATTAAAAATCCCAGGGGAACATAAAGTAACAAAATAGGAGACTAACACCCAAGAATAGCCAAGATAAGTACCAGGAGGATTACTCCATGGCTTTGAGGACAGCCACACACGCTAGGGGAAAAGGTAGCTCAGATAGAGAAGGGAGCACCAAAGAAAGGGGGTTGGGAGGTTCCTCTCAGGATGGGAAATGCGTGATGAGAGTAGACTATAGTCCGAACAAGATTGCCACTCAATACCTGTTTTGCAAACCACAGCACTCAAAAAGGAGCGAGATAACAAAAGGGAATGCCCTGCCACAGTGGTAGGGTGAGGTGGGAGGAAGGGGGGTGGGAGGGATACTGGGACTGGTGGTGGTAGAGAATGGGCACTGGTGGAGGGATGGATATTCGATCATTGTATAACTGAAACCAAACACATAAATTTGTAAGTCTACAACTGTACTGAAAAAAAAAAAAACTATCTAAAGAAAAAAAAAGAATCCCAGGGCTGGAGCGGTAGCAGGGTCTGGAGCGATAGCACACTGGGTAGGGCGTTTGCCTTGCACGCGTCCCATGCGGCTGACTTGAGTTCCATTCCTCCGCCCCTCTGTAGAGCCCAGCAAGCTACCGAGAGTCTCTCACCTGCATGGCAAAGCCGGGCAAGCTACCCGTGACGTATTCTATATGTCAAACACAGTAACAAGTGTCACAGTGGAGACGGTACTGGGCCTGCTTGAGCAAATCGATGAAAAACGGGAGGACAATGACAGTGACAGTGATTAGAATCCCAATTCATTCTTGATTTTATTGAACTTCTCTTAATAATACTTAGATAAATATCTTTGTTATTATTATTATCATTATCATTGCTGTCACTGTCACTGTCCTGTTACTGTCCTCCCGTTGTTCATCGATTTTCTCGTGCGGGCCCAGTAAAGTCTCCATCATGAGGCTTTGTTGTTACTGTGTTTGGCATACCGAATACGTCACAGGTAGCTTGCCAGGCTCTGCCGTGCGGGCAAGATACTCTTGGTAGCTTGCCATCATCATTTTCGTTTTGGGGTCAGCAGTACTCAGGGGTTAGTCCTGGCTCAATGCTAAGGGATGACTCCTCATTGGGAGTCACACCATATGCAGTGCCTGGGTTTGAATCAGGGAAGCATGTGTGCAAGGCATGGGCTTCCCCCTGCACTATCTCTTCTGCCCCAAAGAAATATCTATAAAAACTAGAAATCTCCCTCCTTTTAAAGCTGACCATTGCAATGAAATGGACCAATTTCACAATCCAACTTCTAAGTCTTTTTTCATCCTATTCATAGAACTTAGAAAATTAGATCACAATTGAGACTTCAGAGTGACCTTCCCTTTTTCGTTTGTACTAGTTGTCCATTTTGACATTATTCTCTCAAATTCAGTGGCCACCAATGATACAATACATTTCAAGTTGCAGTTTATAATCCATAGTTTTCAAATACTTGTTTGAAGTTAGCCCAGCCTGTAAGAACTAATAATCAATAGCCATCCATCACCCTTTCAGATGGCTACATCACTCTTTTATGGTATGCTTGCATATCCAAAATGCTATTTTCTATATAATTTTATTAGCTTTGAACAAATAAAATCTTTACAGTGGTAGGACATTTCTCGGTAAAATTATTTACCAACTATTATCAGAAATATTACTATCATAAAAATAAACATCTAAATCATAGCATGGAACTAAGAAACACTTTTAGGTTCTACTCTGACATTTTCATCTTTTTGTTGCATGGAAGTAAAGTATCTTTCATGTCAACTGAAGAATTTCTAAATTCCTATAATAAAGGTAAAGGTAAAGGCCCTCCCATTGTTTGTCGATTTGCTTGAGCGGGCCCAGTAAAGTCTCCATTGGAGATTTTGTTGTTACTGTGTTTGGCATATCAAATACATCATGGGGAGCTTGCCAGGCTCTGCCGTGTGGGCGAGATATTCTCGGCTGGAGCAATAGCACAGTGGCAGGGCGTTTGCCTTGCACGCAGCCAACATGGCCGACCCGAGTTCGATTCCTCCGCCCCTCTCGGAGAGCCCAGCAAGCTACCGAGAGTATCTCGCCTGCACGGCAAAGCCTGGAAAGCTCCCCGTGACATATTCGATATGCCAAATTCAGTAACAACAAAGTCTCAAGATGGAGACGTTACTGGGCCCGCTTGAGCAAATTGATGATCAACGGGAGGGCCTATAATAAAAAGCAGAGAAAATTTCTTTAGCTCTCCATGTTTTTATTAGCTAGTGGCTCTATCTTTTCTATAGTTTACAAATTCCTCCACCAGAGTAATTTTTTCTTTTAAAATATTAGCATAAGTGAGAGTTCTTACTTAATTATATTGTAGCATAAACTGGATTAACATTTTCAGAGAATAGACTGTCATCATATATTCCTGTCATGCTGCTAGACTCCTTTGAATTTTTTTAAATTACATCAGAATATTTATGCCTGACTGGGGTATATTGCTTTTATACTTAAGAGCGAATGACTACTGGGCCCGCTTGAGCAAATCTATGAACAACGGGAGGACTGTATGATAAAAATATTTTCAAAATTGAAATAGGAATTTCAGCTTTTTACATGCATTCATAAAAATTTCCTAATATTAGAATTAAAATTTGTATTTCATCACATTGTTATTTTGTTCTGTGGGTGTGAGTGTGCAGTGGTTTATGGTGTGTATAATATTTGGAAGGAGTAAATTTGAACTTCTTTGGGATTTTATGTTAGATGAGGATAATTATTTTTTCCTGTTAGTATTATTTAAATATGTTTAAAGAAAAAAATGGAGTTATTACATTGACAGCACATTTATCTTAGCACACCCTAGAAATCATTAAATGTTATTACATGGTAGTTATTAAGAAATTAAAGCATTTTAGGGACAAGTGACTATATAGTTATCTATTCAGAATTGAAGTATACTTGGATACAATGCTTATCTAAATACAAAACAAAAATAAACTCAAAAATGTTTCCACTGCAAATAATGAATGATGTGAAGACTTCTAAACTATTTCTTTTATGGTTTCCTACAGATTCATGTGTGTTTCTTCTGAATGATTCTCTGATTTCTTATTCTATATTATCAAAATGCAGCTTTCAATTGCAAATTCATATTCCTCTTTAACAAATACGTCTTTCCTTATTTAAAATTTTGCAATGCCAGGCATCAATCCTAGGTCCTTCTCTAATGGGAGACCCGTGTTGCAGGACTGAAGTGCATACCCGGTCACCAAGTATATTTTATAGAATGAATATCAAACTTAACTCAATTTTCACTGACCCAGAGAGAAAGTTCTTACAAAAGTTGAAAGAGCACCAGAAAAAGCAAAAGAATCATGGACCATGTCCATCATATATTTTCAAATAGATAAAGAGATAAGCAGTCTTGTAAAACAAGTGACTACAGTATAAATTGTCTCTTTTGTTTCGTTTGTACATTTTTTGCTTATTTTAAAGGCTCAGAAGAGCTGTATTTATTTGCTTATAGAATACAATTTATAATTTTGTCTCCTTTGTTCAATTTACATTTTTCAAAGTGCACTAAATTTAATAAATCTAAGTTAACACTCCTCCAGTGAATACATACAGTTTTCCACACATCATCCTATTTTTGCACTGAGGTTATGCTACAAATTCTGGAATCACGACAATGGGTTATATAAAAACATTATTCCAAATGTCTTTCTGTTGTTTGTAAATGACATGCAGATAAAAATTTAATCATCTGATTTTACTTCAGCTCAAATATATATCTTGAAAAGCACATGTGAAACATTTGGAAATAGAATTTAAAATACTAAGATTTCTGAAAACATCTTAGTAACTTCCATATAGTTATATTATTGAACCCTTGCATTATATTCAGTTGCTCCTATAAAATAACTACTTCTACTTGTAATGGTAAACACTTTACATAGAAATCTTTAAAAGTTATTTATAAACATAACTTCAAACAAAAATTTGAAAAATAAAAAAAAACTTTGTGTTAAGAAAAATCTGTGTAAACAAGCATTCATGTAAGAGTTTTAAATGTAATATTAAAGAATATCTCAGAAGTTTTAAGACAAATCTTACTACAATAAAGTAAATTTCATGAACGCCTTTAGATAAATCTCTCTGAGAAGTTAAAGTGGTATAAAGTTAAGAGAACACCTTTTATAGTTCAATGTTTTAAAAAATATATACTCAGATCACATAATTCAGTGTAAGCAAGTTTAAGTTTATCATTCTTAGAGAATAATTTCCCTTATAATCTGCATGTCAATGGGTGACATGTTTTATAAAATATTTCATTGTTTGCTATGCATTTTCAAAATATACCAGAGGAAAAAAGTGTGAGAGTATCAATAGTTAGACTTTATCAGTGAGATAAGGCCATGGAAAGGAATTATTCTAAGAACAATTGCTAACCGTTCAGTGACTTACAATCAAACCGAGTGTTACTTAACTCAGAGTTAACTTTGAATCCAATTTGCATACGGTGGCAAAATACAGAAATATACCTACACACTTATGTACGTATATAGATGCGTGTGTATATATAAACATACATATGTATATGCATCCATCCATCCATAAAGATGAATATTTGAATTAAAGCTTCCCTTTACTTTTTTTCCTTTTAGATAAGTTCTGGTAGTAATTACAACATTCAAAAACCTTCAGTATCCCCTTGTATAAGACTCAATAAATAAAATAATGTATTGATTCCCAATCTACAAGGTAAAAAGAATCAATCTAAGTCAACATTAAATAATAAAAATTACTTTCAAGGTGCTTTTCAGTTCTTTGCTAGAGTAATATTTTCTATTTTTTAAAATTATTTTCAGAAAGATAATTTTCAATAAATATTTTTGCCTTGATGACAGAATCCTAAACTCTTATATGTTCAGAGTTTGAAATTGCCGAAGAGTTCCTTTCATTCCCACATCTCCATTTAGTAACCAAATTAACCTGTGCTTCTCTACAAATAAAAGAAAAATGAAAAAGTAACTATTAGAAAGTTTAAATGATAGTCTTCTTAATATATTTATAACCTTCTCTAGCCTGGGTAGAGTAAAAGATATGGAGGAACAGAAACAAACTTGTTGAATCTTTCACTCTTCCTTGGAAGAAAAATATTGTTTTAATTTCTATACAATTCACGAATCTTTAAGTGTCCTTGAATGTGAAATGCAGTGTAATATCACAGAACGTAACTTTTATTTCTCTGTGGATACTGCCTGTAAAGCAAGGCAAACTTCTTTGAGAAGAAAAAGCAAAGCTTTCAACAATATTTTTTAAAGTAAAAAGAACACTACTGCAAATACTCACCATTGAACGACCTCCAAAGAGAGTGCAGTTAAATGCTCTATCGTATTTTAATAGAAACTTATTTCTCCTGGGTATATCTCTGCTATTCCTGTGAATCTTCTAAGCAGTTCTTTGACACTATTCTTTGTCTTAATTCTTTGCTTCTGATAGAGTGGACTTGGAAAACTTTAGTTTGCTGCTAGCTGTAAATACTTTGTTAAAAATACGATCGCATTATATTTTATTTCTTTCAAGGAGATATAGATATTTGAAATGTTATGGTCAATAAAATTCCTAAGGGAAATATTTTTTCAGAAGTCTGTTTATTTGAATTTGTACAGCTAAGAAAGAATTTTTATTTCAAAAGACCAGTCTCTTTCAATATTTCCCAGAATCAGTGAACATAGATAATTCCCTAAATTTTAGTGGTACAAAGGCAAATATTTGAGCATTAAATATCTGAATAAAATAGATTGCATCTGAAATGGCAAAACAGTGATGAGTAGAGCTTTTAGCTTTCACAATGGAACTGTCTTTTGATATCTTATGATAATACTCCAAGGTATGGACTAATTGGCACATTGAAAATAAAATATTCTGGTTTGAAAGAGAATTTGGGGAGTGCTTGTAGAAAATTGTTAGACAACACCATCACAGAATCTCTTTTTCTTTTAGAGAGAAAGACATTTACTAGTAAGAATATCTTTGCTACAGTTTTACCTTCCAATCTGATAATTGACCAAATTAATAATGTGTTAATAATTGATTTTTTAAATTATCTGGGACTGAAATTTTCTCAGCTCAATAAATTGAGATTGTAATTTTCTATCACTACTACTGTAGATAGATTTTTCTTTTTTAATAATCTAAGCAGGCTTGGGGAAAAAAAGGGGGAAGTTTCATTTGTTCATAAACTTGAGCCTTCCAGATCTATGTTGTAGGGGTCAGTGGCACAATTCATTTCCCAAACTGTACCGGAGAAAAGAAGATGAAATAAAATTGTCACCTGAGGGAAACACTGGTTACTCGCCTTGCCAACTTTGATTTAGACCTGGGCTTCTTAAACTTTTTCTATTAGCAACCCCTTTTCACATATGTATTTATGGAAGCAACATGAATGAGTGCTACCAGAAACATGGGGAATTTATTCCACAGGTTGATTTCAAATTTCTGGTTCTTGCATGCTTAGAAACTTTGGCATATTGCCATATTTTCACAATCTCCCTCCCCATATAGTTCCAAACTGGTTGGTATGAGGTGGTGACCCATAATTAAAGTTGGGAGGGTCTAAGCCATACTCTCCCATGGGTATAGAAATCCTATCGGTAGCAAGCCACAAGAAGGAACACTTTCATGGTGTCATACTATTGACTTAAATATAGTCTGGTGATGGGACACCCAAGTCATGCCAGTGGACCCCTCCTGGTGATGCAGCTAATTGGGTCCATGGTTCAGTTGTGGAGCAGTAGGGATGTTTTGCTTCTGGGCCCGTGCACAGTAGGGATTACCGAGTCACCCTGCCAGTGTTCTAGGACCTATGTAGCTGCATCCACTGGTTTTGGGAGCCCTCTGGGATTTTCTTCAGTTTAGGGGAGATTTCATGGCACTGGAAATGAAACCATAGAAGATCACATGAAAGTCATGTGCCCGTAACTCTTGTCATCTCTCTTGCCCCTGTTGATTTAACCTTTTTTCTGCAGATGGTCCAGGAGAAAGTTGATAGATTACATTGGGTAGAATTCTATCTTTAACAAACACAGACTGCTACTGTTCTAAGAACCTTTCATTAATTCACACATTCAACTTTCTTAATAACCAGAAAGAACAGATTCTATTGTTAGGCCTATTGCATAAACATTTCTCACAGAGAGAAACTTCTACTAACCCCAAATCATTCAGAAAGTTGTTGACCTTCAACTTCGAGTCGACGAGTACTGGCTGTACCTCATGATTCCCAGTGGGTTCTTTTAGACACTACTTCTAAAACTTGCCTTGAGGTCTGTGTGCTAAAATCTTGAGGGCCCCGATGAAGCAGGAATTAGGGGGTCAATATCCATCTCTACTTTTTAAAAATGTGCAGTATTAGAGGATTTGGGCCGAGAGGAACAGTTTGAGTTGGTTTCTGATGATTATCAATAACCCAAGTCCTGTGTCACACTGCTGGCCAGAGGTCCTTCATCCCTTCTCTATTCCTCTCTCTCTCTCTGACTCTTTGTGGGTATCTACTTCTTACTATTTCTCTCCTCCATCACCAAAGTCTTTTCTTTTGTGCTGATGACTTTGCTCAATGATTAATGAGACCAAAACCATAAAAGAACGTCTACATGTTCTTACTTCCATATACTTATGTTGGGAGCAAGGGATCTCATCATTTTTCACATTTCTTTTCTTTCTTATTGAATCACTGTGAGATACAGTTACAAAACTTTCATGATTGAGTTCCAGTCATATAATGATCAAACACCCATCCCTCGACCAGTGCACTTTCTCCACCACCAATGTCTCCAGTATAAACCCCTCCTTTCCAATTCTCCCCCTGCCTCTATGGCAGACAATTTACCCTATATTCTCTCTCTACTTTGGGAAATTATCACATTTCTTTTTATAACTCTCATTCTCCTTCCTATGGCAACCATATACACTGGGTTTCTTCCCCTCACTTTAGAAAGACCTTCATTTAGATATGATTTCCTTTTCCTCAGCATACAGATATATGACCTGGAACTTTTAGTCTTATTTAGATACTTCACTTCTCCATTATTCTTTGCAATATAATGACTCAGTGGTGTGAAGCCAAAGACCACAGGAATAGACCTACCCATCATCCAAACTGGGTTTAATCAACCCATGTAAAGAACATATAACACAGATATTGGGAATCAAAATGAGAGACCATTAGAAAATGCATGTTAGTGGAATTTGTGTTAGCTTATTTGGAGAAGATTCAAAGAAGGATGTTTGCTTATACATTCTATTCAGGCAGGAAATCAGTAAATTTTTCTAATGGAATATCTTAATCTTCTCTAGAAGGCAGAAGGAATTATATGTAGTTATTGAATACATCAGAATATTTATCGTCTTTGTAAATAATGGTTGTGATCATTTGAAAAATTCAAAGTTACATAGACATAAAGAATTTTAATTTTATATAAAATTATATTACGTATCTTTTTCATCTTTTCTTTGGGCTAAACCCATTATTATTCAGGGCTTACTCCTGAGTGTGCACTCAGGGCTCACTCCTGGAGGACTTGAGGGACCATCCAGGCTGCAGATGGTGGAACTGGCTTCTCTGCATACCAATCAAGGTTTGACCCACTATGCTATTGCTTCAGCCCACAATTATGCATCTTGCCAGCCCTTAAAGCAGTTGACATATGTGATCTACCTTTTTAAGTTTCTTAGATTAAGCTTTGTTCATTTTACCCTCTTTGATGTAATAACAAGTACCCTTAAAAATATTCTAATACACAAATGCTACATTCACACACTTGATCAGAAGAGTTTTTGACAGGCAATAATTGAACACCTCCTTAGCCATGGCCCAAACCATTTTATTCTTTTCTTTACCCAGCATAATAGTAAATGATGAATAGAACCATGAAAATTACATCACAATGTTGCTATAGCAGCAGTATTTCCAGACTTAGTATTTTCTAAGGAATATTTCTGGTCCTCACTTAACATAGATTTCTACTTAATGAGTCTGTTTCAAACCAGTCACATATTCTGTCATTAACATCATAGAAAAGTGATAACATCGATTACAAACTTTGAAGATAATAATCTGAAAAACTGTATTTGTAAGAAAATTAGCCATTGCCAAGTTGCTCATTGGTAAATATAAAAAACATTATAAAGCATCTCCTTAAATTTCTTAAAAGAAAATATATTATCATATGGGGAAAGGAAATAAATATTATCAGCAGTTTGGTGATCACCATAGAAACTACTCCTAACTCTGTATTACATGAATCAACATTGGGATGTAAAGTCCCCTACTATGTTCATCTAATTATCTGTTTTAATTTATCTCAGTCGCTAAGATAATTCTGTCTTTAATATTCTATCATTACTGAAATCAAGTGTTTCATTTGTTACTGGAAAATAGATATAAAAGCAATTTCACTTTGTGGTCAGGCAGACACTAGGTCGGCTTTCAAGATGTCTTTTCATAGAAGCATTAAAAAAATCCTTTCAACTCTGAGAGCAGATACACTGCATTTATATATCCTCTTGCCATACTTTCATCTGTAACATTGCATAGCTATCCTCCTTCATCTTGAAAATTTTGAAAACCATGCACTCATTATTTCGGGGACTGTTTCTCAATATGTATTTGCACTGTGCATTTTTCTGATTAGAAACAGTTCCTTCAAAAGCGAAATTGTATCTTTCTCAGAATGTCGTAACAAGAGGCATTTGCTAATTTTTTTCTAATGATGACCTGGTTATAGTTATGTCTGAGAGATTTTTTTTCCACTCTTAAGATTATGGTTTCCCTTTGAAATTAATAAATGTTAAGGATAAATCTTGAAAATATGCAAATATGCTTATAATCAAGCATTACATACCAGTTTTAATATCCACTTAAATATCCCTAGCTTCATCATTCCGTCAGTATTTATGTTATCATTCAGATACAAGAAAGTACCTTTGAAATTCTAATTTAATTTTAAATCATTTATACAAGTCTGGATTCATGCTTTTCATTTTATTCAATACCACATAATCTATCCTTGAAGTGCTTATTTTGATAATCACATTGTAAAAGGCAGGCAAAGTGTTTTGAAGTCACTGATAAGTATTCAACTTATACTTGCCCAATACAGCGAGTAGCTGGATCCCTGGACAGTCTTATTATGGATATGTAAAGATTATCTTCTACTGCTTATGGTAGGTAGGTAGACTGTCTGAGAGAGGTCACTGATTGCACACTTATTGGAGCTCTCTGCCTTTCAAAAGAACATGGTATTATGAAATGCAAAAATCTTCGACTTGCAGAAATTGAGTTAAGTGTAGCTTATGGAATCTGAAGGAATAAGCTTTCTTAAAAAGAGTGCTATTGCAGAATAACACTACCTTTCTATGATTTGGGCAATGCAAAACTCACAAAATAAATAGAAACAATAGGTATTTGGAAATAATGCTTAATTACCCACTGTATAACCAACCTGCACCCCATGTAGAAGCTTAACTAGCACTTAAAATTAATTAATGGTTAAATTTGATAAGGCTGATTAGAAGATGGGGAAGAATCATGACATGATTTTTAGTCAAATTATGACTAATTTGAATAATTTTGACTATAAAATCCAGCTCCCGGAGGAGAACAGTGTAGTCTCCTGTCCCCGCGCCTGGCTATTCCTCGCCGGGGCCCCTTGGAGGGGAGCGGGTTGAGCTTTCCTCCCCGCCCTAACCAGGGCCCCGGCAGCTGAAGACCTCCAGGACCAGCCACCACCATGCTGAGACCACTCTCTGCACACCTGAAGGTACTGGCAGAGGGACAAAGCCACGTGGGTTCCGGGGCCGAGATCTCCAAGCCTACTTGGATTGGAGTCGAGCATCCTCCACCCAGATCCTCCAAATTCCAGTAGGCGGGGGTCACACCCACCAACTGGCCCCCTGGAGCCGTGTAATCCCATCAGCGGCCAAGACTCAGAGACTATAAAATCCAGCTCCCGGAACCACGCGGCCGCGCTTATTATGACATCTCATTCCTACTTTGAAAAACTGGCAGGCTACCGAATGTAGCTTGCCCACATGGCAGAGTCTGGCAAACTCCCCGTGGCGTACCCAATATGCCAAATACCAGTAACAATGATGGGTCTCATTCTCCTAAAGAGCCTTGAATATAATCTCAGGGCTAGGATGAAGGAGACGTTACTGGGGCCTGCTCAAGGCAATCGACGAATAACAGGATGAATAATTTTGATAACTGCTTTTAATCAACATTTTATGAATTTCTCCTTTAATTGTGTAAATGTGGTTTCAGGAAATGTATATATTTTTTCCCTCAGAGTATTAAAGGTTTTAATTACATGTACTAAATTCAGTTGCCATACTAAAGCTCTTTTCTGTTAGCTATACCAACCTTCTTTCTAAGTCACTGGATTTAACCCAGGATATTCTTTTTTGTTTATTTGTTTGTTTTTTTTTTTTGCGGGGGGGCATCCCTGGTGGTGATCACGGTTAGTCCTGGCTCTGTTCTCAGGGATCACCCCTAAAGGGGCTGGAGGACAATATAGGATTCTGGGGATACACTCCAGGTCAGCATCATGAGAAGCGAGTGCCTTAACTGCTGGGTTATGTCTCTAGCCCCCTTGATGATCATATTGCAGTGAAAGCTTTTAGTTCCATCCTCTACCTAATCCTATTATGTTTTCCTTCTTCTTCTTGAGGTGCCAAGGACTGAACCCTGCTCTCATGAGTGTAGGGCACATGCTTCATCCCTGAGTCCACCCCATCCCTCCATCTGTTCTTGAAGTTTGTGACTATTCATATTGCTGTGTAATCCTTTCCAATTTGTGTAAAGACAAATGCGATATTACAAAAGTGAAATAATACTTAGAACAACACAGATTTGCTTCTAGAAATACAATGATGAACCTATTTCATGTTTTCTCAACTAGCAACATTAAAGGATCCCACTCATACAGATTATATTTTACCTTTTTGGTCACATGTGAACCTGGAGTAAAAGAAGAAGCCATCAACTACATAAATGACTACCTAGCTGATAGACATATATGCTTCACAGTGAAATGATTGTGGGTTTTTTTGATGTGTCTCATCACATTACTGTTAAGAAAGAATGGTCTTGGGGCTGGAGAGGTGGTACAATAGGTTGGGCACGTGTCATGGATGCAGCTGACCCAGGATTGATCCACAGATCCCACCAGGAATGATTTCTAAGTGTAAGCTCTCAGCACTGCTGACTAGAAAAAGGAAGAAAGGGAGTGAGGGAACAAAGGAGGAAGAGAGGGAAGGAGGACCAAGAAAAAACAGTCTCGGTCTAATTCATGCTCCTATTCCATAAGTTAATCCCATAGAAACACTGACCAATCAAAATGTCTTTGAGTTTCTCTTTCCTTGAGTGTCAAGTGCTAATAATTTATATCCTCATAATATATATATATATATATATATATATATGTGTGTGTGTGTGTGTGTGTATACAAAATGGTAAATATGTTGTATCTATATAAGTTTTTTTAAATTTAAGTAAAGAGACTTTTTGTGATTTAAGTTTCATCTGATATAATTTTGGGTGATAAAAGTAATTTTTTAACTAAGATATACCATTAATTACTTTTGTGCACCATTTTACCAATTGCCTTAATAATAGAAGCTAGTCTATGTTTCAAACTAATAAAAAAATGAATATAAAACTTTTTCTAGGCTTATACGAAGGAGACTGTGTTCCTTCTACATAATCTGGGATGTATTTTCCACTGCATGAAGAATCAGAAAATTTTAAAAAAATTTAAAATAAAACCAGTTTTATCCATCGATTATTTTCTCTGGTGAGGCAAAAAAGTACTGTTATATAGAAAGCCTGATTGCTCTTTCTGTCTCTGAATCCTGGGCTTCTTAACATCTGAGAACAAGTTCTTATAACACCACATTCACCCCTGACCCTGTATAGAAACTCTAAAGAACAGTAAGCAACAATACCGCAACCCTTACCTTAGCGGAGCGCTGAGGGCAGTTCATTGACTACCAAATCGTAAAACACAGCAGAGCTGTGTCTATGAAACTTATCAACAAAGGGAGCTAAAAGTGGTTCAGTGCAGATCGGATGCCCAAGAGGACAGGAGAGAAATGAGGAATGACTCGTGGTCACTGGTTGTGTTTATGGCCGTAGAACGCATTGATGATTGGACTGGCAAGGGTGAAGAAGTTTGAAGAGGGGCATGAAGTGTGTTCCTAGAGGAGAAATAAGCATTTCCTGCATACATACCATTTAAATCATTATATTGAGTCTTTTCTGTCCAATTCCAAGAAACCCCTTTATCAGCAGAGTGAAAATACAACACTGCACATAGGTCATCAGTAACTACAGATGAAGCCACTCAGAAGCCCCAGAGAAAAAAGATAAGGGAAAATATACTTCCATTTAATTATCTGGCTTAAAATCTAATTGCTTTGGTATTATTTTTACAGGGGCACTGCAAGTTTAAGTGAACACGTACAATTTATTTACTAGGATTAAGGGTTCATAATTTTATAATTATTGTGAAATGGAACTTTGAGCTGAATAAGTCAAATGATAAGGTGCCAAGGTCATTCAGTTGCTGTAACATCAAGGGCACAGGAGGTGTAGAGGGAGTCCAGCATCAGAGTGAGGTAAGGTATGGGGGCATTCTACTGAAGTTTTCAGTAATAGAAACCACAATGTTCAAGGTATGTTTGACCTTGGCATGAAATCCATGACCTTTATATTTTCTCGGACTGCATCTTCAAATATCTCTTATTGCTGCAATCCAGCTACTTCTCCCAGCCTATCTTTTAGTGGACTAGATCTCTCTTTTACAGTGTCTAACGCAGTCCATACTCCCTCCAAAACTTTTGGCTTTAAAGTAGAATTCTTCATTTCTGAATGTGCAATTTATTTTTGCAAGCCAAACTCCGTCAATAAGATTTATAGGCTGTAGCGATAGCACAACGGGTAGGGCATTTGCCTTCACAAGGCCAACCGGGGTTCGATTCCTTTGCCCCTCTCAGAAAGCCCCGCAAGCTACTGAGAGTATCCTGCCTGCACAGCAGAGCTGGCAAGCTCTCTGTCGCATTTTCAACATGCCAAAAATAGTAACAACAATGGAGCCTCACAATGGAGACATTACTGGTGCCCGCTCAAGCAAATCATGAACAAAGGGAGGACAGTTCTACAGTGCGATTGTTGCTTTTCCTTGCCCCCTTTCATTTCCAAACATTTCCTATATGGATTTGGGGGGATTTTGATTAATTCACATATGGGAATTATCACAACTTGCCCAACTGAACTTTTTTTTAAAAGGAATAAAATGCCTCAGATGCTGTCAGAATACCAAAGCTGAATACGGCTGGAGAGTTTGATTTTGAATAAGTTTCGAATGTCTCCGTAAGCTCACAAGCCATGTATATACCATGTATATCTTATAGTAATAGAATGCTATAAGACACCTGTATCTGAAGTTCTCAGACTTTCTCAAAACTTCATTGTCATGGCGTCTTGTCTCCTGCATTTGTTCATTTTAAATTGTTCATCATATTTGACTGACCTTGATCGAAAATGTAGGAGCACAGCAGGCATCCAATCTGGGCTGGACAGCTGCTAGTCAGGGCCACCTCAATACCCAGTGTGCTGGAATCCAACTCACCTTCACGGTATTCAGCTTTTACTTTTATTCTTCCTGTTGCCAAAATGTAGGCTGTGTTGGGACTGACTTTCTATTCTTGTGAGCCAATCATGCAGTGAGATAGCAATCTTAAAGGAGGCTGCATTTCAGAATGTGCATTTTGCCAAAATGCTGGGGCATTGTTCTCTTTCAGGACAATGAACTCCATGAATAAGCCAAGAGGCAGTGGATTAGAACCAAGTGCCAATGTACCCATTTACAGGTAACATAAATATTTGTTTCCTCATTTCTTTAAATATGGTATTTAGCACAACTTTCCCAATTGGACTTTTTTTTTTAATTAATAAAATGCCTCAGATGCCATCAGAAAACCAAAGCCTAATAAGGTTGGAAAGCTTGATCTTGAAATGTTTCACATGTCTCCTTAACCGTTTTCTTCCTAACACCTCAATATATATATATATATATATATATATGCACATATATATATATAGAGAGAGAGAGAGAGATCATAATATTACATTTCCTTAACTGAGTTACAATTATTCTGGGCTTCAATTTTTATTTTTATTTTTGGCCTTTTGGGTCACACCTGGAAATGCTCAGGGATTACTTCCGGCTCTGCACTCAGGAATTACTCCTGGAGGTGCTTGGGGGATGGTATGGAATGCTGGGAATCAAACCCAGGTCGGCCCTGTGCAAGGTAAATGCCCTACATGCTATACGATCGCTCCAGTCCCATTTATTATTTTTTTTTATCAAAATAGTCATGACAATGCCTTTCTAGGACAATTTGAAGGCTTATGATAATGTTAAAAATCCCATATTTTCTATTTTTCTGAAGCTAAGATAATGAAACTTCAAGAAAAAAATTAGGAAGACAATTTTATATTAGAAATCACTTAGAAAAAAATGTAAGATTTAATTACACAAAGCCTCATTTCAGAACCATGCTGTCAGGAGAAGTACAGAGAAATCCAAATTGGCAAACCACTCACAGCTAAAGGTGAGAACTTCAGAAGCTTCCTCATCATATCTCAGGTCTTAGATAGACAAAATTCGGGAAGTTACTTTCTTTTATATATCACTCTGAAACTTTTCAATATTTTTGTTTTAAACACAGCAAGGCATTCCTCAGGAAATAATGCAAGATTCCCATCATCACCACCTGATTTCCTGCCTTGATTCATAATCAGCATGAATGTTGCCTACAACCTGTACTGTTCTAACTCTAGATTTGGCAAATTCTAAAAAGTTATTTTATTTCCTGAACCTGCCCAACATCAATCATGTAGTAGTTGAGGAGACTGTCTTAAAAGGAAGCTTGAGTGGCTCTATAATGGTCCTCACTTTCTGACAAACATTCTGCCCTTGAAATTTTGCTCTTTTCCAAGGCTCAGCCAAACTGGGTCTTCAGGATCGATTCAGTGATGCATAAGAATTTTTCAAATTCTATATTTATTCAAGTTACTTAGGTAAGCAAAAATATTACAGGGAAGAAAAAAATTCAATCATTTGACTATTATAGTTTCATAAATATTCAATAGTGACTTTTCTGAAATTTATGGGGTTATTTTACTGATTGTGAGTTGCTCATTTCTCTAGATTTTTATAAACAATTTTGAAAACCTGCAGGAGAGAGCAGCTTTAAAAACGTGCGGTAATTTTTCCTCTAGTTCAGATAATCTCATTGGAAATTAATTAGAATCGATAGCCATGTTATCTTTCAAAGCAAAATGCTGAAAGTTCTTTCTTTGCTTTAAATATTTAGTATTATAATCTTGTGTGTGTGTGTGTCTGTGTATGTGGTGTACGTTCAATACATTTGCAATTTCAAGCCCGATATTCTGATGCAATAGTAATTGGATGTGTGTAGTGAGTTCTTACTCCTTTTCTTTTTCTTGCCTTTAAAATATCCTACAGGAGGGGTAGAAAAAAATAAAAAAAAATTATATATTCTTACAGGACTGGAGAGCTAGTAAAAGGATTAAATTGCTGGCTCTGCACGTGACCCACTCACGTTTAATTTCTGACATCATACAGGTGGCTCATTCTAGTTTAATTCCTGACATCAGACAGTCTCTGGGCATCACTGGGTGCAGCTCTGGAGTAACCCCTGAGCACCCTTGGGGAGATCCTGCCATCTCCAGCACTGTGGCACTGCATCTTCCATTTCCATGTTGAATCATTGGCCCCACTGGTCATGACTTACCAGGATTGAACCCTGGATGGCCTGAACAGTGGAAGGCAAAATAAATAAAAATAAACACACACAATAGATAAAATAACCATCTCTGTATAGTTACTGGTGGTTGTTTAAAAAGTTCTGATTCCTCTTTGAAAGATTCTTCAATATGCAACATACTGAATATTCTGTATTTTGATATACAAGAAACAGTACTCACAAAAAATACAGCCATAAGGTAGTGAATCATATAATTTCCCATTTATAAAAATATAAACCATTAGCATAAGTTCATGAATACAAGGAAAATTCAAGAGTTAATGTTTTTGAAAAAAAGTCGACTAGGCTGCATCTCAACACTGTCAGTCATAACAGAGCTATTCATTTATTTGTTTTTAATGCTTGTTGGCACGAGCTTCAAATAACCAGATAGCAGTTAATGCTGAGTAGAAGTGACAGGACCCCCATGTTATGAGCCGATGATCTCTGACATAACGGTAGCATCTACTAGATGTTATTGTTTAATCTTCGAAGAGTCTTCAGTGCGTAAGGGTAAGTAAGTGATGGCAAAATAAATACTGAAAGTGCTTAGTAGTTAGCAAGAATATTGAGTGGTTTGCATGTTCCATTAATATTACTGTCCTATAATTCTCTGAAGAGTATACATTATTGATTCTACATATGCCACTCACTCATGAAGGAAACATATATTATACTTTGGAGGCTTCATTTTATCACCTCCTATGGCAAAAAGATCATCTAACTAGTATTCGCTGATGTCTCTCGATAATCTGGTCCAATTTATTTGGATCTCTAATGGGGGCCAGTTCACTGAGAGACCTCATTTTCCACCCTATAACAACATGTGTGGGAAAATTGTTTTTTCCTTTTTATTCATAACGCCTTGCTTATGCTGACATCCTTAATTTTTGTGAATGGTTGAATTAGCTTGAGTTAGATCCCCAGCTTTCAAAAACTCATAAAATGACTGTTTGTTTGGAGTACTGGTTTTAAGTAATTATGCCAATTGTCTTTGAATATTTTCTGCCAGCTTAGGAAACTAATTGCATGTTCCTTTTCCTACTGAACGCCTATTTCCCAGCCCAGAAATTATTTGTGTTTACCACATAACAATAAATATAATCAACCTTATTATATAATTTCCATAACTTTCCATAATAAAGCCTTACATTTTTTACAATGTTTTACAGTTTACACAGCACTTTTACTTAATCATCGCACATGCCTTGGAAACAGACAGGATAGTAATTAACTCAATTTTAATCATGAAGATATAAAGGTTCAGAGAACTAGAGTGGCATCGAGGGCACAGCAAAAATGTGCTGGAATTGGCTTCTGACCCAGATTTTACAGCACAGACCAGGGATACTTCCTGCTACAGCAGACTGGGCCTCAGAGGGCCAACACCATGACATTCCATAATAAATAATTCACACTCCACATTCCCTGTTAACAATGAGATCACATCTGCCCAGTAAAAATAAAAGGCAATTATCCAGATAGTTCAGCCAAATGCTCTCCCATTCTGATTTCCATTAACTTAGATTCTTGAAGCAGATAAAATATTACTCAAATGACAACATACTGGCACTTACAAGGTAATAATTCTGATTTTTTTTAGGGTCACTTGAGATAGATATCCTGGTGCTCCTCAATGATGAACACACACACACACAAACATACACACACACACACACAGACATACACACTAACAGGTACATGTCTTTCTCACTTAACCTCCCGCTGCAGAAGTTAAAATAACGGAGACAAATTGTCATAAAATCATACACACATTGGTTATCTTGTTTCTGCTTGAAAAATTACTCCTGGAATTCTAATTTGCAGTGCCTGCCAAATCCCATAATGCCTCATATAATACCATTTTTAAAAATGGAATTATCACTCTTCTCCAAAACAATTTTGATTATACTCTATAAATATTCTCACTCATTCTTACTTTTGATTATGATTATTAGTCTGCAATGATAATTGTATTAGCTTTCAGCTAAATTTCATATTCTATTGTATATATACAAAATATACATTAATAATTTAAAAGCAGACTATTAAAATCAAATCAATGGCACAGATGAGAAGAAAATTTTCCTATCTATTAATTGCCTCCATCCTTCACAAGAGTTCGGCTGAAATGTTCTTCTAAGCAACTTTAATTTGATCAACTGTAAATAAACCTTTAAGTAGTGATTTAAAAACAATTAAGATAATGAAAATGGTTTGTAATCAATAGATGTCAAATTAAAAGTGGCAATTTAAGATTAATATTTACAACTACCTACAAACCTTAATATGCTTAAACCAGACTATTTTTGCCTCTTAGAATATATTTATTTCAAGCTTCCTCAGGTTATTATTTGAACACCAATACAAGTAGTTCATATTCTTTTAAGTTCCCTTGGCCGTGTGGGTGATAGCACAGTATCACTCATACCTTCTGTGATCCCTCCATTCACATGAGATTAATTGCTGAAGACTCTTCCTACTCTAGGACGTATAACTTTGCATAAATTTTAAAGTAATTTAAAATATCCTCAAAAGGCGAAGTGAAAGGCTGTCATCATTACTAAAACTGGCATTTCCTTCTAGTCTCAGCTGCAGAGCCAGTCAAAGCATTGAGTTCACCAGGTTCATCTGGGTAATTTCTTACAGAAGCATCTAGTTGTGCCCCTACATAGCTCATCTTGTTCTCTTTCCTGACTGTCTGTAGTTGACTTTGGAATATTACTTCAGTGTAGATTGTAGTTTAACTACAATAAGTAAGGGCTGGAGCAATAGTGCAGCGGGTAGGGTGTTGGCCTTGCAAGCAGCCAACCCAGCCAATCCGGGTTCGATCCTCTGCCCCTCTTGGAGAGCGCGGCAAGCTACCGAGAGTATTTCACCTGCACTACAAAGCCTGGCAAGCTACCTGTGATGTATTTGATATGCCAAACACAGTAACAACAAGTCTCACAATAGAGACATTACTGGGCCCGCTCGAGTTAATAGGACAATGGGAGGACAGTGCTACAGTAGATTGTAGAGTGATATGCAAACCCAGATTTATAATTTTTTTGTGTTTTGGGGGCCACACCAGGGGATTATATGCAGTGCAAAATATCAAATAGGGGTTGGCCATATTCAAGTCCATCTTACCTTTTCTACTCTCCAACCCAGATTTACAACTTAGGCAAGATCTGCAAAAGGCAGCTTTCTTGAATCTCTTCTTTTTATTTTTATGGACTTAAAATTTTGCCTTGTTAACAAGTTCAGGAGTCTTATTACTTAGATGGTAATTAGTGTGATGCAAATTTTTAAAGAACTTGTTTGGAATAGATGTCATCTGGTGAACTTTAAGTCTCTAACAGTGCTCTTCAATGGATACTTGTAAAATGTTCAAACACAAGACTTCAAAAACTATTCTCTGTGATTGAAATCAAGCCACTGCTTCCCAGTGAAGTGGATTTACATTATCTTTCAATTTAAGCTCCAAGCACTGAAAAATAAGAAATCACTAGCATACATATTGTATTTACCAGTAGGCTATAATATAAATTCCTTTTGTGTCATTTTCAGATATTCTATTTTTTCATACCGTAACCCATGAGTCTTTTTTCCATAAACTAATTTAAGCAATGGACACTGGTAAGCACTTAACATCTGTTTTTTGCAGTGTAAAGGCAGTGTTTGCTTATTATTATGGTATTATAGGTATTACTTCCACCTACCAAAATGACATCAAAGGAAAGGATGCTGGGAACAGAGGTGCATAATTGGTTCTGGGGAGTTGGCTCTGGCTGGTACTTTGTGCCATTAAATTTTAGTGACAAAAATAGGGATTCCTTTCAATGCTCTTGGATACTCCCTTGGCTAGCTTTATTGAATTTCATCAAATGTTTCAGTTTTGCTTTCTCTTAGGTGTTATATCAGGTAACCGTATATAGCCTTAGATTTCAGAAGAAAGATGAAACTAGAGCAAATCGTAGGCCCATTACTATTAAAATTAGTCCGGTAATTCATAAAAAATTAGTTTATATTAGGAACGTTCCTTCAATTATTCCAAGGTTTTAAACAAAAATACCACCAAGTTCATTTCAATGTTACATTGATATAATCTTCATACATAAAATAGCGATGGGGGAGATGCAAAATTTTAAATATTCATATCTGAGCATTTCTTTCCACCAATCTATTAATGAGAAGCTTTTTAAAAAAATGTTTAGGAAGAAAATATACAAACTATAAAAGGGAAGCAAAGTCACTGATGATATCCCTTTCCTGAACACATTCATCTGAAGCTCCCTCCAGTTATATGTGATGCAATCAGTACAATCAGTTTTGACATCACAATCCAAATTATTAAACTCTTATCTTCTAGCACACAATAAGACGACTATTAATAAAACTCCTCAGTACCCTGAAGACTTAACGACTGATTAATTCCTATACCACATTCTAATTTTATTGATTTGGGCATATTTATCCTGATTTTTTTTAATTAGAAAAACTTACAGAGGTGACTATAAGTCACAGAAATCTCACTGTTATAAAATGGTTTCTCACATATATGCATAATAATATGGCAAAGAAGAATCTCTATAT
This sequence comes from Sorex fumeus, assembly GCF_029834395.1. NCBI lineage: Eukaryota > Metazoa > Chordata > Mammalia > Eulipotyphla > Soricidae > Sorex > Sorex fumeus. The sequence continues at coordinate 1,942,237 of NW_026606149.1, read as the reverse complement.
AATCAGGAAAAGTAGGTCTCCAAATTTTATTCAAATAAAGGGACAGTGTGTAAAGAACCAAATTGTTTATTTGGCAGATGCTGAAGGCCACGTGGCTGTTTTATTTCTAAAGGTGGTCTGGCAAGTTCATAAAATCCTATATAGCTTCTTTCCAACGAATCAAAACATTAGTATAATGGGTTCAGCATTTTTTTCTTAGAAGGAAGCACTTTTAGAAGCTCCTTTCTGCGGGTTTATTAGAAACTCAACAATTCTTTGTTGAAAGCAGAAAAAGAAATAACAAGTCACTTCTTACTTGAATATACAAAGGCTATTTAGTATTAGACCAGTGGGAAAAAATACTAGGTAGACATATTTTAGCCATAATTACTATTTTTTTCTAAGCAGCCCATCTCAAACATGTGCTCACTTTAAACGGCCTTCCTCACTCTGACATATCTGACCAGTATAAAAATCATAGTTGCTTTTTCTCCTCCCACTGTCTTCCCAGCGTTGGGAAACGGAATCCGCATCAGAATTTAAAGATGAGGGTTGAAACCGGTAACAACAGTACATTAAGATATATTATACATATATATAAAACAAATATAGGTATATATATGTATGTATATATATATAAATAAAACAGCTCTTTACTGATTATGTTTACAGCCAAGAGATTTGTGTGGAAAAGAAATTCTCAGAAGTTTCTGGCACGTATAGAACTTGAAACCGGAAAAAAAAAAATAAATCTTGCATCAAAGGAAATGTCGATTCTTGAAAACTTTCTTTCTGGAATACCAATATTTTTATTCCACTCTTTGATATATTTTGATGGCTCAGACGAATATCCGGGGACCATACCGCCGCACACCCCTCTGAGATGTTAACTGCTTGGAGCTCAACGGCTCCCCGACTTCTTCTCTGCATTTCCATGTTTCGGTTCCTCTCTAACCCAGACTGGAGTATTTTTTTCTGATGAGTTTGATATTATGAGGCAAGAAGATGGACCTGAATTTCCTGGCGACCAGGGCTCCAAAATCAATATACCACCATGTGTCGAATAAAAAAAGAAAAGGCATTCTCCTGTACAAATCAGAGGAGAGAATTTAAAAACAAAAAATCCATGAATAGACAGCAACTTTTCCCCATACCTACACAAACATCTCAGGACCGACTTTGCAAACTGCTTTTCGTATTTGGAATCCCTTCCTAATTTATTTGCTGAACACTGGTCTATAGTTGTTGCTTTATACCAGATTTTATTGACTTTTTTTTAGGGGGCGTGGATGGGGGTCGAGTAAGTAAGACTTTTCTAAGAACTGATTTAGAGCTAAGTGAAATATTTCTGCTAACCATCAGCAAGAAGATCTTGCTAGATTCTAGAATCTTAGCAAGCTAGAAACGTCACCGTCAATTCCCTTTGCTCCCCGCCCCGCCTTAGTTTGGATCTGCAGGAAGTGCCAGGCCCGTTAGCTGAGCCCCGGGGCACTGCTTCTCCCTGGGCAGTGCTCCCCTCCTGCAGCTCGGGTGCCTGGGCAGGTATCTGCGAGTTGCTCTCTATTCCCCAGCCACCGAGCATCTGGATGCCTGCAAAAAAAAAAAAAAAGAAAGAAAGAAAAAAGCATCTGCCACTGTCCAGAGTCCCTCTGTGGTCAGCCAGCGCCGTCCGTCCGGTCCGTCGGTGAGCAACTGCACCCAGGAGGAAGAGGGGGAGGAGGAAGAGGCGCATCCCTGGAGGGTGCAGATATTTACAAGCCGGTCCCGGGGCGCGCGCCCGGGGGATGCCCGTGCGCCCTGCCCGCGCGTCTCCACCGCGTGCGTGCGTGCGTGGCCGGTCCATCGGGGATGGGTGGGGTGTCCAGGGCTAGGAGTAGAGGCTCTCGGGGCCGGGCCCGTACAGGTCCGCCAGCCGCTTGAAGCGCGGCCCCCAGTCGCTCAGGTAGTCGTAGTTCTGGTCCGAGTTGGAACTGCCCGAGTCCAGCGAGCTCAGCGAGCCGGCCACCGAGCCGTCGCCCTCGAAGGCGTAGGTCTGCAGCGAGTCGTAGGGCGGCGCGCCCGGGTCCACGTCGGCCTCCTTGAGCCGCTCCCAGATGAACTCCCGGAAGATGACGTTGTCCGGGAGGCTCTTGAAGGCCGGCCGGCTCAGGAACTGCATCTCGGGCGTGACGTCCCGGCGCGTCTTGGTGTCCCGCAGGACGTGCAGGTTCCTGAGCGCGGCCATGTCGAAGGCCTCCGTGTCCTCCTCGCCGCCGCCCTCGTCGTCGTAGCGCACGATGTTCTCGCGGATGTCGCGCTCCTCGTCCAGGATCAGCGGCTCTTTTTTCCGCCGCCGCATGGTGACGATCAGGAGGATGAGCACTGCGGGGAGAGCAGAGGGGGACGTGTCAGCAGCACCAGGCGGCCGGGTCCCCCACCCCAGCCCAACACCACCACCACCACCACCCCGATCCCCGCACGGGCCGGAAGGAGGAGGCTCGTCCACTCGGATTCGGGATTCCCAGGAGAAGACTTGGAGGGGAGAGAACATTCCCCTGCACCCACTGCCCTGGCCCCCTACCCAGCACCGCAAGCGTTTGTGCCCAAGCCTGGCCTTCTATGTGGTCTGGGTATGTGATTCCTGAGCATCGTTGGGTATGCCCCCCCAAAAAACGCACACACACACAACCCCACTTGATCCCTGAGCAAAGTTGGGTATACCTCCCAATAAAACAAATTATAAAGAACACTTGATATTTGAGCACCGTTAGGTGTGCTCCCCAATTTTTTTAAAAACCCACTTGATCCCTGAGCACAGCTGGGTCTGATCCCCACCCCCCCAAAAAAAACAAATTAAAGTCCACTTGATCCTTGAGCACAGGTGGGCATGCCCCCTCCCAACCCAAATAAACAAACAGACAAAAAAATGCACTTGATCCCTGAGCACAGTTGGGTCAAATAATAAAAAAAAAAAGTAAAGTCCACTTAATCCTTGAGCACAGGTGAGTATGACCCCCCAAGAACACCCACAAAAAATACCACTTGATCCCTGAGCAAAGTTGGGTATACCCCCCAATAAAACAAATTATAAAGAACACTTAATATTTGAGCACCATTAGGTGTGCTTCCCATTTTTTTTTTAAAAACCCACTTGATCCCTGAGCACAGTTGCATCTGACAAAAAAAAAAAAATTAAAGTCCACTTAATCCTTGAGCACAGGTGGGTATGACCGCCCCCAAAAAACCAAATTAACAAAAACCCCCACTTGATCCCTGAGCACAGTTGGATATGCCCCCCAAGAAACAAAACAACAAAAAAACTTGACAACACTCAGAATGCTCATTCTGAGTGCAGAATTGGCTGGATTTTGTTGAAGTCCCCGTGATTTATAAGTTATTCATAGTTAAAGTATTAGACAAACTATATTCCAGCCACATTCCCACCACCAGTGTCAACCGCCCCCCACCAGGGCCCCCAAGGTCCCTCCCAGACTCCCAGCCCAAGCTGCCAGCTTGACACACTGTTGAGTTTGGTAGTTGAGGTTGGCTCTCCCGTTTACAGTGCAGTTAACTGTGGTTTGGGTATTTAGCCCTGCCACCCTACCATCCACCGTGTACCCAATCCCCATGACTCTTTCGTGCCTTTCCTTCTATGTCCTTCTCCTCCCTATACTCCGGGAACAAGAGCAATCTGGGCATCCCCAATATACGCGGCATATGTAGTGAATGGTGGTGGGAATGTCGCATTGATTCTTCCTGTGGCAAGAGCTCCCTAGCCAGAGAAGTGGCAGTTCAGGAAAATGCTATCCACCCGGGTCGTCAAACAACAAGTGAGGTTTTTGCAAACGCAAATTACCATTCATAAAGTGTTGGGGCTAATGGGACGTGTGATTCAGAGGGTAGTAGACTGCAGCCACCGGCCAGGTTTGGCAGAAATGCCTTGTACTAGTCTATGAAACTTGGACCTTATATAAAATCTAGCATGTTGGCCCAAGCACAGACACGAACAGCCTCCCTACAGTCAGTCGAGTCCCATTTTTCAGTATGAAATACCAGACTCGGATTTTGTGCATTTGATCTAGAGAAGACAAATTATAAGATGTCAATATTCTCCAGTGGCACAATGGGACAGTAAGTCATCTCTTCCAAAGGAAGATTTCCCTTCCAATGCCAAAATTAATACATAATTATATACATCGTTATTACTCATTAGCACATGGTGACCATAAGAAAGTTCATGGCCCCATGGACTAATCAAAAACTAATCAATTTAAGGGCTGGAGAGATAGCACAGCAAGTAGGGAATTTGCCTTGCACGCGGCCAACTCGGGTTTGATTCTCAGCATCCCATATGGTCCCCTGAGCACCGCTAGGAGTAACTCCTGAGTGCAGAGCCAGGAGTAACCCCTGTGCATCGCCAGGTGTGGCCCAAAAAGCAAAAAAAAAAATCAATTTATATATTTAGAACACTTTTTTTCCATCAATCTTTTTTTTAAATCTTCTGGAAGGTTAAAAGGACCCAAACATAGTGAGTGGAATATGGTTTAGATCCAATTACCCTGCACATTTTGTAAAAAAAAAAAATGAAAAGTTTGAAAATTTCAAATAACTTTGGTGAGGGACACATCTGGGGCACTCAAGAAACCCTCTCAGCATTGGGTATTGAACTGAACAAGCTTCATGCCAGGCAAATGTCTCACTAATTACATGGTCTCCTTAGTCCCTTAAACAGTTTTTAAGGTTCGAATATCCCAGGTCGCATAGTTAGATTACAATAAACATATCAAATACCTCTATTTTCACATATTCATTGTAATTCATTGCGCATTTTGGGGGAAGGGGGTGGGAGTGAGTTGAGCCATCCCAGGATTTGTTCAGGGATCGCGGGATGGCTCTTGGTGGTAGCTGAGAGACTATACCTGGTGCCAAGGATTGAAGATCTTAAGGCGTTTGTTTTACCGTCCAATTGCCTGTAGCTATGAAAATTGTGAAGTTTTTTAGCAGGTGGAACAATTTAACATTTCAGTCAACTAGAAGAATAATCATTTCTGACTATTTGAACACATTAAAAAAGAAAACTTAACCTTTCTGTACTACAAGCATTAATTGCTCTTCAGGGACAATGGAGATAATTTCTGTATTAAAAGGAATATTTTCTGCCTAAGTAAGCAAAAGATTATATATTTTAAGAGTTTTTGTCATGCTTTTTTTTCCTGTCACATTGAATATACTTCTTGTAGATACAGAAAATTTAGGTCAGGTTGAAGTGCAGACATGTAGCTAATTACGATGATTGTTCATGATATATATCTTTAATAAATCTACAAAGCATTTATTACAGTGAGGTGAGGGGATACTGGCTTAATGCGAAGGGAAGTTGACACTTGGGGGAAGGGTGTAGTGCTAGAATATTTCACGTATGAAATCCTACTAATAGCAGTTTGTAAACCATAGTGCCTAAAATAAAATAAAATTACAAAGAAACGTGTTTTACCATTTATATGCATCAGTGTGGTGACATAATATTGCACATAGTAAATTTCCTTATGGAACGTAGAATTTAGTGGAAGTCAATAGCACTCTAATAATAGCACTGTAGCACTGTCCTCCCATTGTTCATTGATTTGCTTGGGCGGGCGCAGTAATGCCTCCATTGTGAGACTTGTTACTGTGTTTGGCATATCGAATATGCCACAGGTAGCTTGCCAGGCTTTGCTGTGTGGGCGAGATACTCTTGGTAGATGACTAAATTTAAGAATACAGCTGTGATTATTCCAAAAAGGGAAGATATGATCATCTAGAGAAATATATTAGGAAATATAAGGATATGTTTTTCTCATCAACAGGATGAGAATGCTATTCGGGTCTCCCAAAGAGGAATTGAAAGAGCTATACTTGGAGTATCACGTTTCACTCAAATGAGAGAAAGAATTTGGAGTTTCGACCTCTGTCGACAATCAACAATCAGGGTTGCTATCTCATTTGCCAAGGCGTCAAAAATCAGATGGGCTGGTCACGTAATGAGATTTAGAGAGAATCGCTGGACTAGAGCCATTACCGACTGGATTCCACGGGATGTCAAAAGATCACGTGGCCGCCCACCTACCAGATAGTCATACTTTTTCATCAAAACCATGAATGAGTTTGAGGCTCTTCGTGTTCCTAGAATGAACAGACGCCATTGGGCTACACTAGCACGCAACAGGGACAAATGGAGACATTACTAGCACCCGCTTGAGCAAATCGACGATTAATGGGAAGTCAAGTGATCAAGTGATATAAGGATAAGGAAGCAAACCAAGACATGAATGAATCAGAGTGTAGAATAGGGATCAGATGAGTTTTATGGAAGAGTATTACTGGACCAGTCAACCAGTGATCAAAGAAAGAGATGGAGGATGGAAGCCTGCATCAGACCCAAGAACTAGGGCATTTCTTAAACTGTGGGTGTCAACCCCAGATGGGGATCCATAATTGAATGTGGGAGCCATGAAAAGTTTGGCAACAGTAAAAGGTTCTGAACTTTCAGCAATCCAAATTTAATTCAAAATCAAACAAGAAATGAATCTAAGGATTTCCTGCAGTGCATATCATGTTCTCTTTCTTGGGTGAAAAGAAGTCAACCACGGGAGAAGTTGAAGCAGACCTGCTTTAAAGAATGCATACTGTGATTAACCTGGTTTGGGGAAGAAATAATCTCTATTTAGGTCAGCATTTCTGGAGACATGTGTAAATCTGATTACTACTATAGCAGGGAGGGCTGGAGCAATAGCACAGCAGTAGGGTGTTTGCCTTACAAGCGGCCAACATGGCCGACCCGAGTTCGATTCCTCCACCCATCTCGGAGAGCCCGGCAAGCTACCGAGAGTATCTCACCTGCACGGCAGAGCCTGGCAAGCTACCCGTGACGTATTCGATATGCCAAACACAGTAACAAGTCTCACGATGGAGATATTACTGGGCCCGCTCGAGCAAATCAATGAACAATGGGAGGACCATGACCGTGACTATAGCAGGGAAAAAATGATGCTATTCTAGATTTCATAGCATTCAATTCAACTGTTTTGAGTTCCATGATATGTAAGAAATACTTCTGGCAAAAACAACCAAAAAAGAAGGAATCCAGCATTTGGGTAGCTCAAATTCTATATATAGACACAAATATAGATAGTATAACTCATAATGTAATTCACTATTAGGTACAGATATCAATATGTACAAACAATGCAGATAAGAACAGACTTTCCCCCCAAAATAACAGACATATTAAGGTAAATAGATGAAACCCTAAGCTTTGTAAGCCACATACCATGATTTAGTGAGGCCCTTTGTTTCTCAACTTTCCTGTGGTCTATGACAAACATTTCCAGATGTTTAAACCAAAACATATGCACACCAACTTAATTTGAACAGATTTCAGTACTATTTCCTTAAACAACTTCCTAAAGGCTGAACTTACCATGACTGATGTCTATAATTAAGAAGCCCATTTCTCCAGTAAACTTCTATTATTAAGCTTATTATGTTCTTCCAGATGACACCTTCAAATGTCCTCTAAATATCACAGGAACAACTTCATTGGGAAGAGGGTTTTTTTAAAAATTTTTATTAGTGAGACATTATGAGGTACAGTTGTAGACTTATAATTTTTTTGTGCTTGGGTTTCAGTTATACAATGATCAAATACCCATCCCTCCACCAGTGCCCATTTCCCACCATCACGGATCCCAGTATCCCTCCCACCCCCCATCCCCCTATCCCACCCTGCCTCTGTGTCAGGGCATTCCCTTTTGTTCTCGCTCTCTTATTGGGGAAAAGGGGGTTTTACCAATAAGAAAACAACCTAGGCTTGTGGCATTGTGGTGACAAGCAGAATATGTGGGTTTATGAACTCACACTATTTCTGAGAATGAACAGTGGACATGCCCAGCTGAACAAGATATAACAGACAGAAATATGACAAACAGCACAAGGGATGCAATTTTCTAGTTACTAAATAAAAGGGCAGAAGGCAGAGAAGGGCTTCATGGAACAGATCCACTGACCGTTACTGTACACTCAAGAAAGAGTATGTACGGACTGCTCTGGTCAGCCTTAGCCATGCAGAGTCAAGAGAACGGACAAGATGGCTCCTCCAAACAGGGGTCATCATATCCCTCAGACTATAAGGGACCAACCAGTCTGTTTACGCGTTCTTCACTCCAGAGTATTTCAAAGTTGTGAATATTCAATACAAAAGTCAAACACATTCCTCTTAAAGCAATGCAGAGTACCTCCCAGTTCGCTTCTTTCTTTCTTTCTTTCTTTCTTTCTTTCTTTCTTTCTTTCTTTCTTTCTTTCTTTCTTTCCTTTCTTCCTTCCTTCCTTCCTTCCTTCCTTCCTTCCTTCCTTCCTTCCTTCCTTTCTTTCTTTCTTTCTTTCTTTCTTTCTTTCTTTCTTTCCTTTTGGTTTTTTGAGTCACATCCAGCAATGATCAGGGGTTACTCCTGGCTCTGCACTCAGGAATTACTCCTGGTGGTGCTCCGGGGATCATATGGGGTGCTGGGGATCGAACCTGGTTTGGCCCGGTGCCAGGCAAATGCCCTACTCATTGCTCTATCACACCAGCCTTATGCCTCCCAGTTTTTTAGTTTAACATCTCATTATTATCCCAGACCCACTCTTCTGTAATCTCTTGGCTTGCATAGATCAGAATTCTCAACATCCACATTTGGTACCCAGAACTACATGGTATTCTGCAGATGGGATCCTATAAATACAAAATAGTACTAATGCTAAATATGGTGACTTCTCTTATAAAGAAATGAAGCTTAATTAATTTGAACATATTTCAACTGTTGACTTTGGGATTCATTTAAAATTACTTGTGATATGAAACATTGCGAGGCCAGTTTTTTTCCCCCTCCAGTCTAATGCTCTGTAAGAGGATTTTGTTTTAAAATCAAATTGCAAAATCTTTTGTGTATACCTGCCAATTACATGTTCTCAGAGATGGCAGTTGTGCCTTCCTTCACTCTCAAGTGGCACAGCCAACAATTATTTGGGGTGGGGGTGGGGAGGAAACCACTGAGAGAATTCCACAGAATAGTCAACACAGACGGTTTCACAAGAAGCACCAGGGAAATCCACAAAAATATGCAAAGGGCAGAAGGTGGGTGAAGAAGGCAGCGATCTGGGAGGAATGAAGTGGAAGGTTGCCTAGTTTAACCACACAGGATGGGGAGGGGATAGCGATGGTGTGGAGGGATGCATTCTTGGTTCATATGAAACTGCAGCCATGGAGCTGAGGCACTCTGTAGGGGCCCAGGACCCAGTAAGGAAGACATCAGTAACAGAAATTTACACTTCACTACCCTTCCCTCATCTTTGATAATAGGAACTGAAACTCAACATATGCCAACATCAGACAGAAATCACAGTGACTCAGAGACAGGACCCTCCACCAAAACCCAGGTTTATTGGTTTTTCTTCTTTGGTAAATTTAGTTGATCTCTTTAGGGCTAGAGCGATAGCACAGCGGTAGGGAGTTTGCCTTGCACGCAGCCAACATGGCCAACCCGAGTTTGATTTCTCCGCCCCTCTCGGAGAGCCCAGCAAGCTACCGAGAGTATCTCGCCCACATGGCAGAGCCTGGCAAGCTACCCATGACGTATTCAATATGCCAGACACAGTAACAACTAAGTCTCCAATAGAGACGTTACTGGGCCCGCTCGAGCAAATCGACGATCAACAGGAGGGCCTTTACTTTACTTTACTTACTTTACTCTTTAGATCTATTTCATTATATCCGGATTGCCCCTAAGCTTGAGAAATCCACTGTTGCTCACTGACCCCCACTACTCTCATTCACATTGCTCCTTCAAGACACTGTCAGAGTGAACAGGTCCTTCTCATCCCTTATTTATAAAGTCTGTCATTGTTGACAAAGAGCTTGAACCTGGGACAAATTATGGGGTATCTTTCTTGAACTAGGAAATTATGAGGATTCTTGGAGCCAACTGGTGGCTGTTTTTAAAGTAGTATCGTAATGAATTTTTGTTGCTTGGCTTTTTCCCTATTTATCCAGAACTGAGCTCAACACAACCCAAGAATTGCACTAGTTTCAAAATTTGGTAAGCCCAAGGCCTCTGAAATCTCTGAGAACCACACCACAATTAAAATCTGCTAGTCACATTTCAGAAAAGTATTTTTGATTGATACATTTTACTTTACACTGAAATTTCTCAAAATGCAATGAATAATGAATAAGTGTAATAAATTTGGGCTGGAGTGATAGTAGAGCGGGTAAGGCATCTGCCGTGCACGAGGCTGACATGGCCGACCCGGGTTCGATTCCTCCACCCCTCTCAGAGAGCCTGGAAAGCTACCGAGAGTATCTCACCCGCATGGCAAAGCCTGGCAAGATCCCCATGATGTATCTGATATCCAAAAACAGTAACAAGAAGTCTCACAATTTGTTGTGAGATGTTACTGGTGCCCGCTCAAGCAAATTGATGAACAACGGGAGGACAGTGCTACAGTGCTACAGTTGATACCACATTATTGTCCCATGACTCTCCACTGAAAGGTCTCTTCAAATATTCGATGTTTCCTGATATGAAAAAATAACTTTCATCTAATGTGTACTATTTTCTCAGTCATAAAAATAACCAAACTTAAAATCTTTAGATTATCTTGGACTCCGGCTTTTTCACTCTCACCTTATTTAAATCTCATGTTCACTCCAATCCCTCAAGCACCTAATTCTTACACATTGGAACTTATATATGGAAATGTGCTAGGTATTCCATCTTTAAACCCACTTCCCCTGATTATGTCACTGTCGAACATCTATTTTAAATCCCTACTTTTTTGAATAGTCACTTAATGAAGATACTTTAGCATCTCATGCTTCAGTTTTCATCTCTTCAAAATTGAGACAGTAGCAGTATTTATCCCGCAATAATTGGTAAACTTTTATGAGGGTCGAGTTCATATTTCTAAAGTACTTAAATAGTATTGGAGTAATAGCACAGCTGGTAGGGTGTTTGACTTGCAACCGGCCGAGCTGGGTTTGATTCCCAGCATCCCATATGGTCCCTTGAGCACCACCAGGGGTAATTCCTGAGCGTAGATCCAGGAGTGACCCCTGTGCATCGCTGGGTGTGACCCAAAAAGCAAAAAAAAAAAGTACTTAAATAGTGCCACAAAGAGTAAGTACTCTCTAGATTTGCTAAATGATACACCGTACTGTGAACTGCTATAAAACTTTATGTAATTCAATTCCTATTCCTTTCCAGTTTCTTAATGTAAGCCACACAACTGTTGCACCCAAAGAAAGAAAAACCTACACTCATGATTTTTCAACCTCTTTGTTAGTTTAGTTAACTATTTGTTAGTTTAGTTAACTACATTGGTATCTATTTATTGCATGGCTGGGTAAGAAAAACAGGACTGGCCCTATTCTTGAAGGCTTAAATATGAGGCCAGGATAGTAAAATAAACAACAGACTGTGATAAATACTATTCGCACATGCATCCCAAAATAGTTTTCCTCTTACTTAATTGCCCTGTACTAGCTTATCTGAAGATACCACTTTAATGAATAATGTTCTTGTGAACAACTTTACAAAAATAAAATATATTTTTAATATAAATAAAAAGGCAGCGAGGGAAATAGTACAGTGAATAAGGTAGTTTCCTCGTACAATGCTGACTTGGGTTCAATCCCCCAAAACACATACGATTCCTGGAGCACCTCCAGATGTAATCTGTGAGAACCGAGCCAGGAGTAAGCCCTGATCACATCCTGGTGTGGCCCCCAAACAAACAAACAAAAAAACTGAAAAGAGAAATAAGGTCACTACACCTAACATGCTCTTTGTATTTGAGGAAACAGATATTTACAAATTGAGAGCCCCAGAGAAATATGTAGATTTTATAATAAAGAATAACGGTTTGTGAGGGTGTGATCAGAGCATGAGTGCATTCTCTGCAAGTACCCTAACTTTGGAGCAAGGTAGGAACAGCCGAGTGTGCATAAGAGATCCTAAAAGCCTAACAGAAGGACACACATGGGAAGTGTTGGCACAGGGTGACATATTTCAACCTATTGGAAACAGAAATAACTTCCTGTTGGGGGAGTGGAGGACTCAGAGATCCCTCAGTCCTCAAGAGGTAACCAGATATCACATGATAGCTTGATTTCTGGACCACAGAAACATTTGGATTCTACACAAGCACACCTGATGCCCCTGAAATGTGTCAGGCAAAGAATATGTTTCCATTTGTGAGATATAACAATTTTCACAAATTGACGTTTTGATCTAGTTTTTGATGTTTTGATCCATTTCGCTTCTGTGTTGGAACAAGCAATATTAATTTTGTTTGTGCCTGCTAAGTGTGCAGACTTGGGGTGAGGGAAAATCAAACTGGTGGTAGGTATGATTGTGTTGGAACACTGAATACCTGAAACAACTCCATTATAAACTACTTTGTAAATTACAGGAGAGGGCCATAAGCGAAATAAGTCTGAGTAAGAAAGTCAAATGTCAATGATTTCACTCAAGGGTAGTTAAAGTTTACAAAGGGAAAAAAAATCAAGGAGTAGACATTCTTCAGGCAAGGCAATCTTTTAGAATCAGCAGAGAATTAAGTCTACCAAAGTGAGGGGTGGGGACCTTGGAAAGATCTTAGCATTTGTGCTTGGTGCATTATTTGGAAACATACCCCAGAAGCATCTCAACATGTATATTTTCTAACCTAATGTTACGGCTGTATATTAAAACTTCAAGAACTTGTTTTTAAATACCTTAAACCTATCTTAAAGGTTAAGATTCCAGGTTAAAAATTAAGAAAAGCCTGGGAACCTGAAAAAAATGTCATGAAACTATAGAACCATAGAAAAATGAGAAATCAAGGTCTTATGGAAATTCTATTTCTGGAAAATAACAAGCAAAATCAAATATTATTTTCCACTAATGGACACATTCCAATTTGGGGTTGATTCATTCAATATGCTAGTGTGACACCTTCCATCTCATAAGGTAGCATAAGGCTCAGTCTCTGCTTTCCAAAGAAAGTGCTGGAGGAAGGAGGCATCCCTTTGTGGCCAAGGCGTGTACTTCACTTCTCTAAGAGTCTTTAACCTAAGGCACTGTGGTACCAGTGGACAAACTTGCAGGCTATCGAATGTAGCCTGCCCACAGGGCAGAGTCTGGCAAACTCCCCGTGGCCTACCAAATATGCCAAATACCAGTAACAATGATGGGTCTCATTCTCCTAAAGAGCCGTGAATATAATCTCAGGGCTAGGATGAAAGAGACGTTACTGGGGCCTGCTCGAGGCAATCAACGATTAACTGTGGTACGAGAAGGAAGAGATCTCAGCTGAACTCAGAAGCAATGAAGATCCTGAATACAAATTGGCATTGCTACTCATTGAGTCTGGGGAGAGGTCTTCTGGGTAGATGGAAAAATGCCTGTGAGAGAAGCTAAGACATGATGAGTGTGAGAGAAAGCAACTGATGTCCTTTGACTCAAGCATTTTACCAGTGAAAAGGAGGGAGTGGAATCTGAGAGAGAAGAGCTAAGGGACTGGAGAGGCAAAGGAAATCCTAAGCTGGGTTGTGCATTTGTTATTAAAGGGCTTTCTCTACACTGATAGATCTGAGAAGGTAGAGAAACTGCATCATTCAGGAACAAGATGGATCTTGGATTAAATCAACATCAAGTGAGAGGAAGAAGAGAGTCAAGATTCAAGGAAGTCATCTGTACAGGACATGGGAGGATGGAACTGAGTGAAGAGTGAGAGTTGGCTGATTCCACATGGAAGACCTTTCAGTTGAGACTAAATCAGGATAAGAGCAAAGCATATAGGAAAATCATTCTGCATTTGATCATCCTATGCATATTGTTAATGGTAGCAATCCAAACGAACAATGAATAATGCCATTCAATATTAAGTGAGAAAAATATGAACCAGATATGTGTAAACCACCAAGGTCATATTCATAAAGGTAAGTTCTGCTTTCCAGGTTTAAAGACAAGAAAACATTGAATTTCAATAGCAATATCCCCCAAGCAATCATCACAAATTTCTTCATTAAATATACAAATTAGAATTACATCACTTGACTCAAGTAAAAAATTAAAAACAGGAGACGCAAAAAGGACCATGTACCACAAGAAATGACAACTGGTGTATATTACTTGAAGTGTTTTACAAATTTAACAAATAAAATCGAGATATAAATACTGATTGCTGGAAATCATTGGATACATTTTGTACTCAAAGATACAGAAGAAGGAAAATAACATCTTGTGGGAAGGAGATAAAATATCAAAAAAATAAAATAAAAAACCTCTCGTAGTTGAGAATTGATCATTCAGACTGCTTTTAAAAGTGTTTTCAGTCTAGTTGAAAATAACCGTAAATATTACCAATTATGAGTTCAATTATGGTAAAAGTGTGTAATGTGATAGTATTAGGGGAAATATTTAAACATCCAAATACTATTATGTTCTTACTTTATACTGGCAAAAAATATATATATAGAGAGAAAATAATGAAAATAATCTCACTATGGGGGCTGGAGTGATAGCACAGCGAGTAGAGTGTTTGCCTTGTACGCGGCTGACCAGGGTTTGATTCCAAGCATCCCATATGGTTCCCTGAGCACTGCCAGGAGTAATTCCTGAGCACAGAGCCAAGAGAACCCCTGAGCATCATTGGGAGTGACTCCCAAACAAAAAAAAAATCTTCAGGTGTAAATGAATTAGAATGAATTTCAGGAAAATAAGGAATCAGTATTCACCCCAAATGAAGAATAGGTGAAGACTGATCAATATACTACAGACGATTTGGATTTCAAATTCTGGGAAAGAGCACATTCCAATATAGTTTTTTAAGAAAATTTTCAGATGTATTTATTGTTGGAGCGATGGCACAGAGGTAGGGCGTTTGCCTTGCAGGCCACATGCCCGGCAGAGCCAGGTTTAATTCCTCCGCCCCTCTCGGAAAGCCCCGCAAGCTACTAAGAGTATTTCGCCCACACAGCAAAGCCTGGCAAGCTACCCGTGACGTATTTGACATGCCAAACACAATAACAACAAGTCTCGTAATGGAGATGTTACTGGGCCCGCTCGAGCAAATTGATGAACAATGGGAGGACAGTGCTACAGTGCTACGGTATTTTATTTATCGGTTAATCCATGATCAGTGAGTGTGAATAGGTCTCAAAATTCACCCAATATCAAGAAGTAACCAGTTCCAAGAACCCCTGAAGATATTTCAACCTTAATCGACTTCATTTCCTGTGTAAAGAGAAGATAGATAGGCTGGAAATGTTCTGCAGTGCCATCCAGCATAAATATTCTGGAAACTTCTCTCCATCCTAGGCAAATTACCAGGAGCTTCAACTTGTGACAACACTGAAACACAAACTAAATCTGTGGGAGAAAGCTGTCCTCTTAGAGGAATCCCAAACCTCACGCTTCATGAGTTTCATCCTGAAAGTCAGGATGATTCTCAAGTTCTCCCACCTTATTCTTAAACATCTCCACCTTCCTCTTCTCTAGCAATATTTCTTTAGAAGCCTGAAAAGGTTTGACTTATAAATCCTGGTACTTTGTGTTCAGAAGTAACATTCACTGCATTTCTTGAGATGTGAAGGGAAAAATCGATTTGATTCGTGTAGAAAAGTCAAGCTTCATGCAGACTGGAGGGTGTTGATGCCTACCAGCACAGGCAATTAATCTGGTGGAAAACCAGACTTTGCAACAGAAGAGACTGATGCCAAGGAGAAGAAAATGGTTTTGGTTATCTGATCCTAAACATGTATAATGCACAGAGACCCAATGCTAGCTTCGGAATAGATTCTAGTTTATGGCACACGAGTCACTCTAACTAGAGGAGCATCTGGGTCACGGGCTGGAGAGATGGTTCCAAGGCCAGAATGTAGACTTTGCACGTCTGAGGCCTGGGCTCCATGCCAGGCTTTGCGCTCTGAGCACTCTTGAGTGTGGTCAAAACCAACAGTAACAAAAAAGCAATCTCTGGTAGCAAACTGCACTTCAGTATTATAAAATTCAGTTTGACTTAGGGTCACATAAACTTAAAATCACTATGTATAGGGGCCAGAGCAATAGTTTGTAGGTAGGGTATTTGTTTTCTATATAGTCAATACCAATTCAATTCCCTGAAACTCAGTGGGTCCCCTAAATGATCCCGAGAGCAGAGCCAGGAGCAAGTACTGAGAACTGTGGAGTATTTCCTCACCCCAAAATGAAAACCACTACATATACTTAAGTATTTTATCTACACAAAATGGGACATAAAATTCTTCTTAGAAGTAGAAGAGGCATTCCTAATATAAGAACTTAGGTGTCTAAGAAAAATGTTAACATTTAACAAAGAGTAACAGACTAATAAAAGTCTTGACAAAAATCCCAAAATCTATACTCTTGCCCTGAGTGATAAATATACATCTGTATTTAGTCAAGAATGAAATTCAATAAAATAATTTTACTTCCAATTGAACTAGGTGATGATTCTATTTTTGAGGCCACATATGGTGCTGCTCAGGGACCATATTCAGTGCTGGTGTGTTGGCTGCAGGCAAGGCAAGCACCCTACCCACTGGACTATCCTACCACTCAATGATTCTTAACTAGTCACATCCAATCTAAATTACAAAGAAACCCAAAGACACAGGTGAACATATTTTCTAAAAATAAGCCACATTCACTAGACAGCTTAAAAATATAGTTGATTAAGTGTCAGCTATGATTAAATTTTCCGGAATACAATTTTATCTTATTCCTTTCAAATATAGGACAATCTAAGCTGCCAATGAAATGTGGCTGAAGTTTAATGCAACAATTGAATGAATTGGATGTGAAAGAGCCGTTTCATTCACATATAATCAGACTATCTCCTTTTCTCCTGCCCTGTGCTTTGATCAAAATACTTTGTCAAATACAAGGGAAATCTTGGTCGTTTTTTTTTTTTTAATTCAAGGTCAATTTAAATTCTTGTTGTTCAATTTTAAACCTGGTAAAGGAAGAAAGGGTAGCTTTCCATGGCTACACTTTTGTCAAATTTTCTTCCTTATTATGATATTTTCTAACTTGGTAGAAAAACAAAAGACATTTTGCAACAGCAATATGTTCTAAAAATTTTCTTGAGCCCTTTATATTCTATTGAAGCTCTAACTGGAAATTTCTGGGAGGATTATTTCACTTATATAATGTTACTTTAAAATTCCAAGTAAATATTACTTAGTTACCTGAGACTGCTACTAAAAATAACAGTTTCTGGTTTTATGTGATTTACAGTCTAGTTATTCAAACTACATATTACCTTGATCAAGAGGTTGAAAAATTTTGCTCCATCAATAAAAATTTAATTTGTATTCTATGCTAAGAAAATCAACATCTCTTTTAATCTTTATAGACTTACGGGGGTAGGAGCAATAGTACAGCAGTAAGGATACTTGTTTTATCTCCAACACCCTCTCTCATCCCTCAAGCTCCACCAAGATGGATTCATGAGTACAGAGCCAGGAGATAGCCATGAGCTCTGCCAGGTGTGGCCCCCAACTAAGATCTTCACAGCCTGATGATTCTAATTTTATTATTTTCCCATTTAAAAAATTTAGTTATTTTTAGTTAGTGGCCACATCTGGTATTTCCTGGGAAATAACACAGGGCCACGGGTAGAATTTGGAACTCCCATATGCAAAATGTATATCCTATCTTCCTAACCCCTATTACCTTTCTAAGATGAAAAGTCTAGTCTTAGGAAAACTAAGGTTTATCTAGGGAAAAACTAGTCTCTGTTGGATGTAGGAATAAAAATTATGCGTATTTAAATTCACACATCTTCTTTGTAAATACATACAATGATTATATTTACTGCTAAATTATATGTTTAACAAAATACGTTATAAATGGATTTTAAAATGGTATAATACCAAAGAAAACACATAGTCCAATCTCTAATAAAATATTAAATGCTGATTGTCTTTGTTGTAGCAAATTACACTATGGAGGAGAATTTAGCTAAGAAATAAGTCTATTACCCAATGCCCATGTTGGATGTTTCCCAATTTATGAAAGCATGCTGCATAATCTCTTATAAAAATGCAATTCTAATATGAGTTATAAATCTAATTTAACCAAATTACAAAATAATCATTGAAAAAATAAAATTGCATATGGTAGTTCTTCTTGGGAAATTATAATTTTGCCTTGCTGAAACTGCAATCTTCAAAGCTTTGCAAATAATGATAAAGTTCATCCTACATCTTCTGAAAAGAGTCGGTTATAAAGTCATAAATTCTAAATTAAGTACAATTTTGAAACAGCCTAGTTAAAAATTATCTCTAGGCTATCAAATTTCTATTTCTGTATTATAAAGCAAAGAACTGACTATGTTTTTTTTAAAAAAATGACTGAAAGAAACCGGTGGCATACAAGGCATTTGTAGTCACTGTTTGAAAAAGAAACACTAGTTTTTCTGAGCTAAATTTTCTACAGGGCCCTGGAAAGCCTGGCAATGGTCATTGGCGGTTCAACTGAGCAAAATATCAACAAGGTCTTTGCAACTGTTCCCCCAAAGATACCAGCAAGAAAAAAGACAATGAGAAAGGTGGGGTGCATGGCTGGTGGGGGTGTTCTCGCAACACACGCAGGACAGGTACCTACCCAGAAGCGTCAAAACGCAGGCAAGTATTGCGATGAGAGCTCCCGTGCTGAGACCTGCAGGTAGAACGTAGGCCTCAGCGTTGCAGGTCTGAGCTATCCCATCTGCATCACAGTCACAGACCCGGATGGTGAGGGTGTTGGTGCTGCTGAGGGAAGGTGACCCGCTGTCGACGATGAAGATGGGCAGGTAGTAAACAGACTGCTCCTGTCTCCGGAAGCCATTCCTCCTGGTGAGAACGGAAGCCGTGTTGTCTAGGACAGAGAAATCAAGTGTCTAAGGAGGTTGCTGACGGAGCCCGTTTTCCCACCCCTTCTGAGCTGAGCTCACTGTGCCCAGTTTCTTTTGACAAGAGCAATATTTCCAATGATTGGGTAATTTGTAATTCTAGAGTTATCATAAAAATGATAGTCATAAAATAAAAATAAATGTGCAAGTATTATGCATTGCTTATTATGATAACTACAACTTTCTAAAGATTGCAAAGAGTGCATCGTTCTGTAGATATTAAAGTTCAGACAAATGTATTCAAAGAATAGCGAAAGTGAACAGGTTAAATATTTTTACATATATCATTAACTTTGCTATTATAAGATGGCTCAGATGAACTTCACATCTACTGTATCTTTTGGGGGGAGTGCAGACACTCAGCAGTGCTCAGTGCTTACTTCTGTGCTCAAGCATCAGTCCTGGAGGTGCCCAGAAGATCATGTGGTACTGCGGATCTGAAACAGGGTCTGTTGCTTGCAAGGTAAATGCTGTAACCCTGATACCATCTCTCTAGTGACAAATCTATTTTTTCTTTCACAAGCCTTGAGCCCAATATAGAGACAGAGAAAAGAATCTATTCTGATTTATTTAATTCACATTCAGTAGTCTGTCCACAAGTCTAAATCACATTTCTGTGATGATTATACCAGAAATACATATAAATTTTTATATGCTGCCAAGTTATCCAGCTAACGTGCTTGAGTTTTAAGTGTATAAATGAGGTTCTTTACATTTACAGCAATTAGTGAATAATGTAAAAAAAAGGGAAAACCATATCACAATGCCAGTCAATGTACTTTATTATATGAAGCTGTCAAAACATATCTAGCCAATGTTACCAGAAAAAAATAACAATACTTTAACATTAGAGAACAAGTTGAACTTGAGTGTTCTGTTTTTCAATGGCACAAACCAACCACAGAAAGGAGACTGCTGAGAACATCCTACCTGCAACAGGAATTAGACTTTGATTTCCACACTTTATCTGGTCAGTCTTTAAGTAAGTCAAACTTTTGTTTGAAAATGTGGGAATCTAAGAAGTTATTTAAAAGCTAAATGTGGAGTTAAGAATATTGTGTCTTAGAAACACACATCGATGTCCTTGTTTTCCTCCCACTCACCCATATTTTTGATTTGCGATATCAACTTTTTCAGAGTCTATTTGTAATGTGACATGCCCAGCACTGAATAACAAACACATACATGTCCAAACTGAGAGGAGAATTTAGTGTCTGAAAGAATATATATAATTCATCTTTTCTGCATGTACCTCCTCAGGTGAAAGCCAAAAAGAAGAACTGATACTCTCCTACTCCAACTTTTCCTTAAAAGTTCAGATTAGGTGACTGTGAGTGCAAGCTGGAAAAGACTTGGTTTGGTAGACCAGATGGCCAATAAAGCTGGGGATTTTCCTGCCTGAATTGTCCACATATTGTGGTAGTGTGTTGGTTGATGAGAAGGTTACCAAGGAATCTAGTTAATTTAATGGCCCACTTAAAATCTCACTAACATGATGTTGGCCAGTCAGAGAGATAATGGAAATGGCTAAGAGGCAGGAATAAGAATGCTAAAAAGGAAGAACATGGCTGGCAGGTTAACAATCTCTTGAACCCTCTCTTCAACCCAGCCAGAGGGCAAAAAAAGAAGCATAAGTCTGAAGAACCACGAAAAGCCAAAGGGATGGAGAGCAGTAAATGCAAGGAAGGAGAAGCAGACACAAAATTTTTAGAATACACCTGGAGGACAGTGGTGGACTTCAAGGGACAAAACTAGTGAAAGACCAGTGTGGATATAGGTATGAGATAGTAAGGGGTCCAAAGCTATATGCTGTTAAATAATTCCAACTTTATTTTCTAATCTTATGCACAAAATTCAAGCAGTGAATTTTGAAATTAAACCAGTTTGGTTATAACAGTATTGAATATTGAAATTAAACCAGTTTGGTTATAACAGTATTGAATATTGACATAGAGGAACTATTCATTGGTTTCCTAGAAAGGTCATAAATCTCCCTCCCTGTGTTGAAACTGGATGCATCCAAGTGCTGAGAACTGCTTTTTCCAATTGTGATTAAGTCAGAGAGTTGGGGATTCCTTATCCTGGGGATTGTTCTGCCTTTTATGTTACTAAAGGGACAGATAGTGTTCTCATTAAGCAGAGAATAGAATCAGGAAAAATTATTATTTTCAGACTGACATTTTGAGGCCAAACTTGGATTTTCTGTATTAAAAAAGTTGGTGGCTTCAGGCAAAAGCACTTCTAATGTCCATCTTCTGAGAACAAGTCTTTTTAGATAAGTTAGTATCTGACTAGCAAATCTACATTGTTTTTCTGAATCCTGAGTCACCTATCCACCTGAATGAAATATTACATTTTCCCATGTGTTGGGGAGAATACAATTCTTCACATCAACAGCAAATATTCTTCTCTGATAATGGATGCCTGAATGAAAACCAATGTGGATATATACATTTGAAATTAGTAAGCAGCAGCTTCTTCGATTTCTTTGTAAGTTTTTATAACTGTGTGCTTGTTTGTATGTGTGGGTATGTTTAAATATACGTATTTAAGAGAAACGTAATTTACTTAGAGGTATTTGTAAAACTGATTCTGTAATGAAATTTACGAAACAACAGAAGCAAAGAAAGGGGATTTGGAATAGGGAATTTTGATTTATTTTTATATTGCTTTTTGTTTTGTTTGGGGGTCACATGTAATGGTGCTCAAAGGGCTCTGTGCTCGGTGCTCACTCCTATGGGGTTTGATGGATCATACGGATGCTGGAACAAAACTCAGTTTGGCCATCGGCAAGGCAAGAACCCCACCTTTTTTACCTTCTCTGCACCTCCTATTTTATATTTCTTTTACAAATAAATCATGCATCACACATATTCTATATGTTATGTGTATTATAAAAATTTTTGTATTTTACCAGGTTGAAAAATTCATCTTTGCACTAAAAACTGGGCTGGAACAATAGCTCAGCAGGTAGGGCATTTGCCTTCCTCGCAGTCATCCTGGCCAAGCCAGGTTCGATTCCTCTGCCCCTCTCGGAGAGCCCAGCTAGTTACCGAGAGTATCTCGCCCACACAGCAAAGACTGGCAAGCTACCCATGACATATTCATATGCCAAACACAGTAACAAGAAGTCTCAAAATGGAGACGTTACTAGGCCCACTTGAGCAAAATCAATGAACAGTGGGAGGACAGTGTTTTTTTTTTTGGTTTGACACTAAAAACATTAAATCATAGTTGAGTTGATTTAGTATACACTGATTTAGTATAGGCTAAAAGACCAATAATTTGCAAGTCTCAAGCTACACCTATGAAGCATTTGCTCACTAGTACCTTTATCTGGTCACCAACCAGTTAGATAATCTGGATAAGCAGCTTGAAGTACAAACGAGAAAGCAAATGTCTGGAAGGAAAGACAGGGAGAGATAGATCTGACTCCCCACCCCTGTTTGGCTCGAAGCCTAAATGATTTAAGTCTCAGTTTCTTCTTCATGACAGAAAATCCATAGATAAAAATTACTTGAGGGGCTCATTGCCCTTTAATTAATGTCCTTGCTGGTTAAAAAAAAAAATCCATAATCAGCATTCTTGAGAAAAAGAAAGTACTTACTTGGAGCCTTTATATCTGCGGCTTCCACAGGTAGCAATCACAACACTTACCTTTGTTATCTTTTAATGAAAAGTTGTGGTTATTCGTTGCCTCTGTGGTTAAGCTGAAATAAAACTGGTGGCCATTGGAGGGTTCGTCTTTATCAACGGCACTGATTTTCTGGATCACCTGTGAATAGGAATTGGAAACTGTGAGTTGCTGGTGGTGCCCTCTGCTGTCTCCTGGGGCCATGCAGAGCCAAGCTGTGACTTAGGAGTACATCCGAGTTTCCGGAAGGAGAGGAGAGAGTGTGTGCATGCCATAAACCCAATCTAAAAAGGGCTCTGCAAAATAAATCATGTCCTTTTCAAAATTCATGTGTGAATTTACTTCTGTAAACCTCAGCAGTAAGCTGTGCCAACTGATTAAACCATCCAAGCACACATCACACGACACGGACAATAAGGAGAGTAAAACACACCCCACGAAGATTGAGCTTCACTCCATTCTCAGATCTTCAAGGTCCTTAAGCCCAATGTGGGAAACAGCCCAATCAAGCCCGCTATGCTCTATTTCTCCTCAAAAGGGACTAAGCCCCGACCAGGACTTTTACCATATAGACACACTCCTCCTGAGAAATTTTCATCATCCCAATTAAACCAGAATTTCAAAGTTCCTTTAATATTAGTTTATGCTACACATCAAAGTGTTGGTTTTGCAGAAACATGCTGATTATAGTTTATCTTAAAGCTGGCAGAATTTCAAAGGCTCCCGCCGCTGGATATTTTGGAAGCAATTACACACACACATACACACACACATACACATACACATACACACACACACACACACACACACGGAGAAACATCCTCGGCAGCCTCTCACCTGTCCTGGTTGTGCATTCTCACAGACTGTGGTCTCGTAGTCCATGGCAAACTCAGGGGCATTGTCATTAATATCCAGGATGGTAATGGCCACGTAGCCTCTTCCTACTTGGGATGGATTCTCTAAGAGAGAAGAAATACTGTATCATTTTCTCTGGTTCTCAAACTAGGGGCACACTGCTGTTTTACTCGGAAACATTAGCAATTAGAATCAGGGTCCAGAGAGATAATACGGTGGGCGGGGCGCTCGCCTTGCAAGCAGCCCACCTGGGTTCGATTCCTGCTACCATATGTGGTCTTAAGTCCAGCCAGGAGTGATTCCTGAGTGCAATGTCAGAAGCAATCCCTGAGCACTGCTGGGTGTGTCCCCTCAAACAAACCAAAACTGAGTGACTTGCGCAGCTGAAGCACAATTCTAACAAGAAAACGAGCGAGTCTCAAATAAAGCTTAGCACCATGCACTGTAACTCTAAAGGGCGTTATAGAAAATTTGGTCTAAATAGTACATAGATGACAGAGATGGTGACAGGTACAATTAATGTAGGTAACATTTAGTCTCTGGTGAGAAAACTATTACAAAATGACTATGAAGTCTGTATTTCAGTATTTATGGTTACTATTTGCATCAATATATACAATTAATATATGTACATAATTAATATTAATATATATTAATATATGTCTCTTCATGTATTTTTTTATGAAAGAGTAAAGTGAATTCAAAACCAGAATGTCTTAGAAATCAGTTATTGAATTTAGCAAACTATTTTCCCAATTCTCCATCAGCAGAAAGGTAGCTGACCAAAAACAACAAAAATCATTAGGAGGGCACCTCTGGCCTGAAATTTGTAGTCATCTCTTTGTAAGTATTAACATAAATTTTGTGCTCATACATATATTTCACAGCTTGAAATTAGACACATTGCCTCTCTACTATTTGATTCTCACAAAATATATGAGGTCATACAGCCCATTCTCAAAGGCATCTTTATAATTTAAGTCTTACAACTTACGGCTCTCCATTGCAAGGACTGTGATATTATGGACAGCATTTGTTTCTCGATCCAAAGATTTGGCGGTGGTAATAACACCACTGTTGGCATCGATATTGAAGTATCTCTCCAAGTCTGTGTTTCTGTCAATTGAATACCTAATTGGACATTTAAAAAATTATGTTTGATTATAGTTTGCTATGTTAATTGCATTAAATGTAACCACTGTTCTTAAATAAAATCACCAACTGTCAGTATGCTGTTTTTAAAAATGCATGAAACACAAAAAGAAGAGACAAGGAAGCATTAAAAAAGAAAATGACACATCGGCAAATATTTGTGTCTGCCTGCCGGTAGAGAGTTTGGGGTTGAGCATATAAAGACATTATTACTCAATAGATTTTACTTTCTCAATGGCATATGAGACAAGGTTTTCCATTGAGAACTAACATGAAAAAAGCTGAAATAATGGAGAGTTGTGTCATTTTTCTAATGAAGACACACACATACATATACATACATGTGTAGGCACACATATATAGTAGGTATATATGTACAAAACTTATAATGCATTCTTTCTTCTCAATTACATATGTGCATATATTGCCTCAAATACAAATATATACACATTTACATAAATATGCATACAGGAATTAAAATATGATAGCATTGTAACCATTGTAACCTGCCCAAAGGATCCATCTGTCCTTTGAGGTCTCTGGTCATTAATTTAACCAAAAATCGGTCATCTTGTTATCCTCTTTGTTCATCCATGTACTTAAAGATATCTGGAAGCAGATATCTAAACTACCATGGACACTAGAACACTTTTCCTTGGTAATTTAATTTTCCTTAGTCCCCTGGCTTAAGTACTACCTTTATTTTTGATCACTCCCAAATGTATACACAGTCACCTAGACTCAGATTACTATACTGAGTCACCTACTCGATTTCTTTATTGAGCCACCCACTTAATCTATAAGGAGTTCCAATAAGAACCGATTTGTAATTGTCAGAGGATCCTATAACTCCCCAGTCTCTTCCTCCTACCTTACTCCATCTGAATGAATGCCATTACCAGTCACGTGATTACTCAAACTAAACCTCTAGGACTGTTTCTTTGTTTCCTGTTCCCTTATCCATGCATCCAATTTCTCGGCAACTTTTCTCAAGTCTAAGTTACGGCTTTCTGGAGCCTCTCAATTACACATGATTTTTCTCTTTATCATCATATTTTCTATTTTATTGGCTACAATCCATTTTTCATGCATCAACGATCCAAACAAATTTTATTGAATGCAGAGATATTAATTTGCAATCACATACAAAAGATAGATTTTCTTCCCTAAAGGCTACATTATGCAAGATATTTGATGCCAGTATTTAATGTTATTATCACCTATGTACAACTAGGTATGCATATGTAAGTGTGCATATACATATACATTTATTTTTATATATAAACACATGCAATGGTATGTTCATCTAATGATAACAGGACAATTGATGTTTGTCAAAAAGAATATGAGTTAATACAGATGCAGCAATTAAGTCAACACTAAAACCCTGAATTGCTTATTTTCTGAAATCACGGCAATATCTGCATATTCAAAAACAAATCTATTCTTTCTCATAAGGCAAAAGTCCTTTGAGTTGGAATTAATAAACATGATTTTCTGTAGACCTGAAGTCAATAACAAAAATATTTGCCTCTATTATCAATAGCGTCAAAGTTCCCATCAATCAGAGAACAGAAAACTTGGTAACGAATTTGACAACATATTGAATGTCTCTGATTTAGAGTTTCTTTATTTTGTTTTAATTAATCTTTAATTTTTTTTGAACCACACCTGGTAATGCTCAGAGTTTACTCCTGGCTCTGTGCTCAGGGATCACTCCTGGCTGTGCTCAGGGAAACAAAGCTGGTGCCAGGGAATCAAACCCAGGTCAGCATCATGCAAGATAAGCACAGTACTTGCTGCAGGTACTTCCAGTCCCTCTAAATCTCTAAACTAGGTCTTTATATGTTTTGAAGATGAATGGATACTAATGCTTCTATGAAATATTTATCATTTCTAGGTCAGGAGAGACAGCTCATTGTACTAGAGCTCATGCCTTGCAGATGGGAATGGAGGGTTTGATCCCTAACATTGTATCATCTCCCATATAGAGAGGGAAGCACAGCCCCAGAACACCACCAGGCTCATAAACAAATCAACAGGGTCAGAGTGATAGTAAACCAGGTAAGGCAGTTGCCTTGCAATTGGCCAATTCAGGTTCAGTCCTCATAGGGTCTCCAACAGATGGCATGAATGATCTTGGAGTGCAGAGCCAGGAAGCACACCGCTAAGTGTGTTCCTTATCCCCAAGCAAGCAAACAACAACAACCAAAGAAACTCATAAACAGCAATTCATTTCTAAACCATCAACTCTATAGATCTCAAGAATAACATGTAATTTAATGTTACAATCTTTTGCTTAGAACTCATGCAAAGCAGTCTTAGAGAATATACAACATACATAGCTATATATTTGTTCCTCTGAATAATTCTGACATTCTTATCTATGCCTCCTTTTCATTTATTCATGCATCCAGCAATTATTATTGAACACCTGCACGTGACGTTCTATTTTAGGAAACTCAGTACATAAAATATTCTTAAAAATAGCAACCTATTATAGGCACTTAGGAGAAAACCAGCAAATTCTATCCTGGTGTAGGATGGAGAGTCTCTTAGCTGTGCGGAGAAAAGGCAGTGCTGGCTGGGGCAGAGATGGACCCGGACAGGAGACTGAGTCCAAAACAGTCGGTGGCCATTGTGTTGCTTAGTCTCAGGATCCTAGGCTCATACCGGAAAACCACGTGCCACTTTCCAAGGATCTTCTCTGAACATGTCAAAAACTAGTCTATGTATGAGACATTAGCTCATAAAAAATAAATAAATAAATAAATTCTCAAAAAAAAAAAGAAAGAAGTCACTTGAGAAAATGCCTTAGCAAAGAGAAATGAAGAAAATGCAGGCACTTTTCTTGGTTTGTTTCATTTGTGTTTCTTTGGAAGTCATTTCCAACAATGCTCAGGGGTTACTCTTGGTTCTGCGCTCAGTATTCATTCCTGGTTCTGCTCATGGGACCATACACAGTGCCAGAGATTGAACCCAGGTCAGTTGTGTGCAAGGCAAGTACCCTACCCACTGTACTACTTCTCAGACCCCAGAAAATGTGCGTGCTCTTGAGAGAGTGAGATGTACAATTTTCTTAGCTTTGCATGGGCTGGGGGGGGAGGGGTCTAAAGAAAAGTGAGATTCTAATGAAAATAAGGGGAGGCCCTTTATTTGGTGCATTTCTGGAACCTCTGCCCCAATGACTGTCAGAGGCTCTAAACAGGCAGAGAGAGGGTTGGTATTAAGTCCAGAACTTCTGCTGCGTGGAGTGCCCCTGAGCCCTCTGGTTTCTGCACCGTGTCTCCTTGAACCTCCGGTTTCTTTCATTGCACGGTAGAACAGCCAGTTCGGCCAATGCCCTATTTCTGCAGTAGCAGCAGTTCAAGTTTTGCCCACTCCATTTATTATGCAGACGGCTCCAAATCCCAAAGCCCAGCATCAATTCTTTTCTTGAGATTTTGTAAACGACTCCAGATACCTGAAAAGACCTTTAACCCAAGTTCAATATGCCCCAAAGCAGAATCATCAATCTTTCTCCCAATCTGTCCTTCCTTCGGAACACTGTCATTTCTGAGAGTCTGTTGAGTAATTAAAACATAGTTTCTATGTATTTTTTCATAATACTCAAATGATTATGTGAGGTCGTGTTTGACAGATTTTACTTGATTCTTTAATAGCCATTTGCTCTTAATTAACAGAGCCCGGCTTATGTTACAGGACATCGTATGTCCTGCTGAATTTACCAGCCTCCTTGTAACTAAACTTGTGGAAAAGTGATGCAAGAGAAAGTGGCTGGGTCACGCATCACTGAAAAACCTTTTAAAAAAGAGAGCAGCTAATTGGGTTGGCCTTGTATTCTGCCCCTCCTCCTTTCTCTCACCTGAATGGAAGAGGATCCAAAGTCAGCACAGAAATATGAGGTAATGAGTGTCTGATCAAAGAAAGCAAAGCCCTCGATGGCACTGCACTGCCAAACCATCAGTCCTGTGTGTGTGACTCCAGACTGCTCATTAGTAAGTCATCAGAATTCACCTTTGTTGGTTTTATTCAAGTACGAAGTTTCAAATTGAGG
Source organism: Sorex fumeus (assembly GCF_029834395.1). Lineage (NCBI taxonomy): Eukaryota > Metazoa > Chordata > Mammalia > Eulipotyphla > Soricidae > Sorex > Sorex fumeus. The sequence continues at coordinate 1,913,609 of NW_026606149.1, read as the reverse complement.
CAAGTAGGTAATGCTACTGCCGTTCGGTTTGCTACTAATGGATCCAAGGTTCAGAATCATGTCTGTGGGTGTTGTTTGTGATGTGTGTGTGAGTGTGAGTGTGTGTGTGTAGGAGAGTAGGATATATATATATTTATATATATATATATGTACGCATACACACATAAAATGAACTCCTAATGCTGAATCACAGAGAAGTAGGGAAACTCCTTTTATAGGCCCTATATTACAGGCAATATATATAAATCATAGGCTATATATATATATACACATTATAGACTATATATTATACATTATAGGCAATATACCTAGAAAAAATATATATGTAATACCTATAATAAACTTGGGCTGGAGCAATAGCACAGTGGGTAGGGTATTTTCCTTGCACAAGGCCTACCTGAGCTACCTGAGTTTGATTGCTCCACCCCTCTCAGAGAGCCCGGCAAGCTACCGGAAGTGTCTCGCTCACATGGAAAAGCCTGGCAAGCTATCAGTGATGTATTCGATATGCCAAACACATTAACAATAAGTCTCACAATGTTACTGGCCACTCGAGCAAATCGGTGAACAACGGGAGGACAGTGACAGTGCATAATGAACTTACCCTACTGCTCTGTGATTCAGCATTAGGGGTTCATTTTATCCATTGTTAATGTATCTGAAACCCTCAATAATATTCATGCACTGGTGAAGAAAAACACCTCGTCTTCATCTTCATCCCATTATTGCCTTCTTTCCACTTCTGTCAGGCCTGTTTCCTAAAGATAGTCCTCCAGTACCAAAGCATCCTGCCTCTCCAATGAAGTCAGAGTTCATGGTTAGTAGGCCTGATTCATGGCCTTTAGCACACACTCTTGGTGATGTGCCATCATGAACCAGAGACTGAAATTGAAGACCCGTATTTCTAGTGTTTACCCTAGAAAAGGTAAACTATCTATCCAACTGTGAGAATCTGAGCATTTCATTTGCTTCTTCACTATTTTCTTTTCCTGTAAATTGAGAACATATTTTTTTCTCACAAGATGATTTCTTAATTCTCGTGTTAACACTTGATTTCTTAAAGGTTTTCATATCAGATCTCTTTTGGGTGAGGGTGAAGGGACAAAATGCCTAGCAGGTTGGGGGCACACCTTAGGCATTTGCATATCTGCACTTTTCTGCATGTTTGACAAAAAGTGAGTACCAGTGTCTGTTATTATTCCTGCCATTGTTTGAAAGCTCTTCAAACTAATTAAAATGTTCTTATTCCTGTTAACAAGCAATATTTTTATTGCCCGACTACCAATACAAATGGCACCATGAAAAAATCTGAATATGCAGGTGGGTTGCCTAAGGTAATATAAGCAGGTTTATTATTACTCCCCAAACAGCAATAAGTAATGTAATAAATGAGCATGGAAAAATCTTGTCAATGTAAACAGCTGAATCATTTGAACTGAAACCTCAATCTCTTAAGAAAATTTGTTTCTGTGCTGCAAGGCATGTAGAGATTGCAAAGGGGAACCTACTAAAACCCTACAGCACAGACTCTAAGTAAATAAAGGGGAGCACGTTTGTCTATGACCGAGGAATGATTTGTCTTCTGGAGCTCTAATGATGACTGACTTGCTCTGAAACTAAAGTAACAAGGTCAATACTTAGCAAGGTGTGTGGGGCTGGTAGGGCATTCGCCTTGCACATGGTCAACCTGGGTTCGATTCCCAGCATCCCGTCCACTCCCCTGAACACCACCAGGAGTAATTCCTGAGTGCAAAGCCAGGAATAACCCCTGTGAATCACCAGGTGTGACCCAAAAAGCCAAAAAAAGAAAAAAATACTTAGTAAAGTGCTGCTGACTGCTTCATCTCCTTCTGAAAATATAACTTAATTTCTTCTAGTGATTAAAAATTCAATCACTTGGGTTGGAAAGGTAGGAAGAGCACTTGCTTTGCATATGACTAACAGGGGTTCAATCTTCTTCATTGCTTATGGTCCCTAAGTACCACCAGGAATAATTCCTGTGAACCAGAATTAACCCTTGAGCATCACCAGCATCGCCCCAAAACAAACAAATAAAACAAAAACAAAAACAAAAGACAAACAACAACAAAAAAAAAACAACTTCAGACTCGGTATTATCCAAAATTAAAATTTCCAGAGTTTCCCCAATCAAAGTAAGTAATCCACTATAGGACAGGCCTAATAAACTTCCGCCAAATTGTCCCTCTCTACCAAGATCCTGGAGATTGTGTGGACAAGCCTTTTGGTTCATTCCTGCCCCTCAAATCTATAGATCAATGTTTCTTCTTTCTTTTCTGAAGAGTAACTATTCAACTGATCTCTCAATTCTCTGCAATACTCACAAATAATTTAGATTAAAATAATATGTACAAATATATGCATGCATACAAGCTACTTAAAAATACACACTGAATTATTCAAAGTCTCCAAATATGCTCATCCCAGTCACACTACATAATGTAATATCTGATACTATTTTATCACCTTTTATCTGAGAATATACAATCCCAGGAATGCCAAAGGAGCTGGCAGGTAAATATTATCCTGGCATTCTTGAACATAAATACAAATATTGTTCTGCATCTAAACTGATAGAGATGCAGAAAATGATCCCCATTCCTTTGTACTTATCTTTCTTCACATATGATCTTATTTGTAATAATATCATGTTCCGATTCATCGGCTATTTTCAGCCCAGGGACTTTGGGCTTGCTATGCTGCCTACAGAAATAAATTTGCTGATTTTGTAATATAACACCAGGCTCTTAGGATATTACTAAATAAAACATAAAGAGACTTTGCATAATGTTTGCTTGGCTTGTCCAGCCCGCAGGATCCCACCTGCTCCATCACTCCTAGAAATGAGGTCTGAGCCCCGTGAACTGAAGGGATTCCTATTTATCTCATGACTTGCCAGGTTACAGAGGCTCTGCACTTCTCCTGCTCGGATTGTTTAATTTACATAGGATTGTATTTCTTCAAGCAGATTGTAAGTTGTTTGAGGTCAGCGGAAATGTTTTATTTATCTTTGCACGATGGGCATTTTCCTGGGTTGTTCACAGAGCAAGCTCGTTTGAGAAAGTTCTCTTTGGGATGTGGATTTATGGATGAATCTACCGAAGCCAGAATAAGAAGCAAAATGTCCTCCAGATTTGAGGCTTCTCCCACAGAGATTAAATTAATCTTCTCTTCCAGAGATTAGACCCATGTACTGATGAGGAAAACAGAAGTAAAGTTTCTACTATTCAGCAAGATGATCAAAGATTCTCAAGTAACAATCTGTCTTTCCATGCTCTACCATAAAGCCTGCGGTTTGGTACTTGAAGCTGAAACTGACGTGCACAAACTAAATTAAAAGAATTAGAAGTTGAAACACTACAAATTAGCCACAGAGAAATATAATAAATCTTTTTTCTTTTAATAATCTCAAGTATCACTTACTCGCCACCATTGACTTCTAGTTTCATACAGGAAAATAAAAAAGTAATGTGCTCATAAACTCTTGGGCTCAGTATGTTACCGGGATGATGGACAAGCTCGAGGAGACATAACATTTGTCATGAATACAGGTTACATCTGGCCAGTCGCTGAGCTCTGGGTTCATTTCATCTTTCTGCCTATTTTTACTGGACTTCTGGTGAAGGGCAGTGATGCAAGGAGGTGTCCTGGATTCATTTAAGAAACAGGCAGCTACTCAGGGCAGAGTTAGAATTGTAGGCTGGTACTTCAGTGGAGCAGGGAAATTTTTTGAAATGATGGACAAGGCAGGGATCACATGGGAAGAGGATCTCAATTTTACCTTGCAGGAAGCAAGTCATGTATTCTTTCCAGAATATTGATCTATTGTCTCATGTGTAAGCCACTATAAAAGGTAGATGCTCGATCTCACTATTCTGCTCCAACAGGTGTCGGTATAAAGGAACATCAATAATCCAATATCCTATAGACTATTTTATCATTCATTTCTTTACCGACAAAATGGTGTGTCAGATTTTGCAAGGGAGAACATTGGGTAAATGACATATCCATCCTGTGAAATTTGGTATGTGGGCAGGTGAACTTGGCTATCAAAGATATCTGAGTAGAAGTCATGGATGATCTTCTCCATTGCCCTTATAGAAGATGTAATAGATCCATCAGGACGTCAGAGGGCAGTTATCTTGGGATTCTAGTTGGGGAAGGACAGGTGGGTGTTGCAAATGCTTTTCCCAGGTTCCACCACATTGGACAGCACTGCTGCTCTTCTGTCTTTTAGATCTTCCTTTATTGCTTCTCTGCACTGCTTTGTGAGCTCAGACATTTGCTTGAGGTTGCCTGAGGTATGTGCCAAGAAGACAGGAGTTTTTGTTTTTGGGGTTTTTTTGGCTATATCTCTCTTGGTGTTTCTCACACAATCATGGAGGTGCTGAACCAATTGATCATATTCCTCATCAGTGTTGTCAATGACAGCATCCATGTTGCAGAAATAGTGCCAAAGAGCTCCCAGTTGGTGGTCGTTCTGGGAGTTCTCTTCTTAAACTTTGCAGCCATTCTATGAAGTAGAATTTTGCATGAAGAAGTCACTAATCTGATCCCATTTGGAACTTTGGGACAACAGCGACATCGGTCAGGCAAAACCATCAATTGAATATGATGTGGTCAATTTTGTTGTGGAACTGTCCACTGGGAGACTTCCATGTCCCACATTTAGATTCGGTCTTCTGGAACTGTGAGTTACCATGGATGGTCTTGGTCGACATGACAAACTCAGTCTCTCACCCTGTTCGTTCCATTCTAGGCCATGGGTCCCAATGTGGAGTTCTTCGGCTGATCTTCTCTGTCTTATCTTGGCGATAAAATCACCAACAATGATCTTGTAGAAGGTGTGATCTTCTTTATAGAACTTCTCCAGCTCCATGTAGAACCTCTCAATTTCTCCTTCATCATAATTGGATGTTGATGCGTAGACAACAAAGATAAAAACTGCCAGCAGTGAGCCACATCTATTCAAGTGTAATGGTCTGATTCAGGTTGTTAGGCATTCGAATGAATCAATGCTCATGGCCAAGTTCATGTTGACAAGGACACAGACACCACCGGTGCCTCTTTTGTCACATTTTCTGAGGAACAGTTCTTCAGTGTCGAAAATGGTTATGTGGTTGATGCCTTCTGTTCAGACCAATGATGTCTTACTTGATCTTTCGCGCTGATACCATCAGGTCCTCGATGCATGCATTTGATGCCAGCATACATGCATTGAAAGTACAGACCACCATTTTGTCAGTAAAGAAAAGGACAGCACCTGGCCCAGACAAGGTCAAACCTGAATGACTGAAGAATCTGCTGTCAGTACTCATCAATAAACTGGCTCGGCTCTTCAAACACTACCTGTCTGAATGTAAGGTTTCAACCGAGTGGAAAACCAGCAGGACTGTACTATTGTACAAGAAGGGAGACATTCACAACATTGGCAACTATAGTCCTATCTGCCTATTGTCTATCATCTACAAGCTGTTCACTTGAATCATTCTGAGTAGGATTGGTAGAACACTAGATGAAGGACAACCATGCGAGCAAGCCGGGTTCCACAAAGGATTCATCACGATTGACCATATCCACATGATAACCATGCTCATTGAGGTTTCTTGGGAGTTCAATATGCTGCTCTGTCTAATGTTCATTGATTTAAAGAAGGCCTTTTATTCTGTTGAGACTGAAGCAGTCATCGAAGCCCTAGCCAAACAGGGTGTTCAAACTCAATACATCAGGATCCTCCGTGAGCTGTATTGCAGATTCACTACCAGGATCTCACCATTCTACAGAGAGGTAATCATTGACGTCAAGAAAGGGGTTCATCAGAGTGATACCATTTTACCAAAACTCTTCAGTGCCACCCTCAAGAACGTCATATTACAATTGGAATGGGAAGGAATGGGAGTGAAGATAGACAGTCAGCAACTACACCACCTCTGCTTTGCTGATGACATTGTTCTAATAATACCAAACATTAACCAAGTGGCATAAATGCTGGCCGACTTCAACCGTGAGTGTAGAAATGTTGGACTCCAGCTGAATATCACGAAGACAATGTTTTTGAGAAACAGTCTCGTTCCTGATGTTCCATTTGCTCTCAACAGAATAACCATCTCCAACTGCAACAGTTATGTGTACCTAGGTTAATAAGTTAACATGATGAATGACCTGGCACCTGAGTTGTGCAGGAGGAAGAGAGCGGCTTTGAATGCCTTCAAGAACATCAGAGAAATAGCTAAGAGCACGAAGAACCTCCGGCTCAGGGCACATCTCTTTGATTCCACTGTTTTTCCTGCACTAACATATGCCTCAGAGACCTGGGCCCTTTGAAAACAGGATGAGAACGCTATTTGGGTCTCCCAAAGAGAAATTGAAAGAGCTATGCTTTGGAGTATCATGTTTCACTCAAATTAGAGAAAGAATCCTGAGTTCTGGCCTCTGCCGATGGTCAAGAACTAGGGACACTATCTCATTTGCCAAGGCGTCGAAAATCAGATGGACTGGACATGTAATGAGATTTGGAGACGACCACTGGACTAGAGCCATTACTGACTGGACTCCACGGGATGTCAAATAACTGCATGATCACCCACCTACGAGATGGTCAGACTTCTTCGTCAAGACCCTGAACGATCGGTTTGAGGCTCTTCATGTTCCTAGAATGAGCAGACGCCATTGAGCTACAGTAGCACGTGACAGGGACAAATGAAGACATTACTGGCACCTGCTCGAGTGAATCGATGGATAACGGGATGTCAAGTGATCTAGTAATTTTATCATTCAAATAACATCTGGCCTTGATTTTGAGTAACAGTGAAACAGAGCATTTCCGGTCCCCTAAGAATTTTAGCATCCCTAAAGCATAGGAGAAGAGACTGAGGATAGTACCTCAGGGAAAGTGCTGGCCTTGCATGTGGCACACCTTCTCTGAGCACCAACATGAGCGATCCCTGAGCAGAGACAGGCGTAAGCCCTGAGCACTGCCAGTGTGGTCCAACCATCTTCCCCCATCCCTGCACCACCACCAAAATACACAGAAAAACAAAAGTTGTGGAAGCACAAGCCTTATCTGTAAGACTCTTCAGATTTCCTACAATTCTTCACAGTCCTTGTAAGGCAGTAGCCATCTGTGCTGTCTACTCATTGCTGGGCATATGTTGAAGGATAACTTATAGAAGGATGACAGTCACTTATGTAATAACCTATGGCACGTTCCCCTTACACAATTATGTTATAGCTTCCATAGGTCAGAAGGTAAGTGAGGGGCCAGGGTGACAGTACATTTGCCTTGCACGAGGCTGAGCCAGGTTCAATTCCTTGCATCCCACATGATTCACTGAGCCCTACCAAGAGTAATTCCTGAGTGCAGAGCAAGGAGTAACCCCTGAGCATCACTGGGTGTGACCCAGAAAGAAAAAAATGGTAAGTGAATGTAAAGTCTTCAATATAAATGGCTAAGAACATTATTTGTAAATGATTCCTTTCAATAAACCTTACTGATCTTCTAATCAAAATGGCACAGCAGTATAATAAACTATGAAAATATTTGTACTAACTACTAATCATACTTAAATACAAATGATACTCCTGAATAATTGAGTCATGATCCCAAGTGTAAAAGCATTAAGCATCTTCCTTTAGTGTCCAGAGAAGCTGGATTAAAGCAGGACTAAGGACTTTTTCCCCCTTTCCCAGGTTGTAAAGAAACTCAGGAGGTTAAATACCACCTTCAGGTTCTCTTGGCAAGAATAAGTGCAAAGGAACATGTATTTGGAGAGGCCACATCTGGGATAACACAGAGATTTTCACTGAACTACAAGTTGAGGTACAGGTCTCTAAAAAGGAGTATTATGGGGGAGAGGGAAAGAGTGCATGTAAGGGCCAGATCCGGGAAAAAATAGCATAAGCCATGAATGATGGTGAAGATCTTGCAAACATAGTGAAAAGAAAGGACCCAAGAAGACATGCATCAAATACAAGTCATGAAATCAATGTTACAAATAAAAAAGAAATGTTAAGAAACATTTAACTTAACTTTATGAACAAGCCCGGTGTGTGTGTGTGTGTGTGTGTGTGTGTGTGTGTGTGTGTGTGTATGTGTGTCTAAGATTCGGGGCTTGAAAAATGATGTCAGAGGGTTCTTCACCTGAACTTTCAGTCACCTTTATCAGCTGCAAGAAATGCAAGCCAGGGAAAAACGTGCTGCTGGCCAGCTGCTCCTCCACTGCTGAAGACCTCTGCGCTCCTGCCCTTCAAGATCTACCAAGTTCAGTCTTAACCTTTTCATCCCTGTGCATTACTGTGTGTGTATGTGTGTGTGTGTGTGTGTGTGTGTGTGTGAGAGAGAGAGAGAGAGAGAGAGAGAGAGAGAGAGAGAGATGTGGGATGGACAGTCTACTTTCCTTACACCTAAATTCATGACACATTCTCCCCTTCTTCTGTCTTTTGAATGATTTAAATAGAAATTAGATATCTCTGAGTAAATGATCTCCATCTAAGCTTACGCTTTAGTTGGCTTATTTATGACCAAAGAACATAGTATGGTAAAATGTCAGAGAAATCTATAAAGATACGGCAATAAAAAACTAAGCAAATCTGAATATAAAATATTCACTGATCTTTTACACTTTGCTTACTTAGTAATCACCATGAAAATGGCTACTTTGTCTTATTTATGTTTTCTTATTTCAGAAGGCATGTAGGTCAATGTGATTTCAAGTATATTATTTATATTTGCTTAAAGGGAGGACAGTGGATAATTAAATAATAAGTGAAAAGGATATAATTATACACACATTATATATATATATAGAGAGAGAGAGAGAGAGAAAAACAGACAGACAGACAGACAGACAGGCAGACAGACAGACAGACATGCAAACCCCAAAACATCCAGGTAGATCTCAGACTGTAAACTATCGGAGTAACAGATGTGTTGTAGTATTTTTAAATCCTTATCCATCTTTCTGTTATTCCTAAAGAGACTTGCTCCCCATAATGTGTGCACAGTGTTGCTACCGGGCTATTATAAAATATGCCATACACTCAGTCAAGGCATTGTTTTATATTTTTTAAGTGAAAACACAGTATACTAAGCTATCCTACTTAAATATACCAAGACGAAACCCGGTTTGCTTAAAAATTAACCCTGAATGTCAATGGTTTCTGAAATGATTTCTCCAGTGCCTGTACTGATCCCGCAACTAGGACGGGCGTTACTCTGAGTGCAGCTGGCTTCGAAAGAGCTTAGGGAAATCGGTTGAGGTGCCACATCAGCCATGGCTTATGGATAATAAGAGAGCCCCTAACTCTACTGCCCTAGGATAATGGCCTTGGATAATTAGGTGACACATTTTTCAATTAGAAGAATGTTGGTGCTGCTCTGATTCGGTTGCAGTTCCCTTGCCTCAACCCACAATATGCCAGAGGTTTGGGTTTGTTATGAGCCAGGGAATCATAACGCAGAATAAAGGAGTTGTGAACACACAGTGATGAAAGAAATGGCCAGGAATATTACCTTACGGGGCTATTCGAGGCATCCGGGTCATGAGCTGCTACTGTACCAATGATGTTCCCGACTGGAGTTGCCTCTGACACCTCCATGGAGTACAAGGGGGAAGAAAAAACGGGGGGTTCATCCACATCCTCCACGATGATCTTCACAGTGGTTGTGTCGCTAAAGGGCCCCAAGCTGAGGAAGCGAGGGTCGGCGTCTTTGTTTGCAGCTTCTATCCGGAGCGTGTAACTCGTTTTGGCTTCAAAATCCAGGTCCTGTAAAGAAAGTTATCAGGAAAATTAAATTACCGATTAGATAGTCAGCAAAGCAGAGCCTTTTCATTGATGAATGTCAATAAGCAGAGAGCGAGGACGCCACACGCAAAAGCGCAACATCAGCATTCAAAGCTAATATGTCCTAATGCCAATCAAAATCCTTCCTGGCTCTGAGACAAGGGTAAGTGCTTTCGAGCTAATCCACTCTGCGGTCTCATCCATTGCCCGGACAAACGCAGGTTTTTAGGTTATTATTTGAAAGTCAGCGAAGAAGATTTAAAAATCGGTTCCAACAGGGACATCACTGCAATATTTTTCAACCCTGTAATTTAACAGCACTATTTGAGGGTGCACATTAAAAAAGAAGAGAAATCTAACTTTGCACTGAGCTTCTCATTCTAAAGGTCATTCCCAATGTTTCCGGGACTGTATTCCAATCGTGTGCTTAAAGGTGCTCCCTGCAATGACTCGAGCAGCAAAGTCAAGGCATTGCTATAGTGTGGCCCTATAGTTCATTCTTCTGCAGCAAACACTGACCAGTTTTTGGTTTTGTTTTGGACCCCTGGCAGTGGTACCCAAGGGTCACTGCTGGCTCAGCTCAGGGGACTAGGAAGTACTAGGGATCCAGCCCAGGTTGGATGCATGCAAGGCAACCACCTTCCCAGCTGTGCTACCACTCCAGTCCCCCAGACATCTATCATTCCCCCATTTGCTATTCCTTCATCTGAACGGGCTCTAGTTCTATTTACATCGATGGTTTACAGGTCCATTGATCATCGAGTCTATCTTTATTCCAGTAACATGCTGTTTTAATTATGAGTCCTTTGTAGTAGAGCTTGAAGCTGGGGAAGATAATGTCTCCCATCTTTTTTCCCTAAAGATTACTTTGGTTATCTGGGGGCAGGACCTGGAAGGGAGAAGTTATTGTTCTATTTGAATTTCAGAGATGTTTGATCTATTTATTTGAAAAATGTCATGGGTATCCTTACAGAGATTGCACTGCATTTGGGGATTACTGCATTTTGATGATGCAAATTCTCCCAATCCACAAACAAGGGATGTGCTTCCTATTTTTTCAATTTGTGTTGTGTATCTTTCATTGTACAGGTCTTTTGACTTTTTGGTTCAGTTATTTGCTAGGTACATGTTTTCATGAGGTCCAATTGTGAATAAGATTGTTTTCAATATTTATTTTCTATTTCATTACTTGCATATAGGAAAGTCATGGGTTTTTGCATGTTAATCTTGTAGCCAGTCACTTTACTATATAAAGCTATTGTTTTTAGGAGTTTTATTACAGTCTTTAGGGTTTTCTAAAATAGGGGCATGCCATCTATAAATAGGAGAGCATGACTTTGACCTTTCCTCTCTGATGCCCTTAATACTTGTTCCTAATGACATGCACAAAAGTCAAATCAAAATATTATAAAGATCTAATTATAACACCTAAATCCATAAGGTACATAAAAGAAAACATAGGCAGAACTCTCCATGAAACTGAAGCTAGAGATATCTTTAAGAATGAAATACCACTGATCAAGAAATGGAAGCAAAGATAAACAAAGTACCTTAAACTAAGAAGCTTCTGCACCTCAAAGGAAACAACAACCAGAATACAAAGACAGCCCATAGACTGGAAGAAACTGTTTGTCCACCACTCATCTGATGAAGCATTAATCACAATATATACCAAGCACTGATAGAACTTTACAAGAAAAAATAAGCCAACACCAGCAAAAATACAAGGAGAGTTGATGAAAAAAACTTCTTCATAGAAGAAATACAAATGACCAAAGCATATGAAAAAATGCTCTGTATCACCAATCATCAGAGAAATTCAAATCAAGACAACAATAAGATTTCATCTCACACCAGAAAGATGCACTCATTACAAAGAATAATAACAACTAATGTTGGTGTAGCACTGTAACACTGTCCTCCCATTGTTTATCGATTTGCTCAAGTGGACACCAATAACATCTCCATTTTGAGACTTGTTACTCTTTTTGTTTTTGGCATATCGAATACGCCATGGGGAGCTTGCCAAACTTTGCCGTGTGGATGGGATACTCTCGGTAGCTTGCCAGGCTCTTCAAGAGGGGCAGAGGAAGCGAACCCAGGTTTGCTGCATTCAAGGCAAACGCCCTACTCGCTGTGCTGTTGCTCCAGCCCAATGTTGGTGCAGATATTGGAAATACGGGATACTCACTCACTACTGGTGGGGATGTTAACTGATTCAGCCTTTTGGAAAATAATATGGGTATTCCTCAAAAAAAAAATCCAAGAATTGAGCCTCCATATGACCCAGAATGGGAATATACCCTAAGAGACCAAAAAACACATGCAGAAAAGCCATTTCACTCCTATATTCATTGCAGCTCCACAATAGTCAAAGTATAGAACACATCAAGGTCCCAAGAACAGACAATTGGGACAAAGGAACTATGGTCCATATACAATATGGAAAACTATGCACTTTTTGAAAAAGTTGAAATCTGCTGATAATGAATGAATCGTGCTGAGTGAGATGAGTCACTGGGAGAAGGACAGACACAAAATGATCACACTCATTTTCAAATATAAAGAGTCACAGTAGGCACATGATGAATAAAGCCAAAGAAAACAGAAGGGCAAGAGAACTGGCTCTTATTAGAAAAGTTGCCAGTGTAGGGAAGGTGTTAGTTCAGGGAAGGGACCACTATGACAATAATAGGGACAAGTGGCCACTCTGGTCAAGAACTGGGGACTGAAAGGAGGTAAAGTAATATGCCTGAGTCCCTTTCAGTAGCAGTGTTGCAACCACAGTGCCTAGGAGGAGAAGGCCCTCCCGTTGATCGTCGATTTGCTCGAGCGGGCCCAGTAACGTCTCCATTGGAGACTTTGTTGTTACTGTGTCTGGCATATCAAATACTCTCGGTAGCTTGCCGGGCTCTCCGAGAGGGGCGGAGGAATTGAACTCGGGTCGGCCATGTTGGCCGCTTGTAAGGCGAACGCCCTACCCGCTGTGCTATCGCTCCAGCCTAGGAGGAGAAAAGAAAACAAAAATGTGTGTGTCCAGGCTGGCGGGTGAGAAGGAGACTGGGAAGATTGTTGGAGGAACGGGGACACTGGTGAAGGGATTGTTGCTCATGGGATACCTGACACTCAGTCAAGAATAACTGCATAACTGTAACTCGCAGTGATTCTATAAATAAATAGGGACCTCAGTCCAACCAAATGGTGCTTTTATAAAACTAAGGCTAACGACAAAGCCACGCGGGTTCCGGGGCCGAGACCTCCAAGCCTACTCGGATTGGAGTCGAGCATCTTCCACCCAGATCCTCCAAATTCCAGTAGGCGGGGGTCACACCCACCACCTGGCCCCCTGGCGCCGTGTAATCCCATCAGCGGCCAAGACTCAGAGACTATAAAATCCAGATCCCGGACGAGAACAGTGCAGTCTTCTGCCCCCGCGCCTGGGTGTTCCTTCCCGGGGCCCCTTGGAGGGGAGTGAGTTGAACTTTCCTCCCCGCCCCGACCAGGGCTCCGGCAGCCGAAGACCTCCAGGACCAGCCACCACCATGCTGAGACCACTCTCCGCACACATGAAGGTACTGGCAGAGGGACAAAGCCACGCGGGTTCCGGGGCCGAGACCTCCAAGCCTACTCGGATTGGAGTCGAGCATCTTCCACCCAGATCCTCCAAATTCCAGTAGGCGGGGGTCACACCCACCACCTGGCCCCCTGGCGCCGTGTAATCCCATCAGCGGCCAAGACTCAGAGACTATAAAATCCAGATCCCGGAACCGCGCGGCCGCATTTGCGGTCACGCTACATCTTATCAGAACTTTTTTTTTATGACATCTTATTGTCTCATTCCTACTTTGGACAAACTTGCAGGCTATTGAATGTAGCCTGCCCACAGTGTAGAGTCTGGCAAACTCCCCGTGGCGTACCAAATATGCCAAATACCAGTAACAATGATGGGTCTCATTCTCCTAAAGAGCCTTGACTATAATCTCAGGGCTAGGATGAAAGAGACGTTACTGGGGCCTGCTCGAGGCAATCGACGAATAACAGGATGAAAGGCTAATGAAATTTTGAATTAGTAGAAATCCATTGTTGAGTTAGGAAAAAAAATGACATAAAAATTTCCTCGTATAATATATTGAAGTTGGGATAATAGCCTGCTTCTTTCTCTTGGAAGGAGGTAGAGTTGTAACAATTTTTTTAAATGTAACTTTCAACTTCATTTTGTCACTGAAGCTGCTCCTAAACACTCCATATTGAAGGATGCCAAAGCAAAGGAATAGGGGAGCAAAAAGTAATCAGAAAACCAAGCAAAGGAAGGAGGAAGCACATCTATAAAGCCATCAAACATAAAGCACATGATTAACTTAATTGTCATTGTTTGATGAAAACTATTAGGAAAATGAACTCAAGTGATAAGTACCAGGCGGTTCACTCAATGACTTGGAGGCCAGCCACACACGCTAGGGGAAAAGGCAGCTCAGATAGAGAAGGGAGCACCAGATAAAGGGTGTTGGGAGGATCCTCCCAGGATGGGAGAAGCATGATGAAAGTAGACTCTAGACCGAACATGATTGCCACTCAATGCCTCTTTTGCAAACCACAACACCCAATAGGAGAGAGAGAACAAGGGGAAATGCTCTACCACAGAGGCAGGGTGGGAGGGTGGGATGGGGGGTGGGAGGGATACTGGGATCTGTGGTGATGGGAAATGGGCACTGGTGGAGGGATGGGTATACTCAATCATTGTATAATTGAATCCCAAGCACAAAAATTTGTAAGTCTACAACTGTACCTCATGGTCTTTCATTAATAAAAATTTTTAAAAAAATGAACTCAAGTGTAATGTTGAAAAATATGTATAGCTCAGGCCCTCCCGTTGATCGTCGATTTGCTCGAGCGGGCCCAGTAACGTCTCCATTGGAGACTTTGTTGTTACTGTGTCTGGCATATCGAATCCTCTCGGTAGCTTGCCGGGCTCTCCGAGAGGGGCGGAGGAATCGAACGCGGGTCAGCCATGTTGGCCGCTTGTAAGGTGAACGTCCTACCGCTGTGCTATCCAAATTAATCCACATGTATGAATAAAGGTACTTTGGCATGCATGTATGTAGATTCCCAAGTAATTCTCCAAGGACATGATGCTGAAAAACATAAATTAATATAGTTATATAAAACAGGGCTATATACATATACACAATGCATATTTATATGCATTATAACTACTTCTTAAGTGTAAAAGAATCTGTATATGCAGGTGTGTTTGTGTATAACATCTGCAGTTCACTTCTGGTTAATACAGAAGTAAAATTTTATAAATCAACACTCAAAATATGTTTATAATATCCAGATGTGAAGGCAGTTATTTATGTTTATCATCATTTAGATTAGAAACGCTGTTCTCTTTGGTCATTACTAGCTGCTATGGATTTACTTGAATAGAAGCGGGTTAGAAAATTCTTATTGAATTAGAAACCACTAGTACACAAATATTTGGCCAAAAGGACTCAACATTATTTTATTTATTTATTTATTTATTTATTTTTGATTTTTGGCCCACGGCCAGCAATGATCACAAGTTACTGCTGGCTCTGCACTGAGGAATAACTCCTGGAAGTGCTTAGGAAATCCTATGGGGTGCCGAGGATCGAATCCGGGTTGGCCGTGTGCAAGGCAAATGCCCTACCCACTGTACTCTCTTGTCAGCCCCCAGGACTCAACTTTTAACTGTACTTTTGCCCCAAAGAATTCCGAAGCTCTCAGTGAGAGCAGGAGATAAAAAAAATGTTAACAGTATTGTTTTTATCCATCACAAGCATAAATAAAACCAAAAGAGCTTCCTGCTATTGCTCTAAGAAAACCAAGTTCAGTTCTTAGTAAACATTTCCCATGACAATGCCTGGAGGAACGGCAGAGCACGCCTCAGACAGCCACGCCTTGTTAACAATATTGGGATGGTCTGTCCACGACAGTACAGTATGGCTAGCTCACTGTTCTCAACCAAAGGTCACCCATACCTTCCCTCTGTCCAGAAGATTGGGATTTGGCCACTCCATCATGACACACAGCATGCCTATTTTCACAAGACAACTAAATACATACACACTGGAAAGAAATCTGATCTTGTTATTAAATGTCCTTGGACTTATACATGCAACCAAATTTGAGACCTGCTGAGAAGAAAATTCAGCAATCCGATGTACTTATATGCATTTACTTAGAAACTAAACATGCAAATAACATGGATATTCACCATCTCAATGTTCTCATAACATCTCTTAGCGGGCAAAGCCAAGAACTTATACCTTTATGTCTATGTATGATCAAGTGGGTCAAAAAGCTAGCTTAACATTTTTCAGTCAATGCAAAGCTACAACTTTTTTAATGTTCCCTCCAGTCTTACAGAAAAAGCAAGAATTTCTCATTCAAGTGGAAGTTTGATGTAAAAAAAAAGAATAGTTTAAAACTGACTGTACAAATGAATACAATTATTTTTTAGCAACTTGATTTTCTAAATGTGTCTCAAGGCAACAGCATGAGGTGCAAACATCTGGATGCTGCAGTGTCAGAAAGAACACAGTTTCACACACAGTGGCTGGGGATCGAGAAGCAATCACGAGAACAAAGCAATAGATAAATTCACACACAGCACTATGAATCAAGATTCCAGACAAAGGAACTTCTGTAAAAGGACTTCCAGAGCAAATCAGAATTAAACAAGCCAGATATCTAACTTTCCAAGGAGGGATATAGAGTGACAGATAGACTTCTTAACTAAATTACACAAAACCTTTCACTACAATTGTAATTCCTGCTTCTCTTCTTGATTCTTCTGTCAGCAATATATTCTATAACATTATATTTAATGAGCAGGATTATACTTAGGGAGAAAAGTTAAAATAGCCCTGACTAATCATGATGAAAGGCTAAAGAAGGGAAAGAGAAAGGAGTCAAAGGTAATGTCTAAAGAGATTCAATTTGATAGTTCAAACACTAAATCTCTGGAGAACAAATTCAACAAAAACTCAACAAAAATTTCCCTTTCACTATAGCGACAATAACAAAGAACCTGAAATTTAAAAGAACCTGAAATTTAATACTAGGTGCCTTGCCCCAAATAGCCATGGGCTCCAAAGGTCATACCTATTCATCTGTCAAATGAAAATTTTGTTAGAGACACTAATAAACAGCGGCTGGTATGTTCCCCCAACTATAAGACAGGGTTGTTTATATTTATTGCCATGAATGGATGAAAAACCTCAGGATTTAAAATGAGGGAGGGCAGTTAAAATAGAGAAGGGACCACTATGACAATGATAGTCGGATAGTTGGAAATGACCACTCTGGATACAAACTAAAGGCTGAAGGCAGATACAGGGTTATATATGACAATCTTTCTGTACCTGTATTGCAATCTGTAATTCCCAGAAGGAAAAAGAAAGGGAGGGAGGGAGAGAGAGAGAGAGAGAGAGAGAGAGAGAGAGAGAGAGAGAGAGGAAAAGATAAGAAGCCCCTGCATAAGAGGCAAGCTGGGGTTGGAAGGTGTTGGAGGGTGTTGGCTGGCAGGAGGGAAACTGGGGACATTGGTGGTGAGAAATGTACACTGGTGAAGGAACGGGTATTTGAACATCGTATGACTGAAACCCAATCATGAACAACTTCGTAACTGTGTTTATCATAATGATTCAATTTTTTTAAGTAGTCAAGAAAAATTAAATAAATAAGCCAAAAATTAAATAAAATAAAGGCAAGTAAAAAACATCATCTAATGTTAACCCAAGGCCTGAAGCGTTCCCCGTAAAGAGCAGTGTTGCACACCATGTATGCTCTACCACCTTCGTCTGTCAGTCGTGTCTGCACAGGCACTGAGTCAGACCCCAGAGTCATTTCCATCTATCACATAAGACTTCCTTTAATTTTTTTCAGGACTTGAGCAACTGAAAGCCACCCTTCACTGGTAGGTTCCACACAAGCAAGCAGCTGTCTGTCAATCTCTAGAACTATGCTCATCACCAAGACCATCGATGCTCGAAAGCCTGTTTTCCTTTCAGACTCACTGCACCCCTCTTCCCACCCCTCCCACCACTCAAAGATCTCCCTGCCCTGGGCAGTACACAGTGGTCTCTCCCAATCCACAGTGTCTCTGATGCTTTATCTCTTAGAATATTTTCCTATTGAATCCTTAGAGACCAATTAACATCTTTGTGACTCTTCCATAAACCTTCTAGCTAACTCAGAATAAAGCAACTTATATTCTTAACACTAACTACAAACAAGGAGATTTTTTTGTTCATTTTTGACTCCACCCAGCAGCACACAAAGGAGCTCAGGAATCACACCTGTTCAGGGTTGGGGGACCACCAGGGGTGCCAAGAAACAATTCTATGATGCTTGTACTATGATGCTGGCCCTACATACAAGGAGTTCTACATGTATTTAACATGCAATTAAAAATGTGCAAGACTGGCATGATTAAATCAATGAAGCACAAAACAGCAGTAAATATCCAACATTCCAAATGTCCTAGGGACAAAATCCACACTATGCATTCATGGGCATGTCCACCTGCCCCACCCCCCCACCCCCCTTACCAATCCCTTTCCATTTTACACATTAAGAAAATACTTTTCAGACTATGACACTTGCGTCTCATCTTGTATAAATTCACCAGTTTTAGGCCCACACCTACATCACTAACCTCATCAAGTTTCTATGCATTATTTATAAGCATTATTGTTATATTATTTATACATTATATATTATTTGTAGGTTCTTTAAGAGAACCTACAACAGGGGCAGACATGCATAAATATTTGTTGCTACTATGACTGTTATTACTAAAGTCACTATTCAGAGTTAGATGATGAACAGACTGAGAGAAAAAGACTAGGTTTCCTCAACTAAGTTTTCCCTACAGCCCTGCTGTCTAGATCAGGAGTTCAAAGTTTACCTGATATATAACTCCTTTCCTTTCCTCTCTCTCTCTCTCTATATATATATATGTATATATATATGTATATATATGTATATATATATACATATGGGCTGGAGCGATAGCACAGCGGTAGGGCGTTTGCCTTGCACGCAGCCAACATGGCCGACCCCAGTTCAATTCCCCCGCCCCTCTCGGAGAGCCCGGCAAGCTACCGAGAGTATCTCGCCCGCACAGCAGAGCCTGGCAAGCTCCCCGTGACGTATTCGATATGCCAAACACAGTAACAACAAAGTCTCCAATGGAGACGCTACTGGGCCCGCTCGAGCAAATCGATGATCAATGGGGGGGCCTTTACCTTTACCTTTTTACCTTATATATGCATATATGTGTGTACATATAAACATGACTGTATCACTGTCATCCCATTGTTCATCGATTAAGCAGGCACCAGTAACATCTCTATTCATCTCAGCCCTGAGATTTTAGCAGCCTTTCCTTACTTGTCTTTCCCAATGCTGACATATTGGAGACTCTTTCAGGGTCAGGGGAATGAGGCCTGTTATTGTTACTGGTTTTGACATATTGAATATGCCGCAGGTAGTTTGCCACTTTGCTGTGACTTCCAGATAAGAGAATGTAAATACTGGTCATTCTACAGCAATACTTTTATGATTAAGTTTTTTCAAAATCTCTATTTCTCTTTCAACATTGAGAGCTGGATCCACCTATCTAATTCCAAAAATATACTAATAATTTAGTAAGAGCTGGAGGAATAGCACAGCGGGTAGGGCGTTTGCCTTGCACGCAGCCAACATGGCCGACCCGAGTTCGATTCCTCCACCCCTCTCGGAGAGCCCGGCAAGCTACCAAGAGTATTCGATATGCCAGACACAGTAACAACAAAGTCTCCAATGGAGACGTTACTGGGCCCGCTCGAGCAAATCGATGATCAACGGGAGGGCCTTTACCTTTACCTTTACCTTAGTAAGAGTGAAGACAGGAGAATCAAAAAATTTAAGGGAAATATGAATAGGCCTATCAAAATATAAAGTGTTGTATTTGAAGAAAAGGAATGTACACATGCATATGTATATATGACATATACACATGATATTTTCTCATAAAAAATATCATGTGCATATGTCATTTATGAGAAACAGCCTCGTTCCTGATGCCCCATTCGCTCTCCACGGAACGACCATCTCCAAATGCAACAGCTATGTGTACCTAGGTCGAGAGGTCAACATGACAAATGACCTGGCACCCGAGCTGCACAGGAGGAAGAGAGCGGCTTGGAACGCCTTCAAGAGTGTCGAAGAAATAGCTAAGAGGTCGAAGAACCTCCGGCTCCGGGCACATCTCTTTGATTCCACTGTTCTTCCTGCATTAACATATGCCTCAGAGATCTGGGCCCTACTCAAACAGGATGAGAACGTTATTCAGGTCTCCCAAAGAAGAATAGAAAGAGCTATGCTTGGAATATCACGTTTCACTCAAATGAGAGAACGAATCCGGAGTTCTGACATCCGTCGACGATCAAGGATCAGGGATGCTGTCTCATATGCCAAGGTGTTGAAAATCAGATGGGCTGGTCACGTAATGAGATTTAAAGACGACCGCTGGACTAGAGCTGTTACTGACTGGATTCCACGGGATGTCAAAAGACCGCGTGGCCGCCCACCTACCAGATGGTCAGACTTCTTCGTGAAGATCATGAACGATCGGTTTGAGGCTCTTCGTGATCCCAGAGCGAACAGATGCCATTGGGCTACACTAGCACGCAACAGGGACAAATGGAGACGTTACTGGTGCCCGCTCGAGCAAATCGACAACTAACAGGAAGTTAAGTGATTAAGTGATTAAGTGACACATGATATATATTATATATGTGTAATACACACACACACACACACACACACACACACACACACACACACCTCTTTAAGGCAACAACAGAAAAGATCCCTCAATTGCAGCATCTGCGGCTACTAAGACATCCCCGGCCCCTCCCAACTCCAAGTAGTTCCGACACCTCTTTTGTTCCAAAGCGGCAGTATGAACTCTGGGCAAGTCCAGTGAGAATCTTCAACAAAGTCAGAGCATCATATGTATCTGTTGAACTAGAAATATGAAAAATTATCCCAAACACATAAGCCTCAGCAGTTCCTCCTGCTATTTTTATCTTAAAACAAGTGAACATATGCTCTTGAATTCATTTAATAAAATCATTGCAGAACGTTTATCCCTCCCCCATCTAGCCTGGCTTTTGGTACACGGCCAGATACATTCCCATTAAACTCAATGACCTTCTTCTAGATGTGACGCTTCTGGCCCGCGCTGCTGTAGATGTTTTAGGAACGGATCCAAGTTAAATCCTTTTAGAGATTTTTCATTTTGCTCCTCTGAACCAAGGCACAATACCTCCAAGGCTGGTGTGTGTGTGTGTGTGTGTGTGTGTGTGTGTGTGTGTGCGCGCGCGCGTGTATGTGTGTGTTAACACATGGTTTCCATGTATGCACAGATACATGGCTATACATTTAGTGTCTTATACTTAAAACTGATTTTGTACAAAAGCAGTAGGAACATCTATCATTTTCAAGTGCATCGTTCTCAAAGATTCCAGCTGTTTTGTACATCAAAATACCTTGTGTGGCTGTCAATAGCCTCCTGCCCCCTTGATCAAATAAATATAAAATTTCTCCCTAAGTAAATGGAATCTATATAATACTATAACTAAGAAATAGCCACCTTCATTCCTAACTTTTCTCTTATGACTATTTCACTCTAAAGAAATCTTGTGGGTAAATATTACAAATCTCGAAAGTGACTGATCCTGATGTTAAGACCTATCTCAGCAAGAATGAATCCATACACTGAAGCACCATGATGGCACCAAACCCCGTGTACTCCCCCAAAGTATCATAGCATCCGCCATGCTTCGTGCCTCTCCTCCCACTAGACTGGAGCTGAGAAAGCCCAACTTGACTGCATTTACACAGCTTCCTGACTGAGGGTGCCCAGAGCCCCCTGCCCTGCTTTAGAAAAAAGCCATTTTTGGACCCAAAAAAGCCTGCCTCAAGGAATCAGGAGGCAAGTCTTTTCATTGTCACCTGAAGGGAGACAGAGTATCTCTCTATCTCTCTGGGGTCTCGTCACCACCTCACCACCAGAATCGTGCTCCACTTCCTAAACTGAACGTCCCTCTCAAGGAGACTTACAATGTTCAGCTTGCCTGTGAAGAAAGCATAGCACAGAGGGTATTTGGCCAACCCAAATACTTGCATGTGGCCAACCCAAGTTTGATCCCCGGCATCCCATATGGTCCCCCGAACACTCTCATGAGTAATTCCTTAGTGCAGAGCCAGGAGTAACTACTGAGCTTCACTGTGTGACCCAAAACACATACCCCCCCCCCAAAAAAAAACAAAACCAAAAACCGACCCGGTGACTAGGATCTAATCAGGCCCATAGACCACAATGGCTCCTACACTGCAGTTGTCAGCAAGTGTAGACTGTACTCTGCTCTCTCCATCCCACTGAAGGACCCTCAGTGGCTGCCTGATGTAAAAACTTTTGCCCAGCAAATGGTTTCAGTAGCTATCTGATACAGAGCATGGGAGTAGAGAGGAAATCCTGGAACCTGAAGCCAGATATAAACAATTAGTAAACAATTAGGGTATCATTTCTACGGAAGATAGGCCCGAGTTATGTTCCCAATTGGTATCCGAAAACCACATATAGGATTCTGCATTTGCACCTGCCAGGTAGAGATTTGTCGATGAATGGGGCAAGAATTGCAAAAGTGTTACCAGCTCTGTGGGCATTCTTTGTGTGTGTGTGTGTGTGTGTGTGTTTAGGTGGTGGGAAAGAGGGGCTGGGTGGGGGGAGAACTGTCCATTCCATGTACTCTTCACGACACTAGGCATTCAGATCGATGAGAGCAGCCCAAGGGATTAATCTTACAGATCTCCTCTAGGAACCAGTGTCTCAGGTATAATAGAGATTCACTGATTACACAATGAGGAACAGTCACAACAACAAAAATCTAAAGTCAAATCAATCAAGTGGAAAACAGTAAACTAAATGTCAGCAAATTTAGGATAAGCAAAGGAAACAACCCCCAGTCTTCACAAACACACACAAGATGTTTTTTCTATCCACCTAGAGTTCTCTGAATTCCTATTTAAGTTTTACAGAATACATGCTTTGACACTGTTGACTGTCAGGTGCTTGATACAAATTTCACACTCTGTCTGGACCAGTCCTGGCACTTAGAAGAGCCACCGTTCCAAAAGTTAATTGAGACCCAACCATTGTAGACAAAATTATAGGCATTTTAAAACCTAAAACATTACATTTTCTTAAAAGGATTAGAATAAGGCTATAAATATCAGGAATTATTTCCATTATCTAGCTATGTGATTTGCCTATGACTTCCATAAGAATTTAAATTAACATTTTAACCTCAATATAATGAGTCCTGCCTTGAATATTAAAAAAAAATATTAAAAGCAATTTAAGTAGGTAGAGCTATCTCCATTTAGCACCATTTTTTTTAAGAATCTAAGCTCACCGACTAAATGCATACATAGGTTCCAGAGTTTTAGTTAAAATTAAGTACAGAGAAGCAGTATCATATACTACTAAATATAGTTTCTGTTAACAATATACAGACCGTATCTTGAACAATTGTTATAAAAGTTTTACAAAATATGCTTATTTACAGATCTTCATCCTCTACTCTCAAAACTGTAATAAGCGTTTGACAGAGCATTCTGGTGAGTCTGAAAACCATGCCCAGGAAAGGCTGGATTTTAAGCTCAAAGGCACAAACGGGGAACTTCTCTGAGTCAAGCTAACCCTCTTCTTGCCACAAAGAGATGGCTGGGTGGGTGCTGACTCAGCAATTTCCCTGTTTTTCTTTACTGGGGACCAGAAATGATTTTCAGATGTCTTTCATGATCAGGAAAAATGTCTCAATCCTGCACGTTTCTTTCTGAAGACCATTGTCAAATAGTCACAAAACAACAGATGGATGTAAGAATTAATCAAAACATTTCCAAGACCAGTGGTCTAAACTCAGACCACTTCCCTGCTTGAGCCTTTTACAAATCCCCCATTTTTGGGCCACAGTGAGAGAACACAAGTAGGGTGCTGTCTTGCTTGTGGCTAACCTGGGTTCAATTCCTGGCATACCATATGGTCTCCCGAGCCTTGCTAGGAGTGATTCTTGAGCACAGAGTCAGGAGTAAGCCCTGAGTACTGCTGGGTGTGGGACCTAAAAACAAAACAAAAAATATGTATGCACCCCACTTCTGCCCTGATTCATAAAATGTTCAAGTAAACGCATGATCCCTATTCTCAACCACTCAACCACTCAAGCTTTCTTAGTTGTTTCACAGCCTGATGTGTCCTTGTCTGCCAACAGGTAGAGTGATTCCAGGATCTCTGAACCACTGACTACAGCAAAAAGAAGAACCAGAATGAATTGGGTGTATGAATCAAATAAAACAGAAAGAAACTATTGGTGAATCCCAGAATGATGGGACTAGGGAAGTTGGCATGAGAGGTGATATTCGGTAAAAATGAAAAGGCAGTGGTGGAGATTCCCTCCCGAGCCCACTGCTAACCTGTTACTAACCTGGAGCACATGTGAACACCCAGTGTCTCACACATCCTGACTTCCTGAAAGTTCTCTCACTTTCTAGGCATTTCCACTCACAGAAATATTCCACTTTGACTTGAGTATGAATTTCCTATCATGGAGAAGAGAGCAAACTTAGTGGCAGAAAAAAAGAAGAGAAAAAAGAAAGAAAAGAAAGGAAAGGAAAGAAAAAAGAAAGGAAAGAAAGAAAAAAGAGCAAAGTAAAAAGAAAGGAGGGAGAGGGAGGGAAGGAGAGATAAGGAGAGGGGAGGGGGGAGAGGAGGGGAGGAGAGGAGAGGAGAGGAGAGAGGAGGAGAGGGCATGGGAGGAGAGGGGAAGAGAGGGGAGGGGAGGAGAGGAGAGGGGAGGGGAGAGAGGAGGGGAGGAGAGGAGCCATCAATTTTCTTATAGGTTTGGAGGTCAGCATCCTGAGTCAGGAGTTGGCAGGGCTCTCTGCCTCCTGGGAACCTCAGGGTAGAATTGGTCCAGCATCCAAGAGGCCACTTGCCCTATAGCCATCAAGCCCTTCATCATTCTGAAAGGGCACCCCCTACACCCACCTTGTTTCTTCTTTTGACTCTGACTCATTCTGCTTCCTTTCTACAATGCCCTCCAGGTTGTGATTTCATTGAAGACAATGAGACTATCCAGGATCATCTGTGCATCTCAAGATCCTCAGCTTAACTGCACCTATAAAGTTGCAGTTGTCATGTAAATGAAAATAGTCCCAGGTTTCAGGGATGGGGACTCTGGGATCTTTGGAGGTGGGAGTCACTAGGCTGCATCCCCATCCCCCAGTCTCTTAATTGTGAACTGATGTGAACTGTTTTGATTTTAGAAGAAAGAAATACAAACAAGTCTTGCCAGGACCAGCTTCCTGCCCCAGGTGTAAAAACTATGACTCTGATGCAGACTTCTTGTGGTTTGAGGCCTGTAGTTTCCATTACGTGCAGAATGTAAGCAGTGATTTACTGGAAAGGATGTTAGACACTTGCAAGGAAGCAGACTATGGCCCAAAGATGACTTTGTTTCTGCTTGTTCAGGAAACTTCATCAAATGGTGTTGATCCATGCAATTAGTTTAGAGGATGATGGAGCGAGTGACTGACCCAGGATTCATCTTGTTTATACTATTTCATGGAAGTAAGACCTGAAAGTATTTACTTTCTCTAGGGCAGATCTGGGACTCAAATCTTTTTTTCTTTCTTCCCACTGTCTACAGTACTTTCATTCTACCTCTCTGATATCTTTACTCCCATCCTCCACAAATCTCCTGTGGCCTGACTTGCTACCAAAAAAAAAAAAAAACAATTTTGGATATCGGCTTTGAGAGACACAGTGCTCATTCTTGTCATTCTTAGAACAAACACAAGTTCCTAATATGATGAGGGACATATGTGAAGATTTCTTTGTCTTCACACAAACAACTGCATTCACTGAAGCAGAACCACGTAGCCATAAGGAAGTGAGCACTGACATGCGCATTCACTCATGGAAGACCATCCAAAGATCACCCTGCTGATCCAAGGCCAAATTGTTTGTCTACAAAATCCTTTATTACTAAGGGCTGACAGTAATACTGTTGTCAGAAAGCACCAGACCTTGGGATGTTTTATTACACAGCATTAGTGAGCTGATACAACTAAGGAAAGGAAGAGAATTAATTAGAGGTGGTGACTACAATTTGGATACCAAATCCAGAGAAAATTACCAACCAAAATAAATTGAAATAACTAAGTAAGTGGGTGAGAGAGTAGAGTCACGTGTGGCGATTTCTTGGAGCTGTTGTCTCTTGACTAATAATCATCTCTTGACTGGTTACAAGTTCTATCCTACCTTTTCTGACTCATATAGATTCCAAGCTCTACCATTTCCTTCTCTTTTGATAAAATAAGTATTCTCTCCGAATAAGAATTTCCATTGTTTTGTGCATCAAGTAATTATTAATGATGATGAGAATGCTGTTGAAGATTGTGCTGTGCCCAGGGCTTACTCCTAGTTCTGTACTCAGAAATCACTTCCTGCAGTGCTTGGGAAACTAAAGCTGTGTCCAGGGGTCAGAACTAGGTCAGCTTCTCATCTCCTATCTGGCCTTTAAAATGAAAATAACCCAAGTGCAGGACTTTTAACAGTCAAACAAGAGAAATATCTTGGCTCCACTTTGAGCAATGTGTACCCACGGCGGCAGGATTAATTGAATAAAATCCTCGACAGGAAAACGTAATGGAAAAAAGACAAATAAATTGGAACTGCTATTGGTTTGCTTTTCCTCCACCACACAGTAAGCCCCTAACATGCGCACCATTGCTCTGGCTTCTATATTATTTTTTAAACTCTTTAAAAATGCATTAGTAGTGAGAGAATAAAACGATTTTACTTCTCAGACTCATTCTCTGTACTGCTGATTTAAATATTTTAACAAGTGATGTCTGAATCACCTTTCCGCCATTTTCTATTTGTGCTTCACGAAGGTTCTCAATTAGCCCTTCCAACCACTCTGCGTATATTTTTATAACTCCTGGTGCCAAATTTGTACTCTAGACTCCTCTCCTTTGAGCTACAAACCTTTATTCATGCTGTCCTAGACATAGTTACCTAGATATTATGGGAAGCTCAACTTTTAACACATTGCCAACCATATGAATCATCATTTCACTCTCATTCTCAAGGAAAAGCATCAAAGTCCATTTACTGAATCATACTAGAAACCTAAGTTTAGTTCTCAAATCTTGTCTTAGTCTCTTAGTCCTCAATTTATCTTTTAGGTTCTTTTTATAGTCACAGAATAGTCTCATAAATATTTCTTAGATGTTTCTACCCAGGGACACTAACTTTAGGAAACTGCATACCATGGGAAAAAAAGATGGAAGGAACAATTGTACATTGTCTATGACTAGTACTAAGCAAAACCAAACAAAATCTTTTTTCATCATAGACTCACTAGAAATTGCCTTTGACATACTCATCGTCTGAAAACATTACTCCTCTGTTAACTGTCAAAATCAAAGAAAAGAGAAAACACTCTCAAGTGAGTGACTTCTTAGTCTCTTTGATCAAGTTTATCAGGTGTTGACATTTATGTTCCGAAGGACTTTCTTCAAAGAATGCGCATTTCTTATTTTTTTCTGTAAGACCCTAACTTCATCTCTAATCTTGAATATTCAAACACAAGTAAGTTTACTCCTTAACAAGCAGGTAGCAACATGGAGACGCGCACGCCTGGCCATGATTTAAGTGATGTTAGCATCTCCGAACACTTAAACAGTAACAATGAACTGAATAACGTGAAAAATGTGATCTGCAATTCAGAAGCTCACCCAATTAGTTCCCACATTAATCTTATCACATCTGGCCTTTAAAACGAAAATAACCCAAGTGCACAACTTTTCACAGTCAAACGAGAGAAACATCTTGGCTCCACTTCGAGCAATGTGTACCCATGGCAGCAGGATTAATTGAATAAAATCCTCGACAGAAAAATGTAATGGAAAGAAGACAAATAAATTGGAACTGCTATTGGTTTGCTTTTCCTCCCCCACACATCAGCAGCATTTGATAACCTCCCAAAATACACACTTAATGCTGGGAATTAACTCCTCATTATTACAAGTAGAAGACAAAGCAGAGATTTCAGTGACAAGAGAGTAAACCGCAGAGTTCAGAGAAGGCTGTTGTCACTGAGCAGAAGGCTGAGTGAGCACTTCATATTCTAACTCTTCTTCCCCCATCCATAATGGCACCATTATCAATCCTGCTACAATAATGCTTTGTTCTTGATGGGGTTTATGTATTTCATCCCTTCCTAGGGTCCGGATATGAGGAGATTTATGATGATAGCATAGAAGAATTAACCTGAATAAACTCAAATATATCCTTAGTGTGACGATAGGAGACTCCAAACAAACCATATGCCAAACACTGGCTTTGTACTTATCCTTCATAGGAAATGCATCTTGAAAATGCCCACTTTTCATTGTGTTGCAATTCTATAGTAATGCATTTTATAGAAACAGAATTTTGTATTTAATCCCAACTGAGGTTTTATATTGAAAACTGATGTATATTAGAGGAAATGTTGCAACGTCTCAAAGGAAAAATGAAAGAGAAAAGGTCTTAAATTGTAAGTTATGATACGGAAATATAAAAAGTGGGAATTGTAGATAAAAAGGACATTACTCTCACTCATATGAAATAATATTTAATGTTTGTACTTTGAGAATTTCGAAACCCTCTCTAGCAAGAAGTAAAGATTTTCATCAAATCATTTAGAAATGGCCACAGAAATGACTTGTAATGTGCTTTAAGTTATTTAAGCACATTAAAACATCATCATTTTGTCTTTTTAAATATTAAATGATGCAAGTATGATTCTTAAAGGATAATTAAATTAAAACAAAACCTCTATGTTAGCCAATGTAAATCTTTATCCTTGTAGATCCTGCCTATTTAACCATATTGATAAACATTTCCCTCATAAACCATTGAAGCAATAATCTTAGAACTGGAAACTTCTGCAAGACTATATTTCTTTTTGTAATCCATCTTTGTTTGATTACTGCTTGGGGGGGGGGGCTCTTTAGCAGTACACAGGGGACCAGGAGACCAATCCTTGCAAGACCCGGTCAACCAGGCCATATGGTTTAACGTTCCAGCCAGGTAATAAGATGCTCCTTGGGCCCAGCATTGCTTGAAGTCACCAGTGATCTCTAGTAGTGCTGAAAGGCCATTAGGACTACACTGTTCACAGTGCCCTCTGGAGCTTGGGAGGCCATGTGTGCCAGAAGTTGAACTGAGATCACAGTGTTTGTGTGAGACATGAGTCTCTGGTGACTACATTCTTACCCTGAGATATATATATATATATATATATATATATATATATATATATAATATTTTTTTCTTTTGGGTTACACCCTGCAATACACAGGGGTTACGCCTGTCTCTGCACTCAGGAATTACTCCTGATGGTGCTCAGGTGACCATGTAGGATGCTGGGAATTGAACCCAGGTTGGACGCATGCAAGGCAAATGCCCTACCTGCTGTGCTATCGCTCCAGCCCCTAAAAATATTTTTTTCTTTTGTTCTCTCCCTGTTCTTAAGTCACTTGATGCCAAGTAAAACATATGTAAATGTTTCAGAATAAGATGATTTTCTGTGAATATAATAAATCTAATTATAATCATGACAAAGCCCTGTGTATGAAAAAACAAGGGATGTACATTTTATTATACTGTAGAAGAGAGGAAATAAGTTAAAATGATGATTAAGCATGCTTTACAAGCAGAGAAATAGACAAATTCCCATAGAATAGATGGTTTAACTTGGAAATCAATCTCGACTGTTCAGTTAAAGGATGGGCCTCAGGGGAACAATGCAAGTATCCTAAGTGTGAGGTCTGTGTTCAATACTTGTCACCACCCTGCTATCCGCACCCCCCCCCCCCCACACACACAGACACACACAAAATTCATGTTGTCCATACTAGAGCAGTTCCATGCTAAAAGCTTTTTTAGAGTTGGAAGAAACTAGGAAGCTTATTGATAAATGGTCCATTTCTGGCGAACTTCCCATAGCAGCATTCAACTGATTGATCACTTTAGTGAAACTCAACTAATTAAGTAGATACATACAAAGTTTTTTGGTCAAATCCTTGTGGCTGGAATCCAGAATCTGTTCTGGATTCCACAGATGATTCCCCAGGGAAATACGTCTTTTTGGCATGCCAAGGAAGAAAACACTATGTCTTGACCCATCTTGGTTTTCCTGGAGATGATTGGACCAATCAAATTGCTATCTGACAGATTAGCAGAAGAGAAAAACAACCTAGATATGCGAGAGTGGATAATCCAAAAACATGTGAATTCTAAGGCAATAAGACAAAATGAAGAAATATATGTTTTGAGATATTCAAAATGCAACAGATTCAGGGAATTCATGAGAAAGAGAAGACTCATAAAGCCAGAAAAAATGACTCATCTGACAAAGAACAGGGGGCGCACTCACCAATCAAGTCTTTGTGCTGTCAGAGAGCTAGGTTTCTCAGACAGAAGACTTATTTATGGTTAAAAATAAAATTCCCTAACACTGGGAAATATCTCCAATCCTTACTCTTCAAAAAGTTGCTAAGGGATTTATAACTGATAAGAGTTCCTGTTGTCTTCGGGCATCCAGTGACCTCAGTTAAAAAAGAAACCCACCAACCAAAATGACCCCTCTGGGAAGGACTCTCCTGAGACATCAGGATTATTTTGAACTGACTACATTTAAAAATTAGCAGCCATAGGAGAAGCTCAGAAAACCTGATAGAAGTTACCCTATTCAGTTACCCTATTCATAAAAGACAAATGTATAAAAGCAACAAATGTATATAAACAGCCCTAAAGGTAAGGTAAAGGCCCTCCCGTTGATCGTCGATTTGCTCGAGCGGGCCCAGTAACGTCTCCATTGGAGACTTTGTTGTTACTGTGTCTGGCATATCGGATACTCTCGGTAGCTTGCCGGGCTCTCATAAACAGCATTTCCCCTTAAAAGAATGTCTCTCTCTCTGAAACAGCAAAAGGTGAGTGAGTGACGACTCCCAGGTAATTCATTTTTAGTGGGGACAAGAACAAAATTCTGCAGAATATCTCTATACTTGGACCAAGTTTGCCCTGGCCACACCCCATAAGCACAGCCCCGCCCCCCAACATTGTTGTCTTTACCTGGAGACGGTATTTAAGGTGGTGACTTGGCAATTACAGAGTTACTTAGTTCTCCAGAAATCTCTCATGTATACACGAGGCATACATGCTATCAAACTTCAGTTTGTTTTTCTCTTGTTAGTATGTTTTTTGTGTTTGTTTTTATTATTCAGAGGGGTTTCAGCCAAGAACCTAGAAGGGTAGAGGAAAAATTATTTTTCCTTCCCCATGCAAAAGAATTTATGGGACACAAATATACACACACATATATTTATATACATATGCACATGTGTATGCATACATATATGTATATGTGTGTATATGTGCAAATATGTGTGTATGCATATACATATACATACAAACACATATATGACTCATTTTGAGAATGTATTTTTTCTTAGGTGGACTATGAACCTCAACTTTTGTTTCTTTTGAGTTTGGGGCACCCCCAAGCAGTGCTCAAGGGCTGCTCCTGATGGCACTCATATGTAGGGATGGAACCAGGGTCAACAACATGTACGTGGGCCATGTGCCCCCACTTCTGTACCATCTCGCTAGTCCCTGCACCTCAGTCTTACTGAAATTTTGACAAGCATAACTGAAAATAAAAATGCCATCCTCTGTGGCCACAAGCAGCCGAGAGCTATGACAACAAGCAAATCTTAAGAACAGACCTTCATTCTGAGACTACCACTCTGAAGAAAATTTAGATGTGAAACTGTGAGCAAAAACACTTCAGAAATAGAGACCCATGATACCATTTGCTGCATGATTAAAAAGCACTTGAATTTGAGGGCAAAGACTGCATTGGGAGGCCAGCAGATTAAATGCCTTTAAAATGGAGGGATTTAAGGATTTGGACCAAAAGAATTGCTCTTGAATTGAAGCCACTCGTTGAAGGCTATAGTGCTAACCTTTTTCTCATGAATTAAATAGTGAATTTATTGCATTTAACTAATTTCTGTGGCTCTGAGCATTAAAAGCTATAGTTAATGCTAACTATTCTTCAGTGAACTCTCAATTTGTTTGTTTTGGGGGCCACGCTGCACTACTTTCGGGGCTCAAGGGAATGTATGGGCTGCCAGGGATCAGACTGGGTTTGACCCGGGGTTGACTGCATGCAAGGCAAACACCCTACCCATTGGATTATGGCTCAGTCCCCTTCAATGGATTCCTTTTGAATAGCTAAGAATATATCTTTATTAGCAATTCTTTTACCATTTCTTTTCAATTTGTCATATCGCTTCATCATACTCCCTCAATATATTTCTTTTTAATCTAATTGGAATGATAGAATGGTGTTGAGTTTTAAACAGCAATCTCAGGAAATGATGGATTTAAGAATTGAGAAGCTAGACACACTTGGGAACTATTTAAATAATTTTGGAGTTAAGCAATGTGCACTAACCTTAGAAAATTCTGGAGAAGAAAAATTAAATATATATATATATATCCAAAAGTTATTATGCATATCAAAAGTAATTATGGGACAAGGAGAGAAGAGATAACAGAAATGATTACAAGGCTTTAAATACAATAAAAATAGACATTAGCCATAGTATAGAGGGTCCGGCATTTGCCTTACATACGACTAACCATAGTTGCATCCCTGGCATACCATATGGTTTACCAAGCCTTCCAGGAGTGATCCCTGAGCAGAGTGTCAGGTGTAAGCTCTCAGCACCTCCAGGTATGGCTCTCAAGTAATTAAAAAATAAAGCTTTGGCTGGAGAGACAGGACATAGGCAGCACCATATACTTAATTAATTTCCAGTCCCATCAGGAGAGCACCCTGAGGACAGAGTTAGGAGTCAGTCCTGAGCACTGCCAGGTTTGGCCAGAACCAAAAAATAATTTTTTTCAAAAAATTTAAATAAAGATAGTAAAAATAAAAAGATCTATTAAACTAACCCAGAAGACTGTTCTATTTTATATGCATAAGGCTACCCATTGGGCTGGAGCGATAGCACAGCGGGTAGGGCGTTCGCCTTACAAGCGGCCAACATGGCCGACCCGAGTTCGATTCCTCCGCCCCTCTCGGAGAGCCCGGCAAGCTACCGAGAGTATTCGATATGCCAGACACAGTAACAACAAAGTCTCCAATGGAGACGTTACTGGGCCCGCTCGAGCAAATCGACGATCAACGGGAGGGCCTTTACCTTTTACCTTTACCTTTTAGGCTACCCATTGGAATAAAAATTTGGAAAGAAGAGAAATATTTGACATGAATTTCAAGGATCAAAGGCTCATCTGATGATACAGATCTAAATAAAAAAAAATGGCAGTTTCCCACTTCACAGACTACGTAAGCTAAAACCTAAGTGACTTATTAATATTAAATATTTGTATGCAAGAATTTTTACTGCAAATCTGAATAACCATATGTTCCAACTATTTCACACTGACCTTGCTAAAGAGTGCTTTCATGCACACTGCCTCTCTGGTACTCCCAGTCCCTTCCACAATGCACTCCAGCCAACAACATCCCTTATCCTTCTCTGAACTTGCCTCCTAAAATGAACTCTTTGTTCTGGGAATCTCCCCTGTGGCTAAGTCACCCTCCCCTTTTCTGGCTGGAGGCTAGCATTATCTGTCCAGTACTCAAGTTCTTCCTCTACCCTTACACAAACCTTTGAGGTGATCAGCTGACCACCACGTGTGGGCCTAAACTTATTTGGATGTTACTATAAAGCCTCAGATAGTTACCTAATTCTTAATGACCACAGTTACACCTTTGAAAAAAGCTGTTGGATTTGTGTATCTGGATTCCAGCATTCTGGATTCTGGTTCCCAGGATTCAAATCCCTGTTTAGGTGTCATCTGCCCGGGGCCAGCGCCGGGTGAAGAAGTCTGAAGCAGAGTCACAGCGAGGATTAAGAAAATAGACGAGATGGAAGTAAGAGAGATAAAGCAGGGAATCAAGGGACCAACAGCCTCGGGGACCAAGAGCCCACCACTGTGCTCCTTTTTTTTATATATATATTTTTTGCTTTTTGGGTCACACCCGGCTATGCTCAGGGGTCATTCCTGGCTCTGCACTCAGGAATCACTACTGGCAGTAGCTCAAGGGACAATATAGGATGCTGGCAATTGAAGCCAAGTTGGCCGCGTGCATGGCAAACGACCTATGCACTGTGCTATTACTCCAGCTCCTTCCACTGTGCTCCTTCAACAGGATTTAGTCCTTAGAACCAACAATCATTAAAAAGAAAAGAACAACATTCCTTGATCAAGCACCTAAACAATATTGAACTATCTTGTTATACTATTACATAACCGAGGACGGTAGTGTATTGGGAAAAACATAAATGTAATAGGCTTTCTTAAGGGCATATTCTTCCAGGAGGGGAAACAGAAAGAGAGCAGATAGGACCCCCATCGGGATTGACATTCCGGGCTGCACTCCATATCTGGATTCCAGCATTCTGCATCCTGTTCCCACCATCTGCATGCTGGAAACATTGTCACTACATTTTTTTTCTCCTTTTTGGGTCACACTTGATGATGCACAGGGGTTATTTCTGGCTCTGCACTCAGGAATTACTCCTGGCTGTGCCCAGGGGACCATATGGGATGCTGGGAATCGAACCCGGGTTGACCGCATGCAAGGCAATTGCCCTACCTGCAGTACTAATGCTCTAGGCCCTCGTCACTAAATTTTCATTTGCACTGGCTCTTAATATTGGAGGGCAGAATCCATAATGTGCACACACACTTCATTACACAAGAAAAACAAAATGCGCAAAAATTTTTACTTCCCCAGTTTACCTTCAACAGGTTTAAAGAGGAAAGGATAGGAGGAAACATTTTCAGACAAATGAGAAAATTGGCATGGATCGAAAAACACAATACAAGAAAATCTCACATAAGGCGGGTGCGTTTGAAGACCCTGAAGTTAACTGAAGTTGCTTCTAGGAATTGAAAATATTTAGTGTCTAGTCTAGATTTCTGAGTAGAACTGAGAAATAGTGGCCTCTGTATCTCTTAAGTACTAGTCAAAGTAATTCAACATATGGCCAATAGATCTTAGAAGAACTTGAATGGTGAGCCCTACTTATAGTTTTCTAAGTTCATGAAGACCTTATATACAAACAGGAAGAGTTGCTACCTGTAAAACATGAATTATCTTTTAGCAAATTTGTGAAACAGTTGCTAAAAAATGAGAAAAACTTCAATTGATTGGCACTTTTTCATGCAAGAACTAGAACTGCCATACCAAAAGGAACTTTTACATAAAAAAAACCTCAGAAATCACTAAGCTAAAATGGAAAAAAAAAAAGTAAATATATCATTTCTACTATTTTTAATCAACTCTTAGTGGAGTCAGTTATTTATGCAAATTTCAAAATCAGTAAGAACTCTGAGTTGGCTTGGGTAGGTGTTAGAATATATTAGCAGACAATGCAAAATTATACCTTTGAAAAAAACTGAGTTTGGGGGTGGAAGAAACCTTGGGAATAAAAATTAGGCTGATATATTCGAGGTAACTACACCAGCATCTCTTATTTACTCAGAACTGTCTCAAGAAGGAAGGAAGGAGGAAAACGGGATGCCACATTTGCTAGCATTAAATATTTTTTAGCAAGAAGAAAAGGGTGAGATCCTGACTTCCACTTATTTCTATTATCTAAATCATGGGTTTGCTTAAGTACATTTTTCACATAACAAGGTTGATGTCTTAATGTGCATGCATGCTATCAAAGTGACTTAATAAAGATAGAGAATGCACAGAACTATAGCGAGTAGACTCATATAGTCTGTGACTGTAGACCAGTATCTCTTAACCCAGGGTCATAAGACCCTGTGTGCTCTGACGATATCACAGGCCTACATAGGTTATGAGATTTGAATGAAGTAGATCAAGAAAAAGAAAACAAGTCAGACAGATTGAGGAACGCTGCTGTAGATCATTTTGTGGTCTGAGCTTAGTGATTCCACCTTAATACAGGAAATATACCCACATGAAAATAAACTTAAACATCACATAATATTTATACACTAGCAGAGCTAGAGGAAATTTGAGGGACCACCTTAAATATTATATATACATATAGGATGTATATATATATATATATATATATATATATATATATAGATGCACTGTAGCATTGTCCTCCGGTTGTTCACTGATTTGCTCGAGCAAGTCCAGTAACGTCTCCATTGTGAGACTTGTTGTTACTGTGTTTGGCTTATCGAATACGCCACAGGTAGCTTGTCAGGCTTTGCTGTGCGGACAAGATACTCTCAGTAGCTTGCCAGGCTCTCCGAAAGGGACAGAGGAATCACATTTGGGTCGGCCGCATGCAAGGTAAACGCCCTACCCATTGTGCTATGATATTTATTAAATTTTTATATAAGGTAATAATAATAATAATATAAATTTTAATTTCTTAGACTAAATTAGTATTCTGGGTCTGGGAGTGAAGTTCACTTGAAAGAACACTTGCCCTGATTATGGGAGACCCTGCATTGGATACCTCACTATCCCCCCAAATTTAAATGCTAAATAAAATCATTGTTCAGCATCACCACCTTATTCCAATAATGTAGAAAACTTCATGTTAAGACAATATAATATCTCACCATATTTATCTACAACTCAAAAACATTACTAGATTTTCACTTTACTAATACCTTGATGAGGTTGTTGAGAACATCAAATAAAGCCAGTAACTTTATTTTTGGAGGGGAGGTGGGAGGGAAAATGCGGACATTGGTGGTGGGAAACATACATGGTGAACGGCAGGGTGCTGGAACATGGTAGGACTAAAACCCAATCATGAACAACCTTATAACCGTGTATCTCTTGGTGATACAATTAAAAAAATATATTAAAGGCTTAAATGACTAAAACAAAGTCTAGCAGCAATTACTCACTGTCTCTGATTGTAATGTGGCAGGCAGGCAGATGGGTAGGGAAGGGTCCCAGGAGGCAATGAGTTCTTGAGAAGTAATAAAACCAACTAGCCCTAAGGCTGTCAGGACCCACCTTGGGGACACAGGAAGTAAGGTCTAACGAGACCTGCACCCGGGGGAGAAGGTGGAACCCCCTCCAAGAGATGCTCCAGCAGGAATAAAGGCCAGGGAAGGAATGCCCAAGAAGGACTCTTCTGTTACTCCCTACCCGCCCTGCAATCACCAGAGCAGCGGACTCTCACCTATACAGGAAGGTCCATGGGACAGCTTGGGAGCAACTCTGTAGGAGTCAACTTGAACAAAGGAAGCATGCACGTGTGGCCGCGCCCACGGGCTGGCCATGCCAAGTGCAAGTGGTGCCTGAGCACGCCTACACCACCCCCGCCCACCGAGATGTGTACTGGCTCCCTCTACTCTGTAGAAGAACTCTCTCTCTCTGTCTCTCTCTCTCTCTTTCTCTCTGCATCTCGCTTTCTCCATCTCCCTCTCTCCATCTCTCTCCCCTTCTTTCCCTTCTCTCTCCATCTGTCTCTTTGTCTCCCTCCTCTCTCTCCTTCTCTTCCCCATCTCGCTCTCTCTCTGTCTCTCCTCTCTTTCTCCCTCTCTTTCTCCCTCTCCCCTGCTCTCTGCCCACTTTCTCTGTCTCCTCCTCTCTCTCTCCCTCTCTCCTCTCTCTATCTCTCTCTCCCTCTTTGTCTCTTCCTCTATCTTTCCTCCTATCTCTCCCTCTGTCTTCCTCTCTCTCCCTTTCTCTCTCTGTCTCATCCTCTCTCTCTCTCCTCCTCCTCTCTCTCCCTCTCTTCCTCCCTCTCTTTTCCTCTCTCTCCCACTCTCCCTCCTCCCTCTCAACTGAAAAGGCCTGGGCATGGTCTCAATAGCAGTTCCCAGGGTCGGCAGATCCCCTTCTTGCAGCTTCTGCCTCTCTCTTCCCCACCCGGGGTCCTCACCAGCAACCACAGTAACATAATTTCTAAGTTATTATTTTTCCTTTCCATTTTTTCAGTGATTTTCATGAAGTGACATTAAATGCATTTTATTCTATTTTCCTTTTTTACAATTAATCCTTCATAAAGTCCAGAAAGAGTGATGAATTCAGGGGAAATATTCTACCTTTGTATTTTGTACCAAAATAAGTATTTCTCATTTAAAGGCATTTTTCAAGAGATTTATATTATCAATATTATAACAGAAACATGTACATGTTCAGTCAAATTAACTCCAATAGACAATTTGAAATTCTTGAATATAGCAGATTGCTTTTAGAGGATTACTTCCAACCTCATGGACAGCACTGTTCCTGACCGCATTTCTTTTACTTTAGATAA
The DNA here is from genome assembly GCF_029834395.1 of Sorex fumeus. Taxonomy (NCBI): domain Eukaryota; kingdom Metazoa; phylum Chordata; class Mammalia; order Eulipotyphla; family Soricidae; genus Sorex; species Sorex fumeus. The sequence goes on along the minus strand of NW_026606149.1, from coordinate 1,875,320 downwards.
AAATAGGTTTCACCAACAGTTAGCCTTTTCTCGTTATTAAAACTTTATACAGATTGTCACCAGCAGAGCTAAAACAGCAGCTGTCCACTGGAAATAATTGCAGAAATGTTTTGCCCATTGGCCTGGAATCAAACATATGTTTTCCTAGAACAACAAAAACACAACTTTCTTTATTGATGTCTGTTAATAATCGAGCAGTGTTAATTACAGAGCTCTCCACCTGGATATATCCCAGCACACAGGAGCTGAGTGTTTTCATATATATTTTAAGTTTTCAATATTTCAGGTACTTGAGATACTAAGGCTGTGCTGGAATGATGTTTGCTTATTTTTAAAACTACACTTGGCAAACTATTTTGTCTCTACAAAGTAGACCTCATGTCCCCTATTATCTAATTAGTGCTGAAAGCTAACTTAAGCATGGGCTGTAAACTTACAAAATTATTCAGATTAGAAGTAATTTTTTTTTTTGCTTTTTGGGTCACACTCGGTGATGCAGGGGGGTTACTCCTGGTTCTGCATTCAGGAATCACCCCTGGCGGTGCTTAGGGGTCCATACGGGATGCTGGGAATCGAACCCGGGTCAGCCGTGTGCAAGACGAACACCCTACCCAATATGCTATTGCTCCAGCTGGATTAGAGGGGCTGGAGCAATAGCACAGCGGTAGGGCGTTTGCCTTGCATGCAGCCAATGTGGCTGACCCGAGTTCGATTCCTCCGCCCCTCTCGGAGAGCCCGGCAAGCTACCAAGAGTATCTCGCCCCCACGGCAGAGCCTGGCAAGCTACCCGTGACGTATTCAATATGCCAAAACACAGTAACAACAAGTCTCACGATGGAGACGTTACTGGGCCCGCTCGAGCAAATAGATGAACAATGGGAGGACCGTGACTGTATTCAGATTAGAATTATTTTCGAACTTTGTGTACTTAAATTGACAGGAGAGTGTTAGGCTTCTCAAATAGCCTTGCTCTGCAGAACTTCTTCAAATACTTCCAGTAGCATACATTTTGAAAATAATCATTGATAATAAAGCCAATTTTCAACCTCTTGGGATCTGTCTCAGACCTTGTTTCATATTATTCTCTGGCTTGGAGAGTGCTTGTCTACTCTGCTTACCAAAGACTTTGGGCTGTTTTTAGGGTTTCATTGTAGAAGCATATGCATCTCAATGGTGAGATGGTTGGTCCTTTAAAATCAAAGCTAAATTCAAACTGGCTACTTAAATGCACATTCATCTTCTGTTACAATATTTATTAGCAGTAATTTAGATAAAGGCTATGTGTTTACTCAGAAGATAAATCAATAGTGTGATCACAAGGGTCACAGATGACTTCCTAAGATTCTGATACCTAGAACCAAATACATAGTTTTTTTTTCCCTGGGTAGGGGGGAGTTGGGGTGGGTTTTCACACCCAGCAGTGCTCAGGGTCTATTCCTAGCTTCACATTCAGGAGTGACCCCTGGTAGCAGTGCTCAGGGAACCCCTTGCAGTCCCAGGGTTTTGCAGCAGAGTCGTCTAATGCAGGGAAAGCCCCTTAGCTCTGAGACTGTCTCTCTGCTCCTAGCTTTTCTAAATAAAATTAAAATCATCCAGGTTCCATATGGCTAATCTATTTGTCTAACATAATCTTCCATCAAATCAGAGTTGGCTCTTTAATCATCTCCATGATGTTACTCTCACTGGAGAATAGAAATCAAACATTACCTTCTGGATAGAAATGATTCCTTCCTGTGTATCTTTGTCCACAGAAATCTTGAACACCCCCAATCCATCTCCATCCACTATTTGATATTCCATTTCAGCATTAGCTCCTATATCGGCATCGGCGGCCTTGATTCTGGCCACAACTGAGGCCACTGGCAATGATTCTGGGACATTATACTGGTAAGATCCTGTGAAATTCAGAAGAACAAAATGAACAAAGGCTTACCAAGGAAATCGGTAGCTGTTTAACCAATGAAAACACTTGATGACTTAATCTTTGCTTTGTGACAAGAGGCTAAAATGATATTGGTACAAGAGACAACTTCCTCCTAGGCTCTGATGTTTTCTGGTGGTGTGTGGAAAGAGCGGGTTAGCCAATAAAGGAAAACTTAATGTAACTGTAAATATGATTTATTTATAAATTTGTTATAAATATATTTATAACTATTTTATGATGTATTATAAATGCAATGTACATGTATCTATAAATGTACTATATGACATTATAATACAATTATGAACATGATGGATTTATACTCACTGGAAATAATATACTGATTATTAAATATCAAACAAAATAGCATAGCCCAAACTTCACAGAGGCCAACAGAAACCTATTTCTGATTACATGGTGTTACACAATTTTCAGAGAGGCAGGTCAGTGAAACATAGTATGTTACGAAAACATAGTATGTTTCTCAAGTAACATACTATGTTTCTAAAACGTATACAAACAATGGGCAAGGAAATGAAAGTAAACCAAGGCTAGTCTTCTTTGTGCTCATAAATTTAACTAGGCTCATGCTGATGTGTAGGGTTGTATACAGATACACAGACCCAATAGTACCTGAGTAAAATAATATTATTTGACTAAAAGGAGAGACACACACAAAACACGAAGAATATAGCTTTTTAAACTTTTTTTTTCAACAAACATTTTTCTTCATAGGAAAGGAGAGATGGAGGGAGGGAGGAAGGAAGAAAGGAAGGGAAGAAGGAAGGGAGGAAGGAAGAAAGGGAGGGGGGAGGGAGGGAGGGAGGGAGGAAGGAAGGAAGGAAGGAAGGAAGGAAGGAAGGAAGGAAGGAAGGAAGGAAGGAAGAGGTGCGGAGGGAGGGAGTATTTTACTTAAATGCTAAACTTAGGTAAAAATTTTCTCTATTTACCATGAGATGCTGAAATGTCTGGGAAACAGGAATAAAATAATATTTAAAGTGCGTAAAATTAAAATAAAACATAAAGCTGAAATATTTAAAGGAAGGGCTGGAGTGATAGCACAGCGGGTAGGGCGTTTGCCTTACAAACGGCCAACATGGCCGACCCGAGTTCGATTCCTCCGCCCCTCTCGGAGAGCCCGGCAAGCTACTGAGAGTATTCGATATGCCAGACACAGTAACAACAAAGTCTCCAATGGAGACGTTACTGGGCCCGCTCGAGTAAATCGACGATCAACGGGAGGGCCTTTACCTTTACCTTTACCTTTATTTAAAGGAAAGCAGACAGACATTCCCACTTGCAGAAAAAAGTACCCTTGTTTGAAATTATTGCTGGTAAAATTTGTTTGGAAGGTGTTAACTCATTCCTATTAACAACATTTTAAAGACATTGTAGTCTCTGCATTTTCCTTACCGTCTGGAGTACACTGAAACAATTCACTACAAACTAAAATGACACTAAATATATTTATAAGCAGGGCATCTTTACCTAGAGGAACTTTTACTTTCTTTTACTTGGTTAAATGAAAAACTATGAGGCCGGAAGGATAGTACAGCGGGTAGGGCATTTGCCTTGCATGCGACCGATCTGGGTTCCATTCCTGACATCCCATATGGTCCCCAAGCACCGCCAGGAGTAATTCCTGAGTGCCAAGAGTAGCACCTGAGCCTTGTGTGTGTGACCCGAAAAGCAAAAATTAAGTAAATAAAATTTTAAAAATAAATGAAAAACTACTTTGTTCTCAGCCACGATTCAGAGTTAGTCATTTCATGGTTCTCTGAACTGGCTTTACGTGGGTGTATGAAGGGTTGGCCACATCCAGTGATGTTAAGAGATGATTTCTGACTCTGCTCAAAAGTGACCCTGAAGGTGCTTCAAGGACCATATGTACAGCCAGAGATCCAAACCATGTGCAAGGCAAGTGTCTTACCTCCTGTACCTTCTCTCTGGTCCATGGAGTACATTTTTTTCAATCACTGACTGTTTCCATAAGAAATACATGGTTTCACTGCTCAAGGAAAGTGAAAGGGGTATGCATTTCTTATGCCAAAGCATGGAATGGAAGACAAGAGAGTTCTGCACTCTCTGTAAAAATATAGCAACATCATTTAGTATGCAGAACCAAAGAACTGCTGTGGGGTATTTCTACCAGCAATAGCCTCACAACTCATACGATGTATAAAAAGTAAGAATTAAACATAAATACATAATCCATTGTCTGATGTTCAAAATGTGAACCAAAAAAGTCATCTTCAAGACAGAAGTCATGCAAAAATTAGATTGCCTCAATTCACTGTCAATACCCTTGTTATTTGATATTTCTGAATTAAAATCATGCTTCAGATAATTGGGAGAGAATATAATAGAATTACTTCATGAAAGCTATTTATAAATAACTCCCCTTTAGAGACATTCTTACAGAGTGGCAAGGAAAGTCAGCGCATGTTCCCGGGCTTACTTCGAGGAAAGCGAGGTGGGTTATCATTGACATCAGTCAGGGTCACGGTGACCGACGTTGTTCCTGAGAGTCCTCCATTCTGACCAACCATATCCTTTGCCTGAATAACAAGCAAATACTGGTCTTTAGCCTCTCTATCCATGTTGGGAAGGGCGGTCTTGATGACTCCTGTAAAATTTCAAATCCCAGTAAAACGCATCATGAATCACCACATGAATGAACACCAGTCTAGAGCATATTCTCTCTCGAGTCTGTGCCCTTTGTTGCTTTAATCATCTTAATGCAGACTTACCCCCAACGGGCTGTGGTAATTATAAACAATATTACCACATAGAGAAAATGTCAGAAGAGTAGGATTTCTTAGTATGAGTTAGAAGATTATCTTTAAGTTTCAGAGTACTATTAGGGAAGTAAAACTTTGAGAATTTAACGTACTCCTTATCCTACAATAACTGGGCAGTCACTTCCACACGCATATGACAATGACCTCGCCTGGTTTTCTCTTTCACCCTCTCCAATAACTTAATTCCAGTGCCACAAACTCACCATAAATCTTTCAGCTACTGGCCCTACTGCCACTCTGCCAGCAAAGTTAAAACACACTCTGAAAAGGAAAGAATAAGAGTGATCTATGTTCAATGAGCAAAACACCATTTTTCACACTGCAACGATCAACTGGTGACTTTAGGCTGCAACAGAGAATTGGAGGAAGCTCTTCAATGTGAGGGTGACTGTGTTAATGGAAACTCCGAAATGACTGGTGTGTTTGGTGGTGTTCATTTCTAATCAATAGCACTTCATATTGACAGTCCTTAAGCCTGTAGATGTTTCAAAATTGCATGTTGCTCATTGGGGAAATGGCTCAATAATCATTCTTGCAGTGACTGCATCCTTTTATATTAATAATTAATTGATTTAATTAGTGTGCATGTACAACTAGACAATAACCTGTACTCTGGGGGGAGAAATGTGTTGTGTGTAAGTATGTAAAATGATGTATACGCCTAATATATTAGGCTTAGAAACTGTTCACAGAAGTATTATCAAATGGAAATCTATTTAATATTGATCAATGGGGACTTTGAACCTAGTAATTACCGGCCATCTTTACTAATGAAATATAAGAAGTCTAGAGTTCTACTTAATCATTTCTTGCACTTTCATCTTTTCCATCAAGGACAATATCTTACATAATCACCTACGGCAATTATGTCTATTGACTAAGCTGAAAAAAGGTCTAATTTACTTTATTAAACAGATTCTAACTTTTAGGGAGATGTCAGAATTTAAATTTTCAGTGGCTCAGAGCCAGAGGAACGAGTGTTTGACATGGACATCACAGTTGTTTAACAGAGGTAGGGTCTTTGAGCAGAAATAATTGCATACAAATTCAGGATATTCTCCCTTGAGTTCAATGTAGAGACTATTTAAATCCTCCAAGCTTACACAGAAAAAAATTAAACTGCCAATTTCAGTTGTTTAAAAGCTGATCCTTAAGTGGGAGTGTCTTATGATTTCTATGTGTCCTGTTTTATCTGCCAGACAAACATGATAAGCTCCAATTCTATTATTTTGTTTTGTTTTGGTTCGTGGCCACACCTGGCAGTGTCCCAGGCTTACTCCTGCTTCTGTGCCCACGGATCACTCTGTGTGCCTGGGAACCATATGGGATGCGGGGGATGGAACCTGGGTCGACTACATGCAAGGCAAATGCCCAGCCTGCTTTACTATTGATTCAGGCCCTATAACCTCCAATTTAAATATAGAATGCTTCTTCTCTACAACACAGAACTCTAGCTTGGAAACTACTCTCCCCGGATAGCTTCCACCCCACAGCTCTTATTCTGCCCATGGCATCTTGAAATTCTACTAACTCCAGCTCATTTTGAACTACAGACTGCGTGTCCCCTTCAGCCATGTAATAGACCAAAATAAGGCATCCCTCGATTTGCAGGTTGGAGAGTAGAAAAGCACTTTTGGTGGGGTGAGGAGTGGGGGGAAGCGAGGCACATTTTCAATCTTTTAGAACAATTTAAATATTGTGCTATTGTTACTCCAAATTACAAGTTACATAACTCTCATGCTATGTTCTACATTCATATTTTAGCTTAAGTCTGATGACTAGTTCTCCAGTACCACCACATAGTGATGCAAACTCTCACTGTCATTGTCCTCCCGTTGTTCATCGATTTGCTCGAGAGGGCCCAGTAACGTTTCCATTGTGAGACTTGTTGTTACTGTGTTTGGCATATTGAATGCATCACGGGTAGCTTGCCAGGCTTTGCCGTGCAGGCGAGATCCTCTCAGTAGCTTGCCTGGCTCTCCGAGACGGGTGGAAGAATCGAACCTGGGTCAGTCAGGTCGGCTGTATGCAAGACAAACACCCTACCCGCTGTGCTATCTCTCCAGCCCAGTGATGCAAACATAGATCAATATTCTAAACATTTAGGTGACACTACTTTAAGGCAGTTATATTTGTAAATGTTAATCAGTTCTTCTAATGCACTAAATATAAATTGGCATTCTTGCAACAATTACAGCAGTTCAAAGCCACTTTAAGTAACTACTTTCTGAATTCGCTTGGTTACCTATCGACTACATATAAATGTCTTTGAAATATCACATTATTAAGGGAAATTAGTCATGTTCACTGGGTTCGGTGACAAGTGCCTGATACATATTATCTGTCGAGCCGAAAAGTATCTCTCGATATTTCATGCCTATTTTTTAATACTTGTGTTAAGTCTAATCTATGACATGACAAGCGGTAATATAATCTTTGTCTAAGGCTCTAGAAATTCTACTTCTCCAAGTTTTTCATCCTGTTTTATGGCACTGGCTTTGATTTGTAACTCCTTTTTTAAAATGTGTATATTATCCATCTTAAATATTTGAGCAATTGCAAGTTTCAGGAGATAATAAAATACTGAATTTTTTAGAAAAAATTAGTTAAATTTTCACCTTTCACTACTATATCAGTATGCGTGTGTTTTCAACTTCATGTTTTAGCTTTACCAGGAGAGGCATAGAATGTCTCAACTTATAGGCAGAAATATAAGTTGGAGCTGGAGTGATAGCACAGCGGGTAGGGCGTTTGCCTTGCATGCAGCCAACATGGTCGACCCGAGTTCGATTCCTCCGCCCCTCTCGGAGAGCCCAGCAAGCTACCAAGAGTATTCGATATGCCAGACACAGTAATAACAGAGTCTCCAATGGAGATGTTACTGGGCCCGCTCGAGCAAATCGATGATCAACGGGAGGGCCTTTACTTTACTTACTTTATAGGCAGAAAAGCACAACATCCTTATTCTAACATAATTATGTTTTTTTGGAAGTCTAAAAAACGGGTAGTCAGGTTACATATTTTTCATGCCTCTAATTGTCTTTTTACAAGTGATCTCATGAATCGCTTGTTTCTAATGAACATGATCACAATGTAATTTAGGTGGTAAAGATAATTTCCAAAGATCTCAGATAGTAGGTAAATGTGGGATGAACAAAGGCAAAAATTGAATTTTAAAAAAGGACATTCGAAAAGAATAGGTTTCTACATGTTGGTAGCTTTTTTATATCGGGGTATATAACCTGCCAACATCTGGGAGAGAAATCTCATTGGATTTGATTTGCATTTTATGTTATATAAACAGACACACAAAAAAACATTAACACTACATCTCTAAAACAATAAAAGTCAGCCTTGTCTAACCAAAACTCTATAGTTGTATGGCTCTTTCATGGAAGCTATTATTTACTTTCAATAATCCATCATTTTAAGCTACCAACAGTGAAAAAAATGCATCCTATAGCAGCCCAGAAGAAACTGACTCTGATCTTAGACATTCTAAATAAATTTTCTGTAACTGTGCCATCTGACTTAGAAACCCAAAACTTTTTTATTTATTGATAATCCATATTCACAAAATGCACTGGGCCTATATATAACCTAAATTTATCACTATTATTCTTCAAGAACAGTCCGGCTTTTCATGTGGGAATGAGTTTTCCAAATCATTCTCTAATGTCTGGGAGTCACTGATGATATAGTTTTAAGCATATCCTATTAAGCTCATATCTGAAGAATTTGCATAGATACTGCATGTAACAGAGATAGCTAACATTTCTCAATCCACCTCCACAAGGCAAGCCAGTCAAAGGTGCATGAATTCAGCACACTTAGTCTTGTGAATAGTCTGACTATTCCAGACACCCACTGACCTCAGAGGGTAGGCAGTGGTGGGGTGGGGGAAGGGGGTGAAGGGAAGCATCCAGCCCCCCCCCCGGGGAGGGGGGTCGAAGGTACATTTACTGTACAAGGTGAAAAGGGCTTCCTCATCTATCTGTCGTTCTGTCTAAGCCTGTTTCATTCAGTTTGTCTACCTCTAAGCAAAGCACGTAAGGGAACTGCAAAATAAGATGTAGAAGAGAGAGTCAGAGAGAAAAGCCTCCAAAAATGAAAGGATTCCAGAAGTGATATCAAACGAAGGGTCCCCGATTAAGGCCCCTCGTAACCTCCATGGGGAAATTGTCCACAGTCAGCTCTGGGCGAATGCCCACCACACAAGGAAGGCCACAAAGGGAGCACGTGTAAAAGCCACTATAGGACTGGGCCTTATTTATTTCTGGGAAACTATGACATCAGCACACAGTGCAGGTCCCAGGGAGCCAGACCTCTTAACACAGAAGAAAGGTCTGCTAGCTGATGAATCCTGTTTAACTCTGTTCTGCACAACCAGCAACACTGCCAGGGGACCTGGGTGCTCCAGCTTCCACCCTACAGCTTTTATTCTGCCCATGGCACCTTGGAATTCTACTAATTAAAGCTCATTTGGAACTGCAAATTGTGTGTCCCTTCCAGCCAGGTAACAGGCCAAAATATGGCATCCCTCAGATTGCAGGTTAGAGAGTAGAAAAACACTTTCAGAATAAGCCTCTTGTTCCTGCAAAGTTTGAATCTATTCAGAACTGAATGAAGAAGAACCCCAGAAGGGCCCAAAATGCATTCTTGGGTTTCTGCTTTAGTCTGAATTGGCAATATGGATTTTTGTGGTAACTCACACTTCTGTTTGTGTGGGTGGAAAAATCCTGCTAGCCTCTGGTCATCTGGCCTGCAAATCGTGCTGCAGCTGGTATTTACATGCTCTGAGGTCTGCACACTCTAGGTTACTGGTATACAATTAGTAAATAGTGCTTGATTAAAAAATAGCATGAAAACATAATATTATTTTTAATGGAAAAAATAAAAAAGGAGTCATAAACTAAGAGAAATGCACCAAGCAACAATTGCCTCAACCTATTTTTTTTTCTCCCTCCTATCTTGATTTGGTATATTTTCAATATTTTTCTTGTCTGAAATTTTCAATAGTTTTCTTTTCTTGCTTCTTCTCAAAGCCCTCAGCTTCAGAAATGTGGAAAATTGTGTTATTTCTCACATAGATAAGACTCATACTGTCAGCAAATACAGAAGGCTAACTCAAACCTGATTTACAGCTCCCCATGAGTTTCAGGACTAAGAAAGTTTCCATTTTTGTCAGAGAAACACAATTATTTTTTTGTAAAAGAATGCATTCTCTATATTATGAAGAATCAGAGCGGGAATTTTTTTTCCCCGAATACCACTGCACTAATGAGAAGAAAAGGAGAAACCCCAATGATTTCCGTAATTATAGCATCAAAAGTGAAAGTAACACAAAATTAAACTGAACTTCCTTCCCCTCCTGTAATACATGATCTTTGAGATTCTGAAATTAAAATGAGTATGAAGAAGCAATAGCGTGACCCACACAGAAAATGGTCCAGTTGCTCAGTCAAAAGCCTAGGGCTCCCCTCCTCTGGGTTTTCTGAGAAACCCATTATCTTATAACAAAACTAAAATCACAAGCCAGTCATTAGCAGCAGCAAAATATTTAACCCTTGGGATTGGTACACGCTATTTTAGGATGAGTTATATAATGCAGGAGAGTATAATTTGTGAACAAACTGTCAGAAACTTGTCAATGTCGTTCTAGGCTGTAAAAGTAGATATATAAAGGGAACGGGTGGGTGTCTGACTTTAGGATTCTCAATTCTATCATTAAATCAACCACCAGCAAACGTTCCACATTCACAGGATTCATTTCACAAATAAATACTTTCATTTACTTCTCCTGCAACACTTGCTTAATAAGAACCATTTCTTCTTCACTAGATTTTCCAGGTGGGATTCAGACGCTACCACTGCATGAGTATAAAAAATTCCAAGGCCGTCCTGATGAATTCTTAATGAGTCAAAAACCAAGACTTCTTATTCATGCACATTACCATCATTCTCAAGATGTTTAAAATATCTCCCCACACTGAGATTTGAGAATCTAATAATATTGGCATTTAAAAATATATATAAAATATCCATTTAGGACCACAGATACTATCCAAATATTCAATCTCTTAAAAGTGACCATTTGAAAGTTAATTTTTCTCCATGATAATGACAAAATGACTAAACCATAGAGCAATTTTCAAGGGACAAAATCAACAAAACACTCCACCCATTTTGATCCCCACCCATTCTTCCCAAAACATAGAGAAGGGAGAAAACTATTTTACAACGAAAATAGAAGACCCCAAATGATAGTCTTGCCTAATGTAAGGTATTTATTTAAGCTTAAAAGCAAAACAGCTTCCAGCAGCCAAGCAATATTCTATCCAGGTAGTTTGTGCAACTTAGAAAAACCTTGTCTCCTAATTCTTGTTTTCATAAAACATTTATTTTGCTTCTAACTTAGTAAATCATCTCCCCAATGGTTATGTTTTAATGAATTTCCCCAAGAAAACTATTTCCAAACTTTTGGAAAGATAAACTGAATCCATTACCTAGTCTCCTACTTGATGAGCAGATTTCCACCTGAGATTAAGTTTTATTGCGTATAATTCCTCTCTAAATGATGGAAAACAAAATGAAAATGGAACAAAAGCAAAGAATGGGATTTTCTTCTATGGTCTGTACACAGGACATAAACATCTATTCTGTTCGTTTCTTTTATTGAAGAGATGCAGGGGCAGACCCAGGGCCCCCCACTTGGGAAGGAGCCTGGGCACTTCCTGGTGACAGATTTGCTGGTGCTCAGGCTCCACAGATGCACCCAGCACTGCTTGGGGGTTCCACAGAGTCCCGGGTATTGACCCAGGCTCAGCAAAATGCAAGGCAGGTGCCTTGACCACTGCAGTATCCTCCTCCAGATGCTGAATAAATTTTAATATATCATATTGTGTTTAATGTTGATGGGAATATTGCTAAACAATACAAAATATTCTATTGTTTTGTTTTGGGGGTCTCACCTAGCAATACTCAGGGGTTACTCCTGGCTCTGCACTCAGAAATTACTCCTGGAGGTGCTTGGTGGACCATATGGGATGCTGGGAATTGAACCTGGGTCAGCTGCGTGCAAGGCAAAGGCCCTACCCACTGTGCTATCGCTCCAGCCCCAATACAAAATATTCTTCAATGACAACTATGCTACCTGTGATGAATACACACATACTGAGAGAAGCACAATAAGGAGTGCCAAGAAGAGTGGATAAAAATAATTTCGATGAAGAGTTTATTCTAATTCTCCAGGAGCACCACATGCTTAGGTTCTCACGCTCAGTCATCCAGCCCTGTTGGCAGAGAACTGGCCACTGGACCCTCTGAGCATCCCTTGGATGTCCGACCTGCCCCCCACCCCCAATTTTTTTCTAATTCAATGTCAAAATCTAAATCATGATTTTGCAAGGAGCATCCCATTTCCATGGTTACCTGTCTTGGGTTCCACAGAGAAGTACGGCTGTCCTTGCAGAATGCTGTAGACAACGCGGGCACTGTTGCCATACGTGGGGTCATCAGCGTCTGTTGCTGTCACTTGTACCACCGAGGTTCCTATGGGCCAATCCACAAACCAATGAATTTAAAGCTTCTGGGAACCACAAAACACTCTTAACTCATGAAAGGCTCAGACTCTATGTTTGGCTTCTGCTTTTCTTTTGAGGCATAAAACAAAGGAGTATGTCAACTACATGATGGACCCCTTAGGAGGATAAACACTAATGAAACTTCACAAGTTGTTAAGGAATCTAAAAGTATGTTGGCAAAAATACTGACGATTAATAATGCCCCCACAGGATAGGAATCTACTCCAGATTCGTTGGGGCTAAAATTTTAGGCCTCTCTTGCAACAGAACCAGGGGTTAAATTTTTCTAGAGTATTCCGGGCAGATGTCCATCAATATCCAGAGAGGAGCATGGCAAGAGATCATCACTCAGAGGTTCTCTCTATCATAGCTCATTAAAGTCTGACAGAAAGTGAAACATCCTAGCCGAATAAGCAATCCAGTTCCAACCAGCCATTGAACTTGATATCTGGTGATTGCATTTATGTCATTAGAAATGGTTTTCATGTGCTTCTGCCTCTTGTTTTTTTTTTTTCTTGAGCACATTGATGTTTTGCTGCAATTTGTGTTAATTAAGCCACAGCCACCTGTGAGCCACAGGTGATACACAACAGCTCTGATGTGTCAAGCATAAAAATTGAAACCCAATCCCACCCCTAGGAGGAAAAGTACAGCAATGTGAAAAATTCATTCACTGTGTTTCTCTTGTTGGTGACAGAGTGCCATACTATTTTTAACGATGTATTCACTTGGTCATTGTAGGAAACACCATGATTGCTTTTTTTTTTTTTTAAGTTTCCTTTGCAGTGTTACCTGTCAAATGGAAGAGGTGGTCGCTGGAGAGGGAGGACAGGTTATGGTGCTTGCCTCATATGTGGTTCAATATATTCAATCCCTGACACCCCATAGGGTCCCAAGCCTCAGCAAGAGCGATTTCAGACCACAGAGCCAGGAGTAAGTCCCGAGTAGAGGCAGATGTGGCCCAAAAACAAACAAATAGGAAAAAAAAGAAATAAAGGGAAAATAGGAGAGGCACCAGGATTTCAGATGGACTGCACATGCTTCCCACACTGGAAGTCCAGGATGAATCTCCTGCACCAACACAGTCCCTGAGCACTACTGGGAGAAAATCCCCACACAGAGCTGAGAACAAACTGTCACTGTCACTGTTTTCCCGCTGTTCATTGATTTGCTCTAGTGGGCCCAGTAACGCCTCCATTTTGAGACTTGTTGTTACTGTGTTTAGCATATTGAATAAGTCATGGATAGCTTGCCATGCTTTGCCGCGTGGGCAAGATACTCATGGTAGCTTGCTAGGCTTTCCGAAAGGGGCGGAGGAATCAAATCCAGCCTGGCTGGGCTGGCTGCACGCAAGGCAAACGCCCTACCACTGTGCTATTGCTCCAGCAAACTTTTTTTATTTTATTTATTTTATTTTTAATTTTTTGAGCTACTCTCAGTGGTGCTCAGAGCTTCCTCCTCACTCTGATCTCAGGGATCACTCCTGATGGTCATGGGGGACCATTTGGGGCGCTGGGGATTGAACCCAGGTAGACAGCATGTAAGAGCAAGGGAAATACCCCACTCACATAATATCTCTCCAGTCCCTGGAACTAAACCCTGAACACTTCTGTGTGCAGCTCCAAAGTCCAAACAAAGGAAAGAGATTAGAAACTAAAATAGGCTTCCATTAGGTATTTGAATAAGGACTTTTATCATGCATGTCCAGCTGAGGATATAAGTCCCACTTTTTTCCTCTGGATTCAAGTTTGTTTTTAATAATTTCTTGGAAATATAACCTTTTAAAAAAATCTATCATTTTTTTCCAACTTAGTTCTATATAGACCTCTATTTCAGAATATCTCACATAAGCCATCCAATATCTATTTTCTTACACACTGATGTCCCTTCATGCTATGACTTCTATTAATAAATCAATTTTCTTTCAAATGAGTAGAAATTACATATACTATATATTACATATTATACATGAAACAAAAATTCTGAAGTACTTCTGCTTTTTTTGCTTTGCTAACAATCATTCCATGGCTAGACCAGCTGTGCTGAGACAGGTTTTTAAGTTAAGAATTAAATTTCAGTAGATTTGAGCACACGCAGGGCAGCTGGGTTTGGTCCCTGTTACTAGTACTCTATGTGGTCCCATTAGATAGACAGGGAGCACCAAGCTAGGAACAATGTCCAACCACTACTGGGTTTGGCCCAATTAAAACAAAGAATTCAACTGTATTGATTTTTAGTGATATACGGAATATTAATGATTTCTATTTCTCTAAAATGGACTATTCTTATAGCAAAAAAATTGTGATGACATTTCTTTTTCTTTTTTTTTTTTTTTTTTGGATCACACCTGGCAATGCACAGGGGTTACTCCTGGATCTGCACTCCGGAATTACTCCTGGTGGTGCTCAGGAGATCATATGGGATGCTGGGAATCAAAGGAGGTCTGCCACATGCAAGGTAAACCCCCTACCTGCTGTGCTATTGTTCCAGCCCCTGTGGGGACATTCTTAAGCATTGATTTCATACTGCATTTTAAAAGAACACACACACACTCACACACATACACACAAAACCCCCAAAAGAGGGACATATAAACTGTAGTAAACTCAGTTGCATATTCTTTTTAAGAAATAATTTTTAACTTATTTTATACATCATTAACACATTTTCAGATTATTTTACACTTTCTATGATAATTCAACACTTATGAAAATGGTTAAATGATCTTAAATTATCCTAAGGACATATTCTGTACTTTAAAATGTATAGTTAGTATACAATGAAAATTAAAAAAAGCTTCTAGCTATTAATTTAATAACTTGGATATACAGTATGATCATGTGTTATAACTACTGGTTAGAATTATACACCTTCCTAAACTATGACTTGCAATAATTCATATATTATATTTTGCACGAACAGGCATTGTTCTTTATGTGTGCTCTGTGTTCTGATTCAGTAACAAGTAAATACTGGAGATATTTCACATTAGTTTTCTTAAAAAATTCTAAAATTCTACATATACTGCAAACAATCAAATAACTAAAGTCACTATGCAGGTGGAAGTAATAATGTACAACTGGTATGAGAGAGAGAGGGAGAGAGAGAGAGAGAGAGAGAGAGAGAGAGAGAGAGAGAGAGAGAGAGAGAGAGAGAAAACCATTTCAATGGCAACACCACTGAAACCCACAAAGTACTGCACATTGTAGCAGCTGACAAAAATTTCACATTAATACCATGTCCATAGCTAATGTTCACAGCTACAGTTTCTGTAAGAAAGGTGACCGTGTACAAGCCAAGGTTTAACACTAAAATGTCTGTAATAATCAGGACTTGCTCAAAGACATCTCCCAAAAAATCCTGCTTCTAACTTTGGAGAAACCATGCCTTGCATTTTCTAAAGCTTTGTAAATCTGGCAGTTGTTGCTTTTCTTATTGTTGTTTTGGCTGGTGGTGTTAAGCAACAACACAGGAAGTAGTCTGAAGAGGCAGGGGTGCTGAGAAGGTGGAAATAAGCCAGTTCTGTCAGGAAAAAAAAAGAAAATGTTTGCTACTATTGTACAGAGACAGAGATGGTACCATAGAGGTGCAGAATTCTTAACAAGCTCTGAATCGCCTGGTTCGCTTTCTCCTTGGGTGTCTTCAGTAGTTTTGATGTAGGCAGGCAGATAGAGAAGGCCCTTTCCCAAGGCAATGGCAGTACATCTCCTGGGAAGTCATAGCCCTGACCTCAGGGAGAACTGGGACCCTGAGACACCCCCCTCTCCACCAGAAGTTCCAGCAGAAACAAAAGTCAAGAGAGGAATTTCAAAGACCATCACCACTCCTAACCCCCTTGGTAACCTCCCTAGCAACAGACTTTTAGCTAGGTAGAAGCCCCGCATGGGTACAGGTTGGAGAAACCCTATGAAGGTCTCCTCGAACAATGGAAAAACGCACATATGCTGCCGGAGCCCATGTGCTGCTTCTGCCTATATGGCCAAGCACATCCTGTGGCTGAGCACATGTGTCGCCGCATTTCTCCTCTTGAGATGTGTCCTTTCATGCTTTCATGTCTAATGCTGAAATGTGTGTAGGGCTCTCTCCAACCTTGGAGACGCCCGGACTCTCTCTTGGGCAGGTTACTCTCCACTCTGTCTCACATTCAATCTCTTCCTCCTTCCCTTCAAAACCTCCAAATAAAACTATAATGTTCACTGCTCGTCTACTCCTGAAATTCCTTTCTGCGAGGCGAGACAAGAACCCAGTAACCATGGGTCCCGGGTGGCAGAGGCAAATTGGGAGAAAGTGACTGTCTTTCTCCTCCCCACTTCACCTGAGCCACCTGTGGGGCTCACCGACATCAGTTTGAGTCAAGGGACCCTAAATAATTCCCCTTTCTCATGGGGGCAGGAACAGAGATCTCGGTCACTAAG
The DNA here is from genome assembly GCF_029834395.1 of Sorex fumeus. Taxonomy (NCBI): domain Eukaryota; kingdom Metazoa; phylum Chordata; class Mammalia; order Eulipotyphla; family Soricidae; genus Sorex; species Sorex fumeus. The sequence goes on along the minus strand of NW_026606149.1, from coordinate 1,858,600 downwards.
TTGGGATTTCCCCTAAAGGTCATAAAAACAAATACTTGCAATTCCACTTCAGAAAACTTATTTGACTGAATTATAAAATGAAAAAAAAATGACCTTTACTGAAAAAAAGATCAGATTTGGTACAACTTTTACATGTTACAATGCAAGTCTAGGTCTGGGAGATAGTAAAGGGGTGAAGGTGCTTTTGCCTTTCATGCAGCCAACCCCAGTTTAATCCCTGGCACCAGATAGGGTCCTCTGAGCATTGGCAGGAGGTATTGCTGAGCAGAGAGCTGGAAATATCCCCTGAGCACTACTCAGTATGACCAAAAAAATATAAAAAAAATACAAGTTCAATTGCTAATTTTAAGTCAACACCTTCTTTTCAAACTAAATTCAATCGGAAATATATAAACCAGCCGGTACATGTCCCAGGCCATCATTTTTAATTGTTTGCTAAGATCACCGATCCTGAAATTACACACCAATTAAAAAACACCCCAGTGACACCTGAATAAATGGAATTTAAATTTTTATTATTTGATATAAAGCGTATACTAAAAGGATTTTACTTTCTATTTTTCCAGTCATGAGGCAAAATCAAGAGATGTTTGAATAAAATATTTCTTCCTGATTTTTATGTTATATTCTTTCACACTCAGTGCTGTTTTACCAATATTATCAATTCGATAAAAATCCTCCTGCGCTTGTGTTTCTGGAGGTGGATGCTCACTGCAGGTTCACAGACACTCAGGGGCAGACAGACCAATGGATTCCTAGGTTCACCTGGCAAGCCCCAGGACTGCCCTCTATCCAGGCAGCAATGACTTTCTGAGAATAGTGAATCATCATCCTAATATCATTGAGTGAAAAAACACACACACAGAGAAGATCATCACAAAACTCTGCCGGAAGCACCTCATTTTTTTTAACCTCATAGCTACAATTTTAGCCTGTCTATGAACATCAAATATTCAATCCAAAGGAAATGTTGAGACCCTTGTAATTTGCTGAAGCCATGATGGCAACTGTGTGAATGGAAGCCTTCCCTCATTTTCCATCAAGGAAAACAAATTGTCCCATAACGTGATCCACATGGTAATACAGGCAACTTGAACCTAACCTTGCACAATAAGGGATTTCTTTCTTCAGCACTGCTGAAGGTGTCACTTTCAGTTCAGTCCCCCGCACCCCGTCCCATCCAACCCCCCCAAAAAAGGTTTCAAGAGTTTGTGTTTGGGACTGGAGTGATAGTACAGCAGATAGGTGGTTTGCCTGCATGCAGCCGACCCAGGTTCGATCCCCAGCATCCCATATGGTCCCCTAAGGAATTACTCAGAAGTAATCCCTGAGTGTAGACTGAATGTAGAGCCAGGAGTAACCCCTGAGCATCACTGGGTGTGACCCAAAAAGCAAAAAAAAAAAAAAATCTTGTGTTCATTACTCACCCACTGGAGACATTTCAGGGACTCCGGCAGTATAGGGGCCATCTAGGAATTTGGGTTCGTTGTCATTGATGTCCTGGATCTTGATGACGAATTCAGACTCAGGCTCCACAGGCTTGTTGGTGAGTCTGTCCAGAGCCTGGGCCCGGAGCGTGTAGTAGGCCTGTTCCTCGCGGTCCAGCCTCTTGGTCGCATGAATATCCCCTGTGTTCTCATCAATAATGAAAATGGAACTTGCCCCTTCGCCTGACAAGATGTATTTGATGGAGCCATCTCCTTTATCAACATCAGAGTGAAGCTGGTGAAAGATTCATGGAGATGAGATTAACTCACAAGGGAGTCAACGATAGGGAATACATAAAAAAAAATAATAATAATAATTCCTAGGTCAGTTCTCCAGACAAAATTCTAATGTTCTTGGAAAGATAAGCTGATGCTTATTGTGCAAGGTGGAAAGGCTATTTGAAAGTGTCAGCTTGCTCTGGGGAGCGAGACCGGCTCATTTCTTCCTGCAACCAATCTTTTCTCCAAAGGTTTTCTAGATCATTCCTGAAGGGGCAGCCTTTTTTCCCCCCTATTCTGACCTTCAGTTTGCATTCTGGAACAGGGCAGATATTCCGTAAACATGTATGTGATTGCTTCGTTCTTACTCCAAGCCCAGGGCTACAGATTTGTGGATTCTGCTCCAATATGCAATTTTAGTATGCTCAGGAACGTACACATGCTTTGAAGCTGTCTTTCCCGCCCATTACTTTTCATGATTAACAAGTATAGATTGATGTTCAGTCAACATGGGCCTCCAAATCCCATTCTATATTTTCAAATTTGAACTTAAAAAAAAAATTACGCTGCTCTCTGAAGTAGGAATTTTAAATCAATATGTGCCCGTGACTTCAACTAAAACCTTTCTTGAAATACCAAGAACTGCATTAGATTTGCATGATTAACCCCAGCTTCGGCAGCGGGCCAGCTCCAACTCATTTGCATTTCCTATCTGGAACTGTCCCTGCTATATGTCAGAACATTATGTTGAACAGAGGAACCTTAGGAAACCCAGAAATAATTACACATTTTCCTGAACTTTATAACCTGAGAAATACAGTACTCAATCTGTCATTTCAACAATCTTCCATCCCCTCTCAACTGCCATCAGTTTTGGACTTTGATTAATCTGAATGCAAAAATAAAATGAAAAAAAAAAACAATTTACCAAATCACAAGTCTTTGTGCCGCTCTATAGAACTGCATTTGCATTCTTTCAAAGAAAGGGCGCTAGGAATTATATATATATATATATATATATATATATATATATATATATATATGAGACTGCTCAGGAAAGGGGGGTTCATCTGCCCTAGTAGCTGCTGAGGAAACTGCCTTTCATCCCAGAGATTTCTACATGAGAGACTTCAGCTGTGTTTAGGCTCCATTTGCACACGCTTAAACACCCAATTTAGCCCTTAGTGTCTATACTCCTGAGGCTGGACTACATAACACAAGGGGTGAATTTCTGGCACAGACTATCACTCAGATTTACTCCATGTGGAATGGCTAGTGATCGCAGGTCCCATATCCATCCCCTGGAGATGTATTCCTCAAACACAGTGGCAGGAAGAGAGCCCAAAGGGCTCATGCTGATGCTGATACTTCGCACGCAGTTGCTTCCAGGTAGCACTGATGTCCCCAAGGCCAAAATTCTAACTACAAATAAAAAGCAAGATGATGAGGGCCAGTTCTCTTAATTCTCCCTGCACATGTCTCTGCAAAGAGGAAAAATGCGGCACCTTGATAGGGCCTGAGCCAAGGTGCCATCCCCACGTGCCGGATAAGGCTCTGGGAATTCTAAGGAGGGCTGCATCATCGCTCATCATCTCTGCTGCCAGAGCAGGCAGCTAACGATGAGGAGTCAGGCTGGTCCACTGGTCAGTTCTCGGGCAGCCTGGGGTTGTGAGAACATTCTGGTGCAATGTAATTCTGCATCTGGACAGGTAGGGACAATGGCATCTGCCGGAAGAACTCAGGAAGAAGGGCCAGGCAGGCCAGGCTGCTGAGAGGGAGGAACAGGTAGAACAGTGCTCTGCTCCCTTCTCCAGAGACCTTTGATTTATCTGACCCGCCCGATGGTATCTCACAGCAATGAACTCCACCACCATCCACCACCAGGCACTCCAAAGGCGGCTAAGAGATGAGAATAAGCTCTTGTGAAGCCTGTTCACTGTCCCTCTTCTAACCCCTCCTCTGCCTCCTGGGCCTGCCTCTGTCTGCCTGCTGTTCATGGGGGCAAGAGAGCATCCAGGAAGTGGCGACACCCCTGAGAAATACAGAGGCAACCCACCATCGGATCTTCTGTGGCAGGCTTGCGTTATAGCACTAAGGCTCATTAGCGGACCCCATGCCCATGGCTCAATGCCCCCAGGATTCATCCAGTTCTCTCCGCTGAGTGCTGCTAAGGTAGCACCAGTTCCTGCAGTCTGCAAGGCAAGTGAGCATGAACACAGTTCAGCCTTTCACACTCTTGAAATTCTCTGACCTTCCAACTGAGCTCCCAAGTTTTCATTGGCGCAACTGTGAGCTGCTTCCTTAACTGATGGGGTGAGAGGCCGCTCGGTAGGGGGTAAGAGGTGCATATTGCTTGCTTCCACACTCTTCCAAGGCTCCCATCCCATTTATTCACTCTCGGCAGCCCACCCCCACCCACATCTGTTTCAGGAGCTGCGAACTTAACCATCCTCCCATTACTGACACTTTTCTCCCAGCTGGGACCATCACTAGACTTGTAATCACTGCCAAAATTCACAAGCAGAAAATTGCTTGGAGTCTGAGCTCAGTGTCCTTGCAAGGTTAGTGTAAGCAGCTGCAGTTGAAAGTTGATGACCAACTTTGCAATGTTGAGATGGAGACATAATTATCAGAAGCATTCAGACATTTAATCTGGGAGTCTGTGTCCGCCACTAATCTTAATAGGCCCAGCCAAGCCCACGCTGTCAGTGAAAGTCTACCAACATTCTTCGTGGAGAAAGACAGGCTCAGCAGAGGAGAAAATCCCAAGGCCTTCCTGTGCTGATGTATATCTACTTAGACACACACACACACACACACACACACACACACACACACACACACACACACACAGGAGCACAGCATGGAAAAGTCCTATGCTCCCCGGCAGACACAGAAATGTCTATGATCCTACAATGAGATAAACAACTCAAACAACAAATGAAAAACACAACCCAAAACCAAGTACCAAGAACTCATAATGCCAGGTGCATTCCTATGCTGATACTCTCAGAAATGTGGCCCACAGATACATCCAAGCAATAAGGGCAGGGGATTGGTATGTTCATCATTAGATAACATTTCACCTTTACTCCTGGGTTTCTTATAGACTTTTCAGAGTATCTGTAGTCATTGCATTATCAATGACTACATATATCATAAAAGTACATAGCATTATATATCATTATATATAATTTTGTATAATCTTTTGTAAATGAATACAAACAGTCAGACATATAAACTCCTTAGTTGATTCTACTTTGCTATACTGATAACATGAAATTTTATCAGGAAGATAAAATCATGTGAATCCTAGATGTCAGAGTGCAACACCATATATGGTGATGGTGTAAGAAATATCAAACAGTGTTGAAATTACAATCTACCTAGGTTTCCAACACAGTTTACATGAAAATAGCCATCTGACAACCCATAATGGCTCCATCAGTCTCTGATCAACAGAACACTTCACTACACACACGCACACACACACACACACACACACACACACACATATGCATGAACGCGCATATATTGTCTCTAACATATCCACTCCCTCCTCTTCTTTTTGAACACCAAGTCTATCAAAATTTTTAAATCTTTTTTGGGGGGTACTTTGTCAAGGCTGTAATCATGCTTGTTCAAAGCTTATCTCCATAAGTAGGCTATTACGCCCCATCAAATTCATTTAATTGCATCCCATGGTGTATGGTTCTAAACATGGGCTCCCTGTGAACATACATTATCTCTGTCATCTCTGTTTTGGATTAGAACTCTGCATATGCTCTGCTCTGGGCATGATGGACTCACAGAAGAGCTGGAGCATAGCACTGTTTCCAGACTTTTGGAAGAAAGGTCCTGTGTCACCCAGAGCTTAACTTAAACAATTTCCTTCCCCTGAATCCTTATATTCCTGTTTTGCTTTCTGTAGCATGCCTTTTGTTTTCTATTTGTTACTGTTTGTTTAGGTTCCATAACCAGTAATACCCAGTGTACCTGGCTCCTGCTAGGGGTCACGCTGGTGGTTCTCTGGGACCAGAAGCTATGAAAGAGAAAGCTGGGGTTCACCATGTTCAAGGCAAGGACCATGAGCCTGGTACTATCTCTGTCCCTCTAGCAAGCTATTTTAATTCAAATAGCAGAATGCATTTAATTCTGCTTTAGATCAAACATCTGGTTTTGTTCTCATTTTCATCCTCTTCTTTAATGTATAATTTCCTTAAAAAATTGGCTTCTTTTTTATGACCATATTCCAAATTTCCTATAAATAATTTACGTTGCTTGGGAAATATAAGAGTCACTTGGTGAAAATAGGAGTGCTGGCTTATTTTATTTCCCAGTCTTTCAAGTTTTAATAGCAATAAGAAAAAAATCAATCAATCAAAGCAAAAACCTGCAGCTCTAGTTTGTCCTTATCTTCTGAAGCACCTCAAGGGATTTCAGAAATCTTCCTGTGTAGGCCCATGATATGGGTACACGCATGTTCCATGTGTACACCCATAGCAATGGCATATGTGCTATCTTGTACTTGCATGCTAATGCAGGTTAATACTTGGTTCCAAGAGAACAATATACTTTCTCTTTCCTTTCTTTCCCTGTTTTTCCCACTACTCACACATGCTTATAAAGGTTTTCAAGGAAGGTTTGACCCGCTCCTAGGAATCCCCCAATCCTCTCAATTGCAGGATCCTCATTTCTTTGATTCATGTTCTATAATCCATGATGCACTTAATTGAAGACTGCAAAAGTTAAAATTTTCAGATCAAAACTAAAAAACAGACCAATGCATTGCAGCTTCAGCAATTTTCTTACAACTTTTTCAACTCAGGGCCTGGAGCTGTAGCCCGATTTTTAAAGCTAAAAGCTAGTCAGTAATAAAGATGGTCAACAGATATATGGGAAAATGGTCATTATCAATGATTATCATGGAAATGCAAATCAAATCAACACGGAGTCATCATTTCAAAAATGTGAAATGGTCCATATCCAAAAGAATGTTAACAGTGAGTATTAGTGATGGTACATGAGAAAGAGCCACTACTGGAGGGACTTCTGCCTTATCCATCCCTTAGGAATGGGGTGCAGCGACTATGAGAAATTAAGAATAAAATATTCAGAAGACTCAGCAATTCCACTCATAAGCCTCTATCCCAAGAATTTTAAAACATTAGTTTCAAGGGCATAGGCACACCTATGTCCATCACACTATTCACAACGGCCAAGGTCTGGAAACAATGCAAGTGCCTCACAACAGATGAGTGGATAATGAAATTGTTTCATATACACGAAGGAATATCGCTTAGCTATGGAGGAAAGATGAAATTATACAGTTGCCTGCAACCTGGATGGAATTGGAGTGTATCGTGCTAAGTGAAGTGAGTCAGAGGGAAAAAACAAATACCAGATGATTTTGCTTATGTGCAAAGTCTAAAGAAACAAAGCAAGAGATTAGACAGTTTCCAAAGAAACCTTGAGAAAGTCCAACTGTGGCAAAATAGGAGGGGAGGAAAGGGATCATGGGATAGTGATGGAATGCTACTGACCGCTCGTGAGACCGCATGTATCGAAAAAAAATAAGGAAACTTCTGTGAAGCATATTACTCAATTACGAAATTGCATATATATATATATATGTATATACACATATATATGATTTTGGGTTTTGTTCAACTTTTACTTAAGTTCTGCAAGGTTAAAATTTTAAGTACAAAGGGAAGATTTAAATAATAATTACGGAAACTAGGCTGTTGCAATATACACATTCTACACAAGTTTTCCTTTCTCATTATGCTTTTTAATAGATATTTTCCACATGCTACTGGATACCATGTAATTATGAAGCTGTTGAGGAAATATTACCGATGAAAACAAGTGTATTAGTCATTTCTCTCTGGTTGAAGTATTCCTAATTTATAATTATCATTGTGGTCCAGGGTAATGGAACACAATTTTCTTGTGAAGCGTCTTTGCTGAAGCCGCCTGGTTGAAAGGTATAGATGTTAATTATAATGCATAGGTAATGAAGGGAAGGGATACAATTCAGGAAGTGCTTAGGTAAGGTGAAAATCACCAAGACAATCTCATTTTTTTTCTTCAAGCAACAAAAATATATAAAAGAGAGACAATAATTCCTCAGCTTTCATTTTTGGCAGGAATTCACATGAATTTATTCCAGAGTCACTGTTCATTACCATAGAGATCAAGGGTCTGTGGAACCAGGGGACAGGAAGCAGACATGATGGTTATTCAGTCTCCACTCTACTCCTTCTGGGGCTGTCTTGCTTCCTCTTACATCTACGTTTATTCATTTGTCATAAATGAGAATCCACAAATATCTGCTTGACCTTGACTGTTGAATTAGAATAAAATCAACTTATACATCCTAGCCTTTCAGTACCTGCATTGCAAACCACAATGCCCAGAAAGAAAGAGAGAGAGGGGAGAAAGACAGAAAGAAAGAAGAAGAAGAAGAAGAAGAAGAAGAAGAAGAAGAAGAAGAAGAAGAAGAAGAGGAAGAACAAGAAGAACAAGAAGAAGAACAAGAAGAACAGGAAGAAGAAGAAGAAGAAGAAGAAGAAGAAGAAGAAGAAGAAGAAGAAGAAGAAGAAGAAGAAGAAGAAGAAGAAGAAGAAGAAAGAAGAAGAGTGATAGCCATTGAGGGCAGGAGCGATAGCACAGCGGGTAGGGCCTTTGCCTTGCACGCAGCTGACCCGGGTTCGATTCCCAGCATCTCATATGGTCTCCTGAGAACCGCCAGAAGTGATTCCTGAATTCATGAGCCAGGAGTAACCCCTGTGCAATACCAGATGTGACCCAAAAGGAAAAAACAAACAAACAAACAAACAAAGAGTGCTTGCCATGGGGGCAGCTGGTAGGTCAGAGGTCAGTGGGGCAGGAAGAAAAACTTGGGCATCAGTGACGGGAAATATACTCTGGTGGAGGGACGGGTGTTGGAACACTGTATGACTGAAACCCAATCATGAGCCGCTTTGTAACTGTGATTAAAAAAAAAATTCAAAAAAAAATAGTCAACTTTTACTTGATTTTACCTGACTGAGAAATACAACTTTCTTTTCTTCTGCATTCATCTCGGTAAAACAGAATTCCCTGTGTTCCTTAGGGAAAAGCCAGGCTTCATTTTGCAAGAGAGCTACCCAGGCGCCCGCAGCAGCAAGTTTCGAGTCAGAGTCATTTCTTGTTCCCCTGGGGCCAAGTGATAACAACTCAGAAAAGTTTGCTCCCTTCTCCATCCCTAAAGAACAGCCCAAGGCTCTCGCTCAGCTCTGCTCCCAACTGCTGACTCCAGGCCACACGCAGAACTTTCAAACAACTTCAAGAAGTCTGCCTTGAGTCAAACTCCCACTGATCAAATCAAAGCCAAGGTCTCGTCCTGCTGCTGTAATTACCGGCACATCATGAGCTGCACTTGGGGGGAGGCTGGCTGGATTCACTGCCCCTGACTTAGCGCTGAAAGCCAAGTCTGAGCGCAGAGCAGGTTAAAAAATAAATAAATAAACAACCGCCAATCCCTGACAGGGTTACAGTGGAAGAAAGAGAATGTTCTCCAGTTCCAACGAAGCATGGTTACACAGTGCATGTAAGTCAGAGGAGACAAGAGCCGAGAAACTCAGGGGACTGCAAGAACAAGTCCCTCTGGGCCACCTACGGACAGGAAGTGAGAGGGAAGGTGTTGCAGTCACAACTCCATTGTGTTCAGAGGAAGTTCCTGTCTGTTGAATTCAGCTCAAACAAAAGCGGAGGAGACTTATTTTGGATTAAGCTATTCATTTTAACACAGTGACAAATTAGGAGGTTGCTACAGAAGGTGGCCTGTGTTCTTTTTTTTTTTTTCAAAGTTTTCATGTTTGAGATTCAGCTATACAATGATCAAACACCCATCCCCCCACCAGTACAAACTTTCCACCACCAATGTCTTTATTATGCACCCCACAACCCAGCCCTCCCCCTGCCTCTGTGGTGGGCAATTTCTTAGATACTTTCTCTCTACTTTTGACTTTACATTTTGCTCGAATTTCCCACCGCCATTCAAGTCTGCCTTCCAGGGGCTAGCTGGGCAGCCTGTGTTCTTAAGGAAAACTTTACAGGGCTGCAGTGCATTCTTTATATGGGTTTCCTGGATTCAATCCCCGGTACTTCGTGGTCCTTTGAGCACCACCAAGGACAGCCTCAGAAAAGCCAGCTCTGCGGAAGTGGCCCAAACAACAAAGGAAAATTAGTTTATAGAGGCCAGACAATAGTCTAAAGGCAGAACCTGGTTCTGACAGCAGAGGGTACGTTCCTAGAGGTCCTTGAGCAATGTCAGGTAATAGCCCATACCACAGGGACCAGGTGACACTACATCCTCGGCCCATGCATTGACCCAATTGGCTTGGTTGGTCAATTGGCCTGGTTGACCCATTGGCCTGGTTGGCCAAGATGAGAATTTCTGGGAGAACACCTGGATCTTCTAAACATTGTTTGTGAAACACCTCCCCAAAACAAATCAGGAAGCTTGCATACAAACAATAAAGTACCAGACTATTATTTTGGGGATCTGCTGAGAAGCTCCGAGTCAGTGGGGAGAAACCTACAAGACAACTCTCTCAGAGCATCTTGGTCATAATCAGTCTGAAAGCCTTTCCCTGCCCTAATCATGCAGGAAGATGGGAAATAGCAACTGCCAAGGAGGTTCAGGGTGCAAGGGATCTGCATGCACACAGAGGCCTGGGCTTTGACAAAAGGCCACACGTTCTCTGTCTTGTGGAGCATGAAAGCAAAATGAGTTTGGAAAAATATTTCCCAAAGTCTGCTTTGCACTGCCTTATCCTTGCAAAAACAGAAGTGATGAGAGCTAAAACCACTGGGATCCAATTTGGGGGGTCTCTGGGGGTCTGGGTGTGGGGGGAGAGGAGACAACCTTCAAAATATTGCAATTGTGCAATAATGTCAGAAGAATATTCTGAACGATATTACCAAAGGCCTTGTGTCTGGTAACGTCAGATGGAGAACACTGTATGGACAAAGATCTGGAAGAACACCGAGGACTGGACATATGGACACAGAAACATAGCTGGTCCCCAACAACAAGGAACAGCATTGAGTCACTTCCCTACTTCCATTCCTATGAAGATATCCTTCAGAAAGTGCTAGCAGAGCTAAGGGTTGACTCTAAATGCACAGGAATACATGTATATTAGTGTGCTAATAATTTATAATACCTATTTGGTACACTTAGTTTCGAATTGTCTTCACTGGGTACATAATAATTGTTTAGTTGATTCATTTTGTCACCTTAATAAAGTTGGAAGTAACCATTTAGCTCCTATTAAGATTAGCAAGTTAAAATAACCCCTTCACGGAAGACCACTCAATGGGTAAAGCATCTACCCTGCAAAGCTGAGGTCATGAGTTTGATCTTGGCGCCATCACATGTGTCCAATACAATTCTGGCAGCTTTACTGCTTCTGTCTAGCCCCTGTATTGCTTCTGATCCCTAGTGCCACAAAGCAATTTGCAGCCCCACTGCAATCAGGTGTGTCTTTACACCACAACTAACAGATCCAAGCCCTGGCAAGCAGCACAACTCACCAGTTGTCCTATTCACTGTGGCCAGGTGTGATACACCTGCCTGGTAAGCACCACAGTCAAGATTACAAATAACCTAATGAGCATGCATAACTCCAGTGAGCACTATAACTCAAACACATGAACCGTGTAACGGGTGTGCGTACAACTAACAATCACCACCCCAGTCCCCACAACAACAGAGGGGAAGCAGGGGAGGTTTCACACATCATTTCCTGAACCAGAGCCCCATCATCGACATGATTCTGGGGGCCAAACTGAGCTTAAGTTGGGCCTTTTTTTTTGCATTCACATGATGCTAATATAATAATCATCTGTTCAAGGAAGGAAGGAGAGTCTACAAGAAGCCAGTTATACAGGAGCATGTGCAAGGAGGAGCTGGGGTTGATTTGCACAGACTCATCATCGTGAACTTGGAGCTGGGGTGTGCCAGGCTGAACTAACAGCTGTACTTCTAATGACCCCCCAAAGCACCCACATAATGCCAAGAAATCATGTAGTATCTGGAGAAGTAGCAAAGTTCAGATAAGTGCTTTCTCAGTAAATGGCATTTAAGTTGAAACAAGGAAAGGATTACTGAGAATTGATCTGGCAATGAAAACCAAAACTTAATTTCCAGGAAAAGGTTTGACTGATGTCAATTCCTTTTTCGGGGAAAACAAAGACTAATACATATAATCCACTGATTTATAATAAGAAAATTATTTCACAGGTAATTTTTTTAATGAAGCAGTATTTTGTAATTACATTACTACCTATACTCTGTAAATATTTGTCTAATTACAAAATTTTAAAAGAACACTGAATAGTTCAGTAATTTATTTAGGGTTCATGAAGTAATAATTTTTGAAAGTTTGCTTGTAAATTTCCTGCATCAGAATAAGTACTTGTTAAAATTGTCAACTTCTAGGCTCTGCCTTAAGTTCATAGGATCAAAAACTCTGAGTTGGCAGCAGTATCTGATTATCTACCAGTAACCTAAAGAAAACTTCTAAGCTAACAATTAAAATCACTCCTATGAAAAATGATTGAGGGTCAATGCCATTGCTGAGCGTGAGTCACTTTTTAATTTATACTTATAATTTCTATAAGTGCTAAACAATTTCTACTGGTTTGCTGACATCATTTTAAAAATATCTTCTAGGGGGCACCAAATAAAGGGAGTTTGGAGGATCCTCCCAGGAGGGAAGATGCATGTTGAAAGTAGACTATGGACTGAACATGTTTGCCACTCAATGCCTCTTTTGCAGACCATAACACCCCCAAAAAGAGGGAGAACACAAGGGATTGCCCTGCCACAGAGGCAGGGTGGGATGAGGGGAATGGGGCTGGGCGGGATATTATCCATGGTGGTGGGAAGTGGGCACTGATGAAGGGATGGGTATTTGATCATTGTATAATCGAAACCCAAGCACAAAAAATTGTAAATCTACAACTGTACTTCATGGTGTTTCACTAATAAAAAGAAAAAAAAGTATCTTCTAAATATTTCCATCAATATGAAGGAAACAGTAGAAAATATATTTATATGTCCATCCAAATGCATCTGATGTATTAAACAATGGCTAGGTTTAAGTCTTAAACTACTCTATAATTATTTCAACATTCCATGGTAGGAGGATCAAGCAAGTTGATTTGTTATGTAATTCATGTCTAGGGACCCCTAAGAAGAATGAGCTGTTTTGTGGAGTGCTGGTTATGAGTAATGCCTACTTAAAGGGTATTAGTGGTGTCAGTAACATTTTCTGTATGTTACAGGTTCATTTTGTAAGCATGCTCTTGGGCTGTGAGTAGCCTTCTGGGGCCCGAAAGATAAGCTGAGAACAGTAAAACACCTTGGTGGTTTTCATATATTAGTACTTCTCAGTTACAAGAAGGCAGAGAATCCTAAGCCGCCACAACACACAGAAGCAACAGGATATTCTATTTTTTCCTACAGAAATTTTTCATATCTGTTAAAAAAATGACATTTTGGGGTAAGTTAATTAATATTGGCTGGAGTGCAATGCCTTGGTCCTGAGTTTGATCCTGAAACCAGGGAGTGCCCCAAGCACTGACAGGAGTAGTTCTGCTGACCCCAGGACTCCTGGACCAAGTCCCACATGGGCCAAGCAGTGAACCTTCAAAGCAGAGAGTGCTGGACCTGAAGTCACGGAGCACTTCCTGAGATGACCTACATCACCCTCCACACACAGACGTGCATGCACTTACACACACACACACACACACACACACACACACTCAAATTAGTATTTCCAAACACTGCATGATAAAAATAAATCTATAAAGCAAATCAAGACAATACTTGTGATTCAGAATTAAATTGCTAAAGTTATTCTTCAAAGAGGTTATTCTCTTTGTAAGCATGCTCTTGGGCTGTGAGTAGCCCAAGAGATCCAAGACATGCCATCTACTCTACTGTACCCTTTACCCTAACAGCTCAAACATTTGTTCCTTCCAGGAGAAACTGGAGTCTGCCCATGCTCAGCTGATCAGCCTCTGATGTAAAGCTGCATCTAATGCCACATAGCTTCCTGAGGAAGAAAATGAGCAGCTTCAGACATAGAAGAGCTAGTGAGGGGTTGGGGGGGGGCACATGATTTTCTCCATCAGAGAGTCTCTCTAACTTCCTGCCCCCCATGAACCAGTACACACAAGAGGCATCACCAGCTGCTAGACGGAAGTGACCTTGGTGATGGGCAGAAGGTGAAATGGTTACAGACCATGGGCAGGAAGAATAAGCTGAGCAGCTGGATATGCCCTTGTGCCATCTGGATGACCCAGCTGCAAAGGCTCGGTGTGAGGAGACGGAGGGGTGAGCAATGGGACGCAAAGGGAGAACCATCTGGCTCTTAGGATTCAAACTGTCCAGAGTACACACCCTGAGTACAGAACCCCTCCCCTCACAGGAGGGAGGAAGCAGAAGCACAAAGGAAAGGCACTTCCTTCATAGTGCAAATAACATTTTGAAAGGAGGAACCAGTCAGTGGATGAAAAGGAGCAAAGAAGCATGATTGAGTGTCAGCAAAGACAGGAAGCAAAGGTGTAAGTTCTAAAAGCTGCCCTTGGCAAAAACGCTCCAGCATGGGTTCAATAAATACTGGCACTTCCTCAATGAAAAATACCCATTCCACTGGAGGGAACACTCTGGGGATGACGCCACGGTCTCAATGCAAATGCAGACGGTGTCAGAGGGGAGGAGGCCATGATGGTCCAGGTGACCTAAGAAAGATGTGTGTTTCTCTAAAGCAAATGCAGGAATGAAGGCCCTGCCAGGCTTTCTCAGTGCTCATACAACCAGGCTGACCATCTCGGTCTGAACATTTAATACTCAGAGGATAAGAGATTCCATGAATACATGGAATGCCGACAGGAATGCTTCGGGGGCAACAGGGGAGCTTACAAATGTACAAGAACAGAGGGAAGGAGCACAGACACACGAGCAAAATATACTACATATGCTCTCAACTGGCTGACTCTATAAGACAGCCTCAGTTTTCCGGGTTCTGTGTCTTGGGCTCCAGATTTTTTGAGGATCAGCAGGCTTCAGTGGCAAGGGGCCACTTTGTGATAAGGGCCACACAGGGGAAGATGATGGGGTTGTACAAGATTCTGTTTCACTTGAAAATGAAGGAACCTCTCTCCATATGAGACAGGGGCACTCCTCTCCTCTCCAATGAGCACCCAACACTAGTGCTCTCCACTGCCAGTCACAAACAAGCTCTTTGTCAACAAAATCACAACCAAGGCGGTGACTAAAGCAAGTCAGACTCTGGTTGAAAGGATGTGCATGTTTGCAACACAATAGCCAGAATTCGGATAAAAACTGGAGTGCCTGAAAACAGATGACTGGTTAAAGAAACTTTGGTAAATCTACACAATGGAATACTATGCAGCTGTTAGGAGAGATGAAGTCATGAAATTTGCTTATAAGTGGATTGACATGAAAAGTACTGTGCTAAGTGAAATGAGTCAGAAAAAGAGGGACAGACATAGGACTGTACTCATTTGTGGAATATAAAATAACATATTATGACACTCAAGGACAGTAGACACAAGAGCCAGGAATATTGTCCCATAGTTGGAAGCCTGCTTCATGATCTGGGGGAGAAGTCACCTGGAATAGAGAAGGGATCACTAAGTGAATGATGGTAGGAGGAATAGTTCGGGATGGGAGATGTGTGTTGAAAGTAGATAAAGGACCAAACATGATAACCTCTCAGTATCTGTATTGCAAACCATAATAATAATATTGCAAACCATAATGCCCAAAATTAGAGAGAGTATGGGCGAAATTTTCTGCCATGGAGGCAGGGGGAAGGTTGGAAAGTGGGGGGTGGTATACTAGAAACACTGGTAGGGTGGTAGGGAATGTGCACTGGTGGAGGGATGGGTGTTTGATCATTGCACGATTGAATCTCAAACATGAAAGCCTGTAACTATACCTCACAGCGATTTAAATAAATAAATAAATAAATAAATAAATAAATAAAGGATGTGCATGTGTGGTGAAGGAGAAAGTCACAGGGCTCTGGCCCCTGACAAGATCCAGGGGATGTGGCAAGTTTGCCATGAGATGTCTTCTCTGGATTCTAGTTTGCTCACTCCCGAAATGAATCTAACCAGAGTCTTAAACTCTCCTTTGATCTCTAAATCTCAGTAAGTCCTTCCAAACAAAGAGCAAGCTAGAATCCATCCTGATGCCTAACATAGACGGTCTTTCTCGGGGATGTGTTAGTAAAAGTAATTCATAAAATCACACAGGGGAAGTATGTGGTTCTGGCACCGTGGGAACGAGAGAAGTGTTTTAGAACATGTTTCAACTACCATATCATCAGAAAACCCCGCAGACTCATCTGGTAAGAGTCTTTCCTGTAATTTCAAAAATATCTATTTTATGGAAGACAGTTAAGGGGAGAAAAGACATTAGAGCATCTATTTCTCGGCACTTGAGACTGTCGATTTGTTTTGCCAGGTGTAGAACAGCTTGAATTTGGTTAAACTAATTCAACAAAAGCAATTAGCTTTTCGATTTCGAAATTCTGCCAAGAACACACCCTAAAATATCGTTGGAGGGGACACTCCGATTTATAGACCACAGAAGCAGGATTGTTGGAATAAAGGCTCCTACATTCAAAGAAATATTATCAATGGGGCTGGTTTATAATTTATCGGCTAATTTAAGCAAAATTCAATTAATGACACTTACAAATATGCATGCTAAGAAAACCCATTTGCTCCTTCCAGCTCCAAGATTTACAACGTGATACATTTTCTCTCTGCTTCTTGCTGTCACATTATAGATACATGGTCTGGATGTATTATTTCAATTTGAACTATCCCAAACTCCTTGCAGCAATACTGTGTGATAATGATTTCCTGGTAGCAGCCTTAGACTGAGGGATATTAGTGGAAAGAAACACAGCTGGAGGGCATCTTTGGGGGTGGCGGGTGTTTTACCTCTAGCTTTCTATGTTGCTTCCATTAACTAAAACCTCCTTTGCTGTAGACCTAAACAAACAAAACAATTTAAAAAAAGATGCCAGAGGAATATTTCCTTACATTACTTGCGATTCGAAACCTCCTTCACAGCATCCCAGAACACTAGGTATGTGTTAACACATGCCAGTTATAATCAGACCCCCTGCAGAGCAATGAAGTCTGGACTCCATAGCTGGGGACATATGGAACGGGGTTGGATAAGGATGGGAGGATGGGAAATTCTTCTGCACAACCCCTCCCATCGCAAAGGCTCCTCGCTGCCATTCAAGGCTGGAGTCCCTCTCAATTTTTCCTAACTGGTGCTTCTTGGTTTCATACTTGTTATCTTAACTTGGAGCTACCCGGATGACACATCGGCTTAGAGTTCTCTTATTCAAACAGCTAATAGAGTGAGCTACTATAATCGAGTGTGATTATGTGCCAGATATAGCCAGTAAAGGGACTTTAATTCTCCTAACAAAAGTCAGTGGTGGGCATTACTGGCTTCACATGAGACAAGGAGACACTAATTGAACAGGGCGGGAGCTCACACCATTGTGACATAGCCTTGCAGCTAGGGCCGGCCATGAAGAAGTGTGTTCTTGGACACCCCACGTCCTGGTACCAGCTGGTTGATCAGGAAGGCATATTCCACTATTAGTAAAGCAAATTATAATTGATAGCAAATGAATTTAATATGTGTGTGTCTGTTTAGCCTTTGGCCTCCCAAACACACAAACACACACACACACACACACACACACACACACACACACACAGAGCCAATGTGCAGCACAATAGCTTACCCACTGTCTTCTCTCTACACACGTAGCTCTCTCCTGACTTGAGATTTTTTTTCACATACTATTTTACCAGCACCAGCATCACCAGTTTACTTTCCTCAAGACACCTGCCAATTCCTGAGCTACACTGCCCGTCCCAGACCGTCATAACTCACTTCACAGAATATAGTCATATCATGCTCTCCCAGTTGATAGGTGGAAGACACCCTATAGCTTTCTGCATTAAAGATCAGCTTAGCTTTGATGTTGTGACTTTATGACTTCACGAGCATCAAAATTTCACCGACTGTTTCCCAAAATGCCCTGCACCCTTAGTACTGCAAGGATCCAGGCAGGTAGGTGCAGTGACAGCACTCACTAAGGTATGGTTGTGCTATTGGTTCACTTAAAGGGGACTTTAGGGGGCAGCTGAAGGAGATTTTTTTTTCTGGAAAGGTAGTTGTAGGTTAAATAAATTTGTGGCCTCTGTATTTTAGACTATGCTGATAGGAAATTATACTGGTGCATTAATTATGCCAGGAATGCCAATTTCTGAGCATAGAATATATGCATGATCTTATAATAACTGACTACATGCTTGCTTATTTATTTATTGGTGTTGGGGAGATGCCTGGTTTCATTTAGAGTTTAGTCTGGGCTCTGAGCTCAGAGATGACTCCTGGAGGGCTTCACGGGTCTTATGAGGTAATGGGGATCACACCCTGGCCTGGCTTGTGCAAGGCTAGCCCTCTACTCACTCTCTATCTTTCCTGACTATTTATATCTAATTTTCTCCTTCCATTTCAAACATATTCTTCCCCACCCAGCTTTCTTTCCCTGAAGGCAACCGACTTTGCAAATGCAAATCACATTTCCTCGGAGCATTCTACAATCAAATGCCTCAGACCAAAATTAGACTATTATTTGTCTCTCAAAGAAATAATGATGCAACACCCGGATCAGTGACAGCATTTTCTTCAGTACTGTTGCGAGTGCATTTCTTCCAGGATATCTTTAAGAAGACCTTATTTGTATTTGTTTTACAAAATCAAGTCTCCATTGCAATCACAGTGAGTAGCAGTTCTACTTTGAGGACAAGTACAGTATGATGAGACACTGTTCAGTAATTTATAGCTACTACCTTTAGCCCTGCCCCTCTCTGAACACATACAGAGAAAATCTTGGATTTTCAATCATGAGTTTGGGCTGGAATTATATTAAGTGCTTTCAGTTATATGGTAAGTATTTGTTGGAATTCAATGAAGTGGGACCCACTCAATTGGAGTTTGTCCTCTATGTTTATTAGACAGAAATGTCTCCAATTTGTGCCATGGAGGTGTGGACATTGCCCCCCTTCCCCGCACTCCAATTGTCAAGAATAATCCCCCAATCCCTCAGCAAATATGAGAGAGAAAACAGAAGTTCTATGTGTCCAGAGGGAAGGAAGTTATTAAGCTCTTCAAGCAGGGGTGTCAAAGTTGGGACAGCCAAGGTCAGACTGAGTCTGCTAAATAGAAACCTGTGTGAGACTCCCAGGTCGCTGGCTGACCAGTAATAATTAGAACATGGCAAAATGCTTCAGATAACTGTGTTTCTTTTTTTTTTTTTCATGGAAATTCATTAAGAGCTGCATTTTCATGCCGGTCTAACTGAACTAGTCTGTGAGGTTTAGAGGGTTCTGGAAGCCAGGAGAGAATGGCAACAGGGACAAGGCTTCCCTCTGGCTTGTAGTTCTGGGTGATGCTCAGAAACAGTGCTCTAAGGTTAGTCTGCAGGCATGCACAAATACAAGCTAAAATAAATAAATAAATAAATAAATAAAAGCAGCATTCCAGAACTGGCTATAAGGTGAGTGACACGCTCAGTACCCAAGGAAAGAGATACACATGTTGGTTCTGCTCCTTCGATATTGGGCCATGGGGGTTGGGAGTGAGCAGGGTGGAGAGAAACTACAGCAGGTAGGGGGCTTGTCTTGCTCACAGCAGACCTGACATCAATCCCCAGCACCGCATAGGATACCCTGAGCCCCACCGTGAATGATTTCTGAGCACAGAAACCAGAGTAAGTCCTGTGTACCACCAAGCCTAACCCCCAAAACAAAATAAACCAAAAAAACATCAGGCAAGAAAATGAAATGTCAAATGGCTACAGTGCCCTAGGTTGGAGCACTCCCTGCCCTTCACTGACAGACACTCTGAGAAGAATGACAGAGGAACACCTTAAGGCTCTTAAGGCTCGGGGTTCGGCTTGGTTACATTCATACTCAGCACCCGCCAACCTTCTCTCAGTTATAAAGGGCATAGCACTTCACTGTCCTAGGGGACAGAGCCCAGAAAAAAATTCCTTTTGACTTTCTTTTCTCTTTCAAATATTGAAGATACTTTCTATATGTTTTGCCACTTTGGAGAAGAAGTTGGCTACAACGAATATTCTCAGACTCCATGGAGCACGGCTAGAACTTCTAAGAGCCTTTTCTTTAATACACAGTCACTTGGTGTCACTTAAGAAAAAATTTCTGACATACCACCAAACAACAAATGGTTATTATCATTTGTTTTCATAAGTCAATGTCCGGGGACCAGAGAAACAAATCGGCACACTAAACAGAGAGTAAGAGAGATGATTTAGGTAAATGTCAGTTCTTTAAAAGCCACAGACATCAATTTAATGAAAGGCCAAAGAGAAACAGATGAAGGATAAAGACTGGAGAAACTACTACAATACTGAGAAGGAATTCATTCAAACTAGAAGTCACATTGTGTTTATTTTACCAATAATATTGTCATAGTCTAAAAGAATCACAAAACTAGTTTCAGAATTTGTGGGACAAACTCCCTGAGAGAATATCAAGTTACCATGATATATTATGTTTATTTACCATGGTCACGAAGAATTCAGGTCTAGCCTCAATCTAATGAAGACAGTATATAAGGGCATCCAAAAAAAAAAAAAAGCAGGACATGTTTGGGGAGCAGAGTGCTGGGAACAGATCTTGGCCCGGGTTTTCTTAATGTGTATATAATTTTCTGCTTTACTATCCCAAATACAGTTGTTAACCAGGGATTAACAATATCAAAATAGTCTTCCAATCTCAAAAAAGATTTTTTATAAGACTCAAATGTGAGAATATAAAAGAACACAGCTTGACATCAACAAAATACAAAGTCAGGAGCAGGTTTTGCTATGTTAGCACTTTTTTATTTTACTATATTTGATTGTAGTCTCTAGAACTTATAGTTCTGACAATGGTCGGGTCCCCAGGGCAACTGTTTTCCTTCGCCAATGACTTGGTGATCATGTTCTACTCTCTGCCTCCTCCCTGTCATATTAAGCTCAGTTCTGTAAATTCACGTTCTTTCGCGTTTGCCATTTGTTATTTTCCTACTGTCACTGTCACTGTCCTCCCGTTGTTCATTGATTTGTTTGAGCGGGCCCAGTAATGTCTCCATTGTGAGACTTGTTGCTACTGTGTTTGTCATAGCAAATATGTGATGTGTAGCTTTCCAGACTATGCAGGGCTGAGAGGGGCGGAGGAGTCCAACCTGGATCAGCTGGTTTGGCCGTATGCAAGGCAAACACCCTTCCGCTGTGCTGTTGTGAGATTATTTTGAATAAGTCACAATCCTTCTTACTAACTTCACTCGGCATGATACCTTCCGGTTCCATTCACACAGTGGCAAATACCACAAAGAAAAATTTTTTAAAAGTAGACTATAGACCAAACATGATTGCCACCCATTGCCTCTTTTGCAAACCACAACACCCAAGAGAAGAGAGAGAACAAAAGGGAATGCCCTGCCACAGAGGCAGGGTGGGATGGGGAGATAGGGGTGGGGCTGGGGGTGGGAGGGATACTAGATCCATGGTGGTGGAAAATGGATGGACACTGGTGGAGGGATGGGCATTTGATCATTGTATAATTGAAACCCAAGCACAAAAATTTGTAAGTCTACAACTGTATCTCATGGTGTCTCACTAATAAAAAAAATTAAAAAATGATAAATTCAATAGAGACAGAGAAATCATTTGACAAGACCTAACACCCTTTCATGATAAAAACTCCCAATAATATGGGGATAAAGAACTTTCCTCAATATGATAGTAACTTTTGACTAAGAACACTAAGGGAAAGAAAAGACTATGCAATCTCAGGACAAACTTCGATATCAAGTTTAGTGTATATATGCATATGAATTTAATGGATGCACGACACTGAATTATAAGCCTGTCCATAAATATGTGTACGCATACATACAAATATATGAAGGTGCATAGATACACACAGACGTGATTCTATATATGATTGTATATATCAAACGACACACGTGTTCATCATATACTCAGATATTTTAAGTTTCAAATGGAGATGATAAGCACAGGTACTGAAAGGAACATCAAATAACTGCAATTTTTTTGATTAAGTACTTATTAGAACATTTGACATATTCATAGAAGAGATGCTTCATAAGCAAGAAAAATAATAATGTCCTCAAATTGTAATTTTTTCACACTTTTTGAAAGTTCTTTTCTAAACACGATCTTCTTCTGCATCTATGTAATGCATTATTATATAGCGGTTCATAATAAATATTGTATAATTTAATGGGTGAACTTTGAATTAATCTATTTCCCTTCATAAATATTTCATTAAAATAATATTTCTTTTAAAGAGTACTAAGAGTGTTTAATGCAATATTGTTTAAAAGTCTTCCACAACCTGGGGATACAGTTCAATGGTGAATCACAAGGTTCACAAGTGTGAGGTCCCAAATTTGATCCCCTACTCTGTAGGGAAAAATGTATTTCTGATTATTTGGATAT
The DNA here is from genome assembly GCF_029834395.1 of Sorex fumeus. Lineage (NCBI taxonomy): Eukaryota > Metazoa > Chordata > Mammalia > Eulipotyphla > Soricidae > Sorex > Sorex fumeus. The sequence goes on along the minus strand of NW_026606149.1, from coordinate 1,836,225 downwards.
ATGGGAAAAGGGAATGAGAAGTAGAAGTGAATGCAAAACCCAAGTGTATTTCAGGCTCCTTGTTTGAACTCTTCACCCTGAAAGGGTGAAGCTTTAAATAGAAGCATTCTCCAGGGAGCCGTTAAACTTTACAGGCTTCACCATCAAGCATGTTCAAGAACTTGTTCTCCTCAACTACCTTCTCCCTTTATAGATTTGAGTGTTCCGTTATAAGGAACAGCTTCATGTGAATATCCCTCAGGCAGCTTGAAAGTCAGCACTGCCCAAGGGCAAGTGAATTTGATATTTCCTGTCATGAGCCTGAAGCACAGAGTTCGCCTTCATTGTGCAGTGCACCTTTGGTCATGCTGCTGAAGCAACGGTAAAGGTTAATATGATGGACAGAGTTTCTTCCCCTCCTCGGGATCTTCCCAATAGTCAACTCAACACTTCGCTGTTGGGCATAATGTAACAACTCAACTTCCCAGGTAACTGTTAACACAGTTCATCCTTTTATCTTCAGCCCCTTGACTGGAGTTCAAGTCCCTTCCCATCCTGCCTGTGATGCTCAGCCGATATTAAACAGGCGTCCCCAATTTGGCCGACTTCAATTCTAAGCCCTTTGACTCTTGTGGAGTTGGTCCTTCTAAAGCTCAAATGTCTCTAAGATCATGGCCCCTGTGTTCCAAAAAACAAACACAAATATTCCTCTGCCAGAATATTCAACTTGCATGCTGTGACCCCAGTTCATGATTGCTTTGTCCTATTCTTTGGCTAGCTGAATCCCTTATAAATTATATTGTATCTATTTCCAGATCTTTGTATGGTTTACTCTTCAGGGACAACATAAAGCTCTCTCTTTCACCCCATTCATCCAGGGACCCCTTTCTTACCCTTCAAAGCTCAGCTTAAATATCAGCTCCCTTTCAAACATGTGTCTGCTATCCCAAGGCTGACCTGATGCCCTTTCCCTAATCTTTCATCACACATTTATGAAACTCTCTATCAGACAACACAGAGATCATGTCTGTTTCCTCATTATAATGTGACCTACAAGGGAACCAGAATGAACTTTTGCATATTTTTACGTCCAGAACATAGCCACATGGGTAGAGAGTAAAGATACTTCCTAAAGTGTTTGATCAAAGAGTAGAGTCATGCATGAGATATAAATAAAAATTTTGGCTATTATTTATTATAGGAACATTACAGATCATGAACAACTTCTGATTTTGTGCTTCCTTAACCCATCAGTTTGGTTTTCAATCAGTCATAGGGTCTTAAGCACAGGCACAATCTAAACTTGCACAGGGTGGGCCCATTCAGAGTAAATTCTTCATGGAAACCGGCTCTTCCTGAAATCTGGGAACTTGGTGAAGCAGGGATAAGACTCTTTCTTCCCATATAAACAATTTACTCTAATATTCTCTAAAACTAAACAGAGATCTGGGAAATGGTATCATAAGACAGGTTTGATCAGGAATGATTTTAAGAGGCTACTATCCATTGTTCATCGATTTCCTCGAGCGGGCCCAGTAACATCTCCATTGTGAGACTTGTTGCTACTGTGTTTGGTATATTGAATATGTCACGGGGAGCTTGCCAGGCTTAGCCATGCGGGCAATATACTCTGGGTAGCTTGCCGGGCTCTCCGAAAGGGGAGGAGGAATCAAACCCAGGTTGGCCGGGACCGGCCGCATGCAAGGCAAATGCCCTACCACTGTGCTATCACTCCAGCCCCTTAAGAAGCTACAAAACAATTTAATCAGCAGAGCAGACCAGCAGATGGCCCCAGTGAGCACTGAACGTCAAATAAGCATGGCTTATAGGTACCAATAAACTTCCCACCCAATGCAGTTAAGGTTCCTGCCTTTTCTTCTTTCTCCCATCCCTCTGCCCTTGCATGTATCCACCAGTCTCTTCATCCACAAATACATCCTTTCCCTTCCTTCCTACTCATTACTCCTTTGTCCCTTCTCTGTAGTTTCTTAATTTCAGAATGTGTGTGTGTTGTTTAGAATAAACGCATTCACTATTTCAGTGATGTTGACAAGCCTAAAGTGATTGACTGTTTTATATTTTTGATCTTTACCCCTCCTATGATTTGAGTCAGTAATGGAGAGCTTGCTAGAGCTCTAGGGAAGGGGCTCTCCATGGAAGAAGCATGTCAGCTGGGATTGACATTTTTTAAGGCTCAAGTTCAGTGTGTGTTGCTGGTGATTAATCCATATTGACTGAGTGAACTGCTAGTCAGGATATCTGCTAAAGCCCAAAACAGTGCTGAGATTTCTACTGCTAGAATTTACCTAATGAACCTGACCAGTTCCATATTTCAGTTCATTTCCAGTGTGTTGAAATGAAGACGGAATTCAGTAAAATTGCTGTGAAAACAATGAAGCTTCTCAGAGCCTGGGTCAGCCTTTCTACTTGCTGAATACTTAAAGCAAAATTTTAGTGCCTTATTTGACTAAAATCAATTCCCCTTTAAAGAAGTAAATATGGGGGCCGGAGCGATAACACAGCGGGTAGGGCATTTGCCTTGCAGGCGGTCGACCCGGGTTCGATTCCCAGCATCCCATATTCTCTCCCAAGCACTGTCAGGAATAATTTCTAAGTGCAGAGCCAGGAGTAACCCCTCTACATCACTGGGTGTGACCCAAAAAACAAAGCAAAACAAAAAAATTAAATATGATATACAATCTTCTCCACTCTTTAAAGTAACTGGGTACTTTTTATTTTTGCTTTTTGGGGGTAACACCTGGCAATGCGCAGGGGTTATTCCTGGCTCAGGCACTCAGGAATTACTTCTGGCGGTGCTGGGGGATTAAATGGGATGCTGGGAATCGAACCTGGGTTGGCCTCGTGCAAGACAAGTGCCCTATCTGCTGTGTTATTGCTCCAGCCCCGTAACTGGGACTTATGCTCTGAATTTTGCCAAGTTATTCAGAAAATAGATTGCCCACGAAGCTACCGAATAGTCTCAGTCTGCTTATAAAGTATACTTTCTTTACCCGTAAAATATATTTTAAAATTGACCAGAGAGATGCTCAAATGTAGGAAGATTGTAGTTCTGCAGAAGGTCCCAGGGCATATGTTGTAGGATAGGTGGCAAATACCATCTAAAGTATTGTTAAATTTAATCAATGTGATTCCAAGCCATCTCTACCAACAGTAGCTCTAGCAGGAAACAGCAGATACAATTTTGAAGTTCATAACCATGTCCCCTAAATCAAAATTTTAGCCATCCTTGTAGACCAATAAGCACCTAAGTGGATGTCCATAATTCAACAGATTTAAAGTATTAAATGTCCTGCAAGCAAAGCTTAGGGGAATTATGTGGGGTAAAATGAATTTAAGGGAATTATGTTAGGTAAAATGAGTCAGAAAAAAAAAAAACAAGTACTGGATGGTTTTATCTCTATGTGTAACACAGGATATAAAATAGATAAACGGACAGAAAAACTAGAGAACCTTGATTTAAAAAAAAAAAGTTATAGTTACCTGAGAAGGGAGAAGGAAGGGAAGGTCGGGAAAGGATATGCAAAAATAAAAGACTCTTCATATATTCATTTATGCGCCTATCAAATTTCTGCTAAAATTAAAAATGCATCATCTTGGATATAATTTTCCTCAGTATTTTATGCATATTTACAACTTGCAGAGTCACTAACCATTGCTAATAAAAATGACTCATTCGCTGTGGTAAAAACCTGTACAAAAGTGGTGTTTTAGGTCAGAATAGTGGACATAAAACCAAAATATCATCTGACCCAAGGAGTTTCCACCCTTGAAGCTACACCTTTACAATATCCTTTTGTACCAAAACCCCGCCATTTTTGAGGAGCCTATTAATACATTCAATTAAACATTTGGAGTATAACACATGACATGCTACACAGATGAGGATTTATATCAACTTAAAACTTAGCCTCATGTTTGCATAGTTTTTTCATAACTGGGAAGAGGGTATGAGAGTATAACGGGCTTACATTTGGTCCAACGTCCAAAAGAAGTTCAGATATGTTTATTATATATATACATACATATACATTGCTCGAGCGGGCCCAGTAACGTCTCCATTGGAGACTTTGTTGTTACTGTGTCTGGGATATCGAATACTCTCGGTAGCTTGCCGGGCTCTCCGAGAGGGGCGGAGGAATCGAACTCGGGTCGGCCATGTACATATACATATACATATATTTATAGAGATACAAAGCTTTAAAATTCATAGAACCCTTATTATCTCACTTTATGTCATCCTTTTAAGGAGATTAGGTATCCCTCCCAAAGTGGTTTTTATATTAAAATATTTAACTTGCAAAGGACTTCTCTTCAATCGCCATGATACAATCAAGTAAATTTACTATAGAAATACAAGCTGAACGTGTGTTATATGTAACAGTGAAAGTCGCATCATTACCAATGCGTGCTACAGTCACATTAATGAGGAACTTCAGCACAAATTTATGACCACACTGTACTTTATGCCAGATCCTACCTCAGCTTAAATAAACATGGATGCTGAATGCCAATTCCTAAGAAACTGCTGGTTGAAATGAATACTACAATTAGTTATGACACACTTTCAAATGAAGTCTCAGTATCTAAGTAGAATATTGTTACAAAGCTTCAGTTCTACTATTTCTGATGAAAACCTTAGTTCTGTTTTTAAAATGTTTGCTTTTGTTCTAATCTTTGTTTAGTTTCCTTGTAATAAAAGTGATGTCTTCTATTTAAAAGCCAATGTCACTAGGAAAATGACATATATTAAGTTTCCCTAAACACCGTTAGATACAATTCTCATTAAGTTTTACTTTTTTATTTTCAAGAATCTTAAGATTTCCTCTACATTATCTACTCATCAGGCATGACTGTACTAAACTGCACAGAGCATAATATATAATCTTCTTGACCAAACAGAAGGGTTAAAGAAACTGATTCAGATTTCTTTCTGTCTACAAAGAACTAAACATTTGCCTTTGATCTCAAAATTATCTATGTATATATAATTAATCTATATAAATAAAAAATATATATTTTACAAGGCATGTTATATGATTTGTGTCAATGTTTGTACATGTTATAGTTTTCTAGTCATTTCATACAAATTATGTTAGAGACAGTAAACTGAATTCGATCAGACAACTGTAGAACAACAAATATAGCAACACAAAAATATCTGTTGTAATGAAAAGATATCTGTTGTAACAAAGATGCCCCCCCCCCCCCCGGCCGACCAAACGCTCACCATGTTGTCAGACACCAAATCCTGCCAGCTCTGGAGAATCTCTCCAGAGGTTACTTCCAAAGACATTATTTCTTACAGCACAGTTCCGCTCCAGTTAGTACAGCCACTGACACTTCCCTACCAGGAGTTATGACCTCATTCCCTTTCTTTCTGCTCTTCTAGACCTGCTCACTCGCACCCAACCCGGCTGGCTCATTGGATCTATCTCCTCTCTCAGATCAGGGCACTCTTCCTAGGAGTCTTGGCACTTGCTGTATCCTCTGCTTAAAATGTTAAACTGGACTTTCTCCAGGGCTACCCCTCGCTCACTCTGTTCCCACCTCAACACTTCCAATAAAGCTAACCATCCTCTAGAAAATAATAAGATGAACTTAATTCAGTCTCTGGGTTCTACCCGGGATGTTTGATCTGAAATGTGACATTAAATCCTCAGAGATATCTGATGTGGGAATTGAACATCTTTCCAGAGACCCTTGGCAGTCTTTTATTTAGCTGTGCATTTCAGACTCAACTTTCCGTTGACTGCTTAATGGAAGATTTTTATAAAATGTTTGAAAAGAGAAATGCTAATTTAAATAATAAATGAGGTTAACAACATTAATTTTTTTCCTCTAAAATAGCATGAATAGGATCTGACCACACATATAAATTATATGCAAATATATGTAAATGTAAATACCATAACTATTTTTACCCTGAGCTTATAATATATTTGCATGTGATTTCTTGCTACAAATTCAGAGCTATTTCACTTGGGAAAAATAATGATGTGTTTACAAATCATCATGCTTCCAGCCATTTTTAAAAGGTGAGTACAGAAAGAAAGAAATACAATGCAGAATAAACAAATTTCATTCTTTTGGCATTTAATTTTTCTGTTTCCCTTCCTGTCTTCCCAATGGCTCTCTTTTCCTGACAAAACTTGCCACACCTGATGGTCACTAAGGAAGGGCAGGCCAGCTGTTCTCTTCAAACTGGACCAAAACCCTGTTCTCTAAGTGTGCTGATCACTAAAAGCTGATTTCTACTCGTAAATAAAAATGGAATTCCAGAGTGACCAAAAGTGGTAAAGGACCACATCCATTTCTACTTCATGAATGATTCTGCATCAATGGTTTTTCCTCTTTACTTGGGGCTGATTCTCATTACTTATGGTAGTTACGTCTTCAAATCAGCTTGCCACAACTTGTGCAAAGTCGAATTTATAGACACACTTCATCCCCCTAAGGAATATTTAAAACTTTGTGGGCCTCAGAACCCCAGACTTCACATCAGCACTACACCCAGGAGACATTTTAATTATCAAGATTACCAGCAAACAGCAAAGGACCACAGGAAGGACCACTCCATTCACTGCAATGGGGGGACAAGTCTCAGGTAAGAGAGCTGAAACAGGAAGTCAACCTTGTGCCACTGAAGTTGGTAATAAATGATGATCCAGGACATGCAGAATCTTTTCTGTTTTGTTCATGTCGAAATATGAACACAGACACCTAAATTTTAGCAGGTTCAGAAACCCAGGATGGGGTTAGGACGAACACCTCTATCGACTTTAGCACAAAGGATCTGCCTGAATTGTATTTGGACCGTCGCACCAAATACAATTCAGGCAGATTCAGAATAGGTTAGTCTGCTGTTACTAGGAAACTACACTCCACAAATAAATAAGGCAGAGGAAAAAAATAGACAATGAAGATAAATGAACAGTGTAAAAGTTGCAAAGCAAGAAAGAGCTCAGTGTAAATTGTGAAATCCATGTAATGTCACTGATACAGCAGCAACCTTTGTGAAAACAGCAGGACTTTCAGTTCACTGCCTGCAAACACATGACATAGGAGGCTGGCAAAAAGCATCAGATTGTTTCATGGCAACCATGTTCCTTGGCAACTGTATTTCTTGTAGGATGTTGAGTTTGAGTCATAAATGGTCATGGCATCCTAATTCTAGTTTATGAATATGAAAGTTAATCAGGTACCAGTACTAACCCTTAGCAGCCTTAGACAGAAATTCCTTCTAAAATACCAAGAGTCTGTTCACACACCCTATACCCATCCGGAGGCATTATTTGATATTTGTGTGTGTAAGATCCACTGATTTCTAAACGTATCGATAAGGATCCTCTGTAACTATCTTGGAGCCCAGAATTAGCGCAAGTGATTTCATGTACAAGATTTAGGGAAGGGAATCCCTTAATCCACTTCTCTGTCCTTTCAGAATCAGAAGAAGCAAGTCAATTAAGAGAGGTGAACTCACCTTTGATTTGGGGTAAATGAAAAACCTATTCCAAGCTTCCCTGAGAGTGAGGGCCTCTTTTGCCTTACCCACACATGAAGCACTAACTTTACAGATGTGCTCACTCTCAATTGTGCAAATTCTGATGTCAGAAAAAACCTGAAGGATGGCATATGTTTCTGGAATCAAAAATATACCCATTCTTGCAGTTTCTTCCATTTGAGTTTTGTAACTAGTCCTGTTGAGCTCAGGGCTATATGCTTTGGACTCAATATGGTATCAGTTCTCATGAAATAATGATGACAGTCATGTAGGTAACTAGAATTTGAATAGAATTTGGATGTAGTTCTGCACAGAGCAAATATATATATATATATTTGCCTCATTTACTCTGAAATATACAGATTAAAGTTGATAAATGTCTGATAACAAGTTTCAATGAGAAATGATCAGAGCTCAAACAAAAATGAGTAAAAGTGACCTAAGGAAAATGGTTACAAGCTAATGTATCCATGCATTACTAATTTCAGATGTACATTTAGCTACTGGACAAATATCAGAAGTACATATATACTAGTATCAGATGAATATTGCTAATATAAGATGTACATTTAATTACTATGGAATTAAGGTACCATAGTTTTATGGACACCTATTAAAAGTCAAAGAGCAGTTATACTTGGGGGTATGTGAGAACAGTAGACAGATTCTAATTTGAGTTCCCACCTCATACATGGTAGGGATATAGGAGAAAGATGACTGAAAATTATGGTTTCAGCCTGTGATGAAGTATGTGTGGGGCTGAGATATATATTCTCTCTTGTCATCTAGATATTTCTACTCGATAGATAAAACACAAATGCATCCATCTAAATGGCACATATACTCATCAAGATGAAGACTCTTTTCACCTATTGAATAGTCTCACTGTAGAATCTTAGGACAATCCACCTATAATCCTTTGTGTAAGGATTAACATTCATTTTATATAATAACCTTGCAGATTTTCAGAATCAAATGTATAAAATTTACCCTAACACTGAAGTGCCTCTCCTTGGAACATAGTAAAATTAGCTGCTTTCCTTTGTACATGAAGAAATGTTTACCAACAGAAGCATTTTGTTGACCTAATACTATAGAACTGCATCTAAGGAAGTTTTCTCCCTTTGTTTCACATATCATCAGATGCTACATTTCAACATCATTTCATTTTATTTATTTTAAAAATGAAAAACGGCATCTGGCTTTTTGCCCTTTGTTTTTCCTTTATTTCTACTTTACAATATCTTCTTATATAAACAAGTGTCTTTGCAAAGGCAGGTCTTAGAAGTCTGTCAATATTTCCAATATCAGCCTCCTATGCGATCTATTTGTGCCTTCTTAAGTTTATTTGAGTTGGCGAAATTTGGTTTAATGCCAGAGATCATGTAAGAGATGAGGTTTTTGCCTTGCCTGTGGCCTATCAAAGTTTGACCCCATAACACAAGGTGGCCGGAGCACTTCCAGGAGTCATTTATGAGCACAGAGCCCAGACCAGACTCCTGAGCACTGTTTTGTGTAACTCAAACACCCAACTGGAAAACACATACACACACACATTTAGTTTCCTGTCATTAATCTTTCCAATGACTTCAGTATTTGTTGATGCATATGTTAAATTACAATGAGTTATAGACTGCTTTTCCCCTCAAAATGTCAGTATCACTCTCCTCTATATGTTTTGCGAGCAGTGTTAATCAATTCTCAGTACTTGAACAAGATGTTAAAATGCTACCCTTTTGGGAACTAAAATGAATTCATCAAATGTAGTTTCTGGATTCAGAATTTAATGGAGTTCAGGATAGGTAAAGTCCAACAAGCTGTTTGAGCCAAACTTCAGACCAAATGAAGTTCTGACCTAAGGCATGGTCTTAAAAAAAGAAAGAAAGAAAATTAACTGAGAGATTAAGAAGCAATCCCATTTATCTAGTTCCATTAAGCATCACTTTCCCTCAGTAGAATTCTAATGGCTTCGGAATCTCTTTCCTCCTGTGTAAACCTCAAAAACACCAGTAGCTTTTACAGGTTATTTGAGTAATAAGTGTGTGTGTGTGTGTGTGTGTGTGTGTGTGTGTGTGTGTGTGCGCGCGCGCGTGTGTGTGTGTGTGTGTATGTGTACTGACCTTCCTTCAAATGTGTGATCTGACAAGCTGTTCTGCACAGCTTTAAAACTGATTTGACTCTAAATCTGTAAAATTTAAAACCTAAAAGCAGCATTCTTATATAGATTAGATATCAAGAATTACCTCTAAATAATTACTAAAATATATTATCAAGCCTTACTCAGTAATAGAGCTCTAGCCATCAAAGAGAACTGGTTGCAGAATTTGTTCTTACCCTCTCGTTTTATAAATATAACCACCACTGTTCTTCCTATTCAAGATAACTTCTAAAGTGTAATGCTCTGTACATTTCAAAGTACTATAGCAGATGTTACCTCTTGAAGGTTCTGAGTCTCTGACTACAACTTTGCAGATAGAGAGATCTGGCAAAGTGTCCCTTTTGATAGATGAGAGAACAAGGAAAGGTAATTTAAAGGACTTGTCTGTGGTCACGAAGTGTGCCAAGGTGATGAATCTTGTTTGGGTTTATCCTTGTTTTCTCCTCACACTAGAGGTTGTTTTAAAAATATGCTTCAAAGATCAAAAAGCTGACTCAGAGCAATTGTACAGTCATGATTGAATGCAGTAAAAGCATGTATCACCATTCAGAATAAATCCTTAGCTCATGAACAAAAAATTTCACATATATTTGTCCTAACAGCAGCAGTAGGTGAGGCCTATGACTAAACTTATTTTACAGATGATTAGATCCACTTACGATAAGAAAATATAAATCATTTCCAAGCGGAAATACTAAGTTTACAGAGTCAGATCTTCTGAGTCAGGAACCCCACTCGGGACTTCCTGTGTAGGCTAAACTTCCTTCCAGCCTTCCAGTGCACTGGCCCAAGTTATCAAGTCACTACCATTTGTACTGGGTCATAGGGTGAACATTTCTTAGCTGTTTAAAGATGATCATGTTGCAGCTAACTAATCTCAGTATTTCAAATTCCCAATGATGAAAAGCAAATCACCATAATTGTAAATTTTCTTCCATGTGGTATATTGTCCTCACTCCCTTTTATTTTTTAAATACTTCCCATCAAAAAACATAACATCAGCTATCTTGATCTTACAGAGGACATCCCAGTGAGCTTTAAGCTCACCTCTCTCCCTTACCCCCTCTTTCATTTTATTCTTATCTGCTTGGTTGATGGCACATTTTTTTGTTTATTTATTTTTGCTTTTGGGGTCATACCTAGTGATGTGTAGGGGTTACTCCTGGCTCTGTACTCAGAAATTTCTCCTGGCGGTGCATGGGGAGACCATATGGTATGCCAAGGATTGCACACAGGTGGGCTGCATGCAAGGCAAACACCCTTCCTACTGTACTGTCATTGCAGCCATAATGGGAGACTTTAAACCAGAATTTAAAAACTCTAGAAAGAGGAAGGCCTGTGATGCTGGGTTATTGGGTTGGCATAAAGATCACACGAAGCCCAGTGCCTCTGTCTTCAGGCTCTTCTACAAGAGACTGCAAATGAACATTCCTCTTTTGGTTTTATTCAGTGACAGTTTGGGGGTCATCCCTGGCTGTGTGCAGGCCTTCAGATTAGATCTATGCTCAGAGATCACTCCTGGTAGTGCCAGGGATTAAACCTGGGCCAGCTGTCTCACCACTGGACTATGCCTCTAGCCCTTATGTGAACCTTCCTGAGAAATGGTGGGAGGTTTAGACACACTCACTTGGAATCGCTGAGGAAACTGAGCTCTCTTGAGTCCGTCAGATTCAATAACTCAGAGGAAACCAGGGGCCGCTTCCATGGGTCACCACCTCTCCGTAGGAGGGCAAGAGGGTTTATAAAGCAAAACCTTGTTTTTCCTTTTCTAATTGTAAAACTAAATCAGATCACAGAGACTACAGTAGGAGGAAGAAGACCAAGTCACAATAGCCTATGGAGAAAGTTTTTACAATTGGGATGGAAGAAGAGACAAATATCAGCCTCCTCATTTACATCTATTTATTTATTTATTTATTTATCAATTTGTGGGAGGGGGGAGTAAACACTCTTTGGAGATATTTATTTTAGCTTTCCTGGTTCATTCCCAATTTTATCAGAGCTTCATTTAACTTTTTGACGAATTATTTGATGGCCACATCTTCTTAAGTCATGAACCCTGATTTTATTCACGACTGGGTTTCCCCAAACACTGGTAAAACTACTACAGACAACCACAGGCAAATAAAGGCTGCTTGCATTGTGATAGAATTAATGTGACGAGAAATGAAGATATTGATTTTTCTTTATCTGGAGTGATGAGTTGACTATGAAAATCTGCTATGACCATGGCACAGAGAGAGAAGCAAATCTTACCGTTTCACAAAACACAAACTAATATGAGAGGAGAATTCTAGAAATGATGGCATGAATGAAATACCAGGATTCTTTCACATTTTGGGGCATTTCCTTTTGTTTCAGCATAGTTTAGTTTGTTGGGGGCGAGGGCACACTAGGCAGTGTGCAGGGGCTATTCCTGGTTTTGTGCTCCGGGGCCCCTCCTGGCAGTGCTCAGGGGAACAAAAATGGTGCTGAAGTTCGAACCTGCAGCCTCCCATATGAAAGGCAAGCACCTTACCTCCTGTAATATCTCCCACGCCCGGGAGAATTTTCTGGAAATGGTAGAGGAATCCAAAATAGTGGTCTTCAAATATTTTCATAAGTAAATGTAATTCAGGCTTTGAAAAAAAAAATAAAAGCTGTCCTAAAATTCAACATCTTCCTAAGGTGAATTTTAAGTCCTTCAAAATTGCACAAATTTCTAGTACATTTGAAGAATATGTAATTGCAGCCTGATTCCTAGACATGGAAGCATGGCCCTTATTCAGGCACGTCACTGATACTAGAAACACACCTCCCCCTTCCTGCTCCTTTGAGTCTTCTCCGATGAATTACATCATTTGATCCACACAACAGTCTTGTGCAGTGAGTGTTGATATTTCTCTTTATAAGTGGATGAAATAAAATGTTATTTCCTCCATTGCAACTTTGGTAAATGTGTGTTAAGCCTACATGGCATTATTGTGTATGCTTCTACCACTGTGTAAACTCACACAAGAGGGGGCACAGCACACACACACAGCAGCGGTGGCTCTATCTCTCCCGCCGCCCGCGTTCCGTAGTCTCACCCTTCTCCCACCCGGGGAGGTCGATGGCGATGGTCGGGCGGAGGAAGGAAACGAGGGCCAGGCTGGTTGGTATTAGTAGCAGTTTATTTCATTCCTCTCTCCCCCTACACCAGTCTCTCTTGCCTGTCTCTGCTTCTGTCTCTGTTCCCTCTCTCCTTCTGTCTCTGCCCTCCTGCCCAATCTACAGTCTCCTTATATCTCTCTCCAAGAGGAATTGGGGAAACAATTACACATAGGTGCGGTCACAATCAATAGGGGTAGAAATCTTAGCCTCAGGGAAGGCCCCTCCTAGGACAGATCCTTCCTCAGCAGGAGGACCCACCCTAGAGCAGAATCCCCTGGGTGTGCCTCTCCTCTCCTTGTCCTACAAGCATATAAGACTATAATATAAATCATTTTATATGGATACAGTAAGAAATATCTTAAACTTATAGAATTGCTCTCCTAGGGCCATCTCGATCTCAGACTACAGTGCTCAGGCCAGATAGTCTTTCCCACCCCTAGCAGGATCCTAGTCTTGTCGTTACCTTTGGATCATGACAGTATTTGTCTATGATCAAACTCTTAACTTATAGTTAAGAATCGTGGCACCTTGGCCTGGCCCATTTCGCTGCCAGGGTAGCTCACCGCTTGCCCTGGGTCCATTCAGTCCCTCATCGGGACCCTGCTTTTGGGGTGTTAGGAACTAAGGGCAACTGAGGCTTAAGTCGAGAGAGCAGATGCCCGGGAGTGAATAATATTCAAAGCCAATCGAATCCTAAGTTACAAAGCATAATGTTAACGGTCTTCCTGTATCTATACAAAAAGGATATTACTTTAAGGTAAACTGTTCATAAGGCATAAGGAGAGGAGAAAGGCAATATTTCACTCATACATATAAAATCATAGGTTTCTGGGAAACTGATCTTACAAAACAAAATCTGATTAAGGGGAAAGCTGATTAACTGGGTGGGAAGGAGAGCATAGGGAAGACTATTTACATGTAAACACAATGGAAGTGGACGTGCCTCTGGAGCACTGTGATGGGTGCAACCAGATTGATGGGTGTAACCAGATTAATGGGTGTAACCAGATAAACCTAAGCTTCTTGTGGAAGGACAAAGCAATGTTACCCAACACTACCACAAGTAAGCTAAAGATCTGATCAGGGCCAGAGAGGTAGTAGACTGGCTAGAGCATTTGCTCTGAACACTGCCAACCTCTTAGATTCCCATGAACCCACTGGGAGTGACACCTGAGTTAGAACCAGGAGGAAGCCCTGAGTACCACCTGGTATGGCCCCAAAACCAAAAAAAGAAGAAAGAAAAAAAGAAAGAAAACAAAATGGGACCAAGCAAAAGGGATACTGTACAAAGATTTTCTGGATTTATAAGCTAGAAAAAAAATGTTCCTGAAAGTCTCTAGAACCCTTGAAATATGTTATTAGCTCCATCACACCTTCAGTAAATGTGTGTCAGGCTATCCATTTTTGAAGAAAAATATATAAATATAATATTTAGGCTTATTATTAATGATGCATGTCCATGTCTAGGCATGAGGATTCAGTTGGCGATACATATATCTGAGAATAAAATTATATGTGACAAGACCAAAATCATTTAAAGGATTTCTTTTTTTTATGCTCAAGTTTAAGAAATGCCATTTCTTTGCAAATCAATGAGAAAAACATGGCTTGGATGTTGGTTGAAACCCCTAAAGTAGCCTGAATTCTTTCGTCTTTAAAGTTTCCATTTTTCTCACTGGTCTCTAATCTGGGAACAAAGTTCAGACCAGGGTAGGGTGGAAAATCAGAGTCTATCAAAGTTCCCAGAGAATCTGAAGAAACAGAACTTAAATGTAGATCACAGGCCATAGACATCATGACGAGTGCAACACTGAGAAAAATAATCTATATTAGAAGATATTCATCATCTGAATATTAGTTCTCTGTTTTTAACATAAATTTCACTGCAGAATCTTAATTGAATCTGAAACAGAATGTGTTTCCTCCTCTGACCCTAATCCTGAATCCTCATCCATTTGTATTTATTTTCTATCATCAATTATACTCATGTTTCCAACAAATGATCTAATCAATGGGAAAAAAAAGTCTTGCTTCAGATCATTACGCTGCATACTGCTCGCTCAAATTCACTGAGCACAGCTGTTCTGCTACAGGTAAAAGTCTATTTGCAGGTGTTCTAATGATCAACCCAAACGATAACTTATCCATTGTAATAAAGCTTGTGTCTTTAATTTCAGCGTGAGCTCTATGCAATCATCACATCACATAACACAGATCTTTGTAAAAATGACTTTACAGAGCTGAATACCTGGGCATACTTAAGTGGCTTTATAGGCCCTGTATTCTTTATATACTCAATGCATTATTTTCTAAGATTACAAACAAGCTCTCACTATGTGCTCTACCACGTGCAAATTTCCATCTACTTTATTAGCAATCAAGAGTTTGAACCGACGGCTTGACTCTTCTTAGATATAACGAAAGTGATGCAGATGACTAAGACTCATCAGTATTTGCTTCTCCTGAACAAGCGAACTTTACCTAAACACATCTCTGTTATGATTCAGCTCAGAAAATTGCACGAATGGTATCAAGGATAGAGCTGATGTGAGATTCAGAAGAGATTTCTCAGATAGATTATGGGAAAGAAAATGCTGGCTTTTTATTTCTTTTTCATTTCAAAGAACCAACTGAAGAATATGCAATCTTTCACTCTCCACACATTCTGCTCTACTCTGGACCCTCCAATGACTCACAATCAGAAAAATCTAATTTAAGCCTGGTTTAACGAATTTCACGAATGATCACAGATCTTTCAAACTCACATCTGTTGAGCATTATGTACGTGTTGTCCAAAGCTTGATTGTGTGTTTTCAGTTAAATACCTTAAAATATGTCAGCATTTTAACTAAAAGAAGTAAACACTGGAAGGGGAGCATTCTTATCAGAAAATTGTGCACTGTGTACACACAAAATGTTCCGGAATGTTAATCATTTTAGTTCTTGTAATTACCATTCCTGTAACAGCCCCATTTTGAGTGATTTACTCTACTGCATTTATCCTACAGAAGACAAGGATCAGAGTCTAAGGAGAAACACAGATGGCTTCAGTGAACTAGCTTGCTCTACTTTCCACTGGCCTTTGCTTCATGTTTATATCCAATTCTTACCTGAGATCTAAGATAGGCTGAGTCAAACTTGATTAACATCCTGACCATTTTCTTTGCTCTAGTCTTTATCTACGGGATGACCTTCCCAGATGGTGCAATGGTGAGCCACCATGCAAAATCAGGCTAAGGAAGCCTTCCTTTCTGCCCAACTGAGTCAGGCCAAGCCCTGAGTCTGCAGAGCGCCCTGGAATATCACACTGTGAAGCAGGGTAGCACTGTAGTACTGTCTTCCCGTTGTTCATCAAGTTGCTCGAGTGGGCACCAGTAACGTCTCCATTGTGAGACGTGTTGCTACTATTTTTGGCATATTAAATACGCCATGAGGAGCTTGCCAGGCTCTGCCATGCGGGTGGGATACTCTCAGTAGCTTGCCGGGCTCTCCAAGAGGGGCGGAGGAATCGAACCTGGGTCGGCCACATGCAAGGCGAACACCCTACCCACTGTGTTATTGCTCCAAATCATGAAGCAGGGTAATTATAACTATCCCTTCATGTGTTGGATCCACCCATGAAGTGGCCAGTAGTCTTTCCCACTGGTTTAGAAATATTTTTATCAGTTGAAACTCTATAAGTTTAGTGACTATTTTATACACCAAAATATACAACTTTTAAAGAGTGTGATTTTTAAAACTTGAATGAAAGTCCTAAATATTTCTGTTGCAAATCCTCAATAGTTTGCTTATGTAGCATACCTTACTCTGAAAATGACTATTCTAGGCTTAATCATATTTATGGTGGTGAACAAATGTTATTTTATTTTTTTATTTAGTTTTGGGGGGCTAGTAGTATTCAGGGCTTACTCCTAACTCTGCACTCATGAATTACTGCTAGCAGGGCTCAGAGATACATGTGGTGCCGGGAATCAAATTCAGGTTAGCCCTATGCAAGGGAAGTATCTACCAGCTGTACTATCTCTCTGGTCCAAATGTCAATTTAGTCTTGCATGACTGCTTATTATTCTAACCATATTCAGTTTCAAGACTCGTTAAATTTCAGGAAGTAGCAACTCATGATTTCAAAGTCCTAAAAAACACATATTTTCATCTCCTTGAATCATGTCATTTTAAAGATAAAGGTTTCAAAGGCATATGTTCATGAAAGTGCTTGATAATATTTTAACTGAACTTGATGCTTATCAAAAAAAAACAAAATTTTTATAGACATAAAATGTCTTATACATTCTCTAAAATATTACTTTCTATTTTAGTCCGAGTTATTAGAAAATTGATGCTTTGATTTCTAATTGATTCCATCAGAAAATTGAAATTTTCAGCCTATATTTCAAGTTTAAGGAGCATTCTATGCATGCATCTGTAATACCTACACTGATGACAATGCCATGTGGCTTATAATAACGGCATGAACTCCTTTGCTTGTTTGTTTTGTTTTGGGGGACAAACACAGCGATTCTCAGGGGTTATTATACTCATGCCTTTGAATTCGGGGATGACTCCTGGCAGTGCCTGGTGGCTGGAGTAGGGGAGCATATGGGATGCTGGGGACCAAACCCCAGCTCAGTCTCAGGCAAGGCAAGTGTTCTATCCACTGTACTCTCTTCATCCCTAACAGCACAAGTTTTCTAAGGTTGCACTATTAACCATGAACTTAGTGATTGAAGTCAGTAGAAATTTATTACCTTTTAGTTCTGGTATCAGAAATTCTACATAATTTACAGTTCGCAGAGTTCGCACTGGGCTGAAACTAAGATGTCTAGATGGGAATCTGGAGAAAGATTCCCTTTCCTTGATGTTTTGAGCTTCTGCATGGGATTTGTTATGGAGAGCTTTATAAACTGGGACTTTATATTTCTTCAGACCATGGTAACTGATATAAGAACTCATATTAGTTTTCCTAAGTCTTCCAAACTGGCATTCTAATGCTTAGTCCCCGACTCTACTAATTTTACTTCCAAATGTATCCACTACATCCATCCCTAATTTAATGCTACCTCCTCTCTTAATTCAGAAGGCTTTTCTGAAGAATATATCATTACTGAATAGGAAATGGTACAGTTGTAGGCTCTAAAAATGAATCATTAGGAAGAACCATCATAGCCAAATCTTTTATCACATTAAATATAATTCTCTTCATTCTTTGGATTGCAACTTTTGAATACATTAAAATATAAGACACTAGATTACATTCTCTTGAGTTCATCTTAGCTGGTTGCATTAGTTTTTTTCCAAAATAATGTTTTATTTATCATTATAAAAAGGCTAAATATTTGTGGCAACCTTAGAATGCCAAACAGTCATTTACATATTGTAAGCAATGGAGGAGAAATCACTTATTCTCAGCACTAGATAAGCAGAAAACTTTCTTGAAATCCGAGACCGCAGAAAATATCACTAAATAGTGAAGTAAAAGAAAACAAAATCAATTTTCCTGCGGCAGCTTAAATTGATGTAGTCTTGAGAAACAAGATCAGTACAGAATGAAGGACATTACCTGGCCATGTTATAGACTGAACCCTGTCACACATTTCACACAAACACACTCCTCATTCTAAACCTGGACAATGACCTGAATAATGCATCCAATACCTCCCTCATTTACCACAAGCCACAAGGATAGCTTACATCAGTTCACACCCCCATCAAGATTTAAAACTTTTAGATATACTTCCTTCATCCGAGTAACTAAATCAAGTGCACCAAGACTTTATAGGTATGAATGATGATCTGTGCCACCACATTTGTAGTATTATTCTTGCTCAAATGGTACCATCCAAAATGGGCAGAAAAGGAAGCAACAGGTGAATAATGCAGACTGTGAACTAAAAGAACATCACTGAAGACTGACGAACTCTCTCAGGTGGAAAGGACCAGAGGGAGACACAAAAATGCAAGATGCGGTACTGGACTGGCTCCAATCAGAAAAAGTATCTCAGAAGCGATAAGTCTCAAGACCATCTGTTGATTAGGAAACGGCTTTTGACCAGCGCTAAATATGGTGTGGTCAAGAAAAAGAATGGCATTTGGGAAGTTCTGGAATAGTACTTTCAACTTAATTTTTAAGTCAAACTATTCCAAAATAAAGCCTTCAAATGAGGATGGAGAGAGAGAGAGAGAGAGAGAGAGAGAGAGAGAGAGAGAGAGAGAGAGAGAGAGAAGGGGGGATCAAGGTGCTTACCTTGCATGTAGTGGCAATCCCAGCAGCTTGGTATCGGACACTACATATATTCCCCTGAGAATGGCCAAGAATGACCCCTGAGTACTTTCAGGTGTGACCCCAAACCCGCATTTGTCTTTTTAACTACTTTGTGGCAGGGAGACATCGCAACAAGTGGGAGCATATATACTCCACGCCGGATCCCAGGGTTCTCTGAGCACCTTTGGGAGCAAGCCCTGGACCCAGAGCACCAGACGTAAGAGAACCCCCAGGACCGCTGGGTGTGGCACCTGAAACAGAACCTAAACCTTAGCCTATTTGATCTCCATTTCACAGATGAGAAAAATAGCAACATTTTATGTCCCACCCCATTGATCCAAACAAAGGGAAATTTAGCCGGCTAACCTCAGGTTTCTGCTTACTGATCCTTCTCCTATATAAAGCTTCCCCCAAGATAGTTTCAGAAGACTCTGGCCTACTTTCTGAGAGGATAATTCACCCTCTATCTCTGTCTTTCGCTTTGAAGATTATATAAAAAGGATTATGAAATCGCAGATTTCACCATCACAGAGCCAGATACCTAGCCTCCTCCGAGGGAGACTGCACAGACCCGTGAAGTCGCTCCTCTGCCTCGCCCACCTCCACAGCTGGAGAGTCGCTGCAGAATCGATGCTTTTCACTGCCATCTGCTTACCTGCTTGACTTATCAGCCAGACTGTGAATTTTATGAAGGAGAAAGAGTTTATTTTATAAATTTCTCCTGTCTGGCGCAACATGCCTCACGGAGCAGCACCTGATACATAGATAAAAAGGAGACGCGGGGGCAGGAAGTGAACATGGGGACGGGCTTGACGGCCTGTCAAAGAGAATTTGGAGGGTATCATATTAAGCATATGTATGCAAACGTCTGTATCTCTCCCATGATCATCATCGCACTGACAGGTGATCAATATGAATCATGAAAAATGATTAGAATAAAATTTACCCCAATGTAGTACTTATCTACATATGCTTAAACCAGCAAAGTCTCAGTGACTCTCCTGCCATTTCTCTTAATTCTGTCATTTATCTTTGAAAGTGATGGAGACGGATACAGATTCCATAAGCCCTACCAAAGAGAACTGCAAATAAATTTGGTCTTGCCATTCCAGTGCACTTGCTATCCAAAGGCCCCATATTATCATTTTAGTTGACATCTTCTCTTTTCCCTTCAGAAATCACTACAAAGGGATGGGGAGAGAATATGAGGGCTCTGGTACTTTCTTTGTATGCTGTTGACCAAGTCCAGTTGCTGGCACTGCATGGACCCCTGGGCACATCTGGGATTAACCCCTGAACACCAGAGTGGGGAGCAAACCCCCAAGAACTACAAGGTGTGACTCCAAAATGCAAGACCCTGCCAAGTGAACAGTTTTTACAATGTAAAATACAATTAGCATGACAGTTGCTGAATGTTTCCTTTCTTTTGACATCTGGCACCCAGTGGCTATGCTCAGAACTTCTGGTGCTGTGCTCAGGGATTACTCCTGGTGTGGCCCCAGGAGACCATGCGGGGCGCTTATGATTCAACCCAGGTTGAAGGCATGCAGGACAAATCCTGCCGGCTATTCTCTCTAGTCTCTGACTGCTTTTGTTTTTATGATTTTTTTAAATTGTTTCTTCTATCACCAGGCTGGAGAGATAGCATAGTGGGTAGGGTATCTGCCTTGCATGCGGCTGACCTGGGTTTGATTCCTCTGCACCTCTCGGAGAGCCCGGCAAGCTACCAAGAGTATCCCGCCCACACAGCAAAGCTTGGCAAGCTACCCGTGATGTATTTGATATGCCAAAAACAGTAACAGAAAGTCTAACAATGGAGATGTTACTGGTTCCCGCTCAAGAAAATTGATGACCAATTGGAGGACAGTGCTACAGTGCTTCTATCACCAAAATGATGAGCAAAGAAAGAGTGTATAAACATAGACATACTTTAAGGAAGTGTGTTCCTGAATAATTTTGACTGATACAGGTAGAGAATCAGAAAAGTCAAGTCTATCCAGAACATCTGTTTTGACTACTAAGACATTTCCATCCCTAGATCTGTCTCCTCAAGCTGGTGGCTGTGAAGTCTCACCTGATAAAGCCTTTGGTTATGACACCTTCACTGAGGGCTTCTGAGCACTGAGCAAAGGAGTCAAATGAAGCTGACCCATGATACCTTCTGTATTTTAGCAGCCAACACTGATACCTGACTGTCCTTACAGTGGAAAGGAGAATACATCAACTTCAAACGGTTGATCTGATGTGCAGAACAATGCATTTACTACTTGGTAATTCTGCTACAGTAACTAAAGATGCAAAAAATGGTGCCAAAAAGGTTTTTTTTCTTGGTGATTTTGAGGTGCTCTGTAGCAGTGCTAAGAACCATCTGGGCTTCTCTTCCTTCCAGGGAGGCGGTATGTGTTACAGAGGACGGACCCGAGGCCCTATCCCTGTGGGGTGTGTACCTCAGCCCTCTGAGTTATCTATCACAAAGCATTTCTAAAAATATATATTTGCTGCCTCCCACAGAACCTATCTATGCCCAAATTCTTTGGAAAACAACCACATATCCCACTTTTACTAGCAAAGTAGGGTAACAACATCAACAAGAGTCTTCTCTATTTATTCTGGTTAGAAATATAGTAGGGGGCTGGAGCGATAGCCCAGTGGGTAGGGCGTTTGCCTTGCACGTGGCCGACCTGGTTTCGATTCCCAGCATCCCATAGGGTCCCCTGAGCACCGCCAGGAGTAATTCCTGAGTGCAGAGCCAGTTCCCTGTTCATCGCCGGGTATGACCCATAAAGCAAATATATATATATATATATATATATATATATATATATATATATATGGAAAACAGGGCTTCTAGACATACACAGGGAACAAACCCAACATCATCTTTTCTTCCTGAGACGAACAACATCCTGAAAGTCCACTTCTGATGCTTGTTCTCCTCTGAAATCTACCAATCATAAATTTACTATGATGAACATGCTCTTCTCCCCACAATTAATACTGTGGATGCAATATCTTCATTTCTTGGTGCTAATAAAAAAATCCCCACCTACTTTGTAGTTCATAGGGTATTCCTTTTGAACACAACCCACTTTCTTTTCTGGAACTCTGAACACTCAGCTGGAGCCTTCAGAAGACCGAGAGGCCCTGGGTGAGATTTTGTGTTAACAGGAGAGATAATTAAGCACGTGGAGAGCACTTGGCGTGATGAGCACATGGGCGTGGAGAGAGCAGGGAGCACCCCACACGGCAGGTCTTTGGATTTGATTTGAATGGGGCTCCTAGTCATCAATTGTCTCTGAATGAGGAGGGAATAAAGGGGTGTCACGGAAAAGCCAGGAGTGATGGGCGCAGCGAGGGAGCCGAGTGTGAGCGAGACACAGAACCCACATTTCAGGGAAAGTAATGACCCGGAGCGTGGAGAGCGGCAGGCAGCCCCTGGTGGTTAGGGGAGATGAAAAACACTTCAGCCCTGCAACAGAGGCCGCCAGACACATCCGTTTGTCAGATGGCCAGGGAACGTGGAGGGGGAAATGACAAGTGGAGGAGAGAGGATGGTCTAGCATAGTGCAGTGGCCTGCACATACGAGCCCAAAGTCAAGGAGAAACGAAGGGACTGTCTCTCCATCTCACTCTCCCTGGCCTTTTCCAGGATAAGGGCCCAGGGAGCTCACCACTAAAGGATCCACAGAGAGTTCTTTGCCTCTGAATTCCAGCAGCAGCTGTTTATTCTCATGGACACACCTCCATATCAGCGACACGTCACAGCTCACAGCAGCACAGTGGGACCAACCAATTCTAACACATCCCAGAAGTTTGGGTCCAGAGTGTCCTCAGTGATGGTACTAGAAGCACTTCTCCTAACCCCTTTCAACAGACTATTTTTCTTTGTTCCTAAGTTGTGTTCAACCCAGTAAATTGAATAAAATATCATTTATCCCCTCTGTCTTAACGACCAATCGGAAGAACTGTGTCCATTGGTTTGGCCACTAGTCACAAATAGCATATCCACATTCAATGGTTCAAAGGACTTACAGTCATGGTTTCTCTGACATTTAAAATCCTAGTTTGGGGTTGGAGTGATAGTACAGCAGGTAGGGTATTTGCCTTGCACACGGGCGACCTGGGTTCGATTCCCAGTATCCCATATAGTCCCCAAGCACTGCCAGGAGTTATTCCTGAGTGCAGAGCCAGGAGTAACTCCTGAGCATCACCAGATGTGACCCAAAAAAGCAAAAATAAATAAGTACATAACCAGTTTAAGGACTGAGTCTTTTGCCCACAAATATGGTTTTCTCAAAGTCTGATTGAAGACATCTCTAAAGACAAGATGGGGCAGGAGTGATAGCACAGAGGGTAGGTCCTTGCCTTGCTCGATCTCTGGAATCACATATTATCCCCCCCATTCCTGCCATTAGTAATCCCTGTGCGCGGAGCCTGGAATGAGTCCTGAGCATGATACCCCCGAAAAGGACAGCCTGCATTTCTAAGCACATCTAAACTAAGCAGTTTCTGTAATAAATGTAATGAGCTTAAGTACTATTTTGCATATAGAATAGTGCCTTCTTCCATTTGAAGAATTACAATACAAACTTGAACACATAACGTGACAGATTACTCACAACTCAGCAGTTTATTTGTAACATGCAGTGAAGTAGATGAATATAATCAAGTCTAGATTAATTAAACACATATCTCAAACATTTTCATCTCGTTTATTCTAATCAAGTAACTTGCATGGTCTGTATCATGATTACCATCTCAGACAGAAGGAAACAGCCTGCCCAAAGTGATACAACTCACAGGAAGGGGTAGACTCCACAACAAAACTGAAGTCAAGAGAATATATCCCATACTCCTTCACCATGTGCAGCAATCATCTAGAGGACCAGGTTATCATTTCCGTTTTCCAAATGACCTCAGCTGCTAGATTTTGTCAAACCAAAGATGTGGCCCTCTAACTAGTGTAAGTTAAATGCATGAGTGTGAAAGGGAATAATTAGCTTTCTTTTCCGGGTCTGCTGATTTTCTCTACATTTTCCTCTATTTTTTTCTGTTTGTGCAGAATAAAAGACTCTCAAGTGAGAGCTATTATCCCTACAAACTTAAAAAAAATATCTATACTGAGGTCAAAGTGCCTCTGAGATGTCTGCGGACTCAGACCACCATGTTCCAGAAGATTCTTCTATCCCTCATACTCTAAATACAGTGCTCTAGTCACTCACCACCTTTTCCAAGTAAATAGAAGTGCTCCTTAAAGACCTTACCAAATAATTTTTCCCATATCAAATTCTTTAGCTGTCCTTCTCTTCTATTTAGTCAAGTAAGAGTTTTTTTTAAAAAAAAATTATATCATGAGCATTTCCCCAAGAGTATCTGTATCTCTTGTTTCCCTAAGAGAACTGCCAGAATGTAATATGTAAGACATAAGCACTTTTTTGTTTCCTGATACAGAAAATATTAAAAGATAGTAGGATCACTTAAAGGGATGTAGAGAACGAGCTTCACTAAAGAAGCACATAACTTTCTTTATAAAATAATAGCTCGTCCCATTGGGTCCTAATGTATTTGGATTTTAAGTAACACTATGGGCAAGGTTTATCATAATTATGAATTGATTTACCAGTAGTTATTAGGATATAAATAATCTGAGTTAGTGTGTAAAAATGATAAGATTTAAAAGGATGTTTAGTGGCTGGAGAGATACTATGGAGAGAGGCAACGGTTGAGCACCTGTCTGACCTCAGTTTGAACCCTAACCAGGGGTGGTGTTTCAGCACAGAACCAGGAGTAAGCCCTGAGTATATCAGATGCGACCCCAAAGACCCCCAAAATAATAACCTAATAAAAGAAAAGGCTGGAGATTTTATTAAAAATTATCTCTATTTCAAAATGCCTTCTGTATCCAGGGAACTTCATTTATAGCTAAAATGATAGGAATAGCTTAGTTGCTTTCCAAATTTTTTAGATTCTTAGAAAAGCATGATTTCATCTAACTCTGATATTTTATGAATTAAGTAACTGGTATAGATCTGTCCTTTGGGGGGGTGATTTGTTAAGTGCTCATTAAAAATGAATGAAATCAAGAACTAGATTTCTAGTCAATAACAATGCATCATAGCTATCACTCTTAGTTTACAAGAATACAAAGTACAAAAATTAAGAGAATCAGTGTATGATTCTCTTGTATGATTTTCAGTGTATAATATAGATGGTGGTACTATGGATGTAAATGCTATAAGAAATTAGAAATGCAGAAAAAAAATCCTTGCATTTCCAGAAACATTTATTTAGGGCTGAGAAACATGGGAATGAATGAATCTACATTCCTAGAAATTCTAACATACACAAGTCCTTTGGTTTTCAGTTATAGTATCAGTATTTACAAACTATAGGGCTACTTAATAAAATAATTATTATAGTTTCCTGATTTATGCAGATAACCCAACAACAAAACATTATTCCTTAGTCTCACGATAAAAGTGTAATCAGCTGTAAATTTACACAGTGAATAAAGAGGTGGTTCTTCTCAATCATTTAAAGCAGAAAGTGTGCTCACGGATAAATTAATCTGTTTGCTATACTTCATGGTATCAAGCATAGGTAGACACAGATGGGAAAGTGAAGATAAGAAATTCAAGTCTATACAGATTTTTAATCAACCACTTTCTTTAGAAAACTTTCCCCAACGCTCCTCACCAAACTGAGAAAGTCAAGAAATCTTTATAAATATGAAAGTCACTGAAATCATAGAGTTGAGGAACAGTGCATATAACACTTAGGGGACAAGTCAGACTTTATTGCCCTTCAATTTGTAGGGGAAATCTCCCATTCAGGGAGTCAGACAGAAAGAGATTGTGAGAAACATCTCAATTTGGCAACAAGTTGGCCACCAACCAAACCTACCACAATCTGCTCACCATTTGTCTGATATGACTCCTAATTAACTCCCATTCACACTTATTTTTAAACAAAAGGAATTTTTGCAAAGCAGATAATTATTTTTGTTTAATCCATCCAAACAGGACCAACTTAGGCAACGTGGGGCTAAATTTCTCACAAGTTTGAGACAACAGGCTGCTCAAAAACTGCAATTTTCAACTGCAAAACAATCTCTAAGTATAGAGTTAATGTCTCATTAGCATGGCACACCCCTCACAAATAAAAAGAAGTTAAATTCTCATTGGCTGTATCAGCCCACTACTCTTCGTTGAGGAACAAATATTTTTGTTCTAAGCTTCCATACCGCGGCTTTGTGTGCGAGAATCCTGATCTAGGTACCCAAGCATTATAGTCTGCTTCTAGGGTGAAACATCACTCCATCCATTTGGACTTCATGACACAGAGTAGAATATACCTGTACTAAAACTTCAGAGCGGCTAGCACCAACAACCTGATAAGATATGCTACATCGTAGGAGCGACAGATTACTTTTCCAACCCCAGGGCAAAGAGCAGGTCCTTCTGTCCCCACAGAACGTGACCAGCAATCACGACCAAGATGGAAAGAACAAAATGCCCTACCTTTCCTACATAGAGGGGGTCTGAACCCATGTATTCCTCCAGCACAAAGAACTGATTCCACACCCAGCTGCGCTTGGTCCGGGACCGCCCCGATTGGAAATAGGGCTTCGATCTGGATCTTGAAAGTTCTGCTTGATGCATGCCAGAAAAACACAGGAAAAGTGCTATGAACTGCAGCAAATGGCAGAACTCCACTCTGCCCAACTTCATCTTTTTTTTTTCTTTCTTTTTCCTGTGTAAGAAAAAAACCTTGACAAGAGAAAAGGCACAGTTCCAGTTGGCTGAGCTGCTCTTGCCTCCGGCAGGATGTCAGCTGGAAGTCCAGAGATAATAATTTGTAGAGTGTTCGATTGGAAGAGGTTACCACGGCCCAATCGCTTTCGCCCAAGAATGGTGTAATCGGTGCCTATCAGGAAAGAGAGAAGAGCTAATGTCAAAAATCTAACACAGAATCTAGACCTCTCATTCACTAACTTGTTTGGATTTCCCGAGATACCTCAATTTGCACGATCATTACAATACACATTATAAGCTTGGACTGAAATGTACAATAACCACACCATCCTTGAGAATTCCATCTGTGATGATGATGCAAGAATTACCCTCACTCCATATTACAACCTTTATCTCTCCTGCTTTTCTCTATGGTGCTTTATTTAAGCATATGGTTTATGGAATGCAATGGAGAAACATCATTTAAAAAAAAAACTTCATTTTCATGTGAGCCTTTGTTTTTTTTTCTTTTTTTTTTTTTTTTTGCCTTTTGAGTACAGTGAGTTTCAGTTGCTCATATTAGAATGCGAAAGCAAAGCAACTCAATGCTCGGATTTAACCAAATGGGAAGGACATATGTTGGTTGAAATCTCTCTGTGAAACTCTAAAGAGAAATAAAGAAGTGAGGTGATTCAAACTGGTTGATTGAGTCTGAGTCACAGAACACCAGCTGTTTGGATGTGTTCTGATTTGATTGTGATCAGTTGAAAAGCCCAGTATTTGTACTTTCCACCCTTCAAACCTATTGTCATGTATGGTGGGTAGCATGTTGAATTCTGTGATTGCTCTGCAGGTATTTTCTGCTCCACAAACGTTTATTGGGTATCCTGCAGTAAGGCTGATGCTTAGTAGGACCTTCCTCTTTGAATGCTGATGGGGTGGGATTTTACTGATGAGTATAGTGGCAAGAGGCACCAGGAGTCGCTGGAGCAGGCATAGAAAAAAAACCCTTTTATTCTAGTATCTTCTTATGAGGTTGCAGAATTCTGATTATACAGTAGATAAAAATCAGTTACAAAACAAAGTTCTGAACACACCCCAAAACATAGAGGAACAAGGATTTATTACAAAATGCTCACTTCGATCAGTATGCTGCACCTTGGCTTGTGAATTTGGTTTATGAATAAATCAAAAATAGGAAAATTAAGGGAACAAAAAGCATTAATTTTTTTTGAGAGGAGAAAAAAAGGTTTTAAAACCCAAATGCTGAGAGAGCTTCCTATCACCACAGAAAATGCGCAATCATTTTTATTGTCAGTGTCTCTGTCTCTCTACCTCTCCTGTCACCAACTTTGTTACTCCTTAGATAACCATTGCTGACAGTCCAATTGCTTAAAGAAAATAACATGCATAGCAGAAGATACCACTTGTTTGTATATTCTATGCATTCATTAAGTGTGTTCAACAGTTCACACAACTGAAAGAAACCGACCCATTGAGTTTTGAGTTTGAGCTCTCTTCAAATGAACATAACTGTACTCAAACTACATCCAAAAAGTTTTAAAATTTCAAAAACACATTCCAGAATAATTCAAGTTGTAGTTAATGGAAGCAAGCTGAGAACTACCAGGACAGGTTACCCTATTCTTGAAGCCTACTAGCTTTGACATGTGTACTGAGCATAACCTCCCTAAGTACCTCCCTTGCAAAGACCTGAAATGAATCTGGCCCATTCATGCATCTTTTTCTAAGACCAGTGGTTCTAGATCTCAGATATAAGCCAGAAGTAACTTGAAGCCTTATCCTGGAAGCAATTTTTGGAGGGTGGGGGAGTTGGGTCACATGTGCCTGAGCTCAGGGTTTGCTCCTGGCTCTGTGCTCAGAGATCATTCCTGACAGTCCGCAGGAGACCACCTGTGGTACAAAGTATCAAATGCAGGTAAGTCTCACGAAAGGCAAATACCTGCTGTACTATCTTCTGCCCCGGGTACAGATATCCTAAAGAGAGGTCCTCCATGAGATGGAAAATTGACTTTAAGGTCAGATCTATCTAAATCACCAGAAACAAATCATTGGTAGTAAAAGAAAACAAATAAATGCGTAAATCAGAAAACGGTGTCATACAATGGCCCCTCGGGCAGAGCCAAGAATCCTAATATTCAGGGGGAAAGGCCTTGATGAGGCAGCTGTGAGCATGGCGAGTGGTAGAGCTGTATGGTTTGCTTCACCTGCCAGGAAATCAGATTCTAGGGAAGCAGGGAATGAAAGGACTGAGACTAGAATGTCAGCTCGGAGGCTAAAGGACAGCTCCCTTTCCTCGGACAGAACAAACAAATATCCTCATTATAACAGGTCATGGGCTGGAGCGATAGCACAGTGGTAGGGCATTTGCCTTGCACGCAGCCAACATGGCCGACGCGAGTTTGATTCCTCCGCCCCTCTCAGAGAGCCCAGCAAGCTACCGAGAGTATCTTGCCTGCACGGCAGAGCCTGGCAAGCCACCCGTGTTGTATTCGATATGCCAAACACAGTAACAACAAAATCTCCAATGGAGACGTTACTGGGCCCGCTCGAGCAAATCGATAACAACAGGAGGGCCTTTACCTTTACCTTTATAACAGGTCATAAATTCGTTGCTTTCTAAAACATTTAAAAAATGTGATATAGCCAAATTCTATTCTTCGGGGTGCTCTATTGATTAGGTGAACTTATTTATTTATTTATTTATTTATTTTTGCTTTTTGGGTCACACCTGGCAATGCTCAGGGGTTACTCCTAGCTCATGTACTCAGGAATTACTCCTGGAAGTGCTCAGAGACCATATAGGTTGCTGGGAATCAAACCCGGGCCAGCCACATGCAAGGCAAACGCCCTACCCGCTATGCTATCTCACCAGCCCCAGGTGAACTTATCCTGATTAACTGTTTCTGTGCAAAAGGCATCGCCATTTCTAAAAATGAAAGAGCGTGAATGTCTGGAAATCAAAATGTGAGGTTAAAACAATTACAGGGAAAGACTGTGAACATCTGCATCAGAGAGAGATACCAAACTGGAAATAACCATATCTGGGCTCTGCAATCTCGGACAAGTCATTTGAACATTCAAAGAAGTTCCAGAGATTCAGCCTCGGTCTTGCTTACAAAAGGAAAACAATAAAAACACCATCTACATCATACACTTAAAGAAAAAATTCATGAAATGTGAAGGGCAAAGTCTGACACATCTAAGAACACTAAAGAAAACGGTTCTTCAAAGAGCACTAAACCAACTGCAGTTGCGATCAGTAATATCATGATCATTTTTGAGTTTGAAACTGGTCAGGCAAAAATTAAAGTCCACATGATGTTTATTGTCCTTGTACTCTAATCTCCAGTAGAATGTTTTAGATGAGTCTGACAGGGAAAGAACTCTTCTGGATAGCTCTATTCAGAGCCAGAGAATGAAAGAGATTAATCAAAACATCTAGATGGAGAAGAAAAAGGGCACCCAAATACTATTTTTCCAAAAATGATGTCATGCTTTCTTTCCTAAAAGGCACATTCCCTGCAAATTTTATAAGTCAAACACTGGTAACTGCATTAGAAATTTGAATTCACTCAGGATGTTTGTTGGCAAGGATGAAAAGAAATATAATCTGGTCTCTGATTAGTACAACTGGAGTTTCTACCACATTTGTGAAGCCTGGATCTCTCTCGATTTCATTTACATATCTAAAGAATGAGGGAGTAGAACAGAATTCCTGAATTTTTTTCTTATAGGTCTGTTCTGTTTCTGACTATCATATCAAATTGGTTTTATTGGTTTTTTGTGTTAAGATGTGAACAGTGAAATTTTAACCATTAAAGGGTAGAAGGAGGGCACAGCCATGTAAAAACAGCATTTAACCTTATCATGAACAGAATTATCAACTTGGAACAAAAGATGTTTGAATTTTTAAAATTTTTTCTTTTTTTTTTTGCCTCAAAGATTGTGAATTTCATCATTCTTCCCCATAGACTGCCATCCTTCAGAGTCTGGTTTTCAAATTTACAGCCAATCCAGCCGTCCAGCCTAACTCCTTTGCCCTGAGGTGTGAGAGCAAGAGAGAAACAAAGGCCCTGATAATGTCTGCAAAGTCTTCAGATCCTTGTGTTCCTCCATCAGAAACAGCCCAGATTTGAGATGAAATGTGCCCCTAGAGGGCTGCACTTCCTCCCCCAAAGGCCAACATGGGGAAAGCATTGGGAACACTTTTCTACCCATGCATGAGCCGACTTCCAGCCCCAGGAGTAACAGTGCCTCTCGCAGCTGGGCCCCCAATTAAAATACTTGCAACCCCTTTTCCTTGAATTCCAGTGGTTCATTTTCTTCCCTGTCATCTGCCTCCTCTACTGTCTCTTCTGAGCCGTGTGTGTTCTGGGGAGGCCCAGTCGGCTGTCCGCTCACTGCTGTTCACCTCCAAGACAAAGGCAATAAAGGACAAGAGTTTGCTGTAAAATCCACTAATCTGAACCGACCTCTGGACAGTTAAAATTGGAAAGCTTTAGAACTCTGAGGAGACACACAGGAGGAGGTGATGGGTGAGTAGATGAAAGAGCTCTCAGAAATGTTGGCGAGAACAGTGAGGGGGACGGGATGCATCTCTCCGGAAATTAGCAATAATCAGATTGAGAGTGACTGTGATGTTGGCTTTAATTCGATAGGTTAGATATAAACATTGTATTTGTCTTTCCATTTAGAAATTGTTTTCAATGCTCTAGCCAAACTAAGCATCATATGAAAAAGGGCCACAAGTTACAGCAGGATTAAGACTACACACAATTTTAACACCGCA
Organism: Sorex fumeus; assembly: GCF_029834395.1. NCBI lineage: Eukaryota > Metazoa > Chordata > Mammalia > Eulipotyphla > Soricidae > Sorex > Sorex fumeus. The sequence continues at coordinate 1,804,629 of NW_026606149.1, read as the reverse complement.
AGGGCACTCTGAAAGAGCGGGCAAAGGCATGAGGAATGAGTCTGATAGTACCAAGAGAACCCACATCACCGCAGGGACCCCAAACCACTTCATCATGCGTTCCTTTCATTCCAATTACTCTTTTCTTCAAAGACGTTATTTCCAAGTAGATGGCCTATTATTCATTTCATTTTAATAGCTAATATTATTTTACCCAAACAAATTCATTATTATAAACTTTTCTAGGATTTTCTGCTCCACTTAACATCTCCGTGAAGCCAGTTTTCAAAAATCAAATCAAGCAACTCTCATGCTTTTAATCAAATGTTTTGCCTAAACTTATAAAAAAAATAATGACCGAAAGTTCCTCCATGACCAAAAAATAAAGGATTTATGCTTCAGCACACAAACTGCTCATCAACAGAAGTGCAAGCCCAACATGCTAACAACAAAAAAATAAAGTGGCATGAACGATAAAAAAGAATCCAATCAGTCGCTCACATGAATTTATAACTACAGGGTAATTTTAAGCACATGCCTGATTGGCAATTAATTTATATAGGCTAAAATGTTTCTTAAAATGACACAGTGCTGGGCCAGAGAGAGAGCACAACAGGTAAAGAGCTCATCTTGCTGGTGCTGGAGCGACAGCACAGCGGGTAGGACATTTGCCTTACATGCTGCGAACCCAGGCTGACCCCAGTTCACCCCTCTTGGAGAGCCCAGCAAGCTACGGAGAGTATTGCATCCACACGGCAAAGACGTATTCCATATGCCAAGAAACAGTAACAAGTCTCACAATGGAGACATTACTGGTGCCTGCTCGAGCAAATAGATGAACAAGAGGAGGACAGTGATATATATGTATATATACATATATATATATATATATATATTATATGGAAACATATTCCTATTTTTAGGTTGCACTGCACTGAAACATGAGTGTGTTCTTTTCAGTTTGTAACCCGTGGCTGATCTCAGATATTCCACCATCATGCTTTCCTCAAATAACGGCTCAATCCCTCATTCTCTTTGTCTATAGAGCCCACCAGGCCCAGGGATGGTGGATGACACCTAGCACACGTTCCAGTACCACTGATCAGTACTGCTTCAAAGAAGATTTGGCCCTATTTTGGGGAAAAAAATGGATATTTGTTCCCAGCAAGTTGGAATAAGGTACTCCCAAAATAAATCTGGCAAATTGCATTTTCTAGGAGAGCAACTGTTAAAGACTAACAGAAAACAGTCCCGAAAAATCAGAGAAATCCATAATGCCAAACACCTCCAGATCTGATATTTCCCCAAGACGTTTTGCTAGCTGATTTATACCTCACCCCAGTACAAGAAATCACAGGTGTAACAATATCAACAAAACGAAGGGAAAAAGAATTTGCTATTGGCCTATTGGGAAGAAACTGTCATTGCCAAGGCTACTTTAAAGTTGAACTTTACATTTTGACAAGCAACCTTTTTTTAATGAATCCTCACAAAGGCTGAACAATGTCATGTTTGGTGATGAAAACAAAAGCTCAAGAGCTGTTCATAGTAACAGCTGGTTAGTGGGTTCCTGGCAAAATCGGACCACAGTGTACTGTGTTTCCTGCTCCTCATTTTTTTCCCCCTTTCATCCTTTGGGAAGAGAAGATAGTTCTGTTTGGGATCTTTGGGTAATGGCATTCTCTAGATTTAATGACCTTGAGTGTTTCGTGGTATTATTGAGATTCATTGAAGAGGCTGCCTCATCATGTATCCAATATTTTGAAAGAGTATCTGTATCCTTGCTCTCCCAGACACACATCACTCTGCAGGTTTGCACCATGGTCTTCCTCTGCACACCAGGTTGTAGTCTGCCTGACTGAAAGAACAGTCTGGGCATTGCTACTTCACTCACTTCCCAAAGAGATGATCCTCCTGTATGTGGGGATTTGTTCCCACCAACTCCCATTCAGGGTTGCCTAGATTACCCCTGACCCCAGTGTTTAGACAGAAGAAGGACAGAGAAGGAAGGAAATCAAAGGGGGGAAGAAGATAATGGGAAGTAATGGGTGAACAGACATCGGGCTTTAGTTACACTGGTGTTATGGGTGATGGATAGAGTCATATTTCCAAACACAGACTAAACAACATTGGGGCTGGAGCAATAGCACAGCAGGCAGGGCATTTGCCTTGCACACAGGCAACATGGCCGACCCTGGTTCGATTCCCAGCATCCCATATGGTCCCCCGAGAACTGCCAGGAATAATTCCTGAGTGCATGAGCCAGGACTAACCCCTGAGCATCGCCGGGTGTGACCCAAAAAGCAAAAAAAAAATAAAAATAAACAACATTGATAATATGAGATGTAAGTGGCAACCACTGGAACTCGGCAATGTCTGTCAAGTTGACAGGTGGGGACGGGGCAGGGTTGGGGTGGGAGGGAATCTTGGAAGATGGATGGAGGGAAGTTGACACTGGTGTTGAGGTTGGTGTTGAAATATTGTATGCTATAGTACAGTGGGTAGGGTGTTTGCCTTTGCACGCAGCCGACCCATGTTCGATCCCCAGCATCCCATATGGTCCCCCAAGCACCATCAGGAGAAATTCCTGATGAGTAACCCTCATCAGGGCGAGCAAGGAGTAACCCTCAGCACCTCTGCTGTAACCCAAAAAAAGCAAAAAATAAATGTTGTATTCCTAGGACTCAACTATCAATAACTTTGACATTCTTTAAATAAAAAGTGAAAAAGATTAGTAAATGAAATAATTTTATATATATTAAGAGAACAAGACAGATGGAAGAAAAGAGAAAAGAAAATCGTCTGAACCAAGGAACGTTTTAAGATCTGTTGCCATCCTTTATTGCCCACCCCCATGCCCCAGGTCCCATTAACTAGTCAAGCTATTTGGGACAGGGACAGTCTATGGACTGAGGTGAGTGACATTTCAGAGCCGAAGAAAGGGACCAGCTGGGTTCACCTAAGGTTTCATACTGAGGACTAGTTCCAGGTGATCAGGCCCAAGTCAGGGACACTGCAAGGATTAAGAGAAATATGAGAAAAACTGCAGGATCTGGCGGGGGGGGGGGCAACCTGAGGGTCCTGACTGTCCTCCACCTACAAATATTTACTGCTGAGATCCAATAATCATCAGAAGGAGAACAACATTCTTTGATCAAATGCAAAACCATCTTCTTTTTTTTGGGGGGGGGGGAAGCTTTTTGGATCACACTTGGTGATGCTCGGGTTACTCTCGGGTCTGCACTCAGGAATTGCTCCTGAGGGTGCTCAGGAAACCATATGGGATGCCGGGGGTCAAACCCAGTTTGTCCACATGCAAGGAAAACACCTTCCCCAGTACTATGGCACTGGTCCCAAATACCGAACTATCTTAATCCACCTGGGCTAGACTTTTCCTTTTACATATCCAATGGCCTTAATATATGAAGACACACATTTTTGTAATGGGCTTTCTCAAGAGGAGAATCTTCCCGAAGAGGGACCAGAGAAAGAGCAAGCAAGAGAGCAGTTATAGGATCCCGCTGGGCAGCATTTTGGGTTGAAAGACCCCATAAACTACCCGACCTACCCAGACTGGAGAAGAAAATAAAGACGTCCCCAAACCGGAGCCCTTGAGGTTTGAAATCAAGGGTTGGAGACCCAGATGAACAACATATTAGAACTGAAAGAAACATGAGCCAAAGGATGGCCCTTTCTTCTTCACAAAGAAAGAAGATGAAACACACAGAATCCTACTGAAAGGGTCCAGCTGCGCGTCTCAGAGCGGGGCCGCCAGGAGAATGTGAAGGGAAGTTGGTTAAACATTTCTCTCTCGATCATTTTACCCCAACTTCCTAGTTTGGGAATGTATCATTTTCACTGAAATTGAAGACAGATTGAATCTTTCTCAGATTGTTGGTTTTCATTTCCAAAACGAGAGCTCAACTGGCCTGCTCTTATCAGTGGGTTTGAGTTCAGAGCGAAGGGTGGTATTGTGTAGGTTTCGGTTTGTTTGTTACCAAAAATGGGAGAGGAACCAGTATATCTAACTTTACAGTGGTTTTGTCCCTGCTAATAAAGAAAGAAAGAAAGAAAGAAAGAAAGAAAGAAAGAAAGAAAGAAAGAAAGCCAGCCAGCCCCATTGCTGGCCAGTACCACACAGTCTTTCCCAGACCCCAATAGCACAGACCCTGGAATAAGTCCTGAGCAGAGCTGGGTGTGGACCAACTCATTATCCCCCACCCCAAAAAAAATCTGAGGAGAAAAAGTGAGTTCCCAATATATTATAACACTGCAGTTAATCTTTCCCGATAACATTCCAGCAACAGTCCCTTAAATGCTGTAAAAATAGGATAGCAATTCAGGAAAGGAATTCTATAGGTATGATTACATTATAATTAGTGGCATGGGGAGGACCTTCTGTGATATGCGACTTGCCATGTCAAGAAACTGTGATCAAATCCATTAGCACCCGAGGCCAGATAATATTACAAACGCAGACCACAAGCTCCCATGGTTAACTGGCCTGAATATTTAGGCCAGGGCGCTGGGAATGTATCACACAGCCTGTAGTGTGCGTCTGTTTGTATGAAATGAATGGAAACTTCTCTTCCAGAAGCTAAGACAGTCAATTTCAACTAAATAACCCCGGCCATGGGTGAAGAAATGGGAAAAAGGGAGAGAACAATAGTTTCTAATTAACTAGAAGAGGCCTATGGAAATTAAAAAGTAAACAAAGTGACAACGCACAATCCTTCTGAGCTACTTATATAATGCCAACATGGGGTGGGTGAGGGGAGTCACATTTTTCTGTAATACTTTTGCCAGAAATCTAGGCTGTCTCCATTTTGATTTGTAATATACCCTTGCTTTGACTCGGAGGCAGGTATGATGCATGTGGCTTCAATAATAGGCATCATCATTCCATAAACGCTTTGCAAAAACAGTCCCCCAAAGGAACCTTACCAGAATGAAAATCTATAATATAATCAGAATTAACTGTCTGGACAGATGTCTGCATACTCATTTGCACCGTTAATTCTGTCAGGGAGGAATCTTGGAGAATGACGAGGGGGAAACGTTTGCAGGGGTTTCTTTCTGCAGAACCAGCAAAATCCCAGAGGAGGCAGCCGAGGATTGCTGCTCACAGCTAGATTGGCTCAGCTTGTCAGAGGCTGACGAGCCGGTCACACGCAGGACTCGAATCACATGTCCTTATTCCTTGTCCTCAGCTCCCCTTCGTCACCCCATTTAGTAGCAACTGATTTCTTCATGCCAAAGAGAATAGCTTCTATCACAGTCCCTTTGCAATCAAACTAATGCATGGGAGTTATTTTCGAAGTTTCTCCAACTCCGGTTCCTGCCGAAGGCTTTGAAGCCTGCTAGGCGAGTCAGAAACCTCTTTGGGGTGAAACAGAGAAGTGGGATGGTGTGCAAAGGACAGGATCTGGCTTAAAGGCGAAATCTCATCAAGTCATAGGAGATAAGAATTAGGCAGAAACAACCACAGCACTGAACCGTTTCTGAGTGCAACGCTGACCGAAAGATTTTCACAAGAAATGGGAAAAAATACTGGACTGGATTTAACACAAAGATGGATTTACTCCCTCCAGATCAGTGTACATTCTGGGAACTTCCTTACTAGCTCAGCTATCCCAAACAAATCTAACTGAAATGCTAAGTGAGAGGAGATGCAGAATATTGAAGCCTCCAGACAGGCAGAGCTTGTTTTTAACTTCTCATACCCAGGACCGACCCGACACCCCATCTCTCCTTCTCTACTGGACATTAAAATGCAGTCAACTCAAGGTTACGCCATAGCGGAAGGTACTTTCATAAGAAAGTCCCAAACTCTGGGATGGCATCAATGGAAGCCGACTTCAGGAGAGTTTGGGATCTGTCAGGAGACGGTGGAACAATTCTAATGATCTCCTGAAGCCCTTTACTACAGTAATGTCACCCACTCTAAGCATATAGTGCCCCTTTATGAAAGTTTCCAAGCTGCCTGGCATTCAGCAGGCTGGGATGGAGCAGTCCTTCCACAGACTGTCCACTTGCTCTATGCACTGGAGCCTTTTAGCAGGTGAGGCTGTTAATACCGACTCTGGTCGAATAGTAACTAAGTCTCCCCTTCCGGGAAAACTAGCAGAGAACCAAGACTTCTCCCAAAGTTGCCTATTTGGCTGGAGCTTCCGTTCATTCCTGTCTCTATTCATAGTGTTCCAAAAAGTCCTCAACATTTTTAAAGAAAAGACAGATTCTCCTTGTTGTTCTCCTTCACCTAGGCTTTTCAGAAAAGAGCGAGGGAAAGAAAGCCCAAGGATTCTAGGGAAGAACTTATTGCGGGGAAGTTACTGAAAGCTTCAATGCACTTTCTCAGTGGCTCTTCTTCCTCTCCCCTCACACCACCCCTCACCCCTACCCCACCCCACATTATCTCTTTAAAGACACTTAACTGTTTTGATGTTGCTGGCTGTGTATCCCTGCAAACTTTCCCTTTTTTAAAAAAAAAAAGGCCCCTTAAACTCTACTAAAATACATTTTTTTGTGCTATTACTCTGATAGTCAAGATGCATTATTTATCGTTTAGCGGGAGCCATTCATTCGCAGGCTTTTGCTTTTTCTTTTCTTTTTATTTCCCCCCTGCAAACTTCTATCTCCCTACTTCTGTACTGGGGGCACTGAGAGGTTGCAACCTCTCTGCTTACAGCAGTTCCAAAAGACCAGACCTACGAATATTTCACTCACTAACGATCTAAATAAAGAGAATCCTTCAAGTCCCTCCCGGGCTCAATCCGCAGATGCACCAAGCCCGAAGTCCCCTGGCCCTGGCGGCTGATGGACCCCGCGTTCCCGCCGGCCCTGGGCTGGGTCCAGTGCACTCACCTGAACTTCAGCTAAGACCTCCGGGCGGCGGGCGCGCTACAGCGTGCAGCCAATACCGACCGCGCGTCCTTTCCCACGCATCCACGCCGGGAGGCCAATGCCAGCCACCTCCGAGCCCGGGGCTACAGGAGCACCGCGGGGGGAGTCCAGCGCGCACGAGGAGGAGCGCTGGGCGCGCGGGGCCGGGTGGATGCCCAGCTGAGGGCGGCCGGTCTGGAGGCTCTGGGGCTCCGAATCCCACCGACCCCGCCGGCAGCAGCGGCGGAAAGGGGCCGGGAGTCTGGGGCGCCGCGGGGACCCCCGCACGCGCAAGCACACGCCCCTTCCCGCGACCGCGACCCCCGCCCCGCTGCGCGCTCCAGCATCCCCGTTCCGAGGGGGCGCGGGTGGACCCCGACCAGCGTCTGCGGAGGGGGGGGGGGGGGCAGGGAGGTGGGCTCCGTCCACACTCGCGGCGATCCGCTCCCCCCTCCGCGAACTCGCCAAGTCGCGTGGCACCCAGCGGGGTCTCCACTCCGCCTCCCGGGGGCCCCGCGCGCGCCCTCCCCGCGCGGCCAGAACTTGGGTGGGTGGGAGGGACGATCACACGGGTAACAGCCGCTCGAGGGGGTCCCGCGGGCCGGGGCGCACGACGAGGACGGACCCCACGCCTCCGCACTCACCTGGGGTCTCGCTCGCCGGGCGCTGGGGGGGACCCCCGGGGCGGGATGCGCAGGGGGGAGAGGGGGAGGACTCCGGGACCCGAGCAGGGGAGGGGGCGGCGGGCGGCGGCGGCGGCGCGGGCTGGTGCAGAGGCGGCCGCTCGGCCGGCCCGCGCGCGCAACCCCCTCCCCCTGCGCGCACCCCTGCGCACCCCCGCGCGCCCCCCGCGCCTCCCCGCTGCCCGCCGACCGCGCGCTGCGCTCGGAGCCGATGCCCGGGAGCCCCGCGGCGGCGCCGCCGACGGAGCTGCAGCCGGAGCAGACGAACCGGGCCCCCCCCCTCCCCGAGCCGCACCGCGTAGGGTGTGGGGTGGATGGGGAGTGGGAGGGGTAGGGATGTGGTGTGGAGGGGCCGGAGCTCCCCAGGCCGAAAGCAAAGTGGGCAAAGTCAGCCCAACTTACAGCATCCGGGCCCGGCGCGGCTGCCCTTTCGCTCTCCTCCGGCTGCCCTAGTTGGACTTTTCTTGACAGGCGCCACCAACGCCCTCCCCTCGCGGGCCGTCCAGTGCCCAACTTCCCAGGTGTGTGATTTACGGATGGGTGGGTGGGAGGGAGGGGGGGCTGCAAAGACCGCAGCTGGCGCGGGGGTGCAGGGCTGGGGTGGACGGACGGGGAGCGGATACGCGCCACCAGCAAGATGCGCCGCAGCCGGTGCAGGGAGCAAGTTGCAGCCGCTCCCCTGCCCGGAGCAGCCTCCTCCTTTACCTGCCGGCGAAGTGTCCGCTTTTTTGGGGGAGGGGGTGAGTCGCCGAGGGATGGATGGAGCTTCAGGTCCGAGCACGCCCGCTGCCCCTCGTCCTCATGCTGTCCCCGGGCGCGCGTCCTGGACGGCGAGGCTAAAAGTGCGGGTGCGGCGGGCTGGGGCTCTGCAGGTCCCGAGCTGTGCCGGCTGCCTCAGACCTGCCGCCTCTCCCCGCCCAGCCCCTCCCCTGCCTGCACCGAGCTCGCATTTCCCACGTCTCTAGTTCGCACCCTCTCGTCTGCTTCGCCCGGCCGTGGATTCTGTGCGAAGAAGACTTCCAGCCACAGACATGCCGGCCGTTGGGATGCAGCTCGGGGTACCCTGCGCCCCGTTTGCAGCGCGTCGCTTCATTGAGAAAGTTCTGCCTCTCCGCCTGCTAACCTTCCCCTGCTCCAGGCGTGCCCTGCAGCCAGCACACCCCGCCGCCAGCCCTTACCAAACCTCAGGACGTTTAGCACCGACCTATCTCTCCTCTCTCTCTCTCTCTCCCTCTCCCCCCCTCAGCGCCTGGATTTTCCCAGGATGCACTTCTCTGGCCGGGTTTGCATCGTTCTCTAGGTACCTAAAATTATGGCTTTATCATAGAGCTCTTTGACTTGTTTTTCTTTTTTTTCTTTCTTTTTTTTTCCTGCGTTAAAAACAAACAAAAATAATCTCCATTCGCGCCTGAACAATAGCAGAGTGTATGCTTTGCTTTCTAAAGCCGGTGGGAGGTTACATGGTCTCTTGAGCACAGCAGTGAGAGTAGTCCCCCAGCACCCCTGTGTGTGGACCAATCTCCCCCAACCCCCCCCCCCTCAAAAATAAAAACCCCTTCGTTGTCCTGGTAAATATTCAGTCTACAACGTTACAGATTTCTAATGGTGTTACCTACATTTGTGATGCTTAGTGTATATCGTGTCTCTCCACCTGGGTTCATGTGTCTTTTGGGGGCCCCAAGATATTACAAGGGGGTCACGGTGAAAATTGCAGAGGTCCCAAGCAGCAGGACAGGAGAACCACAGAAGGTGGGAAGGGGCCACCCTTGGAAAAAGCAAGAGAAACACTTCTAATGCACTTGCCTCTGAGATGGAACTTACAAAAACGTCAGAATGGGTGTTCAGCGTAATCAAGACACAGCCCATATTTGGGTCAAAGTAAATACTTGTTGAATAAAGAAATGGATTGTTTGCATCTTAGGCAACAATGAGCACTGCTCTGGGAAGTTCAAGTTTTATGTAAACTCCTTCCTTGTTTGTCTGGGTCTTCCATTTGTAAGAGGCAGAAAATTGATCAGGAGTCAAGCAAGCCACCATCTTAATGTGCTAGCTTGTTTTAATTCAAGGACACCACACACAGGAATAAATCTAGAGGCCATTTTTATTATTCTGTTTCTTCTGTTCCCAAATTTGCTGCAAACATGCATGTCTCTGTATAAATGCTCTTGCCCTCTGAAGTTTTCTGTGCTGAACCAGATGCCCTCATGCCCTCCATGGACCCTTGTGAAAGATGGTTTTAATCATAACTTTACCCAGTTTCTAGAAGGAGTGACCTGAGCTCAGTAGGCAGAATACTAGGTTTAATACTGACAAGCCGCTCATCACTGGGACAGGTCTAGACCCTCCCACCAAGCAGGAACAAGCTAGAAGACAAAGATGAAATTCTGATTGGAATCACATGATAGCCCTTGATTATCTAGAGCGGTCACAGTGATCTTTTATTTTTTTAATTTTATTTGGGGTGAGGGCAAACGTGAGGTGCTCAGGGTTGACTCCGGCATCCTTGCTCAGAGATTACTCCTGATGGTGCTCAGGGGAGCATATGAAGTGCTAGGGATAGCACCAAGTCAGCCATATTGCAATGCAAAATGCCTACTGTGCTAGCTCTTGAACTGAGTAGTTCCCCACTCCCCCAATTGAGGAGGGCCTCACCTGACCATGCTCAAAACTTACTTCTGGTGGAACTCAAGGGACCTTTAGGATGGTGTGGCTGGAACCCAGAGTGAACTGCAAGGCAAGTGACTTCCTTGCTCTCTTATTCCTCCAGCCCAAGTGTTGTCTTTCTCCGCAGATGAAACTTCCACTGAGAAACGAGTTCGGGAATGAGCTGGGCATGTGGAATCTGCTGGAAAGTCACTGCAGGTGGAATAAAGAAGACAAAAGTCTGCAGCGAGTTGGGTGTTTTTAGGGCACTGCATGGCAAAGAAGAGAGTAAACATGTAGGATGTTGGGGCCATGTGGCAAAGGATGGACCCTGCAGAGAGGTATCCTTCTGGGATAATGTTTCACTGTGTCTTTTACTTTGGAGGAAGCTTGGCATTAGGGGCCATGGATGCAGGGAAGACACCATGGGGTTACTCTGTACTCACGTACAGGAACAAGACATGTTTTACAAGCTCCATTTTCCTCCCCCCTCCTTGGCTTCCGATATTGGTTGATTAGAAAGGCTAGCATGCTGAGAAACTCAAATAAAAAGAACTGTAGATAAATAGCTAGGTGCTGCCAGATGTTTTAAGAGTCCATGAAATACAAATGTAGGCCATAACTGCATATGCTCACTTAGGAAATTTCATGTTTTACATCTAATTTTCAAATTTATGATTTAATATTCATATACGGAGAGCAATCTTTTTGGAAACTCTTGGTGGAAGGTTTTATTTCTTTGCCTAATGTCACTGAATGCCGTACACACATTTGATACATTTCCTCCTTTTTTCCCTACTGGAAAAGAATCTTACTCTCTTGATTAAATCAATAAAATAACCTGTGCAGAGCTATATTTTGAAGGAGGAACAAGGAAAGGTAGGAGAACTCTGTTGTGGTTTTTGTCACTGCAGAAAGTACTTCCCTACATGTTTTATCTCCCAAAGCAGGGTTGGTGCAATTAAGAAGTGTCTGATGAGATTGCTGATTAGATCATATTCATCCTACCCCTTCTTAACGCTAACGCCCAAGCTGCAGCATGGGTATCTGCTAGCTAAGGGCAGAAGAGCTAATCATTGAGAACTCAGTAGAGATTCTAAGGAGCCAGGGGAAAGTAGCTGTGTCAGAAAGTAAGGAATAGTTTCATAAGGCAAGCTCCCCCAAAGTTTGGACCATTTATAGTATCTTGTGAATATATCTCCCGATATAACATGGTGGCTAATAAGAGAAATGCATCTTTTCATTATGCAGTGCTTAGCGTTTTCCTAAGAATGTATCTGTCCTTCAGTTCCTTTCATCTAAGTATGCATCCATCTTCTTGAAAAGTCAGTTCGAGATTTTCTGGCTCAATACAATCGTCATTTGTTTGTTAAATATTAACAATCTCCCACTTTGTGAATCTGAGAATAGGGAACGGAAACCCCCAAATGAATAAGGTCCATTTTTTTCAGACGTTTTCAATCTGTTGTAGAAAGAAAGGGTGGCACACATTTCTGCCACACACCAGAAGCCTTTCGAGGACACGAGCGCAAAAGGTCAAGTGTGGGATGACATAGCAAGATCCAGAAATTCCTGAGTGGGAAGGACAAATGTTTGGGATGTTTGGAGGAGTATGGGATCCAGGGGTCATTTTATGAAGTTTTGTTTTTTATGAAAGGAGACTAGGGTCAGCATTGCAGTCAACATCCAAGAACGCCCTAGATGCCTTTTGAAATCAGCCTGGAGCATGGGATGCAGAAATGTTTAGGGGATTCTAGAAATTCATTTGAGAAGAATTTTGGCCTAGGCACTCAACTGTGGAGCAAAGATCTGATCATGCATTGACTGCTATCAGAAAATGCAAAGACATGGAAGATGTCTTGGGCCCAGAATGATGGTGCAGCTGCTCGGGTGCTTGTCTTGCACGCAGCTTACCCAAGTTTGATCACAGGTACCCCATAGTCTCCAAACACTCCAGGAGTGATCCCTGAGGTCAGACCCAGGAGGACCCTGTGAGCACGGTGGAGTGTGTCCTCCAAATAATAAAAATGAAATAAGATAAAGATGTTTAGAGCATGAGTATGGATATATCAGAGCATGCATGAACACTGAGAGAAGGGAGATAAAGTCTCTTCTAATTAGTTAGCCTCAGGGGGTCACCCCAACTGCATCTTATTAGTGACCCTGCCCTTCCAAGAATCCTAGACTACAGAACTCAAATGTTTGGGATAATGTAACCATTGGCCCCTTGGGAAGTCCTTAGGGCTGGTTTTCAGTGTCTGAAAAAATGAATTCAAAGTGAGTACTTACTTGCAGAGCTTACCACTGAGTAAAGGCACCAAACATGCTCACAATGTATTGGACCTGCCCAGCACCACAGGATAACTCAGGAAATTCCCACGTGTCTAATGGGGTTGAAGGGACTGTCCCCTCCATTCTCCTCAGGTGAGAAGGCAGCAGGATGGAAGAGCTGGAGCACGCTCAGCTCCTATGGGAAGGGAGGTGTGATGCCCAGGGTTAATTTATTTTGGTTAATTTATTCTGCTAAGCTGCTGCCCCGATGCTCAGAGGTTCCAGGGAGCTTGGTCCTCACCACAACCACCAGGGCGTGGGGAGAAGACTCTGTAGCTCCCTGGTCCAAACCTAGAAAGTCAGCCAATCACCCTGGACAGAGATGCTGACCCAGTCATTGTCGGTCACAGTTCTCATTGTGACGTAGCCAGGCTCCCTGCCATGTGTCAGGTTCCTCAGCAGTGTCTCCTGAATAGCCAGCACACTCAGATGAGCACTTGGTTTTGCCTTGGCTTATGTTGCAGAGCAAGGGAACCCTCATGGAAATAGCATATGGGACTCCCGGAGTGCTATTGTGTTTCTGAATTCAGAAGCCTTGGAACACAAATTATTTTTTTAAAAGCGGCACAAATCAAAATTGTCAGAAATAATACAAGTAGGCCTGCACTGCCACTTGAATTATAGCTGCTCCATAAAAGCCATCTTCAAATCTTCAGAGAGAGAGGCAATAATGCAAATTTCTGTGAGACATCTCTCTATCTGTGACAAGCCATAGAGTCTTTGCCGGAAAAAAAAAAAAACGAAGGAAATTTTCTCTACAACACACTGCTTTCAAACATGCTGAGTGTGTGCTGTGTCACGAGACTTAATGTCACAGATGATAGGGACTAGGAATGAGGTTATTAAGGTCCAGGCACGGAGGAATATTCCAGGCCCACATATAATGATAAACTAGCAGTAAAGAAGTGAATTCAGCAAGAGAACAGCAAATGGAGATAGAGAGGGTTGGAAAGAGGAAGATGACGTTGCTTATTGGCAAGCTCTGAAAGCATAAGCCAACCTAAATCGGGTCCTATGTTGGGCCTTGAACATGAGTAGAATATAGATAGCAGCAATAGCAGAATATCGAGGGACCATTTGGAGAAGGCTAGAGCTCATGGAGCGAAGAGGGATTTTAAGATCCAATCAGAATCGTCCGCATCGTCCTCTGTGCCGCTAGACAGAGGGAGGCTCTCTCGGCATGCTGCTGAGGGACTGTGTATTTTAGGACTCTTCCCACCCCCTGCACCCGCTTTCAGCATCCCTCTCTTTTTATTTATTTATTTATTTATTTATTTGTTTATTTAAAATACCCATCCCTCCACCAGTGACCATTTCCCACCACCACGGATCCCAGTATCCCTCCCACCCCCCATTCCCCATCCCACCCTGCCTCTGTGGCAGGGCATTCCCTTTTGTTCTCTCTCTCTCCTATTGGGTGTTATGGTTTGTAAAAGAGATAAGGCTGATTTTCAGGGAGAAACGTTGGATGATTTACTTTCCATTGAGCACTTTGTATATAAAGAGATGTGTGGTCGCTTATGCGGCTGCATGGTTTGGAATAAAAGTTCTGGTTCCTGCATGCCCGAGCTATGCTTGTAGAGGCTCATGGTCACTGGGGTTCCATCTGGAGAAGATGGGATGCGGCACCTACCCCATCTGGGACTTCCCAGTGATCTGGGCTCTGTTTGGGACCTGGAGCATTCTCTGGGAGCTGTGGAGCCTCCCAGTGGTTTTTCTTCTTTGTTGCTGTGTGCTGTAAAGATGGCGCTGGGGGGGCGGGTTGTGAGCATGACTTCCGGAATCAGACGTTACCTGGGAGCTGGGGCAGTCCCAGCAGTTTGGGGTAAAAGTTCTGGCTCCCGCATGCCCGAGCTATGCTTGTAGAGGCTCATGGTCACTGGGGTTCCATCTGGAGTAGGTGGGATTCAGCATCCCTCTCTTGATTCCCCGCTCCATGTAGACTCGAGTGCCGGCTTGCCCTGGGTTCTCGGGTTTTATTGCTGTTGCCACACTCAATGCTATTTGCTGCTCTCGGATCTCACATAAAATGTGCATGTAGGGATGACCCCTCATCCCACAGTTGCGTGGAGCCAGGAGAGCTCTCTGGAGTTCCCGACTTCAAGACTCAAGCCCTGTTCTGGGGGAATATCAGGAGGCGAGACTAAAAGAGGAAATTGCAGACCTTAGAAAGAAGGATTAGGTGCAATGAACCAGAGGTGAATTTTCAAGAAGGGAAACGTGCTTAATAAAATCCTGAAGAACGGCCGCCCTAGAAGCTACTTAGAGTTAAGAATAGCTGTAGTCTTTTTATGAACCTGAACTACAGCATGCATAAAGGTGAAATCCCAAGCAGTCATTATCCTTGCAAACTGCCAAGTGGTTCCACTTTCCTCTCTGAAGTCTCGATGAGTAAAAAGGAATTTAATGGGCATCACTCCTTCATTCCATTTCCCAGGGAGCAAAATGGTCCCTCTGAACCCTGCATTGTAGGGTATCCCTCACTACAAAAGATTCAGGAAGTGAATGGGATTCATTTCCTGAATATAAATATAAACAATATAAACAGCTTCCATGGACCAAACCAGGCACATTTCCAAATGCATTGGCGTTTCTGTGTGAGAGTAAGGTGTGATAGAAGGGAATACTCATCAGGGCATGTGTGTGAGCCTTTTTATGTTTAACGTTAACAGAAAAGTGTTATACTTGAGTAATAAAACTGTCCTTCCAAATATATAGGTGTAGTTATATGTAATGGTCTGAACGGGTTGACAAGCTTTTGTTAAGCAATGAAATTTCTATGAATCACTGAGGATATTTGAGCTCAATACCTTATCAAAAAAGGACCAACAGGGCCTGGAGTGATAGCACAGGGGGTATGGCGTTTGCCTTGCATGTGGTCAACCCAGGTTTGATTCTCAGCATCCCATATGGTCCCCTGAGTACCGCCAGGAGTAATTCCTGAGTGCAGAGCCAGGAGTACAGGAGTAACTTCTGTGCATCGCCAGATGTGACCCAAAAAGCAAAAAAAAAAAAAACCTTCAAAAAAAAAAACAAAAAAACTAAGTCATGATGGCAATATCCGTATGGCATTATCCAGGTCTTTCTATCTTGGAAAATTTGTGGTTTTTTTTGAGCATAAAAGTCTTCCTCTCCTATTTTTTTTTTCCTGAATGAAATCACCTGGGTTGGAGCGATAGCACAGTGGTAGGGCGATTGCCTTGTGCACAGCCAACCCGCCGGAGCCTGGTTTGATTCCTCCACCCCTCTCAGAAAGCCTGGTAAGCTACCTTGAGTATCTGACCTGCACAGCAGAGCCAGGCAAGCTACCTGTGACGTATGCAATATGCCAAACACAGTAACAACAAGTCTCACACTCTGATGAGACCTTACTGGGCCCATTAGACCAAATCAATGAACAATGGGAGGACAGTGATACAGTGCTACTTCAAAGAAAAATAAATAAGGGAAAATGTTCATTATTACTGAATATTTGGGAAATGCAAACCAGAACAACAAAGCGAAATCAGTTCATGTCAGTAAGAAAGTCCCTCATTAGAACATAGTCCAAGACATAGTATAGGGGTTAGCATTTAACCAACCCTAATTCAACCCCTAGCACCGTATATGGTCACCAAAGCACCAGCAGAAGTGATGCCTGAGTACTAGCAATTTTGACACAAAAGCATCAGATGCCCAGGAGTAAATATTATTCGGAGTCAGTCAACTGCCAAGTTACAAAGCTTAATATTAACTGTCTTCCTGTGTCCACACAGAAAGGACATTGCTTACAATACAAGTTCAGTGTCCTTAGATGGTTGTGAGCTGACAAACCTAAGCTATCTGAGGAAGGACAAAAGAGTATTATCCTACAAAAAGCCATAAAAAATGTTTTACTTTTTTTTTTTAAATTGAAAGAACGTTGTTGGTAGGGATGCAGCGAAAAGGGCAACCTAATGAATTGTTAGTAAAACCAGTATCTGTGTCATCCCTATGGACAACAGTGTGCAGATTTCAGAAAATCAGAATTGGAATGTCTATATGACCCAGCAATTTCTGCCCTCGACATTTACCCCCTAAAATTGAAAGATTAACCCATGAGGATGTATGCACAACTTTTCATCACACCACTATTCACAATAACCAAGGTCTGGAAACAACCTCAGTGCCCAACAACAGATGAGTGGAAAAAGAAACTGTGGCCTCTATTCACAAAGGAATCCCATCCTAGAATCCTGAAGACACTGCAACTTGGGTGGCATCAGAGGGTAGCATTTTAAGTGAAGTAAAGGGGAAAGATAGTCACTAAATGATCTCACTCATATGTGAAATCCAAGTAGACAAAGCAAGGCAGCTTTGTCCCCTGGGGAGACAAACCTGAGACAGTGCCAACAGATCAAGCAAATGTGACACAACTGGCGGAAAAGAGAGATCTGGACCAGAGGTGGAGGGCTACCAGCACAATGTTGCCAGAGGTGATGAGTGAACTAACATTGCGAATAAAGCATAAATAATATGGCAATGTTTTTAACCATGGTAACTTAATCACTTTATGACTGTATCACTGTCATCTTGTTGTTCCTCGATTTACTCAAGAAGGTGACAGTAACGTCTCTATTCCTTCCAGCCCTGTGATTTTTAACAGCCTCTTCTTACTCGTCTTTTCACAACGATTGGAGGCTCTTTCAGGGTCAGAGGAATGAGATCTGTTGTCATTACTGTATTTGGCATATCTAATATGCCACAAGAAACTTGCCAGTCTCTGCCTGTGTGGGCGGGATACTCTCAGTAGCTTTTCGGGCTCTCCGAGAGGCATATATTTATATATTTTTCTCAATGATTTGTTGCCTACTATCTGAACCACATCAGATATGGTGTAGTAATTGTGGAAAATGTGTAGGAAGTGTCTTATAATGTGTTGCATGGCTGCAAAGTGGCCGTACGGTCCGGAAAGCAGCCTGGAGTGTGGCAGTGGTTGAGTAGTGGAGGTCGGCTGCCTGGGCTGGGTCCCTTGGGCTGGGGAGGGCTCTCACCCACCCCATAGCCTGACTTGAAGTCCGGTGGCATGGTTCTGGGAGCCTCATTTTATACTCCTGTCTGGGAGGAGCATCCTGAGTTCTGGAGTTAACTTAATAGAATATGTAAATAAAGAGTATAATATAGCTTGTGATTCATTGCTCTTTGGAGACTGAGAGTTGCCCAATGAGACCAAGTCATTTAATTTTCAGAGGAGAGAGACTATATTATAATGTGTCACCACCAGGGGTCATATAGTTCTCTTTAGGTCGCTAGGACGTCCCAAGCTGTGTGTGTGTGTGTGTGTGTGTGTGTGTGTGTGTGTGTGTCTGCGTGCGTGCGCCGGGGGGGTGGGGCGGCGGGGGACATGTCAAAAATGAGTTAACAGGAGCCATGGCATGAGACTAGGGATCAGCTCATAGGATAGGCAGACCATGGGAAGGAAATAAAGTCACATGGGATCATGGTTGGAAAAGGTTGAGAAATATTTCGCAGAATAACGCCAATGACATGATTAAGCTCTTGTCCTATTGATCAAGGAGTAGAGCAGGTCAAAACAGATCTGAAATTTTATCTGTTGAATGAAGGTTGATGAGAAGGAGATGGAGTGGGCATCTAGGATGGTGGGGTCCAGTTCGCTATGGTAGATGGTCTGTTAGGTGGGTGTCTATAGTGTGGAAACACGCATTTAAAGCGCCGTGTAATGATTCTAAGGTGAATCATTTTGTAAACCAATATAGCGTCATTAAAAATATTAATGAATAAATAAAAATAGCTCATGGCGAGAAAGCTATTTTATTTTTGAAGCCTTATTGATTGAGAATTCATTTCCTTTGTTCTATGAAATACCAAGCCTCTTCCATTAAAAAGTTAACTAGATTAGCTAAGTATGTATAAGACTTATGTAAAAGAATAAAAATAGCTCTGTTGTTAGAAAATTGAGGTAGTCCTTGAATATTTAAATATTCTGTAGATTAAAAGAGCTAAAATATTTTTAACTAACCTTTCATGTTTTAAATGAATATAAAACGCAGCACCATGAAATTGTAGGTGATTTAGATTAAGTTCACCAGTGTGCCCGTCTAACTATCCCCAACCTCCTGACAAATTTCATAATCGCATAGTTTCAAAAACACATTTCTTTTCAAATGTGTCCTCCAGCATTCGTTATCCAAAACGCATCAGACAAATCTCTTTTTCTGACATCTCTTGTACTCACTGAAAATCAGGCCACAGCCAGGCTACATTTTCCCATTAAAAGTATGATTGAACCTGAGCATTTTCTAGTCTCCTGAGATGGGACACGCATTCTCCAGTTGTCAGTTTATGCGTTCATTTAACTGTTGGGCTTTTGCAGGAGCCCACATTTATAATCCCTAATATCAAAGGTAAATGTTTTATTGTGGTTGAGATGCCTAAAAAATACCAGGGACTGAGGAGGGTAAACATCAAACATTCATTTCTCACAGTTTCTGGGCCTCAAAGTCAAGGGTTGGTTATCACTGGTTCCCAACCTCTCCTATTTCCCCAGAGCTCTCTGTTAGGGCATGACTCTAGATCTTCGACCGCAAGCAAGGACCACACAGAAATGCAATCAGCAAGCAGGTAGTTTACTGAGCTGGCTAGTCAGGGTCAAGGCGTCAGACAAGACCCCAAACTTCTTCAAAGGGGATCTTATAATAGTCCTTCACTGGCCGTTACATCAGAGCCCGTGCATTTCATAGCCAATAGATTTGTAACAACAGACACTTTCCTGACCAATCCAAATAAGGGTACATCACTTCTTAGCCTATAGTTTAAAGATCAGCATTTGCATTAGTGCTTAGGGACGTCCTGGTTTTTAGGGTAATCCTGGGTCTTGCAACATGGGTCTTATGAAAGACATCTGGCTATCTGGTCTGACCACCCCCCTCCCCTCTTCTCATGACTTGCAACTCAGGGCACCTGTATATGAATTCCTTGCTCAGGGGCAGAAAAACCAGCAATTTTGCAATGCGGGTTCCTATTAAGCTAAACTAAATTAATTCTGGTGGTCCATTTTGGGCCTGTCCCTCACACTCTCATTTTTAAAAGCATTCATAAATTCAAGTATTTTCAAATGTATTTGTCTTCATTATAAATAGGACATGGATCACACTCATTAAAATCTCTACAATCCTTAACATTTTGTAGACCTAAAGATGTTTCTTTCAGTGTTTCTCTATACTTTACTTTCAAATGTTTGTGAAGAATTCAAAGAATTCAGGTCAATAAGAGCATAAGTTTGCAGCTGATTGTCTGATAATTCTAAGAGATGAAAAAAGTCTTGGTTTTGTGGTAAACAAAATCATTCATGATAGTTTGGAAAATATGTGCTAGCTCTGTCTGTGCGCAGCCCATGTCTACTCCCTGGCATCACATATGGTTTCCTGAGCACTTTAGAAGTGATCCCAGAGGACAGAGAGATGGGAGTAAACACTGAGCAAAGCTGGGTGTGACCACCTCCCTCCCCACAAAAAAAAAAAAAAAAACCACCTTGTTTCTTCCTGAAACCTACTTAAAAATCAGTAGTTTTTACCCAGGGATTAGGTCCTGGCTTTGCACTTAGGAATTACTTCTTGCAGTGTTCAGGGAACCATACGGGATGCTGGGAATTGAACCCAGGTTCGTCGCATGCAAGGCAAACGCCCTACAAACTGTACTACCGATCCAGCCCCAAATTCTGTAGCTTTTACCATACACTATTCTAAATTTAAGGCTTACTGAAGCCCAGCATAGGAAATTAGGAAATTAGAGTCGGGTGTACATATCCAACTCAAGAAAGTATTTTCTGTGAAATACTCTTTTTTACCATCAATAAAAGGAATAAGTGAAAAAGGAAGATCCGGCCACTCTACTGTCTGTGCTGGCTATTCAAGGAAGCTCAGACCAAACAGACGTGGAAGGATGCAGAGTTGAAAAGCCAATCACACTTTTGATGAACTGAGTCCAGGCTGGAGATACTGAGACAAAAGCAAAGAGAGGGAAAATGTAACTTTTCACTGTAAGTCCATTAGGAGCTAATTGGGAAAAGATTTTATCCCCCTGGCAGTTTTGGCAGAAGAAAAAAAAAAAAAGGCAACTCAACTTCCTTCAGAACCCTTGAGCACAAAGGGGAAACTCCTTCCACCCCTGGCCAGCATTCAATCACCTTTTCACAGCGTGTCTGGCCCTTGGAAAGCCTTTGTCCTCAGTCAAGGCCCTGGGGAAATGCAGCAGATGTGGCAAAGATTCTACCGCCTGTCTAAGTCTCAACGCGTTTCTAGCAGGAAAAGCAGCCTGAACCTGGCTTTAAATCATTTCACCATTTTGCGCTTGAGCTGCTGTGTTTGCACATGCTCTGCTGGCCCGGAGAAAGGGCTGAGCCTCTTCCATTGAGCTGGAGGTCAGTCTTAATGCGATGGTCAGTGGTCCTCGTGCCTTTCACATGAAGCTGCTGTGCTGATTGCCAGAACAAATTGAGGCGATTCAAGCCACCAGCAGGGCCGAAGCATGACTTCCATTCACGGGGAAGAGAGGAAAGAGCTCCCAGAAGGCCGACTGCACTGGTGCACAATAGACCGTAGGATTAGATTTGATACACTGGGTATTAGGAGCCGGTCATATTGGAAAGTGGGTCATAATGACAGAAGAAAAACTACGGGGTAGTTCGATGAATGACAACAAGGCAAACTAGTACTTGGGCTTTTATTAAGTTACACTTAATTATCAAATACTTTCTGGTTTCTGTGTCTTCCAACACCTGAGGAATTCGCACCATCACACTTAGGTATTGAAGAAACTTTGGGGTGTGCGTGATGCATGCAGAAAGCTAAAGACATTTTAAAGGAAAAGAGATCATTATGTAGGAAGTAATTGAAGCAATGTGATGGTTGAGTGAACTTTGATAGACTGTCGCCTGACTTCCACATAGAATGATATGAGCAGTTTTAAACTAGCAAGAAAAACTTCCACCCCCAACAGAACATGCTAGAATGCAGGTCAGAATGATAAAAAGAAGTTCCTTAACAAGCAGCATACATTGATTTAAATGACACTGTCATTTTTAATCAAGGCTTTTAAAATGGTTAAACAAAAGTACATTTAAAGGACACATTTCGAAGGTCTGATTATTTATTTTTAAAAGACAATGTTCCTAACCCATTGGACAAGATAAGAACACCCAGCAGTGGTTGAAGAACAGACGAGCTGCTCTCTCTTCTCTGAGAATTTGCCGGGTCAGTTCTACACGCAACTGTAGAATCAGCCCCCAATTTATCATTGTGTGTTCAGCTTCAAAGCAATAAATTCCATGAATTTCCATTCAACCCAGACCTCCTAAATATTGGAACTAGTGACATTTTAAAATTTAGTTTTTTATTGATTGAGACTTTGTGGCTTAAAATACTATGAACTATGGTGCTATGTTAAAAGTCTAAACTTTATCCTCAGAGTGTTTCTGAGGTGGTGTTCAGCTCTGTGGTTGGGGTGTTCAAGTGGTGTTTCAGGGACCATATGGCACTGGGTAATGGACAATCTCCTGAATGCACAGACTGCCCCCACTTTATTAAGATCCAATATACCCATATTGGGTTTCCAGGATTCCTAAGCTGTGCTCGAGGCTTACATCTGACTCTGTGCTTAGGGCTCACTCCTGGTGGTGCTCAGGGGACCCAATGAGATGCTAGAGATCAAACCAAGTGCCTTACTTCCATGTAGTGTATCGCTGCCCTAGTACTTTTTGTGTGATTTCCCTGGAACTGTCATCATTGAGGATAGCTACAATTCTTTGTTCATACTCTTAGGACTTATTATATGATCTTGCATAACGTACTCAGTCAATAAATGAACTCTGTAGTTATTAATTTAAACTACTCGAGAATTCAAAAAAGAATACAAATGAAAAGTTGTGAAATTTTGCACATTTTTTCCAACTCAACTATCATTAAACAGCATGTTCCTTGCCCAAGGTAATCATGTCCTAAATTATGCTGATAAGCGAGAACTCTCTGCTCTTGGCTTTGGTAAAGTGAATGCGGACCTTTTAAGTGAATTCTGTGCCCACTAAAAATGGGAGTGACCTATCACTTCTGGAAGGATGCTGTAAATTTTGAGAAGTATTTAATATTGAGCTCTTCCACCTAGCCTCTGTATCTTGTTCAAACGTGGATCTCCTTTCGCAATTGACATTTTACGTGTTCTTCAGCTTACTCCTTTCCTAATATATATTAAACCTATCTAATGGCAAAAAATTAGACCCAGGGAGTCCATGAACTTGGACGTTAGCCACAAATTCTTTTGATGTGTGTCAGATGCAAATAGAAATACTTCTTTAGCATAGGCATATGATGCATCATGAAGATGGGGAATGATATCTCTATTTGGGAAGTTAATTACCTGCTGATACTGGTGTTAATAGCTCCATACCAAAATAAATTCAGAATATTGATCCGCAGAGTCTCATCCAGAGGGTGTCTGGTAACACAAAGGAATTTACAGTGAAATTAACAACAAGGAAGTTTGTGCATGTCAAGCAAAACAAAGGCACTTGGCAAGGAGAAGTTAAGTCAATGATGTCTTTTGAGAAAAAATTAGTTTTAAATATACCCCTCCAACCACTGGGGGCAATAGAAAATATAAAGTTAATAGTTTTTGTTTTTTTTTTAATGGGGCTGGAGGGATAGCACAGCAGTAGGGCGTTTGCCTTGCATGCAGCCAGCCTGGTCGAGCCGGGTTCGATTCCTCTGCCCCTCTTGGAGAGTCTGGCAAGCTACCGAGAGTATCTTGCCTGCATGGCAAAGTGTTGCAAGCTACCTGCGACATATTCAATATGCCAAACACAGTAACAACAAGTCTCGAAATGGAGACGTTACTAGGCCCGCTCAAGTAAATCCATGAACAATGGGAGGACAGTGACAGTGACAGTATTTTTAATGCTGCTGAACTGTAGCGGGTAGAACCAGACAGAACATTGCATAAGACATAATGTTTCTTTTGGCAATATAATGTGAATGAGTTTAAAATGATCTCAAATCATTAGATATTCATATGAGAAGGAGTAGCATCTGTACTTACAGTATGCTGGTGAGGAGAGAATGACACCAGTCATCAATTTTCATGCTTCGGGGCAGTAGCTGCACACCAGATGGATCAAAAAGATATTCCCCCCTATGGTACAGTATTGGGAAATTAAGTGTATTAGGGGAGGTTTATTCTTCTTTGTGAAAATCTGGCATCGGCCACCCAATGAGATGTAACCTCTGTCTATGTAGGGTGGTAACTCCCATTTTTTTCTAAAAAGGATCGTTTATGTCAACGAAGTCCTAGGATTCTTACCTCCATGTCATGATGAAGTTTCAGTTCTTAAGGAATTGAATTTCACTGAACAGTTAAAGGAACAAATGGTAAATTCCAAGGAAATAGTTGCCCAGTTTCCTCATGTTGGGTTGCCTTTTTGAAATAAATAATAACACCATCTGTAAAGAATGAAAAATGGTCATGCTGCCTCTGCAAGTCAGGATGGTTATGAGTTCCAAAGGCCTTGATCATCTTAGAGAGAGAAAGAGAGAGAGAAAGAGAGAGAGAGAAAGCACTTGAGTAGAGAATATTTTAAATTTTCTTTTATGCTGGGAGGAGAAAAGAGCAAAAGCTCCTGGATGGAGTGTGTGAGGATCTGGAAGGGGAACCATCCACCTCCCTTGCTTTAGAGGGATATTTGCTTCTAAGGTTTTGCTATTCTGCTTCCCCAATCTGAGAAGTTTATGTCCAGTGGCCTGTGCAGAGTCATAGCTGCTATCCATCACTGGATGATTGCAGAACCTGACGCTCCTCTTGAAACATAACTGGAAAAAGTAGCACCTTCCTTTCTTTCTGTTCCATTGGATTATGGTTGTTCAGATTGCTTCAGGATGCCAGACTTAAGGCACCAATAATTTTCATTTTCACATTTCTGTGAATATTTTAGATATTCAGGTGAGAAGGTATCTAAATAATTAAAAGACTAGTATTAAGGTAATTATCCACCTCTTAAATTTGACATTTAAAAATATACTGAATACATGGAGAACATCTAATTTAACTCTGTATTTTATACCTCGTTTTAAAAGTCTTCCCCCTCTGAATTTCTATTATGAGGCAGAATTTACCTTATTTCATCACTGGAATCTCTAGAATAGCATATGGTGAAAGTCACTAGGAAAGGAAGATGCCAGAGAAATCAGAGAATCTTCACCAGAAGCCCAAAGATATGTACGTAGCCATGTCTAGCCATGTCTATTTTTTTCTTGGCTGTAGTATCTATGGTATACAAAGGTCTTGTATATTATAAATACACAAGGTATATCTTACTGGAACTCCTTTCTTTGGATTTAACCATAATACATTTTAAAACAATATTGTATATGACCATCAGAAACAGCCTATGCCTAGAGTCAACATTAAAAAGTGGGTATTGGTTTTACATATATATATATTTATGTTTCCCATATATAATATGTACTCATATGTATATACTTTAATTTTAATTAATTCCATTTTAAGACATTTGAAATGGACTATTTAATCCCACATGATTTATAGCAGCTGTCTCCTTCTGCAAAGTGTGCTCAGAGGAATCTTTTCCAGCAAATGATGTTTGTACCCAGCACCATGCTCTGTCTACCGGGAGACTTCAGCAAGGCTGTTTTGAGTGACAAACCCCAAATAAAGACAATCTGGAGAGCGGGGAGAATTCAGTGTAGAATTATCACTCCAGGAAGGAAGAACTCTTATGACAGATACACATTTAGATATTACACATACACATCAAATTAGTTTTTGAAGCCTTGCGTAGGCACCAAACATAATATGTGGCACCAAAATTCAAACCTATTTCCATGAGGTACATAGTATATTCATTCATTCATTCATCATCCTGTTATTCGTCGATTGCCTCGAGCAGGCCCCAGTAATGTCTCTTTCATCCTAGCCCTGAGATTATATTCAAGGCTCTTTAGGAGAATGAGACCCACCATTGTTACTGGTATTTGGCATATTTGGTACGCCACGGGGAGTTTGCCAGACTCTGCCCTGTGGGCAGGCTACATTCGATAGCCTGCAAGTTTGTCCAAAGTAGGATTGAGATAATAAGATGTCATAAAAAGATGCCCTGATAAGAGGTCGCGCGGCCGCGTGGATTTGTCCCTCTGCCAGTACCTTCAGGTGTGTGGAGAGTGGTCTCAACATGGTGGTGGCTGGTCCTGGAGGTCTTCGGCTGCCGGAGCCCTGGTCAGGGCGGGGAGGAGAGCTCAACCCGCTCCCCTTCAAGGGGCCCCTGCGAGGAACAGCCAGGCGCGGGGGCAGGAGACTGCACTGTTCTCATCCGGGATCTGGATTTTATAGTCTCTGAGTCTTGGCCATTGATGGCATTACACGGCGCCAGTATACTATAGTATATTATCGTACAAAAAATTCACTTTCTTTCTAGTAGAGCTAGTATGAGTCTCCATGCAACTAAAAACAACATTTTAGTTAGCCTAATAAGATTTTGGACTATCTATTGGTGTCCTTTTGGCACACTTGTAGGCTGATGACACAACAAAACTATTTCTTTTCGTGAATGGGAGTCACATCCAGTGATGTTCAGGGCTTACTCCTGATACTGTGCTTAGGGACCCCTTCTGACAGGCTCTGGGGACCATATGGGATGCCAGGATTGATCCCAGGTGAGCTCCAAGCAAGTCATGTGCCCTTCCTGCTGTACTAGCTCTGTTCCCAAAAACTATTTTGTATATCCAGTGTCAACTGTAGTGGTTGTCACTGAATAAAAGGAGTCATAGTGCAAAAGGGATACAGGAAAAATGAGAAGAGCTATTATTATTATTATTATTATTATTATTATTATTTTATACTTTTTATCACGGTCCTCCTGTTGTTCATCGATTTGCTCAAGTGGGCCCAGTAACGTCTCCATTTTGAGACTTGTTGTTACTGTGTTTGGCATATTGAATACGTCACGGGGAGCTTGCCAGGCTCTGCCGTGCGGGTGAGATACTCTCGGTAGCTTGCCAGGCTCTCCGAGAGGGGCGGAGGAATCAAACTTGGGTTGGCCATGTTGACTGCGTGCAAGGCAAATGCCCTATAGCTGTGCTATCGCTCCAGCCCATTATTATTGCTATTATTATTATTATTATTATTATTATTTTCATCACAACTAGTGATACTCAGGAATCACTCCTGGTTCTGGGCTCACACACCATATGCATACCTGGGTTCAATAGGGCCAAAGGTGTTTCTTCTCCTCTTTTTGGTTCTTATCCCCCCCGAAAGAAATCCATTTTAATACTCTGGCTATTTGGTATGGGCCTGCACTTCACTCGCTCTATTCTTGGAAAAGATTTCCTTGAGAAGAAACAATATATACAGATGGACAGAAGCGAAGCAGATTGGAGTTCACTCTGAAAAGTGAAGTTTCCTGGTGCTAAAGTCAATTCATTGCCGAAGCCCACGGGAACTCTACAGGAAGGTTCCAGGGCTTCATGACTAGGTGACAGGATAAAACTGTTTCTTTTGGCCCTGGTTCCTACAAAATTCACAAATGAGTCATGAGGTAAACCTCAAGTTCAAGGTGGATCAGCAACCTGAGTTATAAACAGAATGTGCCCATGCTTTGGTTTTGCCAGGCTGGCCCTTTGATCTAGCTCTCCTCCTATTCTTCTCTCACAGCTGGTGGATGCTCTATTTTTCTCTCAAGTGACATCTGGTTTTGTACTCTGAATTATAGCATCATCCTAACTCTAGGACACCTCCGGGGCCGATATGGCTCGTTGTGTTTGATCCAATCCTGACCTTCACTCTACCCACAGTGGTACTCCTCAACTTGTAGTTTGGCAAAGTTAGAATCAATAAGATGTTGGGAATATTAAGGGAAGACATTCTATCTCTCTCTGAAGTTATTTCCAGAGAAAGAGAGGGAGAAAGAGAGACAGACAGAGAGAGAGAGAGAGAGACAGAGAGAGAGACAGATAGACAGAGAGAGCGAGAGAGAGTCTTCCAAGTGTTGGTTCAGGTGTGATTACAAGACAAGGTGGCTTCATATGCTTCAAAGGCTGATTTATCATGTTTCATGTTAGCTGAGCTGAAGAGAATTATGTACACCAGTTGTTCAGTTTGTATAAGGCAATTAGAGAGACAACTAGAGTCTTTACCCATGAACTAGTCACTAGGGAAAACACACAATAATCTGACAGTCACTGGGTAAATGTGAGTGAGGATTGTTAAATGATTTAAAATGGTAACTGTGTGAGATGAAATGAACTCATGTATGTCTACCCACACAGTTTATTATTTACTTCTGTGTCCCCACTTTGGATGAAACTCGTTTCTTCCTCTACTCCGATTCTTCAGTTCCTCCACCCCAGAGCCACCATGTTCTGTGAGTGCTTCTCTTCTTTTTTTAAGGTGGCTTTCTGAATGTGTGATTCAGCCCATCACAGGCTAGGGGGAGGTTCTGGTAGCTGCCCACTCTTTCTCCTCCAGTATTTCCTGGTGGTTATGAGATGATGAAAATGATGGTTCATGTCTTGTATAAAAGCCCAATAATTACAACCTCTTAGTTTTATAGTACATTAGGCTACGCTGTCACGGAGAAATATGCTTAATGGTTTTAAGAAATAGCAGTAAAAAAGGAAAATTAGTAACCTTGGGTGAATGACCTCATAGGATAGAGTTGTCATCAGGTTTTCCATGGAGTAAGTGCCTTGGAGGTTGACTTGGAGAAAGTGTGTGCAGGTGCAAATCTGCCTAACCGGCTGTGGATGTTTAACCTACAGTGCTGAGAAGTCCAATTCGCTTGTCTTTTTCTGAAAGAAGGTGTTTGAATTTGACTTATATTTTGTATTACTTTTACATAAATTTTATGATTCATTTTTAATCAGGGCTCGGTGGTACTCAGGGCTACTCCCGACTCTGTGCTCTGGAGTTCAGGGAACCATGTGGTGCCAGATTCAAATCTGGACCTACTGCATACAGTGCATGAGTTTAACCCCTGTCGTGTCCTCCCAGTTCTTGAAGGTCTGTTTTAATCGACTGTTCTATACCATGAAGACAAATGATGTAAGTCATTGACAAGGTGCTAATGAATTTCAAAGGATTTTTTTTTTATTTCTAGTGTTGATATTCCTTTCCTTGAGGAAAGTTTATTTGGAGGCAGCTCAGAGATTTTCAAACCAAATTTATGGAGGCGTAGTCTCTGTCTAGAAAGCTTATCTTCAAGAATGACATTGACTTTCATAGATACTGGTATGACCAAGATCAGGGTCCTTGGAAGTGTCCCTTCGGTGTTTCCCTACCCTGACAACTGAGTAGAAAATTCTGCCCCCGCCCCCCGCCCCATCTGCCTCCCTCCTTTCAAGTATTTTAAATCTTCAGTAAAGCATGATTATTTTTATTGAATGAAACTTCCTTAGAAAGATGTGAGGTGAGAGAAAGAGAGAGAAATACACGTTCAAGAGAGAGCATGGACTTCCAAGAGTGGAAAAAAAAAGAAAGAGAAACAGGCATTCAAAGGAGAACACAGGCTTGAAGAGCAAGCTCTCTGTTACATCTTTCCTGTCTGCTCTCCACTTTGGTCCTAAGCCTCATGCTACTGCTGTGTTATGAAACAAACGATCACCTCTTCCTTGTTCCGTTTACTTCATTTCCCTTACTCTGTGAACCCCTCTCTAAATCCCTTTCCTAAGCTCATTTGGATGATTAAATACCTTCTCCCCAAAATTAAACAGGTTTTTATAGTCAAAGGAGATATCTCCCTCCTAAGAGTGGCATTCCAGAGAGTTCTATGACCATGTCTATCTGGAAGCACACATCTATTCCCGGACTGATTAGTTTCTTATTCTCTGAGCAATAGAACTTTTTTTTTTTTATGCCAAATCGCTTTGTTCATACGGTTTGCTCTTCTGATGCATCAAAACACCAGTTGACCTTTAAGCTTCCAAATGTTATCCCTTCCCTCAAACCCTCTCTGGCCACCTTCATCAGGATGGTTCCTCCTGCAGTTCTAAAGCTGGCTGGTTTCTACTGCAACCCCCTGACTTTATGCTCAAAAGTGGGATTTTTGTAAATACTAGTTCAGCAAATTAGCAGAGGCAGCTACACAGATTTAAGACATGCTGCTCCTTTTCATACAGATTGCCGGTCTGTAATTGACTAACCTTAAAAAAATCAGTTAACCTTCAAATTCCGAAGATGAAGCAACTGTCAAATCAAAGGTGAGCAAGGAGCAATGGATCAAAGAGGGTATCCATGCCCCATTCACCCCAGAAAGCAGTCTGCTAGTAACTAATTAAAGTTATTTCATACAAGTGTTGGGCAGAGTAAGATGCAATATTTTCTTCCATAGTGAGTGGTTTTATTTATTTATTTACTTATTTTTGTGGGCCTCTGAGCAGGGCTCAGTGATTCTCCCCTCACCAGTGATTCTCAGCCAGTCAGGCTGGAGGTTCACTGTGAAAATCCCTGGATGTGAGGTTTGTCTAAGCCCTGAGACTTCTAGGTATCACTGAGGCTTCTAGTGGTTCTTGGGGTTCTCTGGGACCACATCCAGTTATATTCAGGGTCACCAAGGTATTCACTTGCTCTAGTGGAACTCTCTGAAAGTTAGAAGAAGTCAGGTTTGTGATGCTCAGGCTTGAAAGACTGAGCCCCACACAAGGGCGAAAGTTCTGCTTTCTAGACTCTACGGGGGGGGGGGGGGGTGGATTTGGCTTTTGAAGGTAGCTGCAGGGAGAGGACAGAAGTTCATCTGTAAAGCAAAGGCCAGAGCACTTCAAGGACAGGAGTATATCTGGGGCATATTCCCGGGTTACAAAGGTCACAAAGCAAGACTGTGGCTCTCTCAAGGATACCCCAACTGCATTCCACGGTGTTGCCATGTTACCCAGATTCAGCAACCCTTGACTGTATCTGCTCTCTGGAGTTAGCCTGCTTGAAATGTGCAGAGGACTCTATTTTCCTCATCAAGGGCACTTTGTGGTGCTGGGAATAGAGCCCTGCTGCTGTGCATGCTAGACACACATCTGTATACTAATGAACTAGCTTCCAGTCCCAACCAGTGATTTTTAATGATCATTTAAAATTCCAAAATGAAATTTGGATATAATAGAACCATATATGCACATAGTAAATAAATATTCTCAATATACTACCCCAAAATAATGAAAAACAAAAGAAAGTGATGCATATTAAAATTATATTTGGATAATGATATTGCTTAAGGAAGAAGACGACACACCTTGCATATGAGAGGATCTGATTTCCACCTCTGGCACCAAATGATCCCACTTTGGCCCAGTAGCATTTTTGTCCTGTAGCACATGTGTCCTGTAGCACCAAATCATCGCTAGGCAAGCCAGGAAGCTGTCAGACCCACACTGCAGTGTCCTGAGTATTGTAGTATAACTTCATCTTTCAATACTTGGGTGGTGTGCAAAACTGTTCCTGACAATGCCTAACAACTCTGATTCCCATGCATTCTGGAAGGGCAGAGGACTTGTCCTTGTGGAACTATAATAGATGTCTGGTGATGCTTTTAAAGAAAACAGTCCCACAGAACTGAGTCAGCCAGGAAGGCAGGCATATCTTCCCCAGGGCAGAACTGCCTTTGACTGAGACACCTTTGAGTGGAGAGAAAGGAGGTGCCCAGGAGGACCATAGAAGCTGGGAGAAGGGCATCATGTCAGAAACATCGCAGTGACCTTCCAGAATAAGCAGTGTGGGCTATAGAGAGAGCTCAGGGAATGAGCCCTAAGCTTCATGGGGTTCCAAATCCCAAGGAAGGGAACACTGATCTGGGAGGAGTGCTGAGACCACCCAGTGTGGTCCCTTCCAAACACGAAGAGTCAAATAGTACATACTGTTTGTTTTAAAATTCCTTTCCTGTTGCTGGAGTGACAGCACGAGACCGACCCAGGTCCAATTCCCAGCATCCCATATGGTCCCCTCAGCACAGCCAGGGAAAAGTCCTGAGTGCAGAGCCAGGAGTGACCCCTGTGCATCATCCGGTGTGACCCAAAAAGAAAAAAAAATAATTCTTTTCTTGCAGGTGGAGTGATACCACAGCAGGGAGGGCATTTGCCTTGCATGAAGCTGACCCGGGTTCAATCCTTGGCATCCCATATGATCCCCTGAGCACCGCAAGGAGTGATTCCTGAGTGCAGAGCCAGGAGTAACCCCTGTGCATCACTGTGTTTCACCCAAAAAGCAAAAAAAAAAATAATAATAATATAAAAATATGTTCCCTAGTCTTAAGGTATTTGCCTTGCACGTGGCAGACCTGGCCAACCCAGGTTCGATTCCTCTGCCCCTCTCCGAGAGTATCTTGTCAGCACAGCAAAACCTGGCAAGCTACCTGTGACACATTCGATATGCCAGACACAGTAACAACCAGTCTCGCAATGGAGACGTTACTGGGCCCGCTGGAGCAAATCCATGAACAATGGAGGGACAGTGCGACAGTGCGGTGCTACAGTCAAAGCAGTGTTTTGCACATTCTGTTCCCCCTTGATCACCGTTTCTTCCTGTCTTCCTCTCTACTCTGGCCTTATGATCCAGAGGAGCAGGATCTTGCTATTGCTACAGTTTGGGGCAGGAGGGAAGCTATTATTGTTTTTTGGGGGTAAGTCATGGCTGTTAGAACATGGGGTTACTTTGGGATAAGTGCTCTGTGGTGGTTCCTGGCTGTGCTCAGGTAATGGGGAGCTGAGGTAGATAGAGCCTAGGCTTCTAGAAAGCAGCTCAGGAGCTCAGCCCACCAGGGCTCTCTCTCTCTCTCTCTCTCTCTCTCTCTCTCTCTCTCTCTCTCTCTCCCTAGTTGCTGTCACCTTTGATGCTGAAGCAGGTCTATATGCCTTGAGGACAGACACATTGCCTCTTTTGCAAACCACAACACACAATAAGAGAGAGAGAACAAAAGGGAATGCCCTGCCACAGAGGCGGGGTGGGATGGGGGGATGGGGGTTGGGAGGGATACTGGGATCCATGGTGGTGGGAAACGGGCACTGGTGGAGGGATGGGCATTTCATCATTGTATAATTGAAACCCAAGCACAAAAATTTGCAAGTCTACAACTGTACCTCATGATGTCTCACTAAAAAAAATTAAAAAAAAAAGAGAAAATTCTAGAACCTTCTCCTCTGGTGTGTGCATTGGGTTTTCCCATACCAAAGAGTTCCATGATAAGACATGGAGCAGAAGTACACTCAAGGTCAAAGTTTTTAGAGTCGCTAAGTTCATGAAACTCCATATCATGCATCTCTCCCATTTCACTAGGAGGGAAAAGTCACGCACCTAGAAATCACGTGACACAAGACACAAACCAGCCTCACAAGAGCGTGAGGCTGGTTAGTACCAGACAGAGCCTGGCAGGAACGCACAGCAACTGCGTGGAGGCGCCAAGCTCTCTCCCTCATAACTCACAGCCTCCCTTAACTGCGGGCAGATTTAGCTCTTCCAGAACTTGGCTGGCACACAAAGCCTTTGTAAGCCACCTTTATTTCCTCAAATATTTTTTCTTTCCAGGGTTCCCCTGGAGACACATTTCTTCTAGTAACCTGTCACCCAGGGATAAATATAAAAAGCGATGAATCCTCCCCGGATGGGAGCAGGACGTGTCTTTTTTTTTTTTTTGCCTCCGTGTCTCTGGTCTGCACTTTCAATCTGGTCTCCATGTAAGCATGTTGCGCCTCACAGGACTTCCCTCCTTTCTGCTGGGTCTTGTATTAGGTGGGTTATAGTTATTTTAAGTATCATTTTCTTAATCTGTACAACAGGGTTAATAGCAATGCATCATTCCAAAGTTCCCGAAAGAATAAACTAGTAGTATTAAAGGACTTAGTCGCTACAGGGCAATGAACACGTATAGAATCATATCTCTGTTGCCTACTTTTAATTGTGTGGTCATAATAAATGCACTGGGAATCTGCCGTCACTCAGGTTCAAGGTAACCTTGGACAAGCTGCAGTTCTTTCCTCTCCAGCTTTTCCACTTCCAAAAAATATAAACCTGTGTTTGCTAAATTGTGGGGACTGGGCCTGAGAAATATGAATCTCTCAAAGACTTGGCATAGGGTTCCATAAGTGGACCACCATCATTATTGTTATTAATTTCTCTACATCCTCACAGATTTTCTGGTATTTCTTACCCTTTCCTTACTGCTACCTACCGCATTTCTGTGATGCATTTAATGGGTCATTTTGTTCCTATTTTAGAATTGTACCATCTTGACTTATAAAATTGTTACAGAGCCATTCTGTGAGATTACTGAGTGGTCATCAATGAGAGTGGAAGAATCATTCAATGTTCCTTTTTCTCTTTAGTTGCTATGGAATAATGGGGATGGTGAGTACAGTCCTTTTGATCGTAGAATGCAATTTTGACCAATTTCCTAACACTTTCTTTTAATAAGATACTTAAAGTAGGATATTTTATTTGCTTACTATGTAGATTTTTTGCTGTAAATTCTTATACCATAAGAGAGAATTTTTAAAGGAATATAAAAGCACTTTTTTTTCCTGATCTACTTCATCTTGAAGCTGATATTCTTGACAATATGCAAATTAAGAAACTTAAGGAAAATGTCATTGAACATTAATTTCATTTCTCCTTCCAAAAATCAATGCTCTAATATCCTCTCTCCTCTTTAAAAAAAAACAAATAAGTCTAAAAACTGTGAAGTGTTCAAATTTAGTTTAATTGTGGCATGCTACCACTGACATAATTTTCTCTATTATTCCCACATTTATTACAAGCATGTTAGAAAAGGGTGTTTTTTTTTCTCTCTACTGCAGGAAACTGTGTTTCAAGCATTGTTCTCACATTGTCTATAGTTGACAAAAGTCCAAGTTGACACTGTCCATGGTGTTAAGTTTCCTTAAACGGATCACTACATCACCCTATGCCTCACTCAAATATCAC
Organism: Sorex fumeus; assembly: GCF_029834395.1. NCBI lineage: Eukaryota > Metazoa > Chordata > Mammalia > Eulipotyphla > Soricidae > Sorex > Sorex fumeus. The sequence continues at coordinate 1,770,172 of NW_026606149.1, read as the reverse complement.
ATTTCTATAAAAGATTCATTTGAATTCTTCAGAGATACAGTATCTCCTCCCCCCCACTCCACCCCAGGCTCCCAAATCCAAAGACCATCAGACTGGGCACAAATTCTGCATGAAATCTGGACAGAAATTGGCTCGTCTGTTTTTAAACACGACCATTCAGTCTCCCTCTTTAAACACTCCAGCTAAGGGCTAATTCCCACTCATTCTCTTTAAGTGATTATAGACACTAAACGGCCACAATTATGTTGCTGAATATGAATGTGGTGTTTGATGAATGTAACTACAACAATCATAAAGCAACAGAAGTAAGGAGAAAATGCAATAAACTATCATTTTTAAAAACTGCCTGGCAAAAGCAAAATTATATATACCCAGAAAGACCAAAAACCAAAAAAAAAAAAAAAAACCGCCCAAGAGATACAATCTGCTGGAGAGAAAATTGTATTATAAATTACAATGATCACTTGGAATCCTACTTTCTATTTTACAAATTAATTACTATGTTTAGTCCCTAGAGTATATGTAAGGGGCGGGAGGAGGTGTGCTCTCTTTAACATGGGTAAATATATAAACAATTCCCATGCTACTTACTCTAGTTCTGGCTCCTAACATGCAAATCAAAATTTGAGCTTTCTAATTCACTTGGATAGAATAAAAAGAGAGAAAGAAGGAACTGCACTTCTTCATGATTATACTTGTCAATTAGATCAGTGCCCTGTGACAAAGCATGTGCTTTTACCCCACCCAGTGGCCAGCTTCTAAATAAATAGCCACTATTCCCTTGAGTGAAAGTTTTCTTCCTCGGTGGTTTGATGCTAGAAAGCCTGGGCAGTAGCTGCCCCACTCTCTCATTGGTCCTGGGGACTGTCTGTTCCACCACTGACCCAGCCATCTTCCCTGAGCCAAGGGGCAAACGTACCAGTGGCTAGAGCTTCAGAGGCTCCATCAGATGCTTGGTCTTGTGGTATGTTCAATGTTTGCTCTCAAGCTCTGCCTCCAAACAAGCACTCGGAAGATGAGGAGACCCACGTCTAAGGCAAGAAAATTGACTTGGTGAGAGAAAAAAGAGGTGAAGAAATGCAGTGACAAACTCAACACCCAGGACCTTCCCTCTATCATCACTGTGTGAATCGGGCAATTCATTGATTTCCCAGTTTTCTGTTTTAACAATATGGGTGGTTATGGTTTCCTTGCTTAGATATTACTTGGATGATACATTTTAAAACAGTAATGCAGTTGGGGAAAAAGTTTCTACACAACTTACAAGGATAGACCTTGCATCTCTTTTCTTCAGGATGTGTATTATTATTCTCATTGAGTTTGTCACATGTGTGCATTCATGTCCAAACTCAGAGACCTAATATCACATCGGCAGAAAACCGGAAGATAACAAAAAATAAATAAAATTTATTTAAAAATTATATCAGATATTGGAGATAGTTATAAGAAGTATATCAGTGTGTATACATGTGTCTAGTGTTTTCTTAATTATTGTGATTGTTCCAACCATACTGCTCAATTTAGGAGGCTAAATCTAAGTAGATTAAGTGGTTCTTGGTAAAATACTTTTTTAGTTCTAAATGAGAAATCAGTATAAAAAAGAATTATTGAATTTACAGTAGCAAAATGAAAAAAATAAAAAGAAACTTCCTTTTGCACTATTTAGGATAACAGAGGTATATAAGATGTTCAATTCTTTCCTAGTATGAAAAATACATACTAGGGAGCTGGAGAGATAGTATAGCAGGCAAGGAACTTTCATTGTACTTGCCCAACCCATGTTTGATCCCTGACATTCCATATCACATGGTTCCCAAGCAAAAACTCCAGGAATAATTCCTGAGTACAGAGCTAGGATTAATACTCGACGATGACCAGGTGTGACACCCCAAATTTAATACAAGCAAAGAAAAATGCCCAGACTTGTTTACTTGTTATCCTTCAAACCCTCTATTCCATCCACATTAAATTGAACTGGAATTTCAAGTTGTTTTCTCTCTTGCATTTATTTGATCAGACATTCATGTATTCTTAATATAGATAGCACTCACAGGACCAGATCAGTGGAAGGACTTTGTTATGCCCCATAAGGACTGGTGTATAATGAGAGAGAAGAACTGGAAGGAAAATTGATTTTGATAGGGTAAGGAGAGAGAAAAATACTAGAAATTCCTATCCTGAAGTAGATACATTATTGGTATCAAGTGTTTCAGTTTTACTTAGTTTGGAGAAGAAAATGAATCCCAGAAAACTCTGTATTGGCCATAAATGATAAAATTTATTTAATGATGACCTGGTTTCTAGAGAGATCTATGATTTCAAAGTTTGACTACAAGCCCCTTTATTCACAGACTTTGCAAATATTATGTAAACTTCCTCCCTCCCTCCCTCCCTCCCTCCCTCCCTTCCTTCCTTCCTTCCTTCTTTCCTTCTTTCCTTCCCCCTGCTTCTCCACCTCCTTCTCTTCTATATCCTCCTCCTGCTCTTGGGACTGAGGTAGAGCAGGATATTGAAGACCGTTATATTCTCGATATTCTGGTCCCATGTCTGTAATTTATATGCTTTAAAGGGAAAGCCCATTCACTTCACTCACCAGTTTCCCTTTTATATTTATATTATTGTATCCTTACAGTGGGATATGCCACAACCCTATTTTCCTTTTCTTCTTTTCCTCAAATAATGTTTCTACTCAAGTTCACCATCTTATCTTCCATTATCTGCTTTTTTTCTTGACTTCATGGGAGCAAGAACTTGTCACTGTCACTGTCACTGTCCTTCCGTTGTTCATTGATTTGCTCAAGTGGGCCCAGTGACGTCTCCATTGGAGACTTTGTTGTTACTGTGTTTGGCATATCGAATACATCACGGGTGGCTTCCCAGGCTTTGCTGTGCGGGCGAAATACTCTCGGTAGCTTGCCGGGCTCTCCCAGAGGGGCGGAGGAATCGAACTTGGGTCGGCCGTGTTGGCTGCATGCAAGGCAAACGACCTACTGCTGTGTAATATTTCCATTGGTTTTCTTGAGAAACTACAAGTTGTTTTCTAGTAAGTGGCTGTGCCATTGTCCGTTCCCACCAACAGTATTCAAATTTTTCTTTGAAATTTGGAATTGTCATGTTTCTCAATATGAGTTCTTCCTAAGTCATTCTTGGAGTTCTTTTACTTTCTTGAATTCTTATTTTCTCTTTATATCGGCATGTTAAGTTTCTTGGACGTTTATATTATTTGTCTTTAGTCAAATTTGAGAAGTTTATCCATTATTTCCTCAAGTCTTCTCCACTCCACCCGCACCCAGATATCTACTATGCTCCTATTTCTCTCTCTTCTTGGAACACACATGTGTATGATAATTTGCTTTATGATATGTCACAAATTTGTTCAAGTTCTACTACCTATTATTTTTCTTTTGAAACTACAGACCTAATACGTACATTGACCTGTCTCCAAATTTTAAGACTTATTTCCACCTGATTGCTCAAACCTGCTTTTAACCCTTTATTGTGTTTGGAGCTACAAAATTTCATTTTGGTCTTTTTTTATTTCTTTACTTTCACCTTGAAGGAGTTCTCCTCAGCCACATTCTAGAGATTGGGATCCACTTCTGCTAGGGCTCAGTCTAAGATCTAATGATTTGCTGCTTGGGTTAGTCATGCTGCATTTAGGGGAGGGGCGGGGGGCCCATTGTGTGCGGGGGGACATTAGGGCCATGCTCAGCCATGCTCTGGAAGCCATACAGTGATGAGGCTTTAATTCATTGTCTCACCCGTGCTTTATCCCTTTGAGCTATCTCCCCAACTCATCATTTTGCTATATTTAGAGGTTTTGATATTTTTATTTTGTGAATACAGACTTTTTTTTACTTTTTCAATCTTTCTTTAGTTCTTTGATCTTTAAATATCTTGCTTTAAAGTCTTTGTCTGGTAGGTCTTCCATGAGGCCACTGAAAAGACTTGTTTTCACTGATTTTTTTTTAATTTAAATGAGTCACTTCCTTGTCTTGTATCTTTTTGGATTCTGTTGTTATTGAAGAGCATATTTGAAACTAATTTTGTGATTGCTTTGGAAATAATGTTTTCCCCTCCCCCAGGCTTTTCAGTGTTATTTTTGTATTGTTTTTGTTTGATTGTTGAAAATGATCTCTTTAGTAAAGATAAACTTTAAGCTTCTAAGATATCGCTTGGCTTATGGCTTTCACTGAACATTAAATTCTCCACTATATGCAATTGCTTTAAATGACCTAACCTTTAATATTTCGCTTAAAAAAAAGGAAAGGAAGAGAAACAGGTGTTTGTCCTATAGACATGCTGGAATTCATGTTAGCAGGAGGGGAGAGGTTTGCAATAATGCTACAGGCTACCATATTTTTGGCCTTACTTTTGTGAGCAGGACAATCGCTGAGCAGAGAACAAACTATAGCAGAGTATATTTTTAAGACATTTTTGGTCCACCTTGCAAGCGTGCCTGGCGAGCTGTTTCCAGAACAAAAACAAGTGCAGGAATCCCAGCTGTGGAGCTGGGCTGGGCGTGAGGGAAGTGAAGGGAATGAGAAGTGACCTCAGAACTGAGAGCCAAAATTGACCAAAATTAACTGCAATTTTCCTCGACGCCTTCTGGAGGCGGGGAGCTTTCAGTGAATTCCTGGTCATAAAATAGTGATGGGAGACAGTTTATGGTCCTGCAGATGTTGTCTAGGTAGCAGGTAGAGTCCTGGTGGGGTCTGCCCTGCCGTATTCCCAGAACCTTTGCAGTGAACATTTTAAATTGTTACATTTTCTTCATGGAACGATACTTTTTATCAATATGTAATATTCTTTTATGTTCCTTGTCACACCTGTTGACCTACAATCCATTTTATTTGGGATTGCTTTTGGCATCCCGGGTTTCTTGGTTATGTGTATTCATTTTCTATTGGTTCATTTTTACTCTTTTTTTCTGTCTGTATCTAAAATAAGTCTCACATTAACAGTGTATACGTAAGTAATTCTTTTAAAAAAGGTCATTTCTACTGATACCTGACTTTTGGCTTGAGAGCTTAACTAATTTTCATTAAAGCAGTTACTGATAGAAAGTACTTGTTTTCCGCTCTTTCCAATGTTTCCTGCGTATCTCATGGGGTGCTGGTCTCTTTATTAATGTCTTCCCGCCTCTTTAGTTGACTAATGGATTGATTTACTTTTCTTTATATTTGAAAAACATTTTTATGTTTTATCTCCATGGGGGTTGCATTTAACATCCCAAATTTATAGCACAAAATACAAATAGATATCAATTTAGTTTCAACAGTAGAACATATCCATGCCATTTATACTTTACCTTCAGTTATTATTGCTTCAAGGTGTATCTTAATATTTGTGTAAAGTAATATAGATTTATGATTACTTTATGCATTTAGTTCTATAAGCCCTGTAGCAGAAATTTTGAAATATTAATTATTTGTTTATCTTACTGTGAATGGAATATCTTTCAATTTCTGTTATCTAATTTTTACAACTTTGCTCTATAATTTGAGAAGAACCAGCCATTCAGTATTTCTTACTGTGGACTAAATCTATAATGCTAATTGCCTTGTCATTTTTTATGTAATCAGGTCTTAAAACTGAATTGGTCATGAATGTTCTCTTCTAAGTTTATTGTCTATTAAATATAATTTCACACCCACTTTCAATATCATCTTATTATATACAGACAAGTGAATTGAATTATCAAGCACCATAAAAATCTAAATATTATCAAATAATAATTTTCTGTTTTAGAGTTGCCTTTATTTTTTACATTGTTAAATTGATAAAAGATTAAAGTGAGAATAGTTCTATTATGACACCTGATAATTATTTCACTGACTTTCAGAATAGCATTTTATGCCTTAGTTTCTCTGAATTTTAGTTAGTAATTATAGTGGATGACTGTTTAAAAGGGAAGGTAACACTATCATCTCTAATCTAAGGCAATTCTTTTATTCTAAAATCTGCTACCTATAGCATTTTAATATAGTTAAAATTTTACTATTATATTCATATTAATACATATTTATAAACCAAAAATATTATGAGCTTTTCTGATATAATTTCTGCTACATAATTTTTTTCCTTTTGGTTTTTGACACTAAATGCTGATCCTAAAGATATAAAAAGCTGATGTTGTATTTACATCAGGTGTTCTCATGATTTTTATGAGTATAAAGACTTTTTCTCTTAAGTTACATCTTTCTCCACTAGCTTCTCCCTTTCCAAGTCTACAGTTTCTGTTTTGTAACTATTTGTTCACCTCTATCAAGAAACAGAAACACACATTGGCATAGTCATCAAAGGACTAGTATGAAACTACTACACATTGTCTGGAGAGATGGTGCAGAAGTTAAGGCATTTGTCCTGTATTCAGCTGACTCAGCACCACATGGGGTCCTCATGAGAATTATCAGGAGTGAGACCTAACCAAAGAGCCAGCAGTAGTGGCTGAGCACTGTTGGGTGTGGTCCTGCCTCCTCCACCCCATCAAAAACTGGAAAAAATGCTGCTCATTTATTTTTCAGTTTAAGGATCTGGGTCTCTTCTTCTGATAGTGTTCTAAAATTCAATAGTTTTATTACTACTTGTCATTTGTAGTTCCATAAAGGCTCTAGATCCATTTTCATCCATAAAAGTTCCATAAAGGATCCTGATCCAGCCATAAAATTGTTCATGTAGCAATTAGCACCTGAAATAGTGTCTCTGCAGCATAATAGCCGAGGACACATACGTATATCTAGTCATATGGCTACTTAGACATGGCAGAACAGCGCAGGTTCAGTTGCCTATAGGATGGCAGACGCTCTTTGCCCAGCTCCCAGCTCTCTGGCCTGGAGCCAGTAACCTCCTCAGAGACCAAGGCTGGTCAGGGGCTGACCTGAGTCTCCTCTCTATTCTCCCTGCATCAAGTGGATCTCTCAGATATATTTTGACTTAATTTGCACTTTTCATTGATTTTATTCTCAATTTTCAATACTGAGGTTGTCATTTAATGCCTGATTCACAATAGGATTTAAAACATTTCCAAGAAAAATAATGTGACATTGTACTTTACTTGAGATACATTACTATATTGATAACATTTTAAAGAAAATGATAATCATCAGAGCAACAGCATAGTGCACGATTTACCAGTCTAGATGTTAATGGTAACCCTAATAACTTCTATTCTTTACCTTTTTAAGTTATGGTTAAAAATAACCAATTGATTTGTATTTCAGTCTTCATACACATACTTTAAACTACAAAGGTTTTGAGTATCTGTTAAGAAGTTCTATGACTGTGATTTTATTTTTATTTATTTTTATTTCATTTTTTTTAATATTTCTTTATCTTTAAAGTTATTTGAGCCTTGTTAATCTAAAGAAGGGACACAGTTTTATTTTCTTCTCAGGGTCCTGACTGAGAAAAGGTCTTGCAGAAAATGAGAAACTTACATAGTAGATACGTTAGATTAACACATTAGTGCTGTCCAATGTGGTAACGCTAGTCACAGAGGATTCCTAAACATATGACACGTGGGCCGTGAAGACTGAGATGTGGTCTAAATATTAAGTAATTAGCAAAGAAGACAGTATAACAAAGTAAAAGGAAGGAAGTAAATAAGAGGAAGGAGAGAAAGAGTAAGGTGAGAAAGAGGAAAAGCAAGAGATAAACAGTCTCCAATTCTGGAGACTGTTTAGTTTTAGTTATCAGATCTTTGACTTCTCATTTGTCTGATACAGGAAGAAAAACAAAGAGATCAAGAAAATTATTCAAGGGCAGAGTGATAGTACAGAGGGGGAGGGCTTTTGTCTTGCATGTGGCCAGTCCGGGTTGGACTCCACATTCCATATGGTCCACCAGCACTACTAGTTGTGATTCCTGAGTGTGGAGCCAGGATTAACCCCTGAACATCACCAGGTATGACCCCAAAAGACAAAATAAATATTGTTCACGTTTGGGATGAAGTCAATTTTACTGTTCCTATTAATAAGCTTGGTAACTTTATGTAAGTAACGCATTTTTGCATCTTGGCTTTGGAGAACCTAATTCACCCCATTACTCTTATATCAAGAGTTGAATTCCTCATGAGCACACACAGGTATCCAGTCTTTACGATATTGTCTTAGTCACTCCTTCTTTCTTTTGGAGAAAGATGTTCTCTCTGGATATTGTACCACTATGTTGTCACCCCAGCCTTCCTCCCCTGTGTTCCCACGTGTCCCGCCACCACAGGTCCAATGAGTAGACTGTCTTCTGTCTCACTCCATCCAATTGTACATTCTGAGTCTTTGCCCTCGTTGACTACTTTTTCAAGGCCAACTGCTGGTTTATGGAAGATAGAAAATACAGGGTTTATATAAAACACAGAACTATTGGCATGGAACATTAAAAACAGCTAGAAATCAGTGTTTGTCTGGCATTAAAAAATGTTGTATTCAACATTTTTAGGTTCTACTGTGAGCTAGGCATTGTGCCATTGGGATCAGCAGTTGAGTTTGTGTTCTTTTATGTTAAATGTTTTTTCAGGCACATTTAAACTTGTTATTTATTTAAATAATGTCACAATGTGTTTCCCCATTACATTAAATCTTCTAAATTCCAGTTTAAGTATTTTCCTTGTGAAAATTAGATCGCTTCTGTTTTACATTATTTCAAATGATTCTGTAACAATTTCCCAGAGCATGTATCACTCCATACCCATTATTGCCACAATAACATCCTAGTGCTTTTAACACTAAGTTAAGAGTTCCAGACATCACGACAGCTTACAAGTCATTTTTAAATACATTTCTTTATTGACTTGATATGGAATAGACTGCTTTTATCACTGTATCTTTTTTCAATATTGAATATTTTCCTAAAAATATAATTTGTTTTGATCACTTGACTTCCCGTTAATTGTCGATTTGCTCAAGCGGGCACCAGTAATGTCTCCAGTTGTCCCTGTTGTGTGCTAGTGTAGCCCAATGGCATCTGTTCGCTCCAGGAACATGAAGAGACTCAAACCAATTCAGGATGTTGATGAAGAAGTCTGACCATCTCGTAGGTGGGCAGCCACGTGATCTTTTGATGTCCCATGGAATCCAGTCAGTAACAGTTCTAGTCCAGCGGTCGTCTCTAAATCTCATTACATGACCAGCCCATCTGATTTTTGACGCCTTGGCAAATGAGACAGTGTCCATGATTCTTGATCATTGACGAAGGTCGGAACTCCGGATTCTTTCTCTCATTTGAGTGAAACGTGATATTACAAGCATAGCTCTTTCAATTCCTCTTTGGGAGACCTGAATAGCATTTTCATCCTGTTTTTGTAGGGTCCAGGTCTCTGAGGTGTATGTTAATGCAGGAAAAACAGTGGAATCAAAGAAATGTGCCCGGAGCCGGAGGTTCTTCGTCCTCTTAGCTATTTCTTCGATGCTCTTGAAGGCATTCCAAGCCACTCTCTTCCTCCTTCACAACTCAGGTGCCAGGTCATTCATCATGTTGACTTCTCGACCTAGGTACACATAACTGTTGCATTCAGAGATGGTTGTTTCGTTGAGAGCGAATGGAGCGTCAGGAATGAGGCTGTTTCTGATAAACATTGTCTTCATAAGATTCAGCTGTAGTCCGACCTTTTCACATTCACGGTCGAAGTCGGCCAGCATTTGTTTTAAAAACTGTTAATTTTTTTCGATTTTGGTAAGAACACACAGTATGAAGTATACACTTGGAAAATTTTTTCTAGGTGTGGGTTTTAGGGAGGCCTGTGGTCAGTGGTACTTTGGAGTCGGCCCAAGTGCAAGAAGTGAGGAGAAAATGGTCCCCCCAACACACACACACTTACTGTTGGGGAAAATATAAACTGATATATCCCATCAATGGTCAAGACTCAGAGACTATAAAAACCAGCTCCCGGAAGAGAAGAGTGCAGTCTCCTGACCCCGCGCCTGGCTGTCCCTGCCGCCAGGGCCCCTTGGAGGGGAGTGGGTTGAGCTTTCCTCCCCGCCTCAACCAGGGCTCCAAAAAAAAAAAAGACCTCCAGGACCAACCACCACCATGCTGAGACCACTCTCCGCACACATGAAGCTACTGGCAGAGGGACAAAGTCACGCGGGTTCCGGGGCCGAGATCTCCAAGCCTACTCGGATTTGGGCCGAGCATCCTCCACCCAGATCCTCCAAATTCCAGTAGGCGGGGGTCACACCCACCAACTGGCCCCCTGGCGCCGTGTAATCCCATCAGCGGCCAAGACTCAGAGACTATAAAAACCAGCTCCCGGAACCGCGCAGCGCTGTCTCGGCCACGCGACATCCTATTATGACATCTTGTTATCTCATTCCTACTTTGGACAAACTGGCAGGCTACCGAATGTAGCCTGCCCACAGGGCAGAGTCTGGCAAACTCCCTGTGTCGTACCCAATATGCCAAATACCAGTAACAATGATGGGTCTCATTCTCCTAAAGAGCCTTGAATATAATCTCCAGGCTAGGATGAAGGAGACGTTACTAGGGCCTGCTCGAGGCAATCGACGATTAACAGGATGATTTGTGTTTGTGTTTGTTAGTCCTATCGAAAACTGAAAGGAGATTTCTGAAAAAATTAAATCTGGATATACCAACATGTTCCTGCAATTCCACTCCAAAGAATGCACTCAAAGATCACACAACACTAATTCAGAAGATATATTGACACAGATGTTCATTACAGCACTGTTTATAACAGCCATGACCTGAAAAAAAAGAACTTTTGATAAGTCAATAACATGCAATGCTGCTCAGGGATTAGAAATGAGGAAACCTTGCCTTGTTATATAACATGGATGGAAGTGGAAGGGTTCATGAGAAGGAGAAGAAAAAAAGAGAAATTCTGGATGACCCACTCAAAGGTAATTTGTGAAAAAACAAGATGTGTGCTGGAGCGATAGTATGTGGGTGAGTTGGGTGCTTGCCTTGCCACCAGCTGACCAGAGTTTGATCCCCAGCACCCACACATGTACCCCCCAAACCTGCCAGCAGTGAATCTGGTGTATGCATCTCTCCCAATAAAAGATACAAAGTGAAAAAGAGAGAAAATGCCAAATGAAAAGTGAAAGAAAATTCCTGTAGACTGAACACAGAATTGATAATAATCAGGGTTAGTGGGCTAAAAGAGTCCAATGGACTATGGTGGAGGGATAATAGTACTTTGTAGGGGTTGTGTTGTGGTAACATTATACTCTTAAATCAGAAGTATTTACACCCTTGCATCCTGATATTAACTCAGTAAAAATAAATGGAAAAAAATCTGCTCTATATTAACTCCTTTCGAAATCATGCTCTTTTCATCTTCAGTTGTCAAATTTCAATGATTCACATAAACTTTTATTCACAAAACATTTTATTATATTTATATATTATTTTATGCAAAAATTAAACCAGTAACTACAACTGGTCTCATTCACCTGACCCTGAAGGCTTCACCGACATGGCAGCACTGAGAAGGATGAGAAAGGAGAGGCCGACAAAATCTCAAGGCCGAACTAGGCTGCCACAATGAAGGAAGACAAAAATGATCGTCTGTACTTTCAATGCACGTACGCGAGAATCAGATGCATCCATCGAGGACCTGATGGTAGAAGCGCAAATGATCAAGTACGACATCATTGGTCTGACCGAGACAAGAAGGCACGAATCTCACCATGCCGTTTTCGACACTGGAGAAGAATTGTTCCTCGGAACATGCGATAAAAGAGGTGTTGGAGGCGTCGGTGTCCTTGTCAACACAGATTTGGCCAAGAGCATTGATTCATTCAAATGCCTAACAACCAGAATCAGACGTTTACATTTGAATAGATGTGGCTCACTGCCTGCAGTTTCTATCTTCGTTGTCTATGCACCAACATCTCATTATGATGAAAGAGAAATTGAGAAGTTCTACATGGAGCTAGAGAAATTCTATAAAGAAGACCACACCTTCTACAAGATCATTGTGGGTGATTTTAATGCCAAGATAGGACTGAGAAGATCAGCTGAAGAACTTCACATCGGGACCCATGGCCTAGAATGGAACAAACAGGGTGAGAGACTGTCTGAGTTCATCATGTCAACCAAGACCATTCATGGTAACTCACAGTTCCAGAAGGCAGAATCTAAACGATGGACATGGGAGTCTCCCAGTGGACGATTCAACAACGAAATAGACCACATCATATTCAATCGACAGTTTTGCCTGACTGATGTCGCTGTTGTCCCAAAATTTCGAACGGGATCAGACCACCATCTCCTTCGTGCAAAATTCTACTTCACAGAGCGGGGAGAAAGGGCTGCAAAGTTCAAAAAGAGAACTCCCAGAATGACCACCAACTGGGAACTCTTTGGTACTATTGCGGCAACATGGGAAGATGCCATTGTTGACAACATTGACGAGGAATACGATCGACTGGTTCAGCACCTCCATGAATGTGCGAGGAACGCCAAGAGAGAGATAGCCACAAAAAGTCGCCTATCTTCGAAAACTCTTGAGCTAATTCGCCAGCGAGGTTTGGCGCATGCCTCAGGCAACCACAAGCTAACTTCCGAGCTCGAAAAGCAGTGCAGAGATGCGATCAAGGAAGACCTCAAAGAGAGAAGAGCAGAAGTACTGGTAGACGCGGCAGGAGCTGGGAAAAGTATTCGTAACGCCCGCCTGTCCTTCGCCAACTATAAGACCAAGATGACTGCCCTCCGACGTCCTGAAGGATCCATCACATCCGTCAGAACGGCAATGGAGAAGATTATCCAGGACTTCTACTCAAATCTCTTGGATAGCGATAGCCATGTCCACTTGCCGACATACCAAATTCCACAGGATGGATATGTCGTTCCCAATGTTCTCCCTTCCGAAATCCGACACGCCATTTCGTTGGTAAAGAAACAAACAGCACCCGGCCCAGACAAGGTCAGACCTGAACACCTGAAGAACCTGCCGTCAGTACTCATCAATACACTGGCTCGGCTCTTCACTCGCTACCTGTCTGAATGCAAGTTCCGTCCCAATGGAAAACCAGCAGGACCGTACTACTGTTCAAGAAGGGAGACATCCATGACATTGGCAACTATCGCCCAATCTGCCTATTGTCTGTCATCTACAAGTTGTTCACTAGAGTCATCCTAAATAGGATTGGCAGAACACTAGATGAAGGACAACCATTGAGCAAGCCAGGTTCCGCAAAGGATTCAGCACCATCGACTGTATCCACACGATAACCAAGCTCATTGAGGTTTCTCGGGAGTTCTAGGTGCCGCTCTGTTTAATGTTCATTGATTTAACGAAGGCCTTTGATTCTGTTGAGACGGAAGCGGTCATTGAAGCCCTAGCCAATCAGGGCATTCAAGCCCAATACATCAGGATCCTCAGTGAGCTGTATTGTGGATTCACTACCAGGATCTCACCATTCTACAAAGAAGTGATCGTTGATGTCAAGAGAGGGGCGCGGCAGGGTGATACCATTTCACCGAAACTCTTCAGTGCCACCCTTGAGAACATCATGTGACGACTGGAATGGGAAGGAATGGTAGTGAATATAGATGGTCGGCAACTACAGCACCTCCGCTTTGCTGATGACATTGTTTTAATAACACTAAACATCAGCCAAGCGGCACAAATGCTGGCCGACTTTGACCGTGTGTGTGGAAAGGTAGGACTACAGCTGAATCTTACGAAGACAATGTTTATGAGAAACAGCCTTGTTCCTGACGCCCCATTCGCTCTCAACGGAACGACCATCTCCGAATGCAACAGCTATGTGTATCTAGGTAGAGAGGTCAACATGACAAATGACCTGGCACCCGAGCTGCGCAGGAGGAAGAGAGCGGCTTGGAACGCCTTCAAGAACGTCGAAGCAATAGCTAAGAGGACAAAGAACCTCTGACTCCGGGCACATCTCTTTGATTCCACTGTTCTTCCTGCATTAACATATGCCTCAGAGACCTGGGCCCTACGCAAACAAGATGAGAATGCTATTCAGGTCTCCCAAAGAAGAATAGAAAGAGCTATGCTTGGAATATCACGTTTCACTCAAATGAGAGAAAGAATCTGGAGTTCTGACATCCGTCGACGATCAAGAGTCAGGGATGCTGTCTCATTTGCCAAGGTGTCGAAAATCAGATGGGCTGGTCACGTAATGAGATTTAAAGACTACCGCTGGACTAGAGCTGTTACTGACTGGATTCCATGGGATGTCAAAAGACCACGTGGCCACCCACCTACCAGATGGTCAGACTTCTTTGTCAAGATCATGAACGATCGGTTTGAGGCCCTTCATGTTCCCGGAGCGAACAGATGCCATTGGGCTACACTAGCACGCGACAGGGACAAATGGAGACATTACTGGTGCCCGCTCAAGCAAATCGACGACTAACGGGAAGTTAAGTGATTTAAGTGATTAAGTGATTATTTTATGCCTTCCTTCTTATTTGTAATCCAAGTGTATCAGAATCACAGAGAACTAAATAGATGCTTTAAACCACCTCTACAAACACTCATTTAGTAAAGTAAGTAAGTAAAAGTAAAGGCCCTCCCGTTGATCGTCGATTTGCTCGAGCGGGCCCAGTAACGTCTCCATTGGAGACTTTGTTGTTACTGTGTTTGGCATATCGAATACTCTCGGTAGCTTGCCGGGCTCTCCGAGAGGGGCGGAGGAATCGAACTCGCGTCGGCCATGTTGGCCGCGTGTAAGGCGAACGCCCTACCCGCTGTGCTATTGCTCCAGCCCACTCATTTTATTACATTCAAAATAATTATAAGTCTCTCAACATATCATGAGGGCTAGACTACATATTTCAGAGTAAGCTTACTATCGATATTCCTTTTCTATATCCAACATAATTAGATTTTATCAAAAAGACATTCTGGACCTGCCCTTATCAATATTTAAAATAGATGTAATTTTAAGAAATATAAAATAAAAGCAAAGTTTATCAGTAGTAAACAAAGTTTACAGAGTTTAAAGGACTGAGAACATGCATTGCATGCAGGACCTTGGGTTACCTTCCTAGTTGTTCCCCTGAATACACGGGACAAGGGGTGAGGGGGATGACCTCTGAGCAAGAGGAGTCCAAAAGCTCCAGAAGGAGTCCAAGAGATCCAGAAGGAGTCACTGAGCACCCAAGCTTCCCCCTCCTGCAAAATCAAATCAACGCATTCATATGTTAAAATGTTCTGCTCTTTAATTGGTTTACTCATATTTGACAACTAACTTTATAATCCTGCTGTAACTAGGTAGTTGTCAGTGAAACAAAAGATTGAGAAGTCAGACAAGGTGCTTGATGTAACCACCATTTGCTTAAGTTTCAGCCCAAGCAAATGAGCCACCGTGGAAACAGTCTCAGAGTTTTTACTGTCCGCAAGAATCCAATAGAGTCCTTGAGTTTTGCAAGCAGTGCAGTTTGCAGAGTCTCACACTTGATTCCAGGATTCTCCCAAGCATTCTCTCTTTTTGGATGTCGCTTGAGTTTTCGAGATGGAATGATCATTTTTCTCTCAATTATTCTTGTGCCAGGAAGATTTTACTAGAAAAAGAGTACAACTGTTGAGTGAACAAAATAATCAAGTAAATAAACAAATCAATGCAATGTGGTAAAGGCAACTACAATGGACTGTGAAGGAAAAATGGCAACCCATTGACAATGATCAATATATTTATTTTCACAGCATATTTATTTTTAATATTAATTTTAGAGCACAACAGTTAAGATGGATGCTTCAATAATGTTTCATGTAGATATGTGCACACATTGTCCATTAGCATATAGAATATAATAGCATGAAATTAGAGTACTTTGGAAAATGTAAATAATGTGGAAACAAATGAACTCCAGCTCTGCTTAAAAAATAGCATATTGCAGAGTGAAGATACAGTACATTGGGCATTTGCCTGGCATGCAGATTTGATGCCCTATACTCCCTGTATATTTTCCTGAGCACCTCCAGGAGTGATCATTGGTCATAAACTCAGGAATGGTCACCGAGCACCACAGGTATGGCCTGACAAATAAACCAAACGGAAGTTAAAGTATTGCAGCAGAATAGCTCACTGGTTTAAAGCTATAAAATCTTTAAGTGATAATGGAAAAATTTTGTCAGCTGTGTCCATGAGTTTAGAATCTAGATTTTAAGGCATTTTATTCAGAAATAGGAAACTCTACAGGTATTAGAGAATTACCACTTACCATACATGAAAGGTGTGCTTTCATTCTTAGAGAAGAAAAATTGTTAATAATCAGCCTCGTTTTAATCATTTGTCAATTTACTACATTATTCTTAAGGTTAAATAGCAAGTTTTCTTAAGGTTAGTAAGCAACTTATAAAATGTTTGAATCCTGTGATTTATGAGAAGTTTTGCTTGTTTATTAACTCTTTTTGCTGCAATAATTTTATACCTACCATCCGTGAAAGGATTCATAACCAACATACAACAAACTACTCTTCCTTTTGCTTTTTTCTACTTTTCAACAGTGCTTCATTTTGAGAACTTGTTTAGAAAAAAACATCAACAGCGTATATACCCACACATTACATTTATCAATATTTATATTTGATTTTACAAATGACATCTACTTTGAAAAGTACAGACATCCTTGAAGAAATTTTTAGAATGCTTACAAACATTAATTGCTGGGTATAAAGCACTCTCTTCTAAGCAGATGGAACTCCTACTTCTCATTCCAAGGCTTAATCGTGGGGTGCATTTCTCCCATTCTTAATGTCACCACTCAATCCACCCACTTGCAATTTGTAAAAAACAATTCTAATCTGAAATTCAGTCTCTACAAATGTGGGGTTTATTATGGAGTCGTAATCTTCTGCAATTTGCAAATTGTTTCTATTTAAATCATGAGTAGGTGTATATTTTTATTATGTTATATAAGAATAATCCATAGGTTGATAAAAATCAACAGTGTGTCCATAAAGATTCATGTACTCTCAAATATTCCTACTATATATATATACTTAAAAGCTGAGTATATAATAAAGCAAAACAAATGAAATTAAGTCAAAAACTAGAATATAAAATATCCAATTCAATAAAATAATTTATAATAAAAGGACATAGCTATTTTATCATTTCAATTTTGAAAATGTAATTATGGGTATTTTGTTTTTTTCTTTTATATTAACCAGTCAGCTTCTCTTTACAGAAATAGCTGCATTCTATTTAAAAAGTTATATTCTGTTTTAAATTTATCAAATAATATTTTATAATTATAATTCCTTTATTTTTTTCAAAAAAAACATCTTGTTTGTCTGCTGTACTATTGCTATGGGCCCTATTGTTAATATTTTTTCTATGATATTTGGACAAAATAGATTGCCAACAAATCACAGTTTTTGTCGAGCAATCTAGATGTCAAGGTTCTTATAGATTATATGTTTCTATAGTCTATATGATTAACAAGACTATATGATTTAACAACAAGACAATATGATCGCTAAGTGAGCAAAAATCAACAATAACTATGATCTTATAGTCGTTAGTGGGTGTGATTGTGAGTGTCCAATGTAAAACTAATCTCTTATTGTTCTCTTAAATAATATATGTTGGTCCACTGTGTGGAGATGAGATGTTTTCATTGGGGGTCTTTTATGAACACTGCATTATCTGTTCTGTGAACTTTCCCAGTGGACGCCAGGCTTCACTCTCAACCTGACGTTTATTCTTCTTTAGGTGTAGGCTGCACAGACTGTGTGTCTCCTTGGACCACAAAGACACTTTTCCCTCTCCAACATGCTGCCGCCACCGGTGGACTTCACATTTGTGAAAGAAGTTGTCTGCGGTGTCATCTGAGAGGCAACATTTAATTTGTAAAGTAAGTTCCTGTGCACAGAGGGAAGGAAAAGTGGAAACGAGTTTGAAGAGAACTGAGAAGTCTTACACAACTGCTCTGCTCTCTTAAGAGAGAAATCTTAATAAGAAAAGAACATTTAAAAAGAATGAAATAGGGGTGGAGACATAGCACAGCAGCAGGGCCTTTCCCTTGCATGCAGTTGACCCGAGTTCCATGCCCAGCATCCATATGGTCCCCTGCCAGAGGTAAGGAGCCAGGAGTAACCCCTCAGCATTGTTGGGTGTGACCCAAAAAGTCAAAAATGAAAAATATGAAAAGTATGAAATATAAACATGCATTTGATCTATGTGATTATTATATGGGTATGCTACAAATAATAGAGGTATATGGTATAATACATAAATGATTAAAGTTTCTACTATTTTAATATGCAAAATCTTGTATTTACTTTCTTAAATATAAGAGACTATAGTTTAGGGACAAGCCATAATCTTTGCTGTAACATAATATTGTTTTCCCACACTTGGCTCAGAGATAAAAGAGTCTTGGCAGATGCAGATTTTGGGCTTGTACAACATAACCTATTCTGAGTGAGTACGATGGGAAATACATACCGGGCTTTATCACAAGAATAAGGGCAAAGGCAAGAACCCAGAGTCTATGCTTGACCGGAAATAACAAAGATAACACGGATTAGAGAAAAAGAGACGCGCGATTCAGGTTCCAAGGTCTCAACGAAGCAGAACATTTGAATGATCTGGGCTTAGTGGTAGGAGAGGAGATTTGATTTTTATGATGTGGGAGAATACATCAGTCTTTGTGGACAAAACCTTTGTGGAAATCTTAAAGCTTCATTCCTCTCTATCAAGTGCTGAGCCGTTCATTTTTTCCATGTCTTGTGGATTTTTCATCTCGTTGTCTTCCCTTGGAATGTCTTTCAGATTCATTGTTTCTAGAAAAGCCTGTTAGGGCTTACCTCATCTTTTCACTATTGGGGATACTTCTCAGAGAGCACCAGAAAAGAATTGTTGGATTGAAGCCTTTTGTTTTCATATTCAAACTGCAATTTGGCTGCATTTTGCAGGGCTGCAGCCAATGGAGTCAGGAAGACCATTTTTTGCATGAGCCACTTGAGGGTGTTTGTTTTCTAAACAGAAAGCATGCACACCAACCTGTTTCACACAGAGAAAAAGAGCAAACAAACCTGGGCTTCTTGGTGTGTCTGTGCTAGATCGTTGCTAGAATTCCTAGCCCCATTTCCGGGGATAGCAAATGTGATGTGCTATGATTTTATCTGATAGAAGTGTAATGGTAAAATGTTCTGTTCATATGCTGAAATACTTCAGAAAAAAGCACTAATTACTAGCAGACTCAGTCAGTGAGCACTGGTTTTTCTGTTTTTCCTCTAACACTTAAGACCAAAAGGATATCATTTCCCAACCCTAAAGACTGACTTCATTCTTTCTTCCAAAATCTCACACTATGTGTAGTGACAGGTGCCGTGGAGGGGATAGCGAGGCAGGTCTACCATGAGTTTCTGAATATCTTATGTTTTCAAGAGTAGGAAGAGGGTGGCTTCCAAGTTTTCTCTTGGCATAAATTCTGGTCTCTTACCAGGGGGAGAATGTGGCAGAGAGTCAAATCATATCCATACCATCTGCTCCAATTGGCAAAGCTCATGTCAGCTGCCAATTGTGATTCTCAATTCAATCCCGCAGGTCTTGTATTTTCTTTTTTGATTATTGTGATATTTTATAGTTTTCAGTGTTCCTGAGAGATACAGTGTTTCTGAGAGATCTTTGCTGCTTTAGGTTTTAAATGAAAATGTACAGATATGAATATATCATTTGGCATCATCTGTTTCCTTGTAGGTTGCTTTTATTGTCTTATATGACAACATATTTATTTTTTCTGAAAAATCTCTTTAATTTCATTTTCTATGAAAACTTTCAAATGTAAAAAGTTCTCTCCACCACAAAGTCAATAAATATGTATTACAACTTCAGTTTTGTGCTTGTAATTTTCTTTCACAATAATGTTTGTGATCAAATGGTCAAATAACTGAGATTTCTATGTCTAAACAAATTGACTTTCAAGTACAAGGGTTGTATCCAATTCTCTACTGTGTGCAGAAACTTAGGATTCCCTGGGTCCTTCCTGCAGAGTCTATTATAAACAAACTTCAGAGAAGAAAACCAACTGGAGAGATATCTTTTTATACAAGGAATACTGAGAGGCAGAATATATTCATATACTCTCAGAGTAGATGATGGCTCTGTGTTTTATACTGTACATTATAATTATTTTAAAGTAGTGATGCCAGGGGCCAGAGAGATAGTGCAGTGGGTAGGACTTTTGGTTTGCATGCTATTGACTTGGGTTTGGTCCAGGACAATCCATATGGTTCCCCAAACAATGCCAGGTTGAGTGAAGGACCAACGATAGCCCTGAGTACCAACTGCTGTGGCTCAACTCTTCTCCACCCTCCTCCAAAAATTATTTTTAGAAGATTTTTGTATTAGAGCTAAAAATCCCTCATAAAATCGAGTGAATGGTGCTCTACTGTTATGTTCATTTGTCTTTGGGCTATTGCCAGAGATGTTCAGGGACCACTTCCCGCTGCTACTCTGGAGTTACTGCCTTGTGTGCTCAGAAGCAGTGTTGACAATCAAACACTTGCCCCTTGCATGAAAAAAATTATGTCCTCGAGCCCTCAAAGTCATCTTCCAGTTCCTGCCGTGTTTTCCATTTGTTTACTTGTTTTTTACTTGCATAAAGGGCAAATGCTGTGTGGCTGACACATCCCAAATCTGATTTGTAATAAGATTTTTCTATGAGATAGGTATGATCTATTATTTAATTATTGACATCACTTAATAGTGATGTTATTTCTTTTGTGGAATTTTGGATGTTTAGTTTTATTCATCTGTATGTGTGTAGTCATCACCACCTCCATGAAAACAAAACAAAACAATACAAAGAAGCACTATAAAGGAATGATAAATAGCCAAAATCACTGGAATTGGAGATTTGTCTATAGAACTGAGCTTCCCTAGGGAGGGGATTGGCTGGAAGCAGCCCTTGGGACCTTGCTGGTGAGAAAGGGGCTCACAAGAGGATAGCTGTGGTGTTGGAATGATGGATGAATGGAAAGTGTCGTTATTGGTATTGTAAATTCTAGTACCTCAATCATGATCATGATCACGATCATCCTGCTGTTCGTCGATTGCCTCAAGCAGGCCCCAGTGATGTCTCCTTCATCCTAGCCCTGAGATTTTTTAAAAAGTGCCATATTCAAGGCTCTTTCAGGGATAGGAGAATGAGACTTATCATTGTTTCTGGTATTTGGCATATTGGGTACGCCACGGAGAATTTGCCAGACTCTGGTAGCCTGCCAGTTTGTCCAAAGTAGGAATGAGATAATAAGATGTCTCATTCGTGGCTGCCTGCTTCCGGGAGCTGGGTTTTATAGTCTCTGGATCTTGGCTGTTGATGGGATTACACGGTCCCAGGGGGCCAATTGGTGGGTGTGACCCCTGCCTATTGGAATTTGGAGGATCTGGGTGGAGGATGCTCAGCCCTGATCCGAGCAGGATTGGAGATCTCAGCCCCGGGACCCACATGACTTTGTTCCTCTGCCGGTACCTTCATGCGTGTGCAGAGTGGTCTCAGTATGGTGGTGGCTGGTCCTGGAGGTCTTCGGCTGCCGGAACCCTGGTCGGGGCGGGGAGGGAAACTCAACCCGCTCCCCTCCAAGGGGCCCCGGTGAGGACAGCCAGGCGTGGGGGCAGGAGACTTTGCACTGTTCTCTTCCGGGATCTGGGTTTTATAGTCTCTGGGTCTTGGTGTTGGAATGAGGGATGAATGGAAAGTGTCATTATTGGTATTGTAAATTCTAGTACCTCAATACAAATGGTAATGGAAAATAGCGATATCAACTGATCTTGGGGTTTTATCACACAAAATTTCAACTTAGCTAACTCAATTGTAGTCAGGGATATGTATTTCTATTTCATTTTGAGCCAGTTTTGGTAATCTGTAGCAACCATGTCATATATCCCGATGTATCTTTTTATAGGACAAGTCTGTTACTTCTTTAAAGTTTTTTATGGTTCTGTGCTCTCCCCTTTCTTAGGTTCAGAGTATTTTGTTTCTGATGAATAATCTGCCTCGGATAGTTGTTCAATATTTTTTCACTATAAGATGAATTTAAGGGAAGTATTTGTTAGAAGGATAGCTTTTGGCATAAGTTGATTATGCTCTGTTTACTGCTAACCTTAAGAAATGGGATAATGATCTACATCTTCATTGAAAGGAATCTTTTGCATAGATCCTGAGTCACTTTTGAAAACCACATTGTAAGCTGGGACTGAGATCAGTTGATACTCAATGTGTTTTATTGAATATCCTCTCCTGAGAAATTTAGATCAGAGTTTTTACTGGGGGGCATGGGAGACAGGGGTGTCACTACCAGCAGTGCCCAGGGGTTATTCCTGACTCTGTGCTCAGGGGTCATTTCTGGTGTTTCTCTGAGTATCATATATAGAGGTGGATATCCCAGCCAGTACAAATGTGTATAAGGCAGCTTTTCAACCTGCTGTAATCACTGCCCACAGACACAAAATTTAAGTATCACAAATATGGATTAGATATTAATCTGATAAAACTCCTAATAAGTGTAAGCAGTAAACTTTTCTGCTTTTTTTATGACTAGGACTTCCCAAATGTAGAAAACTTCAGCTGAGCCTGTGACAATTGTGTAATTTGATTCTCAGATCTCAGGTGGTGGCTGCAAACAAAACAAAAACCCTCAGAGTAACTCAGTTTTAATTTATTTTGCACCACTTAGGTCTAAAGTCTTATTAGGTTTTAAGCAGGCTGAAGTGCTTTGCACTATTTTTTTTCCTGTTAGATTTTATATGTTTATGTATATGTATATGTCTATAAAAATATTTAAATATATATATATATACATATATACACAGACGCGTGGTAGAGTCTGAGCAAGCTACCTGTCGGGTATTCGATTGCCAAAAACAGTAACAATAACAGGCTTCATTCTCCTGACTCTGAAAGAGCCTCCAATTCGGCAGCGCTGGGCAAGACGAGTAAGGGGAGGCTGCTAAAATCTCAGAGCTGGGATGAATGCGATGTTACTGTTGCCCACCCAAGTAGATCGATGAACAACGAGATGACAGTGGTACAGTGGTACAGATATTAATCATGTTTTATCAAGACATTGATATACTAAGGGATCAGCCCTGGTGGGGCTCGAGGAACCATATATGGTGCCAGGGATGGAATCCAGGTCAGCCACATACAAGGCCTTGCCCATTGTTCTATCACTTTGGCCTTTTTATTGCATTATTAATGCAAAGTAATTATGGAATTTATGAAACCAATAATGTGTGAAGTCTGAATTCATTTTTATTGCTAATGTTTTAGTAATATAAATACCACTGTTTTTTTTTTAAAGAGCGGGGTGGGAGACGTACTAATTTCTTGGGACCTACCCACGCTTCATCCGAGATATCCTGAGTTGGCTTCAGGTTTCTTTGCCACCAAAGGAGGCCGTGCAATCTCCATGATTTTACCCCCTCTTAAATGCTGCCTAATTCAGCATTAAAAAGAGAGGAGCTGCTCATTCTATTTGAATAAGCCCTAGTTTATTATAGGCAGTGAGATGATCAAATAAAAGCTCAGCTGAATCTCAGTTACAGAAGAGATCTGTTCATTTATTCCGCACACTTAAATGAAAGCTGTGTCAGCGTATGATCGTCATTTAATAACACTAATCCTGATAACCCATTATACTTTCATAACTGCTTTCTCTTTATTTCTATGAGACGGGCAAGTTGACATTAATCCCTGCCAGATTAAAACAACAACAATGACAGCAACTTCTTTCTCCAGGAAGATTAATAAATTTGCCCTTGCTAGTTTTGTAATTAAAAGAGAAAATAGCATGTAACACAAATCAGATAAAAACAAACACTGCCCTAATTTGGTTATATATAAACACAATTGTTCCTTCAATTTTGTCTAAGGATCCTTCTGAGCAATTTTATTTCTACTTGTTGACTGAGTCGGAGATATTGGATAAAAGGGATTAGACTTTCTATTTCTAGTGGTCTTTATTTTTACAAACAAAGCAAACTCAATAATGCTCTCATGCAATATCTAAGGAAGAACAAATACTCTTTTTAAAAAAAGTTTATTATTAACCTCTTACTTGAAATGGTAGTTTCAATATTTCTCTTTTATAAAAGTTAATCAACTTTTGAAAATTGATTGGATAATAAATTTTCTGATAATAATCCTCTCTGTTCCTTTCATTTAAATCCATATAAAGTCCTTTCTCTATACTTCCTAAAAAGCACTTTAAAATGCTTATTAAAATTATACAGAAGACCTGTAAGTCACAGTATGCAATTACTTATCAATTGGTGAATATTAATGGACACTGTTTGTTGCTGTTCCATAGAGTGTTTCTGTATGCAATATTCAACAAATCCATTTTTTTTCTAAACAGATTTTTTTCTATCTAAACTGATAGATGTTATTTTTTTTCTAGTTAATTATATATATTTTTCAATTCCTGGCGCTGATGATATTATGCCAATTTTAAAATTATGTCTGACTGGAGTGGTTAAGAGATGTATGCTTTGCATCTACTTTCCAAACTTCTGAAATGATTTTTATTTAGTGCAAAATTATCACACAATGCTTCAATATTCCAGTAACAACACCTAGAAACTAAAAAAAATCATTAAACTTGCGCACGGTTTTTATCCCTCAGTAAGTTTTAAAATTTTATTCTATTGAATGAGTCTATACTAGATTTCTTAGACTCACATATTTTAGTTTGAATATCTTAGATTTTATATACTTTTTTTAAAATTGAAAATTGAGGGTTTTATGAGAATGATAACTTATAACACAAATGACATAGATACAGTCCTACATGAGTGTAAGTGAAATATGATTTTAATCACCTTACAGCAGATTGTTTAGACACAACTGCAACAATGACTTTTTCATGAACAAATGCACATATAAGTAATCATGGATATTGAGTTTTGGGTAATGACAAGTTAAGGAATGAAATAATGATGTAAGTAGCTACTATGTGGTAGGACTTCAGATTTTCCAAATGAATTTTGAAATAAAAAGGAATGACATATGAAATCAGTTAGCTCCTCCAAAAATGAAATTTTTTACAACACATGTTCATGTTGGCTAGAGTGATAGCACAGTGGAAAGGTGTTTGCCTTGCACACAGCCAACATGGCCGACCCGAGTTCGATTCCTCTGCCCCTCTCGGAGAGCCCGGCAAGCTACCAAGAGTATCTCGCCTGCACGGCAGAGACTGGCAAGCTACCCGTGACGTATTCGATATGCCAAACACAGTAACAACAAGTCTCACGATGGAGATGTTACTGGGCACGCTCGAGCAAATTGATAACAATGGGAGGATCGTGACCATGACCATGTTCATGCTAAGAGTCAAATGGCCCCTTGTTAGTTTTGCCACTACAGAAAATCTCAGCAAAAGATGGGAAGTAACTGACCATCTGAAAGATTTCTTAAAATTCTGGAAGTCTTCTGTATAATCACTTTTGCTGGTCAGTAGCAAGTTATTGAATCCTATATCTGATAAGGGAAAGGAATATCAGACTATAAAAATCTCTATTAGACTACAAAAATCTCTATTAGATTATTAAACTACAAATATCTTCAACATGTCCCCAAGTAGACATTGCAGCACTCAAAGGACCTTTCACAATGAATTAATTCCCCTGGATTAGAATTTAGATGCAGAAATAAAATTTAGTTTGTTCTGGAAAAAATTCCTGCTATTCATAATCCTATAAATTTAATACATAAAATTTCTATATATATATATGTAATTTATTCATTTTGCCCTGACTATATTTGGCTTGTTAATTTTTTGTTATATTTTTCTTTCTTCACATATGAAAAACCTGTAAGAATGATAATATAAAATTCTCCTTTCTATCTCATTTCTGAGAATCAGTCTCTACAATGTTTGATTTGTTTATTTGAAAGACAAAAATTCTGCTTAAAATACACAATTTCTTTATTTTGTCTAGGTATAAAGTTGTATGATTTTACCCATTTATGAATTAATATTTTTATGATTTTTAGAAGTTTTATATAATGCAGTTTTCATATTTAATACAATAAATTATACTAAAGCTTAAAATTTGTTCTTTTTACTAATGATAAAAGCAAATTTCCACTTCATTATTCATTTCATTTTTGTAAGAGATTTTCTCATAATTCTTTTAAAACAATTCATTCAGTAGTTAAAATATCCCATACCATTAGTCATAGATCCAATGAAAAGTGTACATTTTAAAGACTTTAGTTATTTTTAAAATGCTATTTGTACTTGTAAACAGCATAGCGTAATGGTGATCATTTAATAACTAATGACAAGAACATCATTGAGAAATTTTCACAATTTAGGTCAGATTATTTCTATTTTTACATAAACCAATTCTCAGTAGGAAAAAATACCAAACAATAACACTATTAAATATGATGGGATTCCTTTTTAGAAAGTCTATTCAGGAATGATATTTTAGATTTGAGCAATTGAATATAGCAGAAATTGATTGAATTTTTCTCACCGCCTGCAGTGCAAGAGCTCAGCAATAATTTTCTAAAGGTCTGCTGTGGCTCTTAAGAAGGCATTTTATTTAACAGCAAATGTGTAAACTTGATGCTATTCTGTGCATTTCCTGTGGCTTTAAGCCACGCCAATGGAGAAAATGAGAACAGAGGGAAATAATTAAAAAAAACAACAGTGATGGCAACTGTATGAAGTTTTCAGCTGATTTAGATATAGCAAGTAAAATATTATGATCTTGAATTAACCAATGAGGCTTTTTTTTTTACCTTTCAACTCTCTAGACAAATTACCTTTTCCTATGCATACTTTTGACTTCATTAAAGAATTCTGCAGGCTTTAAAGGAAAGTGTATGAATTGAATTATTTCTCTCCCAAGTCTTTGTTTGGGATTCCAGATCTCAGTATCCCATAATATGAACCTATTTAGCGATAAGGTCTTCAAAGAGGCAACTTAAAATGAAATAATTAAATAAAAAAACATAGTCGGATATGCCTCGAGTCTCTATGAAGAACAAATGTGGATCTGAATACAGAGGTATGATAATGTGAAGATGTGAGGAGAAGGTGACCATCTATAAAAGAGGGTCTCGAATAGACTCCTTCCTTTGGGCCTTCAGAGAACCGGCCTTTGGTTTACACTTTCATGGTAGACTCCCTTCTCCCAAGTCATGAGAAAAGCAATTTCTGTTGATTAAGTCACTCAGTATGTCTCACTATTATAGTAGCCCTTGAGCGAATACAGAAACCAAAACAATAATTATATACTAAAACTGTTTTAACTGTCCAATAAAAATTGGATTGCAGAAATCTAAGAGAGACAACCTATCTCTAAAATGAAACTGAATGTAATGGGTTGCCCAAAGGATTTTTGTGGTCAAAATGGAAAAATCATTTACACAGAGAAGCAGTGAGTGAAAAAATGATAAGACAAAACAGAAACTAAAAGCCATAAGCTTTAAAAAGTCACCCAAAACAAACATGTGAACAAAGTAATTGCGTTAGAAAACAGGAAATTATGACATTAAATTATAAGTTAATGTAAGTTTTACAGGTTCAAGTGGAATAGAATGATATATGACTATATACATAACAATATTGAGGACCAGAACTCGACAAAGTTATATTAGGAGCAAGTAGCAGACGAATTTGAGGCAGAAATAAGTAGGACAAAAGTCAGTGATAAGAAGAAAAACTCAGGAAGTTGGAAACTCAAAAGAGACCCTTAGAAACTGAGACAATCAGAAATTTGGGACAGACCCTTGTATATGATAAGTTAATCTTCAACAAAGGAGGAAAAAAAATATAAAGAGGAGCAAGAAATATCTCTTCAACAAATGGTGTTGAGAAAACTTGTTGGTAACAACAAGCAAACAAAGACTAAACTCAGATCTCTTTTGAACACTGCACAGAAATCAGATCAAAATGGATTAAAAATCTTGATATCAGAACTAAATTTATAAGGTATATACATGAAAACATAGGCAGAACTCTCCCTAACATTGCAGGAGGAGGCATCTCAGGGACAAAATGCTATTGACCAAACAAGGGGAAACAAGATAAACAGATTGCATTAAATTAAGATGCTTCTGCACCTCAAAGGAAATGGAGATCAAAATACAAACTGGAAAAAATTATTTGTGCATCACTCATCTGATAAACGGTTAATGCTAAAGATATATAAAACAATGGTAGAATTTTGCAAGAATTAACATCCAAGACTGTCAAAAATTGGGGAGAAGAGAGGAACAGGAACACAAACAGCCAAAAGGGTGAGAGACTGACAGCATCAGAAAGAACAACAAATTTTGGAGTGGATGTGGGGGAGAAAGGGACCCTCATTCACAGCTGGTGGGAACACTGAATGGTCCCGCCTTTGCGGAAGACAATATGAACAATTATCAAAAAAAAATATATCATTTGAGCTTCCACTCAGCAATTCCACAAGGGCCCAAATATACAATGCAGAAAAGATAACTGCACTCCCGTGTTCATTATAGCATATTTGCAATAGACAGAATCTGGAAACAACCCAAGTAAGTGTCTAAGAACTGAAGACTGGATAAAAAAGCTATGATACATCTACACAATGGAATAGTATGTGGTCATTAGAAAAGACAAAATCTTGGAATTTCCTGCTACATAGATGAATATGGAGAGTCTCATGCTGAGTAAATGTGCCCAAGAGACAGGGGCAGACACAGAATGATATCACTCATTTGGGGGGTACAAAGAAACATATTAGGGGAATAACTAATGCCCAAAGATAATATAGAGATTAAGGGCAAGGGATTAAGCCCATCTTAGGAAGCTTTCCACTGTGGGAGCAGATGGGATAGGTCAGGGAAGAAACCACTAAGACAATGAAAGAGGGAAGGACTTACTCGAACGAGGACTGAGTGATGGAAGGAGTAAAGTGATATGTGTGATGCCCTATCAGTAACAGAATTATAAATCACATAGCCTGTGAGAGAACAGAAGTAAGAACAAACAAAATATGCCAGCCAGAGAGGTCAACTGGGGGCAAGAGGGAAACTGGGACATTGGAGGAGGGAAGTGGACACTGGTGAAGGGAATGATGTTTGAATATTGTACTCCTGGAACTCAATCATGAATAATTTTATAACTGTAATTCACGGTGATTCTATAAATTAATTTTAAAAAGAAAGTTGGGTAGTACCCAGTGATTTAGATTTAATAATTTCTGAAAAATAAGAACTTTTATGCAAACTCAATTTCCTTATCCTGTGTTTCAGAAATGATGTGTTATTCCTATCTCCTTCGAAATGATTAATAATTAGTTAAGCATAGATATACATCTTTGTGATTGCTTTCATTAGCTTAAAAATGCATACATCTAGACGTGTCTTTAAGAAATTGGCATGTAATTGGAAACACTTTATTTCAATCAAGAAAAATTATGCCATCATACAAGGAATTAACAATGCAGATTTCAATAGCGTTTAACAGCAGTAACTCTACACTATTGTACCTTGTGGATAGCAACTCAGTTCACTGTTTTAGAAAAATATCAGAACACTAGCAGCTGACACAGGGGTCAAGTGAGATGCATAATCTTTGATCCTTTGATTTTAAAGAAAAGCCTTGCAATAATCATTGGTTGTTTAAATTACTTTAAATAACTTCCCAGCTTTGGTAAACTTTTATTCTCAATTACATAAAATCAAAATGAGATTAGATAAATTGTCTGTTTGTGAATTTTATTAGTACCAACAGCCTAGATTTTGCTCTACTCCTTAAGATGATCCCTTGATAATGAGTACTCTTTAAAGTGCAGGCATGTACGGGGCTGGAGCAATAGCACAGTGGGTAGGGTGTCTGCCTTGCACACAGCTGACCCGGGTTCGATTCCCAGCAACCCATATGGTCCCCTGAGCACCGCCAGGAGTGATTCCTGAGTGCAGAGCCAGGAGTAACCTCTGTGCATCGCCGGGTGTGACCCAAAAAAGCAAAATAAATAAATAAATAAATAAAATTTAAAAAAAAGTGCAGGCATGTAATGTTATTCAGATACTCCTGCCACTCTCTTGCTTCTTACATACAGCTGTTTGGCCCCAAGCTGACAATGGTGAGAAACAGTGACTGTCTTGTCATTCAATTAGTCAGAACATCTCATATAACCTTATGCAGCGGGAAATTGAATCTACCGAACACTATAATTCCTGTCTCTTTTGGAAACAAATTCCAGTCAGCAAAATAATGATCATTGTATGAATTAAGTGTTTAATTCCAAGGCTGTCTCTGTGATAGGAAATCTAAGCGCACTAAAATGGTGCTCTGTTGGAATTACTAGTATTGTCTGATATCATACAGTGAGAAAGCCTAATTTATTTTCCTTGTGAATATATCATTACTGTTTAAAGAAAGTAGGGGGTATAAACAGCCAGTGGAACAACCAACTTTCTGTTATTATTTCTAAAACCCAACACAGAGACTAATTGGTAGTTGTGAAGATACTGATTAAATTGGAAACACCTGTAGTGTACGATTGGCATACTGGATAATTCAGTGTTTAACTAGTTTTTCCAAAGGATATCTCTATTTTGTTGTTGTTGGTTTGGGTTTATTCAAACTCAAATCATGAAATAATTGTATCTTTGCTGTTTATACGGGATCAAGAAAATTAGACTGATCTGCTTAGCAGTACATTTGAAACTTTTGTCTTGATCTGTTCAGAAATTGAGCAGGAATTTATTTTAGGGATTTGTGGTTATTTTTGAATGATAATAAAAATCTAAACCATATAGTCATCTGGAAGGTGTAGAAGTAACTCACTGGCAAACTGAAAAGAGAAATTTGGTAGAAATTTCTCCCAAAATTTTAATTGTTGAAGAGCAACAATTGGCATTTAAATTAAAATATTTTAAGAAGTGAGGATATGACACAGGTCTAAGACTCATTCATCGAGATCTAGAGTCATATTATAGTGGGTAGGGCACTTGCCTTGCGGCCATCCAAACGGGGTTAGATCCTTGGCACCTCTTACAATCCCCCAAGACTTTCCAAGGGTTCCCAAACACTGTTGGGTATCACAGGAGACCGAATGTATTGCAAGGTTTAGTAGCATGCCCCAGCATTGAAATACTAGCCCAGCTGGACAACTTGCTAGGAGGGACCCCAGGAACTTCTTGAGAGACTAGATACTGCTTGAACCCCAGAGCACTGTCTGAGAGGCTCTCCAAATGAATAGCAAAGAAAATAGCTTTTTAAAATAAAAGAACATTGCCACTAATATAAGAAAAAAACATTAACTAGAAATCAAATAGAGAATTGTTAAGCATGCTATCCTTTTAAGTAAATAAAACTAAATTCATAAGGAAAAAAAGAGGTGGTACTAAGTTCTGTTAATAGAATTTCAGATAAATTCTATTTACCAGATAAACTACTTTCTCTGAATTGCATTCTTCTTGCAGTGAAGGAGCAACACAAATTTCTAAGCGTCAGGGCGCGTGTAACAGCTCTCCAAACCTCAGCTGTTTCACGAAGCCCCCGACTCTTTCATTGTTGGTCCTGCAGCAAGTTCAAAATCCATGAGGAACAATATCCATAGTTTGGACTTGGTATCGCCAAAGAAGAACTGTTTCAAATCTGAAATCCTGTTTCTTTGATAGCATATCCAAAGAGCAACATAACACGGCCAAATGTGAGGGCTATTTGCTAAATTTGGCAGAAGGCTTGCAAGTGAAGAGGATACAAGAATGCCCGCCCAAGAAAATTCCATCCTCTTTTCCCTAGGAATCACGGCCTTCAGCAATGAATCAACAGGCAATAACCACACCCGTGTACTTCATAATAGACAGAGCTTCCCTTTCCTTTTTCGTAGGGAGAGGGGACACGCTCTACAACAGTTCCCAGGGACTCCAAGGCCACCCGCCTTAGTGCTGACTCCCCTATGTGGGGCTGGTGCCTCAAAGCTCAGACCTGATGCAGAATGCTCAAGCCCACAAATGCCTGACACTCAGGGACCACGCATAGGTGCTTCAAGGTCACCCGGGAAACACTGGCAGAGCTTGATGGGGGGATTGTGTGATGCCAGAAATTAAGCCCCAGGCCTGGAGAATTCCAGGCATGCATGCACGAGCCCTTCAGGGCAGCTCCCTGGATCAGTATGGATTCTCCCACCACTCTGGAGGTCAGGCATGGAAAATCAAGGTGATTCCTTCTGAAGGTGAGGAAAAAGACTGGAACCCCAACACCGGCGGCTCTAGGCTGCTCTTCTGAGCTGAAACGGTTTGCTCTCTCTCACCATTGTGTCTGGTGAACCTCCAATCCATAAGGATGTCATGATTGGATGGCTTATGGCATCGACCACTGTCCTCACTCCAAGTAGTGGCCCAGACTGGTGTGTTTTTTCAGACTTTAGTTGCTGCTCAGCATTCTGCATGGGGCTTTCGGGGTTATCATTCAGATAACACAGTGTAATTTTATTTTATTTTATTTTATTGATTTATTTTTTGTTGTTTTTTTGGGTCACACCCGGACATTGCACAGGGGTTACTCCAGTCTCTGAACTCAGGAATCAACTCCTGGCGGTGCTCGAGGGATCATATGGGATGCTGGGAATCAAACCCAGGTCGGACGCATGCAAGGCAAATGCCCTACCCGCTGTGCTATCACTCCAGCCCCCACACAGTGTAATTTTAAAAGAAGATGAGGTTTGGAGAGAGAGGAAGAGAGAGACAGAGACAGAGACAGAGATAGAGAGAGGAAGAGAGAGGGAGGGAGGGGGAGAGGGAGAGAGAGAGAGAGCCAGCAAGCGAGAGAGGAGACAGAGAGGAAGCAGAAGATGCAGATGGTCTCTAAGATCTGAGAAAGACAGATTCTCTCCTAGAACCTGGAAAGCAACACAGCCAAAGTGACTATTTTTTGGTTTATTTTTTATTTTGAGGCCAGACCTGGCAGTGCTCAGGGCTTATCCCTGGCTCTGCACTCAGGAATCACTGCTAGCAGGCTTGGGGGACCACATGGGTACCAGAAATTCCAATCAGGTCAGATGCACTCAAGGCAAACAACCTACCTGCTGTACCATCTCTCTGGCCCCCAGATCGACACCTTCAATTAAGGATTTCTAAATAGTAGAATTCCTGAAATCATACATGTGCATGATTTTATGTCCTGAACTTTGTGCCAGCTTCCTGCACTGATGATGGAAGCCAATAACAAACTCTCTCAAACTCTTATGATCCTATCCTCCTATACTAAACTCCATAGAAATTATTAAGATTCAGACTTCTCAGCTACATATGTAATACATAAACATACACATTATTACAAACAGTTATCTGCTGCTGGGACTGGAACAATAGCACAGCGGGTAGGGCATTTGCCTTGCAAGCTGCCTCCCCAGCTGAGCCGGGTTCGATTCCTCCACCCCTCTTGGAGAGCCTGGCAAGCTACTGAGAGTATTTCGCCCACACAGCAAAGCCTGGCAAGCTCCCATGAAGTATTCAATATGCCCAACACAGTAACAACAAGTCTCACAATAGAAACATTATTGGGCCTGCTCAAGCAATTCGATGAACAACGGGAGGACAGTGCTACAGTTACCTGCTGAAGTTCAAAATCATATTTATATTTTACCATTAATAGAATATTTCCCATATTTGCCTTGATGTTGACACAAAATAAGTACTTTATAAAAAATCACTTTTATTTTCACTATCGATCTCATGTAAATAAAAGAAACTTTGGTGTTTTATACTTATTGCAAATCTACCTGATAAATTCTTTATGTTTGTGGATATCAACATGTTTCCACGAATTATGGAGCCAGCTTAATACTAATCGCTCCATTTAACTGCATGTTGCTTTCTGATGTAATAGAATTTTTTCACAATTAGGAAAAATCCCAGACTACTTTCACATCTGACAGGTTTTTGCCCCTCCAAAATTTCAATTTATTTGAGCACTAACATTGCAGTTAGCAACAATTTTGAAAAGTTGAGTGCTAATGTGGGGGGGTGGAGAGAAAATACTCTTGCAAAATTTACCGCAATTGTTTACTTTCTGAAAATGAGCACTAAACGATTTGCATAACATCTGCACTGCTTGGAGGGTTGAAACACTAAAGCAATTAGCTCTGTATTCTATAATGCATGCTGAAGCTCCGGCATCAGTTGAAGTTGAGCTCACTTGATATTTAGTTAGAAAAGAAAAGGCACTTTATTTGCCCTTTACTATTAGTGCTTCCTTAAACCATCCACTCATGGTTAATGTGCAAGAGTTTTGTTTCCAAGACAGTTCCAGAAAACATCACTTTTAGAAACAAAATCTCTAAGGCACATTCATTTAGTCTTCCTAATATGTGTTTGTTCACATCAGTTTTATGTACTTGAGTAGTACGGATTTTACTTAGCAGTTAGAGTATGGTCTAAGGAGTGATACGTCTACTATAAGAAATTTAAAGAGATAATTTATAATGTTGGTATACCAGAGTAACTGTTATTCTAGATTAGATCCATGGAACATTACTTTTAAAATTAAAAGCAAATAGCAGTATCTGCACTTTTAGTTAAAAATGTTATAACTGAAGAATCATTTTAGTAGAGTCAGAAGATCAATAAAAAGCTTTTTTTTCTTGAATTTGCAAATATGTTTGATTTGAAAATTCGAAATGTATCATGAAGTCACATTAAGTTCTGTGTCAAAATCAGCAAGACTATGTGAGCTATACCTTTAATGTAGATGCTTCATCTCAGGTGAGCTAAATTTATAATTTTGATAATTTTTGCAATATTAAAATGTTAAAATAAAATAAAAATGAAAAATATTAAAATGGTGGTCCATTGGAAATATAGCCATCATCTCACAGCTGAAGAGGGCAATGTTGGAAAAATTCTTAAAACACATAACACTGTAGCACCGTCCCCCCCTCTGTTCATCAATTTGCTCGAGCGGGCACCAGTAACATCTCACAACAAATTGTGAGAGTTGTTGTTACTGTTTTTGGCATACCAAATATGTCACGGGGAAATTACCAGGCTTTACTGTGAAAACACATAGCAAAGTTATGCAAGTATACTAAAATGTATTTTCATGATGGGCATGTTTGTCAGAAAGACGGAAGTGATAGTCACTGGGAATAGGAATGGGGTGGAGGGGCACTCAAGTTGACTAGAGGACACGCAAGAGTGGATGTCTCTGAAACGTTTTAATCCTTGTATCACCTGTATCACTTGCCATCCCATTGATCAACGATTTGCTCGAGCAGGAACCAGTAACATCTCCATTCGTCGAGTGCTAGTGTAGCCCAATGGCATCTGCTCGCTCCAGGAACACGGAGAGCCTCAAACCATTTATTTGTTCAGGGTTTTGACGAAGAAGACTGACCACCTCGTAGGTGGGCAGTCAAGTAATCTTTCGATATCCTGTGGGAATCCAGGTAGTAACATCTCTAGTCCAGCGGTCATCTCTAAGTGGCATTATGTGTCCGGTTCATCTGATTTTCGATGCCTTGGCAAACAAGACAGTGTCTAATTCTTAATTGCAGAAGGAAGTCAGAACTCTGGATTCCTTCTCTCACTTGAGTGAAACATGATACTCCAAGCATAGCTCTTTTTATTCCTCTTAGAGATGCCCAAATACCATTCTCATGCTGTTTTCATAGGGCCCAGTTCTCTGAGGTGTATGTTAGTGCAGGAAGAACAAGAACAGTAAAGTTGAAAAGAAGTGCCTGGAGTCAGAGTTTCTTCATCCTCTTAACTTCTTCAACATTCTTGAAGGAGCTGCACACAGCTCTCTTTCTCCTGCGCATTTCTGGTGCCAAGTTGTTCCTCATGTTGAGTTCTCAACCCAGGAACACATAGCTGCGGCATTCGGAAATGTTCATTCCATTGAGAGCAAATGGAACATCAGGGACTAGTTCATTTTTCATGAACATTGTCTTGGTGAGATTTAGCTGCAATTTGACCTTTCCACACTCATGATTGAAGTAGGCCAGCATTCGTGCCACTTGGCTAATGTTTGGTGTTGTTAGAATGATGTCATCAGCAAAGCAGAGGTGGTGTAGTTGCCGACTGTCTATCTTCACTTCTATTCCTTCCCATTCCAGTCATCACATGACATTCTTGATGGTGGCACTGAAGAGTTTTGGTGAAATGGCATCACCCTGCCAAACCCCTCTCTTGATGTTGATGATCAACTTCTTGTAAAATGGTGGATCCTGGTGGTGAAACTGTAATACAGCTCACGGAGGATCCTGATGTATTCAGTTTGAATGCTCTGTTTGGCTAGAGCTTTGATGATGCTTCAGTCTCAACAGAATCAAAGGCTTTCTTTAAATCAATGAACATTAGACAGAGAGGCATCTTGAACTCTTGTGAAACCTCAGTGAGCTTGGTCACTGTGTGTGGTTATGGTCGATCATGCTGAATCCTTTTTGGAACCTGGCTTGCTCTCATGGTTGTCCTCCCTCTAATGTTCTGCCAATCCTATTCAGGATGACTTGAGTGAACAGCCTGTAGACAATGGACAATAGGCAGATCGGACAATAGTTGCCAATGTTGTGGATGTCTCCCTTCTTGTACAGTAGAACGATCCTGCTGGTTTTCCATTAGGACGGAACCTTGCATTCAAACAGGTAGCGTGTGAAGAGCCAAGCCAGTGTAGTGACAAGTACTGGTGGCAGATTCTTCAGGTGTTTGGGTCTGTCTGACCTTGTCTGGACTGGATGCTGTATGTTTCTTTTTAACAAAAAAATTAGTTGTTGAATCACTGTCAGAACAGCCATAAAGCTTTCCAGTTTAAGTCTCCATCACTCATACTTTGATCAAACACCCATCCCTTCACCAGTGCACATTTTTCACCATCAAGAACCCCAGTATACCCCCACCCCTCCCCTTGCCTTTGTGGCAGATTTCTACTTTATTCTCTCTCTGTATTGACCACACTAAATGACAAAAGACCCTACGGCTGTACACTTCTTTACCAGTAAAATGGCATGTCAGATTTTGGAAGGGAGAACGTTGGGAACGACATATGCATCCTGCGGAATTTGGTCTGTGGGCAGGTGGATGTGGCTATCGAAGATATCTGAGTAGAAGTCGTGGATAATATTCTCCATTGCCCCTCTGGAAGATGTGATAGATCCATCAGGACGTCGAAGGGCACTTATCTTGGTCTAGTAGTTGACGAAGGACAGGCGAGCATTGTGAATACTTTTCCCAGCTTCTGCCATATAGGCCAAAACTGTTGCTCTTTTCTGTTTGAGGTCTTCCTTTATCTCTTCTCTGCACAGCTCTGACATTAGCTTGCAGTTGCCTGAGGCACACACCAAACCACGTTGGTAAATGAGCTCTAGAGTCTTCAAAGACAGGCCTCTTTTTGTGGTTTCCCCACTCTCGGCATTCCTCTCACAGTCATGGAGGTGCTGAACCAGTCGATCGTATTCCTCATCGATGTTGTCAATGATGGCATCTTTCCACACTGCCGCAATAGTGCCTAAGAGCTTCCAGTTGGTGGTCATTCTGGGAGTTCTCTTCTTAAACTTTTAATCCTTCGGGTAATAATAAATCACGATTCCCTTTGTGATAGGCAATTTATTTTGCTGAGATATTTGGGGTGCCTTTGGAACTGGGGAAATAAAGAGGTAGAAAGGAGGTTCCACTGGGACGTTGTTAGTTGTGTTGGAGATAAAAAAAAAAAACTAAGTCACTCCTGATATCTCTTTGCTATCTGTTGTGACAAGTGAATCAAGAGATTCTTTTTGTACCAAGAAATTAATAATGTTTCAGAAGGAGACTGCCTTGAAGTATTCTAACCATTTTCCTTCCCTCCGTTTTGATCTCTACAAACTCATGGTGTGAGTCATTCAGAAGAGCTAGGAGGAAGGTTCTGTTGAAGTCTGGAAGATTTGTTTCTCCACCCTCAGAAGAGACCCCATGTTATGAGTGCTTACAATGTTCCTGCCAGGTAATACTGGAACAGCTTGCAGGACAGACAGGCAGGAGACCCATCCCCTGCAAGGAATTAACTCTCAGAAACTAAGGAAAGCAATTCGGGACACTGCTCAAGAACATAAAGCAATACATGAGAGAAAGTAAGATCACTAGAAAGCATTAATAAAATGAAAATCAAAGACGACAGAAGATACATATCAGCAAGTAATTTTAACACATATGAGAAGATTCTGGAACTACCTTAATGCTATAGGTGTGAAAAGTCAGGTGCAATATGCAATTTTCTGACACTTACAGGCAAGTAGGTTAGCTATTAGCAGGGATAAATAGGAAAGGGTGAGGGAAAGTGGATTTGCAAAGTCCATGGTAAATGCTGACAGTTTTCACAGAGTTGAGGGTAGGGGTTATCACAGATTCATATATACACATACGGGGCTGGAGAGATAGCACAGCGGGTAAGGCATTTGCCTTGCATGCGGCAGACCCAGGTTCGATTCCCAGCATCTCATATGGTCCACTAAGCACTGCCAGGAGTAACTCCTGAGTGTAGAGCCAGGATTAACCCCTGTGCATTGCCAGGTGTGACCCAAAAAGCAAAAAAATAAACAAACCCATATACACACACACATTAATATTAAGGCACTATTTCTGGCTCTGTGTTCAGGAAACACTGACAGTTCTCTGGGAATCATATGTGGTACTAGGGACAGAGCTGGGGTCAGCAGCATGCAGAACAAATGCTTATGCCTTGTGCTGCCTTCCTGGTCCATTTTCTAACGTTTAGAGACACCATGGGCTGTGTAATGGGGGAAGAATTGGGGGTTTCCATAGAAGCCAAAAATAAAGGATGGATATAGAACTGTAGGCCACCCCCAGCCGCAAGGTGAAACCTACGTCTGCCCGTGGTTCATAGGTCCCCACTTTGTAGGACTTGAGAAGACTAGTAAGTTGTTCAGTTCTAAGAAAACTCTCCTTTTCCCCAGGGGAGTGAACAGAATTGACAGTGGGAAGAACCAACAGATAAGGAATTAAGTGGACTATCAAAGGGAAAACAGGTAGTTCTACTTGAACTACCTGGGGCATTCCACTCTGATCGCCAGATTCCCGTCCTGAAGATGTTCATACCGGCACTTTCTTAACAAAGACTGAGCTTGCTTTCCTTTATGGTCCTTAGGAAGTCTTTCCTAGGGGGTACACATGAACTGAACAGACCCTGATGGTGATGCTCCATCTTACGCAAATTGACTCCAAAATGCATAAAAATCTTAGAATAGATAACAGTCGTTTGGAATTCTGGATGAAACAAATAACTCAGATTCTCACCAAGGTGACATTGACTTAAAAATGCAGTCACTATATTTTTAAACATTATAAATAGAGACACGTTGGCAAACGTGTAGCTCATTTTATGAAACGTACAATTTTGATACCAAATACAGGAAAGAAAAATATTAAAATCAACAAGGAAAGTATGTATAAAAAGTGTGAGTAAAATATTAACATGAATTACTAAAGCATATTTTTATTTTTGTTTTCTTCTGATTCCAGGAATCAAATCCAGATATGCAGGCAAGGTATGCAGTTTACCAATGAGTCACATCTCTGAACTTCAAAGTTTGTTTTTTTTTTTTTTTTTTTTTTTTTTTGGTTACGAATAGTAGTGCTCAGGATTTCCTCCTGATTCTGTGTTCAGGGATCATTTCTACACTCCTGGTGGTCTTTGGAGGCTGTTTGCAGTGCCAGAGGGTGAGTCCATGTTGGCTGTATGCAAGGAAAGGATAATGTCTTTTGTACTATCTATCCGGCTTCTCTGAAACAAGCTTTTTGTTTTGGCTTTTGAGTACACCTGGCAGGACTTACTCCTAGCTTTGTGCTCAGGATCACCCATAACAGTGCTCAGCACACAATGCAGTGGTGGGGACTGAGCAAGAGCATCAGCCACATGGAAAGCAAATATGTGCTTTAATATCTTTACTATCTCTTCAGCTACCTCAATGCAAGTTTTAAAATTGATTATATTGGGCTGGAGCGATAGCACAGCGGGTAGGGCGTTCGCCTTACAAGCGGCCAACATGGCCGACCCGAGTTCGATTCCTCCGCCCCTCTCGGAGAGCCCGGCAAGCTACCGAGAGTATTCGATATGCCAGACACAGTAACAACAAAGTCTCCAATGGAGACGTTACTGGGCCCGCTCGAGCAATGGATTATATTGCATATAATTTATTTAAAATAGGGAAGAACCTGATGTTATTTGACATTAGAAAAATATATTTTTGTTACATTAACATGTTATCTTAATGCAAAAAAATTAAATAAAAAAGGTGTAAAAAAAAAGTAAAGTAAAGGCCCTCCCGTTGATCATCGATTTGTTCGAGCGGGCCCAGTAAAAAAGGTGTAGTAACACAAAATAGAAACTGGTTTAATGAGATCTATTATAAGAAAGCCTCCTCAATAAATCATACTGATACATTCATCTGTCATTGAACACTTAATTTGATCCTATATCTCAGCTATTGTACTGAGTGTAGCAATGAATATTGAGGTGCAGCTGCAAGGAATAAATAAATTGTGCAATTCGCTACAACATGCTTGAAACAGGAAGATCTCATGTTGAGTGAAGTAAGCCAGAAGCAGAAAGACAAACGCAGGATGATCTCACTTATCTGTGGAATATAGAATACTGAGGGTGAGGAAATTATTGAAGTTAAATGTGGATGCTACGTCCCAGTGTATGGCAAGGATGGAGACTGAGAAGGAAAGAAATCAAGGAGGGGAGAAGAGATCAGGAAGTACTGGGTAAACAAGGCATCAGGGGTTTCATTACACCAGTGAGATGAGTGAGAGGTACAGTCGTCTATCCCAAACACATACTCAATAGAATTGAAAAGATGAGATTCGAGAGGCAACTTCTGAGACATGAATGTATCTGTTAAGTTGACAAAAAAGTGATGCAGTGTGTGTTGTGTGGGGAAGGAATCTAGGTACACTGGTGGAGGAATTGGTGTTAGGAATTATTGTAGACCCAAAACTCAACTATAAGTAACTTCATAAATCTTTAATAAGGTAAAGGTAAAGGTAAAGGCCCTCCCGTTGATCGTCGATTTGCTCAAACGGGCCCAGTAATGTCTCCATTGGAGACTTTGTTGTTACTGTGTTTGGCATATCGAATACTCTCGGTAGCTTGCCGGGCTCTCCGAGAGGAGCGGAGGAATCAAACTCGGGTCGGCCATGTTGGCCGCTTGTAAGGCGAACGCCCTACTGCTGTGCTATCGCTCCAGCCCTGAATGAACTCAACAACTGAATGAAAGAAAATATTTTCATGGACTCAACAACTGAATGAGTTGTTCATGAACTCAACAACTGAATGAGTTCAATGAACTCAACAACTGAATGAAAGAAAATATTTTCAAATATTAAATGAAATTTCAAATATTAAATGAAAGAAAATATTTTCAAATATTACATCAGGTAAAGAGCTAACACCTAAGATATATAAAATTCTCAGAAAGCTCCATAATGACAACAACCACTAACTTCCCCAAACAATGGGGAGAGAAGTCAGCCACTTCCTGAAGACTTGCCAGTAGGCCAGTGGAAAGTGTTCATCATTACTTTCTATCGGGGAAAGGCAAACCCAAATGACAAGGAGATATTGTCTCACAGCTGTGATAATGGAAGTAGCCAGTGCTGGGGTGATGTGGTGATGAAGGAACCCTCTTTCACTGTTGCTGCAAAGTTTTCTGGTTCAACCCCGACGAAAGCCACTGTGGAGAGCTCTCAGAAAACGAAGACTAGAGCTTCATATGATCCAGTGATTCCACTTCTTGGCATCTACCTATAGAATACAAAAATAGTGATTCAAAAACATATCTGCACACATATGTGTATGGAAACAGGAAGGGTAACAGGATATGGAATCATCCAGTTTTTAAAAAAAATATTTGGACCAAAATATGTAATGCCTAGGGCTTACATAAAACAGATCACTGTTGCACTATGTTACCTAAGGTACAATTTTTAAAATCTGCCATAAAAATTTGATAATAATAGAAAAAAATCCATAGTAAACATACTGAGTGCAAAAATATTAACAGCACAGCAGGTATGAGACTTTGTTTCTGCCTTACTTGATGCATTTGCCCAGTAATGAACATTCACCATAGAAATAATCTTTAAATTATATAATCCTGTTTTAGAGCTTGATAGAGTTTAGAAAGCATGTTATTTCGATCTTTGTATTTTACTGTGAGGAAACAGGTCTGAGTGGGCTTAGTGATTTGTTTAAATTTACTCTAATAGTGATGAAAAAAAAAAAAAAAACCTTGGCTGAAGCCAAACTAACATTCTGAGAAAGAAAAATGTCAGCTGAATGCATGCTGGTTTATGTTGTCCCTCATTAAAACACAAAAGAATACACACACAGCAATTACAATTTGTCTTCTTTATTAATCATCTGTTGCTTATTTAACAATGGATACTGAGCCCAGAATTTTCCCGAATCAGTTTTATCTGAACAAAAATGCAGTAGAAATTTACAAAACATAAGGTTGCTCATAGTGATGATACCAAAATACAATGCAAATTTGTTTTTAAATTAGAAAACTGTAAAAATTACAAGAAAAAAACACTTTAAAGTTTTAAACAAGTTCAGATGGCCTAAAAACCATTAGTTTTCTTGACAAATATAACCAAGGGATTAGGGCTCAAATTTTCTAGAAACTGAAACCAAAATATTTTGTCAGAAGCCACTCAGAACTGAGTTACTTTTGCAGAAACAAATATATTACATGTCCATTTTGGTCTCCAGACTGAATACAAACAAGTTTGAGCTATTTTACCTCAAGTTGCCTCTAAGTGAAGGTTGTTTTTATTCTGTCTCCTCAGTCCCGGGCTCTATTGTTTGGGGTTTCTACTTTTATTTTTAAAGAAATCTCTTCCGCTTTCTACTGTAGACTACAACCATCCACATTTCCATCAACACTGTACAGGATTTTCTTCTCTCCAGAGTTTCTCTAGCACTAGTTGTCTCTTAAACCCTGAAGAAATAACCATTCTCATATGTATGAAGGGCGATCTTATAGTTTTCTTCATTTGTATTTCCCTATTAACAAGTAAATATCAGCTTTTCATGTGTCTATTGCCCATCTGTATCTTTCTGCGAAATATATTTAGGTATATAATTTTTGACCAGTTTTAAACAGAGCGTTAGGTGGTATTGAGATTTATAGATTTATATATTTGGGATACTAAACGTGGGTTAGATGCATGATGTTTAGATATCTTCCACTTTCCATAAGATATCATTTTGTTTGAATCCAGTTACCTTTCATTGAGTAGACTCTTTTTTGTTTGATGTAGTCCTATTTGTTTCATCTTGCTGTTTCTGAATCAAAGGAATTGACTCGGGTCCCCAAACTCATATCTTAAAGTCAAATTGTATGTTCCCTGTGTTGCTTCTATGTCTTTTATTGTTTTAAACATTACAAACAAAGCTTCATATCTATTTTGAGTAAATTATGGTCTATTGTGTTCTGTAGTAGCCGAGTTTGACTCTTTTGCAGGTGACTTTTGCAAGCTGCTGGCTCCTTTGTCATAATTCAGATGTGCATAGTTGTCCATAGTTTGATTCTTTACTCTCAATTCTTTGTCACTGATCTATGTGTCTATTTTAATCCTAATACCACTTAATTACTGATAACTTAATTTTTAATTTTTTGAGTCTTTAAAATTTTTGTAGTTGAGGCTATGTGTTTCTAATGGTTTAGACATTTATGGTGGTATACATAGTCACCCTCATGTCCCCATCAACAAAGCGATCAAAACTACCCCCTTGCAATCAGTTTGTAGACATGCGACTGACATAAAGTAAAAATGTGTGGAATTCTCACTTTCTTTCTTTCCTTTACCACTACATATTATAGAATCTGAACCCCTAGCAAGAGTAATGAGCCAATAAAAGGTTATAAAATAAATGCAAATTGGGAAATAATTCAAAATTGACATTTTTTTAGATAATATGGTAATCACTCGATCACTTGATACCCCGTTATTCATCGATTTACTCTAGTGGGTGCCAGTAACATCTCCATTCATCCCTGTTGCATGCTAGTGTAGCCCAATGGCATCTGCTCATTCTAGGAACATGCAGAGCCTCAAACCGATTATTCAGGGTCTTGATGAAGAAGTCTGACCATCTTGTAGGTGGGCATCCACGCGATCTTTTGACATCTCATGAAATCCAGTCAGTAATGGCTCTAGTCCAGCGGTTGTCTGTAAACCTCATTACATGTCCAGGCTATCCGATTTTTGATGCCTTGGCAAATGGGACAGCGTCCCTGATTCTTGAGCGTTAATGGAGATCGGAACTTCAGATTCTATCTCTCATTTGAGTGAAGCGTAATACTCCAAACATAGCTCTTTCAATTCCTCTTTGAGAGACCTGAATAGTGTTCTCATCCTGTTTTCTTAGGGCCCAGGTCTCTGAGGCCTGGTAATA
The DNA here is from genome assembly GCF_029834395.1 of Sorex fumeus. Lineage (NCBI taxonomy): Eukaryota > Metazoa > Chordata > Mammalia > Eulipotyphla > Soricidae > Sorex > Sorex fumeus. The sequence goes on along the minus strand of NW_026606149.1, from coordinate 1,725,828 downwards.
TGTATATAATATTCCAAAGACTCCAGACGATACTTGAGTGGGTCCAGTAACGTCATGTATATAATATTCCAAAGACTCCAGACAATATTGATAAATGATAAATAAACCTAGTTAAGTGGCAAGCTATAAAATTATGTTGCGTTTCTATATGGAAATGATGAACTAGCAGAGAAAATAATCCCATCTACGATTGCAACCTCCAAATGAAATAGTTTAGAACAAATTTAATTTAAGAAAAAGCTGTATACAAAGAAAACTAAAATGTATTGTTTCAAGGAATGGAAGCTACAAAGACATGGTCACAGTTCTTGTATGCAAATCAGAAGAATTAATATCATCACCATGTACGCCTAACTGAAAAAAACTGTATGAATTGAACATATTAAAGGTAAAAGGTAAAGGTAAAGCCCTCCCGTTGATGGTCGATTTGCTCGAGCGGGCCCAGTAACGTCTCCATTGGAGACTTTGTTGTTACTGTGTCTGGCATACCGAATACTCTCAGTAGCTTGCCGGGCTCTCCAAGAGGGGCGGAGGAATTGAACTCTGGTCGGCCATGTTGGCCGCGTGTAAGGCGAACGCCCTACCCACTGTGCTATCGCTCCAGCCCACCTATCAAAATTCCTACAACAGTTTTACCAAAATGGAACCCCCAAATTCTGAAATTTATTTGGAAGTATAAAAGATACGTTGAGTTGACTTTTTGTTTTCAATATTACTAAAAGCCACATGGTTTAGAATTAGAAAATGTTTCAGTAATATATTTTATTTTTCTATTTAAGAGTACATTTTCTGCCTTTTGTTTCACTAGGTTGCAGATTTTCCAAGGGAAGTTTCAACTGACTGGAGTGAAACTAAATTGGACTCCATCCTCCCACAGGGCACAGCATGAAATCTGACACAGAACCTCCACCCTCAATGAGGTCTTAGCATTAGATGAGATACCATGAAAAATTGACCCCCATTTTCTAGTTCCTGAAGCTATTAAAACCCCCAAAAAAGCACAGTGTAATAAAATGCTATAGCTAAAATCTTGTTCAACTTAGTTTTCTGAGTAAATTACTGTTGGAGGTGTTAGGAACTTCTTCAAGAACATTAATATTTCTACACCATTATGGAACTGTGCTGAATAAATTATATAGAAAATCCTGGTATGTTTGGAGTTGCTGGGTTTGCCTCAAGAAGCACAGTATTTGTCAGGCAGGGCTGGGGTGTGGGAGGTGATGGGAGGCAACCTGGGGACACCAGTGCTGTGAAATGTACACTGCTGGAGGGGTTCCTGTTGGAATACTGTATGACTGAAGTCCAATCATGAACATCTTTATAAGGGTCTATATCACAGTGATTCAATACAAGAGTTTTGAAAAAAAGAACCGTATTTGTTCCCCCAAAGAATGCCCATAGAGGGAATGGGGTATACTGATTTCATGAAGTCAGGGTTGAACATTCTTCCAACAACTGAACAATCAGAAGGACATAAAAGTTTTTGTATTCAAACGTTGTCAATTTTATATGCTAAATAAATTGAGTACTTATAATTACTTTGTATTCATTTGCTCCATATGTTTGGATAGTCTTTTTTTTATTCACTAGGTTTTTGGGTAATTTTACTTATTTAGTTTCTGAGACAGCATTTGGTTGTGCTCTCAGGCATCACTCTTGGTGAGGCTAAGGCTACTTTAGGTGGGGTGGGGAATGGAACTGGGGTTGGCTGCACTCAAGGCAAGTGCTTTACGCTCCATAGTATCTCTCTCCTCCCTCCCCTAAACTGGTGTTTCTTCTTAAAAAAGTGAAGGTAGGAAAAGTTCCCTTGCCTTGCCTCAGAATGATTCTTGATTTTGTTTATTGAGGGAGATAGGAGGGAGAGGTGTAAACAATCTCTTTGTAGCAGCCCTGAACCCTGAACCTGTTGTTTCTGGCTGTGCACTGTACCCAGTAACTGGACTTTCTGTGTGGAATACTACTTGGCTGTGACAAGAAATAGTCGTGCAATTCTCTGCAAGATGGATTGATCTGGAGAGCACCATGCTGAGTGTAGAGGGAGGGGAGCAGAGATAATCTTTCTCCTATGTGGGATAAAAAGAAACATACTAGAGAATTACAAAAATCCAATGGCAACAGGAATCAAGAGCAGAAGAACCAGTCCTCAGCAGGAAGTATGGGAGCAGGGAAGAGGCCACAGGACAGGGCAAAGAACACTAAGATGATGGTGGAGGGAAAATTGTCCACCACAGAGGCTGACTGGGGACTGGAAGGAAACTAGGGCTATTGGCTGGAGAAGTGGAGACAGTGGCGAGTTTGGTGCCTGGCTAATTGAAACTCAGTCATGAAGAACTTTGCAACTCTGCAATTCTGGTGATTCAATTAAAATAAGAGAGAAAAATATAACTTCCAGTTTTTTGCAGACATTCTGGTGGCATTTGCTAACAAAGCCCACCGGTGCCAGAGCAAAGTGATGTATAAATATTCCTGACAATAGGTTCAAAATCAGGATCCAGGGTAAGAGCACACTCTCCTCTTGGGGTGATACTGGAAAGTTGTATCAAAGTAGTGGGAGATGGCAAAGACTGTGTTTGTGTCAGCCAAGGCTCTGGGAGTGGCCCCGCTGTTGGCACTTCCGGCAGGCTGCCCCCAGATGTGTCAGACTGGTACCTTTATCAATCTAAATGACAGTTGCTTGGGAAACAGCAGTGGGAGAAATTAAACATCCCTGTCTCCTCCAGACAGATTGCACCCCTGGCCGCAGGGGCGCTCCCTCTGGAGGGAGGAGGGGTGCTACCGACTTGCGTTTCCTGTGCTCCTAAGCTTTGTCTATTTCACAAATAGTGTCCAGATAAACGTCTCCAAAGCATTTTCGCCTAAGTTGTATATAAACAGGTGACTTTTGCACTCTCTGGGTATCATGCTCACACAACATTCAATCTGCCAATATATTTTTTCTTTTCTGTCTTGTGTCAATGTTATTATTATCTATTTGTAAGGACCTAGGAAGATAAAAAATATTTCCTTCCCGAACACTTACAAGCACCAGTTTTGAAGCTTGGTAAAGCCTGGGCAGACCCAAGAATAAACCTCAAACCTCTGAGGTCATAAATGTCATCTGGGGGACTGTCACACAGGCTGAGTACCAGGTAGGAGTCCAAAAGTTTCTTTCTCAGAGATACAGGAGCGCTGACCAACAGCATAGGAGCAGTGAATGGTTAATGTGGAAGATGGTATATAGGGAGGGGACACTGAAAATGACACTTCCAGAGGAAAAAAATATGAAAATATGAAAAAAAATGATGGTGGCGTGGATAGTCCGTTCACTTTTCACCATGTCTTTTCACCATGTCTGCCCAGAGGGGAAAGGGTGTTGGTCCCTTCCGCCCTCTTCCCTCTGGAAAGAAAGATGGCAGCCACTTGGGAGCTTTGTGGAAAGCCAGGTATGAGCTGGTCCTGGTGGGGTGACTAAAACCTCATGGGAAAGGGGGCATTCCCGGCTCATGCTTCACGCCTTACCGAGGTCACCGGTTGCCCCCCATGAGCCACTCTCCGGCACGGCCATGGCTCCAGAGCACAGAAACCAATCTCATAATTATCTGACTCTCAGCAGAAATACTTCCAGGGTTAATAAGTAAAATAGTATAAATCCAAAATCGCATGGCCGCTATTGCGGCCGTATGACATCATTTAATTCTTGAACCCAGCTGTAGAAAGCAAATCATTTCACAATGCCTTTTCAGCATATCTGGTTTGGGGGGTGTAAATTCTAAATAATAATGGTGCATCTTTTGTCAAAACAGTGAATCTAGTCAAAGTAGATAGAGTGTTAACTAGAATTCATCTGCCTCACAGGCATTGGGAGGGTTGGGGGGGTAGGGGTTTATTGGGGTTCTTCGTGGTGAAAAATAAGTATTGGTAAAGGGAAATGTGTTTGATGTTTGCATGACCGAGACCTAAACCTGAATGCTTTGTAACTTTTTCCACAGTGATTCAATAAATAAAAAAATTTAAAAAAAAAATAAAGAAAATCCAGTCAAAAAAAAAATTGTCCCTGACAGCTTTAGCAAGACAGAAAGCGTGCTTGGAATAGGTCCGGGAGCTGTCCCGATCCTGTCATCCCAGCAGGACACCGCTGAAGTGCAACCTTACAAGTATTCAAGGCTGGATGTTCTTGGGCTTCACCTCTCAGAGGGAGACCTAAAGTTGAAGTGTCCCGTATCAGGGTTGAAGTCTTTGTATGATTTTGCAGTTCCTCTTATCTATGGGGGACAGAGTCAACTGGTTCTATGGTTTTGACCCACTTGGACTGGTTTTCTTCTCCCTAGCCTGAAAGACCGAGAAACACTTAGTTGATATCAAGGTTTTATCCCAAGAGTTTCAGCATCTAAATGTGTTGCCATCTTGATCCATCACCCCAGGATGACCAATAATTTGAAATTATAACTTCTTATGTTCAAATCACATACAATGACTTGCCTTAATAGGAAATTTTCAGATAAACAGAGCATTAAACAAACACTAACAGTAATATTAAACAATATCAGTATTTTTATTCTTTTTTGGTCACACCTGGTGATGCACAGGGGTTACTCATGGCTCATGCACTCAGGAATTACTCCTGGCAATGCTCAAGGGATCATATGGAATGCTAGGAATCGAATGCGGGTAGGCCGCATGCAAGGCAAATGCCCTACCTGCTGAGCTATTACTCCAGCCCCAACAGTATTACTTTTAAAGAAGCTTGTCTTCTTTAAAACTTCATATAATAAAATATAATCCTTGCTTATGGGTTAGAATTAAATTTTAAATTTGGTTTAAAGTGAAACAAAAATCTAACATCATACTGAAATCTATTTTAAATTAGATGTTTTTTAATTCTTCAGGGTCAGGTGAATGAAGGCTTCACCGACATGGCAGCACTGAGAAGAATGAGAAAGGAGAGGCCGACAAAATCTCAAGGCCGAACTAGGCTACCACAACGAAGGAAGACAAAAATGATTGTCTGTACTTTCAATGCACATACGCTAGCATAAGATGCATCCATTGAGGACCTGATGTTACAAGTGCGAATGATCAAGTACGATATCATTGGTCTGACCGAGACAAGAAGGCACCAATCTCATCACACCGTTTTCAACACTGGAGAAGAATTGTTTCTCGGAACATGCGATAAAAGATAAAAGAGGTGTAGGAGGCGTCGGTGTCCTTGTCAACACAAACTTAGCCATGAGCATTGATTCATTCGAATGCCTAACAACGCGAATCGGACGTTTACATTTGAATAGATGTGCCTCACTGCCAACAGTTTCTATCTTCGTTGTCTACGCACCAACATCCAATTATGATGAAGGAGAAATTGAGAAGTTCTACATGGAGCTGGAGAATTTCTATAAAGAAGACCTTCTAAGATCATTGTGGGTGATTTTAATGCCAAAATAGGACCGAGAAGATCAGCTGAAGAACTTCACATCGGGACCCATAGCCTAGAATGGAACGAACAGGGTGAGAGACTGTCTGAGTTCATCATGTCGACCAAGACCATTCAGGGTAACTCACAGTTCCAGAAGGCAGAATCTAAACGATGGATATGGGAGTCTCCCAGTGGACGATTTCACAACGAGATAGACCACATCATATTCAATCGACGGATTTGCCTGACCGATGTTGCTGTTGTCTGAAAATTACAAACGGGATCGGACCACAGTCTCCTTCGTGTAAAATTCTAATTCACAGAGTGGGGAGAAAGGGTTGCAAAGTTTAAAAAGAGAACTCCCAGAACAACAACCAACTGGGAGCTCTTTGGCACTATTGTGGCAACATGGGAAGATGCCATTGTTGACAGCATTGACGAGGAATACAATCGACTGTTTCAATACCTCCATGATTGTGCGAGGAACGCCAAGAGAGAGACAGCCATAACAAAAGTCTGTCTTCGAAAACTCTTGAGCTTATTTGCCAACGTGATTTGGCGCATTCCTCAGGCAACCGCAAGCTAACATCCGAGTTCGCAAAGCAGTGCAGAGATGGAATCAAGGAAGACCACAAAAAGAGAAGAGCAGAAGTGCTGGTAGATGCGGCAGAAGCCAGGAAAAGTATTCATAATGCCTGCTGTCCTTTGCCAACTACAAGACCAAGATGACTGCCCTCCAATGTCCTGATGGATCTATCACATCTTCCAGAATGGCAATGGAGAAGATTATCCATGACTTCTACTCAAATCTCTTCTATAGCCTTGTCCACTTGCCAACATACCAAATTCCACAGGATGGATCTGTCCTTCCTAATGTTCTCCCTTCCAAAATTCGACATGCCATTTCGTCAGTAAAGAAATGAACAGCACCCGGCCCAGACAAGGTCAGACCTGAACACCTGAAGAACCTGCCGTCAGTACGCATCAATACACTGGCTCAGCTCTTCACATGCTACATGTCTGAATGCAAGTTTCCGTCCCAAAGGAAAGCCAGCAGGACCGTAGTACTGTTCAAGAAGGGAGACATCCATGACATTGGCAACTATCGCCCGATCTGCCTATTGTCTGTCATCTACAAGTTGATCACTCCAGTCATCCTAAATAGGATTGGCAGAACACTAAATGGAGGACAACTATGCGAGCAAGCCAGGTTCCGCAAAGGATTCAGCAACATCGACCATATCCACATGATAACCAAGCTCATTGAGGTTTCTCGGGAGTTCAAGATGCTGCTCTGTTTAACGTTCATTGATTTAAAGAAGGCCTTTGATTCTGTTGAGATGGAAGTGGTCATTGAAACCCTACCCAATCAGGGCATTCAAGCCCAATACATCAAGATCCTCTGTGAGCTGTATTGCAGATTCACTACCAAGATCTCACCATTCTACAAAGAAGTAATCATTGATGTCAAGAGAGGGGTTCAGCAGGGTGATACCATTTCACCAAAACTCTTCAGTGCCACCCTCAAGAACATCATGCGACAACTGGAATGGGAAGGAATGGGAGTGAAGATAGATGGTTGGCAACTACACCGTCTCCACTTTGCTGATGACTTTGTTTTAATAACACCAAACATCAGCCAAGCGGCAGAAATGCTGGCCGACTTTGACAGTGAGTGTGGAAAGGTAGGACTACAGATGAATCTTACGAAGACGATGTTTATGAGAAACAGCCTCGTTCCTGACACCCCATTCGCTCTCAACGGAATGACCATCTCCAAATGCAACAGCTATGTGCACCTAGGTCGAGAAGACAACATGACATATGACCTGGCACCCGAGCTGCGCAGGAGGAAGAGAGCGGCTTGGAACGCCTTCAAGAACGTCGAAGAAATAGCTAAGAGGACAAAGAACCTCCGGCTCTGGGCACATCTCTTTGATTCCACTGTTCTTCCTGCATTAACATATGCCTCAGAGACCTGGACCCTACATAAACAGGATGAGAATGCATTTCGGGTCTCCCAAAGAGGAATTGAAAGAGCTATGCTTGGAATATCATGTTTCACTCAAATGAGAGAACGAATCCGGAGTTCCGACATCCATAGACCATCAAGAATCAGGGATGCTGTCTTATTTGCCAAGGTGTCGAAAATCAGATGGGCTGGTCACGTAATGAGATTTAAAGATGACCGCTGGACTAGAGCTGTTACCGACTGGATTCCACAGGATGTCAGAAGATCTCGTGGCCGCCCACTTAACAGATGGTCAAACTTATTCATCAAGATCATGAATGATTGGTTTGAAGCTCTTCATATTCCCAGAGTGAACAGATGCCATTGGGCTACACTAGCACGCGACAGGGACAAATGGAGACATTACTGGCGCCCACTCGAGCAAATAGACGATTAACAGGAAGTTAAGTGATTAAATGTGATTAAGTTTGTTAATTCTTAATTCAAAACTTTTGTAAAGTACCAAATTTCAGAAGGACTTATTAAGTATAAATTCTGTCACTTTTGTACTGTTTTATCCAACCTGGGATGGCCATGCGCAAGGCAAACGCCCTACCTGCTATGCTATAGCTCCTGCCCACTAGGAGAGCCCGGCAAGCTACTGAGAGTATTCTATCCACACGGCAAAGCCTGGCAAGCTCCCCATGACGTATTAGATACACCAAAAATAGTAACAAGTGTCACAATGGAGACATTACTGGTGCCCATTCACGCAATCAATGAACAAAGGAAGGACAGTGACAGTAATTTACTGTTTCATCACAATTTTTTTTTTATCAAATGTGTTTTTGCATCACATACTCCAGGTTTAAAAATGGAGTCTCCTTTGAAAACTAAAGACTGCAATGAGCTTTCTTCAGAGAGTTGGATTCTGAAAATACATTTTCAACAGTCTTACCACTTTCACAGTTATAAACAGCTGGTGGTAAAAGGCATTGCTGATGCAAAGAATAATGTTGTGGGTCATAGTTTCAATTCTTTATTTTTTTTCAGTTCTTTTTCTGATCAACAGCCACAATTATGTTTAATCTGATCTATTGTTTTTCACACTATGAATCAATATGGGGTATAGGACTCCTGTAAGAAGATAGAATGAAAATAAACCCAAAGTTAGAAAATAATTCTCTACTTGGTAATTTCCATACAAATGTGTTGCTGCAATTCAAAGCTGAAGGAAAGAACAGGTAATATAGAGCAACACATTCTGTTAATGGCTATTAAGTAATTGAGTAAAATGTTCTTCTGTGAGTCCTTTTACTTAATTATGAATGAAAGTGATTTTTAAACGCTAGTAATTACACAGAGTATGTAATTTGTTTGTTTCAGGTCAACTCTTGATCATTCTTTGAGTATTCACAACTAATTTTTGTTTTTTATCTTGAGCCTTGTAGCACTGTCCTCTCATTGTTCATCGATTTGCTCGAGCGGGCCTAGTAATGTCTCCATTGTAACACTTGTTGTTACTGTGCTTGGCATATTGAATATGTCACGGGTAGCTTGCTAGGCTTTCCAATGCGGGAGAGATACCCTTGGTAGCTTGCCCAGTTTTCAAGGGGGGCGAAGGAATTGAACTTGAGACAACCAGGTCACCCGCGTGCAAGGCAAACACCCTAGCTGCTGTGCTATCACTCCAGCCCATTGTGTCTTTATTGATGAAAAATATAACATGCATAAAACAAATTGCATTCCTTTTTTTCTCATTTGCTCTTATGTTCTCAATATTCTTAACATTTTTATCTGGTTTCTAAGAGCATAAATTTTAGTTTTGAGTAGTTTTAGGGAGTTTCACTAACTCCTACAGAATGTAGGAGTACTAGGTACTGGGAAAATATTACATGCAACTGTACTGGAAACTCTTGCTGGCAGCAGGAAGGATACGCATGAACTCCGAGGTTGCTTCTGCTGGGGCACAGGGACCGTATTGGGTGCCAGGATTGAATCTGGACCAGTTGCACGCAAGGCAAGTGCTCTAACCTCTATCACCCACCTCCCCAACCCTCTCAGAGCCTTTAATGTTAAGGGACCAGCAGGCGAGCATTCTTTTTCATGAAGACCCAGAGAAGTAGGGATGCTACGTACGAGGAGGACATTGTGAGCAAATGTCTATCAACGGCTACAGAAACCAAGACTTGCATGAGCTAGGTTGTCCAGAAGAAATTTTCAAACTTCTTTATGAATTTTCACTTTAATCGCCTTTAACTTTACAGTAAAATGCCCTTAGAAAACATATCATTCATCTTTACATATATTTATAGCTTGAATATGTATTTTGGATTTTCCATTAAGAATAATATACTATTCTTACTTTGCCTGAATTCACACAGGAGTAATTCTCTACAGAACTACACTTCATTTACTTTTTAAGTGTGTAACTCTGGAAATGATTTGAATATAATGAAAATGCTATTAAATGCACTTTTGTTGAAGAGCATAATAAACTTCACTTTAATAACCCAAATGTAATCCAGCCATTCATCTTCTGGAGAACATTGCATGCCTGGTATAAAAGGTAAAAGAGCTCTGAGGGTTTCATTTCTCCTGTTTTAATGTCAAACCCAAGCCAAGAAAGAATTATTAGTTATGACACATAGGCTGTTTGTTAAAACCAAACTCGGAGCACTGTATTTACACCCTGGGTGCACAAACCATAAATGTAGAAACTTAAGAGAGCCTTTATTTTACAACTTTACTGGTAAGAATAACATAAAGGGTATGTTAAAAGCGGCAGAAATTCTAAGATATCGTGGGGACTTACAAAGGAAAGTACGTGCAATTACAGGTTGGGGAAATTTGAGGAAAATGTTTTATACCATTGAACACTGGCTAGATACTGGTTTGAAGGATCGGAATCATACAAGTCTTCCCAAATCCAAAATAAAAATTACTTTTATTTTATTTTGTTTAAAAATCTTGACTAAATATGCTTGAGCAAAAACATTAGTTCTTTTCAGAAACTATTGAGAGTTAAAGATTTGAAGGTTAAAAGGATGCTGAGTTTCATATTAAAATCTAAGGAAAGAAAAAGAATATGACTTGCCTGTTCCATATTTTTTTTGGCATGGTGGCACATCTGGAAGTATCCAGGGAATACTCCTGGTTCTGCACTCAGGGCTTGCTTCTGGTGGGACTCACAGACCATGTTGGGTGCCAGGGATTGAACCTGCACCAGTTACATGCAAGGCAAGTGCCCTACCCTCTGCCACCCACCTCCACAGTTCTGCCAGAGCCTTAAATGTTAATATCATTGTTTAGAAAAATTGTCACATAGAATCAGTGATTTTTTAGTATAGCATGAACTGCTTTTTTCTTTTACCCTCAATCTAATAGTCAGTTCTGCCCTTGAAAGACCATAGGGTGATAAAAGGCCTATGGTCTTTCAAGGGCAGAACTTTGTTGTAGAGTCGGTAATTTGAGGAATAATTCTTTATGGCTGGCTAAGAAATGTCTCTTAGCTATCTGATTAAAGAGCCACCTACTTTTTTATTATTATTAGTGACAAACCAAGAAGTACAGTTGTAGACTTACAGATTTTTGTGCTTGGGATTCAATTATACAAAGATTAAGTACCCATCCCTCCACCAGTGCCCATTTTCCACCACCACGGATCCCAGTATCCCTCCAAGCCCCCATCTCCCCCATTCCACCCTGCCTCTGTGGCAGGGCATTCCCTTTTGTTCCCTCTCTCTCCTTTTGGGCGCTGTGGTTTGCAAAAGAGGTATTGAGTGGTAATCATGTCTGGTCTATAGTCTACTTTCAGCATGCTTCTCCCATCCTGGGAGGATCCTCCCAACACCCTTTATTTGGTGCTCCCTTCACTATCTGAGCTACCTTTCCCCCTAGCATGTGTGTCTGGTCTCCAAACCATGGAGTAAACCTCTTGGTACTTATCTTGAGCCACTGACTTTTTAACTGGCTCATCAGCTGATCTGCTTTTCCTGTTGGAAAATCCCTGGACTTATCCTCACTGTTCAACTTGACTTCTAGTCTGTCCAACAAATTTCTCCTTACTGCACTTTGCACTTCTTCTTTGACTCTCCCCCTGTATAGTGTATGTGTGTGTGTGTTTGTGTGTGTGTGTGTGTGTGTGAGTGTGTGAGAGACACCTGGTGATGTACAGGGGTTACTCCTGGCTCTGTACTCAGGAATTACTCCTGGTGGAGCTCAGGGATTTGGGATGCTGGGAATCACCCCAAATCCCTGAGCACCACCATGAGGGATGCTGGGAATCAAACCCAGGTCGGTTACACGCAAGGCAAACACCCTCCCAGCTGTGCTATTGCTCCATCCCAACTCCTCCTGTAGCCATCTCTAGAACCTATGTTGATTCTCAGAACAGTGTCTCAGTGATGATGTTCTCGAGTTTGGATCTAATGAAAGAATACCGTTACTGCAATCTATCAACACAGGACTCCCCTCTGTTCACATTCTCTCAATACCTGTCATTTTCTGAGACTATTGCATTTTTTGGGTCCCAAACAACTTTCATTTCCATCTTTCTATGCTTCATAAAACCTGTGATCACAAACACTTCTACTTTTTCATTTCACAGAATTTTATTATTTGACAAAAGTTGGAACTGCACCTATAATTGACTTGTGTATGCCCTACTCTTTTCTTCTGCAGATATCAAGGGTTTCATGTTATCTCCTTTAACCAGTTTCATTTTTATACTGCATTCTATTAGAACCACATTATTATAATTTCCCATTTATCTAAATTTCCACAGTCTGATATCACAATCCCTAGCTTTGTGCCTTATAGAGCACCTGAAATCAGATGCATTTCAATTGGAAAATACTAGATGTGCAAAATACACATGGCACTTGGATGGTTTACTATACAAAGAGAATATAAAATATAAATTTACGTTGGTTCTATGTTAAAATGATAACTTTTTGTAATATTATGCTAAATATAAAATCCATCACCTCTAAGTCATTTTCAAAGATACTGAAACAGTCAGTAGCTGCCAGGTCTACCCCTGATGATTCTTTGACAACCTGACACCTGACAGGTTGATGCAAGATCCACAAGCTATGTTGATGCTCTGGCCCTGTGTGCAAGGCACCACCATGACCACCTTGACAGTTATATTCTTGGCCATACTAGGGGGCATGTGGTTCTGAGTTTCAAACCCAATTCCTGTACCACATCCTCAGCTCCTGAACAGAGTATTTTTTCAAAATATGTTCAGTGCAGGAGGTAAAGTGATATACATGATAACCTTTCAGTAACAATATTGTGAACCACAGTGCCTTAATGGAAAATAGGAAATAGAGATAAAGATAGGGAAAGAGAAAGAGAGAGAGATGAGAGAGAAAGTGAGGGAGAGAGGGAGAGAAAGAAAGATATAAGAGAGAAAGGGAAAGAGAGTCTATGGGGTGGAAGAGAAACTGGAGACATTGTTGGTAGGAAAAGTGAAGGGGTGGATGTTGGAATTGTATGACTGAAACACAATCATGAACAACTTTGTAACTGTGTATCTCATGGTGTCACTGTCACTGTCACTGTCTTCCCGTTGGTCATCAATTTGCTGGAGTGGACACTAGTAACGTCTCCATTGTAAGACTTGTTGTTACTGTGTTTGGCATATTGAATACGTCACGGGTAGCTTGCCAGGCTTTGCCATGCAGGCAAGATACTCTCAGTAGCTTTCCGGGCTCTCCGAGAGGGGTGGAAGAATTGAACCTGGGTTGGCCGTGTTCAAGGCTGTGTTATCGCCTTATCTGCTGTGTTATCGCTCCCGCCCATCTCATGGTGATTCAATAAAAAAAAAATGTTTATTGTTCTTTTCATCTCATTTTCAAAGATGCTGAAACATCCAGTAATTACACATGAATATGTAAAATGTGATTAATATCCAAAAAAACCCCCAAGAAACCCATACAACTCAATATCAGTAAAACCAAATGACCTGATTAATAAATGGGCTGAGAATCTAAACAAACCGTTGCTCCCTAGAGAAAATATTCAAATAGTTAACAGTGCATTAAAGGGTGTTTCATCATCTGTGATCACCAATAATGCAAGGACACCATTATGTTGAATGGGCCCATAGCAATCAAAGGGGACATACCATAGTTAAGAAAAGTTAAGACCTTTTTCTGACGCTACTCCTCAGTTTCCCAATGATATTAGTGGCTCTCTCTCTCTCACTCTCTCTCTCTCTCTCTCTTCCACTGACACACTGATATCCTTAAATAGGACAAGAGTTGTAGAGTTCACTCGATTGCCTAGTTCTAGTACTGAGACTACACACTTGGAAGAGTAATATTTTCTCCATAATTAGCTACTCCTTCACAAAACAATAATTTTAAATAGAAATTAATCATAGCTGCTCTTCTATCATATTCCCCATATATTTTTTTTAAGTTTGGAGATAGTGTTTCCTCTGTTCACATTGTCTGCATGGATATACCACATAACTATTGAATTATTTCAGAAACGTAATTGCTTCTTTTGTAATTCATTCATTTATATATTGAGTCACAAATATTAACTGAATTCTATCTGTATGCCAGGTAGTCAGTAAGAATCTAATAACAACTACCAGTAAATTAGCTTTTCTTAAACATGAATTTACTACAAAGTTGTCCACTCTTTTAATATGTAAATTTCGTTCTATTTTAAAAAAAGTAATATATCATTGCTTTATTTTGTGCTTTTGCATGGGGGGGAGGGAGGAGTCACACCTGGCTGTGCTCAAGGCATACTTCTGATTCTGTGCTCAGGGATCACTCCTGGTGTTTGAACTGTGTTAACCGCATGCAAAGCAAGTGACTTACATCCTATACTATCTCTCAAGCCTTAAACAATAACATTCAAAGAACTACATAGAAGTACCATTTCAATATGTTAATAAAATGATTGCAGACTGAAATAAATTAAGCATGTATCTTATCTTGCTTAGATTTAACATGGAAAGAATGCACCTTCATTTCACACTGCATTAAACTCATTGACCAACAAATATACCTTTCATAGTTTTTCTTTTGGCCAGACAGACCAGTAATCTATGCTGCAGAATCTCTTTCAAAACTCTCTTGAGAAACTTGAAAAACAAGTATTGCTATGATTGCATCTTTTTCTATTAAAAAAATACATGCTTTAGCTAAAATTAGCTATAGATGCTGCCTCTTACAAGCTTCATTTCCTTATTTGGGATATCACTGGAATAAACTCAAACACTTTGTAAAGGAAATTAGATTAGTACAACTTCAATGAATACAATCATTAATGTCAATTTTCAACAAAACAATTAAAAAACTATAAACTCCTGACAGAGTACATAGACTTACATTACACTTATTTACTAAAGATGTGTTTGAGAGAAAATGTCGCTAAAATTGGCAGAGAGCAGAACAAAATAATAAATTTAGATAATTTTAACATCAGGAGATGATTATAAAGAAAAATTGTTTTAGGTTACATTAAGAGCAACAATTCATATGACGGTAGAGGGAAACTTTGAAGATAAGAATTAAGAGGCTTCGGTATTGTTTGATAATATAATTAATTGGTATCTGTCAAACATGTCAGAAAATATTTAAATTCCTTGATGTATGAAATGTTGATGTGAAATATTTACCAATATCACAACACATAGTACAAAACCCAGGAGGTCAGTGATGACATGTTGGCTAATGACTTTGAGGGTGTTGGGTGAGACGGTTCTCAGGAAACTCTGATGATACTTGGCCTACTGGTGTGAGGTTTAGTGCCAAAGCCCAGTATTTGAGGTTGTAGCCCTGTTCAGGTGCTAAAGTACTTGAAACAGCAGTGCGACATCTGGCAGGGCCTGGGTTCTCTGGGCCTTCCTTACACGCTGAATCAAATCTGGTCGGAAGCATGTCAATTATTTGAGCCAGTCCCTGAATGTTGGGCTGGCTCTCAAGCTCTGGTCAATGTCTTTATCATCAGAGTTTTTAGGTTGAAATATTGCAGAAGCAAACTTTCAATACTCTGAAATTCCACATCTTGTATGAGATGTTGTAGCAATTTCTTAAAATCAACAGCAATTCGAAAGTTTTAAAATGAAATTTAAAAAAAAACTGCTAGTAGTTGCACATGATATTTAATCATAATAAAATTCCTCAATTATTCTACAAAAATATTGGGTTACCATTCTCTTCTCCCTATTTGAAATAATACAAAACTGTCAAATGAGGAATGATGAAAAAAGAATCAAGAATTTAGAGGAAAATCTATTATAAAATGTGTGAGGGACTTAATACAGTTTGATCTAAACTTCTGTTTTTAGTATTTGTTAGCTTTTAATTTTAATTCATTGCTCACTACTCGTTTTTTTTTTTCAAATGAATTTTCATTTGTGGTATCTCTTCTCTTACAAATAGCCTCTTTATCCCTGAATTCATATGAGTTTTATTGTGCACAAAACCATATATTCATTTGTCTTTACCAATTTTTCAGGCTTAGCTGAGCATATTAAAAACAAAAACACAGTACAAATACACAAATCTACCAAAGAAAACACCTTGGCTTCAAAACATGAGAGATGATTTCAAAGGAAATTCACAAAGCAAGACTGACTGAACCCAAAATGGGTTTACTAATTGCCATTTAAATTTGCAAAAGTGTTTTCTTGGAAAAACATACTTTAAAAAATAGTTACTGATTGTTTTTAAAAGAACTTCATAAGAAGATGCACCAAATACAGATTTGCTCAAATTTTAAGAAAGTCAATTTTTTTGCCAGGCAACCTTGAGGTACTTTATCAAATACTGAATGATACATGACTCCTAGAGTCTTTTTTCACTGGAACTGGGAAAGAAATTAAAGAATAAACACATATCATAATTATTGATTGGTCATATATTATTCCTTTCCAATAAAAGAACTGCTGGTTGGGCTAAAAAAAATATTTCTCAGTGTCCTAGAGGCTGGGAGGGGCCTTGTTTGGGAACTGATAAATTTAGACTCTGACATGTGTCCTCTTCTGCTCTCTGCTTCCACAGAGAACTTGCTGGTGTCTCTTCTAAGGACACCAATGCCCTTGCAGAGCCTTAGAATTTTCCCAAGTCCAAGTGCCTGATGCCTGATTCCTGTTTCGCATTCCAGCATAAGGATTTGGGAGGGACATGAGTCTTTGGCTTGAATCATAGGAATGAAACAAGGAATGAAATAACTGAAAGTATTCATCCACATAATCAATTAATGGAAATTGATAGAACAGAAAGGGAGACAGGGGTGATCTTTAAAGTAAGATATACCTAAGAAAGGGAATTAAATCGTATTTTAATCAATTCCAGGGTGCATAAGAGATAGTGCAGTGGTAGAAAGCTTTGGGGTTCTAAGGTTAAATCCTTAGAACCCCAAAGTTTTGAGCCCTGCTAGGAGTGATCTGTGAGCATGGAACCAGGAGGAAGCACTGAGTACTGGTCTCTCCCCTGACAAAACCAACAAACCAAACAAAAAATACACCACAACAACCACCACCAGCACTACCCCGGAACACAAAGCTGATAGAGCCTGATCATGGCTTGGTGTGACCTGATCAGCAAAACCTAAATGAAAACAAAGCACCAACTAAATAAACACATTCCCTTCCAGGATGAAATTTATGCACAAAAAAAGTAGAGATAATAAATCCATATAATGATTTTGGTCTTTCAAGTTTCTATCTCCTTTTTTCATGATAACTATATCCTTTCTGATTGGCTTTGAATTAAACAAGAAATGTACAAATCTCTGTCTCACATGACAGGCTTCATGACATCTAAGCGTGTTGTGTGTACTTGGTGTGCATCCAATTTTGCCCACTATTGAGGCTTCAATTTATAAGTCTCAGAAGACCCTCGAGTCCTGTTTCAAATGGGCATCCAGGCAGCTCGATACTGTCTTGAATTAGTTATAAGGATCCGACCTAAGTTAAAACCTGACAAGGAATTGCATCACTAGCAAGGAACAGTCCTTGTTCAGACTGTGACAAGACAAATGGTGACCTTGGTGCTTTTTGAAGAAATTTTATACCTGACAGCTTGCTGAAACAGCTCTTTGGAAATTAATGCACCAATTCATCACCTTCATAATTGATAATATATCTTATAAAATGATTTTATTTAAGGACAGACAAATAAAGGATATCATTTGAAAGGAAGTCATGTATTTGAAACCGAAGTGAATTTTGAAATAAAAGTGCACACTCAGAAGAATCGTCTGCCTGTCTGTTCATATTCATGTTGTAGTGGTCACAGGATACAGGGAAAGATCTCACCAGCTGATGTTTGTTGAAGCAAAACCGTTTTATTGAGAAAGGATACAATTTCAAAGGAGAATGTGGGATTCATCAGAGAGAAAAAGGCCAAAAAGAAAGGAAACCATGCTCTTCAGAAGAACATGAGCTTAGTGCCCTCACACTCACTTCTATATGATCCTACAGAATCATTTAGGATCCCTGGACCTCAGTTGCTCAAGCATAAAATGGGTTTATGATGAATGCTTAAAAGAAGTTTGAAAATAATAGCTAGAGCATCTCTTTCACATATTAAAAAAATCAAATATCCTTATTTAGGGGCAGAAGAGAATGCAGTGGGTAGGGCATTTGCCTTTCATATGTCCAACCTTGGTTTGATTCTTGGCATCCCATGAGGTCCCCTGAACACCATCAGGAATAATTCTGCATTCATGCAGAGCTAGCAGTAACTCTCAACATCTCCAGGTGTGGCCCCCAAACCAAAACCAAATAAAAACTATTGTTAAATGTTCTTATTTAACTGTCTTGGTAAATGTTCAGATAAAATAAGGTTTGTAGATGAGTGGTTTTCAGTTTCTTTATACTTGTGGGCTGTCACTAGTCCTTAGCTGAAAATCACTGTTTCGGATAACTTTGATAAGAATGTTGATCTGGGGAAACACCTTGCCCATGTCTAGAGTATTACTTATGATCCCTTCACTTTTGGTTGAATTTGAATATTTTGAGCAAACTTGCTGTCAGAGAAATAGTGCAGCAGGTAAAATCCTTGCCTTAGATCTGGGTTTGATACCCAGTACCATATATGATCACGTGAACACTGCCAGGAGTGATCCCTGAGTGTAGAGCCAGGAGTAAGCCCTGAAAACTGATTAGTATGGTCCAAAAAATCAGAAGGAGCATACGTGTTTTGAGGAATTAAATACAGTAAGTCTTCAGTGTAAAGGAGTGACAGAAACTGCACCTTTGTTGAATTTCAGTGGATTTGGGTAACTAAAATTACGTTCTGATTGCAATGTTACCCCTGTGATAATTTGAGATGATCACCCCTTATATGTTTTTAATCACCATCAAGTTACATGCCTGAGGTTTTCTCTTGTTCTGATGCTAATGAAGTTTGAATTCCACCAGAATTTATGGTTTGTATAAACCTGCTTATCCATTCTCTCTCAAGACCCTCATTTACTTACTTTTTTCTTTACGAAGTTATAATTTCAGTTTTTGTAAGACTTCTCTTGCATCCAACTTCTACTCTCTTACCCATCTCTATCTTTAACCTTGGTTTAGTTAAATCTCGACCTTGATTAAAACAAATCTCCACATACTTTAGTGCTGTGTCTGAAATTCAGCTCCATGTTACAAAGGGAAACATAACTCACTGATTGGTCTTACTAAATTCAGGATTCTGATCCTCACATCAGTCTTTAATTTTTCTTACAATAACTTGATCACATCTGTTTAGACAGATAACCCATAAAATCTTTCTCTCTTTAAGCCTCAGTACCTTTACCCTCAACTGATATTTTTACTCCCCACTTACTTATGAGTTTTCTTATTCATTGAAAAAATAGAACAGAATACAAGAGAACTTCCAGAAGTTTCATAATGACATTATCATCCTCATTCCTGAAACTATTCTCCCCTGATAATATGAGTAAACTCTCTGTGCTTCTGGCGATAGCGACACTCTGGTATTAACTCAGGGAATTTTCATTTTCCATTTTTTTGCTTGGAAAATAAACTTCTAGATATTTTCATTTCAGATTCCCTTCCTTCAGGTCTTCACTGAAAATTCCACCACTACCTCTTACTTACTCATCTGTATTTTATGCACATTCATCACTCTGAGGGTTCACTTGATCAATTGACTTCCCATTAATTATTGATTTGCTCAAGAGGGTTCCAGTAATATCTCCATTTGTCCCTGTCGTGTGCTAGTGTAGCCCAATGGCATCTGTTCATTCTAGGAACACGAAGAGCCTCAAACCAATCGTTCATGACCTTGATGAAGAAGTCTGACGATCTGGTAGGTGGGCGGCCATGCGGTCTTTTGACACCCCGTGGAATCCAGTAGGTAACAGCTCTAGTCCAGCGGTCTTCTCTAAATCTCATTACATGACCGGCCCATCTGATTTTTTATGCCTTGGCAAACAAGACAGCGTCCATGATTCTTGATCATTGGCGGAGGTTGAAACTTCGGATTCTTTCTCTCATTTGAGTGAAACATGATGCGTTTGCCTTACAAGCGGCCAACATGGCCGACCCGAGTTCGATTCCTCTGCCCCTCTCGGAGAGCCCGGCAAGCTACCGAGAGTATTCGATATGCCAGACACAGTAACAACAAAGTCTCCAATGGAGACGTTACTGGGCCCGCTCGAGCAAATCGACTCCAAGCATAGCTCTTTCAATTCCTCTTTGAAAGACCCGAATAGCACTCTCATCCTGTTTGCATAGGGCCCAGATCTCTGAGGCGTATGTTAATGCAGGAAGAACAGTGGAATCAAAGAGATGTGCCCAGAGCCGGAGGTTCTTTGTTCTCTTAGCTATTTCTTCGATGCTCTTGAAGGCGTTCCAAGACGCTCTTTTCCTCCTGTGCAGCTCGTGTTCCAGGTCGTTTGCCATGTTGAATTCTCGACCTAGGTACACATAACTGTTGCATTCGGAAATGGTCGTTCCATTGAGAGCGAATGGAGCATCAGGAACAAGGCTGTTTCTCATAAACTTTGTGTTCCTAAGATTCAGCTGTAGTCCAGCATTTCCACACTCACGGTCGAAGTTGGCCAGTTGGCTAATGTTTGGTGTTATTAAAACAATGTTATCAGCAAAGCAGAGGTGGTGTACTTGCCAACCATGTATCTTCACTCCCATTTCTTCCCATTCCAGTCGTCACATGATGTTCTTGAGGGTGGCACTGAGGAGTTTCGGTGAAATGGTATCTCCCTTCCGAATACCTCTCTTGACATGGATGATTAGTTCTTTGTAGAATGGTGAGATCCTGGTAGTGAATCCGTAATACAGCTCACGGAGAATCCTGATATATTGAGTTTGAATGCCCTGATTGCCTAGGGCTTCAATGACCGCTTCTGTTTCAACAGAATCAAAGACCTTCTTTAAACTCCCAAGAAACCTCAATGAGCTTGGTTATCATGAATATGGTCGATGTTGCTGAATCCTTTGTGGAACCCGGCTTGCTTGCAAGGCTTTCCTTCATCTACTGTTCTGCTAATCCTATTCAGGATGACTAAAGTGAAGAACTTGTAGATAACAGACAATAGGCAGATTGGGAGATAGTTGCCAATATCATGGGTATCTCCTTTCTTGAACACTAGTATGGTCCTGCTTGTTTTCCATTGGGACGGAAACTTGCATTCAGACAGGTAGCATGTGAAGAGCTGAGCCAGTGTATTGATGAGTACTGATGACAGGTTCTTCAGGTGTTCAGGTCTGACCTTGTCTGGGCTGGGTGCTGTTCGTTTCTTTACCGACAAAATGGCTTGTCGGATTTCGGAAGGGAGAATATTGGGAACGATATATACATGCTGGTGGAATTTGGTATGTCAGCAAGTGGACATGGCTATCGAAGAGATTTGAGTAGAAGTCCTGGATAATCTTCTCCATTGCCGTTCTGGAGGATGTGATGGATCCATCAGGACCTTGGAAGGCAGTCATCTTGGCCTTGTAGTTGGCGAAGGACAGGCGGGCATTACGAATACTTTTCCCGGTTTCTGCCGCATCTACCAGAACTTCTGCCCTTCTCTCTTTGAGATCTTCCTTGATCGCATCTCTCTGCACTGCTTTGCGAGCTCGGACATTCTCTTGCAGTTGCCTGAGGCATGCACCAAACCACGTTGGCAAATAAGCTCAAAAGTTTTCAAAGACAGGATTTTTTTGTGGCTATCTCTCTCTTGTCATTCCTCGCACAATCATGGAGGTGCTGAACCAGTCGATCATATTCCTCATCAATGTTGTGAACAATGGCATCTTCCCATGTTGCCACAATATTGCCAAAGAGCTCCCACTTGGTGGTCGTTCTGGGAGTTCTCTTCTTAAACTTTACAGCCCTTTCTCCCCCCTCTGTGAAGTAGAATTTTGCATGAGGGAGATGGTGGTCCAATCCCGTTTGTAATTTTGGGACAACAGCAACATCGGTCAGGCAAAACCATTGATTGAATATGATGTGGTCTATTTTGTTGTGGAATCGTCCACCGGGAGACTTCCATGTCCAACGTTTAGATTCGGCCTTCTGGAATCTTGAGTTACCATGGATGTTCTTGGTCGACATGATGAACTCAGACAGTCTCTCACCCTGTTCGTTCCATTCTAGGCCATGGGTCCCGATGTGAAGTTCTTCAGCTGATCTTCTCGGTCCTATCTTGGCGTTAAAATCACCCACAATGATCTTGTAGAAGGTGTGGTCTTCTTTATAGAACTTCTCTAGCTCCATGTAGAACTTCTCGATTTCTCTTTCATCATAATGAGATGTTGGTGCATAGACAACGAAGATAGAAACTGCAGGCAGTGAGCCACATCTATTCAAATGTAAACGTCCGATTCGGGTTGTTAGGCATTCGAATGAATCAATGCTCATGGCCAAGTTTGTGTTGACAAGGACACCAACGCCTCCTACACCTCTTTTATCTTTTATCGCATGTTCCGAGAAACAATTCTTCTCCGGTGTTGAAAACGGTGTGATCAGATTGGTGCCTTCTTGTCTCGGTCAGACCAATGATGTCATACTTGATCTTTCACGCTTGTACCGTCAGGTCATTGATGGATGCATCTGATGCTAGACTACGTGCATTGAATGTACAGATGATCATTTTTGTCTTCCTTTGTTGTGGCAGGCTAGTTCGGCTTTGAGATTTTATCGGTCTTTCCTTTCTCATTCTTCTCAATGCTCTCATATTGGTGACGCCTTCAGGGTCAGGGGAATGAGAACCTTTGTAATTACTGGTTTTGGCATATCAAATACAAAACAGATAGCTTGTGAGGCTCTGCCTCTTCCTTACTCATCTGTATTATATGCACATTCATCTCTCTGAGGGTTAGTTTTGTTAATTTTTTCCCCTGCTGTACCTTTCTGTTTATTGATTCTCTCTTTAGTTGTGTCAAAGTTTATGTTGAAGTCATACACTTTGATCGTTGTTCTGGTCAATGTAACTTTATATTACATAACCCTATCAACCCTTCTTATGCTTTCTTCTTATCTGCCTCATATCCTACCATGTTTTTAATTTTTGAAAGTATGTTATATATCATTAATTTCAAGTCTGAATCTCAGTTATAGGATTCAATGTACAAAAACCTACAGGTTTCCTTTAATTTATTTCTCTTGGTCTTTCTCCAAGAGAATACAATTATTCCTTCTCAAGAGTAATACAATTTGAAAACGTGAAAAGTTTTTGCAGGAGGCAGTTTTTACCTTTAAAGTTGCGCCTCTATTTTTCAACCCTAGCCACGGAAAAGATTCATAACTAGATATTCCCTGATGAGTCTGGTCTGCTGTTTGTGTCCTTCTCCCTAATTTATGATGCTAAGTTTGTCGGGATCACGCCATCTCTTTCACAAGAAGATACACATAGTGGAGGAGTCCACCTGCTTGATTCACCTCTCTGGGTTGCTTAAGTGTTTTTTATTTTTCCAGTTTTAGTTTTATTATTTTTCATAATACGGTTAGCTTTCTCACCCTATTAAGCTGATTTTAAAAATATTTTAGTCACATATTCTTTGGAATATATTTTTTTATCATTCTCCATTGTTTTAATTTTTTTTGAAATAATTGTGAAACTTATAGGCAAAAGATAAAGCCTTGAAAATATTATAGATGATTAAGAATACATTCCTTAAATGGTTAAAATTGGACCAGAAAATGTGATACCTGAATCTTATACACCTGTACACAGAACCATGTATTCACATGTTTCCAAAGACAAGTGAAATGTCTTTACTTTTCTATCGATTAAAAAAAAATCTAGGTGCTGTCAGAAACTGGAAGAAACCTGAGTGCCCAAGAACAGATGACTGGTTAAAAAAACTTTGGTACATCTACACAATGGAGTACTATGTAGCTCTTAGAAAAGATGAAGTCATGAAATTTACGTACAAGTGGTACAACATGGAAAGTATCATGCTAAGCGAAATGAGTCAGAAAGAGAGGGATAGACATAGAAAGATTGCATTCATCTGGGGGATATAAAGTAACAAAATATGAGATTAATACCCAAGAATAGCTGAGATCAGCACCAGGAGGATTACTCCATAGCTTAGTGGCCAGTCGGGCATTCTAGAGGAAAGGGCAGCTCAGACAGAGAAGGGAACACCAAATAAAGGGGTTTGGAGGACCCTCCCAGCAGGGGAGATGCATGTCGAAAGTGGACTATGGACTGAACATGTTTGCCACTCAATGCCTCTTTTGCAGACCACAACACCCAAAAGGAGAGAGAGAACACAGGGTATTGCCCTGCCACAGAGGCAGGGGGGGATGGGGGGATGGGGGTGGGGGGGGACATTATCCATGGTGGTGGAAAATGGGCACTGGTGGAGGGATGGGTATCTGATCATTGTATAATCAAACCCAAGCACAAAAAATTGTAAATCTACAACTGTACCTCATGGTGTTTCACTAATAAAAAAAAATTTTTTTAAATTAAAAAAAAATCTAGGGGCTGGAGCAATAGCACAGTGGGTAGGGCATTTGTCTTGCACATGGCCAAACCAGGTTCTATTCCCAGCATCCCATATGGTCCCCCTGAGCACCGCCAGGGGTAATTCCTGAGTGCAGAGCCAGGAGTAACCCCTGTGCATCACTGGGTGTGACCCAAAAAGCAAAATAAAATCTATTTTCATCCTCTTTAATCCATAATATATGTTGCTAGTCATTAATTTAAACCGAGTGGAGAAGAAATATCATCATTTATGATATATTTGCTCATATCTGAGGAGGTATAGATAATCTCCAGGTAGCAAAGGGTAGACCTAGCAACATATTCTGAGATTTCAGTCATTGAATTTAGAAATAGGATTCAAGTCATAGACCATATCTCACAAAACAAGATTTACAAAAGACTGTAGTGTTGTTGAATATTAGCCTTATTATTTTGAAAAATACTTTAGCTCACATAGGGTAGATAAAGTGTTTTTGAATATTTATTTTTCAGTTTGAATTATCAAGTAGGGTAGGAATAGATAGAATTTCTAACCGTAGGTCTAGATGATGCAGCTGTCAAAAACAGAAACAGAAAACTAAAAAGTAACGGGGAATTGTTTAAAACTTGTTGTTAACAACAAGCATATCTATTTCTAGAATCTCTCTCTTTAGGGGGTCTCTTTGTCAAACCAATACCAAGGTGTTGCTTAAGGCCCAACCTTTATTACACTCAGTAATGGGAAAAGCAGAGACCTTGCTCTGTGATCATGGCAATGAGCACTGTCAACTAAGGCTCATACACCTGAAAAATTAGCATCATAGACTGAAATGTTATGCATTTTGGATCTTCCTTGGGGGAAAAAAATTACCATCTGCTCCTGCTTGCACTTGCATGCTTCTTATGAATATGGAATATAGAGTGGAACTCCCAAATTCTCTAGGCCTGGTTGGGCTGCATTTGCTCTGGGTCTCTGGAGGAGATGAAGGTAAGTATGTTATAGAAGACTGAGGATATCTCCACATTTTTAAAACTAAAGCAGTGGGTGTAAGGGCTGGAGAGACAGTACAGGAGGGAGTTACTTGTATTGCATGTGCTGACCTGGGTTCCATCCAGAACATTCCATATGGTCCTCTGAACCATGCCAGAAGTGATATCTGAGCTCAGAGCTGGGAGTAAGCACTGAGCACTGCTAGGTATGCCCCCAAACAAGAACAAATCATTTAAAAAAAAATAAGAAAGAAAGAAGCACGTTTATAAAGGCACTGAGATCTCCAAGCCTGCACGGATTGGGGCTGAGCATCCTCCACCCAGATCCTCCATATTCCAGTAGGCAGGGGTCACACCCACCAACTGGCCCTCTGGCGCCGTGTAATCCCTAATCCCATCAACAGCCAAGACCCAGAGGCTACAAAACCCAGCTTCCGGAAGCGTGTGGCTGTGCAGCATCTTATTATCTAATTCTTACTTTGGACAACCTGGCAGGCTACCAAATGTAACCTGCCCACACGGCAGAGTCTGGCAAAGTCCCCGTGGTGTACCCAATATGCCAAACACCAGTAACAATGATGGGTCTCATTCTCCTAACCCTGAAAGAGCCTTGAATATGGCACTTTTAAAAAAATCTCAAGGCTAGGATGAAGGAGACGTTACTGGGGCCTGTTTGAGGCAATTGACGAACAACAGGATGGTTGTGATAGATCGTGATCGTCGTTGAGGGATAGTATAGTGGGTAGGGTGTCTATCTTACACATCAACCAACCCATGTTCCATGACCGTCTCCATTTGGACTCCGAGGAAGCCAAAAATGATCTCTGATCTCAGAGCCAGGAGTAAGCCCTGAGAATTTCCAGGTGTGGACCACCAAAAACAAAGAAATAAATCAGTGTGTGCAAACGATTATTTCTTATGCACAATTATTCATAAAAGCTACCATGTATGTGAGGTGATCATCAAACTTTCTTCTTACCATGCTTCACCACGTGAATTCAGCAAAGTAAATTTCTCAACACATGTTAAAAAATTATTCACCATAAGGATGAAAGTATACTCTCTTATACCTGTGTGCTGTCGAGAAAACAGTCATTATAGATATAGGCACATCAATCTCTAATGGACCCCCAAAATGGTGAGATTATTATCAAATTTAAAATATTCTTAGGTCCCATGGCTCCTCACATATTTCTCCATTTGTGACTCTCTACCAGTTTTTACCCCCATCTCTTGACCTAAAATTATTCTGATTTCATCATTAACACTAGGACTAATATATTGCAAGACAACTGATTAGGACTTTTAGATTTATCCTAAACTATATAATGTAGCCCATGATTTGTTATTTCTGTTATTTGATTTGTAAAGAAGAATAAGTCATTGGCCAGTCATCAAAGTTTCAATTAAGTCTGCACCTAGATGCTGCTATAGTGAGATTATTTAGGTGTAAATAAGATTTCTCAGTAGCTGCTTTTAAATCAAGTCAATTGTCTTGGATAAACTTCTCCTAGGAAATATTAAAAAAAAAAAAGAATGGATTTTTCCTGAGACTGAGTGGAATGAGATTTGTGTGAGAGAGAGAAAGGGCCAGGGAGAGAGACTGAGATTGAATCTAAACTAAAATTTCTCTCTTTAAATTTTTTTCTTTTTTGAGTCACACCTGGCGATACTCAGGGGTTACTCGTAGCTCTGCACTCAGGAATTAGTCCTGGAGGTTCTTGAGGGCCCATATGGGATGCCAGAGATCGAACCTGGGTCGACTGCATGCAAGGCAAGCACCCAACCTGCTGTACAATCATTCCAGTTCCTAAAACTTCTCCTTTTAAATTTAACTTTCTCTTTAATTTTTTCCCACTTATTTAAACACCCTGGTTTACAAAGTTGTTTTTGATGCACTTGTTATAGTCATTCAATATTTCAATCCCAATCCTGTCATCACGTTTGTCCTTATTTTTCCCAACCATCCTTCAAGCCAGCCCCTACCAAAGGTTCAAACTAATTTATTTTATTTTGCCTCTCACCACTCAATGCATAGTGGAATGATCGAAAATACTTCAGTAAAATAAAATTTGTGGAAATTTTTCCATCTCACCATGAGACATTAAGTCTTTGTCTTAGGTTTTACTAAGTTGTTGTTGCTAGTTGAACCTTCTGTGTTAATTCTTTGTTAATCAAGCTTAGTGGGCTTTTCTGTTACATTCCCATCCAATATGGTGTGCAATTATTGGGATGCTAGTACTCTAGAGATCGGAGATGTTCTAGAAAATCAAAAATATTTAACTCTGGAGTAAGCTTAGATGGAGGTGGTTGTGGGATATATTAGGCATGGCAGCAGATATTGGGGTGTGAGTGTAGTTGCTGGGGATTTGGCAGTGCAGGAATTTGGCCTGTCTCCCTTCAGAGGGCACACAGATTTCTTACCTGGGGGCTGGTGTATCTGAGAAACTTTTAGAGCTAATTGACCTCTTCTGGGATTTTTATCATGAATCTCTGAATTGGAGCCGATAAAATTGCTGATATGTTGGTGGTTTGGGGATGTGAGTCTAAAATTGATTTTTTAATCAATTTATTTATTGAGTCATAAAATTGATTTTAAATAGGTAACTTATCCAAAGAGGAGTTCAAATCAAGTTTAATGATTCTTATTGAAATTAGAAAAATAATGAAATTATAGCAGGGATAGGTAAAGGTAAAGGCCCTCCCGTTGATCGTCGATTTGCTCGAGCAGGCCCAGTAACGTCTCCATTGGAGACTTTGTTGTTACTGTGTCTGGCATATCGAATACTCTCGGTAGCTTGCCGGGCTCTCCGAGAGGGGAGGAGGAATCGAACTCGGGTTTGCCATGTTGGCCACGTGTAAGGCGAACGCCCTACCCACTGTGCTATCGCTCCAGCCCATAGCAGGGATAGAGAAAAGGTAAATCAATTTCAAACAAAAATAACTGAGAGAAAGAAATAAAAGGAATATTATGCAGCTATAAAAATATAACCATGCTGTTCAATGCCACAGACATGGAACTGGAGGATATCATGTTAAACTAGTGTGAGGTAGGACATATATTGGATGATATCTATCTTCTGTATTGGGTAGAGAGACAAAAGACTAAAGAGTGCTGAACAATAGCAAATCCTTGTTACAGAAATACAAAAGCATTCCCAGGTAGTGGGGGCAGAGTCAGAAAATAATCAGATGGGAGGTAGTATAAGGAATTTTGTAAAGGCTATGGGCATCTAGGTGTGGTAGGGTACAGTAATTTTATTTATATGGATATCACAAACCTTCAGACTATTGTAACTACATAAATTCTAATAAATTTTGCAAAAGTGACTTCCATTTTATATTCTTATTAGCAATATTTGAAACTTTCTTATAGTCTGGTATGTTTATTTGTATTTGGTTTTGTTAGTGTTCTGGATTCTTGTCATTCTAATATGTGCATTATTTTATTTAGCAATTTCTTTGATGTCAAATGAGATGAATAAATTGTTTCATGTGTTATCACCTGCCTATCTTTTTAGGTGAGTATCTAATAAGGCTTAATCTGATTCTTTCTTATTATTGACTTTTAAGGGATTGTGTGCATTTTCGTAGCTGTTCTTTGTCAACTGTGTCTTCTGCAGATATATTTTCCCCCCATCTGCCTCCTTTTAAATTTTCTTGACCTATCTTTCACAGAGCAAAAAATATTAAATTTTCATAAAATCCACCTTTATCAATCGTTTCTTTTTTAGATTATGGTTTGGGAAGTGTTCTAAAAGGAGCTGAAATTGTCACTAAACTCACAGCCATTTATATTTTCTCCTGTGTTTCTTCTAGGAATGTTACAAATTTGCCTTTAACATTTGGTGATCCTTTTTGAATTAACTTTGTGAAGATGCAAAAGCCTCATCTACATTCATTTTTTCTTTTACACATGGATGTCTGGTTTTCCAAGTTCCACTCAATGAAAACTCTCACAGTTTTTTTTTTTGTATTTTACAATGAATTTCACGTAGAGAAGTGAAAAGTGTATGCTTTACTAATAATGGCTAATCATAGAGGTTACTTTTATAAAAGTCTGGGGGAAGTACACTATTCTCACATTGCCCTCATATCTGTTTCATAAGCAGTTAGCTTAATTTTGTTTCTAGACATGCTACAAGGAATAAAACTCAAGAAACACTTCTCAAGAAATTTCCCTCTGTCACTGAGTACATAATTAAAATTATTTTCTAACATTTCATATTTTTAATGCATCTCTAGTTTGTGGATTAAGCATATTCAAACACATTTACTACAAATCATGAAGAGTTAACAGAGATAAATTTATGAAATATCAATATGACTTCACCATAAGTATAAGATACATCTATAAAATTTTAAAAGAATAGAGAGCCATGATAGAGGTATTTGGGTCTGTAGCACAGTTATATAAAAATAGGTATAAACTATTGAGTTTTACATCCATCAATTCATGATACAAAAGTTGCAATTATTTGACTCAATATCTTGTTACTCAACTTGGTGCTTTTGTAAAATTCAGTAATAAATCATATAGAAAAGTATATACAGGCGCCAAAGTTGCAGTACAGCAAGGAGGGCATTTTCCATGCACCCAATCTGCTCTCTTGGGTTCAATCCCTGGTATTCCATATGGTCCCCAGAGCATTACCAGGAGTGATTCCTGAGCGCAAAGCTCAGTAAAGTAAAGCAAAGTAACCCCTGAGAAACACGGGGTGTGACCCAAAACGCAAAAAAAAGTATGCTTACACTAATATATACATATACATATATGTACACACATACATGCATATGTATACATGTATGCATATAAAGTATATGTAATTAAATACGCATATATGTATACAAATATATATATATACTTATGTTTACATATATTTTTAGTATTTGAGATTGTTGAAAACTATTTGTGAAAACCATTTTAATCTTCCTGTTACATAATATTACAGGAAAGTCTGTCAAACTACTGTGACGTATTGGATATGCCAAAAAGTTGACGTATTGGA
Source organism: Sorex fumeus (assembly GCF_029834395.1). Classification (NCBI taxonomy): domain Eukaryota; kingdom Metazoa; phylum Chordata; class Mammalia; order Eulipotyphla; family Soricidae; genus Sorex; species Sorex fumeus. The sequence continues at coordinate 1,695,572 of NW_026606149.1, read as the reverse complement.
TATGCCAACAAGGCTCTCAATTTGTTGTGAGACGTTACTGGTGCCCATTAGAGCAAATCGGTGAACAAGGGAAGGACAATGGACAGGACAGCTACATAATAGTTTCAATATAACCTAAATAACCCTAATGTGTGTCTGAAATATTGGGAGGAGAATGATTGGGCTATACCTGGCTGTGCTCAGGCTTACTCCCGACTCTGTACTCAGAGATCAATCCTGGTGGTTCTGGGAATTGAGTCAGGATTGGCTGTGCTTAAAGAATACACCTTACCCTGTACCTCAATTTTTCAAAATTGAGTGTGATGATTCCATACATCCATAAGGTTACTGGTTCCTAATTACATCAAATTCAAAGTGACAGAGTCAGTTTCTGATGTAGTAACTATGTAACACACAAAATAGTTGTCAAAATATTAAATATAATTTTTACAAATGTTCAAGCAGTAGTTTTATTTTGGGTTGCTCCATATGTTAAGAAGTCATGTACATTTTCCCACTTTGAAGAAAATCTGTTTATCTTATATTTGAAACACTTTTATCAATTATTCATATTAGTGAACCTCTAAAAAGCATTATATCCTTTAAAATTGACCCTTTCAGGATCAGGGAAATTGTACAGCAGATAAGGCATTTGCCTTGCAGGCAGCTGGTCTGTGTTCAATCCCTAGAATCCCATATAATCCCTTAGACTCTGACAGGAATGATCCCTGAGCACAGATCCAAGAGTGAGTCGCTGATGTGGTTGAAAATCAAAACAAAACAAACTAAGTGATCATCTATCAGAGGTGATGTATATGCTCAGGTTTGGAGAATTTTTAAAATATAAATATTGATAAAATAAAAGATTAAAGTAAAAGTAAAGGCCCTCCCATTGATCATCGATTTGCTCGAGTGGGCCCAGTAACATCTCCATTGGAGACTTTGTTGTTACTGTGTTTGGCATATCAAATATGTCACGGGGAGCTTGCCAGGCTCTGACGTGCGGGCGAGATACTCTCGGTAGCTTGCCGGGCTCTCCGAGAGGGGCAGAGGAATCGAACTCGGGTCAGCCATGTTGGCTGCGTGCAAGGCAAACGCCCTACCGCTGTGCTATCGCTCCAGCCCTAAATAAAAGGTTAAAACTATTTATAGTTTTAATTACACTTAAAGTCTATATTCTTCCTGAAATCCTCTCATTAGCAGTATTGTAAATTACCAATTAAAATTTATTTAAAAACTCAGTTGAGTGAATTGTTATTGTTTAAATTCCCTTTTCTAAACTACTAAATAATAAATAATTTCAGAAATAGTTTAAAGCAGTATATCTACTTTATTTCTAAATATGATTCCAAATTTTTCTGGTAATTTGAGAAATGACCAATTGATTAGTTTGTCTCTGATCCATACTGTATACACCACAGCTGTTGGAAAGATAGCTTGTCATAAAAAGGAGATAAAGCCATTTCAGTTTCTGAAAATCTCACAATGCTTTAGTAGCTAAATTCTGGTTTCTTTTGTTTTGGGGTGACATCCAGCAGTTCTCAGGGATTACTTATTGCTCTGTTCTCAGGAGCATTTCAGTAATTCCTGGGGGAAACATGGTGAGATTTGAACAGGGGTCAACAGCATGCAAGGCAAGTGCCTTATCCCCTATATAATCTCTACAAAGATTTCCCACTTTGAAATGTGTATAATATCTCTGGGGGCCTCTAGGAGGAGGCCCTGATGGCTCTTCCCCTAAGCCACCCGGGTTCTGGGGGCCCCAGGCCACTCGCCCAGCCCAAGTGGAGGGGAAAATGAGGGCCAAGCTGGTTGGTTGACCAGATGTTGTTTATTCCATTCTCCCCATGCACCTGCCCCAGTCTCTCTGACCCTCCCATTCTAGTCTCACACTGCTCCTCATTCCTGTCTCCATCTGTCTCTCCTGTCTCTTCGCTCCATCTTGCACCTGGGCTCTCTCTCTCTCTCCACCTGCCTGCTCCTGTATTCTTCTACATCCTTTTCCCTCTGTCCCTCTTGTTAGCCTCTCCACGTTTCATCTTGATTCCCTGCTCTCTCTCATCTCTCCAACTCTCTCCAGCTCCAAGATGTCACTCCAACTCCCCTTCTCTCTCACTCCCCAGCACTCTGGCCAATACTGCACCCAATCAGGTAGCCAAATCAACATAAGAAAGCCCTTCCTGACTGCCAGGCTCAAGGCCAGAAACATCACCTAGCGGTAGGTATTCCAAAGCCCTTCCTGACTGCCCTCAAGCAAAATACCTCTTAAGGTGTTTTTCTCCTTTCCTCAGTCCAATAACTCTATCAAAATCTTAATAATAGTTATTTTTGTATGGACATAGTAAGAGATACACTGAGGCTTGTAGGGCAGCTCTCCTGGGAACATCTTGCCATAGACTCAGACTATAGAGCTCAGGCCAGATTAATCATTCCTAACTCTAGCAGGATGCTCAGGATGAGATCTTATTATCTCATTCCTACTTTGGACAAACTGGCAGGCTACCGAATGTAGCCTGCCCACATGACAGAGTCTGGCAAACTCCCCGTGGCGTACCCATTATGCCAAATACCAGTAACAATGATGGGTCTCATTCTCCTAAAGAGCCCTGAATATAATATCAGGGCTAGGAAGAAGGAGACGTTACTGGGGCCTGCTCGAGGCAATCGAGGAATAACCATCATGACCATCGAGGATGGTCATGATTCGTGAACTCTAGCAGGGTCTGAATTTAGTTATTACTTTTGGATCATGACAGCATTTACCCATGATCAAGCTCTTAACTTATAGATAAGCATTAGGCACTTTGGCCAAGCCCATCTCGATGCCAGGGTAGCACATAGCTTACCTCTTGCCCTGGTTCCATCCAGTCCCTCATTGGGACCCTGTTTTGGCGGGGTGCTAGGAAGTGAGGGCAGCTGAGGCTTAGGTGAGAGAACAGCCAGGAGGGAAATATCACTGAGAGTCATGTTACAGAAGTTTAGCATAGTCCTCTTTTGTTCATACAAAAAAGGACATTGTTCTGAATAAACTATGCAATTGGACTTAAGGAGAAGAGAAAAACAATATTTACAAGTCAACAGAGCAGAAAGAAAGGTGTTACAAATAAACAGAGGAATGGGAGCACTGCGATGAGAGCAACACAATAAACCTAAACTACCTGAGGCTATTCAGGAAAGACAGAACAATGTTATCTACAGAAGGAGAAATCAATTGTTTCTAGGGAGAAACTGATTGTTAATTTGGAGATTTTGAAAATTCAGAATGAAGATTAGAGAAGTGAAACCATTTACCTCACAACTCAGTTTCCTCAAATATGATGCCAGATTTTCCTTTCTTTTCCTCCTTTTCTTCCCTCCCTCCCTCTCTCCACTCCTCCCTCCCTCCTCACTCCCCCATCTCTTTCTCTCTCCTTCCTTTTTTCTTCTTTCTTTCTTTCTTTCTCTTTCTTTCTTTCTTTCTTTCTTTCTTTCTTTCTTTCTTCTTTCTTCCTTTTCTTCATCCCTCTCTTCTTTCTTTCTTTCTTTCTTTCTTTCTTTCTCTCTTTCTTTCTTCTTTTCTTCATCCCTTTCTTCCTTCTTTCTTCCTTCCTTTCTTCCTTTCTTTCTTTCTTTCTTTCTTTCTTTCTTTCTTCTTTTCCTTCATCCCTTTCTTCTTTCTTTCTTTCTTACTTTCTTTCTATCTCTTTCTTTCTTTCTTTCTTTCTTTGTTTCTTTCTTTCTTTCTCTCTCTTTCTCTCTCTCTTTCTTTCTTCTTTCTTCCTTCCTTTCTTTCTTTCTTTCTTTCTTTCTTCTTTCTTCCTTTCCTCCATCCCTCTCTTCCTTCTTTCTTTCTTTCTTTCTTTCTTTCTTTCTTTCTTTCTTTCTTCCTTCCTTCTTTATTCCTTTCCTCCATCCCTCCCTTCTTTCTTTCTTTCTTTCTTTCTTTCTTTCTTTCTTTCTTTCTTTCTTTCTCCTTTCTTTCTGTCTTTTTGTCTTTCTTTCTCTCTCCTTCCTTCCTTCCTTCTTCCTCCCTTTTTCTTTCTCTTCCTTCCTTCCTTCCTTCCTTCCTTCCTTCCTTCCTTCCTTCCTTCTTCCCTCCCTCCCTCCCTCCCTCCCTCTCTCTTTCTTTCCTTCTTTCTTTCGTTCTTTCTTTCTCTTTTTAGACCACATTCAGCAGGGCTCAAGGCTTACTCCTCACAAGGCTCAGGGCATGGACCCCTGAGGAGGCTGGAGATAGAACCCAGTTCTCCATGTGCAAGGCAAGCCTCCTCTCTGCTATACTCTCTAGCATCCCAGATGCTAATTTCTTAAGCTCCACAAGGCTACCATAAACAAAGGTAAGCACAACCCTCTCAATAATATATTCTTTCACTAGAGCTTTCGTTTGTTTGTTTTTGTGAGTCCACGTTGCTAGGTTTGCTTAGGGATCTGACTCCTGCTTCTGTGCTCAGGGATCCCTCCTGGTGGGACTCAGGAACCATATAAGGTACCAGAGATCAAAGCTGGGCAGGGTCTTTACAGATATAGTCATGCAAAAGTGAGACCATGCTAATTTAGGCTGGCACTTAAATCCACAGAAAGAAATGCACACACAGGGAGGAGATAATGCCAGGACGAAGTCAGAGACCAGAGCAGCAGAAACATGGTCAAATAACACCAAAGACATAGGAATTTTTACAACGTTAAGAGGGAACACAGTTCTGCAGAAATCTTGATTTTAGACTAAGACTCTCAACTGTGAAAGAATAAGAGTTTTGAGGTTTTTAGCCACCCTCGTTGCGGTACTTTGTTACAGCAGCCTTAAGAAAAGAATACATTAGCATTCAAGTCCATGTTACCAGGTTTATTAAAAAATAGACCCAGAGAACTTTAGCAGCAGATTCAGACAAACACATGACAAATTTGTTATAAATATTACAAAAACCACAAAATATATTCAAGAAAATAAATGACATTGGAAACCTTATTTGAGAATTAAAATATTCATTATGTATGTCAGTTGAAAGTCTAGAAATTGAACATGTAACAGAGTATTTGGGGACGGAGGAATAGCACAGAGGGTAGGGTGTTTGCCTTGCACACGGCAGACCCAGGTTCAATTCCTCTGCCTCTCTCAGAGAGCCCGGCAAGTTACTGAGAGTATCTCACCCACACGGTAAAGTCTGAAAAACTCCTCATGACATATTCGATATGCCAAACACAGTAACAACAGCTCTCAGGATTTGTTGTGAGATATTACTGGTGCCTGCTCAAGCAAATCGATGAACAACGGGAAGACAGTGCTACAGTGCTACCAGTGTATTTATATATTACAGATTAGGATACAATTTTAAGTGGAATCAGTAGAAGAGAAAACTTAAGGAAACCAGCTGAAAGACTGGTAGAAAAATGTTAGTCTACACAGTAGATTTTGAAATAAATGGAAATTCAAGAAAAGATTTCAAAGACATAGATGTGAAAAAAAAAAGCCTAAAAACAGTTGTATAATTGGATCCCCTGCATACTAAACAGAATAAAGCAAAATAATATCTAGGGGGATAATAGAGAATAGAAACTTTTTGAACACAGGGAGAAACACTTCTCTATATCTTCTGGAAACTTTAAAATGACTCTTGTAGTATAAAATAGAAAATTTAACTAGATTGTGTTAGCATCCATTCTTTCTTCCTTCTAATCCACCTCTATTTTTAGCAGGTACGGACCAACTGATTTCACTAATAGTTTAAACAGTCCTCCAACAGGGAAGCTGAATCTATAGAAAATGAGTTGTGAGACTGATGTGTCTCCAAACTAATTATATGTGCTCTGGGGTAATCCTGGACTGCGGTGCTCATGGCAGCCTGGGATAGCAGCCAGGAGGAGCGTCCCTGAGAACGGGAGTAGAGGTAATGGGAATGCCAAGTGACCCCGAGCTTTGGATTGGCTGACTCGACTGCGAAACAGAGGAAGAAGGTAGGAGCGAAGAGGGGAGGGGAGGAGGGTGGAGAAAGAGGGAGGAACAGAGGAAGAGAAATTCCAAATGAGATGGTAGTCAACTTTTCCAATGACCTGATTTCGGAAGTGGCATGCTCTTACTTAGGAATACTCTCCTCATGATAGTAACACACCTGGATGGCGTGAATCTTAATAGGTGTGAATTTCTGCGGTCCCGCAGGTAGATGCTTCACAAGAACCTTTACATCTGATGCCAACTGCGCTCTGTACATTTTCAAATACTCTGCCCTGTTCTCTCCATACACTCAGCATTTTCTTTTCCTCTTTTCCAGCAGTCATACTTTTATTTCTCCCTGAATAATCCCTCCCGTCTATCTTTGTACATGTACCTTATTCATCTTTTGGATTTTATATTAATTTCATTATTTCTTATTTTTCTCTCTTTTACTGTAGGTTTTATGAGCAAGATTGCCAGGTAAAAGATAATATTCTCAGTTATATTGAACTACAGATACATCAGATATAGAATAAAAAGTATTTAAGGATAAGGATGCCCCAAATATTTTATGGCACACACATAGCCTAAAAAATTAGATATATTTTATTTATTTATTTTTTTAAAAATGTACTTATTTAGCACAAAAGTCACGACTGTTGATACAATTCTAGAATCCAAATTGATTACATAACAAAACTCTAATATTAAAATCAGTAAGTATAAAAACCAATTTTAGGTGAAAATTCTTATAGCTCACCACAGGGTTGTTTAGTCCTTAACTAAGATTTACTATTAAGACTAAAGTGAGTCTTCTTTGTTATTGGTTCTTTTTGTTGAGTTTAGTTGACTTATACATTCTTTTCCTATATAATTTGGTATGCTTCTGCTGGAATTTCAGTTTTGAGGAATTAGGAGGTGACCAGACTTCAGGATCTGTAATCAGGGCCAATGAGTTTTTAATCTATTATCACTCTGGTCCCTCAGATGCAGCTTCTGTAGCAATACTTTTTTTGCTTGTCACAGAAACTTCAAACTAGTTGTATTCAGTTAAAAATAGTAATTTCTCATCTAAAAACTTGTATCTCCTTTTCAGTTTCTTGAGTAATATTCATCCACAATGTCAAGAATATTCAAAATTATAGCTCTTGTCTTCCTGTAGCTTTTAAGCACAGGTCTCTAAAATAATTCAGGAATAGGGACTGGAGAAACTCCTCTATTTAAAAAGTTATTTTTCTTTTTTTAATTTGACGTATGTTCCTCTCGGAGAGTTCGGCAAGCTTCCGAGATTATCCTGCCCGTACAACAGAGCCTGGCAAGTTCCCTGTGGCATATTCGATATGCCAAAAACAGTAACAAGTCTCACCATGGAGATGTCACTGGTGCTTGCTCGAGCAAATCGATGAACAACACGACGATAATGCAGTCCTGCAGTAATTTGAGATATATGATGATTTGATAGTTTAGTTTCCCAAACAAAGTTTGTGTACTTGATGATATCTCACCTGATCTCGTGATCATGTGACATCCCAGCAGTATGCTCTAGCGGGCACCAGTAACATCTCCATTCGTGCCTGCTGCATGCTAGTGTAGTCCAATGGAGTTTGGTCGTTCTTGGAACACAAAGAGCCTCAAACCGATGGTTCAGGATCTAGACGAAGAAGTTTGATGATCACCAAACATTAGGCAAGCATCACTAATGCTGGCCAACATCGACCAAGAGTCTGGAAAAGTCAGATTACAACTGAATCTCATCAAGACAATGTTTATGAGAAATCGTCTCATTCCTGATGTTACATTCCCTCTCAACGGAATAAACATCTCTGAATGCAACTAGTTGGCTGATTCAAAGAAGTCACATTCAAAGTGTCCCCTGGTGGTGGAAAGAAGTAGATTTCCACCCAGCGTTTCTCAGACAAACATGGAATGAAACTTACAGTCTTGAGGCTGTCTTTTGCAACTTTATTTGAAGACCAAACTCAGTAGAGTCTTCAGGGATTTTGTTTGTTTTTGTTGTTGGGCCACAGTTGGCTGTGCTCAGGGTTTACTCTTGGCTCTGTACTCAGAGTTCATTCCTGGTGGGGCTTGGAGTACCATATTGGTGCAGGAGTTGAACTGCATCGGATCTGTGCAAGGCAAGTGCCATACTGCTGTACTATCTCTTGGTCCAGTAGTTTTCATTTACTACATGTGAAAACTCTTTTTGTTATGCATAATAATCCTGTTTTCTAAGTCTATGTATGACTTACAGGAGATATTCCATAAATATATATTGGGTCAATAAATAATATTCATATTTATTCTTATGATTTTTTTGTAAGAACCAAATTCCATATCCAGGACTTGGAATATACTTCATTGCTTTAAACTCAATGATTTAGAAAGATGGCAATTAGCAAAATTTTCTTGAAGACTCATTGGTATAACTATTTACGCTAAAGTTATAACTTGTATCAATTATTCTTTATTCAAATCTTGGCTTTATCACTATTTACAGGGCTGGAGCGGTAGCACAGCAGGTAGGGCGTCTGCCTTGCATGCAGCCAACATGGCCGACCCGAGTTAGATTCCTCTGGCCCTCTCGGAGAGCCAGGCAAGCTACCGAGAGTATTCGATATGCCAGACACAATAACAACAAAGTCTCCAATGGAGACGTTACTGGGCCCGCTCGAGCAAATCGATGATCAACGGGAGGGCCTTTACTTTACTTTATCACTATTTACAAAGAAAAATGCTATGAAAAAGAACCATAAACTGGGATGCTTTGTAACTTGGATATAGGAACATATATATTTGGAACCTTAGTTATTTACACTCAACTGAAAGAAAGAATAGGACTGATGTGGAGGTAAAATTCACCAGTGGGAATACAATAGTAAGAACCCTTAGCACTCAAAACGCAACTAACAAGTGTGCGTATGAGGGGGGGAGGGATAGGTGTGGACAAACACACAAGTGTGTGTGCAGAGGTCCACATCTGGTGTGCTCATAAACTCCTTTTGGCTCTCTACTTGGGTCTTACTCCTGTAGTGCTCAGAGTACCAGGTGTACTGTGTTGGGGAATGAACCTGGGTCAGTTGCACCTAAGATGGGGCACTTTTTCAACTGCACTATCTCTCTAGACCCTGGGTATGACCTTAACATGCACGTGCTAAATTACCTACGACCAAATAGGCTGATGTCAAGGGACATCAATTATGGAAGATCTCTATAGTCAAGAAGATTTTAAGTTTCCAATTCATCTAGGGAATTAAGCAAACTATTGTAAATTAAAACATTGAAGACTGGGGCTGAATTAATTTTACATTAGGTAGGGTGCTTGTCTGGAAACATGAGTGACATGGGTTGAATCCCTTACACCCCATATTGATTCTTGACACCCTTGAGTCCACCAGGCATTATCTCTGAGCACAGAGCCAGGAATAAACCCGGAGCATCTCTGGGTATCGCCTAAAAACCAACAAAACCAAAGACAGTGAGGACTTAAATGGTGTCTGTTTCTTTATTTTGTTTCAGCATTTCTCGTGCAGAGCTGAAGTAAACAAAATTTTGCTTGGGAATAAAATGATTATACAAGAATATAAAGAAATTTACTATGCAATGATTTAAGTCGTTAGCTTTGACAGGAAATAATGAGTTTAAATAATGTTGGATTAGGGAGCGCAGAATCCAAAGGCTCACTGAGAAGACTGGCGGAGCTTGCGTTCACATCCCACCCCCATTCCCACCCTCCACACATGCACAAAGACTGCCATGTCATTACTTAATTACTGGTTCAATGCCAAGTTCGTAATCACTGTTGACTGTCACATTCATTTAAAACTCTTCTGAGAAGATATTAACAGTTCACTGACATTGTTGAGCTAGGAATTTCTTTTTATACTTAATTTTATTATCACTGTGGCAACAAGATTCATAATAGTGTGGATGGTAATGTTTTGGGCATAAAGAATTAATGTATTATCACCTCCAACATCCCAGCTGAAGTGACCCCAAGCCTGTTCCACTGTCCCTACATCCCGTCTTGTCACCCTATCCCTCTCACCTTTATTCTCTTGGCAGAGTCTAAGGATCAGTTTTCATTTGATGCTGCCCATTTTGTTGTTTTGTTTCTTTATATCCCGCATCTGTGTGGGATCATCTGGCGTTGTCTTTCTCCATCTGATTTATTTTTTGTTTAACACAACACCGTCTAGTTCAGTCTAAGGTGTAGCAAAAGACAAGATTTCATTTATTCTTCATTTACAGAGCTTGGCATTTCGATCAAGCAAGAGCAGTAGGGCAGAAAGCTTATGGGGGGACTCCACTGTACAGTAAACGGGCAAATTCAGACTTTACTGCAGCAGTTTATTTCACATAAATAATGCTTAAAAGATCTTAAAACTGTAATTTTTTATACTTTACTTCTCCTGAGGTAAAGATGGTGTGTAATGACACAGTTCAAAACTGTGAACATAGATAGTCAATATTCACCAGATTGGAAAATGGATTGAGAGGAATATTATTTTTAAATGAATTAAAGTTTTTAATGAATATTGAAAGTTATTATACATAAACATATCACCAGCCTTTGCCATTTTGTCACAGAGGAAAGCATTTTTCTGGCACGTGTCTATAAAATGATCCCAATGATCCGTTTTATTTTATTAGAGGAGTAATTTTGAATATATAGATATAACACTGGTTTAATAATAAAAATATAACATCTACTAAGAAAATGCTATTTCTAAAAAATGGATAGGGAAGGTTCAGCCTTTTTCTTCACAGACTGAGAATTTTAAAGACTGATTCAGAAAGCTGTTAATGCTTCAATATGTCTGCAATTGTGTTATGAGACATAGAATGAATAAAAGCTTACATTTGATAGGAAGAAAAACATTTGGCTTAGAGATGTGAATCATACAGCACAATATTCACCAGGTAATTTTCAAATGAACATTTCATTTGTGAATCTAATGCCAAAATCAGACACTTAATTATAGTTCATTTATTTTTCTGTCTGCTTAGTATTTTTAAGACACTTAACGTATTTGAATTTTATAAAAGAATATTCTAGAGTTTAGAGTTGGCTGCTTCTTACTGATATATACAATGTGACTATATTCACATTCCACTTGTATACTTTTATCTCATGATCTGACACAATTTACTCTCGCCATTACCTTTAACTGTTTAAATCCTATCTCATTTTCTTCTCCTCCCTATCTCTTCACTGAATGTCCAGAAGCACTAGAGCAAATACTAAAGTAGATTGCCGGCTAAAGTGATGCTAATCTGATTATGTTGACTGCAAGTTTATGTGCTCTTATCTATTATATAAGAACTCTCTATTAACTAACATCCATCAGGAATATCAAGTAGATATTGCAGTTACATTACACACACACACACACACACACACACACACACACACACACACCACATACACACAGAGAGAGAGAGGGAGAGAGAGAGACAGGGACAGAGACAGAGACAGAGACAAAGAATTTTATTTTAGGCACTGTGGTTAATCAGACTGTTAATGGTGGTGTTCCTTGCTTAGATCATTATACATCACATTTCAGCAGAGTGTCCTCTACTTTCCACCAGTGTCTGTGTTCTAATTTATGCCCTCTCCACTCCACCCCTCCACCTCCATAGTAAACTTCCTACTGAGGACCAGTTCTCAGCTTCTGTTGCCTTCCAGCATTTGTTATTTCCTTACTAGGTTCTTTGCATCTGGCATATGAGAACATTTTGTCTGTCTCTCTCCTCTTCATTCTCTGCAATTCTTTCTTGATCCATACATGGGGCTACAATTCCATTATATTTGTATGATCTCTATCAAAGTGAAAGACTGTGCCCCAAAGAACCACTCAAAGAGATTGCAACAGGGATAAAAGCCATAGCTAAATCTGATCTCAGCCTGACTGAAATAATAGGAAATGGGCTTAGAAGAGCAAAGGAAGGGTGAGGCTATCTCAGGTCATCCATGTTTTCTAGCTGTAGGGCTGGAGTGATAGCACAGTGGTAGGGTGTTCGCCTTACAAGTGGCCAACATGGCCAACCCGAGTTCGATTCCTCTGCCCCTCTCGGAGAGCCCGGCAAGCTACTGAGAGTATTTGATATGCCAAACACAGTAACAACAAAGTCTCCAATGGAGACGTTACTGGGCCCGCTCGAGCAAATCGACGATCAACGGGAGGGCCTTTACCTTTACCTTTACCTTTAGTCAAAGGAAGAAAAATCTCTATGCATCTTTCATGACAGGAGGTGACGTTACCAAGTACCCAACTAACTCAGCCTCCTGTGTCATTTTATTTGAAAGTGATGGCTCTCAGATGTTTGACAAAATAATTCCCAAGTTGTGCATCTGGCAAAGACTTTAAAAATATTTACGTGTGCAAGAGGAACAGAAAGTTTACTAAAGTAAATGCTTAAAATACAAAGGGAGATGATAGAACGCAAGTTATTTTTTATAACCAGCAAAAAATAAGTGGAACTTGAAATTCAAAACATCCTTCCATGTACATCATACACCCCTAACCAAAAGGCATAACTATAATAAATATGTGTGGCTGATTAATGTAATCAAATATAATATAATATAATATAATAAAGGAGAAATACATATTTCATGTTTATGGAATGGAGATACTCAACATTGTCAGGATCCAGTTCTTCCAAATATATCTAAGATGCAGTGCAATCCCAATCCAAATCTAGCAGATTATATTGTACATGTTACCAAAATAATTATGAAGTTTACCTGGAAGTAGGAGTAAGACATATAATCGTAACTTATCTTGAGCACTCATCAGTATTAGCAGTTACTGTAAAGCTAAAGTATTGGTGACAGTGCTATACTGGTAGAATAGCAGATCAATGGAGGATCACATAAGACCAACTGATCTTTGATAAAGGAGCAAAATCAGTACAATAACAGTGAAGAGTTTTTTTTTCAATATTTTTGGAGCAATTTTCTCACCCACATGTATCGCTGGAGCGATAGCACAGCGGTAGGGCGTTTGCCTTGCACGCAGCCAACATGGCCGAACCGAGTTCGATTCCTCCACCCCTCTCGGAGAGCCCGGCAAGCTACCGAGAGTATTCGATATGCCAGACACAGTAACAACAAAGTCTCCAATGGAGACGTTACTGGGCCCGCTCGAGCAAATCGAGTGAAGAGTGGCACCTTTCTTTTGGGCTGGAGCGATAGCACAGCGGGTAGGGCGTTCGCCTTACAAGCGGCCAACATGGCCGACCCGAGTTCGATTCCTCCGCCCCTCTTGGAGAGCCCGGCAAGCTACCGAGAGTATTTGATATGCCAGACACAGTAACAACAAAGTCTCCAGTGGAGACGTTACTGGGCCCGCTCGAGCAAATCGACGATCAATGGGAGGGCCTTTAAATTTTTGGAGCAATTTTCTCACCCACATGTATCAATACAAATATGACACAGATATCACAAATTCCCTAACCATTCATTCAAGAGGTGTCACAGCAGTAAATGTAAATATAAACTTAGGTTTACTTTTAAAATTAACATAGAAGAAATTCTAGATGATATTGGATATAGCGGTGAACAAAAGCAGGTTCATGAAAGAAGTAAACTGTAGTTGAAGTAATGTTAAAGAAGGCAAGCCACAAAGTAAAAGTGTTTAAAGAAAACAAGTTACAGTACTATTGTCCAAAATAAATAGAAAAAGTCTCAATAAGAAAAAAATTAAATGAAAAAGATTTCAGAATTGGTGAAAAAAAGGAGTCTAAGGCCTTAATGAAGAATATATTCTGCAAGCAAAGCATCAAAATGAGTATCACACCATATGTCATAATGGACGTGCAAATGTATACAATAAAGAAATTCCATGAAACATCATTGGCTTAAGACCATAGATAACATCAAATTTTTGTGAGACTATGGAACTACAGTATCACTTATTTATTGCTAAAAAGAATGCGAAATAGTGACCACCATGGGAGTCAGTGGCTACTAGTTTTATTTTTTTAAACAAACATGATTTTTAATCTTGTTTCAATAAGGTCCAACATTATCATATGGACCAAATATTGCTCTCATTGGTATTTACCTGTCAGGACACAGATCGTGATCTCCCTTTAATGACAAAGAGACTCCAGAGACTGCAAACAGCAAGCAAGGTTTATTGTAAGACTAGCTAGCCAGGGTCAAGCCGCCTACACAGATACGCAGGTCAGATAGGTTAGACAAGACCCCGAACTTCTTCAAAGGGGATCTTATATAGGCCTTCACTGGCCATTAAAGCAGAGCCAGTGCATTTCATGGCCAATAGATTCATAACAACATATGCTTTCTTAACCAATCCATTTAAAAGTGCATCACTCCTTAGCCTATAGATTCAAAGATCAGCATTTACGTACATGGGCAATGTGGCTAGTGGGTATCTCATAACTTGAATATCTGGTTATCTTCCATGTCCACCCTGATCCCCGTGATTTACAGCTCAGGACACTTGCATTCCAGTAGAGGTGGGTAAGGGAAGGGGTACTAGTGGAGGGGCAGATAAGGAAGTCAACAGTGGAGGCAAGTTTTGTATCCCAATTAAGAAGAGTCAACAGTGGAGTCAGAATTTACATCTCAGGCCTCTACTAGGGAGGGGACAGGAAAGGAAGAGTTACTAATTAGCAGAGTTTAGCTCTGAAATTTCCCTTGGAGTCCCAAGGGACTTTACATACCCAAATGTGTTGTGGATTTATGATCACATAAAGATTTCACACAGATGTGTAAAGAGATCGAATTAATAATTTCCTAAATCTGGAAGCAAACACACACCCTTTAGTGGATGGATGGAGGTGGATAAGTGGTCTTATAATTAAATAGTAGAATACAATTCGATCACGATCATGATCATGACCATCCTGTTGTTCGTCGATTGCCTCAAGCAGACCCCAGTAATGTCTCCTTCATTCTAGCCCTGAGATTTTTAAAAGTGCCATATTCAAGACTCTTTCAGGGTTAGGAGAATGAGACCCATCATTGTTACTGGTATTTGGCATATTGGATACACCAAGGGGAGTTTGCCAGACTCTGCCCTGTGGGCAGTTTACATTCTGTAGCCTGCCAGGTTGTCGAAAATAGGAATGAGATAATAAGCTGGGTTTTATAGTCTCTGGGTCTTGGCCGTTGATGGGATTACACAGCACCAGGGGATCAGTTGGTGGGTGTGACCCCTGCCTACTGGAATATGGAGGATCTGGGTAGAGGATGCTCAGCTCCAATCCAAGCAGTCTTGGAGATCTCAGCCCTGGGACCCACATGCCTATGTTACAATTCAGTGCTAAAAATAAATGAACACTGAAGACATGAAACATCAGGGAGAAACTGTAAATGCCCATCATTAAGAAATCAAAAAAAATAATGGACTTCATTTATCTATCTCCAAATCTATCACATTCTGCAAAATAGAAAAAATAGTGACTTTTTAGGGCTTGGTAAGAGAGGAAATGAGGGTAGCACATATGATCCTGTTTGGTTATGAGCTCTACCTTGGTGAGTTCAGGGCTTACTCCCGGTTTCTGCTCTCAGGGATCACTCTCTGGCAAGGCTCAGGGAATCATACCAAGTGAACCATATGATGCAGGGACCAAATCTAATCAACTGCATGCAAGCAAGGCAGCACATAGAATTTTAGGATAACAAAAACTTCTGGGAGGATCTGTGTTGATAGCTATATAGGATGCAGTTCTGTAAATTCATAGATCGCAAGACCATATGCAAATTCTAGTGTAAACTGTGGGCTTTGGGGGAAAGTGATGCCATTTTAGCTCATTAGTTTTCACAAATAACCCCCTCTGTGAGGAGTTTGACAAGGGCAGAGGCTGTAAATGTGTTGAGACTAGAATATATACAAGATCTCTACACCATCCTCTCAATTTTTCTGTGAAGTGCCATTAAAAATAAAGAGCTTTAAAAGAGATAAGAAAGGAATAAAATGGACACCTGCAGCATAAAGGAGTTGGCCTTGGTATTGACATTCTGAGCAGAATAAGACTATTTTGGTCATATTCACTTTAAGTCCTTACTCAATTTCATATATATATATATATATATATACTCGAGCGGGCCCAGTAACGTCTCCATTGGAGACTTTGTTGTTACTGTGTCTGGCATATCGAATACTCTCGGTAGCTTGCCAGGCTGGCGGAGGAATCAAACTCGGGTCGGCCATGTTGGCCGCTTGTAAGGCGAAGGCCCTACCTGCTGTGCTATCGCTCCAGCATATTTCTTTCAACTTGATTATGTGGAACCTACCTCACATCAGACTCCATCTTGTCTGACATCTACGATAAAGCTTCCAGATGAAAAGTAAGCAGAGTTGACTTAGCTCCTCTCAGTGACAATGAAAGAATGCCCATTCACTGTTGTTTCCTTATCAGAGATTACAAAGGAATATCATTCACTTGTGATGATAAGGAAAGAAGCAGGAAGGTCATTTGAAGGCAATGACACTGCGTTACCATATTCTGCCTAGAAGCTCCTGTCCTGCAGATTCCCAAATTGCAAACAAATGACCTTGTAGAACTTTATTCCCAACTTGAGCCTTTCAAACTTCCTAGGCCCATAATGCACCATGCCTTAGAACACTCACAATGTGAATGGGATTCATGATCCTCATCTTCAAATAACAGCTTTCTTGGCTATATTATGATATATTATGGTTTATTTCTGTGGACAATTATAACTTTATTGCCATAGCAGGTTTTTCTATGGTATCTCTGAAACCTACATACACACGTATTAATATTAACACATATTAATTGATAATTTGGGGGTAAGACATTAGCAAAGGCATTTTTATCTTTACTCTCCCAACATCTAAATTTATAGTGAAACACGCGAGCTGACACCAATATCTCAAAATAAACTGCCCATTCTCGTCACTCTCTCTGGTTCTAAATTATAGAATTTCAAAAGATGGTGCTAATACCAGTCTTTGAACAAATCTGCAGGGAAGGGTGAGAATAAAGAAAATGCCTTGCATGGCTGAGGATTCTTAGAAAATGGGGCCTGAGGCAAAAGCTCATCCTTTAATGTTTTGTTGAGGCGGGCAGACCCACGGAAGCAAGAACCTCATGGTTAAAAGCTGATTGTTCAGTCTCTCTGTCTTCATTGAGACTGCATGCAGTTACTGTAGCTCTGAACCCTATCTGCAGAGGGAGAGAGGGAGAACTCATGCATGGTCTGGCAGGGTGGGACACTTTCTCTGGACATGTCCTCTTGAGACCCTTAAACCCTGGCAACAGAAGCATGGAAACAACAAACACGTTCTACAGATGCTCCACCATATGTACAGGGATATTCACAGCTCCAGGAAATTGTTATGATACACCAATTATATAACAATATTATAATATAACAATATAACAACAAAAATATAACAACAAAAATATAGTAGCACTGTCCTCCCACTGTTTATCGATTTGCTCAAGTGGGCACTAGTAACGTCTCCATTGTGAGACTTGTTACTGTGTTTGGCATACTGAATATGCCACGGGGAGCTTGCCAGGCTCTGCCATAATGATGGGATATTCTTGGTAGCTTGCTGGACTCTCCAAGAGGGATGGAAGAATCAAACCCAGATTGGCCGTGGGCAAGGCAAACTCCCTACCCACTGTGCTATCACTCCACTCAGGCCAAATGACACCATGTTATAAAATAACTTTGGGGTAACTCAGGCCAGTTGACATCATCTTATAAGATCCCTCTGTCTTATAACATGCCCCAGGACCCCATGTCTACCCCTTATGTATGAGGTTGACACACATTCAAATACAGCGTTTTCATTTAAAAACAAAATACTAGTAGTGTATTAACCTGACATAATGCACAGTTGTTGTGATGATCTCATAAATCACTGCTCAATGGCTAATTACCTAGGATCCCTAGATGAAGTGCCATCTTTATAAAAACTAAGCATATAGAAGTATGTGTTTGTTGAAGGGGAGATGATCCTTTGACAGAAAATTGCACTAAGATATTTCACAACATGATATGTTTTCTCTGAAAGTTTTTCACATATTGACATCTACATGCACCACAGGTGACTCACACTTGGGCGTGGCTTAATTAACACAAATTGCTGTCACTCCTCATAGCAGTAATTTGCATTTTCCTCAAAGATCTCTTTAGAGCTGCACATCCAGTTCTGAGGCTAATAACCTGCAGGTCTTTCTTCTAAACTCAGATCCTAGAGATAAAATGAGAGATTAAAAGAAAAAGTCTTGGGAATACCACTTTTATATCCTTCATAACTTTGATAGCGACATGCATTAACACCGTCTTCCAGTTTGTGCTTTTATATGGGGATATCATTTCGGCCACCACATTATCCCTTTTAATATAAGATAATTCTATGGCAAATTCTAACTTTCAATCTTGTCTTGCCAATGGCACCCAGGACTGAACTTCTCAGGCATTTTTTTTATAATCTTTTCCCTGGAGTCTCTGTGTTTATATATGTATGGATATAAGTAAAAATTTCTAGCACCTCCCTACAAATGGGGGGGGGGGGACATTTAGCTCTTAGAATAAATCCATTGACTCTAAGCCTCCCTCTTCTCAAAAGTCTATCAAGGATTTTTCAAGCACCACTTCATTTACAGAAACTACATTAATATTCAAGGCACTATTGTACTAGGCATTAGGGCTTGGTTCTGTTGCTCATGTCAAACATTTAATTTAGTCACAGTGCCCTTTCTCTACACATTAACCCTATTAATTTGTGTGTTCCCCTACTCATCATCTAATACCACCAACTCATCTTCCATGTTCTCCCCAAAGTGCTATGGGGCTATTTATGTGTGTGAGCAAGTCTCTGTCCCAAAGCAGGTACAGAGTTCCATGATTATTGTTCAACTATAGTCGGGTTACTGAGAAACAATGTTTTTGCTCAAAGCAGACCCACTAGCCTGCACCTTTTCACAATTCAACACCTGGAAAATCTCCTGTGACTATGTTTATAAGAAACCATATCATTTCAGGCAAACCCCAACATTTTATCTTACTTATGCTATTGGGTGGGGATAACTCCTGCTACTATTCT
The DNA here is from genome assembly GCF_029834395.1 of Sorex fumeus. NCBI lineage: Eukaryota > Metazoa > Chordata > Mammalia > Eulipotyphla > Soricidae > Sorex > Sorex fumeus. Next base: position 1,676,624 of record NW_026606149.1, on the reverse strand, counting down.
TGTCATTCTGAGAATCTAGAAAACAGAGTTCATGGGTCAGCATTTCACACAGTATAAAATCCCAATGATGAGAGGGATATAGGATTAGGAGGAAGATTAAAGTTAAAGGACTTGCATGATAAAATTTCATAAAGAATTGGAACTCATTTTTTTCCATGGGGAAATAAATGGGCTTTTTAAATTGAATCACCTTGATGTATAGAGTTGCAAGAGAACCCGGAGATTCCACCCGCCTCTGTAGTGTGAATAAGAAGAGAAAGTTTAGGGTTTCCATCTAAGTTTTTAATCTGGAACATGCCCCCCTTAAATTTAACACAATATCTGTCAATCACCTGCCAAAAGCACTTAATAAGGAGCCTAAAGAAATCTGCTTCTGATTTCGTCTCTGTCACTCCATAGCATCACTGTCTTTGCATGCCCCCACTCTGGATAATGCATGCACAGAGATGTCGCATTGTCCCAGCTATTAGGAAATCAGAGGCCACAGAGAAAATGGGCTTCCCACACAGTTGCGCTAGGAAGAGAAGCAAAAGCACGGAAGACTGTACCTTCCTCATCCTGAGGTAATCACAGGGACAAGTTGCACTCTGCTACTCCTGAGCTAGTCAGTGTTTTAAAGTGGAGTCCCTATTCCACAAACCTGCACGTGGCCTAGTGAGGACACCAGCATGATTTCCAGGCCCACTTCCGGTGGTCGCCAGTTGCCACCCACTGTACTGTCCTGCCCCACAGGTGACACTCATTCCTGGGACCTGGGACAGAAAATCCCGAGCTCCAGTACCCAACTTCTCCCAGCCTGAACAGGAGCAGTCCAGTTGCTGAGAGACAAGTAATGCAACAGTTGCCGTTTTCCTACATGCTGTGTCAGATTCACTATAAAGAGAGATCTAGTTCTTTAAATTCACTAATACTCAGATTTCTTACTGTTCTAAACAGGTAGGAAGTACTGCCAGATTACTATAACCCAAATGCTTCTTAACATCTTTGGCTTAGCTGGAAGACATGAGCTGATGGACAAATCAGACAAATCATCTGCTAAGCTCATGAACATGAATGCGGGACTAATTAGGTTCCCCAAGGTCAAAGAATAAACTCATCATCTTGCTCCTTCCTCCTCCTCGCAGCAATCAGTGATTGGCTTGTCAATTACTTTGGGGCACTGTTGAGGTTCTCTCCTCTACAAACTGTCTGAGGTGATATTGTCACCAACATCTCCCCTTCATCTCTCACCAGTTTATACCCAAGAGTAAGCCAGCAAATCCATGACTCATGCAGTGAAATCTGAAACCCTTAGAGAAATCTCATATTCCCTATTAGGGAGGTGCAGTGATCACACAGCCAACTTAGACACTGCTGATCTTTCTGTTCCTTTGAAGAGTCTTGGAGCATATGGGTGTGGAAACCTTAGAGGAAAAGGAACAGTAAAAAATATTTTGATGCTGCTTCTTCTCAGATGCAATTAAAAAAGTCCCTTTTTGTGGCAATACAGAGGTGAAACTGTTAATTTTATTTTCCTGAACTAAACAAGACTCCACCTGTTCCAGATGGTTTAAAAGTAAAGAAATAGAATGAGTGTGTATGTGTGTGTGTGTTTGTGTGTGTGTGTGTATGTGTGTTTCTCTAGAAAATGTGTTCTTAGAAGCTGGCAGAATTTCACCCCGAAAACAGCTATGGAATAACGTAAACCATAAACTTTCAAAAATGTTTTTAGCCTTTGGTCATTTTCAGTTTGCTCAAAATAGTAAGCATCTTATTTTATATTTTTGTATGCATTTTGCATGTTTTGTTTCTATTTTTTTTAAGATTTTGAAGAGAAAAATTTTATACTCAAGATTAAAGAGCTACAAATGCTAAAATGATTTTAGCACTTGGAAATTGTTGGGCTGAAAGATCTAGCCATGAACACCTTGGTGAACAAAATAAAAATAAAAGCTACGTATAATTTATTAAAGAGCAAAAATGCCCAATGTGTACTTGGATTTTTTAATTAAGTAAAATTGAAAAAGCTTAATTGCAAAACATAATTTATAAAACCTATTGCTTCAGAAAAACTGTATTCCTAATATTTTGAGATTTTTTATCAATATAATTTTGGGAAAAAAATTCCAACATTGATTTCTTGGTCAATTTTCACTTACAAGTTTTTGCAGCATACCATTTTACAAAATAAATTCCTTAGGAAAAAATTGCTTTCCAGACTATGAGACAGTGCATTAGACTATGTGTAGAGTGAAAATGTCTTCTTCTATGTCTATGTTAGTGTGTCTCTTTAGAGGGATGAAGGGAAAAATTCATGGAATTATAAATGTAATATAAGATCATGTTTTCCTCAAGACATGTTGTAATACTTCATAGTAAATATTAAATTGGTATTTTCAGACTGTACTCTGGTCAATACTTATTGTGGGCTATATAAACACTGAGAGGCCAAAGAAGGTTAAATTTAAATTAATTTATCCAATTAATTAAAAATATTTCTTATTAGCATGCTTCCTACTAAATTACAAGTATTTTAAGTATAGAGGTTATGATATGCCCCCTCACTAGAATCATCAGTACCTAGTGCATGACAGAGAGCAGAATTTTAATGAATTTGCTTTATTTTATCAAATTACCTTGAGTTAGAAGAAACTTTGTGTGTTTATTATATGATAAGCTCTACCACATGAAAGGGTCCTTATTGTGAAAATACTAAGTTGTGTGTTTCTCCAGTGCTTATTTTTGGGGTTTAAACTATTTGTAATCGAATCCTGAGTTAGACCTCTAATTATTGCCATTCCAGCATCTTTAATTTTTTTCTATAAACTGTTCTGAATGCTCCAAAAGATAAATATTTAAATGAAAACATTACAATATTCTAATTTCTTTGATATGTAGCACACTGAACTGTTCACCATCGGCTCTGACATATGCAGAGCCTGGAAATAATCATTGTTTTATTTCCAACAATATAAGGACCCCCAAAAGAAGGGAAAAGAAAAAAATCAAAACTCATTGGAACTTCTTGGGTAAGTGATGTCATGGGGAAGACAAACCTAAGATTTATAAAAAACAAAATGACTTACTCTGAGGCATATTGTCTCGGCATTAGACAGCAGAAAACCAAGGATGAGAAGAATTCTTGAATGAAGTCAGAGGAGAAAACAACTTACCTAGAAATGTGCAATGATGAGAATTACAATAAATTTCTCTTCACACAAAATATGCGGCTGAGGAAATATGAATAAGTAAATAGTAAATAAAAAAATAACAACTGCAAAACTTTCATTCGATTTCCAGAAAATAAATATCCTTCCAAAGAAGAGAAAAGTATTTTCAGAGAAATAAAAACTTACGGAATTAATTGCTAGGAAACTTTGTTTGTAGGACGCACCATAGTAAATTATCTTTGAGGAAGGAAGTAACTAGGGTAAAGCAAAGAGCAATAAGGAAAATATGAATAAAATTAAAATGTTTGAAGTTTTAAATATTCAAACTGACCTGAGAGTTTGGTGGCATTATTTTTCTTTGTTTAAACACCAAGTTATTCGTAATACAGTTGCAATGGCCATTCAATTTCCCAACACCATTCCCACCACCAGAGTGACCTTCTCTCCACCTATTCCCAGTTGTCCCTATCATTTCCCCTATTGCAAACTTCTTCCCTTCATAGGCACACAATAATTTAGTTTACTTTGCTTGTTACAACTAACTATTGAATGGAATTACCAGGAAATTCTTTAGTAAAAGAAAATTTTGGAAGATCTTGTGTCTCCTAATATGTTTATCAAGTCCTTGTCTGAGGGTTTACAAAGCTGTTCCTTGCTAGTTAAGCCTTCTAAGTGTTCTAGTTGTGTTTATTGCATTGAATTGACTTCCATGTTACTTTCCCATTGAATTCGGTGTGTTCCAATGAGCTGCCAGTATTGTGGAATTTAGAGGTGTTGCTTCAGGATCTGTAGAACTTGGTGGACAAATTTACATGGCGGTGGCGATAGGGTGTGGGTGAGGCTGCAGGATAGGGTCTTTTCTCACCCTGCCCTGGAGGGTACCCAGAGTTTTCAACTGTCAGACCTCTGTATCCATTAACTATAGTGGCTTGCTCTCATCTCTTCAAATATTTAATCATGAATCTATAAAGCTGCCCCGATGGAAGAGTTTACATGTGGTGACTATAGGATGTGGCGATGCTCTGTTGTTGATTTGAAATAACATTTTTAGGTCATAGAGATTTATGGTGGTAAGGCAATTGCCTTGCACATGGCTATTCTAGTTTTTATCCCCAGAACCCTATTTGGTTCCCAAGCCCTGAACACAGCCGAGTGTGATGGTCCCTAAACAAAAATAAATAAATGGTAAAAATAGAATAAAGATTTTTGAGTGTTTCAAAGTCACAAGTTTTCTGTTTATTTGACTGTGCTCATCGATGGTAAGGAGAATAAATTTCAATTTCTTTTTAATGACTGAAAGCTTACGTTATTTCAGCTAACCTCACTGAAGCATTATCTGAATTTAGTATGTGGATAATAAAACAATTGATCACTGTTCCGTAGAGATGGGAGAGAGAGAAACTGGGAACTTGTGTTTCAGTGACCTGTAATGAGATAAAGGAGTATAGTTGGAGAGGGTGGAATCTGCAACAAGATTAATTAAATATTTATTATGAATTCTAGAGACTCCAGTAATGTAAAGTTAATCTACAAAAGAACGAAAGAAAATAGAACAATCTCAGAGGTTCAGCTAAATCAAGGAGGCACCAGAAAAGAGGAAAGTGAAGCAAAGGTCAGGCATAATGAATAGAAAACTCAAACAAACCCAGTAGATATTAATTCAATTGTATCTACAATCACTTTGAATATGCAGGTTCTAAATATAACATTTCAAAGACAAAGCGTTTTTACCACAGACATCTACATTAGCTCTAAAGATTCAGATATATGAAAGGGTGAAGAAAACATATACCATGCTAATATGGATCAAAAGATAGTTTGAGTAACTATTTAGGTTTCAAAGAAGGAAGATTCAGAAAATAGAGTATCATAAGGGAGGAACAGAAGCATTGTATAATAATAAAGGAGTTGGATCTCCATGAAAAGTTGTAATATTTAACGTGATAACTACAGTGCAGGAGAATTAGCATTGACTGAAGCGAAAATTATAAATACTGCAAGGAGAAATAAAAAGAGAACTATTATCACTGAAAACTTTAGAACCTTTCATCCAGGTACCAGGAAAATCAACTTAGGCATGACATCAATTAAAAAAAAAAAGACAAAAATCACTGCCTTCCAAAAGACTTATTCTCAAAGGATAGACAAATATAGCATATAAGTGCACAACTATTTAGTATATCAAATGATGATAAGTGACTTAGAGAAAAATCAGTGCAGGAGATATTCTTGTGGCATGAGTGATATGGTTTTAATAAACAAAATTACAAAAATACATCTGCCAGTGATGGCGTATTTTCAGGCTAGGCAAGTTGATGGTGGAACAAACTAAATAATTATTTGGTGGAAGACTATTCTGGACAGAACAAGCAGTTCAAAGATTAAGTGTTTTCTTCTATTTTATCACCCACACTTTTTAATAATAATTATTAAATAGGTTCATTAAGCCATTTTTTTTCTTTTGAGATAACCTCAGAATTTAAGATAACAAGCATTAAGATTTTGTATAATGCAGGTGTGTTAGTCAAGCACAAATAAAACATCTTTGTAAGTTAGTGCTGGAAACCAAATGAAGGATGCAAACTTGGTGAGTGCATTCTGCAGAGGAATTTTTCTCGAAGAGCCATAACTTACTTTTCTTTTCTGTTTATCCAAAACTAACATTATACGACACTTCTGACATAACTAAAGGGTGGACCAAGATTTGTTGTCTTTTATGAAATGTTATTTACTGTAATCATTTAATAAGAAATGATTTTACTTTAATTTCAACATAAATTATCTGAATGGCATATATGTAAATATATGAAACATAAATTTTAACCAAATTTAAAAGAATAAAAATTTTAATGAATTAGCATTTTCTAAGCTCTTTGTAACAAAATTTGTACAAATTTTGTACAAATTTCTCATCTATGGACTTTGTTGAATACGTTTAGAATTATAAAGAGAATAAAGAGATTGTATGGGAACTAAGAGCAATGAATCATAATATTTCAAATGATGAAAAGTAGATTCTATTGAATCCATTACTTATTTATATGAAGGGAATGCCAATCAATGTAAGAATGCTCACATTTTAAAATCAAGTTAATAACTTTATAATTTCTCAAAAAGTTCATAAAACACTGCAAAATGAACCTGTAATGGAAAAATGGTGAAAAAACATTATTATCTAAAAAATGCTTGCAATTTCACAACGTCTAATGATAGTGTTAGGTAAGAAATTGCTCAGGGAGTTAGTATAGGGGAGGAAGACACATACCATTTGATCCCTGACACCGTATATGGTCCTCTGAGCTCCATCAGGAGTTACTTTTGAGCACAGGGCCAGGAAGAGCTTCCCAGAGTTGTGAATAAAATTTTAGCACCTGCCTCTCAAAAACAGACTTAACTAAGAAACATCGTTAAATGATTTTTTTCAGTTATATTTTCTTCATGAGTGTGATTTTTAACTATTTATAGTAAATTAAGCAAAAATTTTAATATGATTTAACACATAAATGGGTGAAATAAACACATAAACACATAAATAAACCCCTGAAAATTTACCCATTTATCACCAGAAAATTTTATTGATTGGAAAATTTTATTGCCTTACTGGCCATTAGACAAACGGTATCATGCATGCATATGATCATAGTAAATTTTTTGAGGTTTGTGTTTTCTTTTTTTAAGAAAATAGAATCCACTTACATTCTTCTCTACTGGGCTGGAGCAATAGCGCAGTGGGTAGGGTGTTCGCCTTGCACGAGGCCTACCTGGGTTTGATTTTTCTGTCCCTCTCGGAGAGCCTGGCAAGCTACCCAGAGTATCCCGCCTGCACAATAGAGCCTTGCAAGCTCCCTGTGGCATATTCGATATGCCAAAAACAAGTAACAACAATGGAGATGTTACTGGTGCCCGCTCGAACAAATCTATGAGCAAAGGAAGGACAGTGCTACAGTGCATTCTTCTCGATTGAGAAAAATTACATTGACTCATGTCTAAAATAATGGATTTGTTCATACAGCATTAATAGTCAAGATGTTCCAACTTTCTATTTAGGCTTAAATATTACCTTAATCTGTATGTTTCATTCATATTAGCTAAATTCAGAATACGGTAAATCTGCATCACTAAATTATAGAATGAACAATTTGTAATTTGTGGGAAACATAAATCTAATTTATGGTCAAGCAGGGATCAACGTTATTATTTACCTTATTATCTCAAATTTTATCATTTCTATATGCACATATAGTACATACAGTACAGTGTTGGTAATATATTATGCATAGACTACATGTGTATATACACACATAGATAATTTAGTTCCATACATGTAAGCTTACATGTAACGTTCTAGCATTTTAAAAAAAATGCTTCCTTCGGAACCAGAATAATGCATGCATTTGTCTAATTACAATTGCTATCCGGATTTTGTTCAAAGTTTCCTAAAGCCTGGCAAGAAAGCGGCCGGGCGCAGTATTGGGCCCTGCTATTGGCTGTTGGAGCTGCTGCTGGCGCAAAGGGACCAGGAGCAGAGACGCCTGATCAAGGTCACACCAGGATTAACTTCATCTTTGTAAAAGCGGCCGGGAGATGTTTAATATCCACACACTGCAGAGAAAACTTTGGTTTTACGTCTCACCTGAAAGACCCTCACATACTCTGCTCTAGAATTAATTTACTTCAGAAATGATAAAGGTTAAGTCGGGTGGGATTTGAAAGGAAGTTTTTAAATTCTGCAGTTGTACACGGATGAGGACTCAGTATTTGCGGTTTATGCTTTTTTTCTGCTCCATTCCTCTCAGGAAGGTGGAGCGAAATATATTTGTTTCTTTGGATTTTATCTGTGTTCCTTGTTTTCTCTTTCTACTCTTCTTTCCTCCTCCTCCTCCTCCTCCTCCTCCTCCTCCTCCTCCTCCTCCTCCTCCTCCTCCTTCTTCTTCTTCTTCTTCTCTCTCTCTCTCTCTCTCTCTCTCTCTCTCTCTCTCTCTCTCTCTCTCTTTCTCTCTCCCTTACCCTCTTTCTTAGCTGGATCTCATAGACTATAGTGATATAACATTTTCTGAAATCAAAGCTATGCCCCATGATTCCAATTAGTAGATCTTATCAACCAATTGTTCAGGGAGTAGGAGAACTAGACAGCAGGTAAGATGCTTGCCTTGCATATAATCAACCTGGGTTCAATCCCTGGCACCCATATGGTCCCCGGAGCCTGCCAAGAGTGATGTCTGAGCACAGAGCTTGGAGTGAGCCCTCAGCACACTGGGATGTGGCCCCAAAACAAAACAAACAAGCGTGGAAAATTAGGTTGGTCAAAGCACGACAGATTGTTTTCTAGATCCAGTACTGACTGGCTAGTAAAAATCCTCATTTCACAGGCAAGAACATTAAAGGATGGTCCCAACTCTATTCATGAATGTTTTCCTGCTACACTGGCTCATCCTGGAAAGCCCAAAGACTGAGGCAGGAGACATCTCTCCTTGTTTCTTTCCAAGTTATTTGGAATACTTTGGCACAGTCTTCTCTTTCTTCTTTCACGAAAGAAATGTGAAAATATAAAATTGTGAAAAATGAAATGTGAAAAGGAAAATGTGAAAAAAATGTGAAACAAGGTTTGATATTCTATATTTATTCATCTCTTTGGGCAGTCGGGAGTCTAAGGCACTGTAACAGGACCTGGGGATTACTTCATGTCAACTGGCCAAAGGGTTGGATAGCTGAGGGCTCAGGAGAGCAAAGTGGTGTTGCTGGGATCCTGTGAGTGGTGCCCTGGGTCTTCCAGGACAGCACCCAGTGGTATGCAGGGGGCCACATAGTGTTGGGATCCAACTCTGGTCCCTGTATGTATAAGGCATGTCGTTCTGACCACTGGGTTCCCTGCCTAGCCCAAAGAGTTTTTGGAAACAATTTTTCTGTCTTAAAGTATTTCCTCTAAGGGGCTGGAGCGATAGCACAGCGGGTAGGGCGTTTGCCTTACATGCAGCCAACATGGCCGAACCTGGTTCGATTCCCAGCATCCAATATGGTCTCCTGAACACCACCAGGAGTGATTCCTGAGTGCATGAGCCAGGAGTGACCCCTGAACATCGCCGGGTGTGACCCAAAAAGCAAAAAAAAAAAATTTCCTCTAAGTCATGATCACATTGTCTGTTGTCACTGTCAACTCTTACACATCCAATCTGCAAACATGTGGGACTCTACTGAGCAAAGATCTTTGCAGGGTAGGGGACTTCATTACCATGGAAACCACCTAAATAACAAAGATCTCAAATATAAGAGGACCCTATATTACAGATATAGATCCACAGCAGATCCACAAACTGAACACAAGCTGAAGAAATGATGTGGGTGATAGAAGTTGTGAAGTACATTCAATGTTTCCTATCAATGATATGGATTCCTCTTCGACTTTCAGAATTATAAAATGTATTATTGAGACTCTGCGTATCTGACATTGAAGCTTCCAAATAAATTGGCCAAAGTTTGCTATGTTTTGAGTATAGTAAGATGCTTAGCGATTCTCCACATCACTAACCCTAACTTGTAACCGAGGCGTGAGAAACTCTGGTCATTGGTGCCTGGCTCAAGTTTCCCAGAGTATATCAAGATGACAATTGAGTTGCTTCATATTTTTATTGCAAATAACATCGTATAACTATTCTTTTCCCTATGTAAATATTTAATATACCACTTATATGGGTATATATTGATAAAACATACATCAGACAAGCATATAAATTGGATGGATATGTGTTCTATTATTTTTAAGAATTAGTAATGCAAAATGCTCATGAATGTATGAAGAAAATAAAACATAAAATCACTCATGGGAATCATGACCCGCAGCCCTAAGGAGGTACTCCTTCTGTAGAGAGAGGGATGGAGAAATTAGCCAGAACAGATGTCAGACATTAGCTCCATTTATGATACGTTCTCACTAATTTTTGAGAGACAAGTTTGAGGAACATCTGGTAATTGGTTAAAGTTTGTGAAATTTAGATGTTAGTTCTCAGGCGGTGTTTGTGGCAGACTTTATGGAAATAAAGACAGAACACTCTTCTACCACGCGTGATTGATCACTTCAACCATTCCCATTTATCATCACAGTGTCTATTAATTAATGTATCCATGTATGCACTCAGCAAACGCTCGGGAGAGGGACCAAGCTAATTGCTGGGGAGGAGTCTGAAATGATGCCTCCCTTCCGGAATGGCATAAACTAGAAGGCAAATAGTTGCATGCAGTGGAATAGGTGCCATCCAGGCAGGAGAGCTACCGGATAAATGGGGTCATTGACAAAGAATCCTGACCCAGTAGGGGATGGTTTGTTTCTTAGAAGAATGATGTTTAGGGCATTTATGATGTAATGAGAAAAAAGGGACATTTGTCTGATGATAGTGTGGTAAAGGGGCAGGCATTAATGCTCTTCATAACTAATCATCAGGGAGATGAAGATCAAAACAACATTGAGATAGCATCTCATACCACAGAGACTGGCCCACATCCAAATGAACAAAAGTAACCGGTATAGGCATGGCTGTGGGGAGAAAGGGACTCTCCTTCGCTGCCCTTTAGAAAAATGGGAGAGATATTTCTCAAAAAATTAGAAGTTGAGCTCCCGTTTGACCCAGCAACACCACTTCTGGGAATATATCCAGGAGATGCAAAAAAGTATAGTAGAAATGACATCTGCACTTGCATGTTCATTGAAGCACTGTTTATAATAGCCATGATCTGGGAAAAAAAATGAGTACTCAAGAACAGATGACTGGTTAAAGAAATTTTGATACATCTATACAATGGAATCTTTAGGCAAGCTCCCCGTGACATATTCGATATTCCAAACACAGTAACAACAAAGTCTCCAATGGAGACGTTACTGGGACCACTCAAGCAAATCGATGATCAACGGGAGGGCCTTTACTTTACTTATACAATGGAATACTATGCAACTGTTAGAAAAGATGAAGTCATGAAATTTGCATATAAGTGGATCAATGTGGAGATTACTAAGGTAAGTGAAATGAGTCAGAAATAGAGGGACATATATAGAAGGATTACACTTATTTGTGAAATATAAAGTAACAGAATGGGAGACTAACACCCAGGATAGTAGTGATAAGGACCAGGAATATTGCTCTACAGCTTGGAAGCTGGCTTCACATGCCAGGGGAAAAGACAGCTCAAATAGAGAAGACCAGGAATATTGCTCTACAGCTTGGAAGCTGGCTTCACATGCCAGGGGAAAAGACAGCTCAAATAGAGAAGAGTCCACCAAGTAAAGGGTGCGTGGAGAGCCCACTGGGGATGGGAGATGCGTGCTGAAAGTAGAATATAGACCAAACACGATGGCCACTTAATACCTGCATTGTAAACCACAACACCTTAAAGGAGAGAGAGAGAGAGTAAAAGAGAATGCATTTGCCATGAGGGGGGGAATGGGGGTGGTGGTGGGAGGGATACTGGGAACATAGGTGGTGGAGAATGGGCACTGGTGGGAGGATGGGTACTCAATCATTGCATGACTGAAATGTAGGCATGAAAGTTTGTAAGTCTGTAACTGTACCTCACAATGATTCATTTAAAAATAAAACTAAAATAAGAATAAAGGCAGAACAGAGTATGGGAAATAATACTGAGGTAACACAGGGCAGCCATCCTTGGGAAAATGATCATGGTGCTGATACAGCTGGGAGCTGAAAGTGAAGCAAAAATTGATGGAATATGTGACTTTCCCAGGAAGAAAATCCAGGCTAGGCATGGACTTATAAAACTTCAAACCTAGGCAAGGAGACACTGAAGCCACAGGCAAGTCTCAATTTTGGAGATGGCATCAGTTATGTGTGACGTTCGAGAAAAGCAAGAAGTAGAAACCTTTCAACTCAGAAACCCTCCCCACAGAGGTGGCCAAGAAAGAAAAGACTCTTTTTAGAATTCAATGTGTACTTATGAAAAATGGGATCCACAACATGGAACGTGATGCTTCGAAGAGATTGGAAATGGAAGGAACCTCAACTTGGTAAAGAGAGCAGCAAATAGGACCAATCACATGCGTGCCCCGGAAATGAACAGTAACTGCTAAGAGGAATTGGATGTACCAGGTAGCCCTGGGGCAGTCCCTTAGTCTACCTGGCATTTGAGATGAGCGTCTGTATTAACTAATCACCTTTATCCAAAGGAAAGGACTGTTTCTATCACTATGACAAGGTGACATTTGGGGCTCAGGCTTCTGCCCGAGTAAGATCCCACTAAAACTGGTTGGGTGTCTCCTTTGATGGTATTTCAAAGGTATCGTTCCTAGTTTTTTTTCTGAGACATCCCTGCTTCGAAAAGCTGGTGAGAGACTTATTTAGCCTTTGAGAAGATTTACATATATTTCAAAGAGTCTGAGAAAAAAGTCATAATTACAAGCTTTCTAAAGTGCAAGCTCTAAGAAAGAGAAATGCGAAAAAATCTCTATCTTCAACGGAGTAGATTAGGTTTCGTGTTTTAATATGTGTGTTTGCCCTTACAGCTGCTTTTCTATTTTTAATTGACATTCCACATTTATTGAAGAATATATTGCATTGATTTATCTGTTTTTTTCTTACAAAAATACTCGTTTCAATTTGGGGAGGTGTTTTTGTTTTTTCCAATAGTAGATTCTGGGGAAGACTTGAAATCAGTTAGTATAGTTTTACAAATATGCTCATTTCTTCAAAAATTATTTTGACTACCTAGGCCTTTTTATTATCCTATTAATTTTTAATATTATTATAAAATTTTTAGAAACAGTCCTGCTGAGATTTTGATTGGAATTCTATTAAAACTACAGATTAATTTGATTGTATCATAACCCAGCCAATCATGAACTGACTTATTTGCCTTTGTTAATTTCTCTGAGCAATGTTTCTGAGTCTTCAATGTACTTTCAATATAATTTTACACTGTTTGTATTTTGCAAGGCTAATGTAAATGATGATGCATAGATGATATCTTGCATTTATTGCTAGGTGGAAGCATAGTTTATTTTTATTTTGCCTTTGTAATCTGCAATATTCCCCCTTTTATATTAGTTTCCTAGGGAATTTTACACACACAATTAACATCTGCAAATAAGAGCATAGCACAACCGTTGGAAATCAAGATGAATAGAAACTAAGGCTGAGTTGTGTTGGCAACAACGCCAGTGTTTGCAAACTCCTAGGAGCCCTGTGGTCTCTCAGAGCAGAGCCTGAGCCCCAGTGACCAGCCAATGTGACTGCCTGTAAAGCCTAGGAAGAGGGTAGAGGTGTGTTGTGGGGAGAGCGTCATTTGCTAGTTTCTCCTCTAAGCAAGGAATCCAGTCATCCTCATATATTGTCATATCTGCTGTGAAAAATAAAAACTAAAAGAACTCTCTCCCCTCCCTTCCCCTTTCCTTTTCTTTCCCCTTTCTTTTAAATTTTAATCTTATCTTGCCCCCTCCCCTCCCCTCCCCTCCCCTCCCCTTCCCTCCCCTCGCCTCCCTTCCCCTTGCCTCCCCTTCCCTTCCCTTCCCTTCCCTTCCCTTCCCTTCCCTTCCCTTCCCTTCCCTTCCCTTCCCTTCCCTTCCCTTCCCTTCCCTTCCCTTCCCTTCCCTTCCCTTCCCTCCCCTCCTCTCCCCTTCCCTTCCCTTCCCAGCACTGTTCAGGGATTACTTCTGGCTCCAAGCTCAGGAATTAGTTCTGGTGACCCTCAGGAAACTCCCTGGGCACTATCTCTGGCTCGTGAAAGAAACTTTACTTGAATAAGATCATTAATCAGCTTAGTTTGTATCATATTTGAACAGAATCATGATTACATCAGGGTTTCTAAGAGGACACTCCTATTTTCAACCACAATTAGATTGTAATGAAAGCATTATAATGGGGCCTCTCCAGGTAATGGGTGGTTTTGTGCTTGGTTCCAGGTGTGCTGTGAGACTGGGGCTCTGCAGAGCTGAGGATCGAACCCAGGGCCTAGTGAATGCTAGGCCTCTGTCTTACCACATGGATAGCTCCCAAAGCCTCAGTCTCCTTTTCAGTAGTTTTGCATAAGAGATTTAGAATTATAGCATTCCCTCACTTTTAATTCATAACTGAGGTTTTTGTGTATTAGATGCAGAACAGAATTTAGGTATTATTAAAAAGAGAAATACATAAACAGCTACTATTTATTTACTAATCTTATTACAAACATCTGATATGTTGATAGCCTGAATCAAGAGTGAGCCTCATCCTCAGATGACATGCTGACTTACTAGAAATCTTGATCTTTTATTATTGATAAAGTATCTACAATATAAAAATATTTAGATATATGCAAATATATTCACCATATTGTTTATTGGGAAGACTAAGTGAAGTATGGAAGTTGGATATTTTTAAAGTCCACAATTAAGAAAACTAAAGAACAAAAAGATAAAAAAAAATGTCCAACCACTTTACTGTGAGGTAGATACAATCAAGAACAAGGATGCTTTATTTTATTTTATTTTAATTTTTATATTTTTAATGCCATAAATTTACTCCAGCTTTAGCTTATTTCTATGCAAAAGATGGGTGAAATAGAAATTTTTTTTTATTTACAGGATGCTTTATTTTAATTCCTCAAATTGTGGATTTTGTCCATTTATGTGTCCCCATGCAAAAACAGTGTCTGGCAAATAATAAGCACCTCATTAATATCTTTTAACGAAATAAAATATTTCTGGCAGTTGCTTAAGTTTCATTTCCATTGTTCTAAAATTCATGAGGTTAAATAACTAATAATTTACAATAGGTGATGACAACTTATTTGGCAATGTATTCACGGTATAACACTTTCTTTGTAGAGAGATGAAACATTAGAGGAAGTCTAGGGTTAGACGTACAAGGTCATTGGTGGTTGAGATATGGGGATTTAAACCTATGTTAAAAATAAGGCAGAGGATTCAAGTCATTCACATGATCTATAAGAAAAGATAAGTTTTCTAGTAGGTAAGCATATCATCTGAGGATCTCACTCCTGATTCAGGTCATTAACATATGGGTGCCCATTGGCAAAATTCATTTTAAAAAGGCTTTAGCTTGAAAAGAAGGAAATGCATTTTGATTCTGATTAAAAAGACAAGAAAATATCACATATAAAAGCATATAAAAGAGGGAGTACAGAAAAGTACTATCTCCTGTACAACAACAACAACAAAATGGAACAATGAGCAATGACTCAGCTGCCCTGGCCCAAGCTGACAAAGCCAATAGGGAAGATTTCCTGAACAAGTTTTTTTCTGATGGTGACTACTGTAAGTCAAGATAAATTTCGCAAGTGGGAAAAGACTGAATTTATTGGGTTGTAACTTACCGGGTTATTAAAGATAACTAAGTGGGTATTGCCAGAAATAATGTTAGTTAGACAGCTACTCAAAGGTTCTATTTTATGTCTGGCCTGGGGAAATCCAAGTTGTTCTTGGGACTCAGTAACAGAGGGATATTTGAATATATAACATTCAAAATATTTCATTCTTCAAATTCTCAGGGAGCTGATAGCTTTCAGAGATAGATATTAGTGAAAAATAGGCTCATAATTATGAACATCCTCCTAAGCATTACAATCTGAAGAGAGATCTGAAAGTGAAACAGTAGACTTAGAAGAGTGTGTGCCCATAACTCTTGTCCTATCTAGAAATTAGGGGATTTTTTTTCCTTGGAAAACAGAGGATAAGCATTGGCATCAATTTCCTAGGATTCAAAGAGAAGGGAAAGAGAGAAACACAGGATTAAGTTTTGGAAAACCCAAGGATATTATTTTCTCCTAGAAAACAAAGAAGTCAGTAGAGAATAAGGGAAAAATCAGTCTTGAGTGATCAAGAGAAGAGATAGTTCCTAGAAAGTCTATTCCTGTGAGTTGATGGTTAAAACCATGCTCCCCAATGTCACATTTGGGTAGAGATGTAGTGTGGGATGTTACCCTCTAAGGCAAACACAATAGGTAAAAAACATTTTCATCTCTACATCTAGGAAGGGTGTCCCTTGCACCAGGTGGAAAAGCCACGGACTTGGGAAAAATTCTTTAATACCAGGGAAATTCCCCACTGTTCTTAATTTTCCAGCCCAGCTAGGAATAGTACTCAGATTGGAAGATGGAACTCCTGTGTGAGAAGAAATGAGGGAAGAAATCT
The DNA here is from genome assembly GCF_029834395.1 of Sorex fumeus. Taxonomy (NCBI): domain Eukaryota; kingdom Metazoa; phylum Chordata; class Mammalia; order Eulipotyphla; family Soricidae; genus Sorex; species Sorex fumeus. The sequence goes on along the minus strand of NW_026606149.1, from coordinate 1,660,346 downwards.
TGGATCAATGGGTGTGGGAGTGGGAGTGTGGGAGAGACCAAATCCCAAAGATACTGGGAAAACTGTCTACATTCTGGAGTGACTGCTGCCACGGGCTATTAGTGAGGGTTCTAGCAAGCATAGAGTCTATAATTGTGAAAGCAATTCTAGAAAACCACTTCTGTCAATGGGAGCCAAAACAATACCTTGGCCATCAGAAACACAAACTTATACATCTGTTAATAAATTCAGGAAACCTGGGGTCAGAGAAATAATATAGTGGTTAGGGTATTTGCTTCGCATGCATTTCCCAAGCTGATCCCTAGCCCCATACATGTTCTCTGGTGGTAGAAGGGAGTGATTCCTGAATACAGAGCCAGAAGTAAGCCCTGAATACTGCCAGGTATAACCCCCAAATAACACTACAGAAATTCAGGAAACAAACCCTATTTGGAAGTTGAATGAGAATCATTTGCCTGTTAGACTAAGAGCCCATGATTAATTTCTTCATTTTCTTGTTGCATTTTAGGAAATGGCAATAATAATGGTATCCATCAATTCCCTCCTAATTATGTTTATAAAATGCAAATAAATAACAAGTGGCTGTTAAAAGCCTTGAAACTATAAAAGAAATCCATAAATTAGTTCTACATGAGAAAATATTTATGATTGTGCTCATTTGTCCAGTACATTTATTATCTACTGAGTCATTCTATGCATTGGACACCTTAGGTTTTTGTTTGTTTGTTTGTTTTTGTTTTGGGGTCACACCCAGAGTTGCTGAGAGCTTACTCTTGGCTGTGTACACAGGAATAACTTCCAGTGGTGCTCAGGGAATATTTGGGGTGCTGGGTATCAAACCTGGTGAGCTGCCTGCCCTAACCACTGTATTATTGCTTTGATCCCTCTTCTTCAATATTTTATTCCTGCAGACCAGCCCTGTCTTACATTTCAGTCCAAGTAGACCAATAGTTTTCAGCCTTTCTCCAACTCCCAGTACATAAACCAGTGACTAAAGATCATATTTTAAGAAAGAACTTTCAGCCCTCAGTAATATGTAGCCCGGGGCTTTATTTGCCACTAAATTTTAAGTTCCAGGTGGGAAGCAAAAAAAAAGGAGGATAAAAGGAATTTGGTAAGAAATACATTGTCAGTGACGTGTTCTATGAAATCCACACACTAAGACAGATATAGGGAGAACAATCCCTGATGCATCTGTTTATCAACACTCTATTCCTTTCAACATTGACCTGATTTCAGTGTTATATGACCTATGGTTGGATGGGTAAAAAATAGCTGGCTACTTGGGTCTTCGATGGGGTCTGAGCCTTCAAACTACCACTGAACAAGAAAGAGAAGTGTGGAACGTTAAGTGGAAATATTAGAAATTTCTCCCACACCACTTGGCAGGCCTTTGTGAGTAAAGGCTGCTGACTCAGAGCAAGTGTTCAGAGCCTGAGATGATAGTGAGTCCTTGTACATACGTGATGTCCCACATCACATATGTGATGACCCACGTGATGTCCCAAGAAAATATCAGGGCCTTTGGAATGGGATCCAGTAAGCAAGGAGACCTTAAATACTTGTGTCTGTGCCAAGGTCTAATGTTGGTGTTGTTCTATTTACTATGAGATCGGTGCCCCAGAGTCATGGGGATACTGCAGGGGAGCAGTGAGCTAAGGGGTGCTGGCACTGCTAGGAGCTGATCCAAGACATAGAGATGAGCCCAGAGCACCTAACGAGGGAGGAAGTTTGTTGCATATGAGAGACGGGGTGAGCAGGTGTGAGAGAGAAACACACACAGACAGACAGAAGAGAAAAAGAGAAGAGAAATAGAGAGACAGAGAAAGATAGAGAAGAGACAGAGATACAGACAGAGCAAGAGAGAAGGAGAGAGACAGACAGAAAAGAGAGACAGAGAAAGAGAGACAAGAGACAGAGAGACAGAGAGAGAAGGGAAAGAGAGAGACACAGAGACACAGAGAGAAAAAAGACAAAAACAGAGATAGGGACATGGAGAGAGAAAGAGAGAGGAAGAGAGAAAGAAAGAGAAAGAGAGAGAAGAGTCACAGCTAAGAGGCAGAGCAATGAATTGCCCAGTCTCGTACATTAGAGAAATGCTGCCAAGGAGAGACTGGCATGTGCCTAGCTCCAATAACGAACACTACATTATTTTTATTTTCCTTCTGGCTCTCCACTCAGGGGTTTCTCTTGGCAGGCTCATGGAGCCATATGTGGTGCCAGGAATTGGACCTGGGTTGACGCCATGCACGACAAGTGCCCTGCCTTCTGTACTAGCTCTTTCACCCCAAAAGTGTTAGATTCCTCTCTTACGAGTACTCTCTTCTTTTGCCTGAATTCAGATTCTGGGAACAGAATAGTCCTTTACAATATTAAAGGACGGGCAGAACCCAGGAACACACGATTTGTCCCCCATGGGTTTGGGGTCAAGAACCCAACAGAAAGTTTAGTTGTAATTGAAGGATGTGGTCAAGGAGTTGCAGTAAGAACAATTTTATTTAGGCAGCAAGATTTATAATGTGGTTCACAGATCATCCTGTTATTCGTCGATTGCCTCGAGCAGGCCCCAGTAACGTCTCCTTCATCCTAGCCCTGAGATTATATTCAAGGCTCTTTAGGAGAATGAGACCCATCATTGTTACTGGTATTTGGCATATTGGGTACGCCACGGGGAGTTTGCCAGACTCTGCCGTGTGGGCAGGCTACATTCAGTAGCCTGCCAGTTTGTCAAATTAGGAATGAGATGTCATAATAAGATGTCGCGCAGCCGCGAATGCGGCCGCGCGGTTCCAGGAGCTGGTTTTTATAGTCTCTGAGTCTTGGCCCCTGATGGGATTACATGGCTCCAGGGGGCCAGTTGGTGGGTGTGACCCCCGCCTACTGCAATTTGGAGGATCTGGGTGGAGGATGTTCGACTGCAATCCGAGTAGGCTTGGAGATCTCGGCCCCAGAACCCACGTGGCTTTGTCCCTCTGCCGATACCTTCGGGTGTGCGGAGAGTGGTCTCAGCATGGTGGTGGCTGGTCCTGGAGGTCTTCAGCTGCTGGGGCCCTGGTCAGGGCGGGGAGGAAAGCCCAACCTGCTCCCCTCCAAGGGGCCCCCGCAAGGAATAGCCAGGCGCAGGGGCAGGAGACTGTGGTTATCAGTTGAGTTTTGGGCACACAGTGTTCTAAACATGGACCCAGCCCCTGAGTGCCATGTGCCATCCCTCACATCTCCCCAGAACACCAACCACAATCCCTTAGTGCATTCAGTTCTCAAGGTCCATTCTCAACCTATTTCTTTTGGCCATTTGTTCCCTATATTAGGTTTCTTTGTAGTCCACATACGAGAGATCTCATTCTGTATTTCTCCCTCTCCCTCTAACCAACTTCTCTTGACATAATATCTCTGTGTCATCAAGCACATAGCTGTAAATTTCAGGTCTCCATGCTATACAATAGTTTCTTTATCTATGCACCTACTCTTGGCAGTTGGGTTGTTTCCAGATTTGGGATACTGTGAAGAGTGCTGCAGTGAACATAGAAGTGCAAATGTCTTTCCCAAACATCAATTTTGGACTTTGGGGAGATACAAGAAATTAGAATCTATAGTTCTTATCAAAGCTCAGTTCTTAGTTTTTGGATAAGTTTTAATTCTATTTTCATAGAGACTAAGCCAGGCGATATTCTTACCAAAGGAGGATGAAGGTTGCCTTTTCTCTCCAACACTGCTTAAAAAAAAATTCACTGATGTGAAATGATACCTCATTGTATTAATCTGCATTCCCCGATGATAAATGATGAAGAACATTTTTTGTGTTCCTACTGTCTTCTTCGGGGGAAGTGTCTGTTTAGATCTCACCCCCACTTTTTGATGTGGTTCTTTTTTTGTTGTTGTATCCTTTCACTTGTGTAAATCTTGGATGTTATCCATTTTTCAGATGTGTATTGAGCTAATATTTTCTCAGTGTAGTGTGTTTTACAAACTCTAGTCACTTTTTCTTTTTCTTCTGTGCAGAAGCTTTTTAGTTGGATGTGGTCCCATTTGTTTATATTTGTTTATTTTTCTCATTTTTTTTGTTGGTAAAAAACTATGCACGCAGAAGGTTGTGTGTTCGCGGGCTCTCTGGACGGCTCTATCTCACCGCCCGCGTTCGGTGCCCTAGAGCTGCTGTGTGTAGCCTGCATCGGGACGGCTGTTGGCCAAGGGCAGATGAAGGAAGAGACGAGGGCCAGGCCGGTTGATCTTAGTGGCAGTTTATTACAAGGAAGTTTATCCCATAGAAGAACTTATGTTGTGGAGGGCCTAGGTTCTCTCAAGCACATGTTCCCCTTGCTAGTCTCTCGGTAGTCCATCTTTCAGCCCTGCTCTCTCCTTCTCCAGCTCCCTTCTAGTCTGGCTGACACTCCACCCAGTCAGGTAGCCAAATCAACATAAGAAAGCCCTTCCTGAATGCTCAAGGGCAAGATACCTCTTAAGGTGTTTTTCTCTTTTCCTCAGTCCAATAAACTATCAACTATTTCTGAGGTTATGCAGGAAGGACAGAACAGTGTTATCCTACATCTCCCCCTTTTTCTTTTTACAAAAAACACAAAATTTGAAACAGGAAAAATTACTAGCTATTTTTGTGTGGACACAGTAAGAGATAACATTGAGACTTGTAGGGCAGCTCTCCTGGGAACATCTTGCCATAGACTCAGAGTACAGTGCTCAGGCCAGATTAATCATTCCTAGCCCTAGCAGGGTCCAAATCTAGTTATTACTTTTTGGATCATGACAGCATTTGTCCATGACCAAGCTCTTAACTTATAGTTAAGCATTATGGCACTTTGGCCAGGCCCATCTCGATGCCAGGGTAGCACATAGCTTACAGCTTGCCCTGGGTCCATCCAGTCCCTCGTCAGGACCCTGCCTTTAGGGGTGCTAGGAAGTGAGGGCAACTGAGGCTTAAGTTGAGAAAGCAGATGCCCAGGAATGAAATATCACTGAGAGTCACATTACAAAAGCATGTCTTCTTGTGTCCATACAAAAAGAACACTGATCTGAATAAACTATGCAAAGGACTTAGGGAAAAGAGAAAAACAATAATTTACAAGTCAACAGAACACAAAGAAAGTTACAAATAAACACAGAGAAATGGGAGCACTCTGATGGGAGCAACCCAATAAATCTAAAATACCTGAGTTTGCAGGAAGATTCCCCCCCCTTTTTTTTTTTTTACAAAAAACACAAAATTTAAAACAGAGAAACAATTCCAAATACAAGACAGTCTCATTAGTTGTAGTAAGATTTCAGTCCAACCCTGGACCCAGAGTAGTGCTTGTAGTAAGCGTCCAATTGTCCTGCACTGTACAGGGGTGATGAAAGTCACCAATGATGAGAGTCATTTAGTCCCATTCTGAAGAAACAAAGTGTCTGGATCAAAACTGAAGAGTTGTTCCTGTAACAGCATCAGGAGTGGTTGCAGCAATGAATCCAAGGGTAGCAGCTATGAGGAGTCCGATAAATTTCAGGAAGCACTGGATCAGCTGGGGAGCACTGGAACAGGAGCATCACAACTTCTGGCAGGAGTACTTCAGTAGGGGAATGCAGCCATTCTCCCGTCAGGTTCATCAGCAGTCATAGATGTACAACCTAGCTTATGTTTGAGAAAAACACTTTTTTAAAGTTATCAGAGGCTTTAACCATCAGTGTTTGGCCTCCGTGCCTGTGAGTAGAGAGAAAGACAGAGGGAAGTTCCAATACAAATGGATATCCTAGAGAGAAATAAAAAGGTGTTCCTGTTTAAAAGCCATTCCTTTCTCCTTCAGGAACCTGTGAATTCCAAGAAAAGGGTAAAAGTAAAGTATCGTTAATTCAAAATATGGAAGCCGGGCATTGTCTAATCCTCAACCTGTAAAGAGAAAGGCATAAAAAATGCCTTAATGTGAACTCGTGATGTGTTAAAGGAGCTAGAGACCTTGCTGGAGGTCCTCTGATGCAGGTTCCTCTTCTTTCCTTTGTGACTTCTAGCTGAAATCAGTTTGGAGATAGTTTGGGGCTGGAATTTGAAGGGTTGTGAGTCTCTGCTGGTCTGAGATCCAACTCAGGAAGATGAATTCGACTTCTGATGAGACGTAATGGGATCCAAAGTTTCTCAGTGGGGTTATTATCTGTTGAAACAAAAGCATAGCCTTTTCCTCGAATGAGGAGTTTCCCTGCTACATTCAGTTGAGAAAATACCTCCTTTTTCGTTTTTTATTAAGCATGCCATATGTCCACTGAATATGGAGAGGTGGTGTGCTTAAAGCCGCAGCATTCTCTTAAAAGTCAAACTGCTTCTCCCCAAAAGTAGTGCCTACAGTGCCTTGTGGGATTGGTCCCTTTATACCAGAATTTAATTGTAGTAAAACTGGGTAGGGGTTATAGTAACCGTATCAGGGCAGGGAATATCCAGGGCTGCGCTAGGAAGCCGTTATTGGCTGCAGGGAGTATACTGATTGGAGCTCTGAAACTCCACACTAGGGAGAGGGGCTGCAGTTGGGAACATCCCCTGATATTGCGGGACCTGGGGCTGGTGCCCTTGCAGGTTTCCCGAATTGGGGTCAACAGCTGCATCAAAATTGAAGCGACAATCTCTGGCCCAATGATTTCCTCTCTTACACCTGGGACAGGGCCCGGGAGGTGCAAGTCTGGCTCTGCAGTCTCTGGCCCAGTAGTTTCCCTTCTCATACCTGGGAAAGGGCCCAGGAGGTGCTCTCACAATAGTATGTTTGGGAGGTGCCCTGCAGTTCTTACGAAAGTGGCCTGGTTTTCCACAATTAAAACATCTTTTCTGAGCTTGCCTCTGTACAGTATAGGCCTCAAAAGCCTTCATCTGCACCTTATATTTAACAGAATCAACATTTCTGCATGCTTTCAAATACCCCATTATATCTTCCTTCTCTTTGATAGGGCTCAGAATGGCCTGGCAATCTTCATTAGCATTTTCAAAGGCCAATTGTTTAGTCAACAGCTCCTGAGCTTCCTTACACTTAACCTGCATTTCAATAGCTTCCATCAACCTCCCTATGAAATCTGAGGCCCTCTGTACAATCTTAGTAAAACTTCCCTTAAATTCTGCATCTGCATCAATCTTCTCCCATGCACGCAGGGCTATGTCACGGATATGAGCAAAAACAGCACGAGGTAAGGTGACTTGCCTTTTTGGGTCTTGCCATTTCCCTTCACCTATTAACATCTCATAAGTCAGCTTAATATCTGAAAATTTCCGTCCAGCCTGGCCTAGGCTCTGAAGCTTTGCCTTGGCCTCATCACTGAACCACATCCTCCACTGTAGGTACTGAGAAGGGTTTAAGCACGTTTTAGCAACCATGCGAAAATCTTGAGGTACCCAGTAAGCCTTTTTACTCCAGTCTGTAAGATACTCCCTACAGTACGGAGATGTAGGCCCGTATGAGGCACAGGCCGTTTTGAAACGACCGAGAGAATCCATTCTTAACCTGCGATAAGATGGAAGCTGCTTCTTCTCAGCCTGTACTGGGCGATTGGGAGCATGTCCCGAGCGGTCTGGAGGCCGCTTTGCTGAGCTACTCTCGGACTCATAATCCGAGTAAGTGCTAGCAGACTCATAATCCATATCACTTTCATCTGATGCATTGGAAGTGAAGCTATATTCATCAGCCTGAGAAATATTTTCACTATGAAAACCCTTTCGAGATTTAGGTAGGGGAGGAGCTGAGGCCGTATTATTGCTAATATTCTCCTCCTCCTCAACTGTGCTTTTCCAAAACAAGAGAATAGAATCAACAATCTCCCAGGTATTCCAGAATTCTAGGGGAATCTTAGTCCCTTCCTTAGATGCCTTATAGACATTTTTCTTAACTTTTTCCCAAATCTTGGTTTCTAGAGTCCCTTCATCTGGGAACCATGGGTTAACTTCATAAACTACCTTAAGGCAGGACCGGAGCTGGTCTCTGGAAATGTAGAATTCTGGGTTCCCTATCTTGCGGGAGAGACGCTGAATCAAATCCATAAGTGTCTTGGCCTGTTCAGTCTGGCTCGAGACACTATGAAAGATCTTGGGAAGGCCCAGAATCTGTCCCATCTTAGTGGGGGATTGCTGTTAGGATTCTAACTCCCAGCAAACTAAAAAATCCTATTCTCCCATTCACGTTCTACAGTGGGGATGCACCGAACGCAATTCTTACCTTTAGTTGTTAGCTCGAGCCCGCCCAAGGGACGCCAGCTGTAAAAAACTATGCACGCAGAAGGTTGTGTGTTCGCGGGCTCTCTGGACGGCTCTATCTCACCGCCCGCGTTCGGTGCCCTAGAGCTGCTGTGTGTAGCCTGCATCGGGATGGCTGTTGGCCAAGGGCAGATGAAGGAAGAGACGAGGGCCAGGCCGGTTGATCTTAGTGGCAGTTTATTACAAGGAAGTTTATCCCATAGAAGAACTTATGTTGTGGAGGGCCTAGGTTCTCTCAAGCACATGTTCCCCTTGCTAGTCTCTCGGTAGTCCATCTTTCAGCCCTGCTCTCTCCTTCTCCAGCTCCCTTCTAGTCTGGCTGACACTCCACCCAGTCAGGTAGCCAAATCAACATAAGAAAGCCCTTCCTGAATGCTCAAGGGCAAGATACCTCTTAAGGTGTTTTTCTCTTTTCCTCAGTCCAATAAACTATCAACTATTTCTGAGGTTATGCAGGAAGGACAGAACAGTGTTATCCTACAGCTAATATTTTCTCAGTGTAGTGTGTTTTACAAACTCTAGTCACTTTTTCTTTTTCTTCTGTGCAGAAGCTTTTTAGTTGGATGTGGTCCCATTTGTTTATATTTGTTTATTTTTCTCATTTTTTTTGTTGGCCAATGGCATTGAGTATTGAAGATGGCTCTAGGGTTAATATCATTTAAAGTTCTGCCTGTTTTCCTTGATGAATTTTATAGATTTGAGTCTAGTAGCTAATCAATTTTGCATTAACTTGTGTATGGTGAGATCACTTTGGAGTCTTAAGTAGAGTTAAACAGTTGATGTATGCTGCTAAGTGAACTTTTTATATAAATACAGTGAAAGTTGAATGATAGAATTAGACTGGGAGGCAACATTCTTTGTATCTTAAACATGAAATCGTCAAACTGTACTGTTGAGTAGAAGGTAATGAGATACATTTAATGATTTTGCCTTCAGTTTACTATTGTTGATGACAATGGTATTTTTCAAAATTCAAAATATTAGTCTTGTTAACTTAAATCAAATTTTATATAAAATGTAGTGCCTCTTGTATATTGCATATATTTATTCTTTTTATATCAAATTTTAATACATTTACAATCATTTCTATGTTATTATTAGTTGGGAAGACTGGATAAAATACTCTGTGGGAAAAAATGAACAAAAAAAAACTTTGGTTTTCTAAAACTGTTTATGTCATGAATCTCTGAAGCAACTATTGCACTGTATGATTCTGGGATTCTGGGAACATTTAGGGGTCAAGCTAATGATTTCATAGTGCATAACTGCTAGATGGTATATAATGTAATTGGATGAAATAAGATTTCCAAGGGAACTCTCAGAGAGTGTATGCAGATGGTGTATAAGGATAAAACCTGAGCTCTGCACCATGTCAGTATTCATAGTCAGAGAGAAAATTAACTCTCAAGGTAAATTAGAAAGACTAGTGATGGATGCACAAGGCTAGTATGTGTCACAGGCAAACCATGGAAAAGAAGTGCATCCAAGCAGGAGAGCTTTCAGGAAGTATACCCTCTGTTGGCTGACGTCTATAGGAAGAGAAGGGAAAGGAGGGATGTTTGGGAGGAGGGGTTTATGCAATATACAGACAGGGTTTGACATGTGAACTCATACAAACTATTGCAGTTTGGAAAGCATATAAGAGACCAAGGGAAGATATAGAAGAGCAAGTAGATACCTTGACAGGAGTTTTGCTCTAAAGGGAACAAAGTAATTAAATAAAAACTAGAGTAAAATTTTAAATGTGAGGTTTCATATTATCCAGTTTACGCAAACACATATATTCTTAAAGTATTTACTTAGCATTTTCATTTTCATGCTTGCTAAGCATAAGTAACGTAGCATGCCAAAATGTAACTATTTCATTTCTCTTCTTTAAATGTGTTTCTCTTCAATGCTTCACATATCAGTAAGATATGTAAATGAACAATCATTCATTGGCTTTAGGAGTATTCTAATTATATATTAGGAAGTGTTTTACAAATTTATCTTTATGCTCTTTTCCATTTTGTGTTTTCTTTTTTTTTACCAGATGACGCAAGAAAATCAGTGAAAATGCCTCTATAAATCATATTATCAATCAGTTGGAAAATGTTTATGGATGTTTATAGAAACACAAATTATTGAAACTAGACTAACTGAATTAGTAAGCTAGGAATATGGGTGATGTGTTTCACTTGGAGATAAAGCTATTGATAATGTAAATTCTATGGCTGATCTTTTGGGATTAGGTAGCTAAAGGAGGAGGAAACTCTCTGTTAGAGTTGAGGAAGAAAGAGATAAGGGGGTTGTTGAGTAGGTTATAGTTATAATATTGAAGTTATAGTTATAATATTGAAGTTAACATTAGGATCTCAGTAGGAGTACATGGAGATTCACGACCATTCTGTTCGTCGATTGCCTCGAGCAGGCCCCAGTAACGTCTCCTTCGTCCTAGCCCTGAGATTTTTTAAAAAGTGCCATATTAAAAGCTCTTCCAGAGTTAGGAGAATGAGACCCATCATTGTTACTGGTATTTGGCATATTGGGTACACCACGGGGAGTTTGCCAGACTCTGCCGTGAACCAGCCACCACCATGCTGAGACCATTCTCCACACGCATGAAGATGGAGATTCAGTCATTTAAAAATGTTAAGTAACTGATCTGTGGACTAAAATTAATGAATGAAAGGAGCAAATGGCATAAGCATGAAGTTAAAAAAAACACTGTATTTAGACAAATAAAATGTTTTGTTTGGAGAGCACACATCTCTGTGCTCTGGACTTACTTCTGTTTCTTTACTCAGGGATCTCACCATGTGGGGTGACAGGGATTAAACCCAAGTCAGTTACATGCACTGCACATGCTGACATCCTGTCCTTCAAAAGAAATAAAATTAAATATATTTTCATTCATATTTTATATACAGATAGTTGTTCAATTTGTCAACATTAATGAAAAATTAATCATCTAATTTTTAAAGTTCATTTTAGAATTGTGTTTTAAATAAATATTGACAAGAAACTCATATGAAATATCAACATCAAAAATAGAAGTTAGACGTCTCTTAAAAGGGTAAAGAAATATGTAATTTTTTGTAAAAATATCATTTTGGATACTATAGATATCTTCTTCCATAATAAAATAACCTCCATCATTTTTAGAGCAAATAAATCGACAGCTTCCTGAGTTTTGAGCTTTCTAGATTTGTTCTTGAAATTCATCTCTAAGGATAAATAGTGAGGCGCCATAATTATTGAGTTTAGATGAGGAGAAAGCAACAAGGACACACTTGAATAAATGAAATGTCAAAACAGAGTTGAAGGCAATAGCCATGCCTACCATGGAGGAAATCCTTAATGACACTTTTTACAGAGCTCAAAAAAATCATTGCAATTCCCTTTAACTGACATGAAGAAGAGTAATCTGTCAGCTAGAACACTTAAGGCTAGCCAACTAAATTGGTTTAAGGCATCCTAAAGGAAACCAAATCTAAACTAATCAATAACACTGACACACCAAAAAGATGTACATTGAAGCCATTGCTAAAAATGAGAATCATATGTATCTTAAATGTACCAAATTTTTCCCTTTTAAACACCTATTTAATAGTGAGTTGTAAGATAATATTTATATAATTTATGTTCTCCTCAGGAGTAACAAGTAAATTATAATGTTTTTTTTTGCCCCTCACAAAGAATAAGTGATTTGTTTTTTGCCATCTCAACCCCCCCCCCACACACACTCACACTCTACTATACAGAAGTTATGAAATTTTGACTTAAAACCAAGACCCAAAACTATCCATTTATGGTGTCCTCCTCCTCCTCCTCCTCCTCCTCCTCCTCCTCCTCCTCCTCCTCCTCCTCCTCCTCCTCTTCCTCCTCCTCCTCCTCCTCCTTCTCCTCCTCCTCCTTCTTTTCCTCCTCCTCCTCTTCCTCCTCCTCCTCCCTCTCTTCCTCCTCTTCCTCTTCCTCCTCTTCCTCCTCCTCCTCCTCCTCCACCTAATCATCATCAGTTATGTTTTAATTTGTGCTTCATACATTAACCAGTGAAAACTAGTATAAAAATGTATATATTGTAGTTTTAAACCATACCTTCTTTTCTTTTTTGCTGGCATACATTTATTGGTTTTCCCTCTCCTTTATCTCCAACACTGTAATTGGACCCAAAATTGTTTCATTTCAATGATATGATTGACCTTGACTATACTGTTCTAGGATTCCACAAATACTAGTAATTGTAGCTTCATTATACCCTTTGGTTAAGTCAGAAGATATTTAAACTTTGATCAATGTATTCATTGCAATTATTGATTAATAATTATAATGCATTACCTTCCGACTTTCCTGCCTCTCTTGTTAATTGTCTTGCCACAGGCCTCAAAAGCAGTTGCAAGTTCCTTTATGTGTGATTTGCCAGAACTTTCAGCTCTATTTTTACATATACTTGGTGTTGAATTGTTCACATCCACTGTTATTTCCTCTTGTTTATTATAGCTTCCTGCACCCTACTTTATGGATCTCGGCAGCCGTCAGTCTTAGGACATGCTGCTGCTTCTTTTTGAGATCTTATGAATTTTGATTTCCAGAATCCTTTGAAAGGGCCCCAAAGGGTTTGTTTTTTTTTAATCAGTCTATAATAAAGAACAATCTATTGTTTTATCTTCTATTTTAAAGTTTTAAATTCATCATCAAATATCTATTGAAGCTTGTGAATGTTGTTGACTCATCCTTGAATCAAGGACATCTGAGATATTCTTCCTTCCTGTCACCTATCAATCTTTGGGGAAAGTGGTGAGGTTTAACGCCCCCCCCCCCCCCCCAGTGTACACACACACACACATATACACACACACACATTTGACACACTATTTTTATTTGAGTTTAGACAGAGTAGGTATAGCACAGCGGTAGGGCGTTCGCCTTACAAGCGGCCAACATGGCCGACCCGAGTTCGATTCCTCCGCCCCCTCGGAGAGCCTGGCAAGCTACCGAGAGTATTCGATATGCCAAACACAGTAACAACAAAGTCTCCAATGGAGACGTTACTGGGCCCGCTCAAGCAAATCGACGATTAGCGGGAGGGCCTTTACTTACTTACTTTACTTTAGGGATAAGACAGAGTAGACTGTATTTACTGTAAGGAAAACATTAGTAGCCATCAGTATATTCCTTCTCTCTGATGTTCAGGTATGACAATGTTAGTTAAATCTGTTAGATCGTGTTATTCCCATGTGAAGGAGCGATAGCAGAGCGGGTAGGGCGTTTGCCTTGCATGCAGCCAACATGGCAGACCCAGTTCAATTCCTCTGGCCCCTCTCAGAGAGCCTGGAAAGCTACTGAGAGTATCTCGCCCGCACGGCAAAGTCTGGCAAACTCCCCGTGATGTATTCAATATGCCGAACACAGTAACAAGTCTCACGATGGCGATGTTACTGGGCCCGCTTGAGAAAATTGATGAACAACAGGAGGACCGTGACCATGAAGCATGTGTTAGATTAGTATCTGATATTTTCTTCATGTATTATTTTACTTAATATATTAATTGCTACTTTATCGTTGATGCTCCAAGATCATTCCAAGCAGTTAGGTGCTTCTGTGAACTTTCATAAACTTTATTATACATGAATATAAAATATTTATCATCTATAAATACATGAAAAGGAAAGCACTGATGAATAATATTCTGTTTGTACTTTGAGAAACACAAGAACTGAAGAATGTATAGCCATGTTAAACACAAAAAAAGGCAATTTTAACTTTTATTTGTCAAAAATATTTTTCACACCATCTATAAGATTTCATTATTATATTAATTTAATTGATTTTAATCTCATTACTTGCTTTTAATAAGTCTCACATGTAAACATTACTGGGCCCGCTCAAACAAATCGATGAACAACTGGAGGAAAGTACTACAGTGCTACTTGCTTTTAATATTTTTGTTATTATAAGTGATTGTCCCAGTATTTAATCAAAGTGTTGTCTAGGAAAATGCCGTTTTGTTCTACATAATGCTTTATTTTATCCCTATATCTTCCTGGATGTGTTCTCATCAGTATCTTCATAGCTTAGTATTGAGTTTTTACCTTCTTAACTATATAAATGGAGTTTTAAAATAGAAAAAAAATTTAGTTGATAGAAGATCTGAGTTAAGGCAAATGAACCATTAAAAATATTGATCACTTGACATCCCATTGCTCATCGAATTGCTCCAGCAGGCGCCAGTGACATCCATTTGTCCCTGTCATGTGGTAATGTAGCCCAATGGTGTCTGCTTATTCTAGACACATGAAGAGCCTCAAACCAATCACTCAGGGTCTTGACGAAGAAGTCTGACCATCTCATAGGTGGGCAGCGACGCGATCTTTTGACGTCCCGTAGAGTCCAGTCGGTAATGGCTCTAGTCCAGCGGTCGTCTCCAAATCTCATTATATGTCCAGCCCATCTGATTTTCGACATCTTGGCAAATGAGCAGCATCTCTGACTCTTGGCCATCGGTGGAGGAACTCCAGATTCTTTCTCTCATGTGAGTGAAGCGTGATAATCCAAGCATAGCTCTTTAATTCCTCTTTGGGTGACCTGAATAGAGTTCTCAATCTGTTTTCGTAGGGCCCAGGTCACTGAGGCGTATGTTAATGCAGGAAGAACACTGGAATTGAAGAGATGTGCCTGGAGCTGGAGGTTCTTTGTACTCTTAGCTATACATAACTGTTGCATTTGAAGATGTTTGTCCCATTGAGAGTGAATGAAATGTCAGGAACAAGACCGTTTCTCATAAACGTTGTCTTTGTGAGATTCATCTGGAGTCTGACCTTTCCACACTCATGGTTGATGTCGGTCAGCATTTATGTCGCTTGGCTTATGTTTGGTGTTATAAGAACGATATCATCAGCAAAGCAGAGGTGGTGTAGTTGCTGACCATCTATCTTCACTCCCATTCCTTCCCATTTCAGTTGTTGCATGACGTTCTCTATGGTGGCACTGAAGAGTTTCGGTGAAATGATGTCACCCTTCCGAACCCCTCTCTTGACATTGATGATCCCTTCTTTGTAAAATGGTGAGATCCTGGTAGTTAATCCACAATGCAGCTCATGGAGGATCCTGCTGTATTGACATTGAACACATGTTTGGCTAGGGCTTTGATGACTGCTTCAGTCTCAACAGAATCAAAGGCCTTCTTTAAATCAATGAACATTAGACAGAGCGGCATCTTGAACTCCTGAGAAACTTCAATGAGCTTGGTTATTGTGTGGATATGGTCGATTGTGCTGAATCCTTTGCAGAATCCAGCTTGCTAGCATGGTTGTCCTTCATCTAGTGTTCTGCCAATCCTATTCAGGATGACTCGAGTGAACAGCTTGTAGATGACAGACAATAGACAGATTGGGCAATAGTTGCCAATGTCATGGATGTCTCCCTTCTTGTACAGTAGTACAGTCCTGCTGGTTTTTCACTGGGATGGAAACTTGCATTCAGACAGGTAGTGTGTGTGTGTGAGTGTGTGAAGAGCCAAACCAGTGTATTGATGAATACTGATGGTAGTTCTTCAGGTGTTAGGATCTGACCTTGTCTGGGCTTGGTGCTGTTCACTTCTTTACCGATGAAATGGCATGTCAGATTTCAAAAGGGAGAACTTTGGGAACGAAATATTCGTCCTGTGGAATTTGATACGTGGGCACGTTGATGAGGCTATCGAAGAGATCCGAGTAGAAGTCATGGATAATCTTCTCCATCGCCCTTCTGGAAGATGTGATAAATCTTGGACCTCAGACTCCAGGCTCAATGGATCTGGGATCAGAGATCCTCTCCCTGCTCCCTGCAGCCAGGCAGATGTCCATTACCTCCACTAACTCCACTACCTCCACTACCTGGCCACTGACACACTCCAGGACGCTTTCCATACCGCACGACACATCATAAAACACTTAAAACAAGAATACTGTGCTATATTTGATTGTGTTGAAATATGGGTTGAACCATGGAAGCACCTGCAAGTACTATTAGAGGCTTCCCTAAATGCCTCTATCCCTCTCAGGGAGTCTAGCAAGCTACCAAAAGTGTTCTGACCACAGGGCAGAACCTGGCAAGCTATTCGTGGCGTACTCTATACGCCAAAACCAGTAAATACAATGGGTCTCATTCCCCTGACCTTGAAAGAGTCACCAATATGGCAGCATTAAGGGGGATGAGGAAGGAGAGGCTGATAAAAGCTCAGGGTCGACCTAAGCTGCCACAATGAAGAACGACAAAAATGACTGTCTGTACTTTCAATGCACGTATGCTGGCATCAGATACATCCATCAAGGACTTGATGGTGCAAGCACTAAAGATCAAATACAACATCATTGGTCTGATCGAGGTGAAAAGGCATCAATCACATCATGCCGTTTTCGACACTGGAGAAGAAGTTTCTCAGAACATGTGACAAAAGAGTCGTCGGTGGTGTCAGTGTCCTTGTCAACACGAACTTGGCCATAAACACTGATTTATTCAAATGCCTAACAACCCGAATCGGATGATTACACTTGAATAGATGTGGCTCACTGCTGGCAGTTTCTATCTTTGTTGTCTACGCACCAACATCCAATTATGATGAAGGAGAAATTGAGAAGTTCTACATGGAGCTGGAGCAGTTCTATGAAGAAGACCACACCTTCTACAAGATCATTGTTGGTGATTTTATTGCCAAGATAGGACCAAGAAAATCAGCCAAAGAACTCCACATCAGGACCCATGGCCTAGAATGGAATGAACAGGGTGAGCGACTGTCCGAGTTCATCATGTTGATCAAGACCATCCATGGCAACTCACAATTCCAGAAGGCCGAATCTAAATCTAATTAAAAATATTACCTGAGTGAGCTGGAGCGATAGCACAGTGGGTAAGGTGTTTGCCTTGCATGCAGCCAACATGGCCAGCCCGAGTTCGATTCCTTCGCCCTCTCTTGGAGAGCCCGACAAGCTACCGAAAGTATCTTGCCTACACGGCAAAGCCTGGCAAGCTACTCATGATGTATTCAATATGCCAAACACGGTAACCAGTCTCACAATGTTACTGGACCCGCTTGAGCAAATCGATAAACAAGGGAAGTGACAGGACAATGACAGTGACCTGATTGATATACGTTTTGTTTTGAAAAGTGATTTTATTCATTTTATTGTTGTTCTAAATGTAAGAATAAAGAAGATTTTATAAATAGAACACACATATCATAACACCTAAAATGAGAGAGAGAGAAAGATGAAGGAAGAAGAGAAAAGAGGTGCCTGCCATAGAGACAGGCTGGGGAGAGGTTGGCTTGAAGGGGTGGGAGGGAAACTGAGGGACACTGGTGCTAGGAAATTGCAATGGTGGAGAGATGGGTGTTGGGACATTGTATGACTGAATTGAGATCATGAACAAGTCTGTAATGCTCTATCTCCTGGTGGTTCAATTAAAAAGAAGGAAACACACTTAGTTTTAGGTAGAAAATAAAGCCATTCACCTACAGATTCCATTTTCATAATGAAAAAAAAATCACATCCTTTAATATTTTGCATCAGGGTTCATGAAAACAAAAATGTGAATTGCACACAGTTTCTCTTACATTATATAGAAACATAATTGTTGTAACCTACTTGCCGAGTCAGGAAGCCAGAGTGCTGAAGAGTGGATAGTCTTTTCCTTTGAGTGCCATCACATTGACAGAAGTGATGTGTAAATAATGTGTAAAAAATCACTTGATTATCTGCAGTTATATCACAAAGTATCAACCCCTGTCAACTCCCTCAATTGGCTCACAGCTCCAAACAGCTCGGGAAATAAATCCCATCTATCATAGTCCCATGCGGTCTTCTCATCATTAGGCACCGAGAAGGAATGCACATTATTTTCGCATCAGACCAAGAAGGGCACTTGGATACTGAGAGGTATGGAGGTAAAATAATGGGAAAATATTTAAATTTATTTTAAAACTAAGTTATTTAAAAATCTGCTTGCACACATGCTGTCATGCATATCCCAAGGGCTGTTTGCTTATGCATGCGTATTTTCAGAATTTATTTACAATGTAGTCACAGCTACATTTTTACTGAGTGTGATCCCACTTAGACTAATAAGTCTCAAAATAATTTAAGATTTACCAGTAAAATGAAAGCAGGCCTTCAAGTGCACTTTCGCTTGGGTAGTTGCTAATCTATATTATCTTGAAAACAATTTGGTTCTTGACGCTGGTGTACTATGTCATTTCATACGATGTTAAGTCGTGCTACATTGGAAAAACTGATTATTAATCTCTGGATTTGCGTAGCATGTTCAGTTGGTACTGTTAGCTAATATGTGCAAAAGTTTAGAGATTTTTGAACAAATGCAGTTCCGAATAAATTAATATCCCTACACAATAATTGTTCCACATAGCTTTTAGTCAGTGGATGTGGTTGCTTAGCTGTAAAATCTGTGTCATAGTGGTAAGCTGAGAGTAAGAGTCAATTGTTCCTCCACAGACACCTTGGAACGATTTCTCCAAATTTCATTCCCAGGAATGTACACTGGGTTGATACATAATGATGCTTCTTCCATTAGTCTGCAATAATGTTTTTTTCTTTTTAATTTTCTGCCTCAGCTACATAAATTAGATCCTTGATTTATTGCCTGATTCTGACAAATAGATTATTTATCATTACTCGATAAAATGAAAAATAGCCTAGTCAGCTTTTCCAAATCAAGAAAAAAAAATTTAGCCTTTGCTTATAAAGCTGAGGATGTAAACTCTGAGACTAATAGCTATTTAGTTGCATTATTAATTCTATATATTTTATTTTGAATGTGACGTATTTTCTCTTTTATCCTAAAAGATATGTAAGACTTGGGCACGGGAGGTAGCTTAGGGATCAGGGACTCATGCCCTGAAGGCCCAGGATCCAACCCGAGTTGAATACCTGGCATTCCAGGGCTCTGGCAGCACCACCAGGTGTGGTGTGGTCCTCCTGGTACTACTCTGTACTGCAGCATTGATGTGACTGAGCATCGAACCATTCAATTCTATTCCTCAAAAATAAACGAAAGTGACCCAGAACACTGAGGATTGCTTATTTGGTCCCCTACCTAATTGCATGACCATAAGCAATTTATAAACGTAAAAATATTCACTTACATGTCTTAATATTTGTAGTATATTGATCTTGATAGTCATAGACATTATTCCCTGGTGTTGTACCTATACGGGCAGATCCTGGCAAGCTCCCAGTGGCATATTCGATATGCCAAAAGCAGTAATTATAACAGGTCTCATTCCCCTGACCCTGAAACAGCCTCCATTCGTTGGGAAAGATGAGTAAGGAGAGGCTGCTAAAATGTCAGGGCTGGGAAGAAAAGAGATGTTACTGGTGCCCGCTCGAGTAAGTCAATGAACAATGGGATGACAGTGATACAGTGATTGTACCTCTGGATATACTGTGCTTCTTTACAAAAGAGACACCGCATGTAATGATAATAATTAATAAGTTTACTTTAAGGTTAAGGGATTATCCCAAAGTGATCACATGATTTCTTAAACACAGAAGGGAAATGTTTTGGCAATTTGTTTTCAACAATAGGAAATAGCCTGGCAAGCTACCCGTGATGCATTCAATATGCCAAACACTGTAACAACAAGTCTCACGATGGAGACGTTAATGGACCCGCTCGAGCAAATCGATGAACAATGAGAGGACAGTGCTACAGTGGTACAGTGCTATGTTCTTAGTCTCCATTATGATCTAATAGTCATATTGTTCATGGATAATGTGAACACAAATATTACTTGAAATTTGAAAACTAGTATGTGGTTAGTATATGATACATTAATATATGATTGAGATTGTTAGGAAACCCATAAAATGATCAATAAGACAAGGCATCATAAAAAAAATAATGTAAGTAGGGGCTGGAGTGATAGCACAGTGGGTAGGACATTTGCCTTGCACACGGTCTGACCCAGGTTCGATCCCCAGCATCCCATATGGTCCCCTGAGCACGGCCAGGAGTAGTTCCTGAGTGCATGAACCAGGAGTAACCCCTAAGCATCGCCGGGTGTGGCCCAAAAAGCAAAATAATAATAATAATAATAATGTAAGTATCTGCATTAGCAACAAAAACACATGACCTTGTGAGGTGGTTATAGCAAGAGCTTTATGTGCTGAAACCTAAGTTCTGTCCTCTAACTAATTCCCATCATTATTTCATTTATATTATTTTCACTAGCGTTGCCCTAGTTAAGTGGTTGGAAATAAACAGAAACTGCAGTAGGACATTATGTTAAAGGTATTGAAAGGTAAAACTATAGACAATAAAAAATAAATCTAAATCTATTTGTCAGACAATATCATATTTCACTTTAGTCAAGCAAACCCCAAGCAAGTCGCTTGTTCAGGAGGTTTTCTATGACATCAGTCTGAAAGAAAATGTCTGGATCTTTCTGGGAAGTGCTTCCAGGACCAAGTGATGCTAGGGACTGAGCCTGGCGCCACCACATGCAAAGTCTGCACTCAACCATTTGCTCTATCTTGACAACCCAGTTTTAAGTCATTTTAGGACTGTGTATGGGGAAACAGTACGGACTTATTTTGTGAGGAAGCAGGGAAGGCATTAGAGAAAATTTACCCCAAGATTTCTAATCCAGATTTCTGGGGAAAACTACAATATAAAGAAGAGATTACTTTAACGAAACAACAGAACAAGAAAGGAACTATAAGGACTTGACTGAAATAATATCTGTATTAAGATATATGTGCTACGAATAATAGAAAACATGACTCCACCTTCAAAATAAGTCTATCACCTCAAATAACTGCCCCCAGGGGGGTGGAGACAGTGCACTTTCATGATGGCATTTGCAACTCTAGAGAGCATTTCTGTCACCCATTATGGAGCCCTTGGATAGCATTAAGTTGACTTAACCACGTATGACCCTTAAAAAAAACAATAACTCTGGGGATACTTATTAATTTGCATTACATTCTGATTGGACAAGAAAGAGGATATATTAAGGAGTAACAGAGTCAATGGAATTCTTTGTTGTTTTGGACTTTTATATTGTGTTTGTTTTCATTTAAAAGCATATCATTCATTTATGCTTTGTATAACAAAAAAAGTGTATTTAAAAAGTTTGAAGTTTACTAGTGAAAAGTAGCAATTGATGACACAATGACACAAATAGCAGAGCCTAAATTTATAATTCGTACACTCTGAGCTATCAATATCTATGATTAAACTTGCTGTCAATATGACTATAAATTTGTGATTAAAAATCACACATTTTTTGCAACAATAGGAAATAAAACATCATGTAAAAGAGACAAAGATGTACAAATACACTGAGAAGTTGATTTGTAAAACTTTGGCAGGTGAATAAGTTCACATGGACACATTTAAATCTCTTCAAGAAAAAGTTAATCTCATTAGCTGAGAGGGAAGGAACATGAATTTAAATGTTCATTGAAAGTTTTGATATTTCCTACCTATCCAATTATGTCAAAGTGAGTTATAGGTAATTATATCATTATTTGATAAGAAATATGATAATATGAGAACACAAGTTCAACATAGTAGTACTTGCAAAGCAGCCTAGCATAACCACAGTCTCTGTTTGACTCTAGTTTATTCAGATTATTTTACTGTGATTTTTTTATAACTTAATTGCATGCCAGTTATAAAATCATTAACTCCTACAAATTCAAGGACACATTTTGGTGATACACTGGGAAAGGAAGAGTTTGGAGGCCAAAACATACTTTCAAAGATGAGTCCAGATGGTGATGCTAAGGGGTGAATAATCCAAATATTAGGAAGAAGATGATGCCCCATTTAAAACCATGCCAGAAACAATAAACAGAGAAGTAAACCTCTGTGTTTTGGCTTTCAAAGCATAGTATGTTATAAAGGTATTAATTGAATGACTCTTAGAGGAAAAAAGACATTAGGCGGTGTCTTCAGGCTATGTGTTTGGGGCATGATGAAGTTAATATTAAGTCTGCATAACATACCAATGGTGGTGCAGTGTAGTCTGCAGTTGAAATGCAGTTCTGGAGCTCAGGCAACTATTTTGCAATGAGATATTATTATATATTCAATGATAAAAGTATAGGACAAGTTAATATTGAGTAGGAATGGGAATTTTACATATAGGAGAAAAGAAACTGAATAAGAGAGAATATAGGAGCATCCAGGCAGGGCAGGGCACGATGAAACAATAGCAGATAGAACAACCTTAGATGTTGGCCTACAATGAGCCATAACTGAGCGTTTTTTGGCAACAGAACATTTTAATAAATGTCACTTTTGTTTATTGTCACCACGGTGTCTGTATTTTAGTTTGTTTGTTTGGTTGGTTCTGTTTTGGGACCACGGCAATGCCCAGAGGTTACTCATGGCTCTACACTCAGGAATTATTACTGGCAGGCTCAAGGAACCATTCAGGAACCCAGAACTCGGGTCAGCCCTATGCCAAGCAAGAGCCCAATCCTCTTTACTATGGCTCCAGACCCAATTATTTTCAATCTGTTAAGGAAAAAAATGCTGTACCTCAAAGACACTGAATCATTTACATGAGATTTTCTTTTTTGTCCTATTTTGATTTCTGGGCTACACTCAGCAATGCTCACGGCCTACTCCTCTGCCTCTGGTGGGGCTCAGAGGACCAAATAGAATGCCAGGGACTGAATCCCAGTTGGCTACATACAAGGCTAATGCCCTTCCAACTGTACCTGCTCTCCGACCCCGACATGAGATCTTCTATATACATACCAGCTCCATAGCAGAGACCCCAGGCAGTCTGCATTTCAAGGCACAACACTCCCACTGCATCAGAGATAACTTCAGACCCAAACAACCTTCCAGGTCATTTATGTAACAGCGACTTGGGGATTCAGAGGCAGCTGGGTGGAAAGGAATTTATGAGTGAGTTTTCTGTGGCGGGTTTTCTCAATTCCGTCTCCTAAGTCTATTAAGGAGATGGTTATCCTTTTTGCTTTCTTGGTTTTCCTAATCATCTAGAAAGTCCCTGCTCTATTTCCTCTTACTCTTTGTTATACGACTTCTGCTGTTTCTCTCTCCCAGCAGAAGCTGAAAGAAAAAAAAAAAAGAAAAATCTCCATTATATTACGGGTCTGCTCATCAGGAGTACAAATTCCCGTGACTCTCTGTTTCTAATCAGCAGGAAGTAATTTTCCATCCTCACCTGACTGATTCTCCAAGTTGGCTCTGGAGCTGAATTCTATCCAATCCCTCCCTCCAGGTACTCAGCTTCAATTTCCAGTCAGTGCTAAAGATCATTCGTTAAACATTTCACCACTGACTCACTAACTTATTTCTCCTTATCCTCAACCTTACCTCAAACTCACCTAAACTCTTATCCCTAATTAGAACAAATTTCAGTTCCAGTAGCAGTGCACTGTAGTGCTACATTGCACTGTCCTCTAGTTGTTCATCAATTTGCTGAAGCAGGTACCATTAATGTCTCCATTGTGAGACTTGTTGTTACTTTTTTTGGCATATCAAATACACCCTGGGGAGCTTGTCAGGCACTGCCTTGTGGGTGGGTTACTCTGGGTAGCTTGCCTGGCTCTCCGAGAGGGACAAAGAAATTGAACCCGGGTCAACCACATGCAAAGCAAACACCCTACCTGCTGTGCTATCATTCCAGCCCCTAATTTGAACAAATTAAGGCAACAAGAAGCATCTTGGCATCTTTTAAAATTTATCTTGTGTTGGACTAGATTAGCAAGCCCTGGTAAAGCCATAAAATTCACCACTATCACTATTTGCCTCTTCTTTCTTCACTTTCTCCTCCTCCTTCTCTTCCTCCCCATTATCGTCACTGCTGCTGTATGTTGTGTAGAAACACATGAAAAACTCTGAAGTAGTGAGCTGCATCCCCCAAACATTCCATCTACACCCATTTTGGCTTGTTCTACCGGAAAAGCTCACGACACATCCAAGCATAAAATCTACTTGAGTATGAAGGGCAGAGTAATAGTACAGTGGGTAGGGTGCTTACCTTGCTAGCTGGCCCAGATTCCATACTTGGCAGTCTACCCCATATGGTCCCCAATCACTGAAAAAACAGACCCTGGACACTGCTGAGTATGGCCAAAGAATAATTTTTTTTAAAAAAGGATGAATATACATTAGTGTGTAAAGTAACAGAGTTGTAGTTCTCTTAAAAAAGAAAAACTTGGGAGGAACAACCATTCTGTTTAAACATCAGTGACACTCAGATCAGCTTTACAATTGTTTTACTAGTCCTCTTACTCTTTTGACCTTGAATCTCAATTAATGTGTTAAACTAAAACATAACCTCTTCATTCAAATAAAGAAGTGTTCAACTTCTAGTGGCAGACACCAGAGAAAAAAAGGGAGTGGGCTAATGGCAACGGGACATATCTTGTTTAGACCGCGCACCTGGAACTAGAAAATGTGTCTTGGAACAGTTGCAGAGAGTGAGTCTGTGCCACCCATCACCTTGTCAGTGCTCTGACAGGAAAGCTGACGTTTAAAGGTGAGTTCCAACTGTTTCCTTAATTTATAGTGGAAGAATTCTGCAGCCACCTGTCGAAGGGAAGCAACCATGCATGTTTATTGGTCCCCACGCACTTATGTCACCTGTCTTGTTAGACCTCTCGTACCAATCAGCACTTTTGTAGAATTTAAGTACTTTTAATCACCTAATCTTCCTTTTCCCAGTCTTTGAGTCAGATCATTTCTACCTATATTTAAAGGGGGAAACAAACAAACAACCCTTTATTATTGAAAGTCCAAAATATCTGTCCTGGCTAACGTTCAAGTTCTTACCCTATGCAAAAATTTTTACTTCGAGGGCTTTAAAAATATTCAATAATAAAGAATCTTTTGTAGGACTTTCACAGCATCTTATCCAACTTAACAACTTTTCTCTGAACACGTTTGAGGACATGGGTTTGCATAGCACAGCACTTCCTACCACAAATTATTTATCAGATATCTTTCTTCTGGGTTCATTCATTGTTATTATGTCAGCCACTAGCTGCCCAATAAGGTCTAATAAGACATGACTCAGTGAAGGCCCATATTTAAACATTAGGAAATAAACTCCTCAGGGTTATTTGAAAATAAATGTAAATTTCATAGACAAGAGCCTGGCATTCAGTAAGAACTAAAATACTTTCTTTCTTTTCTTAATCTGCAATGTTTTCTTTCATTCACAAAGGATTAATAACTCTCAGGTTAGATGCTAAAAGAACTAGAAGATAGTAATATCATTCAGTTCCTTATAGGTCAAATAGTCAACTTTCATTTCATATTGTCTTTTCTTTCTCTCCAGTAGTGGGATAGCTTGCTAGTCTTTTATTTTAAACATTCACATCTGGGTTTAAGGTATGAGTGTTCCTGAAAAATAAACAGCTCTCAATATGCTCCTTAGAGATATTGTGGTAGAAATTTGATGTCACTGATATGAATCAAATATTGCAATTAAGACACTCACATTTATTTATCCATCTTACCTACTTTTGGTTTGTGGGCTACCTGAGGAGAATCTCGGGGCTTACTCCTTGCTCTGTGCTCAGGGATCACTCCTGGTAGGCTTAAGGGTCTATATGGGATGGTGGGGACCTAACCTAGGTTTTCTGTGTGTATATATGACAAGAACCCAATCTGTGGTACTATTGTTCTGTTTTACCACCGACATATTTTGAAAGATATACTTTTTATCTCTAAACAGTAGGTCTCAACACTGGACTTAAAATAGTTAATAATAAGCCACGCATTGTAAGCTGGCACTGACTGTCAAGCATTGTTCATTGAGAGAGAACAGATAGTTTAGCATAATTCTCAAGGGCCCTTGAAGTTTCAGAATGACAAATGAGCATTGACTTCCACTTTCAAGTCCGAGGCTGCTTATAAACAAGTGAAGAAGCTTGTCCTGTGAAGCTCTACAGTCAGCTGTTGACTTCTATAACGATGGCAGCATCTTTTCATATATGGTGATTTGACTGCACTAAAAAATTGTCCTTAGACTAGAATTACTTTAAAATGCCCTTAGTTACAGGATATTGTGTTTGTTCACTAGCACTCACTTTGCACTTTGGTGAAAATCGAATAACTTCCTTATTTGGAGCGCACAGACCAATATCTACTAGTTAAAATCTTTTCTTCTTTTTCTTTTCTTTTTCTTTTGTTGGTTTTGGGGTCACACCCAGTGGCGCTCAAGGCTTACTCTTGGTTCTGCACACAGGGATCATTCTTGATCTGCTCTGTGGACCATGAGGCATGCCTGGGATCAAACCCGGGGTTGGCCACATACAAGGCAGCAAACACTTCTTCTAGAGCTCCTTCCTCTTTCTTAGGTATCAGACAGTGTCTAGACTTAGGGTCTTGCTCTAATTAGACAATGTTTTCAGTGGATGTTTGTACTTTCTTAATTTTTTATCTAGATTACTCACCTGATTTCAATACTGCTGTATCTTTGAGAATGGGAGAAATGAGAATCCTGAGGAAAGGGGAGGAGATCTGGATTGTAATTAGGCAGAAGAGTCAAAACTCTTACCATTTCTTGAACATACAGCATTTCTTGATTAAGCAAGCTCTGTTATGTGGGCACAGCTGTGGTTTTTATCAACACTAAAAATAGTAACATCTAGGTCACAAGTCACTCATCACAGATCAACACAAGATACTACAATCAAGAAAACAAATAGAAATGTTGGGACAATTGCGGAAAAGTTATAGAGATAGAAAAAAAATGAGCACATATTATTGGGAAATGGAGCTGAGAGTTTGTTGCCACAAACTTTAAATTTGTAAAATTCATGATATTGGGAAGAACAGTAGGCAAGTATAGGATAATGAGTATGCCTCTGTCATGTTTTATTCAAGAAGCACGACATGTCTCAGCCCCCTGTTTGTTTTGCTATTTGCTTAGCTACTTCTTCTTTTAAAAAAAGAAAAAAAAATAGAATGCTGCATACAAGAAAACATCAAATAAAGGAGATAATGAGTTATGCTTTCTGGGAAATATAGGGAGAAATATATATTAATTCTGCATACTTATTTAAGATAGCTCCATTCCTCATCTAAAACATCCTTAACTTTTTGTGGTGTAACTTTATCTTCTAATATTGAACGCATTCATGGGAAGATTGGAGAACAGACAGAAGTTGAGGGTCATCAGCCATACTTCTTTCGAAGACTGCATGTCTTTCGTCCATGATATTTAACATTATGAAAGCTTGGAGAGAAGAATATTTATATATCCAAGTGAGACAACTTTCTACTAAGGTTTCAAAATAATACACGGTAGCACTGCACTGTCCTCCCATTGTTCATCGATTTGCTCCAGCGGGCCCAGTAACATCCCCATTGTGAGATTTGTCAAAAAATAAAAAACATATAATATTTTCAATTTATATAGAATCTCAGTTCATTCTTTCTGCAGAAATTGTGGATACTTTAGCAGAAGTCAGAGACATTGGTTAGCATTTAAAGCCTTGGAGAGCTAATCCTTTGTTACTCTATGGTGACAATATTCCAATTGCTGGAGCTACTGCTACTGATTGTTAGTTAAGTGATATATATAGACAGAAGAATCTAAATTATTTGCAGGTTAATTGGTTGACTTTTATACCTACACCAGCTCACATAGCCTCAGTTTCTCATCTACAAATTGAGATAAATTATACATGCCTATCAAACGTTATAAATCTTAAGTTTGTTTACATTGATATAATATGTTTGGAGATCTTTACATTACATTTCTTTTTAAAAGTTATCTTCTGTTATAATAATAAATAATTTTCTACCAGAGAAAAAATTAATTTGCCTGATAAAGTATAGTGGTGAGTAGTAAATGACATTTTGGACTGATTCTAATTGCTATTTAAATTGCATATATTATCTTTAGCAGATTACTTCTAAGAGTTCAGACTCATGCATAAACTAATGGGCATGATATCATAAAAGGAAAACTAGTACAAAAAAGTTTTTAACAATTTATTCATTAAAATAAAACAAAAAAAAAGTAAATTTTATCTTTAAACAATTGATTCTCCAGCAAAAATGAACCAAAGCCAGAAAGAAATTACAAAGGTTGAGGGTGAAAAAATAAATCCAAATTTAATTGTTAGTTCTTTTCTAGGGACTGTGCTTCCCCATCTATATATTTTTAAATGCAACTTAGGATTTTTATCTATTAATCTTTATTTTTTAAATTTATCTATTTTTTCTGTTGGGTTGGAGCAATAGCACAGCAGTTAGGGTGTTTGCCTTGCAAGCAGCTGACTGGGGTTCAACTCCTCTGTCCTTCTCGGAGAGCCTGGCAAGCTACCGAGAGTATCCTGACCTCACAGCAAAGCCTGTCAAGCTACCTGTGATATAGTCAATATGCCAAATACAGTAACAACAAGTCTCACAATGATGTTACTGGTACCTGCTCGAGCAAATTGATGAACAATGGGAGGACAGTGCTACAATACTACAGTGCTATCTATTTTTTTGTTAAAAGAAACTAATATTTATTCCATCTAATTAGTTATTTAAAAGATCCCAATTATAAGATAGTACTGATACATAAGAGTTGGATGCATAAATTCTGTGTAGGTATCTATATTTCACTTATTCTATCCAAAACTCTTCCACAAGCCTGGTTGATCACCAAGACATCAACATTTCCTCTGATGACAGTTTAATCACTGCAGTCATTTTTTTAATGTAAGAGCCTAGTTTATGTAGGGTGGCATAATATCATAGGACAAAGAGATATGTATTTCTTCATTATGGAACTTGAAATGCAAGAAAGGGAATCAAAAAAGCATCAATAGCAAAAATGCTGTCAAACAGAAGGAACAGTCAATTAGAAATATATTATTTACAGGTCACTCTCTGATCTAGTCCAAAAACAGCCAGGAAGCCAGTGATTGGTAAAGAGGAATCAGGGAAGAGAAATCAGAGTTAGCAGAGGGGTGAATGCACTTCATCTAGGGCAATGGATGTCAGACAAACACTTTGGCCTCTGATTTCAGTGAGAAATCATGGCAGTGTTGGAGGGATAAGAGTGACATTACTTATCATTTGTTTGAAGAGAAGATTTTAGGCTGTTAGAAGTGAATGATATAACCTGGAAAACTCTTGCCATTAACCCATTTGAGAAGTAATAGGCTCAGAATATATATATATATATATATAATATGGATGATATATATTATATAAAATAGATTTATTATATGTAAGCATATATCATACAAATATATTTTACATATTTTTATGTTTTTAATTATATAAATATATTTATTATATGTAATATATTTTGGAGTTCAAGGTGATAGAATTTTTAATGAGCTGGTCATAGGTTGAGATGCAAAAGAGAATCATAAAGAATTCCAAAATATGTGGAATGTGGAGAATCTTACCAGAAAATAGAAATTGCAATCAGCTGAGATGAGTTACATTACAGACAGATCAAGTTTAAAGCATTAGGTGTTCAGATTAAAAATGTTCAAATCTGAGATGTATGATAAACTTGTACCAGGAGAAATCAAATTGGCGGCTGGATACATATGAGTCTGGTATAGAAATAAGTGTTGGGTGGCAAAAATTGGATGCTCTGTACTATATTGGTGGCGGACAAGATTACAAAGAAGAGAAGAACCACAAAAGACAGATCCTGAGCACAGAATTAGAATCCTGGAAGCAAAGGAAGAGCCAGAAAATGGGGGGGTGGGGAGAGGAGGAGGATGAGGAGGAGGAGAAGGAGGAGGAGGAGGAGGAGCGAATAGAAGAGAAGGGACACCTTGTTCCGAAAAGAGAAACAAGGAGAGTGGCCAAAAGTTGCTCTGGCTGTGTTGTGTGTGGGCTTTGTGGGGTCTAGTTTGGGGAGTCTGGAGCCCGGGATTGCAACAGCCTGATTTGAGCGTGCTTGGAAAGGACTGAAAGAAGAAACTCAAGATATTCTTTCAGAGAATTTTCCTGGAAAGCAGAATAGATAAACAAGAACCTCGAGGAAAACCAGTCTCCGTCACAGACAGGCTCAATAAAAGTAGAAAGCTCTTGGTTTCTCATTTTTTTGATTAGACAATTTCATGTATCTATTTGATTAATAGAAAATGCACAGCTGTTTCACCTCATTATTTTAAAAAAATCATATAGCTATAGAATTCACTTAAATTATTAATGTGCTATGATTTCATGGTCATAGTTCTAGTACCAAACTGTGGAGTTTTTTTTTTTTATTTATTTGGTTAGTTTGGGACATACAAATGGTTCTCAGGACTGACTGCTGGCTCTGTGCTCAGGGATCACTTCTGCATGGCTTGGGGGACCATATGTGCTGCAGGTTATTGAACGCTGACCAGCTATACACAAGATAAACATTTGACCTGATGTACTATCTCTCCAGTCCCAAGTTCAAAATTGTGGAATGTTATACAAAAGTGCATAGAGTATATATTTTATGTTTGGAAAAACACCTGCTATAGTACATATGGCCTTATTATTTTATTTATTTATTTTTTATTTATTTATTGAATCACTGTGAGAACAGTCACAAAGTCTTTCAGTTCAAGTCTCATACAATGGTCAAACACCCATCCCTTCACCAGTGCACATTTTCCACCACCAAGAACCCCAGTAAATCATCCCTCCCACCCACCCCCTGTGTGTGGCAGATTTCCACTTTACTCTCTCTCTCTCTCTCTACGTTTGTCACATTCAATATTACAACAAAAGACCCAACATTGTTATTTGGAATTTTCCCCAATATTCAGACCTGCCACAAAGACATCATTAGATAATTTGTTTTCTATTGCTGATTATGAAGAGCATATGATGTCGTCTGGCCACAATAGTGGCCACGTAAATTTGGATTTTACTAAACCTAGAGGGATTACTGCCCTCTAAGCACCTGGGTTCCGAGATTGGTATGTGGGCCTCTGGGTTCATGGTTGGTCAGAAGCCAGAGGAGGCATTTGAGGGTGGCAACCTGGAGCATTGTCAAGGAGGGGAGCAGGGCCAATTCCACCCACATCCCTTGAAGCCCCATATGCCTCGTAAATGCAGTCTCATACCTGGTTGTTCATTGGGCTCTATAAGATGCAGCCACCATGCCACCGCCACAAAGGGGGGACAGGCAGAGGGACAGACACCCTTCCCCTCCCAGGGTGGCATAGCACCATAGTTAAATACACAGTCCAGATGCATTTCGGTTGGGCATTATATTTTGCTCAGATTTTCCCATCACCATTCAAGCATGTTTTTTAGGGACACATGCTAGATCATTTACTTTTCATTGATCACTTTGCATACCAGGAATTGTCACACGGCTGCATAAGCAGCGGCATGGTTTGGAAAATAGTCCTGGTACCCGCATGCTAGAGCCATGCTTGTAAAAACTCATGGTCACTGGGATTCCATCTGGAGAAGGCGAGGAGATGGCACCTACTCCATCTGGGTCCTCCCAGTGATATCGGCTCTGGATGGGGCCCGGAGAATTCTCTGGGAGTTGTGGTGCCCTCCAGCCATGGCCTGATTATTTTGATGAACATATTTCTATACTTCTCTTGGCTTCAAATTTTATTAATAAAATGTGGTGTTAATTTTTTAATCAACTGCTAAAATAGTCATATAGGCATAAAAGAAGAATGTATATTAGCTTCCTTTGGAAAAAAATACGGCATTGAGGTATTAGCTGTTGTTAAACACTTCAATTTAGGGTAAAGGAAAAGAATCCAACTTCATGGGATTTCGATCTGATTAGAAAGCAATCCCAACACTTTGCATGATCAACACCAAGAAACAATGAACTGGAGGCAGGGTCCAGCTCAGAAGCTTTCAGATAATTCTAAGCACATAGCACATAATACTCCTAGAGAGAGTTTACAAGTCCCCTTATCCTTTCTGAAAAGAACCCCCAAACTCTTTTTAGGAGCTAAAAAGCCAGACTTTTTCTATCGAAAAAAATGCTTAGAGAACCTTTGATTTCACTAATGATAGCTTTTTATTTATGCTGGCAAGGAATTTTAGGGTCTTGCTGGAAACTATGTCCGAGAAACTGACTAAAGGGCACTTTTCTATTACACAAATGGAACCGGCTGGGTTGCTTGAGGGAGATAAGCAAGTGGTAACACAGTTCATGGTGCCCAGTTATAGTATGAGCTGCTGAGAGGAGGAACAGTGGCCTTTGCAGCTGACAGCAAGCTGGGCACACGAGGTTAGCATCAGAGGTCTGTGCCCGAACACCTGCAGGGTGTGACATAACTATTTAAAAGAACCTTTGTCAATATCCCACATGCCAAGAAAAACCACATATTCCTTTCTATTTAGCAATAACTAATTGGAGGGGTGTGTTTTAATTTTTCTTCTGGCCAGAGAACAGCTGGCTCCAACAGTGTCTATTGAAGGTGTCACGGGGATTAGTGAACAGAAAAGCCCAGTATTGAAAAGATCTGATGCAATTTATCCACAATACACACTGGACAGGGCAAGGGTGTTTCATCTTCTTAAAGACAAAATCATCTGTCACACTGTCCAATATATTGATTTTGCTTTCATTTAGCTAAAGTTTACAGTGTGCCTCTAAAAAATAATGCCCAGCATTGTAAAGTGCTTTTAGAAAATTCAAATGATCATTTATGAATATGAAACATGGTGTTTTGTTCTGATAGTTCTCCTCCAAAGAATAACTATTTCAAAGTCTTTTTAGCTAGATGAATTCAGGGTAGAAAAGATAATATAATACTTGCTGTGTATGAAATCCAGGGGGCGTGTGGGATAGAGAGACATTCCACAACCAATGGTAGTAAGGCTTCAGCTGTACTAGAAGGATCTAGCCACTGAAAGAACGTTCTGAGTGTCGTGCATATACCTGCAAATGTGGCTGTTTCTCTTTTATGGACACATCATTATCTCGATTCCCCACTGCTCTTCCATGAGAGATGTAAGAAACATTTCAATCTCAGTATTATATTTTCATAGTTTTCCTTCATAAAAGAAAAGCTGGTGTGTCATACGCTTTTTCTTGTGCTTGTGTTGTGTAGCTGACAAAGCCGCCAGGACTGTCTTTGGTTTGAGTCTTATCAAGTTGATGCAAGGAATCAAGACGGACTCACCATGAGCCTGGTGCTTCCTTCCATCAAGGGCGTTGCAGGGTTCTTGCCCCTTGCCTAATTGGCCCCATTAGGGCGGTCACAGTAGCTGTGTCAATTGAGAGTAGTTAGTGGTTTAATATCATCTGGACAGTGTTTGTGGTTCAAGATAATTTAGTATTTTATTTCAGGGAGATGGTTTACAAGCATTGCATGTGAAAGTCATGATCTTAGCACAATGAAGTATAATCTTTTACTAGAAAATATGACACCACTGCACTTTTGGAGCATGTTGTCTGGTAGCAAGACAGGAAACTGCAAAATCAGTTATGACAGAAGTACCAAAAAGGAGTAAGGATTTTTCAAATTTGTATTTTTGTTGTTTTCTTTTGAAAAGAAAGAGGCCCTACCTGCTGCACCCAGGGCTAACTCCTGGCTCTGCCTTCTGAGATCATTCCTGGAGCAGTCAGAGGACCTATACGGGGTGCTAGGGATCAAACTCAGATTGGCTATATGCATGGGAAGTATCCAACCCACTCTGCTATCTCTCTGGTCATCTGCCCAGGAAGGCTGGAGAGACACACAGTGGGAGGGGCTGTGCTCAGGGCCCACTTCTGTTCTGTGCCTAGGGGTGATTCCTGGTGGGGCTCAAGTGACCATATGAGCTACCAACGATCAAGTCTGGGTCAGCTGTGTGCAATGCAAGCACCCTATCTGGTGAACTATTGTTTTGGGGCCTCTGACTGATTTTATATAACAAAATGAAGGTTATTAAAATAAGATGTACACACCGAAATTATATTATTCAATAGATTTTGGTACATAGACATACTTACAAAAAGTATCAGCGAAATTGGGAGTGAAGAGACAATTTAGGAGCTAAAGTTCTTACTCACCTTGCATAATACCAATCCTGATTTGAACTATGGCACTGCATGTGTTCCCCTGAGTACCACTGGAGGGACTCTCAGAGCTCAGAGAGAGAAATAGCCCCTGAGCATGACTATGTGTGGTCCAAAGAGAAAAAAATTAAATAAAATTATAATAGACATATTCTTGGTGCCCCCCCACCCCAACACACACACACTTACACACACACAAGAGTTTCTTCATCTCTTTCTGTCATCTTTCCCTACTATTACCCTTTGTGCCTCTACTTTATGACAATCAGAAGAGATACATTTTCTGAAGCTATATTAAATTGCATTTTCTACAATTACCAATTACTTTTTCACTTTTAATTGACACAATGCACTAGGTATTCTAATTTTGATCTGGTGTCTATTCTTTCATAATAATTACTTTGGGATTATTTGTGTTGAAGAAAATTATTTGGGTTGAACAAAATTTGAATTCTGGAGAAGAATTTTTCTGTAGAAATAAGCAATGCTTTAATTATATCTATATTTGTTTGTGGCCATTAGAACATTAGAATCATTATGGGATTTCGTTCATTACAAATACAATCACACTGAACATTTATGTACCGTTCATTTTATGAGAATTTTCTTGTACTTCTGTTTTGTAAAATTCCTTCTATAGTAAAGTAAGTAAAGTAAAGGCGACGTTAAGGGCCTTTCCTTCTATGGTAGTGTTTTTTAATTTTCTTATACTTTCATTTTTTTCTGGGTCTGATGTATTTAGAAACTCTAACATTTAGATGTTAAATGGTTAGGGTTTTTTAATATTGCTGAATCATCCCAATTTTTTATCTCTGATAAAATGTTTGCAGTGAAATATACTTTTATAGATGATTGTATTATAGTGCAAGATAGTAATGCATTATTATTGATAATAAATGACCACAGGGTTAGTGACATGATACAATAGCCAATTATTTTCTTGCTACATTATTTAGTTAAGACTTACCTGGGTTCAAAGTTTCTGAGAACAATTTCTCCTCTGGAGTCTTGATCCTAAATACACCATGCCGAAATGCATTCAGATTGTTGGAAGAGTTTGTTTCACTGCAGCTCGGTGATAGAAGTTTCTGGTGCTTTGCTCATTTCCAGCCAGCCAACAGCACTAAGTCCAAAAGGATGATGTACCATCGGATATAGTTCCTTGGCTTTCAGATCTCTTCACTTTGTTTTAAGCTGGTTCAAGCCCTCCAGGAGAGTGGCTTTCCTCAGGAAGGGTCTAATATTTCCATTGAACCACTTAGAGTGATCACCCTTTTGATTACCTCAAAATTAACTGAATAACGTTGATTAATTATTTCTGCAAAATTACCTTATATCTTAGGTAAGGAAAGTTGCATGTCCTGCCTATGCTCAATAAGCAGAAATTATACAGTATGCAAATACTCAGGATTGTGGACAATGAGGCAATTTGATTTGTGTTATTGACATCTCAGGTTCCATTTTTTGGTGTTCCCATTATTTTACATTAAAAGACCTTTGAGTGTTGGCTCTGGAGCCATGGTACAGCAGACAGGGTGCTTGCCTAGCATACTACAGACCCAGGTTCGATCCCTGGCATACCCTAAGGTCTCCCAAGAGTGATCCCTGAGCGAGAGTCAAGAATAAGCCTTGAGCATTGATTTGTCTGGCAAAAAATAAAACAAAACAAACAAAAAAACTGCAAAAAATGTGTATTGAAGTTTTCAATGTTGATTCTGTCTGTCATAGTTTAAAGATTTGCATATAGGCAGGTTTTATTTTACCATCGGTCAGGTGTTTTCTTATTTTTAATTTGTGCATCTTGGCTATTTCATTTAATCTAACTGTTGATAAAGAGGGATTGAAAAAAATTGTCTTTAATTCCTCACCCTACAGTGCTCAGGATCTACTTCAGTGGTATCAAGGATAGAATCTGGGTCTCCTGCATTCAAGTATGCATTTGGCCTATGGAACTCTCTCAGTCTCAGGAAAGGTGGATTTAAGTCTACTATTTACTGTTTTATTTATAAATCTTATTTACCTTATTTATGTTTTATTCATCTATCAAAAGCTGTTGTTTTTGTCTCGAGTTTTTAGTTCTATAAATAGTCATTTATTTCCTGTTTTTATAAACTTATAGCATACATTTATGAATTTTATCATAAACTTTGTATATCTTCACATAACAATATTCCACTTTACATAAATATAATATCCTTACAAGAGTGGAGACAGCACAGTTGTCCTGGGGTGAGGTGTTTACCTTGCATGTAGCCAACCTTGTTTTGACCCTGGCACTGCATATGACCCCTGACAATCATTTTGAGTCACTCCTGAGCACAGACTCAGTAATAGCACCTGAGCACTGTCTACCCACAACTTTCATCTCCACCCCACACACAATCGCAAACAAAACATTCTTAAAACAGTGTATTTCCAGTTCCTGTCTTTTAGATTTTTGGGTTTTTATTTTTACATCACACTTAGTGGTGCTCAGGGATGACTCTTGGAAGTTTTGGGAGACCATAGGTTGGGATGGGCATCAAATCCAGGTTGATCACATGAATACAAACACTTCGCTGAAGTACTACCTATCTAGCCCACTAGCATTTTTATCACTTTGTACATTTAACTTGTATATATTTTATAAACTGCATATTATATCTGACATTTTCTCTTCTACTCAATGGTACATCTTTAACTTGATTATAGGGAAGCAATCGAACCTGGCTTTTCAACTTTTTAAAACAGATGAAATGTTTGCTTCATCTTCATTTGTAAATGATAATTTTGCTTTCTTCAGTCAATAAAGAATGTGCTCTTTTGATAGATTCATGCAGTTTCCTCCCATTCTCGCCTATGCAGTGTCCATTGAGAAGTCCATGTCCTGGTTTTGTTCCCTTAAAAAGAATATCTACTCCAAGTGGATGAGACTGCTTTTAAGGTCTTTTTTGGTGGTTTTTAGCCTGTGGGTTATAGACTTCCCTATTTTGTTTATGTGGTTGAGGCGCAAAGGGCATTTTAGACACGTGGGGCTGTGTATAGTAGTTGTCATGTGCTGTGTCCTGCTGTTGGGTTGGCAGGAGTGAGGGTCAGTGAGAAAGACTTAATCACAGGAGCCCTGGAGAAGCCCCGCTGCCTACAGAGAGAAGACATGGAGAGCTGTTGGCTGTAACAGGGGCCTTTAGTTCCCCCGGGGTCAACAGATCAAACTCTCAGAGTTAGTACCAGGAGACGCTCTGAAAGCGCCAGCCCTTAGAGAAGGCAGGTGTCAGCCCTTCCTAAGGGAATGGATAAAGCCCTGCTTGCGCCAGATGCCACAGGAGACATTCTTTAGGTAGAATAAAGCGCAAAACAAAAAACTTCCCCCACCTGGGACCACCTCAGAACAAAAGATTTCCAAACAGAGATTGGGCCCGGTAAAGGAAAAAAGGATACTGACTCAAAAGGAGAGAGATAACAAAAGGGAATGCCCTGCCACAGAGGTAGAGTAGGATGGCGGGGGGGGGGGGGGGGGGGGGTGGAAAATGGGCACTGGTGGAGGGATTGGTATTTGATCATTGTATAATTGAAACCCAAGCACAAAAATTTGTAAGTCTACAACTGCACCTCATGGTGTTTCACCAATAAAAATTTAAGGAAAAAAAAAAGGATCCTGACGCACAGGTGAATTGTTCAGGCTCAAGTACACTCTATCAAGTCGAGCAAGCTAGCTGTTGGGATGGCTGGTCAATTAGGCCCAGTTCTCATGGAATTTAAAATTGTTCATTATGTCCTCGCTGGGGCCCGTTGGAGGGGAGCAGGTTGAGTTTTCCTCCTTACCCCGACCAGGGCTCCAACAGTCGAAGACCTCCAGAACCAGCCACCACCATGCTGAGACCACTCTCCACATGCTTGAAGGTACTGACAGAGGAACAAAGGCATGCGGGTCCCGGGGCTGAGATCTCCAAGCCTGCTCAGATCAGGGCTGAGCATCCTCCACCCAGATCCTCCAAATTCCAGTAGGCAGGGGTCACACCCACCAACTGGCCCCCTGGCACCGTGTAATCCCATCAAAGGCCAAGACTCAGATACTATAAAACCCAGCTCCCGGAAGCACAAATGCGGCCGCGGGACATCTTATTATCTCATTCCCACTTTGCACAAACTGCCAGGCTACTGAATGTAACCTGCCCACACGGCAGAGTCTGGCAAACTCCCCGTGGTGTACCCAATATGCCAAATACCAGTAACAATGAAGGGTCTCATTCTCCCTACCCTGAAAGAGCCTTGAATATGGCACTTTTTTAAAAAATCTCAGGACTAGGATGAAGGAGACATTACTGGGGCCTGCTCGAGGCAATCGATGAACAACAGGATTGTCGTGATCGTGATCATTTTTAAATACTGTTGCATGCTCTTTATCAGAAACTCTGGTGATACACAGCAAGCCCCTGTGGGTTTCTTACGTCTTACTGATATAGAGGGAAAAATACTGTTTTTATACTTTTTTTGTTTTGTTTTAATTGGATTGGTTCTTAGTCTTTAAATTCAGTACTTGTTTTCACATAGCCCATTTAATATGAGATTTTTTCCTCTCTTGGACTTTTGGACTTTTAACTGTTAGAGGTTTGATTTTTGGTCTTTTATATTTTAAAGCTGTCTTTACTTAAACATACTCCTTTTCTCTACCTTCCTGAACACAAAGGATACAGTTATAACTTTTCCCATCCTTCGGATTCTCTACCATCTGTGCAATTTCAAACTATTTCTAGTTCATTGAATTTTCTGCTCATTATGTCATATTTCTGCCTTCCTTATATGGCCAGTAATTTTAGATTGACTGTCATCCGATGCATATTTTACCTTTTGGAAGGTATTTAATTTTATAGTCGCAAAATTTTTGAACATTCTTGAATTTTTTTATTTGTTTTGTTTTCTGGGCAAAGCTATCTTCCTTGGAAAGTTTGATCTTTTCAAATACTGTTTTGAGGCTTTACTAGTGGAAACAAAGCCGCTTTGAGTCCAGGACTAATTTGACTCAACCGGAGAAGAATCTTTGTAAGAA
Source organism: Sorex fumeus (assembly GCF_029834395.1). NCBI lineage: Eukaryota > Metazoa > Chordata > Mammalia > Eulipotyphla > Soricidae > Sorex > Sorex fumeus. The sequence continues at coordinate 1,621,160 of NW_026606149.1, read as the reverse complement.
TTCTACGTGAAGCCCTGTGGATAATGAAATGTTTCCACTTTGGCTGGTGAAGGCATGCACCTTGCTTCACCCTATTGATCCTGGGAATTGCTCTCTGTTTCTTTCACTGATCTATTTTTTTTGGCCTCAAGAGTTTTCTTAGACTCCTTTGTTGATGAGTAGTCAGCTGAAAACTATAAGCAGACCCTCTGCCTTTTTTAACGTTTCTCTCCACACTTCTCTATTCCCACAAGTACCGTACTCTGTGGATTATATGTCCTCAAACCCTTCTGGGTGATTCAGAGGTCCAATACATATGTTTTCAGACTCTCTGCCCACTTATGTCAGGCTCATAACACGATTCTGTGATTCCTGCCAGCCATCATAATGCTCAACTCACATTTCTTCTCTCTCAAGAAACTCTTTTCTGCCTTGTCTGATGTCTAATGTATTTTTTTAAAAAAATCATTGTTTGATATATTTTGTGCTATTTTTATTAGCGTTAGATGGGAGGATAAATCCAATATCTAGTATTCTACCTTGGGTTAAATAATCCCCCTATTTCTATTTAAAGTGCTATGTCTTCATTGCTTTTCTCTGAAACCCAGAAATAGATTTAAATATGGCTTCGAGTATTTTTGAATTACACAAGTTTTATGAAAGTTGAGGTAATGTTTTCAGAGTTGCTCAATTTTTGCTTCATATTACTTTATAAATTCTAATAGACTATATATGCAAACTTGGTGAACATATTTTAGATTTTGCATATATTTTATCTGCATTCAAATGCAGAATTTTTTTTAATGACAGATTCATTTAGGTCAGATATTTATATATACACATGTATATGTTTAGTCTGGGGCCCCTATCCAATGATGCTTAGATATTATTCTGCAGGGCTCATGGGACCATATTCGGTGCCAAGGATTTAACTGGGTCAGTGGCATGTAAGGCAAACACCCTGCCTAATATATTATGTCTCCAGCCCAGAACTTGTTTCTGATTTATATATATTTATTATTATCGTGTGTGTGTGTTGAGTTATGAGTATTGTGCTGGGGATTAAATCTTGGGCATACTGCATGGAGGGACGTGCTCTTCCACTGCAATCCCAGTACTTATACTGTTGAATAAAAAATGATTTAAACATTCCACAGAGACATAACATAAAGCCTGGATGACAGATTTTACTATTGTTAATTATAACAGGAGCAGAAATCTCACTTAGACTTCTTCACATTTTAAACATCTAAGTACTGCAGATGTTGCAAATATTGCACAAATATGAACTGTAATAGCTTAGTGGCTATCATGCTTTTCAACTTGGATCTATGAGTGTTAAGTATTATACTCTTTAAGTTCAAAAGGAATAATTTTCAATTTATCATCCTTCTAATTTATTTTATAGTGTGTCTTGATTCATTTATTTTTTACTGTATAAGAGTTATAATTCTGGCATTGTTCAAAGTTGCATTATTACACTGTGACACAAAAGAACTAGTACAGATAAGGACTGACACAACAACTAAATATCAACGTTCTAATGACCCTAATAAAGGAGAACAAATGAAACCAACAACGATCATACAGAGCACAAGACCCAAATTACAATGGACTTTGTGAGATCAATGATGACTGTGGGCAAAACTCAACAGAAAATTAACAAAATGACTGTTATCAGTGGTGACAGGTATAAGCAGATGTTTGCCCCTGGCAAAATGAGATGGAGACTCAAAAAGCAGAATTTCTGTAACTACAGACATTTATAAATGACTATATTCAATTCCTATTAGCTATATTATCAAGAAGCAGTTATTCTAAATCATGGTAAAGAAAGTAGCTTTCCTTTTTGAAAACACAGATAGTTAACTAGAAAATAAATTGAATGATTAATGAGTCTATAAGTAAACAAAGTACAAAAATTATTTGATCAGTATCAAATAATATAAATGAATATAAATGGCTTACAGAATAGTCTGATTTGAGTTTAGCACTGTTTTAAATGATTTCATAGGATAGATTATTGCCCTTGGATTAGATTATCTTGTTTCAAATTCTTTCTCTACCACTTTCTTACTCTGGTAAACTAGGCAAATCAACCATTTAATGGTTGGCTATTATGTATTTTAAAGATAGATCAAGACTATGTTTACTTTTAAAAAACTGTAGTGAAGGGTCAATTAGTTTATTTGTATTCCTTGGCTCTCTAAATGTACCGAAGATCTTTAGGCACAAAACAAATATTTTGAGAAATCATCAACTGAACATCCTTGTAAGAACTGATGAGTCTTATGATTAAGGAATCAGTCTCTTCATGTTCCTATCTCTTTGAGAGAATTAGAATCCTATTATGTACAACCAAAACCACTTCATTTTTGTTCCTTTTGTTTGCTTGCTTTTGTTGTTGTTGTTACTCTAAGTCTACTTCCAGCTCAGTGCTCAGGGGAACTTCTTGGAAAAGGAATGAAACCCTGGGCCTCCTATGTGCAGAGAATTCGTTTCAACCTCTTGAATTAGCATTCGGGTTCAACCAAAAATAGTTTTAAGCTGGTTAAAAAAGAATATGTATAATACCATGTCGTTCATTTTCCTCTTTTTAAAAATTCTTTTATAATTTTTATTTGGGCGTTGTGGTTTACAATAGTTAGTAATTGTTGCAGGCATTCAGTATCCAACTTCAATACAACCATCAGTGTCAGCTTCAGTTCACCAATGTATGAAGGTCCCCTCCCAGCCCTCCCTTCTCCCTTGTCCTTCTGGTGAACTCCTTTTAGTTGCTGTTACTGTTTGGCTCATCCATTCACAGTAGTAACTCCCTCTTCCTCTGTTCTATTCATTAGAAACTGTCAACAGTACCCTTTGGGAGACACATTTAAGGTTTTATACTTAAACCTGTTGCAGACTTGCCACTCTTCTATCCAAATTAACATGCTTTCCTATTTAATTGCCTCTTGATTTTTCTGGTTGACAAGTTACCTGAGGCAAGACTCTTAGAGAAACACCTGCCCTGCCAGAATATTCATTACTCAAATAAAGCAAAATATGTTTTGCAGGAGAACTGGTCAGAGTGACAGTACAGTGGGTAAGGTATTTGCCTTGGGCATGACCCAACAGGGTCTTATCCCTGGCTTCCCAGATGGCCCTCCAAGCTCTCCTGGAGTAATTCCTGAGTGCAGAGCCAGGAGTAACTCCTAAACATTATTGGGTGTGGCCAAAAACACAAACAAAAAAAAAGACAATATATATTATTTTCTGGAGAAAAATAAAAGTGGGTATATAATAGTTAACCTATGATGGTAACAAAAAGAGAATTTAAGACAGATTATGCCTTTTTCAATATGTTCACATATAAGTCATCTTTAGTGGGAAAACAAAAAATATTTGCCAAGATTTCTTAGATAACTTTCTGAAATAATTGAAATCAAATAGACCACAAATATCAATCCAGAAGCACCAATTATGAAGAGTGCCATGATCTTATATTCCCTTTTTACTTTCAGTCTCCTGCCTTTGTGCATGGCTGTCCTCACCAGGGCCCCTTGGAGGAGGGTGGGTTGAGTCTCCCTCCCCACCACGAGCAGAACCCTGGCAGCTGAAGACCTCCAGTTTCAGCCACAGCCATGCTTAAGACCACTCTCCACACGTTTGGATGAGCCTCACGCATGAAGGAACCGGCAGAGGAAACCAGGTGTGCGGAACCCAGGGTGTAGATCTCCAAGCCTGCTCGGATTGGGACTGGGCCTCCTCCACCCAGATCCCCATCTTCCAGTATGCAGGTGTTACACCCACCAACTGCCCCTGGCACAGTGTAATTCCATCAACGGCCAAGACCCAGAGACTAGAAAACCCTGCTACCGGAAGTGTGCAGCCGTGAATCGACATCTTATTTAGTTCTTACTCTGGAGAAACTGGCAGGCTGCCAAAAGTAGCCTGCCCACACAGCAGAGTCTGGCAAACTCCCCGCGGCATATTCAATATGCCAAAAACCAGTAACAATGATGGGTTTCATTCTCCTGACCCTGAAAGAGCCTTGAATGTGGCACTTTCTAAAATCTCAGGGCTAGGATGAAGGAGACATTACTGGGGCCTGCTCGAGGAAATCAACGAACAGCAGGATGACTGTGATACTTTCACATTTTAAATATATATTTAAATATATATATATAAATAGTTTCCAATAGTATAGATCCAAACTATAATATCATTTTAATAACTATGTTAAAAAAGTTTTAGTTGTCTCATGCAATATGGAAGTATATTTGAAAAGAAATTTGGATTCATTGTTGGTTATCATCGCATATGATATTGAATGAAAATAGTATAATTTACATACATTTAATACAACTTAGCACTGTCCTCCCACTTAATCACTTCACTTAAATTCCCGTTAGTCGTCGATTTGCTCGAGCGGGCGCCAGTAACGTCTCCATTTGTCCCTGTCGCGTGCTAGTGTAGCCCAATGGCATCTGTTCGCTCCGGGAACATGAAGGGCCTCAAACCGATCGTTCATGATCTTGACGAGGAAGTCTGACCATCTGGTAGGTGGGCGGCCACGTGGTTCTTTTGACATCCCGTGGAATCCAATCAGTAACAGCTCCAGTCCTGTTATGGGACACAATAACTGTCCTCCCATTGTTCATCAATTTGCTCAAGCGGGCCCACTAACATCTCCATTGTGAGACTTGTTGTTACTGTCTTTGGCATATTGAATATGTCACGGGTAGGTTGCCAGGCTTCACTGCGCAGGCAAGATACTCTTGGTAGTTTGCGGGGCTCTCTGAGAGGGGCGGAAGAATCGAACCCAGGTCGCCCAGGTGGGCTGCTTGCAAGGCAAACGCCCTACCTGCTGTGCTATCAAAAAACAACTTATGAAAAAAAAATAAAGCTCAAAATGAAGATGCTTTATGCAGTGTTTGGTTATTGTATGAAATAGACTTAAACCTGAAAGCTTTGTAACTTTTCTCATCGTGATTCAATAAATGAATTTTTAAAAAGATGCTTTATGCCTATATGAAATGATCATTTTGATTAGTGCTAGTTTTTTCATTGCATAACTTAACAACATGTAGTAAAGAAAATTAATTTAGAATACAAAAATAAATTCATTGCTTCTTCAGTGTCATGAGCCATCTGAATTTTTTCTATTAGAAATTTACTGTGTCACTTCTCTGAGTCATCTATATCTTTTGTGTGATGAATATTTTAATGTTATAACCAATTACCTCTGTATTTCTTATTTTTCCCTTTTTCTTGTTTTTGTTTTTGTTGTTTGTTTTGTGGCCACTCGTGGTTGTGCCCAGGATCCATCTTGGCGGGGTTCAGGGGACCATATGTGATACTGGATATGGGTCAGCCATGTGTAAGGCAAGCACCTTAACAGCTGTGCTATGTTTCTGGTCCTGCTTCTTCATTTTTTTACACTACTATTAAAGTAGCTCCATATGCTAGGAACTAATTATAGGCTGATTTTCACGAATAGGAAACAAAGGCACAATAACTTCAGGAAGTTTTTTAGAGTCACAGAAAGTGACTAAGTTAAACTCCAGCACATTCTCTCCCAAAGCAGGACTTCATTTGAACACACTCCTAATAATCTGGAAGATGAAAAGGTTAAGACAGGGAATCATCCCCACCCATAAACTTGGGGCTTCTGGAAGTGAGGTCCAGTCATTAGCATGTTTTAAAACATTCTCAGTTGAGTCTAATGAGAAGTCAGAGTTGATCATTATCACTTTTGAATCTCCATATATTACCAGCATCAAAAAACAAAATTAGAAAAAAAAAAGCAACTGTTCTGTAAGGATGTTAAAACCATGAGAAACAAATAAGGCTGGATCTCCTTCTCCTTCAGTTCCCTTCCAAAATTGTCAATGGTTTAGCTATGCAATATAGAAATTTTCACAGTGTGTAGGATAACACTGTTTTGTCCTTCCTGCATAGCCTCGGGTAATTTAGGTTTATTGGGTTGCTCACATCATAGTGCTCCCATTCCTCTGTGTTTATTTCTAACTTCTTTCATTCTGTTCTGTTGACTTTTAAATATTGTTTTTCTCTTCTCCCTAACTTCTTTGCCTAGTTTATTCAGAGCAATGTCCTTTTTGTATGGACACAAGAAGACAGTATATGCTATGCTTTTGTAACATGAGTCAGTGATATTTTCCTCCTGGGCATCTGTTCCCTGGCCCTAAGCCTCAGCTGTCCTTACTTCCTAGCACCCCCATAAGCAGGGACTGGATGGAACCAGGGCAAGTGGTAAACTGTGAACGACCTTGGCATCTAGATGGGCCTAGCCAAAGTGTCATAATGCTTAACTATATGTTAAGAGCTTGGTTATATGCTTGGACAATTGCTGTCATGATCCAAAATGTAATGACTAGATTTCGACCCTGCTAGGGTTAGGAATGATTAATCTGGCCTGAGTGCTGTAGTCTGAGTTTGTGGCAAGATGTTCCCAGAAAACTGCCCTACAAGCCTCAATGTTACCTCTTACTGTGTCCATAGAAAAATAACTAGTATTGAGATGTTGATAGAATTCTTCCACTGAGGAAAGGAGAAAAAATACCTTAGGATGTATTTTGCCCTTAGGCAGTCAGGAAGGGCTTTGGAATACCTTTTAGGCGGTTTTCCCTTTGAACTTGGTAGACCTTCAGGAAGGGCTTTCTTATGTTGATTTGGCTACCTACTGTGTCAGCCCAGAGAGCTGGGGAGTTGGAGAGAAAAGAGAGCTGAAGAGAGGAGAGAGAGCAGGACTGCAAGATGGACCGCGGAGAGGCCAGCAAGGGGGACAGAGAGAGAAGAATGTAGAAGAAGACTACAGGAGCAGGGTCATGGAGAGAGAGAGCCCAGTCTCAGAGATAGAGTACAGAGAGATAATGGGAGAGACAGGAGGAGACAGGGATGAGGGGAGTGTGAAACTAGAATGGGAGGGTCAGAGAGACTGGGGCAGGCTCATGGGGAGAATGGAATAAAGGACATATGATCAACCAACCGCCTTGGCCCTCATTTCGTCCACCTTCTGCCCCATGGCTCGGGCCACCCTGGCTGGGAGAATAGCCAGGGTTCCCTCCCCCTACAAACCTGGGCAGCGAGGAGGAGAGCTGCTGATGCCTCTCCCTGGCTGTCCCTCGGAGATTTTATACAACAGTGCAGTTCAAGAATATACATGGATTCACAATTAGGAAAGGAGAGAAAGAGAAACAGAATAAAAATCCAGACTTGAAAACATGAACCAAATCACTGGAAATCTGCTTACAAAATAAAACTCAAATCACTGGGTATGCAATATTGTTATATAGCCATTATTGCCACTAAACAAATTTCTTAATCCGTTCATTGAGTCTCTATCATGGAGATACCTTTGCGAGTAAATATTCCCCGGGGTTTTGGTACTAGCTGACCCGTACATTGCCAATTTTACTGCATTGTGCACTAGTTTAACACATTAGAGACAGTGTGAATTTAATATTAGTTCTTTGGAAGTTTTAAAATGTGATAGTCAAACACATTTCTTTAAAAAAACAACTATTTTCTCTTGCTTTAAAGTCTCCAACGGCATCAATAAGGCTTTTCGAAAGACATTTTTGAATAGGAAAGTAGTTTGTTCTGTGTTATTCTGTGAGCAATTGTGAATTTGAAGCCTTTTAATTTTTTTATGCTATTCATTCTTCACAAAGCCAAACATCTCCAAAAGAAATCAGTGTGAATAACAGAGAAGAGTAAGTTCATTGCAGTCACAGTGGGGAAAGAAGGGTGGGGACTTGGTCTAATGCAATAAATTCTATTCAGTTATACAAAATTTGTGCAAATAATATGTAAGCAGATCATTACCAAAATATCGCAGAAATATGGAATCTGTTTCTTCACCTCTTTCCTTTACACTATGGAATGTAGCTTGACCACATATGGTTGAAAGAAATCTTCATTTTGTGTTTGCTTTTTCATTCCAGAGAGTACCATGAGAGTTCCACTCTATAATTAAAGCAAAACTTTCTTTCAAGGGAATTGCACTAAGCATGATTAATTTTAGTATAATGATGATTTTGAATCAGTAACTTTTTTTTTTTTTGCTTTTTTTGGGGGGCGTCACACCTGGCGATATAGAGGGGTTACTCCTGACTCTGCACTCAGAAATTATCCCTGGTGCTGCTCAGAGGACCATATGAGATGCTGGGAATCAAACCCGGGTTGGCTGCGTGCAAGGCAACTGCCCTACCCGTTGTGCTATTGCTTCAGCACTAATCAGTAACATTTTGTTCTTTAAAAGAAAATACCTTCTTTACTTTAGGTGGTGGTTTAAAATAATGTTTTTTCTGGGAAAACTGGAAGGGGAAAGGAGAAGGAGTCCTAGTACTAATACAAGTACAGTGGTGTAGGTTCTTGAGTAATTTGGTGGTGAGAACTTTGTCCAAAACATTGTATAAAAACTTATGAAAGTTAAGACCATTGTAGCCATGTTACTTAACTTACAATAAGCATTTTAAAGTAGGACTGGAGAGAAAGATTTTGGTCCTCATCTTGCATGTATATAACATGTGCTTCATGTCGTAAACCACTTACAGTAGTTCTAGCACTACCAGGAGTGAACCCCAAGCTCAGAGTCAGGAGTAAGCCCTGAGCACCACTGGGTGTGGTCCCCCAAATCATAAATAAATAAATAAATAAATAAAGCGATTTTTTTTGTCTTCATTTCAACACACTCTCCAGATAATTACATTTATGGACCACTCAAGTTGGCAAGCCAAGATTTGCCTGCAAAAAAATGAAGAATGAGGGACCAAGAGATAGGTCCAAGGGTTGGGCTCAGTCTTGGCTTGAGGGGACCTTCACGACTTTGGTTATCTGTACCACGTGTTTCCAAAGACCTGGGAGCAACCCCCCAAAAGCCAATTACTATTAGCAATTGATATAAATTTTGCCATATGGGAACCTATAAAAACCTTTCTTTTTCTGAATTATAAAACAAATCTTTAGGATACATGAGAGCAAACAAGACAAATAATCCGTGTTCAAGAAACATGTGAAATATGTCATAGGGCCTCTAGCTGAGTACTGGAACTACTAATGCTTGGGAAATATCCTACTGTTCAATGATTTGCACAGGAACCTCTACACAGGAGGCATTGAAACTTGTAGCACTGTAGCAGTGTCCTCCCATTGTTTATAGATTTGTTCTAGCAGGCCCAGTAACGCCTCCATTGTGAGACCTTGTTGTTACTGTGTTTGGAATGTCAAATACGTCATGGTCATGGGTAGCTTGCCAGGCTTTGTCAAGCAGGAAGAATATTTTCGGTAGCTTGTCAGGCTCTCTGAAAGGGGTGGAGGAATCCAACTTGGGTCAGCTGCGTGCAAGGCAAATGCCCTACCACTGTGCTATCGCTCCAGCCGATTGAAATTATAAATAAATAGAAATAGAAATTATAAATCTCCAATTGAAACTTGGAGATTTATAATTTAGAGAAGCAGTAAGTGTACTGGAGATGCAAAATTTATCTCAAGTCAGTTACCCATGGATCAGACATTTCCAGAGGGCAATTCAAAAGATCAATTCAAGGCCCTTTGTTTTACAAATTAAAGAACTGAAACAGAGAGGCCACATGATTGCCTAAACACCACGGGCTACAGGAGAGGCAGTGATATAGAACACAAACTAGTCACTTCTGTCAACATTCTTGTCATTAGAAGTCCCCAACCCAGGGCTAAAGGGTGACTTCTTGTAAACCAATCACTATCGCAGCAGGAGAAACTGAGAACAAGCAGCTGTGCAAAATCGGGCCACTCAGGACTATTCTGCTGTTGAGTCCACTGCGTTTCAATAAAACTGCCTCATAGAAAGTTTCTCCTGGTAGTCAGGACTTGTGTCTCTGTGGTACTGTTTGCCTTGCATGGGAGAACCAGGGTTTGATCCCTGCACGACCAAAAAATAAAATAAATGTTTCTACTTTCTAAAAAGCTTCAGTATTGGGGCTGGAGCAATAGTACAGCTGGTAGGGTGTTTGCCTTGCACGTGGCTGACCCGGGTTTGATTCCCAGCGTCCCATATGGTCCCCTGAGCACTGCCAGGGGTAATTCCTGAGGGCAGAGCCAGGAGTAACCCCTGTACATCACTGGGTGTGACCTAACAAGCAAAATAATGAATAATAATAATAATAATAATAATAAAAAGCTTCAATATTGCTAAAACCTGTTACATTATTCGATCAAATTTATGCTTTTTAATTTTTTGGAGGAACTGGGAGGTTGTCCAGCAGTGCTAAGGGCTTACTCCTGGCTCTGTGTTCAGGGATCCATTGCAGGCAGGCTAGTGTGCAAAGAAATAAACTCAGATTTGAACTCCCTACCCACTGTACTATTACTCTCCTCCCACCTCTCTGATTTATGAACAGCGTTGGCCCCAACCAAGTTGCTAACATGAATGACTTTGTAACTGTGTGTCTTATGGTGATTTACTTTTTTAAAACTAATTAATTTAAAAGAGAAAGAAGGCAAATCACAACGAAGAGTTGCCCCAAGTCTGAAAATTTTCAGAAATGCATTAGAATATTAAATTTTCTTTCTTTTATTTTTGAGAAAATTGTTGTCACAAGAAAACAGAAGGAAGACAGGATATATTGAGATTCTATTTCCCATTCTTGGTTTCTTCCTATGGTGACCTCTTGTAAAATAAGAGAACAATATCACAGTCAGAATCCACACATTGATGCATTCAGGACTCAGAACACACCCAACTGCAGAAGTTCCCTTGATCTCTGGTAGCATTGACTTTTATTTCGCCAACCACCCGCTCATGCCCTGACAGTTAGTAATACTATTTCTACAGTCACTTTATAAATAGTATGCAAATAGATCACACGATTTTCAAGATTGATTTTTTTATTTAGCACAATTCTCTGACAACTTATCCAAGTTGTTATATGTATCAATAGTTTATTCTGTACTTAAAAAATATTACAGGTAGGTAGGTCATAGTTTTGTTGTTGCTGTTGTTGTTGTTGTTTTAGGAGTCTTCCAACCAGTGTGCAGGACCCAGAGGCCATTCTAGGTAACAGATCAACAATCTGAGTAGACAAAACAACGCTGGATCCCAGAGATGTCGAAGGCCAGTTAAGGCCATCCCAGGGGTGCTGTAGTGCTCATGGAGGACCATGCAGTGTCAGGGATCAAACTGGGGTCCTTTCACGTATACCCTTTATGCCTGGTATGTTTCTCTGTCCAGGACCATGGTGTTTGTATACATTTACCTAGGAAACCACTGGATTTCTGATTAGTTTCTCACTCTTATGAATAGAACAGCTTTACTTGTTTCTGTTGAAAACTTTTCAAACGTTATTTTTCATTCGTGGGATAAATGTCCAAGAGGACAATTGCCAGGTCACATAAAAGTAACTGCCTATTTAACTTTTATTTTACTTCTAGGAAATTAATTTTTATTTCTTCAGAGTTGTATCATAATACATAGTACAAAAACATGTTTAAAATTGTATTCTGTACACTCAAAAATACATTCCTACAGCAAAGTATCAATGATTAAGTTTTCTAGAATCTTAACTGACATTTGATAACTCTACATCAATTTTTTACCATATTGTAAGTTTATTATATCTCTTTGTGCTTTTAATGTGTACTATCAAGTGGCTAATTGTGTTAAACATTTTCCTTAAAATGTTTAAGGATAATGTGTTAAATATTTTTATTTTCCATCTGTATTTTTGTATATAAAAATACATGTAAAATATGCCCATATATATATATATACACGTGCACATATATTAAATATTTCAGGTATATTGCTCATGTACTAATTGGCTGGAGCGATAGCACAGCGGGTAAGGCACTTGCCTTGCACGTGGCTGACCCAGGTTCAATTCCTCCATCCCTCTCGGAGAGCCTGGCAAGCTACCGAGAGTATCCCACCCACACAGCACAGTGTGCAAGCTCCCTGTGGCTTATTTGATATGCAAAAAACACTAACAAGTCTCACAATGGAGACAATATTGGTGCCCGCTGGAACAAATCAATGAACAATGGGAGAACAGTGCTACAGTGCTACTAATTGGATTGTGGTAAATTTGTAGTGTTTTGTGGTGTTTTGCATATATCCTGAAGTCCAGCTTTTAATCAGATATAAAATTTGTTAATTTCTAGTATTTTCTCATTTTAACCTCTTCACTTAAAATATATTCGATTTGCTTCATTTTGGGGCCACACCTTGTAGTTCTCAGGTCTTTCTTCTGGCTCTTTGTTTAGGAATTTATCCTGATGGTGCTTAGGGGACCTTAGGTGGTGCAAGGAGTTGAACCTGGATCTGCTGTGTGCAAAGCAACCATTTTAATTCTTGTACTATGTCTGCAGCACCACAGAAACTTTTCTTCTTCTTCTTCTTCTTCTTCTTCTTCTTCTTCTTCTTCTTCTTCTTCTTCTTCTTCTTCTTCTTCTTCTTCTTCTTCTTCTTCTTCTTCTTATTCCTCTTCCTCTTCCTCTTCCCCTTCCCCTTCCCCTCCTTCTCCTTCTCCTTCTCCTTCTCCTTCTCCTTCTCCTTCTCCTTCTCCTTCTCCTTCTCCTTCTCCTTCTCCTTCTCCTTCTCCTTCTCCCTCCTTCTCCCTCCTTCTCCTTCTCCTTCTCCTTCTCCTTCTCCTTCTCCTTCTCCTTCTCCTTCTCCTTCTCCTTCTCCTTCTCCTTCTCCTTCTCCCTCCTTCTTCTCCTTCTCCTTCTCCTTCTCCTTCTCCTTCTCCTTCTCCTTCTCCTTCTCCTTCTCCTTCTCCTTCTCCTTCTCCTTCTCCTCCTCCTTCTCCTTCTCCTTCTCCTTCATTGTTGTCATCCTCCTCCTTATCTTCGCTCTTCTTCCTCCTTCCTCTCCTTTCTCTCTTGCCCTTCTTCTTTCACCATAACTAGCAGTGCTCTGGATTACTCCTATATTTATGTTCTGGGAATAATTTTGGTTCTATGCTCAGGAATCACACATGATCATACTCAAGAGACCATATGGAGTGTCAGAGGATAGAACTGGAACAGCTCTATGCAAGACAAGCACCCTATCTGCTGTACTAATTTCTTGCCCCTACAAAACCTTTCTAAAATATTTTTTTTAAGTTTGATGATGTTTTATTTGTCCATTTTTTCTTCTCAGGATTGAACTTTTGTCTACACTTAATATCTTAAGATTTTTCTCCAGCTTTAAAATTTTTTCCTGGAAGGGTGATGTTTTGCAATTACATATAAGTTCATCATCTCTTCTACATAAATTTTGTTGTGAGGTGGGAGGTGTGCACGCTGCCTTCTGTTTTCTTTCTTCTGTCGTTCCTGTGGATGTCCAATTGGTGCAGCACCCTTGATTGAAATGTTATCTTGCATCAAATGAATTGCCTTTGTACTTTTGTTTAATATCAGTGGAGCTTAATAGGTCTATTTCTGGGTTCTCTATTCTACTTTTCTTTATAGATTTTTGTGTCTACACCTGTACCAATGCCACACGGTCTTTTTTTTTACTGTAGCTTTATAATAAATCTTGAAATCGGGTAGATTAATTCGGCCCACATTGTCATTTCTGTTTAATAATTATTTAAACTAAAAACAGATTTCAAAAACTAAACAATTATTATAATGCTGATCCACAAAGGGTTACAATATCCAGAAATATCTGAAACACCAATATGGAATAAAGATCAAATTATTATCTATTAATTATAAAGTTGTAAAATAGAAAGTTTATATTCAAGTTTGTGTATGATAATAAATACTATCATATACATTTATTACATTTTTTATGTGAATGTAATTATGTCTATATTATATTATTTTATAAAACAGCTGTCTTTGAGGAAATTATAATTGTCAATTTGGAGTTGGTGTGATGTACAGTGTGCAGGGGTTAGCCTTACATGCAGCCGACCTGGGTTAAATTCTTGGGACCCCACATGGTCCCTTGAAATTTTATAATATAGTCTTTTACAAGTAGCCTTGTATAAAATAAATTTATAGATCACATAGTCTCTTAGTCTCTGAGACTTGGCCGCTGATGGGATTACACGGCGCCAGGGGGCCAGGTGGTGGGTGTGACCCCCGCCTACTGGAATTTGGAGGATCTGGGTGGAAGATGCTCGACTCCAATCCGAGTAGGCTTGGAGGTCTCGGCCCCGGAACCCGCGTGGCTTTGTCCCTCTGCCAGTACCTTCATGTGTGTGGAGAGTGGTCTCAGCATGGTGGTGGCTGGTCCTGGAGGTCTTCGGCTGCCGGAGCCCTGGTCGGGGTGGGGAGGAAAGCTCAACCCGCTCCCCTCCAAGGGACCCCGGCGAGGAACAGCCAGGCGCAGGGGCAGGAGACTGACTGCACTGGTCTCGTCCGGGAGCTGCATTTTGTAGTCTCTGAGTCTTGGCCGCTGATGGGATTACACGGCACCAGGGGGCCAGGTGGTGGGTGTGGCCAAGACTCAGAGACTATAAAATCCAGATCCTGGACGAGAACAGTGCAGTCTTCTGCCCCCGCGCCTGGGTGTTCCTTCCCGGGGCCCCTTGGAGGGGAGCGGGTTGAGCTTTCCTCCCCGCCCCGACCAGGGCTCCGGCAGCCGAAGACCTCCAGGACCAGCCACCACCATGCTGAGACCACTCTCCACACACATGAAGGTACTGGCAGAGGGACAAAGCCACGCGGGTTCCGGGGCCGAGACCTCCAAGCCTACTCGGATTGGAGTCGAGCATCTTCCATCCAGATCCTCCAAATTCCAGTAGGCGGGGGTCACACCCACCACCTGGCCCCCTGGCGCTGTGTAATCCCATCAACGGCCAAGACTCAGAGACTATAAAATCCAGCTCCCGGAACTGCGCGGCCGCATTCGCGGCTGCGCGACATCTTATCAGGACATCTTTTTATGACATCTTATTTTCTCATTCCTACTTTGGACAAACTTGCAGGCTATCGAATGTAGCCTGCCCACAGGGCAGAGTCTGGCAAACTCCCCGTGGCGTACCAAATATGCCAAATACCAGTAACAATGATGGGTCTCATTCTCCTAAAGAGCCTTGAATATAATCTCAGGGCTAGGATGAAAGAGACGTTACTGGGGCCTGCTTGAGGCAATCGACGAATAACAGGATGATGAAATGAAATGAAAAAATAGTCTCTTACTTTGAATTTTACTTTTATTATCTGGAAATATGATATAGGAAACACCAGTTCTACTTCACAATTTCATTCTTTTGCATCAGTCTCTGTGAAGTAAAGTTCAAAGGCAGTTTTGATTAATTGGTGGTGATCAGGAAAGAACTATGTGACAATTCTAGAAATAACTGAAATAAAGCCAGGTTGTACAGCACTTCTACAAATTCATGCAGAAGTTCTCTTCCAAACCAGTGTTTTCTATATGTATCTTATGCCGCTGTTAGTTGAAAGTACAAAATTATTTCCCCAAGAGGATGGAGTAACATCAGTAAACTAGAAAAGTGACAAAGAACTGGAACAAAGAAGAGTGGGATGTGTGTTTTAACTCCACAGTTTACTAATTGATAGAGACATTCAGTTTTTCTGAATGCAAGAAATTCAGTATTTCTCAATTTCATCATTTCCTTTGTAAAGGAAATATATTTTCTTTTGCAAAGGAAAAATATTTCCTTTGCAGAGTAATGAAATATACCTTGAGAAGAATAGAAATAATGTTATTATTGTTTATGTGTATATGTACATCACTTAATCACTTAACTTCCCATTAATCGTCAATTTTCTCGAGCGGGCGCCAGTAACGTCTCCATTGGTCCCTGTCGCATGCTAGTGTAGCCCAATAGCATCTGTTCGCTCGAGGAACATGAAGAGCCTCAAATTGATCGTTCATGATCTTGATGAAGAAGTCTGACCATCTTGTAGGTGGGTGGCCAGGCGGTCTCTTGACATCCCGTGGAATCCAGTTGGTAACAGCTCTAATCCAGCGGTCGTCTTTAAATCTCATTACGTGACCAGCCCATCTGATTTTTGACACCTTGGCAAACGAGACAGCATCCCTGATTCTTGATCGTCGACAGATGTCGGAACTCCAGATTCTTTGGAGAGGAAAAAAACTTCCAATTCATTGTTATGTTGAATAATTTAAACAACAAACGAAATATGAAAATAAAAAGTATTGGGATTAATGAGGTTGTCACAAAGGCATTCATGCTTTAAAGAAAAGGCTAGTTCAGTTAGCTTTAGAGTTACCATCATCAAACCTTTGCTAGGTTTTTAATACTATGAATTGTCTAAAGATTTTCACTTTGTGGTAGTAATGTGGTATCAACTGTGGTAACATTGAATATTTACTTCTTCAATCTTGCTGGAAAAAAAAACTAACAAGGATATAATAGACTCACTTTTCATGAAAACCTGATTGTAATTTTTATGAAAACATGTAAAATATCTTTTTAGGGGATGTAATTGAAGAATGAAGGCACAGATGGTGAATGGCTTAGGCAATGAAGTCACAAGGTAAAATAGGAAGTAGATTACTTTTAATTCTTTCTACAAAGTTTGTAAATAGTTTTCAAAAGCATTGCAAATACAGAACATCAATGAATTTATTGAGTATTTTATTGACCTTCCCTTCACTCATCAGTGTTGCTACATCTTTGAAATAGAACTACTCTTTCTTTCCTGAGTAATTGCCAACTGAAAGAAATCTGAGTTATCAATTGTAGATTCACATAAAAATCAAAATGCCATAGAAACAAGCTTGCTAATGTCACAAATTTTGTTCAAGCTGTTTTATAGCATAAAGATTCACCTAGAACCTTAACCCGAGGCTTTTTCAAACAGCCAACATATGTAAATCCTCAGAGAACAAAACAGAAACAAGAGGCTTATTTCCAGGAAGAAAACAAACACTTGAAAATAAGTTTGTGAATTGAACAAAAGGAAACTGAGTAATACAGCTACTATCCTCAACCTCTCCCACTACACAAAATGAGGGAGTGGGATAAATGTCTGGATGAAGTTAATGTTTTGCCATAAAATTTCTTAGGAAACATTTAAAAAAAAAACCTGAATTGTTTTTTCCCTGTAAAAAAGTATTGATATATGTAATCCTATTAAGTTTTCTAGAAGGTGCTCTTAAGAATCACCTCAAAGAAATGATTTCAAAAGGATTTAGTTCCTCCAGGATGAAAAATGTGTTGTTGGCTCTTCTCCACAGACAAAAGGTCTTTGTGAAGTCCCCCAAACTGAGGATGAGGCTCAAGTTCCCATCTGCATCACAGTAAAACACAAAGCCACTGTGTCAGAAGAGAAAAAAAAATGTTCATTCACAGTGTCCCACCAATTAATGGGCAAAGCACAGCCCCAAAGACACCTCTGGCCTGAGAATCTCCACTGGAGAATAGGGCAGGAGGTGGAGCTCCAGCATCTCCAACCCACAGGAAGATTCCCAGGAGAGGCTCAGAAGGGTCACTGGAATAATCTGCAGTGATGGATCCCAGGGATCAACTAGAGAAGGAGAAGGTAGAGGGGCTGCTAGCAACGAGATCCAGATCTCCGTGGAACCATTCCTGGTGGGTTGCCCCGGAGAGAAACCCCACTACTGAATCTTCCCATCTACTCAGCTAAATGGTGGCTCTGTCTCACCATGACACTTGATTGGCAGGAGCGATAGCACAGTGGGTAGGGTGCTTGCCTTGCATGAAACCGGCCCATGCTGACCCGGGTTCGATTCCTCCACCCCTCTCAGAGAGCCTAGCAAGCTACCGAGAGTATCTTGCCCACACGGCAAAGCCTAGCAAGCTACCTGTGAAGTATTCGATATGCCAAAAACAGTAACAAGCCTCACAATGGAGACATTACCTGTGCCACTCAAACAAATTGATGAACAAAAGGAGGATAGTGCTACAGTGCTACAATGGGCCACCCAGCAAATGGGCCAGCCTGAGGTAGAGAGGGAATGGATCCTGGCATTGGAATTCCTAAGATGTAATAGTACTGCCTAGCCTTAAGGCCATCAGGGTCCACCTTGTGAGCACCGGAACTAAGGTCTGATAAGATTTTCACCTGGCGCCAGTAACAGACCCAGAGAAGGCTGGATCACTTCCTAGAGAAACTCCAGCAGAAACAAAAGACCAGGAAAGGAACTGCAAAGAAGACCATCACCACCCCCAACTCTACCTCTTGGCAGCCTCTCTAGCAACAGATATTTACCTAGGTAGAAGCCTCACTGGGGACAGGTGGGATAAACCTTATAAGAGACACTTTAAACACAGGAAGGGAGCATAGGCTTGATTGTACCCATGTGGCTGAGAATATGCAGTGCCCATATCTCCCAACTTGAGAGGTACACTTTCATGCTTTCATCGTGTGTGTGTGTGTGTGTGTGTGTGTGTGTGTGTGTGTGTGTCTGTGTGTAGGGGTTCTCTCCACCTTTGGAGAAGCCCGCATTCTTTCGTTCTTTCTTGAGTGTGTTATTCTCTCTCACTTTCTCTCCCTCCTTCCTCTTTCTCAAAACATCTAAATAAAATCTGTCTTTACTTCATTGCTCATCTTCTCCTAAAATTATTATTATTATTATTATTATTATTATTTTGGAGATGAGACAAGACTCAGTAACCCTGGGTCTCAGGGTGGCAGAGGCGGAGTGGGAGCAAGTCATTGTCTCTCTCCTCTCTGCCTCACCTGGGAGTCACCGACTCCAGCCCCACCAGCTGCAGAGCCCAATCTGTAGTTCCATGCAGACTTGAAATCAAGTCTTCATCAGCACACAAGTCAGAACTTAGCCTCTTCTTTCTCAGTCCAGGATGGACGGGCTGAGACTGGCAGTCACATTGCCGTTTTTGATTTACATTTCAGCAATAAAAAGTGGCTATGAACACTTTTATTATATACCTGCTGGCCAACTCTATATTCATTTCAGGGAAATGTTTGTTCATCTCCTTTCTTATTATTAAAAGGGCTATCACTTTGTTATTATTTTCCCCTACAGAACTTTATGTGAATATTTTATATATTTTGGATATTAATCCTTATCTGTTGTATGGTGTGCAATTATTTTCTCACCATTTAGTAGAGTCCATTTTTTAAAAATTTTAGCTTAGTTTCTTTTGCCATGAAAAAAGTACTTGCTTGTTCCCTTTGTTTTTATTGTCTTTGTCAATGGAGTTAAATCACTGAAGATACTTAAGAGTCTATATCTTGGATAGCTTTGCTTAGTTTTACTTGGTCTACTATATACATTTTATTGTATCTGGAAAGCTCTAAATCACTTTGAATTAACTTTTATATATGGTGTGAGATTTGGCTCATTTTTTTATTTTGCATGTGGCGGTCTAATTTTCCCAGTAACATTTGTTAAAATGGCTTTTCTTTTCCTACTTTATGTACCCAAGTCCCTTGTAATTGATTAAACAATACTACATAATTTTTAGTTTATTTATAATATATAGTTAAAAATAATATATAATCTAATATATCTAGAAATTAAAATCTATGCTACTGATTATACTGATTCTCATAAATCTTATAAATGTATTGAAAAACAGTATGGAATCTAAAACATCGATTGTCACTGTTCTAAGAATTTTAATTTCATAAAAAACTAAAACCCAATTAAATTTAAATCCAAATTAAAATTTGAAATATACATGTTTTTAATATACCTGAAAACTAAGTTACTATTTCTTTATAAAATTTTGAGTTTGGAGATTTTCACTGAAGATTGTAACAGAAGAGCTTGAATGTCTTTGGTTTTCCTTCCTTATCAGTTGTAAAATTCAATAGTTTTTAAATGAGACTAGGAGATGCAAAAGTTTAGCCAGAGAGTAACTGCATGGGGAAAGATAAGAATATACTGTACATAAGGAATAAAGCTTAAGAAACATAAAATAACAAAATTAAACATGACTCTAAGTTTTTGAAATAAAATTTTAAGTTCCACACAAATAGAACACTCATCAGAAAAAACATGTTTAGACAAAAAATAGAAATTTATAGAAGAGCCAGAGTGAGAATAATGTTTATAGGGGTATCCAGAACTCAATATAATATGGAGTTTAGATAGTTCAATATATGGCTCACAAATATTTTGAAAACAAAACACAAAATAACAAGCCAGTATAAAACAAAATAGGACCGGTGTCCTATAAATGTTTGTAAACTAATGCTAGAGGAAATATAAAGCCATTACAGTACTGGAAATATGAGAGAGAGAAAAAGTACCTGCGATAGAAGCTGGAGGCAAGAGTCAGGAGGGAATCTAGGGACATTGGAGTGGGAAATGAAGACTGGTGAATGAACAGGTTTTGGAACATGATCACTTGTATCGTTTATCATTCCTTTGCTCATAGCTTTTGCTCATAGAGCGGGCACCATTAATGTCTCCATCCGTCCCTGTCTCATGCTAGTGTAGCCCAATGGCATTTACTTACTCCAGGAACATGAAGAACATCAAACCGTTCGCTCAGGGTCTTGATGAAGAAGTCCAACCATCTCGTAGGTGGGTGGCCATGCAATCTTTTGATGTCCCATGGAATACAGTCGGTAATGGCTCTAGTCCAGCGGTCATTTCCAAATCGTATAACATGTCCAGCCCATCTGATTTTCAACTCCTTGGCAAATGAGGCAGTGTCTCTGATCCTCCGTCGTCGACAAGAGTTGGAACTCTGGATTCCTTCTCTCACTTGAGTGAAGCGTGATACTCCAAGCATAGTTCTTTTGATTCCTCTTTGGGAGACCCAAACAAATGTTCCAAATATGGAACATGATATAAATTGAAATCTAATCATGAACAACTTTATAACTGTGTATCTCACTGTGATTCAATATAAAAATAATTTTTTAAAAGTTACTGGAAATATATTTGTGTATAAATGCTCTTTTCAAAAAAACCTGAATTCTTATATTTATATATTCATAAAAATAAACATACTATAACACTACTTAACTTAGTTAGTGAATGAACCAGCATGGTATACATAATAAACGGTTCCAAAGAGAATGATCATATATAATAACCAATTGTAAGTTAGAAAATTATTGAGTTTTGTATTGGGTAAATAAAAAATATGTCATTGGTAGATAATAATGGTATTATAGTGTAAACATGTGTGATTTTATATGTTGAAGAGCTAGTCTGAAAGTATAACTTTCTTTTTAATATTTCCCCCTCATTCTGTGATGACCATTTCCAGTGAAAGGTTATTCTTAATCCCTAAAAGAAGCTATTCTCATTCAGTCTGTACTGGTTATTTACATAGCTGTAGCAGGAATGGAAATTTGACATATAGTCCTTTGTATGTATGCTTTCCTGGAAGTTTTCACAAATGAAACTTCTAAAATCTTCTTTATATTAAGCCAAAGACTTTCCACTAGGATTTGGCTGTAGTGCCTGCATATTTAGGACCATTCTTTTTGTGTATTTGGGTGGGTGATATATCTGGCTGTGCTCAGGGTTTAATTCTTTGTTTTTGCTCAGAGATTACTCTTGGTATTGCTCAGGTAACTAAATGCAGTCCCAGGGATTCTCCAAGGTCAGCTGCATGCAAGGCAAATACCTTAAGTGCTATACTTTCTCTCCAGTGCCTCTGTCAAAGTTTTTTAACTTCCCCTAATAGCCTAAAGTTTCCTAAACCTGTGAGAAAATGGTCTTCCTGAATCTCCTACAAACTGGGACATCTGTAAGCCAGGACCACTCTGGTTTCCAAAAAGGACGTGTGAGCATTGCTCTGTAAATTGAATCTGAACCATTAAAAATCTCAGATCATATCTGATTGAATGTACAGAGTTCTCAAATATGACATTCTTGCCAAGTCCTTACCTGGAAAATCAATTTAAAAATCAAAGTCTAGTAAAAATGGAGAACAATGTCCTATTGACCCTAATCAAGTAACTGTATGGTTATGAAACGACAGACATAGAATTACTAAATTCTAATGTTGGAGAGAAAGTACAGCAGATCAGGTGCTTGCCATGCACGTGGCCAAAGTGGACTATGTGATCATGAATACATGAATCAGGCCCATGCACCTCCAGTGAGGACTGAAATGAACAGATTTGAGAAAATCACCACTAGGAAGACCGATTCCTGTTGAACACTGTGATAGAACGTGTGCAAGCTCTACAACCACAACCTGCCCTGTGTGACCACCCCCCCTCCCCCATCATTGCAATATCCAACATTAATGAAGGGAAACAGGTAAATAGTAATGAAATGAAATGGCTTATTTCAGCTTATGACATTCAGACGGGGAGAGTGGTAATTATATCTAGGAAGGAAGAAATAGAGCTTTATAACATAAGTGTGAAAGTGAACACTAAAACATCATCAATAATCAGAACAAAACATAAACTATGCCCCTCTTATATTATTTTACTCACTCCTAGGAGTCTCATTCACTGAATGCTGGGTTAAAAATTCTAACAGTTGAGGCATCTCATTGCTTTTAAACTCATTTTTTTACATATGATTCAAAGCAATTAAAACTTCTGTGCAGAAATATGAAATTATATCTACATACTCTTGCTCCTTCACCCTCTCCTCTTTTGATAATTTTAGAGTAGCTAGGCATTTTACTATAGAACAAAATCTACATGGTGTGTGTTCCCCTTTATAAATAAACCCTATCTCATTATCTTGTGTACAGACTTGTATCTCACTGCTATTACCGCTCCTAGTAGTCTCATTCATGTATACTAATTATAACTTTTAATCAAAATTATCATTTCACAAAGTAAGCTATATTATGGATAATTGTGAACTCCTGACACATACCGCCATTATCATTGACTAACAAAGCTCAGGAACACATGAGACATAAGTTTCTAGCATGAGTGGTATCTTAAATAACTTCTAAATAAGCAAAAATGGCAATTTCATTAGCAAATCTGCTCCATAGTAGACAAAAATACATCATATAAATGCAATTTCATTCTAATATAGAAAAATAAAGACTAAATATATATGAACTTCAGACGTAGCTTAGTAATCAATTATTGCAATATTTTATGTTAGAAACATTCAAGTATCTGAGAAGTATTTACATATCTGAGTATATGGAAAATATCTCCAAGCTTTCATTCATATTGGAATTGTCAAATTAACGATTAAATTTCATTTAACATAAATTTCCATTACTCCTTAAAATGGTAATGTTAATTTATCACTCAGAATACTTTTATAAGAATAAGTGCTCTTTATTATTAATCATCAAGGAGATGCAAATCAAAACAACAATGAGATACCATCTCACACCACAGAGACCAGCATACATCCAAAAGAACAAGAGCAACCAGTGCCAGAAAGTTGTTCTTGGTACTTAGTCCAGGCTTTTTGGAAAACAATTAAGTCACTATCATTGTCCTCCTGTTGTTCATCGATTTGCTCGAGCAGGCCCAGTAATGTCCCCATTGTGAGACTTGTTGTTACTGTGTTTGGCATATTGAATATGTCACGGGTAGCTTGCCAGGCTTTGCCATGCAGGCAAGATACTCTCAGTAGCTTGCCAGGCTCCCCAAGAGGGGTGGAGGTATTGAACAGGTATAGAGAGAGACAAGTATAGAATGAGTGCATTCATTTATGGTATATAAAAAATTTGTATGTGACTAGTATTCAAGACTAAGGTAAACAAGGGCCATAGGACTGGTCAATGGCTTTAATCAACTGCATGTGTGTGTGTGTGTGTGTGTGTGTGTGTGTGTGGTGGGGGACGTGGAAAATATAGAAGGGGCCACTATGACAATAATAATTGAAAATGATCAGGCTGGACCAGAACTTAGAGTTAAATATAGGTAAGGAGATATACATGATAACCTTTTACTATCTCTATTGCAAACCACAATGCCCAGAAGGAGAGAGAGAAATGGAGAGGAGACAGAGACAGACAGAGAGAAATAGAGAGATAGAGAGTGAGAGACAGAGATAGGGAGAGGGAGGAAGAGAGAGAGAGAGAAGTGCCTGCAATAGAGGAAGGTGTGGGGGGAGTTTGGGGGCGATGTGCGGGAAACTGGTGACATTGGTGCAGGGAAATGTACACTCGTGGAGTGATGGGTGTTGGAACACTCTATGAGTGAAGCCCAAGCATGAGCATAATGGCCTATTTCATGATCAGTCAATAAAAAAAAAATAAATAAAATTATTCTTAATTCATTGTATTTTTAAGTGTAAAAAAAGGAATTTATGCACATGAATATAATGTACTTTTATATACCTAATAGTGTTTAATCAGCTTTAGTTAAGATTAATATTTTGTTCGCAAATATTTAGCTATGACTTTTAAACAATTATAAAATAATTTGTGTTGCTTTCTTTTAAAAAAAACTACTTATTTTCTAGAACAATATGCAAATTAGAAGCAAAAGTATTTTATTTTTGGTGAATGCTAGAAATTTTCAACTCATGGTAGCATTTAGTAATTTACCAAATATAGTTCTTTTAATTTTAGAAAATTTATAGCATAATTTAAAAAGATTATTTAGAGATAGGGAAATACGTTTTAATCTCACAGTAAAAGGTCACAGTTTTTAAGAAAAAATATCTGGACATTCAAACCTAGAAAAACATTTTAGTTATGGGTCAAAGTTCACGAAGGAGTAGTATAAATTCAGTGGTTTAGATTAAAACATTCGATTTTTCTCTTTGGAGGCCACAGATGTTCATCTATTTGAAGATCAAAATAGAAAAACGTGCAAACAAATGAAAAAGATTAATAATGCAGTTTTTTGTCATTGCTCACTAACAGACTCGATCCTTTCTAAATTATTAATACATCTTCTAAAGATCACTAAATAGTCAAACCATGAAACCAAATTTTCAACACACAGACAAAAATACATATACAAAATGAGAAACCAGCAGAAATACAGGTAGACAGTGCTAGCATTGGAAGCATCCCCCACTCCACCAAAGAGTGCTCTTTGTAGAAAATGAAGCGTTGGGAACTAATTCCAAGGCAAAGCCAAAGACCAAAACACTACAGCAGCAGCAACCAGGACACGCCCCACCAAAAAACAAACAAACAGCAACAACATCAAAAACACAAAAAGACAAAACACACACAAAAGCCAAACCTAAAGCTCATATTAGACACCTGAAAAGATATTCTCTGGGTAGGTTTCTATCTAGATAAGTTTTAACTGAAATATAATTTTTTTCTGTTTTCCTGAAATGAACAAGATTTTTTCAGTACTATATATACTTCAGAAACTACAAATACCAGAAAATATTTTAATCAGAAGGAAATATATTCAAATATTTCAATATGATTTAATTTCAATATAATTTAATTAGAACACTACAGATATAATAAATACCTATATGTATATATATAATAGTATATGAAGCTAATTGTGGGTTACAAAATTCATAAAACTAAAAATCATTAAAATATACGATTATATGCAATTGTTTTAATGAGCAAAAGCTATGAAAGAGAAAATTATGAGGAAACCAAATAAAAACTTGAGGTGCTCTGTAGTGTCACCAATCATGTTAAAAATATTAAAGCACAAAAATGTCTTTTTTGTCTTCCCAGAACATGAAATACTTTAAAAATTCTCTAATATCCATAATTGATAATGAAGTGATTATTCTGCTTCTAGAGAAGACCACATACCTATTAAGATTTAAACTATGTATGCCCAGTTACTAGAGAAAATTTAGCTATTAGGAGAAATATGTTTTCAATTTTCTTTTAAGGTTTTGTATCATCTCATTAAAAAATAGCAAAAACATGTGTTCATTTTGACTTGAAAAATATCAACATTTTCAAAAATGGTAGCAGAAGAGGGGGTGTGTATTTCCACACAAAATAGATTTATTCCTGAGTGGATCCTTAGTAATATGAAACATTTTTTTTAAAATTTCTTTTTATTTATTTATTTATTTTTATTTTTTAATGAATCACTGTAAGGTTCAGTTACAGACTTACAAACTTTTGTGCTTACATTTCAGTCATACAATGATCGAGTAACCATCCCTCCGCCAGTGCCCATTCTCCACCACCAATGATCCCAGTAGCAAGGCATTCTCTCTCTCTCTCTCTCTCTCTCTCTCTCTCTCTCTCTCTCTCTCTCTCTCTCTCTCTCTCCCTCCTTTTGGGTGTTCTGGTTTGCAATAGAGGTATGAAGTGGCCATCATATTTGGTCTGTAGTCAACTTTCGGTTCGCATCTCCCATACCAAGAGGGTCCTCCAAGCGTCCTTTTTTACTCGGCGGTCCCTTCTCTAGGTAATATGAAATATTTCTGTGTGAAACTCCCAGTTCTTCTGTAATGACAATTATTTAACCGCTTGCAAAGAACAGAGTTCTGGTGCTCAGTGTCCTGATCTCATACTGGTTCCACGCTGGTCTTGCTCTGCTTCTATGTCTCCAAGAGCTGCTCTCTCTCCCTGGCCTTTTGCTGGCCCATTTCTGGTGCTCTGTGGTGTGTACTAGGAAGACCACTATCACCATTATCGGATCATGTGATTCCCTGTCCCTTCACATTCATTGGTCCTCTGGCCTGTCTACCGGTCCATGTCTGAGACCCTCCATCCTCACCTGCCCTGCAGTCAGCTTGGGCACAGGACAGGTGAGAAAGAGGCATTATCTGCATGTGTGTTTCCTGCATCTCTTACTATTTTCACCCCCAACATCGCATTATCTATTTGCCTACCACTTGGTGGAAGGGCAAGATTTCAGAGACCAATAAAATTGACTAGTGTACTGGAAACCTGAATCTTGCATCTTGGCTGCCACACAGCTGAAAGTAATCTACATTACTTTCTACGTTACTTTCAGTCCAATCAATTCCAAGTATGAATTTTCTGAACACAACTGCACTTATGTATGTTTTGCTCGTCCCATTATGCAGCCTTGGAGACACCGTCTTCTGAGTTTATGAAAAGGAGGGATTCTAGCTCTTATTACATTAAACTTATTTCTTAGAATTTTAGATAACAAATCTAATAGCAATTTGATCTGACTATATTCTTTTTGTTTTTACTTTTATAGGGCATAGAAACCACAGTTTTAGAGTAGAAGTCTTATTTTGAAAGCCTTGTTAAGTACTTATTTCTATCATCTACAACTATAGAAATATTTTGATGTTGTTTCATATAGCTGAAATTTATTCAGATATTGATGAATAACTTATATAGACATAAGAAATAGCAGAAAAACTTGACCTTATTCTGCTTATATAACTCACTTCTTTTTTTTTTTGGTGTTTGAATAAAACTCCTGAAATGCTTTTGGAAAGGGAAGTACTTTCATGCTGCTATTTTCAAATTACTGGAAGAGTCCAAGCACAGTCCTGTTTTTGATGATGCCTGTGTAAAAGGAGGTGCCATTTTTATTGTGTAGTGTAACATTTGGGCTGGAGTAATAGCACAGTGGGTAGGGCGTTTGTCTTGCATGTGTCTGACCCGGCTTTGATTCCTTGGTCCCTCTCAGAGAGCCCAGCAAGCTAACGAGAGTATCTGTCCTGCATGGCAGAGCCTGGAAAGCTGTCCGTGGTGTATTCCATATGCCAAAAACAGTAACAACAACTCTCACAATGGAGACGCTACCGGTGCCTACTCGAGCAAATCGATTAACAACGGGAGGACAGTGCTACAGTGCTACTCTGTAGGATACTCAAAAGATGACTAATTTGAAATAGTCAAATGGAGCATGGTGTAAAAATATGGGCAGGGTGCTTTCTTATCTTGTACGTACCCTCATTTCCTGGTACCCCTTAAATCCCCCAAACACCATCAGAAGCAATTCTTCAGCTCAGAGCCAGGAATAAGCAATGGCCATTAGGTATGGGCCCCCAGGTAAAAATAAATAAATAAATAAATAAATAAAATTCAAAGATCCTGTCAATCAACAAATACTAGTGCTGTGAAGTATCAACCCCCCAAATATAAATCCCGAGACAGTTCATTTCTAAGAATTTATGATGAAAATATATAGAATTTCTATCCCTGATAATATATTCCAATATTTCTCCCCATATATCCATCAAGTCAGCAACAAGTCACTGCTTTGCTAGTACAATCATCTTTTTATTGTAGTAGTCATTTGCTAACCTCTTTAAAGAAAAACAGATTTAAGTGTCGGGTCCTTAAGTGAAGTAGAGGTCAGACGGTCCCGCCTGTAGGGAGGGCTCAGAGAAAATTTAATTTCCTAGGACAATAGTAGCCATAGGAATGGCAAGCTTAGCAACCTCTCATCTTTCTAATTTTTGTTGAATCCAAGGAAACTGCTGAATGTCTTGCATTCACCTCAGGTGCCGGTGTAACAAGATTAAACAAGAGATGCAGAATTAAACAGCTAGTTACAAGGTACTTTAAAGAGATGCACAGATTTGGGGAAAAAAAAATCACATCTGTATCATTCTTGTCTTCTGAACTTCAAAGGAGAAACTGACAAATCCAGGCTCTGGGTGTTGAAAGGTGTTTGTGTTCTGGTTCTGTGGTGTGAAGAAAAAAAAAAGAATTATTTACTTCTTACTGTTCCCACACAACTTGACTTTGTTATTTTTGAGTAGGTGAAATAAAGCCACCTTTATTGAGTCTTCCAAGCAGAGCAACTGGGCTGACATCCCTAAGGAAAACTTCAATTTTGAAAGAGGCCTACCATTGAAATGTCATCCTTTTTGCAATAAACCACTGACAGTACCTGAAGTGGTTTGAATAATTCAGCGGAAAAGACTTTGGTTGGGTTTAACAGCTACATTTCAGGAAGATGATCAGAAATCGCCAAGCAGTGATATTACAATTTAAACCTTTAATTAGGTGATGTAAAATTGAAAAAATAAGAAAACAACAACCTTAGCTATCTGTTCAGGCAGTGCTGAGAAAGAGAAGCACCTTTTTTTTTTTGAAAATAATAGTGAATATTCTGGGGAGCATGAAAAATATAAGGACATGTGGCAAGTGGATGGAAAATGTTTCCTTAGAGGTAATCAAGTGTGAGTTTGAAAAGTTAGTTGCGCCCTAGTCATTTCTTAGCCCAGAAGATTTGCCATCTCCTAGGAAATCAGCTAATTTAGCATCTTCAACTACCATGAAACAAACCTCCAATCATTTATGGAAAACTTTCCATAAACAACACGAAAGCAAAGTCAAAGTTTTCGATTGTGGTGTGTTGTGTTAGCAATTCCACAATCCAGCTAGTAAAAACGAATTCTCCTGAAACTGCAAACATCCTCCCTCATGCTTCGCTCTCTTTCTTGCTTTTTCTCAGTTTGTAATCAATTCTCCAGGCATCTTTGGTATTATATTTGTGTGTCCTGAAGTCTCTCTTTTTATTTTATTTTTTTCAGTAAGCAGGTCTGATTTCAAAATCCAAAGGTCAACATCAAGCATACCTTTCTTTTTCCCCCAACAATGTACTTAGACAATTTTATTATCCTTTTTCGTATCCAATATAAAGGCTTGTCTCTCATCACTGTTGTGAAGTGCATTAAGTTTGGTGAATCAGTCTGATGAAACTCAGGTTTAAAAGCTCAACCCAAATAAATCAATGTAACATTGCTTAGTATGTAAGCAAAACAAAAAGACTGGTATGGTTGTCAATACACCTTTCTAAGTGAATAGTAAATAGTTGTAAAAATGTTTTCCTCCTTTAACGTTCTGTACTTGGTTAGCAGATCAAACATGTTTTGGAAGCAGTCAATATGGCCTAAAAATGGTAATAAAGAACAAGTAAATAATAAGGTTACCCTACGATATTTACATGTGCATGTTCAAGTAAATATTTGTGTGGTTATTCCTAGATAATCATAGGTAAAGGTAAAGGTAAAGGCCCTCCCGTTGATCGTCGATTTGCTCGAGCGGGCCCAGTAACGTCTCCATTGGAGACTTTGTTGTTACTGTGTCTGGCATATCAAATACTCTCGGTAGCTTGCCGGGCTCTCCGAGAGGGGCGGAGGAATCGAACTCGGGTCGGCCATGTTGGCCGCGTGTAAGACGAACACCCTACCCACTGTGCTATCGCTCCAGCCCAGCGTTGGTGGTATAGTGGCTAGCATAGCTGCCTTCCAAGATAATCATAGCTATATGTAATTTGCCTTCTCCAAAATATTTCTCTAAGAATATATATATATATATATTTATGTGTGTGTGTTTATCTATCTACCTTTCTATCTATCTATTGCTTTTCACTGCATTCTCAGATCTCTTATTTGTTTACTATCAACTTTTCAAATTGAAAATTATATTTGTACCTCCTATATCTCAGTTGTCAGGTCTGATTCGGGGTAGTCATGGAAATGTTCTGCCAATGTCTTTGAAAATAACGACCAATATGCATTATTTTGCATTTTTTTGTCTTTTCAGTTTTGGTGTACTCTTCGTATTTCCTTTGGACTCTCTAAGTCCTTTCTTTCAGATCATGTAGCACCTAGAGACAAAAGTCCCTCTCAGCTTGGGCCCCTGACTGACAAATGAATTATACATCCTACCAATTTACACTGTGCATGAAACATGAGTAGAGAATAAAAATATTGTCTGTCCACAACACCCAAAAGGAGAGAGAAAACAAAAGGGAATGCCCTGCCACAGAGGTAGGGTGGGAGGGGGGGATGGGGATGGGAGGGATACTGGGATCTGTGGTGGTGGGAAATGGGCACTGGTGGAGGGATGGGCATTTTGTATAATCAAAACCCAAGCACAAAAATTTGTAAATCTACAACTCTACCTCATGGTGTTTCACTAATAAAAATGAAAAAAAAATTGTCTGTTGGTGGATTTTCACCATCTATGCCCCAACTTAGTCCAACCTCCTTCTTAAGAGCAATGCATTGAAATATCTGGGATAGAAATAATACTTTAACCCAAATCGTATTCTATGTTCCAGTCTACTTAAGAAATTGGGTATATACTACCCCAGTCTTTCAGATGCACACAATTATACATATAGTAAATATAAAATGCCCAACTCTGGACCAATCTGTTCACATCTATAGTTTAAAAAGTAGGCTCATTTCCTATGTTTGATCTGTGTGCCTTGCTTCCTATTTTCCATGCTGGTTATCGATTTAACCTCTACACTTTCCTCAAATAAACAGAACACTACCATC
The DNA here is from genome assembly GCF_029834395.1 of Sorex fumeus. Lineage (NCBI taxonomy): Eukaryota > Metazoa > Chordata > Mammalia > Eulipotyphla > Soricidae > Sorex > Sorex fumeus. The sequence continues at coordinate 1,590,205 of NW_026606149.1, read as the reverse complement.
TACTCACCTCATTTTGAGAGAATATTTAAGCTTTCTTTTTCAGTGATAAAATAGAAGGTATGACAGGTTTTTTAAACAATTGTTCCCTCAGGACTTATTTACTATCCTCATGTGGTTATTTTCCATCCTAATCAGCCGAGTGAGTTTCCTACTGCACATAGGCAAACACAAGAGCAAAACAGAAGTTGAGTTTTTCATTGAGGATAGTTTGACCACTGCAGGTCAGGGCAGAACAGGCTTTGCACTTGCAACTGCAGTCCAGTCAGAGGAGAGAAGAATTACAGAATCAAAAATATCCCTGTCCCAAACCAATAATATATCGATGAGTGACATAAAGATAAACGAGGTACCAAGAAAGAAGTCAACACAGCTTTCGAGAAATATCCAAGCTAAGAATCTCTCTGAGTAAACCACATTTATTACAAACACACATGAAATGATGCCTTAAGACTCTTGTCTACTGGTCCTGTTATCTCCTGTCTACCTATTCTTTTTTGTTGTTTAAAACACTTTCATTCACACCATAACTATAAAATTCAGAATTTCAAGTTTTTATGATTTTTAAAAAGAAATTGCATGCTTTATTTATTTTTTATGAAGTGGTTTATCATGATTTGTTAGATTCAATATTTCAACACCAATACCACCACCATTGCACTTTCCCACCACCATTATTTTCAATTTTCCAAACCACCCCTTAAGCCTACCTTTATAGCAGGCCCCAAATAATTTATTTTTATTTTGCTTGTTGTGGGCCTAGAGAATAGCACAGCGGGTAGGGTGTTTGCCAGGTTCCATTTCTCCATCCCTCTCGGAGAGCCCGGCAGGCTATCAAATGTATCCTGCCCACATGGCAGAGCCTGGCAAGCTCCCCGTGTCATATTCAATAAGCCAAAACCATAACACCAAGTCTCACAATGGAATTGTTACTGGTGCCCGCTCAAGCAAATCAATGAACAAAGGGAGGGAGAGTGCTACAATGCCTTGCTTGTTGTAAATAATTAGTTTAAAATGATCAAAAAAATATTTCCACTGTTTCCACAGAAGAAAGTTAGTGAAGATTTTTTTAATCTCACCATGGAGCCATTAAGCCTTTGTATAAGAGCTTATTAACATGTTGTTACAGGTTAAGCCTTGTGTATGTATATTTTTTTAATCAACATTCTTTGCCTTCTACTTTGCAATCCACCCAATGTGATGTGCTGCTCCTGGTTTATCAGTGATGTAGAGTTTGAGATGTCATGTGCTGCATTCACTATTGCACACTCCAGGAATTCCAAAAAATTGAGTGGGATGATGTAGCTGGAGTAAAATTTTAACTAGATGGTGATTCCATGTGCCACAGATGACTCAGCCTGGCATGGGGTCTTGGTGCATCTCTGCAACTTGTTAATCTCTCGAGGTTTATTTATGAGTCTTGGATCATGGTGGGCTAATGAGCTTACTTGGCATCAAAGGTGTTTCATGTCTGTGACTGCCAACGCTTCCGGAAGTACAGGATGATGTGGGGGGTAGTTCATCCCAACTCTGTGGAAACCTGGCAAATTTAGTCGCAAGACCTGCATCCATGATCTTTTTAACAGATTAATTTCTAGATGAGGCTTGTTCTGGATAGTGGAATTGGCCGTGAGCATGGCAGTGCTTATAATGTCTGGAGGATTTTGGCTGTGGAGGCTCTATTTTGCTGGGTACTGGGATCACCCTCCCCACTCTATGGTACCCTGGATGACTCTCAACTTGGTATGAATCTGGAAACATCTCTCCTGCCTATATATTCTTACACTCTCTTGATCTTTCATCCCTTGTTATTCTCATTTCTATAATCTAGAGTCCAGAGAAATCTAGCTATACAACAGTAGTATAGGAATATATGTATGTGTCTAAAATACAGAGCCAAGAATACTTTAAGCAAAAGATTCAAAATACAATAAATAAACTTATAAAAGTTCTTGGCAAGGAATCAAACTGGGGTGTGGAATGAGAACCTGGAAACACTGGTGAAAGGAAACTCACCCTGATGGTGGGACTGATTCTGAAACACTGTATGCCCCAAACAATGTTATGAACAACTTTGTAAATAATGATTAAATGTATGTATAAAAACTACAAAGCTATGAGTAATATAAAACCTGTACAAGAATATTTCAGGTTGTAGATATAAAAATCCTAAAAGCTTTGATAAATATGACATGTTAAAAAATGACATCAAAGTCTAGTGACCAGTAAAAGAATAATAGAAAATTATTCAAAATGGAAATAATTGAGTTTCCCAATCAAAAAAGGTAACATGTTTATACAATGCCAGATTTTATCCTTTGTGCCATAAAACGTTTTCTTGAACCCATTCTTGTAATTCCTTGGAGTAATGGAAGACTTGAAAGTTTTATATCAAACTTGAGCATTTGCCAAGCACTTGCAAAATTTTTGAGCCAGTTCAGTCAAACACAAAGACCAGATACATGCAACTCGCCACTTCCAACTTTGTTATTAAACTTCCAATACTTGCAAATCTTCTTGAATATATTCAGTGAAACTTTGCTTCTACAACTTCTGAAGGTATCCTTGACGATATCCCAGTGTCCACATAGGAAACACACAGGTTGCCTGAGTTGTGTTTTTGGTACAGAAACAGAGAAACGGTCTTGTTCTTAGCAATCTCTGCTGAACTTTGTCATTCAGCTCTAAATGAATAGAAATCCCTGTGTCTTTTATTTTTAGTCCTCTCACTAGAATGTAAAAGGTTGAAACAACTTCACCAGAAACTCATGCCCTATTACGTACACACACCATACACACATAAACACACACACACTCACACACTCACACACACACATCATTATCTCTTAGAACAAATAACATAGTTTTTTTAGGACATGATTTCTATATTTTATTAATATCATGATTTAAAATAATATTAGTGGTACTGTTTTGGGCGAGAGTGATAGCACGGCAGGTGGACGTTTGCCTTGCACGTGGCCAACCTGGGTTTGATTCCTCTGTCCTCTCAGACAGCCCAGCAGGCTACCAAGAGTATCCTACCCCAACGGCAGAGTCTAGCAAGCTATCATGGCATATTCATTATGCCAAAAACAGTAACAACAAGTCTCACAGTGGAGATGTTACTGGTGCCTGCTCGAGCAAATCTATTAACAAAGGGACAACAGTACTACAGTGCTACTGTTTTAGGCAACAATGGTACAGTGTTACTCAACTCCACAGTGCCTATCTCTTTCTACATAACTGCTCATTTGTCATATCAGTGTGCTCTCACCACCACACCTACAGGGCAGACTCAGTTCTGGTGGCAGTATCTCAGAGTTTGCTTTCATTGTCCATTATATTCTTTCTTATTTTGATTCCATACATTCCTCGTGTGATTAAGATCATCATGTACTAATTCCTTTCCTTCTGACTCACTTCACTTAAGATGAGCTTATTTAGCTCCATCTATATTGTAGGAAAAAGCTTCCATCTTTCCTCATAGCTGAGTACTATTCCATTATGTACATATGTACCACAATTTCTTGATCTGCTCTTGTTGGACACTTGGGTTATTTCTAGATCATGGCTAGTGTAAATAGTGCTGTCATGAACACAAATGTGCACAGAGTTTTTGAATAAATATTTGTGTGCTCTTTGGATAGATGCCAAAAATGAAATTGCTGAATCAAATAGGAATCATATTATTATGCTTTTGAAGTCTCCATAATGTTTCCCTTAGAGGCTGAACCAGATGACATTCCCAGAAATAGTGAATGATGGTTTCTCTTTCACTACACTCTATTGCTCTGGTTGTTTCTAAACACATTTATATTGGATAAAAGGCTTACATCCTTGGGGGTGGAGCAATAGCACAGAGGGTAGGGCATTTTTCTTGCATGCAGTGGACCCGGGTTCGATTCCCAGCATCCCATATGGTCCCCTGAGCACTTCCAGGAGTAATTCATGAATGCATGAACCAGGAATAACTCCTGTGCATCACAGGGTGTGACCCAAAAAGCAAAAAAAAGGGGGGGCTTACATTCAATATATGTATCTAAGACATATATGTGTATGTACATATATAATAGCGTCATATATATATCTTTAATATATAACAGAACTACCCATAATATGCAGAGATGACCTTAACAGATACTTCCTAAAAGAAGGCATATTAAATGTCTGAAGACCATTTTTAAAAGTGTTCACCAGTGAACATCAAGGAAATGCAATTAAAAACAATATTCAAATTATAATCTTCTTACATAAAGAAAAAATAATACATACCCATTAAAATCAATTCAACAGGCTTTTAAACTATAGAAACTGAATAGATAACTAATAAAGAAAAGAATCATATTTGTATGAAAGACTGAAATGTCTATAATTGTTTCAATAAAAGTTTATAGAAATCTACACAAAGGTGAATTGACATCTCCTATTGCCACTAAAAAAATAATCCCATAGCAGAATTCAAAGGTTAATCTGACTTTCATCTGTCATATCTCAGGCATTAAATTGGAAATAAAATAAAATTCCAAACTAGATAAAGATGTCATTTAAATAAATTTATCTTATTCTTTGTGTGTGGTGATGGTAATGGTGGTGAGAAGTCTTACTCCCATAACTAATATGTATACGTATTTGTTAATTGAATGTTAATCATTTAATTGAGAGAAAGTAAAACATGCTGACTATAATTTATTTGCTGTCATATTGTGAATGATATCACTGAGGACGAAGTCAAGGTTTTCAATATTACTAAAGAAGCATCTTAACACCTGGAGATATTTCTTTAAAGATTCTTCACTTCCTATCTTGCAATGATGCTTTCATAGAGATTTGTTATTTATCAACATTTACAGAGTGTCTTTAAGTCAAGCAGGATGTCAACTTTCTTCTAAAGATGAGATTTTTCAGGTTAAAGTCACTTGCTTTGGAATCATTCCAGTTGCAAAAGTGTTGTGTGAAAAATGTGGAAGTACGTTACACTGAATTTTTTACAAAGATCTAAGCTTAAATGTTTTTTATCTCCCCTTTCAGAGTCTCTGTCATTTGTTGCCCTGTTGACAGTAGCTCAGCGAGCCTTAAAAGATCACTTTTCTTGGATCTCAAGGATTTCTTCATTAATCTCTCTCCATACAACCCACACACTTTTTAATCCCACTTTCCTGCTTAGTTGAATGGAATCAATTGTAATGTTTTGTCTCTATCATCCTCGTCTTTTCTTTCCTACATATTTGTCTCAGAAATGGAATGATGTTTTAAGTTCAAATCAACAAAACTCAGAGTCAACATCCATTTCCTAGTCATGCTTAAACAGAGTATAGAGGAGAAAATTTTACATTAATATATTATTTTTAAATGGAAAACTCAAAGAACCTTTGAAATGTGACATATTTATACAAAGATATGAACATTTTTATACAACACTTTTTTTCTTTTCTGAGAGAGTTGTGCACTAAAGGCAATCAGAGAGGCTGAGTTTTCCAAATATGTCTAACTCTGGAAAGGAGATTTGTGGAATGTGCATCTATTTTATATCTCCACCCTACTTAAATGAAAAATTAAAAATTAGTTTATCTGAAAAAATGCTTTTCCTAGAGCTTTCCATGGCATTCTTTTTCCTCCTCGATTACCACCACTTCCCATTTTATTAAATTGATGATGACCTTACTTATTTACTACTCCTCAGCTGTCCTAAGGAGATTGTAATGGGGGTCCACTCGTAAAGTTAAATGAATCCATGTCCTCTTCTGCAGTGGCCCCATTTAAATTTCTACATGCTACTTGACAAAGCAGACACATGTCATGAGGTATAGATATTTTCAGTAGGTCTATGAACTCAAGATCTGAAGCAGAAATTTGCCTTGCATGAGGCTGACATAGCCGACCCGGGTTCTATTCCACTGCCCCTCTTGGAGAGTCCAGCAAGCTATCGAGAGTGTCTCCCCCCACATGACAAGGCCTGACAAGCTCCCTGTGATGTAATAAATATGCCAAAAACAGTAACAAGTCTCACAATTCGTTGTGAGATGTTACTGGTGCTCGCTCGAGCAAATTGATGGACAATGGGAGGACAGTGCTACAGTGCTTTTTTCCAACAGGGTCAAGCTTCTAAATAGCTGGCATCTACACAATATTGAATATTGTGAAATTAAAGGGAGTCTTTCTTCTTGTCTCAAGACCCTAAAATATGATAGGGCAGCGCAAGAAATTATCACAGAAAATAACAGTTGAAAGTGCAGAAGTTATTCAATCACCATAATTGAAATAATAGCTCTAATGCAAGGAGCATAGAATTTGTCTGGACACTGGTCTAAACCTTGTTCATTTACCAGCTCATTTAAGAATAAACTTAAAAGCTGATATTATCATCATCTCAATTTGTAGATGAGGACATCGATGCCAATTTTTGAGTCAGAGCACATACTCATAAACTAATCTGCTGTATTTCCCACCTCACTCAGGAAAATTATACCTAGAGAAAGGAAATGCACTATTGTCACAGTTTTAAACAGTAGATTTCAGATATTTGCAAAAGCATAGACAACTTTTATGTATTTTAATAGTGTTTTAATTTTAAAATGTGCAAATCCAAATTGCATTTACATCAACACAATATTATTTCTATTTTAAACACATAATAAGCAATGGTCATTTTGGTAGGCGTAGAGGATGATCGACTCTGAATCAAGGTTGGAAGAAGTATGAAAGGGAGAGGAACAATTTGACCCAGGCAGATGTTTGTATTCGGGATGATGTGCTGAGAAAGTTCATCCCCTCTCTACCGTCTAGGTTTCCGAGCTGTTCATAGTTCAGCTATCTCAGATAATGTGGATGGCATTTCTCGTTTCTTTTCTGCTTGCAGTTTTGAAAATCAATATGACTTTAGACTACAAGCAGAATTTAGAGTTCAAAGATTCTATCTCTTCCCATTGCTTTGGGTTTTTCTAGTGCTCTAATAGTGAGATTTATATTAAATGATATTCTCTGACTAAATTGATCCCTGAGATAAATAGATAGGGTCAGTCACTTCTCTCATGCAATATTCATGCTCTGCCTTATGCCATTGTTCTTACCAATTAAACAATAGACAACATTCTTGAAATATCAAAAGCCTTCTGTAAGCAGTATAATACATATTGGATTGTTATGATTCATCAACATCAGGATATCTGTTGAGATTGTTCTCTAAAAATAAATTTAAAAAAATTGTACCCGGCAGTGATTTGTACTTATTTATACTATTAATTATTTAACATTATTTATACTTTTATTTACATAAATCATACAATAGACATTAAGTAATTATTTTTAAATTAGAAATTAATATTTAAAATGTTTAAATCTGGAACTGGAGAGATATTACAGGAGCGATAGCACAGCGGGTAGGGCGTTCGCCCTACAAGCGACCAACGTGGCCGACCCGAGTTCGATTCCTCCGCCCCTCTCGGAGAGTCCGGCAAGCTACCGAGAGTATTCGATATGCCAGACACAGTAACAACAAAGTCTCCAATGGAGACGTTACTGGGCCCGCTCGAGCAAATTGACGATCAACGGGAGGGCCTTTACCTTTTTTAAGGTCCATGTCTTACTCATAGCTGACCCAAGTCTGATCGCTGGCACTGCATTATGTCACTCCAGCACTACTAGGAGCGATCCATGAGCACATTTTCAGGAGTCATCCCTGACCACAATCAGGTATTCCCTGCTTTCCACCCACCCCTGCAATCGTCCTGACACAAAATAAAAGAAAATAAAGTGTTTAAATTTTTTTGTTTGTTTGTTTGTTTGTTTGTTTTTGGACTCCATCCAGGTTTGCTCAGGGTTAATTCCTGGTTATTTCCTGGCTCATGTGTCACCCCATGGTAAGGAGACCATGGACAGTGACAATAACCAAACCCCAGTTGGCTCCATACAGGGCAAGCAAGCACTTTACCTTCTGCACTCTTGGCCCTAATGAATTTGAATACCAATAATTATATCAGTGAATAGTGTGAATCTATCAATATTTATGTAAAACTTTTAGGATAAATTTAGTTACAACTTGTAATTAAAGAAGCTGTTTTAAATGTATTTAAATTTTCCCTTCATTAATTCAGCCATAAAATTTTCTGCTCCATGAATATAAAATTAAGGTATTGTCAAATATTGTCAAATAGAATTTTGATTATATTTTATTTTCCTAAGCAATCAACATAAATGATATTGGATACTATAGATATCATACAGTTTCAAAATATTAGAAGGCATTTAGGAGAAATAGATTATGGTGTGTGCCTTGTGCTATGTTTCTAAGAGTTCCCCTGGTGTAAGTAGTCACTGCCACATCTTACAGACCCTGGTTATAGCATGATTTACACCCATTCAATATTAAAAATAAAATTCTCTATATATTCTTTTGCAAATAGACAAAATGATTCTGGGGGGTTTGGGTATTGGGCACGTAAAGGGCTACATTTCTCTCTAAAGACTATAGGTACATTTGAGTAAAATGTTCAGTTTTGTATTTCCGTCAGTGTTAGATAGGAAGCATTGTAATAAGCGACTTGACTGGATTTTTGCCAAAGGCCAAGCCATGCCAGGCTTAAAGTCTATAGGCAAAATTATTTGTGACAAATTATTTCCCATTTTAAAAAAGGTACCAAGTGGGTAATTCTATGGTTTCCTGAGTTTAAACTTGGCATGATTGAATGAACTTCTCTCTTTGATCAAAGCACCATAATCCCTTTCTATTTCTAAGGTGCTATATTAGTGAATCAATTTAAAAACCAAAGTACTAAGTGTGCTCTGAGACATGCGTTCCATGCTCATGATTTCCTCTGCTTCATAAGTTTTATTTTAATCTTCAAAGTAAAGATTGCTCTAAAATTTAGGATCAAAAGTGGCTTCTTCAAAGTTGTATTAACAGGAAAGACTATAGATTTTTAAATAAAAATAAAAACAAAAATTAATTCTTTGTACACAGATGGCCTTCAGCGATTCTTTCAATGTTTATGGTTACAACTATAAAAATATTAATCTATAAATAGTTATGGTAAAATTAGTGAAAAACACATATAAAACACCTGCATGTTCCTTTTTCAAAACCTAGTTTTTAATGACACTTGTGGATTATTTTTCACTTTCTTTTCTATTTTATTCAAATACTAGGTAATATCTTCAAATTGTCATTGACCTTGCTTTCCATTTAATTTTATATTTATAATTAGAATAGAAGTGTGTGCATCTTATCTAAATTGTATTTTGAAAATAATGATTTTTTTATTGACTTATTCTGTTCAATCTAAGTTTGCTTATCTTTTTATCTCTCAATGTGGCAATAATATCTAAATCCTCAAGTTCCATATTATATCCTTTTAGCAATAGAGACATCACCATAATATACCAAAGTCACATACATGAGTCTTCTTGTAAACAGAACACGGAGACTTTTGAATTTGACATTCTAATCTTCTACTTAAGGCCTCAATAAGATTTTAGCTTTACAAAACAGGGGGGGAAATGTTTTATGTTCAAAGTCAGTGTTTCTTATTTTCTTTAATGTCTGGATTTAATCTGAACCTTTGTTCTCTTTGACTAGTACAATTGATTGACCTTTTCTGAGTCTAAGAATTATCAAGAGTCAATGCATTTTCAAATTACACAGAAAGAGAAACTCACCCCAAATGCAGAAGTTCTACAATAAATAATCTGCATTCCTTATCATTTTACTGTGTTTTTCCTTCAAAATTTTTCTTTGGTATTCTGTGCTTGAATCTTAGCTTCAATTTTTCATAGAGTAGCAGCCAGGTTACATTTATGAAAATCAGTATAACATTCAGAGTTTTAATGCAGAAAGTGCAGAGTTATAAATTATATTTAAAAATTTTTTACATTGTTTATAGTTAATTCAGTCTAAAATATGGTGTAGTAATAGACAGGAGTAACTGCAAATAAGCAACCATTTATCAAAACTAATGCGTTGTACATTCTCTTTAAAAATTCTGGTCAGCTGGACAGTAATCCAGAGATACACAAGTGATTATGTGGAAAGATCTTCTTGAGTATGGAAATGTGAATTTTGATTATATTTTATTTCCCTAAGAATTCAATATTCAAGGGAGCCAAGTGATAGTCCAGAGGGCAGGATACTGGTCTTGTATGCATCTTGCCTGGTTCAATCCCAGGCAGCCCATATGGTTCCTTGAGTCCCGCCAGGAGAGAATCCTGAGCACAGAGCCATGAGTAAACTCTTCATTCCTATAGAGGTAGCCCCCAAATCATATCATTTTTCAGAAGATAAAACTAGAGGAAACTGAGAATTTACTTACTGCTTCAGTTCCCAATCACCAGACAAGTGTTAAAGCGATAAGGTCACACAAAGTTGCATTCGTATTTAACAATGATATGTTCCTGCTTCCACAGAATCCACTCAATATCTCAAACTATGGACATTGTATTTATGAGTATACATTATGTTAATGTTGTGCCTATTACTCTATGCCTATTTTTATTTAGGTAATCCTGACAAACATTTTGATATAAACTTATTAACTTATGGAACTGTTACCTTGTACCACATGGAAAATACCCTGCTAATGAATTCAGCAACCATTTTTCTTGATGATAAGCAAAGTGTTCAGAGAAGATGACCACCCCATTTATTTGAATCAGGTTCTTTGCTAGTCTGAGAATAGGCAATAAAAAATATGTTTTCTATGGAGCTGGAAAGATAGTACAGTGGGTAGAATTTTGCCTTCTACAGAGCAGACCCTGGTTTGATCAACCTATAATTGTTCTCTAAACATTACGAGGAGTTATTCTGGCCCTGGTTTGATCACCCTATAATTGTCCCCTGAACATTACGAGGAGTTATCCTGAGCACGGACTAAGGAGTTAACCATGAGCACCACTGGGTGTTACTCCCAAATACATACATAAATAAAGTTGTTTTCAGAAAAGGTTGAGCCAGCTGACATTCCCAGCAGTGAATGAGGAACCTCTTCTCCACACATACACTTCGAGACAGGCTGTTTTTGTTCTCTGTGATGTGTACCAGCCTCATGATATAAGGTGACCTCTATGAACAATTACGTCCTTGTTCTTCAAGAACAAGGACATAAATTTTTCATATCATCCAGGAATTTCACTTCTTGAAATCTTCCCCAAGGTCCCAGAATTTTCCTTTTTTTTTTTTTTTTTTTTTGCTTTTTGGGTCACACCCAGCAATACTCAGTGGTTGCTCTTGGCTCTGCACTCAAGAATTACTCCTTGACAACACTTGGGGGACTATATGGGATTCCGCAGTCAGCTATGTGCAAGGTAAACAATCTACCTGCTATACTATCATTCTGGTCCCCCAAAACTTTACTTTTAAAAGACATTAGCAATCTTATATTTGTTGCAGCACTATTCACAATAGCCAAAACCTAGAAACATACCAAATATATTAGAACTTATAACTGAATAAATTATGGTACATATACATCAGGAAATACTACCAATTTAAAAAAATAGAGGAAACCACACAATTTGCAACTATGTGACTATATCTGAAGAGTAGCATTTACTGAGTAAAGTAAATCAGAAGCGACAGACACAGAATGATCTGTTTTACAAGCTTGATATAAAGAAACAGTAGTGCGATAACAAAATGCCCCCAAACAACACAAACTGAGAACTGGTATTGGTGTCCAGTAGGAGCTAGCTTACAACGGTGTTGGGGATGGGGATGGTACAGGAGGGAGATAGAATTGTGTGTGTATACTTGTGTGTGTGTGTGTGTGTGTGTGTGTGTGTGTGTTTGGGGTTATATCATCGGGACAATGGTGAAGGGAAGTGAACATTCTACTGAAGGGTGTGATGCTGAAATGTTTTATGCATGAAACCCTACCACTAACAGTATTTTAAACCATGGTGCCTCAAATTAACTATATATAAAAAATTTAAAGCTATGCTTTAATTTTTTAGAGGAAAGTACAAATTAGTAGCAATTAAATGATAGAATAACTAGTTTTATTTTCTCATTTTAGGGTTAAGATGAATAAGCTACACAAAAAGTCTCTAGATCTGAAGTTTCATTCAAATAAAATCTATATGGGCTGGAGCGATAGCCCTACAGTGGGTAGGGCGTTTGTCTTGCATGTGGCTGACCTGGCCGATCCAGGTTCGATTCCTCCACCCCTCTTGGAGAGCCTGACATGCCACCGAGGGGACAGCTGATTCATTTCATGCAATTCAGTTTGATATGCACTTAAACTGATTGTATATAAAATATACAAAGGAGATGGTTTTCTTTGGAATATACCATTATTTTTGAACAATTTTCTATGTTTTATAGCTTAATTTTTACATTTTCCAACTATCTATCCAAGAATAGGAAGCAAGCAAGCACTTAAAACTCCCTTATGAATAAATAAAGCCAGTGGGTTCATCCAAGTGTCTCTAAGATTAGCTTCCAAAAACAGACATTTAATTTTTATAGGTAATGTGAGACCCATTGTATTTACTGTTGTCTGAGCATTAACATCCAATTATGATGAAGGAGAAATTGAGAAATTCTACATGGAGCTGGAGAAGTTCTGTAAAGAAGACCACACCTTCTACAAGATCATTGTTGGTGATTTTAATGCCAAGATAGGACCGAGAAGATCAGCTGAAGAACTCCACATCAGGACCCATGGTCTAGAATGGAACGAACAGAGTGAGAGACTATCTGAGTTCATCATGTTGACCAAGACAATCATGGTAACTCACAGTTCCAGAAGGCCGAATCTAAACATTGGACATGAGAGTCTCCCAGTAGATGGTTCCACAACAAAATTGACCACATCATATTCAATTGATGATTTTGCCTGACCAATATTGCTGTTGTCCCAAAATTCCAAACAAGATCGGGCCACACCGTTTTCTTCATGTAAAATTCTACTTCACAGAGCTGGGAGAAAGGGCTGCAAAGTTTAAGAAGAGAACTCCCAGAACAACCAAACACTGGGAACTCTTTGGCACTATTGTGGCAACATGGGAAGAGGCCATCATTGACAACATTGATGATGAATACGATTGACTGGTTCAGCAGCTCCATGATTGTGCAAGGAACGCCGAGAGAGAGAGAGCCACAAAAAATCACCTGTCTTCAAAAACTCTTGAGCTTATTCACCAACGTGGATTAGTGCATTCCTCAGGCAACCACAAGCAAACGTCTGAGCTCTCAAAGCAGTGCTGAGAAGCGATAAAAGAAGACCTCAAAGAGAGAAGAGCAGCAGTGCTGGCAGATGTGGTAGAAGCCGGGAAAAGCATTCACCTGTCCTTTGACAATTACAAGACCAAGATCACTGCCCTCCAAAGTCCTGAAGGACCTATTACATCTTCCAGAAGGGCAATGGAGAAGATTATCCATGACTTCTACTCGGATATTTTGATAGCCACGTCCACTTGCCCACATACCAAAATCCGCAGGATGGATATGTCATTCCCAACGTTCTCCCTTCCGAAATCCAACATGCCATTTCATTGGTAAAGAAACAAATGGCATGGATTTCCAAACTTTGTTGACGGTCAAGAATCAGGGATGCTGTCTCATTTGTCAAGGCATCGAAAATCAGATGGGCTGGACACGTAATAAGATTTGGAGATGACCGCTGGACTAGAGCCATTACCGACTGGATTCCATGGGATGTCAAAAGACCATGTGGCCGCCCACCGACGAGATGGTCAGACTTCTTTGTCAAGATCCTGAATGATCAATTTGAGGTTCTTTGCTTTCCTGAAGTGAGCAGACGCCATTGGGCTACTCTAGCACGCGACAGGGACAAATGGAGATGTTACTGGTACCCGCTCCAGCAAATTGATGAGTAATGGGATGTCAAGTGATCAAGTGATCAAGGTAATGAGAACAACTTGGATAATCCCAAGATGCCACTGGTTCCATGACTTCTAGAGTCCATAACAAAAATATAAAAAAGACAAACAGCCACCAAAAGTTCTGAACTCTTCCCCTGTAAACACCCCAGCAACTGACTGTTATCCACACAATCAGTTCCAGGCATGAGAGTATGGGGGACAAAAACCTAAAACAACTCTATGAAGACACACAGGGTGCATCCCTCATCTTGGGATCACTGCAACTCACCTGGACTGACCCTTTGTCCTCTAAGGTAGTCCATGCTCTCTCTATATTCTCTCTGTTACCTCTCCCTCTATTTCTCACTCACTTTCTCTCTCTCTCTCTCTCTCTCTCTCTCTCTATATATATATATATATATATATATATATGAGCAAAGGGGCAGCCCCAAGATATGCTCTGGGTCAGGATCACAACTGGAGGTGTTCAGGGCACTGTATGGGCGTATGGGGCTGGGAATTGAACCATGTGCTTCAGACATGCAAGAAAAGTACTCGACCACTGAGCCACATCCCCAGAGCATAGCACAGAGGTAGGGCATTTGCCTTGCACGCAGCTAGCCCGGCCTAGCCAGGTTCAATTCCTGCGTTCCTCTCAGAGCCTGGGTAGCTATCGATAGTATCTCGCTCACACGGCAAAGCCTGGCAAGCTCCCCATGACGTATTTGATATGCCAAACACAGTAACAGCAAGTCTCAAAATGGAGATGTTACTGGGCCCACTCAAGCAAATCGATGAACAACGGGAGGACAGTGATACAGTGATATCTGTGTGTCTCTGTCTCCTCATGTTACCTGGAGAAAAAAAAGGTATTTCGCTTAAAACAAAATAAAACATTTGAAACACAAGCAAATGAAATAAATGGGTAAAATATTCATTTATTTATGTTCTCCTTAAAAAGAAAAGAAAAACTTTCCTTGCTCTATCAAGCCCGTGTTCTCCTTTGAAAACATGCCTTTGCTGGCTTGCTGTGTCCCACTCTGGAGAAGCCAGGCTCTCTCTTGAACACACATATTCCTCTCTCTCTTCACCCTCACGTCTTTCAAAGTAATTTTTGTTCAATTAAAAACTATCTTGCTTCACGTAAAAGAAAAATACTAACGGCGTCCTAAATCACAAGCACTGGGACAGTTGGAGTCTTATCCCCAGCTGGCAATTTGTCTAGATGCACCGAAGTCTGACCCAAAGAAACACCAGTTACCAGATGCAAGGCACTCATACATATCGTGAAAATGTCTTAAATGATCCTTTACAAAATCCAATTCTTTTCATCTTTTAAACATTTAAAAAAGTGCTTAAGGATAAAAATTGCCATTTGGTTAATATTGGAATGTGAGCTATAATTATGAAGAAAGAGTAAAAAGCAAAGATATCTCAGACAAATGCTAATGCTTAGAGCAAATGTTCCTGAATTTGGGGGTCAATATCTTTTGAAATTTATGACTCAAAAATATTTGCATGTATTAGAAATATTCAAAATCGCAAAATTATTTTAGCTTGATAATTTATTTTAATTTTAGATAAAATCTATTCCAAACTGACAAAAATACCTTTGAACTGTAGATGATAAGAAAATAGAGAAAAATCTCAAAAAAAATTGTGCCTGAGAAAAGAGTGTTTCAGAAAATATTTAAACATTTAATTGACTTTTGAAAAAAGTTAAAAACCTGTCTTAAAGGACATAAATGATTTTTTAATAAAGGAAAAGATGATTCTTAATGGGAAAATAATTACAGAAATGCCAGTTCTCCAAGAAAGAACACAAAAGCAATAATTCTAATCTAAATGTTCAGTATCTTGGTTATTCTATAATTAGAATATTAATTATGATTTTTAGGTTTTTTGAAAAATAAAATGATACTTTTTTACAAAGAGACTGATAAAGTTCTTTTGTGAGAAATAGAGATGCTTGAAGTTTCAAAATATAAATAATGTGAACAGCTTTTCACGAATATGGGAGCAAATACAAAAGCACTCTAAGAGTCCAAAAACAGAATCATATGGAATGTGTCATAGCAGACCTGATTATTTAATAAATAGCTTGACCTATGGAAAAAATTTGGGGAACAATTAATTGCAATATGATATATATATATATCTGTATATATATTACACTTAGTCACAAGAATCAAACATTCAAGTTAAAAAAAATAGAAGTCTACCTTTAATCAAAGTGGAGAAAGCTCTTGCATACATGCTTTTATTTGTACAATTACAATAAAATCTCTGGACAAAATACAAAAATTTTCCACTCGAAACACAGAGAAATGAAAGCAGGCAGATCATGTGAGAGAGACTCCTACTTCAAGGGT
Organism: Sorex fumeus; assembly: GCF_029834395.1. NCBI lineage: Eukaryota > Metazoa > Chordata > Mammalia > Eulipotyphla > Soricidae > Sorex > Sorex fumeus. Next base: position 1,574,024 of record NW_026606149.1, on the reverse strand, counting down.
GATCAATGTGGAGCAACATTTTTTTGTTGGTTTATTTGTCTTTTGCCCTTTATCTCCTAGTTTTGACCCAAGGGCCTCCAAAGTTCAGAGTAAATTGCATATAGAAAGTCAGTAAAACTCTTAAGCGACACCTATATTTTGTGAAAAGCTTTGTTTGATTTTCTTCATATTTTAATTGTTTTTAATCATAGCCTAATATCAAGGACAGATCCCACTGAATAACTCCATTGCAACATGCAGCAATAAAATGAACACCTATTGAATGTGTATTCCAATAAACACGAACTACTAAAGTTTCTCTGGAGCATTTTAATAAGAAACAATCATGTACAATGTCTTCAAAATTTGTAATTTTGAATATATTCAAAATGTCTAGGATATAATGTCAAATCACTACTCAGACCTATGACTAGGGAAAAATCAGATCAAGGAGAAAATTATAGATGTCAACCCTGAGATGAGATGGTCAGAGGAGTTATGAAAAATTGAAAGAACTATTCCAAGTACTATTCATGAAGTACAAGTGAACACTTTTGAAACAAATACAAACCATGTGCTTTGGGGATTGCAGAAATAGTATGCAGGATAAGGTATATGGTATATGTGCCAAGGGGTAATTCATGGCACAGTGGGCCAGAGAAACACTACTTTTCGGATGCTGGAACTGAACCATTGGCCTGGTTGTTCTAGAATGACCAGGACTCCTGGTCATTAGGACATTAGGTCATTAGGTCCCTGATTACCACTTTGGGAAGCATTTCAGCCCCCAAGGCACCATCCCAATATATAAAACATTTTATGCCAAAAAATAAAATCTATGAGAGTAAGGTATGAAGATTTTATAAAAGTGTGATAAATTAAAGGAAAAGGTCAGTAGGAGATGTGAAGTTGAAAATTATTAAATAGAAACAACCTTGTTTGAGGAATGGTAGGAATAAGGGGGGAAAATTATTAATCTGCCAGAACTATCAGACAATGTTAAATATTGAACATTAATTTGTGTCCTTTAAATCTCTGAAGGCCCTCCCATTGATCATCGATTTGCTCGAGTGGGCCCAGTAACGTCTCCATTGGAGACTTTGTTGTTACTGTGTTTGGCATATCAAATACGTCACGGGGAGCTTGCCAGGCTCTGCCATGCGGGCGAGATATTCTTGGTAGCTTGCCGGGCTCTCCGAGACGGGCAGAGGAATCGAACTTGGCTCGGCCATGTTGGCTGCGTGCAAGGCAAACGCCCTACCACTGTGCTATCGCTCCAGTGCGACATCCTATTATAACATCTTATTATCTCATTCCTACTTTGGACAAACTGGCAGGCTACCAAATGTAGCCTGCCCACACGGCAGAGTCTGGCAAAGTCGCTGTGGTGTACCCAATATGCCAAATACCAGTAACAATGATGGGTCTCATTCTCCTAAAGAGCCTTGAATATAATCTCAGGGCTAGGATGAAGGAGACGTTACTGGGGCCTGCTTGAGGCAATCGACGATTAACAGGATGATTGATTTGTGATTGAAATCTCTGAAATAGAAGAGCAAATTAAGTGAAAAAATACAAAATCAACAAAATCCAGGTAAATAACAGCTAGTACCACACAACAATACACTGTAACCAAATGAGTTAAACTTGAAATAGCTGTGCACTTGAAAGGTGCAGTTCAATATATGTGTTAAGGACAAAACTCCCAACAAGCTATTTATTAAGCCAAAATTCCCAATAAACTATTTACAAAACTTCCAACAAACTATTTTCTAAGGCTGAATCTCAACAAAGTCGTCCGTCTGTTCTCTTTGTTCAAAATCATATTTTTATCTTGTTCAAAATCAATTGAAATCCTTACAAAGACAACAAAGAGATTAAAAAACAATGAGTCTACAATTATAAATGAATAAATACAATTATCTACACGACATGTCAATGTTCAGAATCCCATGGGTTCTAAGTAATACTCAAGGCTAATCAATGAATTGAGTAAAGGTTGCAGGTAACAAGGATAGGATGAAAATAACTATAAAATCTAATGAATGACTCAACATTAAAATTCAAATAACAACATTCAATATGGCATTAAAACGTGAAACTACATGAGTCAACGTACAATTCTAACAAATTGTATGCAAGTATATACACTCAAATTGTAAAATATTCATGAGTGATAAAAGCTAACTATTGTATTTTTATATTTCAAAACACAGTATCCTTAAAACATCAAATTCCCACATACTGATAGTTTTATTGCCAATCCTATCAAAAGCTCAGCTGGTGTCTCTGTATCTAACAAAAAAAGATAGTTTGGTATGGAAAGGCAAAATGACTAGAATACCCAAACTAATTTGGAGGCAAAGAAAGAATTGGAAGTATTTATAGTTTAATCTCAAACTTTATTACAAAGTTGCAGTATCCACACAATGCAATATTAGCTAAAGAATGTACAGATCAATGGAACATGATAAAGTTCTAGACATAAACCCACAAAAATTGACAAATTACAAGACTAGACTTTCAACATATTTTTCTCTCGAATAATTGGAAGTTTTAATGCATACAAGTGAACTAAATTTTTGTAAATACATAAATTTACTATCAAACTATACTGCCTCAGCAGGCTATATGACTCAAGTCCTGTAATCTCATACAAAACTCAAAATGAAGTCTAAAAATAAAGTATTGTTATTTAAAGTAAATCTTATACGATCTACATTTTAGAATAAAGTATAAAATAAAATAATTCTTACACCTATGATTTTGAGAAAATAATTTGCAAATACTATATGAAAACCACAACCACAAGCTGGAAAATGAACCTTTTTGTTTGCTTTGGGGCACACCCAGTGGTGCTTAGGCTTATTCCTGCTTTGTGCTCAGGGATCACTTCTGGTGGGGGTTAGGGTGCCAGAGAATGGCCCCTACTTACCCTCCGTACTACCTTTCCAGCCCAGTGAGATACTTCTAACAGCATTAAGATACTAGTTAAGGATCAGGAGCATTGCTTCACTGCTTGGAAGGCTGCATCACATGCTGGGGGAGAAGGCAGCTTAGACAGAGAAGGGACCACCGAGTAAAGGATGCCTGGAGGACCTGCTAGGGATGGGAGACGTGTTCAGAAAGTGTGCAGAAAGACTATATACCGAACATCCTGCTTGGAAGCCGGCCTCACATGCTGGGGGAAAGGGCAGCTCAGATAGATAAGGAACTGCCGAGTAAAGGATGCTTGGAGGACCTTCTGGGGATGGGAGACGTGTGCAGAAAGTGTGCAGAAAGACTATATACCAAACATGATGTCCACTTAATACTTGCATTGCAGCCCACAACACCCTAAAGGAGAGAGTAAAAGGGAATGTGCCTGCCAAAGGAGGGGCGGGGATGTAGTAGGGGTGATGGCAGGGATACTGGGAACATTGGTGGTGGAGAATGGGCACTGGTGGAGGGATGGGTACCCGATCATTGTATGACTGAAATATAAGCATGAAAGTTTGTAAATCTGTAACTGTACCTCACGGTGATTCATTAAGAATTTTATAAATAAAATATCAGAAATCCAAATTTGTGTGGCCGCTATTGCGGCCACATAACATCATATGCTCTTCTTAAGCAGCAATAGAAACCAAATTATCTAATGATATCTTCTTGGCAGGTATGAATGTTGGGGAAAATCCCAAATAATAATGTTTGGTCTTTTGTCATAATACTGAATGTGATCAATGTATAGAGAGAGTAAAGTGGAAATCTGCCACACTGGCAGGAGGTGGGTGAGAGGGGGTATACGGGAGTTCTTGGTGGTGGAAAATGTGCACTGGTGAAGGGATGAGTGTTTGCTCATTGTATGACTGACCGAGACTTAAACTGAAAGGTTTAGTGACTGTTGATTCACAAAACTCACGATGATTCAATAAAAAAAAAATTTAAAAATAATACTAATTATAAATGGCAAGAAAAATGGGCAAATTTTTAAATGGATGCTTCATTAAAGAAGGTACTGCTAGAAAATAGGCACACGGTAAGATACAAAGCGTGAATAGTCAATAGGAAAATACAAACTGAAACCATGCAGCTAGAACCTACATCTATTTGCACAGCTACCCTATCCCATTACTGTTTTAAAAATGATGCCACAGGATTATCCCACAAGATAGCGAGCAGGCTTGGGTGCAAGCATCACCTTTTCCTGGCACTGCAGACTTAGGGACTCTTTGTCCCTTTGAGAAAACTTGGTGAGCGGAGAGGCAGTGTCTTCAGGAGAGTTGGCAAGAGGCATTGCAGCAGGGGGGGAACGACTAAGTCTTTTAGCAGGAGAGCTTAGACTCAGGAAAAGGAGATTCATGATGTGACAGAGTGTTGCTGGAAGGCCCAGGGCCTGCGCCCCTCTTAGGGCCTCTGATACCTGGAAATTACCTTCATGAAGACCCATGGACTGCCAGGTGTGGAAGCAGGGGGATTTCTTGCAGAGATTTGGGCATGGGGAACTGGAGTCTGTGGTTGAACGCTGAGGCCTCAATGATGACAGGCAGACACCAGGAGTCCAAGAAGCCAAATCCTGCAGCCACCCAGCTCTGGGAGCATCTGAGTACCCCTGAATGGTCCTTGCACCCAAGGGGACAGTGTGTGCCCAGCATGGAGCAAACTGGGCCTGACTGCTGGATATAAGGAACTGACAAGTTTGAAATGGATCATTCTGAAGGTAGACCAGATGCCTGACACAATTGTTAATGAACTTACAATGACTAAATTCACACCAATATTTCTACAATCACAATGCTATTAGATGAAATGCTTAGAAAACCTCAAACTTGTCCATCCTAAACCACAGGATGGCAACAATAACTGTGCATGAGGAAGGCAAACAGAAAAAAAATGTGTAAGGCCACTAATGGAAAAAAAACCATGAATATCAGAAGCTCTCGGAGGCAGTGAGAGGATGATACTGAGAAGGAGTTAATAAACATCGAGGCCTTCGTAAGGAAACCAGAAAAGTCCTTAATAAACAGTTGAAACCTCACACCTCAAGGAACTAGGAAAAGAACAGCACACAAAGCCAGATGCTCACATGTGGTCGAAAATAATCAGCTTTGGAATGGAAATATATAAAAATAGAAACAATAAAAGCACAATATACAATGGCAGTGAAATTAAGTTTTTTCAAAGAATATAATGTGTATTGAGGGCCTTTATTTATTCTTGGTTTTTTTTTTTTTTGGTTTATAATACTTTTAATAATGGTGTCTCACTGATCACAGAGGAATCTTCAAAGAGATAACCACAATGGCCAAGACAACAGAATGGGATTAGATGAAATTACAGTACCTCTGCATTTTCACATAAGAGACACTCAAACTCTAATAAAAGACACCCTACTGAAGGGCAGAAAATATTTTACATCATAAACTGATAAAGGGTTGATACCCAAAATCTATACAGCACTTGCTAAACTCACCAACAAAATCATACAATAAGCTATCCATAATGCAGCGAGTAGATGAACACTTTACCTGCTTTCAACACTCAGTTCTTACCCAATGTGAACATTTCCAGCTATAATTGTGATCCTGGGCCCTTCTCTATCTAACCTATGGGAGATATGTGGTATGTGTGTCACTTAGAATTTGTGTTATTTAGAATATCTGGATAAGGGAATTCAATGTTATGAAGGGAGGATTGCCAGATACCCAGAGTATAGGGAGAAGGAAAGAAAGAGGGGATGGGTGGAGGAGAAGACATAGATGAGAGACAATGGGGACCAGGTGAAAGAGTTGGGCACAAAGGTGGGGTTAAGGAATCATAGAGCTGAATACCCAAATATTAACAAATGAACATAGAAATGTGCCTGTCAAGAGGGCAGGCTAGGGGTAGTGAGGGGATTTGAGGGGACCTGGGAACATTGGCGGAGGGAAGTGGTCACTGACGGTGGAAGGGTTCTGCAATGTTGTATATCTAAAACTCAGCAATGAATAACTATGTAAAGGACTGTGTTTTAATTTTTAAAATATCGTAAAAGAAATGTTTAAACTATGGAACCAAATAAATAACAACCAAAAAATTATTCTGTGAAGCAAGTTTATTACAAATTTCATCTACCATTTCATAAATGGAACTTTAATTTTTTTAATAAACGTGCTTGCAATGCATTGCAACTTGGATGAAACTGAACGATATCCTGGTAAGTGAAATAAGTCAGCAGAAGGTGAGTAAGTGAATATCTCAGTTATCTCTGTCATAGATTAAGAGGATTAGGGAATTCAAGATACCAAAAGTGGAACAGTTAGATTACCTCTGACCCTAGAGTATAGAAAGGAGAAGCAGGTGGTGACTAAGAAGAGGCGGATGGGAGATAACTGGGCAGGGGACAGGGGCCTCGGGCACACGGGTGGTGTAGAGCTGTGGTATGTGTAGATGTCTAAACAGCAGAGTCAGCAAAGCTTCAAGGCTCAGGTTCAAACTACATCAACAAAACTTAGAAATGTGCCTGTGCAGGATGGAGACTGGGCGCCCGGGCTTGGAGGAAGCTGGTGAAGTCATTGGTCAGGGGAAGTTGGCACTGGTGGTATGATTGGTGTTCGAACATTGTGTGCCTGAAACTCAACTCCCAGTAACTTTGCAAATTATGGTAGCTTAAAAGTTTTAAAAATAGATAAGCAAATAAATGAATAATTTTTTTTAAGAACATAAAGACAGCTTATTAAATGGGAGATGATACCTGTACATATTGTCTCTCATTTCAGAGGAAAATCAAAATCACAATGAGTTATGCCCTACACCTCTGAGAATGGCTGGCAAAAATTAACAAGTGTTGGACAGGGTGTGAAAAAAATAGAAATCAAGTGCACTGCTTTGTACTCTGTATTTGGTGAAGTCATTTTAGAAAATGGTATGGCTTTCTTTAAGCCAAAAACAGGGCTTCCATGCAATCTGCTCTGGATACTTTTATAAAGAATACAAAGATATGAAGAGGAGAAGTGCCATGTTGTCCCGTGTTTGTTATAACGCTATTTAGAATTAAACTATAGAAATAACCTATGTTCTTGTCTTCAGATAAGTGGAGAAGATGATTTTGTATAGGGGAAAAAAGGAAATACCTGTTAGCTGTTTAAAAATGAATGCAGCATAATGAAAGAAAATTGCAGCAAGATGAAAGAAAATTGACGAAATTGGTGAAATAAAATTTCAACTCAGGAGGAAAGGATAGGTTAAAAATTCTGGATGACTTCACCCATGTGGGGAATATGATGATAAAATACTAAGGAAAAAAACAAAAAATTTTGGAAGAAAACCAAAAATGAAAGTAATCCAGTATATATTGGAAACAGAATTAAAGTTATCTAAGAGAGGTCCTGAGTTGACTCAAGCTCATCTGCCTTGCATTCTGCGCAGGATTCAAGTTCAGTCCCAAGAACTGCATGCCACATCCTTACACCCTCAACTCAAGCACCATCAGATGGAACCTTGGTGGGTTCCAACATTACTGGCTTGGAAAAACACTTCCTAACTTGGTGGCCTGAGCAGTAAACCATGAGACCCAGCTGACCAAATATCTCTGGGGATTACCCCTGGACCCCTGAACACTGTCAGAAAGAAAGGGAAAACAAGAAAGGCTGGAAGGCAGGAAGGCAGGAAGGGTGGGAGGGAGGGAAAGAGGAAGGAAGGAAGGAAGGAAGGAAGGAAGGAAGGAAGGAAGGAAGGAAGGAAGGAAGGAAGGAAGGAAGAGAGGGAGGGAGGATGTGAGGGAAGGAGGAAGGAAGGGAGGGAGGGAGGAAGGAAGAGAGGAAAAGAGGGAGGGAGGGAGAAGAAAGGGAGGGAGAAAGGAAGGGAGGGAGGGAGGGAGGAATGGAGGAAGGAAAGAAGGAAGGAAGGAAGGAAGGAAGGAAGGAAGGAAGGAAGGAAGAGAGGGAGGGAGGATGTGAGGGAAGGAGGAAGGAAGGGAGGGAGGGAGGAAGGAAGAGAGGAAAAGAGGGAGAGAGGGAGAAGAAAGGGAGGGAGAAAGGAAGGGAGGGAGGGAGAAATGGAGGAAGGAAGGAAGGAAGGAAGGAAGGAAGGAAGGAAGGAAGGAAGGAAGGAAGGAAGGGAGGGAGGGAGGGAGGGAGGGAGGGAGGGAGAAAGGGAGGAAGGAAGGAAGGAAGGAAGGAAGGAAGGAAGGAAGGAAGGAAGGAAGGAAGGAAGGGAGGGAGGGAGGGAGGGAGAAGAAAGGCAGGGGGAAGAAGGAGGGATAAGAAAATAGAAGGAAAATAAAGAGCAAAAGAAAGGAGGGAAAGAGAGAGACAAAGAGAGAGAGAAAAAGTGAGAAAAAGAAGTACACTTAGCTGAGGGGACTAGGGCGGGGACCAGATGAAGAATTGTGAGATCAGAGAAGGACAGAAAGTGAGGAGGAAGTGTAAGAATGCGCTCTTTTGCTTTTGAGTAAAAGACACTAAGAAGAGTTGGTGAGGAGCAGCAGGGCAAGCAGAAAATATCACTAAGTGCGTTAGGGAATACAAAAGCACAAAAGGGAAACGGCCATATTGGATAACCATTTGGTGTTTCTTGTGTTTAAAAAAATCTCAAATTTAGAGATCTAATTGGGTTTATTAAAAGAGTCATGAATCAGGCAGCATCCTGCCTAGTAGAGCAGCTGCAAGAGAACATTTCCATAGTCAGAAAGGTAGAGCGAGGTTAGCACTGAAGAGAGGGCTTTCCAGAAATCTGTTCCTCCTGGGGGGTCGCCAGGGGTCCCAGGCAGGAAGATGACGTCACTGCTGATTAAGAAAGCGTAGGTCTATGGGTGAAGATTTCACTTGGGGACAAGTTTAACTGCATTAGTAATTCAGTGTGTGTGCAGGGAGGCTTGCCATAAAGGAATACATTTTTGACTTTCTTTTAAATATTTGAACATTTGTACAGGTCAGCATATGTTTCCCATAAAATTCTGATCCTCACGCTCAGTGTAATTGGATACTTTTTAGGCATCTACGAGGCTACACAAAGCTCCTATACTAATGTTTATACTAGTTTTATGTGAAATTGTCTTAAGCTGGGAACAATTCAAAAGCCAATCTACTGTGTAATAGATAAAGAGCGCATGGTATATGCAATAGCATGGACTATTTTCAGCAATAAAAAACAATTGATGGTATGTTCAATGAAATGACTAAGTATTTAAAAAGTGCCATTCAGATAGAAAAAGGCCAAAATCAAAAGTTTTTATACCACTAAATTTCTCTTTGATAGTTTTTGGGGGAAAAAAGTTTCTTTTTTTCTGGAAAAAAAAAGTATTAAGATGGGAAAGGGAAAATTTTTGATGGGTAGCAAAAGTGAAAGATCTACTTGAATAAAGAGGAAGAACAAGAGAATTCTGTGGAAAGGGTGCAGTAATATTTGATAATTGTGGTAACTATCTGAGTTCTAGTATATCAAAACCAGTAGAATTGTTTTCCCCAAATCTTTAACTTTCCTGCAAATATATTTTTAAATTAAAAATTATATACTTGGGGGCTGGAGAGATAGCACAGCGGGTAGGGCATTTGCTTGCAAGTGGCTGACCAGGGTTCGATTCTCAGCATCCCATATGGTCCCCTGAGCACCTCCAGGAGTAAATCCTGAGTGCAGAGGCAGGAATAACCCCTGTGCGTTGCCAGGTGTGACCCCAAAAAGAAAAAAAATAGTACAAATACCTCACTGCAAAGGTAAAAATCATCACCCAGTATGTACAAAAAAACAAATGCATATAATTCTTATGAGATAACATTAAAAATATTTTTAAATTATATAATCAAGGTCCTATCATGTATAAGAATAGTATTAAAACGTATTATTTGGAAGCATAGAGGTTTTCTAGATATCACATTTCAAGGAAAACTAGTACCTTCAAAGTCAAATGAAAAAGTTTAATTGCTGCACATCCAATGCGAGAAAGAATTTGTTGATGTCATAAGACTATTAACTGCTCAAACTATATCAGATAAAGAGGCTAATACTTTTAGGCTCCACACACTATTATAAAGGAGAAAGAGGATGTTGATTACTGTAATAGAAAACCTGGTAAACCCATGAACGGATCCTTTAGAAACCCGGAAATGCAGATGGCTAAGAGAGAGATGGAGAAGTGCTTCACAGAGTCACAGATCAAGATACCATCACATGTCAGGATCAGTTCCTGAAATAAGGTGACTGCATCAGCCCTTGGTGTTGACAACTATAAAGACACTCTACTCTTCACAATGAAGGATAATAGGCAGATATGATTGGAAGCCTATCTGTGCTCTGCAGGTGAGGAAGCATTGCATGGCATTGCAATGAAATACGCACAAAAAAATGGGGACAAAAACCCCAATTCACTCAAAAGCCAAATTCCATGATTGAGGAACTTGAGTTCATTTCTCTGTGTTCGGCTTGCTTTGGCTTTGCTTTGTGGGGCGCACCTGATGCTCCCATCATGACTGCTGGTGGTGCTCCAGGGACCTCTGCAAGCATCTGCTCCTCTTCTTGAAACAGCTCCCCTCCATAAGTTCTGCTACTTTTTAATGAAAAAAGAAGATGATATGCACAGATTTTTGGAAAGACTATAATAAATCTAGTTGTTTAGCTGAAGAGATAGCGTTTAAAGTTATAAAAAATGTTTAGCTAAAAATTTCCTTGAAATAAAAATGATGCAAAAGACATCAAAAAAGAGGATAATAAAAATTTTCGACAATTAATCATTGGATTGTGGACAGCTGTGTGTCTTCATGTGCGCTAAGAAAACGTTGCAAATAGTAAAGTGAAACAAAATGGTTCTTTAAAAAGTGGATTAAAAAGTGTGTTAGATAGTTGGGTTTGTAATCCTTTCAATCACCAAAGTTTTCACCCTCGGGCCTGTTAAAATCAAAACCATTCATTTATGAACAAATTTTTAATGCTGAAATGAGCCTGACTTCTCTCGTTTATTAACTATGTAAGCATATTCAAAATCACAATTGATTTGATCACATTTCAGTCAGGCCTCATTGATCATTCTGAGAAAGTCAGCAAACACTTAAGGAAATTTGTCTACTTGTGCTATTAATATTACCGATAAATGATAAATACAGGTCTTCAAATGTGCCTTAGCATGCAATGTATTTTTAATAGTGTTGCACTTTAATATAAAAAATGCTCTTTGTGAGCCAGAAAGATTGTACAGTGGATAGATAAGGCTCTAATTTCTGGCACCCTGTATGGTCCCCTGAGTATCACCAGGAGTCATCCCTGAGTGCAGAGCCAAGAGAGAGCCCTGAACTCTGCAGGGAGTGACCCCTCCACATCCCAAAAAGTGTTCTTTACTCCAAAAAATATAATGTGAGTATAAAATAGCTTTTAAACTTTACTAGCATTTTATTAAAATGTATTTTGTACCTGTTTATAATGTTACCTTTTAAGATCTCTAAATACAAATTTTTAAATTCTGTTTAAATAATTCAATCTTTGAATACATACTATTGTTCTATCTTAACGTGTGCTTTTATAAGTTATTGCTAAAATACTTTCAATTAGTCTTTACATATTAATAATTCTAGAATTATTTTATTTTATTTTATGTTTTATTTCCTCAATGTCCTTTTGCCTATTTGCTTCTCAAAAACTCTTAACATCTACAAAATAGAAAAGCATTCAAAGGGAAGCCATATCAACTGGTAATCACATAAAGACCCAAAATGTCATAGATTATTGCTATTTTATTCACCTATCCTATTATTTTAGGGATGGAGGTAGTACAGTGCATAGGGCTCTTGCCTTGCATTGAGCTGGATTTGTTTTTTTGGCACCCACCCCATTTGGTGCAGGAACTCACCAAGAATGATTCCTTAGCACAAAGACAGGATTAAACCTTTAGACCAGCTATGAGCTGGTCCCCACCACTGCAATTGTTTATTAAATAGCTTTATTTAGAGGCATATGAGAGGAGGGAGGAAGAGAGACAAGCAGAAGGAGAGTGGCAGAGCAAGAGAGAAGAGAGAGGGAGCGACAAAGAGAGACAGAGAAAAGGTAAGAGATTGTACGGGCTCAGGTTAGATGCAGGCACGGTCCTAAGACATGAGAAATGACATTGATCATAGTTATTATCATTCTTCCAAATTCAAGTAAAATTTTTCTTTAAACATAGTTTAAAAACTTTCACCAAACTTTTCTGAATGATTCATCTTTAAAGTGCTCTGTCCTGGGGCTGGAGTGATAGTAGAACAGGTAGTGACTGGCATGTGGGTGACACAATCTCCACCCCAGCAGCATGTTCCCCTGAGTCTGCCAGGAGTGACCCCTGAGTCCAGAGCCAGGAGTATTTTGTGATCACTGTGGGGTGTGGCCTTAAACAAACAACAACTGAAAGGCTCCATTCTACTCTGAATACTTTTCCCTTATAGGACAAACCATAAAGTAAAGTAAAGTAAAGGCCCTCCCGTTGATCGTCGATTTGCTCAAGCGGGCCCAGTAACATCTCCATTGGAGACTTTGTTGTTACTGTGTTTGGCATGTCGAATACTCTCGGTAGCTTGCCAGGCTCTCCAAGAGGGGCAGAGGAATCGAACTCGGGTCGGCCATGTTGGCCTCATGTAAGGCGAACGCCCTACCACTGTGCTATCGCTCCAGCCCCCCAGGACAAACCATACAAAAATAAAAATCAAGTTATCTTTTGTTAAGGTAGTTTTAATTCATTTTTGTATCTTGACACTATTGTAAAAAAATTTTGAAAATAAACAGAGGGAATTGCAGTGATTTTTAAACATAGAACTGCAATCAGTAGTTGAACAGTGCTATGAGATTGCCAAAGTACAAATAATGCTGATTCCTACTAAGACGGGAAACTTCCTTTTATTTCCTTATACAATATTGTAGTCCAGATTGCAAAGCCACCCCTCCGTTGTGTTTCTCATCATGCTAGTGCTATAAAGTGTATTTTTCACCCTAAGTCCAGGACACGTGGAATACATTAATTTCCCCTTCATTTTGTTCATCATAATGGCTCCACTTTTAATCCAGTTGAACTGACATCCAAAATAAGTCTTTCAGAAATAGCAACTATTTTAGGGGAAATGAAATAAAACAAAACCTGCTACAGAGAAAACTAAAAACCTCTACATTTTTGCTTCATTTTTGCACAAAGGTCCTTTTTTTAACACCCAAAAAATAAATAATCTTGTGATTTTTAAATTTGCTTAAATAAATTTATTTAAAGTAATGTTAAAGACACATAGACCTCAATGTACTTTAGCATATATACAAGTCCTAGATTTTTATTTTAGAAACAAAATTAATATCTCCAAGTGTCTTATGCTTTGTAAATCATAATTATTTTATGCTTATATTGAGAAATTTAATTTTGGTCATTATACACCTATGTATAAATACTGGAGAGATATGTAAAAACACTGGAGTTATAGCACAGCAGGTAGGGCGTTTGCCTTGCATGCGGCCAACCCGGGTTGGATTCCTCTCTCCCTCTCAGAAAGCCCGGCTACCGAGAGTATCCCTCCCACACAGCAGAGCCTGGCATATTTGATATGCCAAAAATAGTAACAAGTAGATGTTACTGGTGCCCACTTGAGCAAATCGATGAACAGGAGGACAGTGCTATAGACAGTGCATACACCTATGATAAAATGAATAGGAAATTGATTTATCATTCCTAAAGTAACTTTTCAATCACAAACTGAGAGGGCTATTAATTGGAAAAAAATCTAATGTAGTTAAATAAATCTCCCTCTCCTGAGGATCTAAGCATAAAATTGTGCAAAATACATTTTAATATACTTAGCATCACACAAATAGGACCGCATTTCTGGTAATATCAGCGCAGTGGGGTTAATTATCTATCAGAAACATCAAAATTCTGAAGTTTTTAAAATATTTATAAATACACATATATTTTATACATGTATACTTATGAGCTGTGATTTTTTTTTTTAATCATAATGATCTAGGTCCTTGTACCTCATCTGTTCTCTGAGGCCCTTTCTGGAGTGAGCTCTATGTGAAGAGCCAGGAGTAAGCCCTGAGTACTGCTGGGTGTGGCCCCAAAAAACTGTCACTGTCACTGCCACTGTCCTCCCGTTGTTCTTCAATTTGCTCGAGCGGGCCCAGTAATGTCTCCAATGTGAGATTCATTGTTACTGTGTTTACCATATCAAATACGTCGCAGGTAGCTTGCCAGGCTTTGCCGTATGGGAAAGATACTCTTGGTAGCTTGCCAGGCTCTCCAAGAGGGGAGGAGGAATCGAACCTGGCACGGCCAGGCCAGTCGCATGTAAGGCAAACACCCTACTGCTGTGCTATTGCTCCAGCCAAACAAATATAATGCACAATTAGAAGTAACAATATAATTAGAAGTAATAGAGAGCATTTGATGATTGTTTTGTTGGAAAAGATTCTAACATTTGGGTGTGTTTCCCCATACGATATTTAATATTTAAAAAATATTGAATCATCATGAGATACAGTTACAAAGCTTTCATGTTTGAGTTTCAGTCAAACAGTGCTCGAACACCCATCACTTCACTAGAGCACATTTTCTTCCACCACCAATGTCCCCAGTATCCTTCCGCCCTCCCACTGCTTCTATGGCAGACAATTTCTCCTATACTCTCTCTTTACTTTTTGGGCACCATGGGCTGGAGCGATAGCACAGCGGTAGGACGTTTGCCTTGCATGCAGCCAACATGGCTGACCCGAGTTCGATTCCTCCGCCCCTCTCGGAGAGCCCGGCAAGCTACCAAGAGTATCTCGCCCGCTCGGCAGAGCCTGGCAAGCTTCCCGTGAGGTATTCGATATGCCAGACACAGTAACAACAAAGTCTCCAATGGAGACGTTACTGGGCCCGCTTGAGCAAATGCATGAACAAGAGGAGGACCTTTACCTTTACCTTTATGGTTTGCAATACAGGTACTGAGAAGCTGTCACGTTTGGTCCTTTATCTACTTCCAGCACACATCTATCATCCAGAATGATCCTTCCATCTTTGTCTTAGTGATCCCTTCTCTACTCAGCCGCCTTCTCCCCCAGCTCATGAGGCAGGCTATCAACTATGGAGCAATATTTCTGGCCCTTGCCTACACTATCCTTGGGTGTCAATCTCATATTATGTTATTTTATATCCACAAATGAGTGCAGTCATTCTATGTCTGTCCCTCTCTTTCTAATTTTACTTACCATGATATTCTCCATCCACTTATAAGCAAATTTTATGACTTCATCTTTCCAATCAGCTGCATAAGATTTCTTGTGTAGATGTACCAAAGTTTCTTTAACCAGTTGTCTGTTCTCAGGCACTCAGATTGTTTCCAGATTCTGCAATGACTGTACAGGTGGAGATGTCATTTCTACTGTTCTATTTTGCTCCCTCAGGATATATTCCCAGAAAGTGGTATTGAGGGGTCATATGGAAGCTCAATTTCTAGTTTTTTTGTTTTGTTTTGTTTTGTTTAGGAAATGCCCATATTTTCCCAAGATGCTGGACCATTGGCATTCCCACAAATATTTAAATAATTAAGGCATTTTCTCTCTGTTTTTATTTATTTATTTTTCTTTTTGGGTCACACCCTACGATGCTCAGGGGTTACTCCTCGCTCTGCACTCAGGAGTTACTCCTGGCGGTGCTCAGGGGACCATGTGGGATGCTGGGAATCGAACACAGGTCGGCCGCGTGCAAGGCAAACGCCCTACCCGCTGTGCTATCTCTCCAGCCCCTTTCCTCTGTTTTTAGAGAGGAACTGGAAGGAGGAGTTGGGAAACCTATCAGCTCACAGTCAGTGGCAAATGTGGGATAAATGTGGGATGGCCACCTCTCCAAGCTCAGGATGTTTGAAGAAAAGAGATAATTCAAGTGCCTGTGACAGAGTGAGCCAGCCAGTGGATTCCACCTAGAAATCTGTTATCAAGTCTTAGCGGTGTGGGTTGGGGTGTTGGTGCTATGTCTGATAAGAAGTTTGGCCATGTGCAAAGACATGAGGTCAACATTAAGATCCTGGGATTGGAATTATGGAAACTAGGTCTCACTTGATCTTATTGCATTGAATTTCATTACCCGTCAAAGAAGGAATTTCGGGTAAAGTAGCAAATGAGTGCCTTGCTTAAGAGACTTTTTGAGAAAGTGTGCCCAGAGAGTATGCCTCAAGTTTCAGAAATCAATGTGGAAAGTCACAGAGAAAAATAATTCCACCTGTATGAAAGGAGGATGAAAGAGTCTGAAAGCCTCTAGCATGGCTCTATTGGGTTTCTCACTGTGCCTTCCAAAGCAACAGCAACAAACAGATTCCAAGGTCACGTGGGACAGAGGGAAGATCAGATGCCTCACCTGCATAATATTGGGATAATATTGGTGAAGATTTTTCCAGAGTCCCAAAGACCCTTTCTTTAATTGTGCAAATAAAAATGGAAACTTGGGATTTTGATTTTAATGTAATGTAATTTCTGTCAACAGACGTGAAAACCTTGGAAAGGTTTCAAATACAGGTGCAGTACACACAAGTAAAATGTTGATTTAGAGCTGTGGGTAAACTGTTCTTGAATTGACTTGCTTTAAGGAAGTGTTAAATAAAGTAAAATGATATGTTAATTGGCAATTTAGATTTTCAAGAGCAAAACACATTTATAACTACTTATAAATATTTATTTCAATAAGTATCCCAAGTAAAGGTTAATTTAAATATTCACATGTTTTCAAAGTCAATCTACCTCTTAATTGATGATGAATAATAAACAAGCACTGTACAAAAGTAGAAATCTAGGAGCATAAAAGATGATTGCCTTAACCTTATTATTAATTATTTAAAAGATTTAAATATTATACCAATATATCCTTTATATATTGTTGATTTGTTGAGTTTAAATTTGTCTTATGTTAGGGCTCACAATTTAAGGAACAAAACACCATAAAAAGAATCAAATAAATACAACTTTAATTTTACAAAATGCAAAAACACGGAGAGTGTCAGATATCGGGATATAATTCGAAATTAAGAGCATCTGCTTTGCATATGTGAGACCATGGATAAGTCCTCAGAGCACTTGCCTCCCTATTCTAGCACCACTGGCTGAGACTTCCACAGCATTAAATCTGGTTAAAGGAGTAACATATATAAAACTTAAAAGTTAAAAGAATAGAGTTTATTTTTAAGTAATTAAAGAAATGTTCAGTATTCTCTGAGTAAAGTTTGACCAACTAAAACAGAACAAAAGTCACTTTATTGTACTCTAGATTTTTTTTTCTCATGTAGCTTCTATGTGTACATATAGTTTTATTCTTTTTATTTATTGGATACATCTGTTTCCTGAAATAGAAAACTCTCCCAAATCAGAGTACTTTGAGTAACTCACTTAAAAATACCAAACACAGAGTCAATAAGCACTGTATATACATACAAACATATATATAATATATTTAAGAGTAACATAAAATGCAAATTAGTATTAAAAAACTGATAGCATAAAACAATTATCTGCCAAAGTTTTGAACATCTGGTCTTTTAATTTGATAGGTTTATTTATTTATTTATATCTTATTTTATTTCCTTCAGCAACACTTTATATTTCTCAATGACTATATCAATGAAAGCCCTGACTAATGTTACTTCTTGATATTTTATTTTGGGGCTATCATTATTTAATTTGACTTTGGTATCTTAATTTATATACTGCATGTCACTGTGGATAGAATTTCAACTGTTTTCAAATTTCAATTTGAGTGTTTATTTTCTATCTTAAATTTGATGGATTCGTTTTTATCTCATAATTTATGGTATTTCTTTAGAGTTCTTTACATATAAGATCATGTGATCTCTGGATAACAATGTTTTACATCAGCTTTTTCAAGTTGAATACATTCACATCTACTTGTTTCTCCTGTCTGGTTGTTCAGGCTTGAGCTTACTCTATTATCCTAAGTAGATATAACAAAGTGAACATACTTGTCTTGTTCCTGATCTTAGGAAGGAGACATGCGATATTTCATGATTGAGTACAATGTTTGTGTTTGTTTTTTATAAAGTCCTTATTTTGTTGTGTCTATTCTCTTATGTTTCTTTTTGTCTTTCTCTCTCTCTCTCTGGGTCTTTTGTTGTAAATGTCTTTCAAATTGTAATAATATAGGTTTATAACATTAGATAAGTTTCAAGTGTAGATCATTATAATTCAACATCTTTCTTTTGGGGCTATCATCATTTACTACCTCATCATCATAATTACTACCTTAATTTCACCCTTAAAAGTCAAACTTCTTTGTTAAGTCTAAGTGCTTTTGTCATGAAAGGATTCTTTTTTGTATATGACCAAATGATATTTTTTTTTCATTTTTCTTTAAGTTTGTGTCACATCTAGAGGTGCATGGGGTTTACTTATGGGCCTGCACTCAAGGATCATTCCTGTCAGTGAGACCGTATGTGGTCCCAGACATTTAACACAGGTTGGCTGAATGCAAGGCAAGAGTTTTATCTGCTTGACTCTCTCCAGCCTTTAATTATTTTCAACTAATTTGGAGCAACCTATTGGCTTTTTAAAATTATGTTGAATGACCATTGAGTTCTTGGTATAAATCCTACTGGATCATGATGTATAATCATTTGAATAAGCTACTTAATTTTGTTTGTTTGTGTTTTCTTGAGGATTTCTTGCATTTGAATTGATTGTTAATACTGATGTAACATACCCTTTCTATTTGTTATTCTTACTGATTTAAAAACCTGCAACCTTGTAGCTATTTTATTTATGTACATTAGCTGATTTCAGTTACTAGAAAAATTAAAATGTATAAATTAAGAAAATACATGGGTGGCTGGAGTGATAGCACAGTGGTAGGGTGTTTGCCTTGCACACAGCCAGCCCGGCTGAGCCAGGTTTGATTCCTCCGCCCCTCTCGGACAGTCTGGCAAGCTACCGAGAGTATTCAATGTGACAAACACAGTAACAAGAAGTCTCATAATGGAGACGTTACTGAGCCTGCTCGAGCAAATCCATGAATAAATTAGGGCTGGAGTGATAGCACAGTGGTAGGGCGTTTGCCTTGCGCACAGCCAGCCCGGCTGAGCCAGGTTCGATTCCTCCGCCCCCTCTCAGAGAGCCCGGCAAGCTACCGAGAGTATTCAATATGCCAAACACAGTAACAAGGAATCTCATAATGGAGACGTTACTGGGCCTGCTCGAGCAAATCGATGAACAATGGGAGGACAACAACAACAACAACAAGAAAATATATGAATCTACATTTAAAGATGTAGGTCTGAGGACTGGGTAATTGATGGGTGGTAGGGCACGTGCGTTGTACATGCGAGCAGTGATTCCTGGTGGCTGGGGCTCAGCCCCGCTACTGTCTGGTGCCTGTCAGGCTTTGCACATGTCAGATGCATGGCAGGGTTACCACTAATGGTGGGTGAGCCGCACATACAGTACTGCAATTCCTGTAAGAACTACCACTTGATTGTGCATAAGTACCACCAGGAAATGAGTGTGATTCCTCCTAACACTGCAATGACAACGACCAAGGGAAGGAAAGGGGCAAAATTGACTGAGAAAAAAAAATAAGATGGTTCAGCCAGAAGTCATTGTTGGTTCACACACAGTGAGCCGAAATGTCCCCCAAGGTCTGAGCTCTGCCTGTTTTTCTACTCTGGAGGGCACCTAGAATGGACAATACTCAGTGGACCTTGTGATGAAGATTCTCAGACTCTGTCCCATCAGAGGGGAGGAAAATGCTATTCTTTCCAGTTCATGACACAGATTTCATCAGTGAAAGCCATTTTCCACACCCTTTGTGGTGATTAGCAACATGCTGTTTTCACCATCAAAAATGTGCTCAATGTTTATGCTAAGTAGAAAGGTCTCCTTTGCTGATTAGAGAAAGTGAACTCCAGGTCCAACAGCCAACACTTGAGTAGGCGTAACATCCCCTTAGGTGAACATGATAACATGAATAATTGATTTGTGAATAATAGATAATAATTGGATGTTTTGACATTGAATTATCTTATAGACGGCATAAATTATAATAATGTATATGCAGCACTAGGATTTTTACTGTAGCACTGTAGCCCTGTCCTTCTGTTGTTCATTGATTTTCTCCAGTGGACACCAGGAACGTCTCCACCATTGTGACACTTGTTACTGTTTTTTGGCATATCGAATACAAATTATTAAAATTACAAGAGTCAGAACAAAATGGAACTAATCCACCCACACAGTCACAATGGGAGAGGTTAGGAGGGGGAGGGGTTCTTAGGATTGTTGGTAGAGAGGACAGGGTACACTGGTGATGGGCATGCTGTTGGAATTATGTGCACAAGAAACCATTATCGACAGTTTTGGGAACCATGGAATCACAATACATTTTTTTTAAATTGCCATGCCACTCATGTGGCTTGTAGAAAAAGCCTTTTCCCAATTCTGTGCAAAAGTGCATGTCTTGCTTGAATGAGACTTGACTTGATTTCTGTCAAACACACACCGAATAATAATTAGTTGCAATTACACCTGAAAACAAATCTAGCTGGAGCAATAGAACGGTGGGTAGGGCATTTGTCTTGCACGTGGCTGACCTGATTCGATTCCCAGCATCCCATATTGTCCTCCAAGCACTGCCGAGAAGAATTCCTGAGTATAGAGTCAGGAGTAACACCTATGCAACGCTGGGTATGACCCCAAAAGAAAAAAAATCTATTAACATTGAAGTTTAAAGGAAACAGAAACTGTGAACTGTTTTTTTTTTTTTAGTTGCAAGTTTAACCATATGAGAAAGAAGAGACATGAATAGAATGGATGGGGGAAGGAATCACTGGGACATGGTGGAGGGCAGCCGAAACTGGTGAAGGGTAACATGTGGGACTGTTATGCATGAAATCTAACCATTAATGGTATGAAATAGCATTATAAAAATTTAAAATATTAACATTAAAGTCTGGTTAAATCTATTACAATTAGATATAGAGTACAGGAATATATTTCAAGTGAACACATCATTAAGTCGATAGCACATCTACGTACAGTATTAGAAAGGAGAGATATATGATGTGAACAAAATATCCTATGTAGATATCCTAACATATATGATAACTTATCAGTTTAGATTATTTAAAATATTTGCTACAAAATAATTGTGACTATATTGCAATTTCTGTTTTTGAAATTAATGTTATATTGGCCGTACTGACTTTCACCAAACGCCCAAACAACAAACATGTTCACCAAATCGTTAAATGTCTATCTTGTCCACTCTACTTGATAGAAAAATAAGTGTGAATTCTTTCATCCTGAGTTAGGATAAATCTTTCTTTTTATGCCATTTCTCTTTTCAGTCAACATCTGTTTTCTAGTACATGAAGAATAATGTGCCTGGAGAAACTAGCCTCTAGCTTTAAAATGAAAAAATTGCTATAAAATTCTATATCTTGAGTTTTGATCATAAAGTCTCCAAATGTAGGTACTTCAGTGAAGCACTAAAACAAGACAACTCTTTCCTTTATCACACTAAAATATCTGGTTATCGCTTCTCCGGGGAATCACTGCATCACCTTCAAAGGCTAAGCTTCAGAATCATTCGTTGCTGTAATAAATGTTCACTATTTTCCCTAGTGTTGAGAGAATTGCTGAGCTTCCTTTCCCAATTCTGTAGTTTAAAGTAATTGCTTTGTTTTTTTCTCACACCACAGTTGTGGGAAAAGGATTTTCAAAAGACACTATTTCCTCAGTATTAAATATTGAAATTAATTGTACTGTGTTCTGTGGTCCCTGGAGTAAAAGCAAACATTCAAATTAACCACACACATTAGAAATATATTCTTCTGTTATGCCTGATGTTATATAAATACACAGAGTCATCAAATTAACAGAATATACAAAACAATCCATTATAACGCTAATCCTGGATGAAAGGCTATTGAAGTGCATAACTATTTAGAGTGGGTATCATAATATTTTCTCAACTCTTATTCCAAGTGTCTATTTTTGAAATTGGCATGGCACATCAACAAATTGTTATCAAGTTATCACATTTAAAAGAACACAATATTTGGAATAATGAGCTCCTTTAAATTAATTGCAAGGATGGTGTTCAGTACACTGTTGACTTATCAAAATTAAGTCAAGTGATGGATAATGGAAAACAGAAGTTTAATCAGCTTGTATGTCCTTTTATCCCTGCAATCTCACCAGGTGTTTGCTAGGTTACAAATTTAGTCAAAACATTTGTTCCAAGTAAGCTTTTAAAAATTTAACTACATTGGTTTATTCAAAGCCTAATTAAACAGATAATTAAAACTTACAGGTACAGATTTCTGTTGAATTACCATAGCATGAGTGAACTTGTGGATTTGATTATTAGTTATACACACTCTAACAGAAGTTATCACTATGAAGAAGAAAGAAGACTGAGTGTCTTTTGTCTTCTTCATATTTTTCCAAACACAGTTCCTCTTAATTATTTGGAAATGGGTGGAAAATCTGTAAAATTTGTGAAATTTGTATCAAAGACCTTGTTTACTTTAATTTTCTTCATCTCCTTTTCCCATTTTAGTACAGATAACATCAGCAAGGACATTCTATTTGCATTGAAACCCTTTGTGACAAGTGAATTGGGTCACTGACATTGTCCTGTTGTTGTCTTGTGACCTTATGCTGCCTACAGAAGATTTCAACTAACAATCACAATTGATAAAGTCAGAGCCACTCCTGGTTTTTGTTTTTCATTTGGTTTTATGTTTTAAAACAGAAAGGAACAGTCTCTAGGAATCTCAGCAGAGGTAAACAAAAGACTTAATCTTTATTTGCTTTTAATAAGCTGTAATAGAGTCCCAAAGCACCTGTTGGCTACAATTGAGCATTTTGGGAGGTGTGTGCAAACTCCATGCAAAATTTTCTAACTCTATACAAAATAGAGTCTACAAAGAAAAGCGGGTTTTTTGTTTGTTGGTTGGTTTGATTTTGCTTTTTGAGCTGAACACTAGAGAGACAATAAAGAGATTTGAAACTATGATTTTAATTTATAATCAGAGACTATTAATAGTCTTACTAGTCATTTGGGACTACATTTCTCATGAAATACTACCTATTTATTTACATACGCATTAAAATAATATTTTGTCAATCATGTAGTGAAAGATCTGGTTCGAAGATTTTAAATAGGGTGATGCAGCAAGAATTAAATTTTTAACTAGGTGGTGAATTTGGGGTCCAGAGGCATCTCTGTGGCGTGCTGTTCTCTTCCTCTTCTGAGGTTTTTTGTGAGTCTCGGGAGCATGGCCATTAATGAGCTTAAATGGTTCCAAAGGCAGTTCATGGGTGTGACTGCCAGGCTACCAGAAACACAGAGAGATGGTGAAAGGTTGCCCATTCCAACTTCCTGGGGAGCCCGGAGATTTCAATCACAAGTTTTCCGTACCTAGATTTTTCAGCAGATTCAGTCATGGATGAAACTTGTGCAAACCTGTGGAGATCAGCTGTGAACTTGGCGACAATTGAGTTCTGGGGATTTTTCCACTGCTGGGGCTTTTGTGGGTCAGGTGGTGGGACTCACCTGCCCCCTCTGGATCGCCCTGGATGAGGCATCCTGGCTCATCTCATACTTCATACAAGGGCACCAGGGTGATACAAGAATCTCACACACTTTCCTCTAAGTAAACTTCGTTGGATCATATTTAGTGGATTATTCCTAACAGGCAATACAAAGTAAATTATTATTTTCTGCATTGGGGACTGACTTTGGGGATTGGGGTGGAATAATTTGAAATATGGTGGTGGGATGGTATGGTGGGAAGGTATAATGGTGGTGGGATTGGTTTTGGAATATTAAATGTAATCAAATATTGTAAACAACTTTATAAAAATAAAAATTAAATAAAAAGAAATACCTGTTTATATCGTGTTGCCATTGTGCCAATTTATGTGAAAGGTTGGGCTTCTGAAGATTCAAAAACTTATATATACTGAATGTGTTGAGTTATGTTTGACAGCAAATGAGGTTGAAATTAACACAAATAAGAATGCTAAATTAAGTGAAGATTTTTAAAGCATATGACTGGTATGAAAAAGAGTTCTCATAGCTTTTCAAGAAGAAATAAGTAGTAATTGATACAGAGAGTATTATGTTCAATAAAACCACAATTATTTGAAATATGAAAAGGTCACTGAATTATATTTGTATGAACTTTCAGATAACTAAAAATGTCAGATTAAAATCCATACTATATAAATCTATGGCATTATTACATTGTAAGAAAAATAATCATTTGAAGGTATTTACATAGCGTGTGTATATCAATGAGTGTAAGTCAAATAGAGAGAACAAGCACCCCATTTGTTCAATGAAAGATTTTATTGAAATCAGCATTCTGAACTAAGAAATGAAAATGCTTTGGTAGCCACATATTGACAAGAATTTTGTCTTTTGTTGCTAAACGTTCCTAAAATGATCCTATGTAGTTTAGCTTAAAAAAATAATAAAATCCAAGGAAGGTGAGTAGAAAATGACAGAAGGTAAAGTAAAATTTCTAAAACTTAGAGCAAGTTATTTTCATTAAAAAATTAATTATGCTCAGATTATCAACAACAATAAAACCTGAATATATAAACACAATGGCCAGAAGAGAATTGAGGCATTTCAACCCTTTTAATTTTTGTATCATGCTGCCCTAGCAGGTAGGCCGTTTGCTTTGCACGTGGCTGACATGGCCGACCCGAGTTCTATTCCTCTACCTCTCTTGGAGAGCCCTGCAAGCTACGGAAAGTATCTTGCCCACATGGCAAAGCCTGGAAAGTTACCCGTGAGGTATTCGATATGCCGAAGACAGTAACAAGTCTCGCAATGTTACTGGGCCCGCTCAAGCAAATCGATGAACAACAGGAGGACAGTTCATGCTGCCCAGTTATCTCTCATGTTAATCATCCTTCAGAGTGTCCTGAACATTGGTATAATTTAACAACATGGTTCCAAATTTTAGTCTATAGCCGTTATGCTCCTGTCCTCCATACTTTGACTAAATTATTATCCTGGAAAATAGAGCTATTTCTTATTGCCTCTCAATACCTTCCTTTATTTTGCATAGAAGTGTCAATCTACTTAATCATTAAGAATCTTCCTACTCTAGAAAATGCCTTAGGAATCATTAAGAATCTTCTTACTCTTGACAATGCCTTACTCATAAAATACTATACTTTAACTATATTATTTATGACTTTTTTAACATTAAAGCCTATATTAAAGTCTGTTTTATAATCAGTTGTGGACTTGCTTCATTTCTTAGTGTAGATCTAGAACTTCTTTTGTATTGATTATTATCTGGTCATTCTGTAAAAGTGTGTACACAGATACCTCTCATACATGCTTAGTGAATTAAATTAATAACTATAAGTGTATGATATTGAGACAGTTAATTTCTTATGCCTCAGGGTTGTGTTCTTTTAGTGTATTCTTTTCTGGGATCAGTGCCCATTTGACTTTGTGACATATTTCAAAGAATATGGATGAAATGTTTCCCTCCAAGTTCACCTTGCCAAACATGCTAAACTACCACTTCAAGCCTTCTGCTTGAGTCATCTTTTTCTCAGACAATTTTCTCTTTTTCTCCCAACTACAAAGTCCCAAGTAATGTACATTTTATAGAATATTTGCTTTATTCCAGGAATGGCTCAGTTAAAACTAATATGTCTTCTCTCAAATTAATTATTTTTATTTCCATTAAGTAAGAAATTCCCTTATTGACCTTTCATTAAAAGTCCATCTAGCCCTCACTGATTCTTGGTACATTAAGGATAGGAGTGAATCTGCTAGCCTCATCAAGTTTTTTTTTAAAGTCAATTTTCAGTTTTAAAGATTGCAAAGAAAAGGAAAATGTCCACTGTCAAAATTAAGAATCATCAATTCTTTAATTATTTTCTATGATTACATTTGTTCAGGAAGACAGCGGACCATTTTGAAAGTCACATGTGAATAATAAAATGATATTTCAATTTAAGTCACTGAGGATACTGATGCCATTTGATGTTTTCAATTTTTACATATATTAGATATATAAACTTTAGATGATACCTGTATTTTTCTTCTAAATATTTGCTTTCAAAAATACTCTTTAAATTGATGATAGAACCATTGAAAATTCACATGTAGAATGCTATAGTATCAATCATATTCAAGTCATTGAGTCATATGACTTAAGACCACTGAATCATTAAGACTACTGAAACTTTTTTTTAAAATCATAGTAGAGATCTCACATTAATCCATGCCAGGGGGTTATATTTTTGGTCAGCCAAATAAGGTCAATAATAACTAGTCTATTACACAAAAAAATCATCCCTATTCTACAGTCAGAAAGAGTCCTTGCATTTCCATCTCTAAAGAAAATTTCTTAACACTTGCATTTGCATTGATTCTTCGGTCCCATCCTTAGTTATAAATACATAGTAATTCCAAAGGGACGTTTTTGTCACTGTGAAATGCAACTCAAGGTCATCATTTTAAGTGGAAAAGGATTCAAAATGTATTAGCCACCCATGACGTTATTTGTAGCAGGCAGAATCCAAAACAAATAGGCTCTTTCCTGAAACTTCATAACTAACCCCGCATATTGTGAATATGAGGACTTTATCAGTTTTGTTATGTGACATGAAATTAGATGTCATTCTAATTCACCAAAATTCACCACTACCTGGTGTACATTGGTAATGACGAGTGAACAGAAAAATTTCTGATCATTAGTATTTAGTAGTTTTTAAAACTTTCAATAGTCCCTTTGTATCTACGAGCAGTGCATTTCCTGGACAACCAGTGTCATAATAGGGCCTCTTGGATCTGTTAGAATACGGTGCCTAAAGACCAACTTTCTTGGAATTAACTCATAGCTCCCATTCTTTTGATTTGTACAATAATTCATCCTTAAGTTGCACTATGTGGTAGGTAGACTTTATTTTAGACCATTCATTTCTCCCCACAGGAGTAAAGAATATACCTCTTAAGAAAACAAAAATGTGCTTGATGTTTTTGATTTACGCCTCAACTAAATGCATAAACCAATGAATCTAATAAAATGTCTGAAGTCTATTGATTTGTGAACAGGCATAAATTTGAGCAGAAAAATAAGTAGAATACATGGGAAGATATTGCATACACAAGCAGAGTATATTATCATTCTGTTTAATCCATACTCTTAGTATTGTGAATTAACAGAGGTCAAATTATTACTTCAGACCTATAATCAGAGGTCAGGTAGGGTATTAGCTTAATTGTGGGAATTCCAACATCTTTTTTTCTTCAATATCTGATATGACCCTGTCCAAGATAAGCAGATGCTGTTTTTAGTTGGTAGTGTGACTAATTTACTTATTTTAAAAATAATCATTGAGCACCATCATTTTAGGTTTAGACAGTTATAAATCACTAGGGCTAGAGCGATAGCATGCCAGGTAGGGCATTTACCTTGCAAGCGGGCGACCCGATTCAAATTCTCCTTCCCTCTTGGAGAGCCCAGGAAGCTACTCCAGGCCCTCACCGCAGAGCCTGGCAAGCTCCCCGTGACGACTTGATATGCCAAAAGCAGTAACAACAAGACTCACAATGGAGACATTACTGGTACCCGCTCAAGCAAATTGATGAACAATGGGAGGGCAGTGCTACATAAATTACTAATAGACTATTTTCCTGGAATCAGTCCATGCATATCTTGGAATATAATTTTTTTAACTATAAGTAAAATAAATAGAAATAGATGCATGCATATTCAGAATTATTATAGCATTTGTCACAGTAGCCATGATACGGAAACAATGTAAACATTCATCAAGGGATAAATGATAAATATTTTTATCTGCCTGTACACATAACTCACATATATGTGTCTACATGTATTTGTGTATGTGTATAGAGAGAGATCTATAGGTGACAAAGGAATATTATTTAGTCATGAGAAAGAATGAAATCTCACTATGGTTGAAATTTGGGGGCATTATACTAAGCAAAATAAGTCTCAGAGGGAAAAGAAACATAGTAAAAATGTCAACTTTATATGAAATTTAAAGTGAAACTTATGATATGAATTATATATTCATATTTTCATCACTGACTGAATATGGAAGAAATTTGTGATGGTGTGTAGTCTTTAGCTAGAAGATGCAGAAGATTTATAGACATATTTAATTTATTGAATGATTGATTAACTGATTTGGGGGCCACATACGGCAATGTTACTCCCCTGTATCTGCATTCAGGTATCACTCCTGGCAGTGCTCAAGGGGCCATATGGGATGTCAGGGATCAATCCTGGTGAAAGGCAAATGCCCTACCCACTGTACTGTCTCCTCTCCCCATGAGAACCTATTTCAACCAAGGTAACAATAAAAAAAAAACTGTATTTGGGATTATTGAATTTTTCCAGAGAATACAACTTAAATACTTAAATATTCTCACGCTGACAAAAAAATAAATTGGCATGGTATTAAATAGCTAAATATAAAGTTATATCACAGAGTAAACATATATTTGGTAATCACAATATACTTCTCAAATATAATACTTCTTATATTAGTTATCCCAGAAAACTGAATAAAAGAGTTATGAACATTTAGCTGAAAAATATTGAATAGGTATTGACTCTTCCACTTGCAAAATCGATTGCATTTGTTCCTCAGGAGATCATCCTTTTTATTTTATTTATGAAAGTAGACATGTTTTCTTGGTTTCTCTGTCTCCTGAGAAGAGCACAGACACTACTTAAACTATTTCCTATAAATGGTGTCATCTTGGAGGTGATGATAATATTCAAAGGGATGGTGTCTGTGATAAAAATTTCATTAGGGAAATTATTTGAGCAGAACTGAGCTTTGCAAACCCTTGGCTCAACACACATGCACAGATGTCCAATCTATAAGATATGGCCTTAGCAATCACTTGTCTTGTGCAAAGAATAAGCTATGCCAATATTTAGACCATGTCATGTTCATTTTTGTAATCTCAGCACCTGCCACAAAATATGAACCCGGTTCATTTTTTTGCTGCTGAAAGACATTCTCAAAAATATCTATAGCATTTCTCTCTTAAATTAAAATAGATTCTTAAGAAATAAAAGGGCCATGATTTTCTGGAAAATTAAAGTAGGTTTTGACTTTAGTTTTCTGTGCTACCATCTCCATCAACCTTGAACAGAATGGTTCATCCTTTGTGTAGACTAGAAAGGTCATTTTAATTTCAACAGCTGGTTCAAGGAAAAATGAACAGCATCTTTTGGCACTTTCTATCACCTCCAAGAATAACACCTTACACATAGGACACTTTAAATTCGATTTGCTTGCTTGGAAAACCTCTGTACTTCACTGAAGTATGTTTTCATCCAGAAACTGTCAATTCTTCAAAAGTAAGTATTATCAGACATTGGTACAAAAGAAGGAATGCATTTGTACATGTGTTGCTATTATGTTTATAAAAAGGGAGGATGATAGACTTGGAAAAGATCTAGCCATGGAGCAGTGAAAGTCAAAACTTCACTTAGAAAGACATCAGATTTTTATTGTCCATACTGTGTAATGAGAGTTACTTTTTTTAATTTAGATTTTATTAGTGAAACACCTTGAGGTACAGTTGTAGATTTGCACATTTTTTTTGTGCTTGGGTTTCAGTTATACAATGATCAAATACCCATCCCTTCACCAGTGCCCATCCCAAGATCCCCCCCCACCCTCCCCCCCACTCCACCCTGCCTCTGTGGCAGGGCATTCCCCCTTGTTCTCTCCTTTTGAGTTCTGTGGTTTTCAAAAGAGGCATTGAGCATCAATCATGTTCGGTCTAGAGTCTGAGAGTTACTGTTTTTTTAAAATTTTTATTAGTGAAACACCATGAGGTACAGTTGTAGACTTACAAATTTTTGTGCTTGGATTTCAGCTATACAATGATCAAGTCCTCATCCATCCACCAGTGCCCATTCTCCACCAGCAATGATCCCAGTAGCCCTTCCATCCTCCCCACCCCCCCCCCCCACATCCCAACCCACCTCTGTGGCATGGCATTCCCTTTTGTTCTCTCTCTCCTTTTGAGTGCTGTGGTTTGCAAAAGAGGCATCGAGTGGCAATCATGTTCAGTCTATAGTCTACTTTCAGCATGCATCTCCCATCTCGGAAGGATCCTCAAAACACCCTTTACTTGGTGCTCCCTTCTCTATCTAAGCTGCCTTTTCCCCTAGCCTGTGTGGCTGACCTCCAAGCCATGGAGTGAACCTCCTGATAATTATCTCAGCTATTCTTGGATGTTAGTCTCCTATTTTGTTACTTTATATTTCCCAGATGAATGCAATCTTTCTATGTTTGTCCCTTAATGAGAGTTACTTTTAAATTTTTAAATATGTCATCACTGTATCATTGTATCACTGTCATCCCATTGTTCATCAATTTCCTCGAGTAACATCTCCATTCTTTCCAGCCCTGAGATTTTATCAGCCTCTTCTTACTCATCCTTCCCAACGGTACTGTATTGGAGGCTCTTTCAGGGTCAGGGGAATGAGACCCATTATTGTTACTGTTTGTGGCATATCACATACACCATGGGGAGCTTGCCAGGCTCTGCTGTGGGGGCAGGATACTCTCGGTAGTTTGCCAGCCTCTCCGAGAGGGACGGAGAATGTATATAAGAGAATACAAGCAAGCATGTTAAAACCAAACACATGTGTGCTGCTTTAGGTACATCAGTGGGCTAGACATGGTGCTGGGGCCAGTTTGTGTATGTGATTGAAAGCTACTGAAAATGGGGGATCTGGGTGGAAGAGGCCCAGTCCTGATCCAAGGATCCAAGTAGGCTTGGCGATTTTAGCCCTCAGTCCCGCATACCTGAGTTCCTCTGCCGGTTCCTTCATGCATGAGGCACATCCGACTGTGTGGAGAGTGGCCTTTAACATGCCTGTGGTGGGCTCTGGAGGTTTTCGGCTGCCAGGGTTCTGCTTGGGGCGGGGAGGGAAACTCAACCCGCCCCCCTCTGAGGGGCCCGGTGAAGCCAGCTTGACCCAGGGGCAGAAGATTCTGCCTAACTATGTCATATAATTTAAAACAAAGATTGATGTTCTTTATTGATATTGGATATCAATAAATATTTATATTCATGAATATCTTTATATTCCCAAAGACCAAGTTTTAGTTCCTTTAATCAGTCTGATTAAAGCATATATAACATGACAATAAGAGCTTTGTTCTAATGTTTGTTAGCTAAATAATAAAATAAAAAATTTGATAGTCTCAGAACATACATTGTCAATGGGTAGGACATACTTACAAGTCATTTCAAAGAGAATTGCTTTCTTACTTGTGATAATAGTTGGGTACAGTTTGTCTTTATTACAATGCACACTTTTTGTAATAAGCAATGACAATTATGCAAAGAATTCATCAATTAATTGATATGTGAAAGAAATAAAAGGTTATAGAGCTAGTCCCAAGGGTTGAGTACATGTTTCCTATTAAGAGTATTCAGTGTTGACCTCCAGAACTGCATAGTTTCTTGAGTGATCCTGAAAGAGGTTTCTGAGCTTTCCAGTCTAAGTCAGGAAAAGCTTCCAACAACTGCCAAAAACCAACCGTTTCCAAACCCAACACCTGCAACCCACCCCCACTGAGAAGAAAATATTTGGAATAAATGGAGAGATAATTTAGCAAGAATTTTGCAAATTTAAACTTGGAGTTACAATTAATTTGTCTAGTTCTCTGATCTTAGGAATCTTCTTTTCTTCTCTTAGCTATGTATCTTAAATTAATACAGTTTCAGTATTTAATTTTGTTATTTGAAATATTAAAAGAGAAAACATAGTAAAATTCTTGGTGAGTAAATAAAGTAAAAGGCCTCATAATTTAAGTTAGAATGCATTAATTAGCCATCTAAATTCTCAAGGCATACAGTCTGAAAAAAATAATGCAGCTTTATTCTCTGAAGTAACCTTTAGAGTCAATCCATAGAGTTATTTTAAATTTCATTTTTCATGAGATGATTTTACTCTCTTTGATGCTCTGTACCTATGAATACCTATGAATAAACATGCTATGTAGCAACTCATAAATATTAGCTGTTTTGATTTTTCTTTTGATAAAGCACTTTCATTCCATTAATCATGCCTTCAATTTCATGAGACTTCTAATGGACAAAAGTCCACTTTGTTAGCACTTACTATGTAGCAGTCTGTAAGTGAACACTTACTGCAAAAGAATTGGGTAGTTTGTGACAGGCCAAAGCATCCACACTTCACAATCATCCCCACACTCCTGGCTGGATTCTACTCCTACGTGAGCCTCATCCAGAAATTAATCTGTTAGAAAAACTCAGGTATCCTGATTTTTTGACTGAACTCTCCAGCTTTCCATGGAGTTGGAGATGGGCTACCTCTCCCCATCTCCCTGTACTTCTGGAAGCCCTTTCAGTTGCACACATGTCCCCAAAGTCTTGCCCAGTTAAAAACTTAACTCTGGCTCTATCACTCCATTAAAACTTTTAGACTTCCTGGAGCAACCTCTCAAACTCTACAACACTAATAAACCAGAGTAGCACACCAGATAGGATGGGATGTAATGTAGAAGACAACCAATCTCGATTAAAAAAATATTAACACAGAGGGCTTAACATGTAACGACATCTCAGCAATCTCTTATATAAGAACTAGATAGCTCCATAGTGAGATGCAACAATTTTCACTAATTTTCTTCTAAGGACACATACTTTTTATATTTTTAGGAAATTATTTATAACTAGCAACATAAAATAAATTATTGATGACCTGCTTTGGCAGGCTTAAGAGGTGGTTTGGAAAATTGGAAATAATGGCTGTTGGAAGGAGCAATGGTGGTGGGATTGGTGTTGGAATATTGAATGTCTGTAACTAAATTAATGAATTCATATAGTTATAAAATAAAAATTAAAACAAAAAGAACTGGGGGATATAAAATCTTAGATTCGTGCTTCTCTACATTGTCTTGCCACCAGAATTTAGAACTCCTTTAGGAACTCCAAGCCAAGGTTGACAGTTGGATTCCAATAATCTGAATGTTCAGTGGTAAACAGATGAAAAATCATATACTAGGAGACCTGAGAACTAAGCATTTGTATAGTACCTAACTATTTATCTGCCCAAAGTGTTTTTTTCTCAATTTTTTTCCATTGTAATGAATGAAAACTTTGGACTCTTTTTACCCATTACTAAGTGATGGAGAATGGTATTTTTGTCTGGCACTTATAATTGCCTTATTGTCTGTATATTATGGTTACTATTGATTTTATTATTTGTAACTAGGTTTTTAATAGAAATTTTCTAAACATTTGTGAATAATATTAGAATTCTAGATCAGTCAGTCTTAGGTGAACATCACAAATCACAAATCACAAATCACAAATCATCCTGTTATTCGTCGATTGCCTCGAGCAGGCCCCAGTAACATCTTCTTCATCCTAGCCCTGAGATTATATTCAAGGCTCTTTAGGAGAAAGAGACCCATCATTGTTACTGGTGTTTGGCATATTGGGTACGCCAAGGAGAGTTTGCCAGACTCTGCCCTGTGGGCAGGCTACATTTGGTAACCTGCCAGTTTGTTCAGGTTTAGTTGAACATAGTGTTGAAGAAAAAATGAATGTGACTTAAGATATTTTTATCTGAACTTTTATAAGCTACAGAAAGTAAATTGCTGGTAGATCTGGGATCCTAGGGGGGGAAAGAGCTGGAAAAGGTAAATCACAAGCAGTTAATTTCCCCAAATGATCTTTTTCTCCTTAATTAAAATATTTCCTAATTAAGATAATTTCTCTGTTTCTACTTTAAAAATGCTAAAGGAGATAAGTAGAGCAAAGAGAATAGTGCTATTTCCCAGGTATTACAATTTCCATTTCATTTCTCACTCCCACTTTTATAGGAAGCATATGTTTTCACTTAACTCAGCCATACTTTCTTCAGCAATTACAAACATGCACATACACACATATGTGTGTATATATACATATATACGTATATATATGTGTGTATATATGTGTATATATGTGTATATATACATATATGTATATATGTGTGCATATACATATATACACATATATGTGTACATATATGTACACACATATATGTACACACACATATACATATGTGTATATATGTATATATGTGTATATATGTATATATGTGTGTATATATACATATATGTATATATGTATATATGTGTGTATATATACATATATGTATATATGTATATATACATATACACACATATATATGACATTCAGAAGCAAATAAATAACAACAAAAACTATCCAGAGGAAACTACTCTAACCAAGAGAAAAGCAAAAACAGAACCATAAAGACCCTGAGCTTCTAAGCCAATAGAACAGTCAAAATCATACAGAATCACACATCATACACCAGTGTTAAGAACTGACCACACAGCACTCTGGCAAACAGGGGGATGGATCTACCTCTAATATCCTATGTTGAAATCTTAAAACCTCAGGTTATTGCTGTTGGAGATGGAGACTTTGGAGGCAAATTAGATGCCATGGAGGTGAGGTCCTTCTGGTGGACTTAATGACCTTTTATTTTATTTATTTATTTTATTAAGAAACTGATTTACAAAATTATTCACAGTTGATCTTTAGGCATACTGTGGTCCAGCACCATTCCCACTAGCAGCCACTGTCACTTCACCAGTGTCCACAGATTCTGTATCCCCCCTCCCCACCAAACATGCCTAGTGAACAAGCACATTTGTTTTTTTTTGTTTTTTTTCTTATTTATTTATTTATTTATTTATTTATTTATAGTGAGGCACCATGAGGTACAGTTGTAGACTTACACATTTTTGTGCTTGGGTTTCGATTATACAATGATCAAACACCCATCCCTCCACCAGTGCGCATTTCCACCACCTCGGATCCCAGCATCCCCTCTCCCCACCAGCCCCTATCCCACCCTGCCTCTTTTGCAGGGCATTTCCCTCTCTCTCCTTTTGAGTGCCATGGTCAGCAAAAGAGGCATTGAGTGGCAATCATGCTTGGTTGACAGTCTACCCTCAGCATGCTCTCCCATCATGGGCGGATCCTCCCAACACCCTTTATTTGGTGTTCCCTTCTCTTTCTGAGCTCCCCCTTCCCCTAACATGTGTGGCTGTCCTCCGGGTCATTGAGTAAAATTCCTGGTACTAATCTCTGCCATACTTGGGTGTTAGTTTCCTATTTTGTTACTTTATGTTCCCCAGATGAATGCAATCTTTCTATGTCTATCCCTTTCTTTCTGAGTCATTTCGCTTAACATGATACTTTCCATGTAGTACCACTTGTATGTAAACTTCATGACTTTGTCTTTCCTAACAGCTACATAGTACTCCATTGTGTAAATGTGCCAGAGTTTCTTCAACCAGTCATCTGTTCTCGGGCACTCAGGTTTTTTCCAGATTCTGGCTATTGTAAAGAGTGCTGCAATAAACAGACAATTGCAGATGTCACTTCGGCTATACTTTTTTGCCTCTCTGGGATATATTCCCAGGATTGGTATTGCTGGGTCAAATGGGAGCTCAATTTCTAGTTTTTTGAGAATCGTCCATACTGCTTTCCAGAAGGACTGAACCAGTCGGCATTCCCACCAACAGTGAAGGAGTGTCCCTTTCTCACCACATCCGCGCCAGCACCGGTTGCTTTTGTTCTTGTGGATATGGGCCAGTCTCTGTGGTGTGAGGTGATACCTCATTGTGGTTTTGATCTGCATCTCCCTGATGATTAATGATGTGGAACATTTTCTCATGTGTCTTTTAGCCATTCGAATTTCTTCTTTGTCAAATTTTCTATTCATTTCATCTCCCCATTTTTTGATGGGGTTGAATGTTTTCTTTTTGTGGAGTTGAACCAGTATTTTGTATATCCTTGAAATTAACCCCTTATCAGATGTGTAGTTGGCGAATATCCTTTCCCATTCAGTTGACTGTCTTTGTATTTTGGTCACTGTTTCTTTTGAGGTGCAGAAGCTTCTTAGTTTAAGATAGTCCCATTTATCTATCTCTGAACAAGCACATTTGTATCCAAGGAACTTGACTCTTTGCCCCTGCTACTGCCCTGTTACTTATTTTTGCTACCCACAACCTCAGACTTTTATCCCTTTCTGTTCTCCATCTTTCTATATTCTGGGGTCAAGGTTGATGGAGTTATTTCTCCTTTAATACCTTGTATTTTCTCATCCAATTATTCTATACAACACAGATAAATGAGACTTTTAGCAGAGATCCCAGAAAACTTTCTCATTCCTTGAGAAGAGATCCTCCTACAAGTCAGGATACGTTTTCTTATCAGAGACAGTGCTGGGATCGGAGCCATAGTACAGCAGGTACAATGTTTTCCTTGCACATGACTCACCCGGATTCAATCTCCAGCACCTCTTGTAGTCCCTGCATCCAGCAGGAATGATCCCTGAGTGCAGAGCCAGGAATAAACCCTGAGCACAGCCAGGTGGCCCCCAAACAACTAAATGAAACAGTTCTGACCACTAGAGCTCTGACGAATAGATACCATTTGCTGAATTCCCCCAGATCAGGATGTTTTATTAGTGGTATTCCCAACTGAAGAAGTTCTTCTTTCTTTTTCATTCTTCCTTTTTCTATTTATATCTGCCATCTGTCTATTTATCTTTCATTTTCTTTCCTCTTTCACTCTCTCTATCTCTCTCTCTCTCTAAACACACACATGTATGTCTTCTTTTTCTTTAATGAGATAAGTTGAACTATGTTTAATTTATCAGAACTGCACTATGCACTATTTGGTAGAATAGTCTTCATTCCCAAGTAGTTATGAAGAACTTGAAATGTGATCAAATTTAGATGTTCTCTAAATATGTCAGGCATTTTAGATTTGAAGATTTAGTTCAACCAAAGTTAAATATACCACTGGAAAATTTTTATTTTAATTATGCATTAAATATTTGCTGGGTCAATAAAATAATAAAAAATATTTGAATTCTTATTTTCTTTAATCTGATGATTAAAGAAATTAAAGCATGTCTGAAGCTTATAGCTGTTTTCACAATATGTTCCTATTAAAGAACGTTGATTCAGAATTTCTTATTGTTCTTATTAAAATATAAGCCCTATTTAAATAATTAATCAATCAGTTCTTGGTTTAATAAAATGTCAAAATTTAAAAGGTTCTTTATAGAGCAAATTATTTTAAAATTTTACTTAGGTGTTCTGGAGCGATAGCACAGCAGGTAGGGCATTTGCCTTGCACACAACTGACCCAGGTTCGATTTGTCTGCCCCTCTGAGAGAGCCTGCCAAGCTACCGAGAGTATCCTGCCCGTACAGCAGAGCCTGGTAAGCTACACTTGAGGTATTCGATATGCCAAACACCGTAACAACAAGTCTCACAATGGAGACGTTATTGGTGCCTGCTCGAGCAACTCAATGAACAGTGGGAGAACAGTGCTACTGTGCTACTTGGGGTTGGCATTCTTAGTCTCTCTCAGTTGTGTTTTGGGCTAAGTTCTGACTCTGTAGTAGGAGGCATATTTGGTACCAGAGATAAAACCTTGGTTGGCAATGTGCAAAGAAAGTGACTCTCTTGATCTCTCAGCCCCAGAAAAAAATAAATAGTAGATAAACTAACATCATGTTAAAAATGGTTAGGACACAATGAACAAGATGAGAATGAAATTTATTAACACAGAGGCTAACTTAACCTTGGGAAACCCAGTGTATGAAATATGCAAAAAGAGATAATCTTTGGCTTCTGGCATGTAAGAGACCTTAAATGATAACAGGGAATATTTTCATGTAAGGGATATAAAGCTTTAGATAGAATAATTTATTGTTCTCTATTCATCTTTCTGTGTCTGGCATATTGAATACTCTCGGTAGCTTGCCGGGCTCTCCTAGAGGGGCGGAGGAATCGAACTCGGGTCGGCCATGTTGGCTGCGTGCAAGGCAGACGCCCTACCCGCTGTGCTATTCATCTTTCTTTATCTCTTTTGATTCCTCCAATAGTTATTACAGTTTGTTTCCAGACTTTTGCGTTCACTTCCATTTAAGTGGAAACTCAATACCACACTCTGTTCAGACTCATTTATTCTTGATGCTAAGAATGTTCAAAATAATATCTAAAGACATGAATTCCTAGCAAAAGAAAACCAATTATAATGACAAACTATTGTTACTTCTTTTAGAAAAGCTATAAAATGTCATTGTCATTCATGATCAACAATGTTGAGTGTTCAGAATTGTATAATGATTGGGCAGGTTACAACTTAACATAAATAAATAGATTAAAACCACTGCACATTAATTTAGGTAAAAATTGTGCATGTCATTTACCACCTAAAATGACATTTTATTACTATTAAGATAGATAAAGATAGATAAAAGGCTGGAGCAATAGCACAGCGGGTAGGGCGTTCACCTTACACGCGGCCAACATGGCCGACCCGAGTTCGATTCCTCTGCCCCTCTCGGAGAGCCCGACAAGCTACCGAGAGTATTCGATATGCCAGACACAGTAACAACAAAGTCTCCAATGGAGACGTTACTGGGCCCTCTCGAGCAAATTGACGATCAACGGGAGGGCCTTTACCTTTACCTTTTACCTTAAGATAGATAAATGTAAAAGAGATTGTATATTTTCTAACATAGATGAACTAATTAACAGTTTCAGGAAGGAGAATAATTAGAAAGCTGCATTTTCTACATTCTTCTACACAAAATTTACAAACATAATAATTATAAGATGTACCAAACTAAAAGACAGTCTAGATTATTAGATGTGGGTGAAGATTCAAATTCTGTATATATTTCTGTGCTCTAAACACGTTACATGATATAAAAAGTACAAGTCTGTTTAGCTTCGGGTCACATAGGATATAGATTAGGTTAATTTATTTTTCATGTTTTTCTGCACCCTTTAAGGGTGTAGGTTGTTGTTCTGTTACATCAAATCACACTCCTATGCCTGCAGGATTAAAAAAGAGAGGACTGGGGTACTCTTGGAATAAAGGAAGGAGCAAAGGAGCATAATTGTATGAATGCCTTCACAGCATTAATTTATTCTAGGACTTCAAATGGCTAGATGACTCTCTCTAAAAATGAAATCTTAGGAGCAGAAAAATAATACAGGGGGAAGGGATCTTGCCTCACACAAGGCCAACCTGGGGTTCCATCTCAGGAGCCATGTGTGATCCCCAAGGCTGTTAGGGGTGAGCCCTGAACACTTATGGGTGTGTCTCAAAAACAAAAGAGTTAAAGAAAGAAGGAGGAGCAGGAGGAAGAGAAAAAGTAGGAGGAAGATGAGGAGGAGTTGGAAGAGGAGGAAGAGGAAGAGGAAGAGGAGGAGGAGGAGGAGGAGGAGGAGAAGGAGGAGGAGGAGGAGAAGGGGGAAGAGGAGGAGGAGGGAGAGGAGGAGGGGGAGGGGAAGGAGGGGGAGGAGGAGGGGGAGGAAGAGTGGGGGGAGGAGGAGGAGGAAAAGGTGATAATAACATTATTACATAACCATGGAACCAAAGAGAGCATCACCCAAAGGAAGAACTTTCTTTTCTCTGCCTTCTCAAATTTCATTGAGAATTCTGATTATTGTATACTATTTATCCCCAAACAAGAATCCCTCGTTTTTAAGGCAAGGATGAGGGATTATTGACATTGAGTTCAATGCTGTCATATTCATTT
Organism: Sorex fumeus; assembly: GCF_029834395.1. Taxonomy (NCBI): domain Eukaryota; kingdom Metazoa; phylum Chordata; class Mammalia; order Eulipotyphla; family Soricidae; genus Sorex; species Sorex fumeus. The sequence goes on along the minus strand of NW_026606149.1, from coordinate 1,534,446 downwards.
AGATTGAGCTTTAATTATGTAAGGTTCATTATGGAAATGTCCTGCTTTCACCACTTATTTGCTTATGAATCAGACTTAAGCAAGTCAGGCATCCCTTGACCAAGAACATGTTTAGGGAACAGACACTTGATTCTGACTTAAGCCAATGTGAGACGAGATGTTTTCTGCTGGGATTTTGCAATTTTTCTTCACTTGGAATTGAGGTTAACCAAAAGTGACAGTCTCTGTCATTCAGATGTGCCACCTGGCATGAATGTGTCCATTTTTGATGATCTGTGGTTAAGGTCAGACTCTGAGGTTAAGACCAGGTGCACTGAGGGCTAAGATGAAAGAAATGTGATAAAATAGAGCTTGAAATCCTCAAAAATTAAGTCAACTATAAAAGCGATTCTATCTCTAGACTTTTCTTTGCAAAAATATCTATCATATTCACTACTTTTTCTTTATGGAAACGGTGATGTGGATATTTCATTTTGCCACAGGGAAAAGCAAGTTGATTTCTCCACAGTGTGAGGAAACTCTTAGAGCATGTTGCTATATAGGATCATGTCAACATATACAGTGTGTATATGCCATATATTGAGTCTATATGTCATATATTCCATATTTAACTCTGTACCTGACCCCATATATCAGGTAAGTTCTTCTAATGTTAAAAGTTTCATTGTTATCAGTATCTCTTGAACTAATACATAGAATGTATGAAGTAAGGGGTCACTGATAATAATAAGAACAATTAGTAGAAAGATAATTGAAATTATCTTTTAACAATTATTACAAACACAATTATTATTCAATTAGAAAGAGTAGGATGATAAAACAATTTCTATAATTGATAGAGGTCTTTGGTTGCTGGTGATATAAATGTGCTAGCAGAATCTCTTCTTTATGAGAGCAAGAAGGTAACATGTGTTTTAGTAAATGAGACACAGCTATGTTTGAATCCATTATTCAATCTCCTGGGGCCCAAGAAGCTACTCAAGCTGTGCATTTGTGGTTTATCCCACCATCTGCTATTCAAATGTTTCCTATTAGCCATGATCACCAGTGGTTTAACCTTTTGGTATCTTTCAAGTGTTTCATTGACAGACAAAAAAAAAAACCTCCCAAACTGTAACTAGGATGAATGCATAAAATCCATTTTGTGGCTTGCATTGTACAGCTAATAGATCTGTCATCAATTAAATGAAAGCATATGTTGAATGAGTTGCATGACCAGATACATTTTTTGTTCTGAATCCATCTATCTGCATTGCTAAAAAGCCATGAAATAACTTCCTTGGTATTTTATTATCACCATGCTGTAAAATTTAACAGCAGAGCCAACATTGTCTGAAATCTACCTCTTAGGAAAGAAAGGGACAGTGCGGAAGATTTAAAGCTTAACCAACAAGGCATCCAGTAGTAGAAAAATGAACGCTCAGAGTGAACCTTTGTTAGTAAGAACTAAAATCACAGCTGAATGAATTGACTCTCCTGTCATAAAAGCGGTATTCGACATATTTCAAAGCCAAATGCTTATTTCTTTCTTCATAAGAACTCACACTTAATGTAAATTTGTTCCTTGCTCTCTAACCGAGGAAAAGGCGCTATTGTGTTACAAATCAAATCCCTTCATACAATATCTTCCTTTCACTCATTTGCAGAAAATGCAAAGGAAATCAGAGTTGTCAGAATAAAAAATTTTTTTCCCTTAACAACAACACTCAGGAGTAGACTTTAGGGCTATAAAAGGAACTTTCGAGACTCAAAGAGGAAGACTTAAATTGCTTAGCATCACTGTGTAAGAAAGATAACACCAGTCTAACCTGAACCAGGGTTACATTATTTATATGATGCATTATAATCGCTAAGCACTGGTAACTATTACATATGTTTAAAACTAAATGCAATCCTCTAGTCCTGCTTGACACCTATTAGGTAGAAAGCAGCATATTTTAAGAATGATCTGTTAGAGAGTATGACTTTTGATTTACAACCAATGCTTTTATTCAGGCTTAACCCTTACAAAGCAGGGTATTTAGAGAGAAGCAGATAACAAATGCTATGTGTGCTGTGCTGGTTACTAAATCCTCTGAGATAAAAGCTTAATTTAACAAATTTGAACCAAATGACTAAGGATTTAGGGGAATAAGTAGGACTCTCAGAGGGACAGGCAACATGGACGGGTGTGTCTAATCTCAGCAGAGGGGGAAAAAGACAAAAACGGCAATAGTTAGAACTGAAATGCTTCCCTTCACTCTGCTTGGCCACTGTCTTTTGTCCTTCTCAGTTCAAAAGTCAGAATGGAGGAAACCCTCCCCCACCACCCTCCCAATTTAGAACCCTTGAAAAGATTAACATTTGTATTCAAATTAAATCCAATTCCTGCCATTTAGCCTACAAATCCTCAGAAGGCTGAGAAGTCTTTCTAGTTCCATGTCTGTTCTTGCTGTTTCAATATGTGTGTGAGTGTGTTTGAGAGTGTGTATTACTGTTTCAATATGTGTCTGAGTTTGTGTGTGTGTGTGTGTGTGTATGAGTATGTGAGTGTGAGTGTGTGTGTGTGTGTGTGTGTGTGTGTGTGTGTGTGTCTGTGTGTGGTAGGAAGGCGGTGGTCTACTCTTCATTGAAGAGCTCACCAGGGGCAGAACTTTTGGTTATTGTGCCAAGGATCACGAGGTCAGGATCTGCACAATGGACAGGAGACGATGCTGAAGAATGAACTGTCAGCCTCAAGCATGCAAAGACCTTTTGCCATTGGACTTCAACCCCAGGTTCCTGCAATCTTTCCTCTTTTTTCCCTGTCCTTCCCTTCCGGTATGTAGCATTCAAGAATTTTAAAAAATTCCTTATAAAACGTTGAGTCACAAACATCTTGGAGGCTGCAGTCTCCAAAGCAACCTCTTGTACTCACTCATAAGAGCATCCTTGTGACAGCTCAGCTCCTGACTCTCCTGCCTCAGTTCCTCATTCTGTCCACTTTGGACCAGAGCATCTTCGGTAAAAGTGATCAACATTTGCAATGACTTCATTTTGTGTGTGTGTTGGCAGTTCATTTTTCATGTTGATATCTGAAAATACCCAGGAACGGTTTTAGAAAACATGAGATCTCATATAACAATCAGTTTTCCAAGGGAAAAGGAAAGGATAATCTTTTAATTGCTTGCATAAACTATAAATTAATGAATTTATTGTCTGCAGTTGACTATTATTTGTTATTTTGCAAGGTAAAGGTTACTGAACTTTCACAGAATTTCATGTAGTATGTTTTGTAAGTAGTTTGAAGTTAAAAAAAGAAACAAAATCTGTCAGAAAAATTAATTGTCTTGAATATCAATTTGGTAGAATTTTTAAGTTAGCAAGACCATTGGATCTAAAAAAAAGTTGCTTGGCTCAGAGAGCAATATGGATACTTTAATAGATTGAGTTTTTAATTAATTTTGAAAAATATAGAAGAATATTAAATCAAAGCTTCTCCTAAACTTTTCTGGAATGAAATATATGTATGGGGAAAGGGGTGGAGGATTGGAGAGATAAAATTAGCTTGTTAATTAATTAGAACATTCATGAGAGGACATTCTAGTCTTATAAATAACTAGAAAAATGGCATATCAAAGGCTATATAATTGCAAGGAATGCTGTTAGAAAGATTTATTACTGATATAACTTCTTATAAGAGTTAATAGAACAGGGGAAATAGATGGTTTTAAATATTTGGTGATGGAAGACCCCTAGAAACAGCTAAATCAACAGAATGAATAAACATGAAAGTAAGAAGGTATGTACCCAGTAGGTTTTCATAAGTTCAATAAATTGGGCAGAAGGAAAACAAAAAAAAAGTTAAAACTTACTAGGTTTTCTTAACACCTGTCTTAGGGTGTTACCACATTCAAATCAGCTACTGAGAAAAGATTTTATTGTGGAGTAAAAAAAAAAAACAGTTAAAAAAATCAAAATTCCATTGGTCAGAAAAGAGGGCTTCCTTTTCATTGACCAACTCTTCCACGGATGATATCTGTAAACTCTGGGAAGAAGCTTAAACATTCAACTAACTAAAGACACACCACAATGATACCACAGGAAATACAAACCTGATGTAAACAGAATTGATAAATTTCTAATTTTTCTATCTTTTTATCTTAGGACAAACAAATTGTGTAAAAATTGTGCTAAAACAATCAGAATGAACATTTTAAGGTGAATTCAATAACAAATGTAATAATACATATCAAGGAAAGGAGACATTTATAGAAAAATCATTTCAACTGAGTACCTAAGAACAGATGACTGGATAAAGAAACTATGGTACATCTACACAATGGAATAATATGCAGCTACCAGGAAAAAGTAAGTCACGAGATTTGCTTATAAATGGATGAACATGGAGAGTATGTGCTGAGTGAAATGAGTCAGAAGGAAAGGGGCACTATAGATTGACTACATTCATTTGTTTGGTATATAAAACAGTATATAGTATGAGAATAAAATATCTAAGGTCAGAGAAAACAGGACCCAGGAGGTAAATGGTTGGAAGTTTGCCACAAAACTGTCTGGGGGGGGAGGGGTGCAGAACAGGGAAGGTGAAGGGCAGATAGGGGAGGGACCCGTATGACAATAATAGTCGGAAATGATCATTTTGGACAGGTAGTGAATGCTGAAATTAAGTAAAGGAATGTACCTGATAATCTTTCAGTATCAATTTTGCAAACCATAATGCCCAATAGGTGTGTGTGTGTGTGTGTGAGAGAGAGAGAGAGAGAGAGAGAGAGAGACAGAGAGAGACAGAGAGAGACAGAGAGAGACAGAGAGACAGAGAGAAAAAGAGAGAGACAAAACACCACAGATGCAGGTAGATGAGGGGGAGAGTGGGGGCAAGGGGGAAACTGGGAACATTGGTGGTGGGAAATGTGTCCTGGTGAAGGGATGGGTCTTGGAACGTTATATGACTGAAACCCAATCGTCAACAACTTTCCAACTGTGTATCTCACTGTGATTCAATTTTTAAAAAATTATTATTTTACTAAATAAAGAATAGCTTCAAATTTTGAAAATAAACTCTACTGAATCCTCCCCAAATTGTCAGAGTCTAGAGTCCAAATAAGGTGAAAAGAAGTGAGTGAATTTAATTGCTTCTAAGCACACACACACACACACACACACACACACACACACACACACACACACGAAGAGCCTAGATTTTTCCAGTCAAATTAATAGATCTCTGGAGTTATCTGCGATGTGACTGGAAATAAGACCAAAAGGATATCCATCTATCTATCTGTCTGTCTATCTATCTATCTATCTATCTATCTATCTATCTATCTACATACACATATCCTTTTTATATAAAAGTATATATATACATACATATATGTGTGTATATGTACACATATAATAATATGATATATATACATTATCACGATCACGATCATCCTGTTGTTCATCAATTTCCTCGAGCAGGCACCCGTAACGTCTCCTTCTTCCTAGCCCTGAGATTTTAACAGAGCCATTTCAATGCTCTTACAGGATTAGGAGAATGAGACCCATCATTGTTATTGGTATTTGGCATATTGAATACGACACGGGAAGTTTGCCAGTCTCTGCCGTGTGGGCAGGATACTTTTGGTAGCCTGCATATATATATATATATATATATATATATATATATATATATACTTTTTGTAAGGGAGCACACCTGGTAGTGCTGGAGTGTGGTGGAGGTGGGTACAGGTTTAGGGATGGTTTTTGCTTAGACAACCAGTAGGGCTTGTCCTGCACTCAGGAATCAATCTCAGAGGCTGGAACCTTCCAGGCACTTGAGTTGCCTATACCCCAATCTCTTCATATATATTGTAAAACAGAGATTGGATAATCAAACAGGGATTTGGAAAATTGTCATTGAATACATTGGAAATAATAGAAGAAAACATAGAAGGAGAGGCAGTCACCAATATTATTTCTCAAAACAACTTGAATATTCACTGCCACATGTCTTTAATTTGGTTTACAAAGGTGTACAATTATGTAGACTTTTCATTTAAAGTTCTCTATTTTCAAACATTAAATTACGACTTAATAAAGATCACATAAAAATACAGAAAACACTGCATATCAGAGTGAAGGAAACTGAGAGAAGTGAATCTTCTATTGAAACCTGATCCACATTACTCTAATTATTTGTAAAAATAGAATATCTGCAGTTAAAACACATTTCAGTGAATGAACAAAATTGAGATTTTTTTGCTCAATTACTAATAAACATTATTCTTTAAATACTATACAAATTTCCTTTTTTTTCGGTTTTCAGTTTAAACTGCAAATTAGTTTAAGTTAAAGTCTGATATATATGTAGATAGATACTTATATGCATATACAAGGAAGAATTAACATATTTTACTCTTCTAAATATTTCTTAATTCAGATTTTGTGAAGTTTATTGTAAGGTTTACTAGAAAAAATTGACATTTTAAGTTTTAGGAGTTCTCTTTAATTTACACAAAATTTCAAAATTGTCAGTTATTTATTATATGGTAATTCTAAAACATTAAACTACTTTAAATTTAATGGATGTTGACTTGCCTTTATAATTTGCTTATTTCTTTTAACTTTTTGTCTTATGGAGGCAAAAATCTCACTTTCTGTATTAAATATGTCATAAGCTATTCCAAAGACACGTTTATTATTAAAAATAACTACAAAATATTATAAGTATTATATCACACATCATAAAATATTTCATCAACCTTATAAAGTAGTGTGAAAATTATATAAATTAGTTTTCCTAGGAAATGATACTCTGCTTTAGATGCATGACACTTTCAGACTTGCAATTTTTTATTTAGTCAATTGTAAAATAAGTTAAGAATCTTCCTATGTTTTAAATTGCTTTCCCAATGGGTATTTTATGTACAAAAATTCATCACTCTGAAATAAAGCTAATCTGGTAGAATTTTGCAGACTAACAGAAGTGGTGAATTGAAGAGGCATATGTTATAACATGTTTTCTCTGAGCATAATTATAGGACATATGGAGAAAAATACCCCTTTACTGAACATTAAATTTTTAAAAATGGACATTGTCAAATGTCTTCAACTCTGAGTTGAATATCTATTATATAATAAGTCACAGGGTGTCTGTTTTAGAACATCATACCAAAAATTACGATCACGATCAACCTGTTGTTTGTTGATTGCCTCGAGCAGACACTAGTAATGTCTCCTTCTTTCTAGCCGTGAGATTTTAAGAGAACCATATTCAGTGCTCTTTCAGGGCTAGGAGAATGAGACCTATTGTTGTTACTGGTATTTGGCATATTGAGTATGACACGGGAAGTTTGCCAGACTCTGGCGTGCGAGCAGGATACTTTCGGTACCCTGCTGGATTCTCCAAATTAAAAACAAGATAATAAGATGTTGGCTTCGGGGAGCTGGGTTTTACAGTCTCTGGGTCTTGACCGTTGGGACCACCTGGCACCGGTGGCAGCTGGTGGGTGTAATGCCTACCTACTGGAAGATGGGGGATCTGGGTGGAGAAGGCCCAGTCCCAATAGAAGCAGGTTTGGAGATCTCAGCCCCAGGACCCACATGCCTGGGTTCCTCTGCTGGTTCCTTCATGCATGAGGCTTGTCTGGACATGTGGAGAGTAGTCTCAGCATGGCTGTGACTGGTTCTGGAAGTCATCGGCTGCCAGGGCCCTGCTTGGGGCAGGGAGGGAAACTCAACCCGCCCCCCTCCAAGGGGCCCCACTGAGGACAGCTAGGTGCGGGGGGCAGGAGACTGCACTATTCCCTTCCGTTCTCTTCATACCAAAAAATAAAAGAAAAAAGAAAGAAAGAAAGAAAGAAAGAAAGAAAGAAAGAAAGAAAGAAAGAAAGAAAGAAAGAGAGAGAGAGAAAGAGAGAGAGAGAAAGAAAGAAAGGAAGGAAGAAAGAAAGAAAGAAAGAAAGAAAGAAAGAAAGAAAGAAAGAAAGGAAAAGAAAAGAAGAAAAAGCAAATTAAAAACACAGAGAATGTCTACATGAATATTTTATTAGCAAAATAGATTACCGCGACCCTAAACTGATATCGTAAATGTGAAATCGTTGAAGTTTTTTAATATGATTAAATATAGTCTCCTGCCCCCGCGCCTGGCTGTTCCTCGCCGGGGCCCCTTGGAGGGGAGCAGGTTGAGCTTTCCTCCCCGCCCCGACCAGGGCTCCGGCAACTGAAGACCTCCAGGACCAACCACCACCATGCTGAGACCACTCTCTGCACACATGAAGGTACTGGCAGAGGGACAAATCCATGTGGGTTCCGGGGCCGAGACCTCCAAGCCTACTTGGATTGGAGTCGAGCATCCTCCACCCAGATCCTCCAAATTCCAGTAGGCAGGGGTCACACCCACCACCTGGCTCCCTGGCGCCGTGTAATCCCATCAACGGCCAAGACTCAGAGACTATAAAATCCAGCTCCCGGAACCATGCGGCCGCATTCGCAGCCGCACAACATCTTATCAGGACATCTTTTTATGACATCTTATCAGGACATCTTTTTATGACATCTTATTATCTCATTCCTACTTTGGACAAACTTGCAGGCTATCGAATGTAGCCTTCCCACAGGGCAGAGTCTGGCAAACTCCCCGTGGCGTACCAAATATGCCAAATACCAGAAACAATGATGGGTCTCATTCTCCTAAAGAGCCTTGAATATAATCTCAGGGCTAGGATGAAGGAGACGTTACTGGGGCCTGCTCGAGGCAATCGACGAATAACAGGATGATGAAATGAAAAAAAATGAAAAAAATATAGTGAAATAAAAAAAAGAATGTGAAAAAAATGCATTCATAGTCAAGAGAAGCAGAATTTAATGCTGTTATATTTCCCACAGTTTGCAAAGTTCAGTGAGACCTGGCAAAACATCAAAGTAAAAACATCTGATTCATTCACGATCTTCCCTCCAAATGGGGAACTTTATTTAAACTGGGTCCTTGCATTTCTTAAAACTGCAGAGCATAGATTGAAAACCTTTGAGCTTGCCTTTCTCTCCTTTTTCAGGTGTCAGAATTTAGGACCACAGTGATGAGATTAATATTTACCAAAGCTATCAACTGAGGGTGAGGCAGGGCCTGGCCTTAAAGAACCCATTGTCTTCACTTTATCTCTTCAATACACTGATACACTGATAGCACTTGCTTTTCTCTAAAAGGACATTCCTCTGGCTGTAGCCAAGAAGAGTCCACATCAAATACATGTGAGAGTATTATAAAAAAAATTCCAATTGTTTGTGGAACTGAGTTTCTTCATTGAAATGAGGTCCTCTTGAAGAGTGGAGAATAGTTTAAGGTGTGCCTTGCAGATTATAGAAACAAAAAAGACCCAAAAAGACCTATTTCAAGAAGATACATAGTCTTCCCCAGTACTTTTCAATAATAGTCATGTTCTGTGAAAGCTTTCCAGAAAGTTCTAGAAATACTTTCCATAAAACCACAGCTTAAATTTTTCCCTTCAGACACATTCTAAGACACATTCTAAGAATTGGAAGTTGGCTTTGAGTTTTCTAGCCACCCATTGGTAAGTTACTCTTCTTTGTCAGTAGAAGATAAGATAAAGATCACATAAAAAGAAAAGATTTCTTTTCTTTTCCACAAAATATCCTATGGCATGCTTAAGAGATAGGATACATGTGAATGCTTTTTTCTTTGTTAATTTTTTGTTAATTGTTTAAGTATTGTAAAATGCAGAGTATTAGACCTTCTTTTTTTAAAAAAATATTCTCAAATGCTTATATGATGACCATATCATAAATTCTCTGTATGCTGTATAACATATTCATTTAATATTAGTTGCTGAATTTTACAGTTATTTCAATAAACAGATTGCAAGAGTCATTTACTGGAAAAACTTAGATCAGAATTTAACTCCATAAGTGAAGAACTTTTTTTTACCCAAAAGAGCTTCAGTTTGGCTACAAATCTTGTTTTCTTTGTACCATAAGTAACATCATTAATAAAAATGTGTTTATCATTACAGTATTTTGATAAGAAGTAAGGATAATTACTTCTCCCCATTTTAAAATTTTATATGATATTATCTTGTATAAGGTAAAAACAAAAAAAAACAAGAAAGACCCCAGAACATTAATAAAAGTGTTGTTAATGTATTATCAACCAGTATTTATACACTCTAGGAAAGTTGAGTTTGATTAAATATGTTCTTTTATCTAAGATTTTTTCAATATATATATTATTTAACATTGTTAACAAATATTCAGTGTAATAATGAGTCAAAATAGAAAATGTGCAACAAATGTTGTTGGATTATAGTTACTAAAATATTAAAGGAAACATTATTTTATGATTTAACTATTCATGATTCAGTCACACATAGAGCTTGTATCTCTCTAGTTTTACATTTTTAGCATATTTTTATGCTCAATGCAATTGTGCACCTCCTATTAAATTTTTTATTTACGTCATTATCCAAAAACACGCAGTCAACTACTGACAGACATCTATTTGATTTTTGCCTAGTACTTTAATAGACAACAAAGGCATGCGTTAATCACTGTTTAAGGACCTTAGTACGTTGTCCTAACTACAAACAAATTCATATCTACATTTTGCAGTTTTGGGAAATGAGACATTGTGAGTTTAATCAATTACCCAAATTTACATTGAAGGAAGTCTACTTTAAAAAGCATTGTATAACTGAAACCCAAGCACAAAAATTTGCAAGTCTATAACTGTACCTCATGGTGTTTCACTAATAAAAAAAAATTAAAAAATAAAGCATTTTGAAGTAGAGGTCAGAATTTTGTTATTCCATAATAATTAGAATTAGAAACTAGATTAAATCTATTCTCAATATTCATGATGTTTAAGCCTTTATCCATTTGCTACATGATATAAAACTATTATGTGAAAAAGAAAAGCATTAATTGTAGCTTTTCAAATTGTTGCCATTTAAACATGTTTACACTTTTTTGTATTTAAAACTTTTGAATTTTTAATATGCTTTAAACAACTAAAATTTAAGCAAAAATAGGATAAATTTCTCAGCATTCAATCTTCATACATCCATATGTATTTAATGTGGAAGGCAAATGCCCTAGTATCTGTATTATAACTTTAACAAATATATCAAAGTTCTTTGGGGCTGGAGAGATGGTACAGGTGGTTGGGCTTTTGCCTTCCATATTAAATTAAATTCCTTTCATCCATATGGTCCCTCAAGCACCTCCAGGTGTAATTCCGGAGTGCAGAGCCAATAGTAAGCCCTGAGTAAGGCCCACCACCACCCGGTGGGGTCCCAAAAAAAAATAAAAATGTACCAAAAGAATTAAAAATTTTTCTCTAACTTTTTTTCATTTTATATTTGCAGAAATTAAAATATCTTAAAAAAGCAAGTATAAATTCTTTGTACATTTAATTTTTTCTTACATGGTTCTATTTAATGTGTCTCAAAACTATAGCTATAAAAATGTAATATAGATTCTAAGTCAAGGAAAGTGCAGGCTGTTAAAACCTAATTGAAGAAAGCCTTTTATTTTCCAAATATTTTATGGATCTTTGTAAAAGTGTTATATTCACTTCTAAATCACTGTTGTCCATCTATTTGCAATAAATAGCAATTTTTTGAGTTACATTGTTCAACAATTCCTAGAGCAACAATTGAATATAATATATCATTTTACTTATGTAAAAATAAAATAAAGGCCTGAAATGAGTAAAACTTCAAAAGAATAACATACAGCAATGAGTCATATTAAAACTACATTTACATTTTCAGTTCTTTGGGATAGGCTTTTTGATAGGTTCTTGCAATCTAAATCTCAATTGAAAATATAAATAGCATCTTGGGAATTGTGTGACTCAGATAATACTACTAAGGGTGTATATTTAAATGTGCTGACCCCAACTTCACCCTCTGCAGCTTGAGTATTTAATTTACTTTTTTGTTTTTAATTTCTTTGAACTCCTTGAGATTTATTGAAATCTTTAAAAAAGAAGTGTTTATTTTTTGGTGACTTTAAATGTATTTCATATTTTTCTTAAAAAACCACAAAATTAAATTAAAACAAAGGTATACTAGTTTGTAATAAATAAGAAAACAAAAATTTGCCAAATAATTTAGACTTCTTAAGATTAATGATATTATCTAAGGAAAGATAAAATATCTTTGTTAAGTCATGCATTTTGTTCAACATTCTGTTATTCACTAAATGCATAAAAATTTCCATGCAATATCAAATCATAACAATGTAAATTCAATTAAAACAAATAGGTCAGGTTTTCCAACAGTCTTTTCTGATGAGGGGATAAAGATATTTAATCTTTATAGATCAGGCATTAATACATTATGTCCTTTTCCAATGAATTTTTTATTCATTTAAGACATAAAAGGCTCACTTATTTATCTAAGTTACTTAGCGGAAACATTAATGATTAAATGAGTCAGGACATTACTTTATAGGGTCTTGTGACTATTTTTCCCAAACAATTACTCGGCAAACTGATTAGTCCTACAATTTAAAGTCATTTGTAGTTGTCCTTTACCACAGCTGATGAAGAACTACTTGGAAGAATTAATAACTGCTGGAACTTCACACATATAAGAGGTTGTCTTAAAAATGTGCATTCAGAACACTTTGTGCATTTGAAGCACTGGGAGGTTTTGAAATAAAATTACCTCTGAAATAAATTTACAAAAGAGACATAGTACAGATAGAATATGATGATGAAATCTTGGAATGCATCCCGTAAAGTAAGAGCATGTATCTTATTTAAATTTTAGCATAGTATTTTTGTTGTTTATGTGTCTGTGAATATGTGTATGTGTAAAATGTATTTCCATATATATCATATTTCATAACATAAGTTGTGCCAAAATCTAATTGGAAGGCACTACCCTGACACAATTTTCTTGGCAGAATTCTGGGATCAAACCTAGAGATTCATACATTTAAAGCATAGGTTTCACTACTGATATGCTTTCATTTTTTAAAAAAAGCATATTTTCTTTAAAACATAGTAAATATGTTAACAGAAATTTGGAAAATAATATTGTAATCATTATTTTGACTCTATATTCTCCCAATTTATTTTTTCTTATAGGATTATCTTTATGGCTTGTCTTTTCCAACCAAAGAAATGTAGCATTGCTTTCCTTTCTTAGAATTTATCTGGGTAACACATTCATTTTCCAATGTTACTAATTAAATAGGCATTCGCCCATCCCTTGTGCTGTGTGAAGAACTGAAAATTATCAAGGCTAAAAAAATCCATATAACATGAAACTCACTCTTAAGAATCTGCCAAGTCAAAGGAGAAAGTGACAAAGTCCATAGAAAATCATTTCTTCACTAAAGGGAACAGCAGAACTCATTGGAGTTGAGAAGTGAAAAGGTTCACAGAAGCCCACTCTTAAAAGGAATTCAGGTAGTAAAGAAATTTTATCTGGAGACTGGAGAAATGAATCCCTGAAAGAAAAGGACAAAAAGATCTTGAGGTTGCATGAAACTTGATAAATAGGAAAAGGAGCATGAAGAGTTTCTGACCCACCCATGTTTAAAGCTTAAATGGCATCTGAATGGCCCGTCTACCTCTGTGTTACCTGTCTCAGAGGAAATCCTTTTTGCTATATTGATAATACAGAAAACAGAAAATCTTATTCTTGCTCCATGATTTACACAGTGTGAAAAGCAGTCTTTTGTGCTATTTTGCCATTTCTCTCTGTCGGTGACTGAACTATAAAATCTCCCGACTACTTCTGTGATGTGAATTTAGAGATGGCCTGAATTTAATGCCTCCTCTGGGAACAAGCCCATGCAGTCCCAAAAGAATTCTAAAAGTAGCCCCAAATCTTTAAGATGTATTTCTCTCCACAAATATGTAATTTTTTTGTCCTTAAAATTTCCTATAGCAATCTGATGCATCTCTATAAATGTTCAAACTTTAGAAAGTGTTTCCTTACACGTCTTTTTATTTTTGCCATATGCACTTCAAAGCTCCATTTGCTTCTCTGAATTCATTAAAATGTTTCCAAAATAAAGACCAAGTGAGCGACAATTTTATCACTCAGTGAAAAGCCTTGAGCACCAAAACTGTGTGGGGCCAATGGTATGCAGTGATCACAACGACAAAAAACAAGGTCATGATTCTTGCTTTGGGAAGGGGAGAATGTGTCATGTTTCTAGTGAAGGATATAAAGGCTAAATGAAAGTAGAAAAAGATTGGATGGTTTAAAGTTGCCTTGATGTTGGTTTATGCAACTTCATGAGATCCAGAAGAAGGAACACTGGAGACAGACAACATAGGGCGCAAACAACATGATTTGTTTTGGAGATATTTTAGGTATATTCTTCACACCTGAGTGAAAATAAATGTTGCCTAGTCCATTGAGTATATTGCCTGGAATTAAGATAGGAACTCAGGGGCTGGAGCAATAGCACAGCAGGTAGGGTGTTTGCCTTGCATGCAGCTGACCCGGGTTCGATTCCCACCATCCCATATAGTCCCCTAATTATCACCAGGGGTAATTCCTGACTGCAGACCAGTAATAACCCCTGTGCATCGCTGGGTGGGACCCCCCCAAAAAGATAGGAACTCAGGGTTGCAGAATAAATGAGAGTACAGGAGGTAGGACACTGGATCACATGTGATCACCTTTAATATGATCATAGGCAGAACATATGTGTCCCTGGGGCACTGCCAGGAATGACCGCTCAACATAGAGCTAGGAGTAAGCCCCAATCATCATTAGATATGGCCCAAACCACCATCTCCCCAAACAAAAATTACTGGTTTGTTGAAGCAACATCGTGAATAATATTTCCAAATTTAAACAAAAAATAGTGAAAAGAGAAAAGGTTTTCAATATCTGTTTTGCGGAGCTCCAATCTGCTCAAGAAAACCGTAAAAAGAAATTCTAGCATGTGTGCCTTTCAAAAGCACAAATTTCTAACTTCTCTGAGCATGCAGTGCAGCTTGATTGATTATTTATTTTGCTTAGGAACGCATTTGGCTATTTTAAACACCCCCCCAACGCCCCCTCACCCCTGGTGCGGTATTGTCAGCTCTGTGAGATTAGACTTTGTTCCTGGGTGCTGCATAGTCAATGATAGGGTTTCACTCTATGTTTCTCAAATGGGATTAAGCAAGCCTATGGTTGAAATTCACTTCTAAAATATTCAGAACAAAACCTACAAAACCTAGCATGTTAATTTTTGAGCCATGGATTCATTGAGATGACTAGATGAACTAAATTATATTGATGCTAGAGTTGGATCATCTATAAAGAAAAGCATAGATAAAACCATGCATTTACTGGGCAGTTTATATCATGATAATTACAGATTCAATAAGAATTCTATTATTATGCAGCTTACAAGCACATGGCACTTCCTAAGTGAGGAACGTTAGAGGTTAAATAAGTCTACAGACGATGAGCCTTCTTATCAAGAGTGAACGATATGTCTTCTCTGCTCTTTCTGCCTAGATTTTAGGGACAAGTTGAACATTAGGGAATGCTCAAAGTTATACCTCACCACTTTATTGAGAGAATGTCTTAAGAAAAAGGTGACTTTTTGTGATGGGTAATATTTGTGTTCGTATAAGTGGAATGTGTCTATTGATGGAGTTTCCAGATAAAATTTGGAATTTAGAAGAAGGTTTGCCCTGCCCAGTGTGAGTGGACATTACCCTATCTATTTAAAGAATAAGTAGAGCATCCAGACAGAGGAAGAAAGACCTTGACCCTACATGTGTACTTACTTGAGTTGGGACACTGAAGTCCTGATTCTCAGAAGTTGGACTTGAATGACCCCCCTGGCTTTCTTGGTTACCTACTCTGCAAATAGCAAATGAAGGTGCTTCTCAGCTTTTGTAGAAGTTTGAATCAATCTCTTACTATGAATCACACCCAGTGCCTCTCTATGATTCTGTTTATCTAAAGAACAAGAGTACTGCATTTTCACTTGGATTCGAGGGTCACATTCCCCACCTTGGAACTTAAAGGCAATTTTTTGAAGATTTTAAGGTAGCATTCTGTGTGGAATACCACCAACTATCTATGTATGGAAAAATCTTGTTCAACCTTGCAGCAAACTTCCTAATTGATAATCAACACCAAATGATACAATGTGTGACGACACCATCCTGGTAGTGATTTTCCAGGTTCATGAGTTGCCCTATTGGGTGCTTTCTCTTTTTTAAAAAACAATTGAAATTTTATTTATTTTTAAATTTTAATTAATTGACGTTTCAATTGCATCACAGTGAGATGCAGAGTTACAAAGTTGTTCATGATTTTGTTTCATTGTATTATGTTCCAATACCCATCCCTTCACCCCTGGTGTCTCCTAACATGAAAAGCATCCCTTTCTTTGGAATCTTACTCAAATTTAAAATTCACCGAAGAATTTATTTTTTTAGCTTAAGAGCTCAAAAACTGTCTTGAGGATATTGTTTTCTATTGACAGCAATGGTAACCTAGAAAAATAAGAAATTTAAATTAAAATTCCTATTCTAGCTAAAACTTTCTGCTGAGTATGCCTTGGTTCTTACCCAGAGGGATTTCTTAATTGCAACTTCCCTCCAATATTCAGACTTGGGGCAGTTCAGGAGAGAGTTTGTGTGAACATAACATATATACATGTCCGGAATCACCAAGTTTCAGCAATCCAGTCAAATGGAGGAGACAGGATTAATTCTAATAATAGTTACTTCAGAGAAACATAGGAATAGAGGAAACAATCTTCCCTGCAACCTTAGAATCAAAAGGAGTTATACTTGTTGAACTATAACAAATATTCCATAAATAATAGAAAGCAGAGGAAACATTTATTGTATCATAAGTAAACCCGTGTGTAGCTCTAATAATAGATATGACTTAGGTTTTACTTTCTAACTTCACCGTGACTTTTTAAATCAAAATAGCTGATGGAAGGTGGAGATAGAGTTGGTATCAAGAAAAAACTGTGCATGAATGTTTCACTTGTATGTAGTAAAATATTTGAAGATGAATTATTTAAGAAGAGAACGCATTTGAAATAGAAACTTTTTAAAGCAGAAGTTTGCATTTAAGTTTTCTTCTCTGGGTATTTTCATACATTTTTGACAACTGAAACTACAATTTATTTCTACCTAATGCTTCTGCAGTTTGCTATAGCTTAGGACATGCATGACCAAATATACTGTTTATATTCTTTCACTTTTGCTTGTGTATCTAGTGAGACTAATCATGATATGCCTACTGCCTTCAATTGCACGGAAAGGTAGAACATTATCTTGCATGTTATTATTTATTATTTGCATATTGTTGTATAACAATATGCACTTTAGATATGTTTTAACTCCAGAAGGAGATTTATTTAAAACTATGATTTCTTTCACTACAATTATGCTAAGAAATATTTTTCAAGAGGCACATTAAAGCAGCAATATTTTAACTGAGGCTGACATATCCTTCATAATTATCTTTGTTCTATTACAGCACCTTACACACTAAATTAATTCAAATATATAAAACCAAAATATGGGCTATAAAATCACTGAGTACCAAAGAAATTACACTACTAGTCCCGTTGCCCAAATCAGCTAGCATAGTCCCTTTTTCGAGCGTGAATGTCATTTCTTGTACAAAATATAAGCTAAAACAGAACATGAGGAAGGATTGGCTCACCTCAGTGACCCTCTTGAACCATCCATCTCTCTGAAACATAAATATGACCTCCAAAATCATATCTGTCAAGACAAACAATTCATCTTTCTTTAGAACTTGAATGATTGCAGCAAAATAAATGAATTAAGGCTGGTGAGTGACAGTATTATATATTTAGTTAAAAGTTACTTTTTTCCTTATAAAATGGGTCAGTTAAATGTCTTGAAAAAAGTATTTATGATATTTTCATAGAAATCATTTATGTGAGATGATCTAAAAATCATACACTATCCTACATCAAAATAAAATGATTATAACTCCTATGTAAATTAAAATTAAGCGTTTTTGGTCTATTATTTTCATTGGCTATATTAAAATTAACATTAAGGCCACGTAGACTAATATCAAAATGTACATTCATTAGTATTGTAAACTATCACAGTATGTCATAAAATCCTTTCATTAATTTTGGTGTCATACTATTGGATTTAGCTAATTCTTCCAAATTGAGGTATTGACCCATCTTCATAGGTCCTGATCTAAGAATTCAGAAAAAAAGTATCTAAATTCAAGGTAATTTCCTTTCACATTAATAGAATATAAAAGGAATTGACTGAGCCATTTGAAGTTTCCAAATAGACTGTCATTTTAAAGCCTATAATAATTTCCTTTTTTTAAAGAATGGCAGATATTTCAGCAGAAGTGCAAGAACATTTTCAAGTAAGTATAGTGAAAATACATGATCATATTAATAAATTGGACCGATATATTTAATGCTGGTGCTTTTGAATCTGAATCTATCATTTTTTAGGTGCATTACATTGCTCTAGTCATTATAATGTCTTAAACTATTCTCTATGCTAAAAATTTTGTGATGATTTTTACACATCTATGGACTCCCATTACTTAAAATTAGTTTTTATTTAATTAAATTCATTTATAAAAGACTTTACAAGGAAATCAAAAAAGGTTATTGCAAAAAATAGCACCAGTAGAGGAATTATTACTTTTTTCTTTTTTTAAAATTTTTATTAGTGAAACACCATGAGGTACAGTTGTAGACTTACAAATTTTTGTGCTTGGGTTTCAGTTATACAATGATCGAATATCCATCCCTTCACCAGTGCCCATTCTCCACCACCACTGAAGAATAATTAAAAATATTTAAAGCTCTTCGTGGCATTTGATTTTAAGGATGTTTGCTTTTTCAAATTAATCTTTAGGTTAATTTACTGTGCGATGAATTATATTATATTTAATTATATTAAACTCCTTATATAGGAGTTTAAGTATTAAGTCTCTTTTGTTAATTTTTCCAGGAGAAACTTTAGTTTCTTAATATTTTCAATTTTTGAATGAACAGACATGACAAAATGTGCCAAGTTATTTAAAGTTATTTTTGTTTTTGCTTTTGATTGACAACAGAATTATGAAGAATAAATTTAGGCAGAACTCTTCCCTATCTTGTCTCTCTCTTTCTTTCTCTCATGTCTCTCTCTCTCTCTCTCTCTCTCCACACACACACACACACACATGCACACACACACATACACACACATACATGGCAGAGTTTTTTGTACTTTGATTCAATTTCTTAGAATGATTAATCTCAAGTTAATTCTCATCTCTATCTAAAATTGATTCTCCTAGTACATTACACTGAAGTTTTGTGGTTTAAATACAGTCCCTGAGCTGAAGATATCCAAATTTTTGTCTTCATATCCTTTTTCTTTAGGTATCAGACTGATATCTAATGGCAAGCTAAATATCGCTAAGCATAGGCAAATAATTCCATCATGAATTCATCACATCCATAACATGCCTTCTAAATTTGTTTAGAATCCAATGACTCTCACCATATTTACCATTATTATTTCTATACCTCATGACTTCTCTCACAGAAATTGGAATAATACATTTAAAATGGAAACTGTGTTTTGATGCCATAAGAAATATATTCAACAAAACAAAATTCTTCTAAAGTGTTGTTTCTAAAATGGAGGTCAGATGACCTACAGTAGTCAAATGACCTCTGGAGGTCAGATGGTCCCCAGGGGACAATTGCGTAAATGGGGTAGACCAGGACATGAGACAAAGGGTCAAGTGGCAAGACAGGGGGTCACAGGAAGGACACACAGATGGAAGGCGGCCACAGTGGGCAAAAGGTTGAGAAATGTTCTTATTTTAGATCTTTGGGCTTATTGCTGGCTATTTATTGAGGGATTACTCTGGTAATGCTTATGGGACAGCATCCTGTGCTAGGGATTCAACATGTATCCATTGAATACGCTATAATTTTTCTGGCCCAAGAAACATTGTTCTACTGGATAATGAGAACTATGTGATGAAGCCCATTATTTTTTTTCACACATCATTTTCAGTCTTGGCTCACTTCCAGGCTACTAAATCTTATCTTAAGCAAGCAAATTTCTATCTTTAATACATAGAGAGTGATTATTTCCTCTGCCTTAAATATTCCCCTCAAATACATTTGTAGATATGCGAACTGAATCACTGTCTATTAAGATAGAAATTCCCCTAAAACCCTAATGAAAGTAGTATTTATATCACTCACCTTAAATATATGTATTGTTTACCTTTATTGCAATTCCATCAGAAAGTACATAAAAACTCTACAAGTGTTATAGAAGCATTGCTTCGTTCACAAAATTATTGAATGCATATTCTAGTCATAGTAGGGATATGTATTAAATGCATCTCATGTCAATTCTGGGCATTCTTTAACTTTTGTTGTACATATTCTCTTTTATGACAAAAAGCATAGATTTTGAAACACTAAATACATATATCAATTGAAGCCCAAAGAAGTCATATGGATAATTGCAAGGAGGAAATGCAAATGGATAAAGCAGTCTTAGCATGGCAAGGACTAGCATGAGATCCCTCTCTAACTGTCCCTCAGAAGTTCAGATCTAGACGCAAGTAGCCAGTTAGTGAATATCTGCTCAGTGATCAGCGTAATCACATTCCATTTTTATCATCTTAGTTTATATTTCCCACTGACATTACTACTAATGACAACCATTCTTTGCCTCTCCTGACTGTTCATTTTGAGAGAATTCATTAAATTTCCCTTGATATCTCTTTTCTCCTTTCTTTGAAACGTCTTACATTTCATCTGTACATGTGGTTTTACAGCTGGCATTTATATTTCTCAGGCTTAGTTGCAGATGTATGATCATGTTCCTACATTTTTCGAGGAAAATTAAAGTAAGAGAAATTATAGTGCTCAAATACAGGATGCCTTTCTTGGTGGGAGAAAAAAGATAGGACAGAGGCAAAATCATATAGAGGTAATAAGAGTTGTGGCACTCGGTTGCTCAGGATATCCTAGAAAATATAAGTAAGGATTGCAGGATAAGCAAATTTCCTTCTTTTGCCTTAAAACTTCATAATCACGATCACAATCATCATGTTGTTTGTTGATTGCCTCGAGCAGGCACCAATAACGTCTCCTTCTCCCTAGCCTTGAGATTTTAAAAGAGCCTTATTCAATGCTCTTTCAGGGCTAGGAGAATGAGACCTATCATTGTTACTGGTATTTGGCATATTGAGTATGACACAAGAAATTTGCCAGACTCTGCCATGTGGGCAGAATACTTTCGTAGCCTGCCAGGTTCTCCAAAGTAAAAACAACGTAATAAGATGCTGCCCAGCCATATTTGTGGCTGCAGCTTCCAGGGGCTGGGTTTTATAGTCTTTGGGTCTTGGCCATTGATGGGACCACCTGGTGCTGGCGGCAGCTGGTGGGTGTAACGCCTACCTACTGGAAGATGGGGAATCTGGGTGGAGAAGGACCAGTCCCGGTCCGAGCAGGCTTGGAGATCTCAGCCCCGGGACCCACATGTCTGGGTTCCTCTGCCAGTTCCTTCATACATGAGGCTTGTCCAGACGTGTGGAGAGTGGTCTCAGCATGGCTGTGGCTGGTTCTGGAGTTCGGCTGCCGGGGCTCTGCTCGGGGCGGGGAGGGCAACTCAACCCACCCCCCCTTGAAGGGGCCCCAGTGAGGACAGCCAGGCACGGGGACAGGAGACTCTTAAAACTTAGAATAAGAAAATAAGGATCTTAGATACAAAGTCATGAAATCTATATGAGGGAACTAAGACTAGAATTCAAGTACAGAACCTTAATTTATGGTTGAAGAATTATAGAACCAATGCAAAACCAACCAATTGTAGAACAAATGAACTAAATATCATTACCCTTACAGGTTATGCCATACTCAGGTAAAGGAAATTATTTTAAAAAAATCAAGAACCCATAATATGGGAATGGGATATTGAAGTCTCAAATCTATATAAACTCATCTTTAGTGGAAATTATCTTTTTTTCTCTCTGTGTGAGGGATTCAAACTTTTCCCTACTTAAAAAATTCTTGTGAATTACTATATCTTGGACAATTAAATCTGAGGGTGATTTCCATAGAACCTACTCTGACAATCTTCTGTTTTTCTCCCCGTCATAATACAAGTTTAGTTCCTAGACTATTGCCAACAAAAAAGTACAAGATCTGGCAGAAAATAGTCATTATACTGAGAAAGTTGCCTGACATTGTCAAATTTGATCAGCATGAACCTGACAATCATAATGAGGTTGTATTCAGAAAGTGTTAGAGAAGGCATACAAATCATAAGACCTTATCCAGCTGAATCTATTGACATGGGCACACTTACCTGAATTTATTGACATGAGTTCTGAATTTGAACTGGCTTGGCAATTGATGTTTGTAATCTGGGGGAGGGTGCAATTGCTTCACCTCAAGTCAATAAAGATGAAATATCATTCTTCCAACGTATCCAAGAGGAAAGGAATACACAGGCTAAAGCCTGAGAATGTTAGAGTGGATTCATGAGGTGCAAACTCCCCATTCTATCTAAAGTCAAGTTCACTGAGTTGTGTGATTCCAGGGGAGCATTTTCTGGATCAATGTAGAATACAAATATGTTAGAATTTTTGAAAACATTCAGCAGTGTTTCTTCCCGGACATGGAGATGAAAATGGGAGAATATTGCCACAGTTTAGGTTTCTGATCTCAATGACAAGAATGTGTTCATGGTAGAGATAGATTACCTTTAGGTGCAGAATTTAAAGTTAGATATCCACAGGGATAGAGTGGGAGCAGTTGGGTTAACCCGGGCAGCAGGACATTCAAAAGTGCTTTGGTTGACAAGGTTCTTCTAATAGCTGATTGATCTCAAAGTGCCTGAAAGTGGGATTGATATGCAGAATAGTGTGATTTTTCTGTAGTGAAGAGGACATTGGTTACTGAAAAGTGAAATAATAAAGGAAATACATCAGATGGTAGAACTGCTTTCCTCATTCACAAATTAGTTATGTAAGAGCTATTGAAACATGTGAGTATGTGTATGTGTGTGTGTATGTGTGTGTGCGTGTGTGTAGGGGGTTGACTATAAAAACCACCAGTATTAAATAATAAACATTATTTAATTTTAATTTAATTTATTTAATAGTACTATTGTACTGTCCCCCCTTTGTTCATCGATTTGCTTGAGCAGGCACCAGTAACATCTCACAACAAATTGTGTGACTGTGACTTGTTGTTACTGTGTTTCGCATATCGAATACATCACGGGTAGCTTGCCAGGCTTTGCTGTGCGGATGAGATACTCTTGATAGCTTGTCAGGCTCTCCAAGAGGGGCAGAGGAATCGAACCCGGCTTGACCAGGCTGGCTGTGTGCAAGGCAAACACCTTACCTGCTGTGCTATCGCTTCAGCCCAATTTATTTAATGAATAAAATTAAATTTTATTTAA
Organism: Sorex fumeus; assembly: GCF_029834395.1. Taxonomy (NCBI): domain Eukaryota; kingdom Metazoa; phylum Chordata; class Mammalia; order Eulipotyphla; family Soricidae; genus Sorex; species Sorex fumeus. Next base: position 1,511,030 of record NW_026606149.1, on the reverse strand, counting down.
TTTATTTAATTTAAATTTAATTCCTATGAGACCTTTTTTCAGTACTGGTTGGCTCAATTCCCAACTCTCTGCTCCCCACAAAGGAAAAAAAGAAATAAAAGACTTTAACTTTGAACTATACTTTCCTAACTATTCTCTGTGTAAAAAAAAAAAATCACTTGGAAAACTTGATGCAATGCATATCGTAATTGAATGAGTCTTAGGAAAAAGTATCAAATCCTGGATTTCTAAAACAGTCCCTGGAGAAATATGCAAATGAATCTTGTCAGCATATGGTAATGATGCCAACAGTTGCTTCTACTGGAGCAAATCAACCCACTCAAAAATAGTTTTTAAGTATTAAAGTATTAAGTATCAAGTAAATCAATACACATTTTTAATCACTAAATCAGTTGACTTTGTTGTGATAGCTATTATAGCACATCCATTTGTGCTTTTGTACTGTTAGTTGCTATGGACTAAAAGTTTGTTTTGCCACAAAATCCATCTATTCTAGGCTTTACGTCCAATGGAATGGAATTTCAAGGCGAGAATTAATTACATCTAAATGCTTTCATCAAGATAAAGTCCTATATTGGAAGTTTTGCCTGAAGGAGGAGGATGGGACATCACAAGATGCCCTCTCTTTTTTTTCCATCAAGTAAGAAAGTATTTGGCTGCAAACATGAGAGGGCTCTCAGCAGACACTCATCTACTGGCATCTTGCTCTGGAATTTTCAGTCACCAGAGCTGTGGGATGTGGATGTTTACTTTTTTTAGAGTCAACTGATCTCTTGTATTCTATGATAGCCAACCAAAGTGACATTGTTGACAGCCTTCATCTTTGTGACCAAGAGACAAGAAACTCATAGACACTTTACTAGGACATGTATTTCAGAAACAGGACACCATTTTCATTCACAGATTTAAAAATATAATTGCCAGAGATTCACACACAACATTGCTTCTACACCAGTGATTCCATGTATAAGAAAGGAAATTATTTACTTAAGCCCACTGCCATATTTTTTGCTCATTTCTTTCCTCTCACATAGAAATATCTGCCTTTTGAAAAGGGTAGGTTTGCTTTCTGTAGTCTCTGTCAAATGATCATTTTGGAGATAACAGTTCACACGGCCAGTTTCTATGACATTCATGAGTGGGTAGAAGAGAGATAGTGTCTGTTTTCATAGTGGGTACACAGGAAGTATGAGTGTTTCTTTTGAACTCATTCACAGAAAGATCTAGAACCCAAAGGAGGATGCTTTTGGCCAGTAGGACATTTCTGTTGAGGGGAAACTGGAACTATAACTTGATCATTGATTCATTGAATCTCTCTCTCTCTCTCTCTCTCTCTCTCTCTCTGCTTTTTGGGTCACACCTGGCAATGCTCAGGGGTTACTCCTGACTCTGAACTCCGGAATTACTCCTTACTCCTGGTGGTGCATGGGGTGACCATATGGGATGCTGTGATTCAAACCCGGGTCTGCCGCATGCAAGGCAAACGCCCTACCTGCTGTGCTGTCGCTCCAGCCCCTGAATCTCCTTTATGCTCCTCAGGAGAAAGGTGTTCTCTTCACTGCTAGAATGTTGAACCAGTCATGAGGTAAAAGGGTGATACAAACAGAGGGGGAGGAAGAACGGTGTGGAATGAAGCATGTGTCTTAAGTTGTGGTCTTTTCTTGTTCAGTTAGCCTTTCTTAATCAGTGGGAAAACTTGAGAAAGTCAGGACTTTGATTGACTTCATAATGGGGAGTGAAGGATGGAAGTTTGGGCTTAATCAGTTATGAGATAAATTCTATCTGGGTCCAAGGAGAGGGGAAGTGACCTAACAAAAAAGGACAGGAGGAAGTGCTAGCTATGATTAATAAATGCTCTTTCTTCATATTTTTCTAGTTGCCTTTCCTGATAAATAGAGATAGCGACTGAGTTTAATAGTCAGATCAGAGTACAGAGAAACTGATACTGTGATTGTAGAATTGCTAGAGGACCTTTCTATGTTGTCTGTCTTGGAGAGAGATGCCATTTTGTTAAGGTATGTTCTGGGAGGGAGGCTAATCTTATGTAAAATAGTCATAAATTTATTTTTCATGAGGATCATAATGTGGAATATGTTACTGCTGGAGACATTGATTAGTAGGTGAAAAGGGCTCTTTTGTTTGTTGTTTTTTGGGGTTTTTTGGGGGGCTTTTTGGGTCATACCCGGAGATGCTCAGGGGTTACTCCTGGTTTATGCACTCAGGAATTACTCCTGGCAGTGCTCTGGGGACCATATGGGATGCTGGGAATCGAACCCAGGTCGGCTGTGTTCCAGGCAAATGCCCAACCCGCTGTACTATCACTCCAGCCCAAGTAGGTGGGAAGGGTTTTAAGCTTGGTATTTAATTCCCTGGTTCTGCTTATTCCAGGATGCCTGTATATCACTTCTTCATGCGTGCTTCCAAATATTTCAAGTCCTGTTGTGTGTTTTTCTCCTACAGAGCATTGTGATGAATTCTCCCTCTTCCTGGCCCTTGTGGGAGTATACTAGAACCTCTATATCATGACCTTCTCTTAACGTTTTCACCAAATCTTCTCAGTTTCCTTTTCCACCCTGTGCTGCTATTGTCAATAGGCCTTTTCACTAACCCAAGTAAAAATATACAGTATATTGCGCACTATGAGTCTATTGGGATGCTGATATGTTTTGAATATGTGGACAGGACAGCATGTGAGATGTCAGCAAAGCAACAAGATTAAAAGAACCTGTACCTAACCCTGAAATCCTTGTTTAACAAAGCTGTTCTGGACCCTACTTTAACAGATTGTCATCATAAATAGAAAATTATGCCATCTCTTTCAGCATTGCCTTTTTAAATATCGTTGTCATGATAAAATATATCCAATTTAGTAGACGTACTGTATGTCTAGAATGAGATTAAGGGAGCTATGTAGTTTTTTATGTAACCCTTAAGCAATGCCTAAGCGGTTGCCACCATAAATCACATTCTAGAAATGATAAAATGTGATTTTTGCCAATATTTAGTAATGTATCTTAAGCTTACAGAGCTACTATGTGAAAGAATTGGGAACTGAGCTGAAGACGACCTCACTCCAAACTCTGCAAGCTCTTTATGATGGTGCAGTGCCTCCTGAAACAATGTTTCCAGCCCCGTCCCAGTCTGCAGAATGTTGTGCTCATATCCACTACTCTGCAAACAGAATCTAAGAAACCACCATTAATCCTACCTCTACATCTGTCTGATCAATCTGGCCTTTCAATGAATTAAACTAATCAATTAGTCAATCCTTTGTGTAATACTGATTAAAAACAGCACTATAGTGTGCTTTTTGAATAAGATATTTAATGTCTTCCTGAAACGCACTTGCTCCTGCATCAAGTCCAGTCAATAATGCTAAGAAAGCTATTTAGATAAAGGCACCATCAGGATCTATAGCTTTTGCCTGAACAAATGTGAAGGAAACACATTAATGAGATTCTATTAATTATGGCAAAGTCTTTTCAAGCTTTAACAGGACGCAAATCCTTGAAAAGTCTCATGGGGTAAATTGCATGCTGGCTAAATCAAAATCATTTGCTGTACATTTTAAAGGCAACATTATATCATGATATTCCATAGGCTTAGAACATTGATGTTCCTCCTTGATGAACATTCAATCTCCAATTGAACTTCCCTATGCTTTTTACCCTTCCTAGTATTTATTCTCTTCTTTTATATATCCTTTTCTCCAGTGCATTCCATGGATATGTCTAAACAATTTAACAGTTACAGAGACCATTGAGAATTTTAGATATTCACCATGAATTGTGAAGCTATTGCATCAAACTTAGTGGAGATGTAAGATTGTATGTAGTTATTTTCTTAGCAATTATATGAAAATCGGTAAACCTGTAACTAGAAATAACTGAAGAGATTATTATGCCTTCTTCTCTGTATGGCATCAACCAAAGACTTTGAGGATATGGTTCAGGGACATGGTTTAGATAATAAATGGTTCAGAGTTCACAAATTGGGGAATCCTGGGTGACATATGTCTGCTGGACTTACAAATTGTTCTTCAGCAGAAGAAACTGTTCTCACATATATTATGCAGTGACATGATATGCTCAAAAAAGTCCAAACTGCCATTCGATTGTATGAGGCTGAGCACTGAAATTTTTTTTCAAAGCCTAGATTTTCAACACAACTCTCTCACAATTAATGATATCTATAACCATCATTACCTAGGAATAGGATGTTGGTGTGAAAAATCTTTCCAATGGAAATCCTTTTCTCAAATGGACAAGTCTACAACCCAGCTCAGAACATGGGGTTTAGAGAGTGCAAAGGCAGATTTAGACAATACCTTAGATACTAACTCTATTAACCCCCCACTAATTATCTTAGGTTGTATTGTCTTTACTTGAGCATGCACCACTAATATTTATGTAAATTATTCTTAATATAATTAAAATAAAATTCACTGATACTTGTTACATTTCTACGCATATGTTCTATATTTAGATAACACTCCTAAGTGTATTAACACAGCATGTGTATCTATAAGCATACAGAAGTTCAATGAACATTCAAAACACATACATATTGACATTACTGTGTTTCCTTATGACACTTAATAGAAAACTTGAAATAGTGGGTTCAACAGATTAAAAGATCATTACATTTTAAACCATTTCAGTGACCAAGTACAGGACACATCTTGCTCCAAGAGGTGGATTAATAGACTCCCAGAAGACAGTCCTTCCTAAAAACTAAAAATTATATAGGAATTGTTTACTAATATTACTTTTTAAAATATACTGTATTAGGACTTATTTTATAGCCATGTTAGCTAAAATGCATATATAAAACAAAAGATAATCTGAACGTGCCTATAGGATTCATGGGAACAGAAGCCTTCCCTGCAAACCCTTGCCCAATAGTCAGCATTCCCTTCATCAGTTCCTTTCCCAGATACAACCATTCCTATGAATTCTTTTTTTAAAAGGTTCTTTTCTACTTTTAATGTTGTACACTTTCAAACATCTATGATTAAATGTTTCAAACAAGGATTTGTTTTGTCCTTTGTCCACTACAATCTGAGTGCCTTCTACATAAAAACATTCTAGCCTAGGATTTTTTTTAAAAAGACTTAAAATTTTTTTGGGGGGGTGAGGGGGACAGGGGTTTGGGCCCCACCCGGCTGTGCTCAGGGCTTCCTCTTGGCTCTGCACTCGGCAGTCACGCCTGGTGGGCTCGGAGGTAAGTGGGAATCAAAACCAGGTTGGCCACATGCAAGGCAAGCACCAACCTGTAGCTCAGCTAGAAGACAGTCTAGATTATAACTGTAGGTCTAGATGTGTACTTTTGTATACCCGTGTTTATTGTGGACAAGGTTCATTGATTACTTTTCAACATCTAAGCTTTTAGGTGTCCTGAGGTGACAATGTATGATAAAAAGTAGAACTTAGTGAATTAACCCAATTTGTATATACCTGTTGTAACTGATAGAAAGGGAGGTTCTTGAACATAATCTTGTTAAACCATCTCTGAGTAATAAAACATCAGATCTTGTTTCTGAGGTTGGCAGCACAGGGGAAAATGACGGGCAGAGGAAGGGGCTGTTCTGGTCACACTGGATGTTGCTGGTTGGTTTGATGCGTCTCTGGCTGCGTGCAGAAACACAGTGTCGGTACTTCATTAGCACTAGGCTTCCTTACTAACATTTTACTAGAATGAGTGATAATTCTCTTAGAAGCTTATACTTTGTTGCTGGGTTGCTTTATCTCATTTTCACTTGAACATTACAGGGAATGCAGTATTTTAATTGTAACTATGCCAATATCTTTATCTAGAGGCCTTGCTGCCATTTTTGTCTTTTAAGAAATTTTCATTGCCAAGAAAGGCTGGATTAAATTTTTTCCTTCCAGTTGGTGTTGTGTATTTTTGTTTACCAAATACTCTATAGCTTTGGGACTTTGAAATGGTAAATATTCATGGCATATAAAGAAGCATGATACATACACATATGATCTAATAACATAATGGATGATTAGTTGTGTAGGTAAACAGGACCTAGAAGGACATGTCAGACATAACTGCGTGTAATTGTGGATGACTGTTCTTTATTTCTTTTTTCCGTTTCCTATTCACATGTTAACTTCCAAAAAAAAATAATAAATATTTTAAAAACTTGCAAAAAAAAATCATTACATTTTAAAAATCTTTGGTAGTAAAATTTACCCATGAATTTGAAGAACAGGACTTTTAAATAGAAGGTATGAATTCAGATATTTACATGCCTGGCAACTGCAATGGAAGTATGATGCTTCCTTCAAATGTTCATAGATATGGATGAAAACATGCTCTGTTTATTACTTTATCTATTGCCTGTACCTTGCCCATAAGAGAAAATTTATGCTAGCTCTATTGACAGATGTATAAGCAGAACAGAGTGAAGGTAAATTCCCAGAGAGAGAGAGAGAGTCAGACCTGGGTGCTGTGGCCACGATCTCACAACATCCGTTATTCTATCCTCTAACTCATACTGTGGTGTCATAAATTCCTCCTGTTTACTGCTCAGCTGATGCACTTCAACACGTCATGACTGTATGAGCTTTCCATTACTTAGAATTATAGTGTGAATTTTATGTCTACTCTGTTCTCTTATTGGCTACATAGATATTTTGTGTCAGAGTTGTGTGTTTTGCATTCGATCTAAGATACCAATGAGATTGATTGGTAATCATGTAATTATTTTAGAATGCAATATTTAGAGCTACAGTATTTATAAATACTCTTCGTTAGAATTAGTAGCTCATGAAGAGAGGAAGAGGATAGTTGTGGTAAATACAAGGAATTTTTTGTGTAAAAAAGGAAATTTTGTTAAAACGGAATTTTTACAGGCCATCTAGTTTGAAATAAACAATTTGCACATATGTAACCAATAAATAATCTTATCATCTTTTGTGCTGATATTAATACTTCCACTATGTAAATGTCTTTAAGGCAAAGATGTTTCATGTCACAGGGTGAAATTGTTTAGGAGTCATTTTTTTGTTTGTTTGGTTTTGGGGGTCACACCCAGTGGTGCTCAGGGATTCTCCTGACTCTGTTCAAGGATCACTCCTGCTAGGGCTCAAAGAACCATACTTGGTACGTGGGGTCAGACTCTGGTGTGTAACACGACTCTGCTCCAGGACCCACTTTTCTAAGATTCAAAACCTCTTGCCTTTTCTTATTTTTAAAATTTGTAGTTATACACCAAAGAATGTGTACAATCTTTGAAAGTATGATATAGAATAGTCAATTATTACAGGTCAAATATTACTAATAAATTTGCTCTTAACACCATGCTTTTTTTATGCGGTCTATTTCTGCCATGTCACACATGGTTAAATGCTAAATTATAGTGGTTTCCATTTTATTCTTTACATTTTTTTCCAGTTTTTTTAATCACATTTGCAGATTACTAGAAAAGTTACTGCTTAGTTGTATTTGTTTTACCTTTATAAAAATGATGAAATCTTGAATATTGGCTTTTACTCTAAGTTAAATTATTGGCAATCAAAGATTCATGCTCCAAAGATTTAAGTATTCCTTTCTAGGGGCTGGAGTAGGGCATTTGCCTTACATGCAGCCAACCTGGTTTCTATTCCCAGCATCCCATATGCTCCCCTGGGCACCTCCAGGAGTAATTCCTGAGTGCAGAGGCAGGAGTATCACCCATGTGCATTGCTAGGTGTGACCCAAAAAGCAAAAAGTAAATAAATAAAGTATTCCTGTCTACTTATTTGGATTTGACCTTTCGAATTTTGCCCTTTTGAGGAGTCTTTGTAGGTTTGGGTCACACTGGATGATGCTCAGGGTTTATTTGTGCTTCTGTGCTTAGGAACAAACCCCACCAGTGCTTTGGGTCAAACTGGGGTCCACTGACTTTAAGGCAAGTGCCTTCTTTCCTGTGCTAGATTTCCAGTCTTAGGTTTGTGATTTTGAACCCTGGAATGTTAAAGGACTCTAAGCCGGCAAGAGTTTGACATAAATGAGAACAGTTTGCCTTAAGGCCTCTAATGATCCACCGGAGAAGAATCTGTCAATATATGGCTATTCCTTGCGTCTAGATTCCACAATCAAAGATGTGTGACAGAGAAGCCCACCCAGGTCATGAGAGCAAGATGGGAGCTTGGTCCCACAGGAGGTGTCTTTGGAAAGCACAGCAGAGCTTGGGCTGTGCTAGTGGGTGCAGTTTGGGCTGTCACTGTCACGGCACTGGAAGCAATCAGGCTGCTGATTTCACACATTTATTTGAATGACAAGAGCCTTTTATTACCTAAGAACCTCAGTGGATGCCTGAAGCCATGGTCAGTATGAACTCCATATATCCCCTGTCTTCTACACACACATGTCTAGAACCAAGAATCACCTATAACAATGTACTATCAAAATTTTATGTGGAATTGATTTGGGGCCATGCCCTCCTACTACATTACATAATATTTTCTGACTCTGGTTGATTGGGGTAACCGGAATTGAAGATAAATGAACCCCCTGCACTTTCTGTTGCGTCAAGTAAGAATTTCTCAGGATGATCTCACTAGTGTGACCCAGGTGGTTCCTAATTGACTGTCTCTGATTCGATTTCTGGGGCCCAGAGGAATAGTGCAGTGACTTGGAACATCTGCCTTCTATGTACATGGGGACAAATTTAAATGCCAGACATCACCACGTGCATCAATGATCCCGGCAGCCTCACTTTCTGCAAACGCTGGTGCCAACAGCCTTCTTCTAAATGCACTGCAGCCAGATACACACAATTATCCTAAGAGGGTATGACCTCATCAAACACTGATGCAATAAAATATTCACAAGTGGCAGAAGTATGATCCATGATGAACACATATGACCACAGTAAGAGAGGCGTGCACAACTCAGTGAGCGTTTGCTGGTGTGCACACACCACAACCTGATGTGTCACTGTCAGAGAGGAACACAACGGAAAGATCCAAGCACCAGAGTTAATTCTGAGGTTCCCAGTCTTTTCAGCACTGATAATAAGGAAGAGTAGGGGTGTGTGGAAGGGAATACTTTTAAAAGCATGTATTGCAGTTCTGAGAAAACCGAAATCAAAATGAAGTTTTAACTTGATTGGATACCATTGTGCCTAGAAAAGTCACTCTCTTTGAGCCTGTGATGGAATTTCGGCTCCGCTCTGTCTGCCACATCTGAAATAGGTAGTGAGAACTGTTAGATTGATGAAATTTTTAAGATTTTGCTAAACTACCTCTCAAAGTGGTCAAATGATTTTTGCCTACTTATAAAGAATGCAACCATTCTAGTTCCTCTAAATTTTCTTCATTATTTGGTAGTTTTTCTATTAAATATTTTTGCTTAATATTTGTACCACAACTCATATGATCAACTTTACATCAGCTTTCTGGGCTTTTAGTAAAATTGTGTGTAGTGTCTCTTATACCTTCTCTGAAAGATTTTGTTTCCCATTTCTCTCCCTCTCTCTCTCTTTTTTTTTTTTTTTTGCTTTTTGGGTCACCCCCAGTTGATGCTCATAGGTTACTCCTGGCTCTGCACTCAGGAATCACTCCTGGAGGTGCTTGGGGGACCATATGGGATGCTGGGAATCGAACCCGGCTCAGCTGCGTGCAAGGCAAACGCCCTACCCGATGTGCTATTGCTCCAGCTCCTTGTTTCCCATTTCTTTTGAAGTTGTAATAATCTGCTGTTCTAAGGTGTGCCAAAGCACTCCTAAAATGACTTCAGTCTGGTGTTTTCTTAGGGAGATATTTTTAGCACTGGAATATTTTCTTTAATGATTTACTTTGTAAAATGATATTTGACATTGGTTTTGTGGGTTAGGTGTTATACTCTATAGTTAACACAGAGAATACAAAGCTTGAAGAATGGTTGACTATGTTATTAGTACACATTTCATAAATAACTCAAATTTTCAGCTAGTGTTCATTTATGTCAGTAATACATTTTCCTTGACTTCTATATACTTCTTTTTTGATTCATCTTTCCCTAAAAAAACTAAAGCTAATGCTTTACAAATCTATTCTGACAACCTCTTTCTTCAGTTAGATCAATTACTTTTTATGTATTTAGTAGTGAATCTGAACTTACGCTTTACATAATTTTAATTTTCCCTGCTACTTTAAAATAGACTTTATTGACACCTCTTTACTTTTTTAGTACTGCTTCTTCTTCTTTACCTTTGCTGATTTGAAGCTTGGCAGTTATAAAAACTATTATGATTTCTTAGTAGTGATTCTTTCAAACTTTTCTCAAGCACTTTTGAGAGTACAGAGTTCAAGTGTGAATCAGATTACTGAAGTGCAGAGTTTTTCTAGCAAATGGTCTAGAATATCAGCTCAGGTCAGAATCTCACTATTTAGGTCTATTTATTTTCCAGCATCTCAGCTTACATTTTTTTAAGTTCTTAATAACTGGACACTACTTATTGCTGTAGTGATTGATGCTCTGTGATTATCTTCTTAGCTTCTGTGAATTTCTTTTTCTTAGTGTTACCTTTTTTTTTTTTGGTTTTTGGGTCACACCCGGCAATGCACAGGGGTTACTCCTGGCTCAACACTCAGGAGTTACACCTTGCGGTGCTCAGGGGACCATATGGGATGCTGGGAATCGAACCTGGGTTGGCTGTGTGCAAGGCAAATGCCCTACCCGCTGTGCTATCTCTCCAGCCCCCTTAGCGTTTCCTTTTAAATATATATTTTTAAATTAAGGCATCAGGGTTTACAAAAGTTTTCATAATAAAACTTCAGGTACATTATGTTCTTACATCAATCCCATCACCGGGGTGACCTTCCCTCCATCAATGTTTCCTAGTCCTTCCTACATTCCACTCTGCCTTCTTGGCAGGCACAGTTAAGTGCAGTTACTAAAGCATTTTCTTTTCTTTCCTACTCATGGTCCTTTCAAGAATTTTGTTCCTTGCCGAAAACCTAGCAGTGCAATACAAATATGTTTCTGCCTAGGATCTATTTGTGTGAAGGCCTTTATAGGAGAAGTAGAAGTGTAATATTTTCAAAAGGAAATATCAAAAAAAGTTTGCTGTTGTATATATCAGATGATCTTAAATATCTTGACATAAGACTATTCTGTGCACTGGCAAGAGATTAGCAATGGAAAGACTGAACAAAAGTGTCTTTCCCAAATCTCTACCGTTAAACTTTCTTTGCTAAAAGTATTGGACAAAATTTCCACCTTGGCGATTTAGTTTCATAGATTCCTAATTAGTTATAATATTTTCTAGTCAAGATTAAGAGCGTTTTCTGTTTTGCAAGGTGTTGAGAAGTAAAGGTTGTATGTGTTTATGTTGTAAAAGCTGAATTTTTAAAAGGTGGGCAATAGTAAGTTAATAAATATCGGTGTTAAGAAATGTCTTTCCTAAACAATTTAAAGACGCATTCATTGTGCCCACAGGTACTGCTGTGTGTGTGAAGAGAACCAGTTTTAAAATATTGTGATTTCTGTCTCCACTTTGATCTTAGCTTCCCTATTTTTCCTTAGAAATTTGCCCGGCAATGGGGTTTCTGGAGTTCTAGTTTTGTTATTAACTAGTGGGTGACTTTCTTTTGCCATAAATTAAGATGCAAGATGATTCTATTTTAGCAGTTTTTGCTTTTCAGGAAGCTTCATCCTCCCTTCAGGATTTCGTGCTATGTTTTCAACTTCAGAAGACTGGATCCCAGTGCAAAGATTAAAAAGGAGAGTAGGATCTAAGAGACTTCTCAAAGTAAATAACATTCTTCCCACTGTGAAGGTAGTCTGAATGCAGGATTAAAAGTCCACAGAAGGAATAAAACACTTAATACTTATTAACATTGTAAAAATGTATTCATTACCAACCGTGGTATACAACATAACCCCTGTAAAGGTGAGGTTACAGGCTTTGATAGTTTTAACTTTGTATTATATATAATATATATATATATATGAAGTTATACAACACAAAGGCTGTACTCACAGAGGATTCTGCTCTTTGCATTTTAAATTAAACATAAAAGCATCAACATATATGATTTTATCCCTAGAGTGAATACACTTTCCCCAAAGCATCAAACTGAAAGAGTGAAGAACAATTGCTAGATCAAGAGACATTTTCTAAAATGGGAAATCAATGGATGTTGTTTCAGTTTCCCAACTGCTAGATATTATTTTTATTTAATTAAAATTTTATCTCTGTTATATTTGGTGTAATCCCAGAGAGGAAGGCCAACTAATAACTTCCTTATTGCCTCTGTTTTGCATCTGGCCACCTCCCGATGTGCTCAGGGCTTACTCTTGACTCTGAACTCAGGGATCATTCCTGGATCATTCAGGGAAGCATATGGATGGAGACAGTACCTAAGTTGGCCGTTTGCTATGTCTCTGGTCCCTGCCTTTGTTTTTGAGAAACCATTTTGGGAGATCATTACTTCCAAAGGGAAACTGGAAACTAAGTATTGCTATTTTACAAATAACTATGAATATTTGTAGTTACTGAAAAAAGAATCAAGTAGCTTGGGATTTATTTCCCCACCCAGAAAAAATAAAAATATAACTCCAGTAGAAAGTAAGCCATGATGAAATCCAATGGCAATTCATCTCACAATAAAAATATATAATCCAGTGCTTGCCTGCCTGCCTTTCTTCCTTCCTTCCTTCCTTCCTTCCTTCCTTCCTTCCTTCCTTCCTTCCTTCCTTCCTTCAATCCTTCTGTCTTTTTTAACTGAATTTGGACCACAGCTGTGGTCTTGACTTATTTCAGACTCTGATCTCAGTAATCCCTCCTGGTGGGCTCAGGTACCCATATGGAGTATCAATGATTGAACCCCATTCAGCTGTGTGTAAGACAAAGGATCGTGCCCACTGTATTATCAGTCTGGCCCCAAATCTAATTATTTCTATGGTATGCTTTGTCAAATAAAGGAAATCTTTAGGATAATTTATTTATTGATTTATTAAAAGATATGAGACTTTTTACATATTTTGAGTGAGCAGATATGCATTATATATTATTTATATGTTACTGGAACATATCATAAATTAACATGACTACGTCTTATCCATATTATGGATTTTCTTGGTACTTGTAACATCTAGCATGACAGATAGCATAAAATAAAATGTCTAATATATTTTGTGAAAAGTTTTGAAAATTCTACCATTAATCTATGGTTCCAGAACTCCTGGTATAAGACAATATACTTGGCAGCTTTGCTGAGTCTGAGGGGCAGGAATCCATGCCCTGCTCCTTTGGTCCTCTCCAGCAATTCCTCAATTTTATTTATTTATTTATTTTGGGAAACACTGAGCAATACTCAGGGGTTACTCCTGTCTCTGTGCTCAGTAACTACCCCTGGCAGTGCTTGAGGGACCATATTGGATGCTGGGGATTGAACCCAGGTCAGCTGCATGCAAAGCAAACACCCTACTCTCTGTACGATTGCTCTGGCCCCTCTTATTCAATTTTAGACATAGGTTGGTTGGTGTTAAGTAGAGTCTTAACTCGGGAGTGTCTGTTTTCTAGTGTAGGATTCAGGACCATAGATTTCAGCTGCTGGTGGACAGGTGGGACCTCAGACCCTTCTTACCCCAGGCCAGCTCCCAGCACAACTTCCTGACATGAATCTCCAGGGAGATGATAAAAGAGGAAAGAGTGACGGTTCTGTCTCATTGCTCTTGAAAGTGACACGGCGTCAAAGTTCTCATGTCCTGCATGCTGAAAGGAGTCCAGTACGTTCAACTCACTCCCAAAAAGAAGTTACCCAAGACATATGTACAGAGGAGAGACATCCCTGACACCAATGCAGTTGGTCCCACAGCAAAGAAGGAACCATACTTGAGAAGAGATTCATAAGGTTCTAAGTCAAAAATCACAGCCCAGTTTGGGTCTCCATTATTCATTCATTTAAAAAAATCCACTTCATAATCCAACATAACCAGATTAATTTATTATCAGCTCTTTTAATAAAAACATACTTTAATATAAAGTATTCTAATAAAAATATATTCTAATAATAATAAAGTATTCATTTACTATGAAGATCATTGAGATTTCCCGTCAAGCATAGTGAAATGTAGATATTCAGGTGAAACAGAGTGACTAATTTCCTGCCTGCATTAAAGACATTATCATTTCAAATCCTTTAGATTGAAACGTTTGATTCAAAGACATTCACCTAGAATCTGCGAGGACATCTTGATAAAGTTACTTGCTACATTCAGGATAGGTCTATTTGTGTTTGGATTTCTTGATTTATATATCAAGAGTACAGATATTTTATGTGCTTACTTTCTGTAAATATAGAGAACACTTAAGTTTTTCATTCAGCTCTTAGAAACTTTTAGTATTAACTGATTTTTCAACTCAGATTTGTTAAAAATGGAATAGACTCTTTTTTGCTAACAAGATATTACAGTAAGATGCTAATTTTGATAGAACCTCTATTATGCATGTCTATATGCATAGTGACATATGTGTCAGCCTATATTATATAGAATTAATAAATCCATTATCAATATTTTGTAGAAATTCATTTATTTTATTCTTTTTGAAAAGTATCCATGTTGATCTACTTTTGCTATTTCCTTCAAATAAATTCCAAATCTATTTTATGCAAATTTTCTCACTGATTCATGCATTTGCCCTTTATACCATTTCTATTTTGTTTTGAGCCCATATTCAGTAATTCTCAAGGATTACTCCTGGTTCATTGCACTGGTTCACTCTCAGAAGTTCCGAAGGACCATAGGCTACTGCAAACTGAATCTGAGACTCTTGCATAAAAGTTCATACTCCAGTTTCTAGCCATCTTCCGATCCATACTGTTTACCATATAAAATTTATATTTTAATTTAGGGTCCAGAGAAATAGTAGAGCAAATAAGGTGCTTTCTTTACCTTGCTGATCTGGTTCTATCCACGTCACCACATGTCATTCCCCAAGCACCATCGGAAGCGATCATTGAGTGCAGAGAGATAAATAAACACCGAGCCCAGCCAGATATGACCCCCCAAACAACAAAACATACTTTAATTAGTTTAAGCATATCAATGGTGCAGACAGGGAGGTCAGTAGTAAATATAATTAATGAAATATAAATGGCAACATTTATTTGCTGAATGGTGGTGTGAATTCCCTGTTTATTCAATGCTCTGCTCCATTCCCAATGACATTATTCGTGAAACTAGATGGCAATTGAACTCTGTAGAAGTTATATTTCCAGTCAATAACATTATATTGCACAGAAGAATTTGATGAGGGTGAAGTATACATTTTTGTTACAAAACAAACAGAAAAGGTAACTGTGAAGTGGTGGGTATATTAATTTTCTTTACTGAAGTAACTACTTTACATATACATATAAATCATAAAATTACACATTTAAGTATGTAAATTTTAAGTTGAGGGAGAGCAGAGAACCAAATTCCTCAAGATGAGCTTGCATTCATAAGAATGAATCACCTTGTCCTTAATCATGAATTTATTTTCAATATGGCTGGAGCGATAGCACAGCGGGTAGGGCATCTGCCTTGCACGCGGCCAACATGGCCGACCCGAGTTTGATTCCTCCGCCCCTCTCGGAGAGCCCGGCAAGCTACCGAGAGTATTCAATATGCCAGACACAGTAACAACAAAGTCTCCAATGGAGACGTTACTGGGCCCGCTCGAGCAAATCGACGATCAACGGGAGGGCCTTTTTACCTTATGATCTTTCCAAATGAAAGTACAGGTCTTTGCATCCCATTTCTGATTTTCTTAAATCTGGCTCTATATTTAATGAAATTATTCTTAACAAATGCCTTTAACATTATAAATAAGTTTTTCCCTATAATATTGAAAAATAAAATCATGGTACAATCACAAGAGAACTTACTTCAGCAAGATTTTCATTTCACACTGAAAAATATTTCCTCAACCAGAGTAGTTCCCAGACATCTTTGGGCTTTGATTTTTACATGAAATTTTGCCACTGGAAGTTTTCCTACCTGTATGTATTCACGGAACAGAGAAATATTGCTTTTGTTTGCAATTTTCCAAGTGCACTCCAATAAAAATGTGTTGAGTTCCTCCGCTCGGGATGTGAGATGAGTGCTGAAAATAGACTATAGACCAAACACAATGACCACTCAATACCTCTATTGCAAACTATAAGACCCTGAAGGACAGAGTGAGCAAAAGGGAATGCCCTGTCACAGAGATGGGGTGGGATGGATTGGGGATGTGGTGTGAGGGTGGGAGGGATACTAGGATCATTGGTGGTGGAGAATGGGCACTGGTGGAGGGATGGGTGCTCGATCATTGTATAACTGAAACCCAAGCACGAAAGTTTGTAAGTCTACAACTGTACCTCATGGTGTTTCACTAATAAAAAAATTGTTTAGTTCCTCACCAGAACCCAAGCTAATGGTAGCTAATTTATAATCATATTTCCAAAATTAGAGAAAATATTTTTCTTTAAGTAGCCCATATATATTAATTAAAAACAGAAATAAATTTTTTATTCCAATAGGAAAATTAGTCGCATTTGCTTTTAAAAGCCAAATTGTAAGGTTAAATAATTACATAATAAAATCAGTATGCTATGTATATATTCATGTAAGTACCACTATAGCATTATCATCCCATTGTTCATCGATTTCCTTGAGCAGGCACCAGTAACGTCTCCATTTGTCCTAGCCCTGAGGTTTGAGCAAGTGCCACATTGGAGGCTCTTTCAGGGTTAGGGGAACGAGACCCATCATTATTACTGGGTTTTGTCATATCGAATACGAAACTGGGAGCTTGCCAGACTCTGTAGTGCGGGCAGGATACTCTTGAGAGCCTGCAGGGTTCTCCAAGAGTGAGAACTAGACAATAAGAGGTCACAGGGCCTCGAATGCCCCTTAAATATACTTCATGTAAGTATATTTGTAAATATTTTAAGAAAAAAAGAACTTGAGCAATGCAATAGCATAACAGTTTATTATGAATGTTATTAGTTAGGCTGAACAAACTTTGGGTGATGTTATGAGAGAGAAAATTTATACTTGAATTCCCTACCGACAACAATGCACTGGTTAAATAGTGGTGAAAGTCTCAAGAAATAATAAGATGGAAAGCTCAATTTTTAAAATGCTATTGAAAGTGCTAAGAATCTTAATTTGAAGTTTCCTGGTCTCAATGAACTGCTGACCTTCAAGACTTGGAGGAGAAAGGCTGAAATTGAAACTATAGTCTTGCTGGATTAATTCATGCCCTCCCCCACACCCCACGTCAGCCTTCCACCCACAGCATGAAAGAAAAAAGAAGAAAAAGAAATGAAAATCAAAAACCGAGTTTAAGACTGACAGATCAGCTGAAAATGGAAAGTGACAAATTTGACAATATGAGGACCTCAGAGCAGTAAGACTAATAGCATCAATGTGAAATTGCCCATGGCGTTGGCCTTTGGTGAAGCTAAAATACTATGCATTTGCAACCTTCCCCTCAAAAAAAAAATACAGTAGAGAATCTGGTGTAAAAGTGGGTCTGGAAACAGAAACATAACCTCTCCTTAATGAGAGAGCTGTCCCAGGCAAGATTTGTAAATTTTGTAAATTTTCTGCTTAATAGAGTGTAGTGCACTGGAAAGCTGCAGGCAGATCTACTTCAGTTGTCAGCGGACCAAGTTCAAGGCCAGTAAAGCGTCTGGAAATTAATTGGGCATTCCTAGAAGAAAGGAAATGGAGAGGTGCTTCCACATATGCGAGTGTAATTTCTGCTCAAATCTTTGGCTGACCACCAAATTATACCAGGTCCAGGCTAAAAATACAACGGTAGGAGATTAGAAAAGGAAAAGATGAACTAAATTTGAGCACAAAGCCCACAAGTTAGAATATTTCCAGATAGCATCTTTGTGAGTTAACCACTACGAGAACATGAAGCATCAGTGATGAGAAGAATAAAGAAAATTGAGATTCACAACAACTTTAAATCAAAGATGCCCAATTTTCTCCCCCCCCCCCCCCGATTCCTTGACATGCAAATAAAGAGGAATATTGAAAACCCAGATTTGGGGTTGCTTAGACCAGATCTTTAATGTTGCTATTCTAAATATGTTCAAAGAGATGATGAAAATTACATATAATGAATAAATAAAAAAAAAGAAATCTTAGAATTCCAAGCTTCCTACAGTGACTTTATATGTGTATCCACTACTCTTTAGTAAAAACCGAATTGCTATATTTTTAATATAAAATTATATTATTCATTTACTTATTTGGGGGCTTTGGCCACACCTGTCAGTGCTCAGGCCTTATTCCTGGCTCTGTACTCAAAGATTATTCCTGACAGTGCTTCTGAATGGGATATCAGGGTGTCGGCAATAACTAGGATCTGAGATGTGTATTTCAAGTGCCCTATCTGTGATATTATCTCTCAGGGTCTTGTAAAATTTTATTTTATGAAGATGCCTTATCCATCTGTTTTATATATCGGTGAGAGGAGTAAATCCTCATGTGATCTCAGTCTTTCAAGTGATAGAATTAATAACATAGCTATTTTTACTCCTATATGTGTTATATATGTAATAGTCCTTTAGTCCCTCTATTTCAGTAACTTTAAGAAAAATATCTGAAAGGGAAGATTCTTTCTCTTTGTCCTCCACTGCATCATTTCTCAGCATTTTTTTCTTCTTTTTCATTTGTTATGTCCTTTTTTTACTCTTTCTATCTTTTAAATTATTTAAGCAATCACAAATTTCATGATGAACTCTTAAAAATTGCACCTTTTTACCATGGGCTTAATCCTTATCTCAAAGAAATATTTAAGCATGTGTAAACTGAAAATATAAGTGCACAATAAGTGCACAAAAGTTCAATCTAGTTCTATAAGTTCAAGTAGCAGGTCTCATTAAAATTGTTAAGAATTACTGCAGGTGTATCTAATAATTCTATTCAAAATTGAATTTCTGGTCTACAAGGTTATATCTAACGAAATTTCTCTTTAAAATTCTATTCAAACTACCATTTCATACTCTAGAATACTTCGGGATTACAAATTTGACTTTTTTGGTAGACTTCTTAGTTGTGACATTTGTATTATGTTAAACTCAGCACAGAATGCAAAACTAAGAAAAAACAGATTATTTAGTGGTCAATGTGAATTTCAGTCATATCATTTCAATTATGTTCTCTATTTCTTCTTACCCTTTTCCTCTCTATTTTTGATCTTTTCTCTCTATTTCTTCTTCAATTTTTTCTCCTTATTTCTGTTTTCCCCTCTGTCCCTCTCTCCTCCTTTACTTCATTTGATTCTTCTTTTTTGTTCTTAAAAATTAATTCTGATATGAGAAGTTTCCCGACACTGATGTTATTTAAAAGGCATTCATTTTTATGGTACGATGACTGAAATTAGTCTAAACTAAATATGTTGTTATTTTTGTACTGGGGCTGGTATAAAAATGCTGCTTGGTATAGAACAAATGTTAAATGGTAAATATGAAATTTTTATTTCAATAGCTGAAATGAAAACTTACAGTATCACGGACAAATTTAATGATTGTTGATCCAGCCAGCCCTCTTCTTTGTATGCGCATCCCTATATAGTTATGACCCACTAGAGGGGATTTATTAGTTTATTCATAGTCAATGCTATCCTCAATGAAACTTGACGAAACCATTCACTGGTTTGGAGATATTGCCACTCAATCCCAAAGGAAACTGCAGGTTAGAAGAAATTGTTTGGGGAATTTCTTCACCTATCCCCAGTGGGGTTTTTTTTTCCACCTCAAATAAGTAAAACAATGACTGTACTTTATTACAAAAAAAAAAAAAAAAAACAACAACTCTAGTTGTAAGAATTTTTATACAGTAAAGAGTTTAACAACAAAAAGATCTTGATTCTCTTGGAGCAAAGGGTATATTTGTTATTACTATCTTGGAAAATATAGTATCTTCCTCTAGAGTAGAAATCAGACATTTTTGTTTATCTGTTATATTGATTATTATAAAAATAAAACTCTAGGGGTGGGGCGCTGGAACTATAGCACAGCAGATAGGATGTTTGCCTTGCAAGAGGCTAACCCAGGTTCAATACCCAGCATCCCCTATGGTCCCCCAAGCACTGCCAGGGGTAATTCCTGAGTGGAGAGCCAGGAGTAACCCCTGAGCATTGCCGGGTGTAACCCAAAAAGCAAAAAAAAAAAAATAAAAATAAAATAAAAATTAAAAAAATTATAAAACTCCAGGTTTTTCAATTTTAGAATATATCTCAGAATATAACCTCTCACTTATACAGGGATTCATCTTACATACCCCCCTGCCTGGGATAAGAAGGCAAGAGGAATCAGATACTGATATTGACTCCTGGACCCTGAGTATAAAGACCTTTGTCTCTATGCAGAGGTGTTTTTGTCTCTTCAAAGTACCCAATAAAATTGTGACAATGTAACAGACAAGAAAAGTAGCAGGCAATAAAACTCATAATTTGTCACATTTCCAGAATATATTAATGGAAATTAAAATCTAAGAAAAATATAAATAAAATTATATTAAAAATATAAATAAGTGGAAGTAGTGCCTTGTTCCTGACGCCCCATTCGCTCTCAATGGAACGACCATCTCCGAATGCAACAGCTATGTCTACCTAGGTCGAGAGGTCAACATGACAAATGACCTGGCACCCGAGCTGCGCAGGAGGAAGAGAGCAGCTTGAAACACCTTCAAGAACGTCGAAGAAATAGCTAAGAGGACAAAGAACCTCCGGCTCCGGGCACATCTCTTTGATTCCACTGTTCTTCCTGCATTAACATATGCCTCAGAGACCTGGGCCCTACGCAAACAAGATGAGAACGCCATCCAGGTCTCCCAAAGAAGAATAGAAAGAGCTATGCTTGGAATATCACGTTTCACTCAAATGAGAGAACAAATCCGGAGTTCTGACATCCGTCGACGATCAAGGATCAGGGATGCTGTCTCATTTGCCAAGGTGTCGAAAATCAGATGGGCTGGTCACGTAATGAGATTTAAAGACGACCGTTGGACTAGAGCTGTTACTGATTGGATTCCACGGGATGTCAAGAGACCGCGTGGCCGCCCACCTACCAGATGGTCAGACTTCTTCGTCAAGATCATGAACGATCGGTTTGAGGCTCTTCATGTTCCCGGAGCGAACAGATGCCATTGGGCTACACTAGCACGCGACAGGGACAAATGGAGACGTTACTGGCGCCCGCTCGAGCAAATCGACGACTAACGGGAAGTTAAGTGATTAAGTGATATAAATAAAATTGAAAGTGTATGTGTGTTTGTGTATGCGTGTGCTTGTGTGTGTGTGTGGTGTGTGTGTGTTTGTGTAGTAGCTGAAAGTGGACACAGAGGAAACAGGACCAGATTGCTTAGGAACCTCCTAGCATGAACCCTCATTGTCCCTTTCAAATAATCTCCCTTATCACAGGTTTCCAGAAAGAAAAGGAAGCAGTCCTTGTTAGAGTTCTGAAAAAAAAAATGGTATAACTACTTTTTTTTATTTTGACCAAAATACATTTAAATTACCTGGAAAAGGGTGGAAAATATTCTAGAATATAAATTTCTCTATGATCTCTAGGCAAGCACTAATATTTCTCAGTTTAGACACTGAGGAAGTTTATTTTCAAGTTGTAACTAATGTGGACTGCGGTCAAAAGCAATCTTCCCCAGATGCAGGTTTACAATTTGGGGGTTTTGAATTAATTTTGAAACTTTGAAATGTGTAGACATTTTGAAATTGGTCTAAATTTTGAAATTTGGAACCAGACTTGTACTATAGTCAGCAGGGCTCTTAAAAATATACATGGCCAATTAGCTTCAATCCCTGATACCCCGTGTAGTCCTCCAAGCCCACTCACAGTGATCCCTTAACACAGAAATGGGAATAAGTCCTGAGCACAGGTGGGAATGTTCCAAAAAGCGTAACAAAATAAAAAAATAACAATAAATTCTACTAATACTGGAAAACTACATTGAGAATCGGAAACCACGTGGTTTTGTATTCTGGAAATGAACTTACTTTTGATTTACAAAGCTATCATGGCATACTTTTTGATTCCCTGAGCAGAAATGAGGTCTTGGAAGTGATGAATCCAGAAAGAGGGTAACAAAATACTTATGAACTGAAGAAACAATGACTCATTTTCACAATATGCTCCAGAAGAAAAAGAACAAGGATGCATTTGCTCATGCTCCAGTAGCCGAATCACTTAGGATGGGAGTATGGGAAAGAAAAAAACTAAAAACGAGATGATGGTCCAAGAAACTTAACTATAGGACTGAAGTGAAATGAGAAATGCTGATTGAAATGGTGTAGAAATTTTGGTGCCTTTATATAAATAGAATTTCAGGAGGACTGTAATCATATTTTGGAAAGCTTCGACTCACGGGTTTGGGCTGGAAGGCAGGTGATTTTTTATCTTGGCCGTATCTCAAGAGTAAAATTTTCCTGTAATGACAATCAGAAGGTTCCTGATGCTTTCAGTGATAAAGCATGGACGTAGACAAATGCCAGTGGCAAAAGCCGTGTTCCTCAGTGCTTTGCCTGAGGAAAACCATCACGAGTTGTCACTGCTGCGGAAAAGTTCTCTCTGAATTTGGTTTAAAGATGGTGGGGTGAGCCCCAGTGTCCCTGAAAGCAATTGCCAGACCTGGTCAATGAAAGTCATTGGTTACCCCTCCTCAAAGGATGGAAGATGAAATGCACAAAGGATCAAATGCACAAAAGATCCCAGCAACTGTGAAACTCATCAGTAGCAGGGAAAATAGAAATGAATGCCGGAAATGTGTTTCTCATTTTACCTCGTGAGGCTCTGTCATCAACAGTATCATGGTGCTTAAAATAAAATATTTTTTTCATTTTATTTTTACACTTTTTAGATGATTTTTTAAAATTGTTTTATTAGTGAAATAAAATATTTTTAAAAGAAATACCCATGCTACTTTCCACTCTAGCTTCACGGATTCACTTCCCCGCCAACGGTGATGAGGGTCTCTTTTGCACCCATATCCCAGAAAATACGTGATGCTGCCAATCATTTGATGAAGGTGGTTTGCACTGCTGTGAGGTGATATCTCAGTGGTTTTCATTTGTATGTCTTTAATCTTTAAAAAAAAGTGTTGACCATTGAAAATGAAAAAGCAAAACCCTTTATTTACCATGGCAAAAGCACGTGGCATAGTATTCTGCTTGTGCTGGCCACACATTCTTGGAGGGATGACAGGTCTCATCTCTCTAGCCATGTGTCTCTACTGACTTAAGTATTATACTTGGATTGATTGATTGATTGATTGATGTTTGGCTTTTTGGGTCACTCCTGCCTCTGCATTCAAAGTGACACCAGGCAGTACTAGGGGCACCATTTGGGCATGGGGGATGGAATCAGGATTGGCCGCAGCTGTGCTATCACTCCAGCGTGGGGATCATACCCTGAGCAAGTAGACGTGAACCACGAGCCGAGTTTGGTGTCTGAGCAGCAGCATGACCTGCTCCCTGGGTTTATTACCAGCTTTGTGGACCCTCTTCCTTCCTCTCCTCTTCTCCCACCTCAGCTCCTTTCCGTCCGGGAGCCTGGGCACAGCCTCCCCTGCAGGGAGCAGGTATAAATGTTAGTGCAGGAGAAGCCTGGAGCTGTGGGGGCTGTTTGTTCACTCCGTGGAGATTCCGGAGCGTGTGGTTTTGGCTCCAGCTTTGTTACCTTTGTTTTCTATTTTCCTTTCACTGTTCTTATAAAGTTCAATTACGTGGAGCCGGAGAGAGGGCGAAAAGCGAAGCACAGAAACACGCTCTAAATGCAAGAGTAAGTAAGGCAAAATAGAGTTGGAGGCTTTAAATAACTCAGCAAAATTACATTTGGCTAAACCTCGGAACATCTGCTGGGGAAGGAACGGGCTGACATCGCGGCACTTTTGCTACATCAGGTACCTTCACATAAAAGGCAACCTGCTCTCTCCTGCGCTCTGAATCCCTCCTGATCCCCAAAGGCACACCCTGGAATTGAACCCGCGTCTGGCATTAATCGCAGCTCCTACACACACACACAAACACACACACACACACACACACACACACACACACACACTGACACAGTCAGACAAGAGACAGAGAGACACAGAGGGAGAGGGAGAGGGAGAGAGAGAAGGAGGAGAGACAAGGGGGGGAGACAGACAGAGTCAGAGATAGATGGAGACAGAGAGAAAGAGAGACAGAGAGACAGAGAAAGAGACAGAGAGAGACAGAGAGAGGAGAGACAGGAGAGAGAGGACAGACTATGAAGAGGAGAGTGTAGAGAGAGGAGAGCAAGAGGTAGGAGAGAGAAGAAAGAGGGGAGAAAGGAGAGAGGGGCAGAGAGAGTGGGAGAGAGAGAGAGGAGAGACAGAGAAGAGAGGAGAGTTCCTGTCCTGTTTATCTGGGCCATGCACTTCTTCTTGTATCGCATGCCCCCCATCCCTTTCTCTTTCTCTCCCAAGAGCAGGACCAGGAAGCGCTCTTTGGCTGGTGCAGGACACCCATCCCCACCCTCAGAGAACTCAGAGAAGCCCCTGGCTTAACATATGTCGGAGTGAGTCACGAGCACGTGAGGGATCTGTGATGGCACAGTTGGGCCGGGTGTGTTTTGACATGATTCTCTCACGGGGAGAGCAGAAGCTGCCCGTCTGGCATCATCTCATTCCTTCCCCATGTCGTGGGCCAAGTGAAACAATCTGCCACACATAGAGCTGGGTCGGAGAAGCAATAGAGGCAGGCGTGGGGACTCTCCTCCTAAGGATTTGTTTCTGTTGCTGCTATTTTGAGTGTGAGTGTGTGTGTGTGTGTGTGTGTGTGTGTGTGTGTGTTTGCCTCTGTGTGTCTGTGTCCCAGAGTGTGTGTATGTCTCCCAGTGAGTATCTCTTTGTGCTAGAGATACAAAAGCAGAAGCCCCTGGAGTGAACTGTGTTGTCTTCAGTTGTGGGTTCCTGTGATTTCTGACTTGCCAGAGTGAGAGCGGGCTGTTCTCTAGTCTTAAAATAATTCTAAGCAAACAATGTACTTGGTTTAGCTTCTTTGGAGATTAAATATGCAAAGACATGTAAAGGAAAGTGTATACAAAACAAGAAACTAATGTGTAAATAACCGAAACAGAGTAGAGGAATTCTGCAGACAGAATGCCTTTAAAAGCAGTTTGGGAGGGCCAAAGAGATAGCTTAAAGGTTAGAACACATGCTCTGCATGGTGCAGTTCCCCTCTGCATTTCCAGAGACTCCAGAACACGTAGCCAGGAGTTGCTCCTGCTGGTTGCTGCGTGGCTTCAAAACTAAAACCAACAAACAGCTATTTGGGAAGATTTTTTTGTTTCTTGAGAAAGCTATCAGGGAGATTCAAAATCTGCCCATGATGGTAGCAGATAGTGAACAGACTCTCAGCGAAGATAGCACTGTCATCAGAAAGGATGCAGCCATTCAAAGAATGTCCTGGAGTAGACACCACAGTGGACACAGAAACAGGAACCAGACTATCTAGGCTGCATCTTCTAGAACAAAGTTATATTTCTAGCTTTTTTTTTTATATCGCTCAGAGTACTAAAACAAAACAAACCAGGTTTCTGTAATAGCTGTGCAGTGTAAAGGAAATACATTGTAGTAGGGCTCTTGTTTGAAAAACACTCTTGTTTGTTTTTGGATACCTGGAATAGTGGATTCTGGATTTAGGGTTGAAAGAAACTAACCAAGTCCTCACAAGAGATGCCAGGAAGTCTATGTTATCCATCCCACACTTCATATGGGGCTTATTAAAATTTTGTCATGTGCATTACTGGCTTAGAAATACATCATTCTAAATGCTAATGTGGTACAGTAAGAAAGATATTTTCTTATATTACTGGTGCAAGTGATTGCGGCTACAAAGTTTGGAAAGTAATTTGGCAACATGAATCAAGGGTCTTAAATTATTCATACTGCATAAATTCCACTTCTATAAACATATTCTAAGGAAATAACCGGAGAAATTGACAACCATGTTAATAATATTGTTATTTATATAAGAAAAAAACTGGGGAAAATTCAATAGCCAATAATAGGTGCTTGGGTGAATACATTACATGTAGTCAAATATGAAATATTTTGGAGAAATAACTACAATGTAAAAATTGATGACATATTAAGCATGCTTATGAAATAATGGAATCTGAAGAAAAGAACCAAGATGAAATCAAATGAGCTAATTTATATTTAAAATTACATGTACATATATTTAGGTTACATAATACATTAACCAATACGTAGGGAGGAAAAAATCTGGAGAAAGATACAGTATATTAAATGTTGTCATAACTGAATTTTGAATATGCTTTTAATATTCCTTTATGTATTTTAATTTTTGATCATATCACCCATTTTCCCTCAAAAGAAAAGGTAATATTTTTTAGAACTTTGTAAAACTTTAATTACATACATGCTGTTGGACCATTTGTTTACCAATAAATATATAAATTTTAGTGAGGGCAATATTCAGTATCTCTATATAATTAAATGATCTTCAATTTTTTTTTTTTTTTTTTTTTTTTATAATTTATTTATTTATTGAATCACTGTGGGAAAAGTTACAGAGCTTTCGGGTTTAGGTCTCAGTCATGTAGATACCGAACACATTTCCCTTTACCAATACTCATTTTTAACCCCGAACCCCAATAGACCCCCACCTCCCACCCCTCCCAATTCTTGTGAGGTAGATGAGTTCTAGTTAATACTCTATCTACTTTGACTAGATAGATTATTTCGATAGAAGATGCACAATTATTGTTAAGAGTTTACGACCCACCCCCCCCCCCCCAATCAGACATGCTGAAACAGCGTTGTGAAATGATTTGCTTTCTACAACTTGGTTTAAGAATAAAATGATGTCGCGCGGCCGCGATAGCGGCCGCGCGGTTTTGAATTTCTGCTATTTTACTTATTGACCCTGGAAGAATTTCTATTAAAAGTTAGCTAGTTAAGAGATTGGTTTCTGTGTCCTGGAGTCGTGGCCGTGCCGGAGAGCCGCTCGTGGGGGGCAGCTGGCGACCCCGGTGGGGCGTGGGGGACGGCCCACAAAGCCCCCCTTCCCATGAGGTCCCCGCTGCTCCCCCCCCGAGCCCGGCTCAAACCCGCTTTCCACAAGGCTCCCGTGCGGCCGCCATCTTTCTTTCCAGAGAGGAACGGGCGGGCTGGTCAACGCCCTTCCCCCTCCGGGCAGGCTTGGTGGCGCGGATCAACACAAGTCCATTTGCTTTTCTGCTCCAAGCGGCTGGTTCTCTGTGCTAAGTCCTTGTGCCTCCGGGGCCGTGGCCGTGCCGGAGAGCCGCTCGTGGGGGGCAGCTGGCGACCCCGGTGGGGCGTGGGGGACGGCCCACAAAGCCCCCCTTCCCATGAGGTCCCCGCTGCTCCCCCCCCGAGCCCGGCTCAAACCCGCTTTCCACAAGGCTCCCGTGCGGCCGCCATCTTTCTTTCCAGAGAGGAACGGGCGGGCTGGTCAACGCCCTTCCCCCTCCGGGCAGGCTTGGTGGCGCGGATCAACACAAGTCCATTTGCTTTTCTGCTCCAAGCGGCTGGTTCTCTGTGCTAAGTCCTTGTGCCTCCGGGGCCGTGGCCGTGCCGGAGAGCCGCTCGTGGGGGGCAGCTGGCGACCCCGGTGGGGCGTGGGGGACGGCCCACAAAGCCCCCCTTCCCATGAGGTCCCCGCTGCTCCCCCCCCGAGCCCGGCTCAAACCCGCTTTCCACAAGGCTCCCGTGCGGCCGCCATCTTTCTTTCCAGAGAGGAACGGGCGGGCTGGTCAACGCCCTTCCCCCTCCGGGCAGGCTTGGTGGCGCGGATCAACACAAGTCCATTTGCTTTTCTGCTCCAAGCGGCTGGTTCTCTGTGCTAAGTCCTTGTGCCTCCGGGGCCGTGGCCGTGCCGGAGAGCCGCTCGTGGGGGGCAGCTGGCGACCCCGGTGGGGCGTGGGGGACGGCCCACAAAGCCCCCCTTCCCATGAGGTCCCCGCTGCTCCCCCCCCCGAGCCCGGCTCAAACCCGCTTTCCACAAGGCTCCCGTGCGGCCGCCATCTTTCTTTCCAGAGAGGAACGGGCGGGCTGGTCAACGCCCTTCCCCCTCCGGGCAGGCTTGGTGGCGCGGATCAACACAAGTCCATTTGCTTTTCTGCTCCAAGCGGCTGGTTCTCTGTGCTAAGTCCTTGTGCCTCCGGGGCCGTGGCCGTGCCGGAGAGCCGCTCGTGGGGGGCAGCTGGCGACCCCGGTGGGGCGTGGGGGACGGCCCACAAAGCCCCCCTTCCCATGAGGTCCCCGCTGCTCCCCCCCCGAGCCCGGCTCAAACCCGCTTTCCACAAGGCTCCCGTGCGGCCGCCATCTTTCTTTCCAGAGAGGAACGGGCGGGCTGGTCAACGCCCTTCCCCCTCCGGGCAGGCTTGGTGGCGCGGATCAACACAAGTCCATTTGCTTTTCTGCTCCAAGCGGCTGGTTCTCTGTGCTAAGTCCTTGTGCCTCCGGGGCCGTGGCCGTGCCGGAGAGCCGCTCGTGGGGGGCAGCTGGCGACCCCGGTGGGGCGTGGGGGACGGCCCACAAAGCCCCCCTTCCCATGAGGTCCCCGCTGCTCCCCCCCCGAGCCCGGCTCAAACCCGCTTTCCACAAGGCTCCCGTGCGGCCGCCATCTTTCTTTCCAGAGAGGAACGGGCGGGCTGGTCAACGCCCTTCCCCCTCCGGGCAGGCTTGGTGGCGCGGATCAACACAAGTCCATTTGCTTTTCTGCTCCAAGCGGCTGGTTCTCTGTGCTAAGTCCTTGTGCCTCCGGGGCCGTGGCCGTGCCGGAGAGCCGCTCGTGGGGGGCAGCTGGCGACCCCGGTGGGGCGTGGGGGACGGCCCACAAAGCCCCCCTTCCCATGAGGTCCCCGCTGCTCCCCCCCCGAGCCCGGCTCAAACCCGCTTTCCACAAGGCTCCCGTGCGGCCGCCATCTTTCTTTCCAGAGAGGAACGGGCGGGCTGGTCAACGCCCTTCCCCCTCCGGGCAGGCTTGGTGGCGCGGATCAACACAAGTCCATTTGCTTTTCTGCTCCAAGCGGCTGGTTCTCTGTGCTAAGTCCTTGTGCCTCCGGGGCCGTGGCCGTGCCGGAGAGCCGCTCGTGGGGGGCAGCTGGCGACCCCGGTGGGGCGTGGGGGACGGCCCACAAAGCCCCCCTTCCCATGAGGTCCCCGCTGCTCCCCCCCCGAGCCCGGCTCAAACCCGCTTTCCACAAGGCTCCCGTGCGGCCGCCATCTTTCT
Organism: Sorex fumeus; assembly: GCF_029834395.1. NCBI lineage: Eukaryota > Metazoa > Chordata > Mammalia > Eulipotyphla > Soricidae > Sorex > Sorex fumeus. Next base: position 1,481,794 of record NW_026606149.1, on the reverse strand, counting down.
TTCCAGAGAGGAACGGGCGGGCTGGTCAACGCCCTTCCCCCTCCGGGCAGGCTTGGTGGCGCGGATCAACACAAGTCCATTTGCTTTTCTGCTCCAAGCGGCTGGTTCTCTGTGCTAAGTCCTTGTGCCTCCGGGGCCGTGGCCGTGCCGGAGAGCCGCTCGTGGGGGGCAGCTGGCGACCCCGGTGGGGCGTGGGGGACGGCCCACAAAGCCCCCCTTCCCATGAGGTCCCCGCTGCTCCCCCCCCGAGCCCGGCTCAAACCCGCTTTCCACAAGGCTCCCGTGCGGCCGCCATCTTTCTTTCCAGAGAGGAACGGGCGGGCTGGTCAACGCCCTTCCCCCTCCGGGCAGGCTTGGTGGCGCGGATCAACACAAGTCCATTTGCTTTTCTGCTCCAAGCGGCTGGTTCTCTGTGCTAAGTCCTTGTGCCTCCGGGGCCGTGGCCGTGCCGGAGAGCCGCTCGTGGGGGGCAGCTGGCGACCCCGGTGGGGCGTGGGGGACGGCCCACAAAGCCCCCCTTCCCATGAGGTCCCCGCTGCTCCCCCCCCCGAGCCCGGCTCAAACCCGCTTTCCACAAGGCTCCCGTGCGGCCGCCATCTTTCTTTCCAGAGAGGAACGGGCGGGCTGGTCAACGCCCTTCCCCCTCCGGGCAGGCTTGGTGGCGCGGATCAACACAAGTCCATTTGCTTTTCTGCTCCAAGCGGCTGGTTCTCTGTGCTAAGTCCTTGTGCCTCCGGGGCCGTGGCCGTGCCGGAGAGCCGCTCGTGGGGGGCAGCTGGCGACCCCGGTGGGGCGTGGGGGACGGCCCACAAAGCCCCCCTTCCCATGAGGTCCCCGCTGCTCCCCCCCCGAGCCCGGCTCAAAGATCTTCAATTTTTAAGGATCATTATTCTATCATTATGTGTTTAGTAATAATTTACTAGGAATAATTTGTTTTCATATTTATTATTGAATTAAAGTAATAATAATTGCAATTCAATAATTATTATTGAATTGATATTTCTTTATCATTCTCTCATAAGCACACATTCCTATGTCCACTAACCTCTATTTAGAAAAAGTACAGGCTATTTTTTATTTTAGAAATATCTTCTTTTCTCTTTTACCATTTAGTATTCTCCTCTATTATTTGTCCATTAGATAAACAAATGTATGGTAAAGACATAGATAGGTAGGTATATACTTTTCTTTCTCTCACTCATGTTTAATACCAATCAAACCCACATCTTTGTCACAGAATTTATATTTTGATCTTGATCTTTCTTTGGTCAATTTTATCAGATTACTACAAACTGTGATATATATACATATATATATATATCACAGTCCTCTCATTATTCATTGATTTGCTTGAGTGGGCACCAGTAACATCTCCATCGTGAGACTTGTTGTTACTGTTTTTGGCATATTGAATACGCCACCGAGAGCTTGCCAGGCTCTGCTGTGAGGATGGGATACTCTCGGTAGCTTGCCAGGCCCTCCGAGAGGGATGGAGGAATCGAACCCGGGTTGGCTGAGTGCAAGACAAACACCCTACCCGCTGTGCTATCACTCCAGCCCTCGTTTATATATATACATATATATGTATACATATATCCAGTCCTTGTGATATGCATATATACCTATATATGATATATAGTGATATATATAGTCCCATAATATATAACATGTGATATATAGTCCCATTATATATATATATATACATATATGAAAATTCTAAAAGGTAAAGGAAACTGCTCCAATTGATTGTTCTTCCCAATTAATTTTTGTAACACTTTAAAAAAAAACTCATAGTGAGGGCTGGAGACATAGTAGAGTGTGCTGGGCAATTGCATTACAAGCAGTTGACCTTGATTTAGTTCTTGCCACCACATATGGTCTCCTGAGCACAGCCAAGACTGACTCCTGAGGATAGAGCCAAAAGTAAGACCTAAACTCAGTGTGGGCAGCCCCAACTCTCAAAAAATGAAGGTGCATAGTAAGTTGGGTTTCAGTAAATAGAGCAGAAGAGCAGAGGATAGTCTAAGTGGAGAAAGGAAGTCCTTGGAGCTGATAGATCATTCCTCTTTATTTAGTCCGTTATCCACTCCTGGACAGCCTCGAGATGTTACTAAGAGATGCTGTAAATCTGGACATCACAGTAGGAATAAATATGCTGAAATATTCTGTGCACGTGCAACACTAGATTTTTGCTACGTCACATTTAACAAGGAGAAATTCACTGTTAGGTTTCTTCACCTACCATCTATTAAAGAATTCTGTGTTACTTATTGCCTCCTCCTCTGTTCATCACTTCATTTCTATTTCAGTCAAATTGAAGGAAGGCAGTAGATGCTGAGCAAAAAGTCACTGTGTCACCTTATATCATTGCTTGTTATACCGTCTCTAACAGCTTGCTGGCTACACAGTGAAGCATATCACCATCACATTGTATAAATCTGCACAAAATATCTAATAATATATCTATGAGATATGAATTTTTTTCTATCAGTATAGTCACAGATGGAAACTTGAGAATACTTTGGAAAGAAGAGATATATTTTGATTCTTGTAGCCAGTTAACTTTATAATTTTCATCCAAAAAGAACCCACAACATAGGAGATAATAGATTATCTCTATCGTTTTAAACTGATTTTAAAATGTCCCATTATGATTAAGATGCTTATAGAGTTGAAATTGCAAACCTTCAGTTGAATGTTCAATCCATTTTATTTATTTATTTATGTATTTATTTACTTTTTGCTTTTCGGGTCACACCCGACGATGCACAGGGGTTCCTCCTGGCTCTGCACTCAGGAATTACCCCTGGAGGTGCTCAGGGGACAATGTGGGATGCTGGGAGTCGAACCTGGGTGGCCGTGCACAGGGCGAACGCACTCCCCGCTGTGCTACCGCTCCAGCCCCATCGATTTTAAATACAATTTTTGGATGTTCACTCGGATGATATTTTCATATGTACATATACACATAGGTATGTATGTGCATAAATAATAAGTTTGATTCATTAATACTTAAAAATGGGAGTCTATTGGGCCTGGGAAAGCGACTCAAGTATTACGGAACTTGCCAGTTCCTTGACTTGATTCCTGGTTACACGTAAAATCATAGTGCCACCGAGATTTAACCAGCCCTCCAGGACATTGCAAAGAACCCGTTAAAAAAATAAAACAGAACCACCTTATGCACTTCACACAAATGTTATCTTAGATTAGCACTTTATCGATATGCATAAGCACTAATTTAACTAATATACATTTTAGAAAATACTATTCTAAATGACACCGGCACTTGCAATAATAACTTGTTACATATTGACCTTTTGCCCTTTATTAGAGAAATTCTCAAGGTCTTTGCAACAATAGTTTGGTACCAAAAGCATTGTCCAGCTGATAAAATGAGACTTAAAATACCAAGCCACAAAAGATTCCAGAAAATGATCTACCTTGTGCTTCACTGCACTCGGCTTTCTATTCTACCAACATCAAGATAAGGAGCCCAAGTGCATAGATAAATACAGCTAGAAAATCAGACACACGGAGAGGTACTGAAAGATACAGGCATTCTAGGACATAGGGCAAAGATCTAATTGGGCAATTTGACTGGTGCCAAGCACAGGGATTTCTAAAGGCTCTTGGCATTCTTTTTAGGAAACTTCCCATTTTCTCTTATACTTGAAATTGCCAAATCCATCCTCAGAGTTACCTTGGGAGTTTCACAAAACTAGAGGGCATCTGAAGCACTTGGATATATTTGATTGTTTCAGAGGTGAGCAGCGGACACAGGCTAATCCAATTACCAACCTTCGGTGGAAAAAGCTAAGAAACAGGACGAAAATACCATCTTAGTAAAGTGCTCCGAGGAAATATAATAAAAAAAGGTTTATGGTAGCCATTTTTCTTCTTTCTGTGAACTTCACACCACGGCAAGCAACAAAAGTAAAAAATATATATATAGTGTGAAATAAGCAATAAAATATATAAATTTAAAAGGTGGATGAAGAATAGCAGGAACAGCCAAGGAAAAAACTGATGGAAAATTGAAAACTGAAAATCCTTGGTTCCTAATTTCTGACCCTAATGGAATTTCTAGCTCTTTCTTCCAGAGATATACTAATATTTTTATATTTATACTTGATTCACTTTTTTTTTAAATTTCAGCTGATTATTGTTGGTGTGCTTTATAGGACCTAAAAAAATCTGTGCTTCAACACCCAAAAGGAGAGAGAGAACACAGGGGATTGCCCTGCCACAGAGACAGGGGGGATGGGGGGATGGGGGTGGGAGGGATATTATCCATGGTGGTGGAAAATGGGCACGGGTGGAGGGATGGGTATCTGATCATTGTATAATTGAAACCAAAGCACAAAAAATTGTAAATCTACAACTTTCAAAAAATAAAATAAAATAAAGGGGAAAAAAAAATCTGTGCTTACTACTTCTGAAAATTAACAACATTCGACTGATACTGAACACAGATTTTCTTTAAATAAAGTCTCCATTATTTCGTGGAAGCAAAATAAATAGCACCATTTTCATTAATTAAATCTCTAGGTGATAAGTTTTGCTTGAAGAAAGAAGTGTTAATATACCAGCATATATAATGTTTGAATGTACATCGTTGCCAATTTATCATGTATGAAGTCATATTCACGGTAGCATTTCATGAGTAGCAAAGCCTGAAAATAATCCAATATCCATATATAAGAAAGGCGATTTTTGATATATGACCACACAGGATTACATGGAATATTTAACAGATGATATCCATCAGCAGAGCGATAGCAGAGTGGATAGGGCATTTGCCTTGCACAACGCTGTCTCCGGTTCGATTCCTCCATCCCTCTCAGAGAGCCCAACAAGCTACCGAGAGTATCCCACCTGCACGGCAAAGCCTGGCAAGCTCCACGTGGTGTATACAATGTACCAAAAACAGTTAACAACAAGTCTCGCACTGGAGACGTTACTGGTGCCCATCTGAGCAAATCGATGAACAGCGAGAGTACAGTGCTACAGTGCTATCCATCAGCAGCTACACACAATAGAAGAATCTTAGCAGAGTTAAATTAGCTAAAAAATCTAAAGTATTATACATTGTAATATGTTTAGAATAACTTTAAAAGCAAGTAAGACATAACATTATACTTTGACAATAGATACAAATTATATTAAATGCTGGGTACAGAAATGATTTTTATAGGATGTAGAAGAATAATTAATTTAGGAGCAGCGTAAAAGACTGGAAGTTCTTTGACAAGATATGGGCTAGTTGTCATCTTGCTTCGGAGGTACTCAAGGAAAGTAACACTAAATAAATGAATACATAAAAAGTGAAATACCCAAAATAGTTAATGAAAAAAATTGTCGCGTCTATTTTTATTCCAGTCTTCTCAACTTACACAAACATAATTTTAAAGTATGTTCTCCTTTTAAGGAGAAAAATGACATTAAGCATTTTGGATAATTTTCATGGAGCATCTAAAGTTTTCTCAGACATATATTCTGTATTTCATTAGTATCACTGCATCACGGTCATCCCGTTGTTCATCGATTTACTCAAGCGGGCATCAGTAACATCTCCATTAGTCCCAGCCCTGAGATTTTAGCAGCCTCTCCTTACTTGTCTTTCCCAACACTGTCGTATTGGAGGTTCTTTCAGCATCAGGGGCATGAGACCCATTAATGTTACTGCTTTTTGGGATATCGAATACACCACAGGGAACTTGTCAGGCTCTGCTATGCAGGCAGGATACTCTCAGTAGCTTGTCTGGCTCTCCGAGAGGAACATAGATTAAGCCCGTATATAAGAGAATACATCAAGTATGTTAAAACCAAACGCATGTGTACTGCTATAGGTACATCAGTGGGCTAGACTATAAGAAGTTGCGTGCTTCCAGGAGCTCTGTTTTATAGTCTCTGGATCTTGGCCATTGATGGGATTACATGGCGCAAGGGGCAGTCTGTGGGTGTGACTACCAAGCTAGTGAAAAATGGGGGATCTGGGTGGAGGAAGCCCAGTCCCGATCCAGGCAGGTTTGGACCCCGCACACCTGGGTTCCTCTGTCGGTTCCTTCAGGCATGAGGCTCATCTGAGTATGTGGAGAGTGTCCTTGAGTATGGCTGTGGCTGGGTTCTGGAGGTTTTCGGCTGCAGGGGTTTTGTTTGGGGCGGGGAGGGAAACTCAACCTGCCCCCCTCCGAGGGGCCCCAGTAAAGACAGCCTGGCGTGGGGGCAGGGGATTCTTTCTATTTCATTAGTAAGATTTGGAAATGAACAAACTGCAAAATTTAAAGCGTTTCTGACACTGTAATGCATTAATGCTGTTTTCTTTCTGAAGCTAAGGGTGGGAAAGAGAAACAGAGGTCACAAATGTATAACAAGACTGAGGTGGACACAAGGAGAGTCCACACAGCACACTAAGGAGGGGAGGGTGTGTGCATTGCCGCTTGCCTCTCCCATGCCAATATTCACAACTGTGTCTCTGAAGAATGTTTTGCAGTTTAGACGGCTGTGAAGCCAGCAGTTTATTCAGCATCCATAGGATGACACTGAGCATGAACTGTGGCTTGGTAATTTATGCACTAGGGACAGGCTTCAGAATTTCAAGCAAGGTGACCTGATGGCATTTCTGAATATTTGGCTCTTTCATTTCCAAGAAATTTCACCTTTATTACCTCAGCATGATACTTCCCATCTTGGAGCTCCTCGGAATGAGCTACCAAGGTGTTTAACATACCTAAAATAGAAAAAAAAATCATGCTATGAGAGGCGAAAAAAAGAAATGTATTTTTCATATAGTCAAATTTTATTAGCATAAAACGGTTCTGAGTAAACCACCCATTTGATTGTGATTAGGGCTGTGAATAATGGAATTTATTTCACCACTAGAGAGACCCTTAACATGGAAATGAAAACTGCCTTTCAGACCACCGTTTGCCCTACACTGACAGTAAAACTTGCTCAGAGCAGCTGGGCTGCGTGTTCCCACGTTGGCTAAAGCTGTTCCAAACGCCTTAAAAACAGGAAACTGTCCCATCTGACTAGCACAGCAAAGGCAAGGGCTGCTGTGTAAAACATTTTTATATTTTCAAATCTGTTTGGTTCCCTTTGGTCCAGTATTTATATATTGTCTCTGTCGTCAGGAGGGCATATTTTTCACAAATTAAAACTATAAAAGACTTGAACATATCTTTTAAATTTTTTTAATTTAAAATCACTGTGAGATACAGTTACAAAGCTTTCATGTTTGAGTTTTAGCCATACAATGATCAAAAACCCAAGCCTCTGCCAGTGCACATTTTCTACCACCAATGTTCGCAGTATCCCCTCCCCCCATCCCAGCCCTCCCTTGCCTCTACGGTGGAAAAGTTCCCCAAATTCTCTTCCTACTTTTGGGCATTATCACTATTACTGTCCTCCTGTTGTTTTTCAATTTGCTCTAGTGGGCACCAGTAGCATTGCGAGACTTGTTACTGCATTGGGCATTATAGGTTGCTCGAATTTTCCCACCACCATTCAAGCATGCCTGCCAGGGGCAGATGCTAGATACTTTCTTTTCTATTGCTCACATTGACTATCATGAGAGATTGCACACGCTTCTGGAATTCTAAAATTATAAATGGTTGGGATCCAGAGACATCTCTGTAGGGTGTTAATTCATTTTGGGATTCATTTGGGAGTCTCTGGACCAAGGCCATAGGTGTGCTGAGATGGCACTGTGAGGCAGATTGTGGGTGTGACAGCCAGGCCCCCAAGTGGGATGGGGGGATGGGGAGGGAAGGTCCAAATCCTCTGCCACCACCAGGACATGATATTTTTACCTTGAGAGAAGTTTGCATTTCACTCTCTCTTTTCAAGAAACAATTGCAAACAGTGCCAGAACAGATATCCAATAATGAACTCAATCTATTGATAGTTTTAAGGAGAAAATGTTAACAATCTATTAGTACCTTTACACTGAAAATCCTTGTAATATTCGAGAGAATTTTTGGCATGTTTATGATGGAATATTATCATTGATGCTACGCTAAAATGCTGCCGTTACTTCTAAAATGTCAAAGCTTAAATATCTGAAGTGAATTTTTTGAAAGGGTCTTTAGAGCTTTCAGCACAGATAACCCAAGGGATAGAGCCCAAATGAAGCAGCTGTGACGTCTGGAGCTCAATCCCCAACATCAAATAACTTCGTGAGTCCTGCCAGGACCTTGGATGGAGAACAACCCAGAATGGTCTCTGCATTTCCGCCTGGGAACTGAGCCTTCAGACTCAAAATGGCTGTTAGTAGCCACAAGCCCTCCAGCGCTGCTGAGGGTAGCTGCTATGCGTCTTAACCTATTTTCTTAGGTACATTTTAACATCTATAACGTATTTAGTTGATTCATATGTAAATGTAGGAATCAATAAATTTAAGAGTAATCATCAGATTATATTTTATCATAGTACTCTACTGATGATGATATTCTCCAATGTTACTACAGTGGAGTGATGTTTGGTAAAGAAATGGGTAATAAACTTACATATATATATATTTTTTACTTGACTCCTATTAATTACCTTATTGTTGTCGTTGGGACCGCACTCAGCATTATGCAGCACTTACTGCTGGCTCTCTGTTAAGGAAACACTCTTTGTGGCCTCAGGAGACAAGACATGGTGAAACCATCCAGTCAAAATTTTAATTCCTGCTCAATCACACTCTTTAAAATTTTAGAATTCCTGGAGAGTGCAACATCTCCTACTGATGCCACTAATGTACCAAGAGCAGCACACCACATTTGATGAATTGTAAAGTAGAATGCAACCAATCTTGATAATATATATAATATATAAAGTATACTTATAATATATAATATGTATAACATATATAATATACATATCATATATATATAAAATAAGCAAAGAAGGCTAAACCTCTAACAATATGTTAGTAATCACTTACACAAAAGCTTAATGTCTCCAAGTGAGATACAACAATTTTCACACACTTTTCTCTAAGAAAACCTTTTTGGATCATTTTTAGCAGATTATTCATAATAAGCAATACAAAATAAATTATTTTGGATCTCCTTTTGGAGCAGTCTTTGGTAGTGGTGGGAAAATTTGAAATAATGGTGGTGGGAAGGTGTAATGGTTGTGGGATTTATGTTGGAATATTGAATGTAATAAATTATTGTGAACAAATTTATAAAAATAAAATTAAATTAAAAAGTTTCAGTAACAGATAGTCAAGCACCACTCTCAACCCACATTTGATAATTTTAAAATAATTAATATGGAACATTAATCTGTCAACTTTATAAAAAATTTAGTTATTCATTTTGCCTCCAATCCAGCTTTTAATGCAATCAGAATTTTGTGTAGCTCTGTAGCACTGTCCTCCCATTGTTCATCGATTTGCTCAAATGGGCACCAGTAACATCTCCATTGTGAGACTTGTTGTTACTGTTTTTGGCATTTCGAATATGCCACAGGGAGCTTGCCAGGCTCTACTGTGCAGGCGAGATACTCACGGTAGCTTGCCGGGATCTCCAAGAGGGACGAAGGAATGGAACTTGGGTCGGCCACCTGCAAGGAAAATGTCCTACCTGCTGTGCTATTGCTCCAGCCCCAGAATTTAATGAATAAAATAAATTTTTAAAAGCTTACTTATGGCCCTTGGTCACTTTCTAAAACACAGGGTAATACACCTACTTGTAATAAGGGGCACGTGAAACTTTAAATCAGGCATTGATCTTTGCTCTTCTAGTGGGAATGGAATTAATAACCTCAATGCACTTGATAGACTCAAGAATTTTCATCTCTTCTTCATGTCAGTGATTGGGCTGCAATGTCCCCAAATCAGCAATTTTTTAAGAACAACATTTGAAAATCTTTTCTGACCTTAATATATGAAACTATTCAAGGAAATAGATATAACGTAAAGACAGAAATTGAAAAAAAGAGAGATAGTATTCTATAATAATGTTAACTTAAAGAAGACTTGTAAAATATGAAGGTGTTCTCACACATGTTTCTTGTAATGAGAACGCCATTTGAAAATTAAAACTAGTGAAATTTAGGAGCTGGAGTGATAGCACAGCGGGTAGGGCGTTTGCCTTGCATGCGGCTGACCCAGGTTCGATTCCAGCATCCCATATGGTCCCCTGAGCACTGGCAGGAGTAATTCCTGAGTGCAGAGCCAGGAGTAACCCCTGTGCATCACCAGGTATGACCCAAAAAGCAAAAAAAAAAAACTAGTGAAATTTAATTATTTTCATAATCTATCATCGATTAGCCAGATCCTTGTAAATGAATTACACAACTCTCTATATTTTTTTAATTTCAATAAGTAAAAGGATCAGTGTTGTTGAAACAAAGGATCAAAACAACAGAATGTTTATCGTTTGAGTCGTTTTTAACTTTTGATTTATAATGGATGAACAATGGATAGATAGATATATCCTCCCTTGGTTTCAAAAATCAGGTCCTGTGTTTTTCATAATAACTTAATATTGCTACTCAATTATATTATCTGAGTTATTAATTAATTTATAATAAGGAAAAAAGCAGGAGCTATTGTTTTTATCATATTTTGCTATTTTTCCTATGTAAGTCTAACTAATACTGGTTACTGTTAGTGTGCTTTCTCTTTTATTCTTTAAGTTCAGGGCTTGTTTTTCCATGTACACTTTAAAATAACTATTAGAGAAGGCCCGAGATTGTGCGGTGGGTAAGGAGTTTGTCTTGCATACATGAGACCATGGTTTGGGTCCCAATACCCTGTATGGTCTCCAAGGCCCCCATAAGTAATCCCTGAATGCAGAGCCAGGAGTAAGCCCTGAGCGCAGCCTGGTGTGGCCCCCAAACCATACAAATTAAATAAGTATTATTTTTAAAAGTATATCAATGCCTAATCTCTAGCTTTTTGTGTATATCAGTAAATCACTTCTCTAGTTTGATTTCTGTTGTTATGCATGATTATTATTCTTATGAAATTCATTCACTTCTCAGAAGCTTTATGATGAGTACTTTTTGTACCCATTCTTTTCTATGATTTCTATAATTTTAATATTGTCTAATATCAAAGCACATTAAAAAATTTAAAGAAAACATAAAAATCACATTTTATGCACAAATATAACAACTGCATTACTTACATAAAATAATTGCTTGTTTTATAGTTTATTAGCACTTTTTTGATAAAAATTATTATTTTACAGAAATGAATTACTCTGCTTATGTATGTTGGTACTTTTTTTTCTCATCTCCCTTGGGCAACACTATTTACTGTGCGACACGATGTGCATTTTTAATTTATATGAATTTGCATGTTTATGTAGACATTCTATAAATTACAAAGATGCAGTTGTTTTTCATAAAATGCTGTCTTTGTCCCAATTCATCAGTAGCCATGCTTTTAGAGATAACTTTTGGGATGTTTTAGTTAATTTTTTTTATTTCTATTTAAAAAGATATTTCTGAGTTCATTATTTTGGGGCATCACTCTAAATCTCAGTTCAACCTAATAGGAAACAAACTTCTCCAAAGTATCGATTTCATCAGATACAACCCTGCTAACAATTTTCTTTTCCAACTTCAGTTTTATTACTTGAGTACCATCCACCAAGTAATGGAAACAAACATTCCCAAGTTTGCCTATGCTAGAGGAACTCCAAATTCCCTGACCCTTGCAATGCCTTAGGACATAATGTGGGGTCCCACACAGCCCAGACACAACCCTGTTAGTTCCTGTCTTGCGCACTCAGTCCAGACATTCAGGATGCTGACCTTCAGTCTTCCAGAACTTTCCTCTCTGTTCCAACCAGCCTACACTTCACATTCTCCAGGACAGGCCTCTGCTCATTTTGCAGGAATGGATGATCTGGTATGACTATATGCAGAGGTGTGGAAAAAGCGGGAGAGTGGGCAGGGCCTAGGGGAGAGAAACCAAGCTGGCCGTTTCTAGGCTATTTAAGAGTGTGTGCGTGGGGTGGGCACAGTGATTTGGCAAATTCCATTTCATGGCTTGTGGTTTGTGGGTTTCTAGGCAAAGGCTGAAACTTGCGTTGATGCACTGCCTCATTCAGATTGCATGCAAGTGGTAAGTGAGGTGGAAGGATTTCGGATCCCTAATTAAAACTAAACCGGGAAGTCATGTGACCTTAATAGAGCTGGTCCTGGAGATACATGAATTTCACAGTAATGAAAAAATGAACTTGGATAGAAATATATCTAAGGAAATAGAGAAATAGCAAAACAGAATGAAAACATTCAGTAGTAGGCAAAAACAGGATCAAGCTTAAAAAAAAAAAACTAGTGATTTTCTGGACATCTTAGATTCAAAAACGGAGAAACAGCATAGGTACAGTACCAAATTATGTGCTGATAAATAATTGAGGCATGTAAATGTGTTTGTGTGTTTGTGTTTTTTCGCTCGAGGAAATCGATGAACAACGGGAGGACTATGACTGTGTGACTGTGAGGCCTGTATATGAGAGTTTCACAGTTCTCATTGCAAAAGGGGATATTCAGGACGCCTGAACTTCCATTTTGTGAACTTCTAATTTAAACTTCTCTAACTTTGGGGTTGGAGAGAGAGCTCACAGGGATAATGCTCATTCTTTCCAATGTCTAGCATCATCTGGCCCCTCTAACACGGACACAGTGTGTGACTCAGCCCCAGCCTCAAAGTACCAAATTATGTGCTGATGGAGAGGGATTCTTTGCTTAAAGGAATTTTATATGAAACAAAAGACTCCAGTGACTTAATAGGATAGATTTGCATAAACAAGGGTTAGTTATATAGTACACATGCAATGATTCATTAACCTACTGGCCGGACTTGGATGCTATGTAGAGAAAAATGTTCTTAGAGAAAACTGATTGGCTAGATAGAGGTTCCTTTCATTCACTAGTTCTCTCTGACTTAAAACTCAAGTAACTTTAGGGTAGTAAAATGGAAGTTCAGGCATCCTGAATATCCCCTTTTGCAATGAAGATTGTGAAACTCTCATTTACATGCCTCAACAAAACACAAGCATACAAACGCTTTTACATGCCTCAAAATTTAAAAAAAAATGTATACACATATTTTTGCATGTGTTATCTTGTTATCCCAAGTATTGAATACATTTTCAAGAGGAAGAAATAACTGCATGAATCAAATGTTCTCCTACTGTGTGGATGGAGCTCTCCAACTATTTACTCTTCAGAATTCAAAAACAGTTGGGAGAAACAGTTTTACGCTTTTGAGAAGTTCCGTTTCAGACGGTCTCAGACACACTCCTGGCAGGTACAACGCTTTCTCATCCCTCCTTGCTTATTGTTGCTTTTTCCCCTTTTATTTGTTTTCCTCTTCGGATTGTTTTCTAAGGACAAGAATGAGAGGCAGATATGGAAGCAAAGAAAAATATTCTATGGGGATAGTCTATGTGTTTGTGTAACAGATGGTGTGTTTGGATATATGAAATGAATCAAAATGTTTGTAAGGATTTTTGTCTTTCACAATCTTAAATAATACCAGAGCTCATCCAAATTCATGTCACATATATCATCGCAGAATAGTTGCCATATAGTTTACAACTTTGAGGAGTATGCATTATAAAAGAATTAGAAATGCTATTCCAGTTTTCGAGGAGGTTTGCTGTTGAGATTATAGTGAATAACAAATCACCCTTACAATGCTCGGAGACCCAGCCAGAGACACAAAGTTTCCAGTTTAACACAGAATGCATCCATGACATTTGTGACTTTTTTGTAATCGAGAGCCATTTTTCTGTTTGACAAGCCCAGAATCAAGCCCAAATCCTGTAGTTGGTATCGGGATTTCCTGCACCAACTGTCATAGGGTAGAGACCCACTAATTCTGATAAAAACCACTTAGAGGAGGTGAGTGCCAATGGCTGTCTTTTCCAGATCAAGGGTGGCTGAGTAACTGGGTTAACAATGTGCAGAACTCATTAGATAAAGAAGACTTATTTAGTCTCTAAGAGATTTGCTAAGTTGTATTAAGTCTTATTAAGAGTCTACAATTATCTCCACTTATGTGTTACTTGATAAAAAGGGATATTCTAAATAAAATCATGGGAGGCCACAGGGATGGTTGAGCAAAAAACATAGGCATGACAAGGAAAGGTGGGAGGAGGGAGGACATGAGGGACAGTAAGAATTCCATCCCCAGTGCTTCCCGCACGTGCTAAGTACTTGGTGACAGTATGGCTGTCTGGGTTCCTGGTCCAGGACAGTGTATGATCCCCAGCACAGAGCAGCCAGGTGTGAATGCACATCACTGTATCACTGCATCACTGCATCACTGTATCACTGTCATCCCGTTGTTCATGGATTTGCTCAAGTGGGTTCCACCTAACGTTTCCATTCTTCCCGACCCTGAGATTTTAGCAGCCTCTTCGTACTCGTCCTTTCCAACGGTGCTGTATTGGCAACTCTTTCAGGGTCAAGTTATTGTTATTGTTTTTGGCATATTGAATGTTGTCCTCACTGAGGCCCCTTGGAGGGGGGCTGGTTGAGTTTCCCTCCCCCCCCCCCCGCACCGAACAGAGCCCCAGCAACCGAAGACCTCCAGAACCAGCCACAGCCATGCTGAGACCACTCTCCACACGTCCGGACAAGGCTCATGCATGAAGGAACTGGCAGAGGAACCCAGGCATGCGAGTCTTGGGGCTGAGATCTCCAAGCCTGCTCGGATTGGGTCTGGGCCTTCTTTACCCAGATCCCCCATCTTCCAGTAGGTAGGCGTCACACCCGGCAGCTGCCGCCAGTGACAGGTTGGTCCTATCAACGGCCAAGACACAGAGACTATAAAACCCAGTTCCCGGAAGCGGAGACATCTTATTATCTCATTTTTCCTTTGGAGAACCCGGCAGGCTACCGAAAATATCCCGTCCGCACGGCAGAGTCTGGAAAACTTCCCGTGTCGTACTCAATATGCCAAATACCAGTGACAATGATGGGTCTCATTCTCCTAACCCTGAAAGAGCATTGAATATGGCTCTTTTAAAATTTCAGGGCTAGGAAGAAGAAGACGTTAGAAACAATAGGATGATTGTGATCGTGAATATGCCACAGGGAGCCTACCAGTCTCTGCCGGGCAGACGGAATACTCTCAGTAGCTTGCCGGGTTCTCCGAGAAGGACAGAGAATGTATATAAGAGAATACAAGCAAGTATGTTAAAACAAAACACACGTGTGCTGCTTTAAGTATATCAGTGGGCTAGGCTATAAGAGGTCACATGCTTCCGGGAGCTTTGTTTTATAGTCTCTGGATCTCGACCCTTGATGAAATTACATGGCGCCAGGGAGAGTTTGTGGGTGTGACTGCCAAGCTACTGGAAAATAGGGGATCTGGGTGGAGGAGGCCCAGTCCCAATCCGAGCAGGAATGCACATACGAGATGAATGCACATATGAGATGAAATTGGAGAAGCACCACAGCTTGGAGTGTGAGTTCCAGGAAAGAGTTATGTGAGCAGGACCTGGGAAACTTGGTCTGCAGTCACTGCAGTAAGCATGCATGAAACCCCAGATCACTGCAACTAGTATTAACAGAGAGAAGAGAAAAAGACGGCCATGGATAGGGGGGCTGGAGCGATAGCACAGCGGGGAGGGTGTTTGCCTTACACGTGGCTGATGCTGGTTGAAGTCCCCCCGTGCACCACCAGGAGTAATTCCTGAGTGCAGAGCCGAGAGTAACCCCTGAGCATTGCCAGGTGTGACCCAAAAATACAAAAATAAATAAATAAATAAATAAATAAATAAAAAGAAATTGCCATGGAGAAAGGGAGAGGAGGCAGTGATTGGTCTTCCTCTCAGTTCAGTGCAGGGAGAAGGTTCACAATTCTCAAGTAAAGAGAGAACAAATTAGAAAAGGAGGAGAAATAGGAATCTAGTCCCTACTTGTTCTCATCACCAAATTATTTCCAGATGTAAATATTCAGTGAGCTCCATGATGAAGTTTTGATCTTTTTCAGTGAGTTGTTTTGTGGCCATGGTAGTCAAGGTAAAAACCATGTCAAGGGTTTTTTTCCATTAGAAGCTTGGGCAGAAACCAGGAGGTAGAGGTGCGATATAACATATATCAAATGGCAGTTGCAATTATGATGACCCAGGGCCAAAAGTGAGAATCTTATTAACTGCAAGATTTCACCTGACACCATTAATAAGCAGAAAAGACTAGCACCTTCGCTCTGTTATTCTTTGAGATTACAGCAATCCTTTGCATATCCCCAGGATGATACACCCTGCATTGTTCATGCATTTAATTTATTGTAAACCCAAGATAATTTTATTATTTGGAAATACTTGATGTGCATGTAAATAGATGAATGCATGTCTTAGACGTGTCTTAGTCTTAGACACTAATCCTGTCTTCTCTTAGCCATGATGTTCTAGATATGTCATGTTTTCATTTCAATTTTTATTTTGACACTACTGGCAATTATTGGCTAATCATTACTTGTTCTTTTAAATACATTTATTTCTATATTGCATCTTTATAAATCACTATGACTTTCTCATATCTCTGAATTTTCTATATTTTAGCTAAGTCTCTTGTAATAAAGTCATCTGAATTTCTGATTTCACAGTTGATTGTTGTTAAAAGACAGAGGTTGGTCTTCAGATTCACTAGCTATTAGTCTTTCTGATTCCAAAGCTGGGTCCTCACAGGTGGCCCAGATTGTCACCAGTAATGCATGGAAATAAGTATTTTAAAATTTAAGGTGTCTGCCTTGCATGCAGCCAACCTGAGTTCAATTCCTCCATTCCTCTCGGAGAGCCCAGCAAGCTACTGAAAGTATCCTGCCCACATGGTAGAGCCTGGCAAGCTCCCCATGGCATATATGATATGCCAAACATAGGAACAACAAGTCTCACAATGGAGACATTACTGGTGCACACTCGAGCAAATTGATGAACATAGGACAATAGTGCTACAGTGCTATATATTAGTAATTCTTGAGGAACAGTGACAGACCCTTTTATATAAATGGATTATTCTTGAGTTTCCATGGTCAAGGAAATGACATTCTTTTTCTGGATCTGGTTAATAAAATGATGAAGTAGAATCCCAATTTTTGGAAATAAGAAATGCATATAGGCGTATATGCAATATCTTTTTTAGATATTAAAATGGTTTAAAAATAGCAATGCGTTAAATGAGAAGGGCTGCCGTGGGATCATTTAAGCTCCCTTTCATTCTTGATCAACTGTCTTCCTTTGCACATGTGCCACTTTCTCCCGATGTTTGTAAATGTTGTTCTTGCCTATTTTCAGGGCTTTGTTATACATAATACCTATTTTTTTATTTATGTATAAATGACATACAACTGTGAATCAAGACTGCAGGAATGGAATAATAACGAACTCATTTGCAGTGAAGTGCACTCATTATTAGGCCAGCTGCTGGTGTTTCCAACCCAGGATTCTTTCTTCCTGGCAAACAAGGTCCCTGGGGGAAAAACATACATCTGGCTGAGAAAAAAATCATCCCGCTCTTTAAAAGTCTCTTTAAAATCTGGTAATCATTTATTTAACAGCAATAGCAATAACAGTGATGATGATGAAAAATTTTATAAATCCCGTGAGTGTTTTTCCAAGGGGCAGGATTTTATATAATAGGTTCATTCAAGCATAAATAACTCTATATGTTCATATGCCAGTAGACTTCGTATAATTTGTTTAATTTTAAGTCCAGTTTTATGTAGAATTTACAGAGAAACAAATTTTCAAGAAATATCAAATTTATATACAAGATAAATAATATTTAAGCTCCCCTTTGATTGGAAGAATATTACCATTTATAGTGCTATCAGAAAATTTTGTTCTCTGGACATATTACATGTACACGTGTGGAAGCATGCCTATTGTTAGATATAAATTGGCCACACAAAATATACTGCAACCTACACTGAGTAATGAAATGTCAATTTGGATTCTTTTTCTATGTGTTCTATGTGTTCTGATATTATGTGTCTTATAAAATACTGATTTTACAATCTTATAATAAAATATTTACTAAATGATACAAATATGTTAACAACATCAAGTAAATAACTCTTCTCTTATGTGCACTTGTTTTTGATACGGATGTTCTTGAAGCACTAGGCATTAAGTTAAGTAAATTCTCCTTTTAAATTTCAATAGCCTAGAGGAAAACTGAATTAGGAGACTTTAATATTTCTTTATACTCTGTATAACTCAATTATTATCACCAACACAAGCTGCTGTTCTGTGACATGTTAAATTCTTTCATTCCTCAAAATTCTCTCCAAAATAAATTTGCCAACTATATCATAAAATATTTCTGAATACATTAGTAAGATGTGTTTGTAGCAATGTATCTGAACTCTTCATTTTGAATCAGCCTTACAGAATGTTAATCTAGTTCTTCCTAGTCCCTTTTCTCACTTGGCACAGGTCTCCATAATATCCAAGGATACAGTGTTTTTAAAGATAAAAATAAGTTTCAAAATAAGTTATTATAGCTTTAGATAAACATAAAATCAAATATATTGAAAGATATTTAGAAAATTCATAATGCAGTCACTGTACAACTGCAGTAACATGGTTGTTTAAATTTGCCCAAATGGATTCATAATTTGTTTTTATATTCTCTACTTTTGGTGGAAGACATTGTTATGCTTTTAACACAGATCAACAGCATAGAATACTGAAAGACTTCTGGCGGCTTAAATTGTTATTGAAATGTCACAGTATACTTAATTATATACAAATCAATTAAGTTATTGGTGTTTCAAGCGCCTGGTATTTGTCTCAGGAATGTCCACAGGCATACAAATTCTGAAGCTTCAAATAAAAACGTTGTATCTGTTTCTTTGTATTTACTTATTTGCTTTTTTGTTGTACTGCAGATGTTGATATTTCAAAGACTTGACGATTACCTTTTAATGTTTCCTCCACTTTACTGGAGTCCTATAAACCACTTCTCAAAGAAAAGAAGACAAGTGAAGAGAAAAATCTAAGCAGTAGCTGAAGAAGTTGGAAGATATGCCACTTTTATCAAATAACCTATTTAGCTTAAGCAAGTCTATTTCACTCATATTATTTTCTTTCTCGTGCCTTACAGAAAATAAAATGGACCGATTTCCTAGGAGAATAAAACGAATGTGTACAGAGCATTCACATTTGCTCCGTAAGGAGCAAACTATTTTTAAATAATTAGCTCCCACCATACGGCAGTGTGGTGTGAGAGGTACCTATGGGTGTGCCAGTTGTAAGGTACCCATGCCAATCTACAGGAGATAATTTAGCAGTAGGAGCATCTGGTTCCTTGGCAAGCTCTTTAGGCAGCTTTCTTGGCATCTGTTAGTTACCTCTAGCTTGATTGCTTCATGATACATTTGAAAAGCTCTATAGATTATTTGGATAACATTTAACCCGTCCCTACCCAGACTTTTTTCTTCTGCATCAAAGATGCTCTTATTAGGCTAAAGCATTTGTGTGTGTGTGTGTGTGTGTGTGTGTGTACACACACACATGCAAATGTGCGATATTCAAGTGCTCAGAGCTTTGCTAATAGCCTGAAATGTGAAAAATTATTGGACATCATGTAATAGAATAGAACAACTTGCTCAAACCTTTAATTCAATGAAATGGCAATCCAGGTGACAATATGAATACCTGGGGAAAAAGACATACCATATTTACAGATATTTGGCTATATATTGAAAAATAAATATAATATTGAGTTTTTTGCTACCAAATTTAGGTCAGAAAGAAGCAAAACAAAACAGAAGACCCCAGTATGGATTTCTGACAGATACATAATTATAATTGAGGGAACTGAAACAGGTAAAATTCACTTGGTTATCAGGAATTCCAAGTGTACTAGAGGAACTATTGGTGCAGAAGAATAGCTTCAGTTAGAGGCATGGTTCATTTTCTTGCAAAGCTTTTCAGGAGATCCATACAGTAAGTCAGATATCAAAACCTTCTTTTAAGCATAGCAGTGTTAATTTCTGCTTTTGCAGAAGGAATTTGCTGTTTGGAGATTGTCTCTAGAAATTAAGATGAAGCATTTAACACCAAAGAAATTTCACTCTCATTTTTGTTCATACTGATGGTCATAAATATAAGAGAAGGTGGGAGTGTACTTAGACACAATTATACTGAATTATGTGTATTTTCTCTTTCAATATACCCAGGTGCATCGCTTTAAGGAGAAAAAATTCCCTTTTCAGATCTTAACTTTGATTATCAGCCCCCTTAAATTACTGTGGTCAAAGAGATGTTTAATGCAAAACATAACACAAACAAGGATTTGAAATATTTTGGACTTGGTCTTGAGTTCCGTGGTCAAAAGCAAAGTATTAGTCTTACCCAAAATCAGAAAACTCATGCCGATATGAAAGAATATAGATTCCACTGAGAGAAAAAAACATATTCCAAAAAGCATTCTTGTTGTAAGCAACTAAACGTTCTTATTGTTACATTCTATATCTGCTTGGAAGCATTGTAGCAAATTCTTAAGCCAATAGAGTCTGTGTCCCTTAATAGAATTTTTTAGTATAATTTCTATGGAAAAAATTTTATGTCATAGTGGCATATATTTGTGGAGGGGAAGACTATTGTTGGTAGGGAAAGCAAATACAACCCACAGAGAAAAGAAAATCTTTTAGTCACCAAAGGGAAAATGAATAACGTTCATTCTAACCCAGTTGTTCTGTGATGTTTATATTAAAGTGTATATAAGCATCACAGGAGAAGTGGATAAAAATATGTAATATATATGTGTATAAGAGAAAATATAAAAGTAGTAATGCATGTGAAATGTAAAACAGAATCATGATGTTTATAAGAACAACTCAATGAAAATTAGACTGAATAAGCAACTCAAGAAAAGAGAAATGCAAATGGACAAAATATGCATAAAATTTCTATCAGTCTTTACTAAAATAAAAGAGATATATTACTTACCTCCCCAGCCACGCTGGCATTTATAAAAATAAATACAATCAGTAGCCTATTTAATACCCAACACTTGGACTATTCAAGTGTGAATAATAGCACATGTCTTGGAAGTGGGACATAATCAAATTTAGAATATAAAGTATGACAATTTTTCATCACAGCACTGTTCTACCTTGCTGATATATATATAATGAAAACAAGGTAAAATATAAAATAAATTTCATCTGCATGTGAAATGAGTTGTAGCAGCATGATCAATTGTGCTTATCTTAGTGAAATTCGCCATACAAATTCCACTCCTCATGAAGATGTTGGTTTCCAAGCAAGGGTTTCTAATACAACTACAATGTGTCTTCCTTAACTTACTTCAGTCTTTTAACTTCTTCAAAAACTTTTGCTCATAGTGTCTGAAATTCTGAATTGAACACTGAACATTTCTCTCATCAAAATAATTATATTTTAAATTACCAAAATCTTGAGGGCCAGAGATTACTTTTAGTTTATTTAATACATCAATATGAGAACAGAACAAATCGGCAGGTGGAATTACTGTATGATGATTACTTGAATTGTTTTATTGCCTTTCCAATTAATTTAAGAAAATCTTTAAAATAGCTTCCATTTGGGCCCTAGAGATTGTACAGTGACAAAGGGTAAAAAGGGAAAAAGATAAAAGTATTAATGCCTATAAAAATGTAAAACAAATACAATGTTTATAAGTAAGAACAACTCAATGAACATTAAGACTGAATAAGCAACTCAAAAAAAGGGGAGTTCAAATTGACAAATTTCACATTTCAAAAGCAAATGCATATGGCTGAAAAATGTTCGATCCTGCCACCCCATGTGTTCCCTCAAGCCCACCATGAGTGACACTTGAGTGCAGAACCAGTAGTAAGCCTGAACACAGTCTGATGTGACCCCATACCTAAATAAAATAACTTCTGTTAATAATTTTCTCAAATTTTTCTTTAGCATATTACTAGAATATCCTAAAATATTTTTGGAAATAAATGATAAGCCATAAAATTAGAAAATTTATCCTGTGAGCTATTGTTATGTTCTAGGTTTACAGAAACAAAACAGAGATGTTCTAAAGAACTTTTCATTTTTTTCATTTCATCATCCTGTTATTTGTCGATTGCCTCGAGCAGGCCCCAGTAACGTCTCTTTCATCCTAGTGCTGAGATTATATTCAAGGCTCTTTAGGAGAATGAGACCCATCATTGTTTCTGGTATTTGACATATTTGGTATGCCACGGGGAGTTTGCCAGACTCTGCCCTGTGGGCAGGCTACATTCGATAGCCTGCAAGTTTGTCCAAAGTAGGAATGAGATAATAAGATGTCATAAAAAGATGTCCTGATTAGATGTCATGCGGCAGCAAATGCGGCCACGAGATTCCGAGAGCTGGATTTTATAGTCTCTGAGTCTTGGCCGTTGATGGGATTACATGGCTCCAGGGGTCCAGTTGGTGGGTGTGACTCCCGCCTACTGGAATTTGGAGGATCTGGGTGGAAGATGCTCGACTCCAATCCCAGTAGGCTTGGAGATCTCGGCCTGGAACCCGCATGGCTTTGTCCCTCTGCCTTTACCTTCATGTGTGCGGAGAGTGGTCTCAGCATGGTGGTGGCTGGTCCTGGAGGTCTTCGACTGCCGGAGCCCTGGTCGGGGCAGGGAGGAAAGCTCAACCTGCTCCCCTCCAAGGGGCCCCGGCGAGGGACAGCCAGGTGCCGGGGCAGAAGACTTGTTCTAAAGAACAATCAATTTATAACAGTAATCTGTTACCATGCATTTTCCACAGCGAAAGATTCAATTTGATTACCAATTCTTTTTTTCTAGTTGACTCACCAAGAGACATACTATCAATTCTTAACTTGAAAAATCCTACATTAAAATCCTATATTAAAATTCATTCTGATCTCTGATCATTCCTGCATTGATGCTACTTTGTTCCTGTGGAAGTATGCAGTACATTTCTCATGTAGCTTGTATGTTCTCATACATTCTCCCTTTATTGCATAAGAAAGGATCAAATTACGCATTCTACACCACCTTCTCTGTTTCTTAAATGTTTTCCTCATTATTTTCCAGTTCATTATGAGCAATAGCTCTCATGATGATCACAAACATTTATGAAAATCAAACTATAAGGGACAGAGGGACTATAAGGACCAGAACACCTTCTTTTATCCTAATAAATATGTGACTTGCTTCTACATAATTGTACTGTATTCACAGTTTCACAAATCAAACTACATAGCCAATTTCTATTTGATAAATTGAATAAATCCATGAGTTTACCAAGTGTTTTAAATTCCTGATTTTTACTTCTAACACTTATTTCTCCCTCTCTCTCTTTTTTTCTTTTGAGCTATAGCTGGCAGTGCTCAGAACGTAATCCTGGGCTCTGGGATCACTACTGGGGGTAATCAACTTCAACCAATGTCTGTTAAACTGCCATCCTGCAGAAGGTTCTGGAAACAAGAAAAGAAGAGTGTACCCACCATGTACTGGGGGTACATGGTGCCAGGATCAAATTGGGTTGACTGTGTACAAGGCAAGAACCCTACCCACTATTCTATCTCACCACCCCTGACTTCTATAGCTTTTCTCTCAAAATACCTACGTCTTACACTTACCATTCTTATCTCAAGGCATATTAAAACATATATGCAATCATATATGCAAACCCAAGTATACTAACATGTAGACACACGATACAATAATACTTGATACAGGATTGAAATTCCTTACGTCAACATAATTAGTGTCATAAGCTGACATACAACTAAATTAATTTCAGAAACTTTGATGAAATAGCTAGATGCAGTTCCCAACAGAGGCCAAGAAAAACAAACCAACAAACAAAAAACAGATATACACAAACATCATAATCAAATGATGCACTCAGCATTCAGAATTACAAGTGTCAAACAGACATCAATAACGCCACAGTATTTTTCTGGTGATAACTTGAAAATAGTTTTTCCTTTTCAGTGGATAACAGTTGCTTTAAAATCTAAAAAGATGTTGCCTCCTTTTCTCATTAGAGTCAATCTTCCACCCTTTCATTTGCTAATAATCTCCTCCTGAAGGGAGCCATCTTGATTTGGAACTGTTCTCTTTGTTGCAAGAGACAAAACACTGGATCAAGGACCCCCTGTGCACTAACCATCTCACTTGATCTATTTGGTCTAAATTCTACTTCTCACTTGGCTTAGAATCAAGCACGCCAGAACTATAACTTCCTCTCCCATGCAGAGTTTCACAGACCTATGTGTTAATTACCCTTTTTTTGCACAGTTAAGACAATACGTTAATGAATTTCCCAGAACTATATTAATCTCAGTTGTTTCTTTTTTCATCATCCAATTATTTGCATGAAATACAAACCTCCTGGAGGAAAGTATTTGGGATGGCGCCTCACTCTTCTTTCCTTGTTTCCAGAACCTTCTGCAGGATGGCAGTTTAAAAGACATTGGTTGAAAAAATGACCAAAGAGTTCTACATTTGGGGATTTCCAATTCTGTTTTCCTGTTCAAACTAAAATATCCTTTTCAGATATTTTAAGCTATTTTCTTATGTTTTAATATTTTTGCTATTAGCAAAACTTTGGATTAATAGTGAAATATTGTTTGAGAATTTACAGAATGTGCCTTTGAAGGGCTTCACAAAACTTTCTCAAGTTGACATTAAAAAAAAAAGAAATATTCTCTGCACATTAGGCTAATGCATGTCTCAGAGCTTCAAAAAAATAACACTGTTTTTGTCATCACTATTGATTTCTTCAGTGTAACTATTGTTTCCTTTCATCTTTATGTGACAATTTTCTTTTCTTTCTTTTCTACTGTTTGATTGGACCTTCTTCAATTTTTCTGCTTTTTGAAAGGACACACATATTCAAAATGACATCCTCTGTTCGGTTAGGGTCAGCTTAATATTGACTGTAGTGGTTTTTCTTTTTTTTTTTTTCAGATAGTTTTAGTATGCTCACCATTTTCAAGTCAAACTTGAAGTATCTAAGTTGGTTTTGTATTATCAAATTCTGTTCTCTTTTTTCAACCCCTTCCTCTTTTGTCTTTTACAATTTGTCTTTTTTCTTTTTTCCCTTTATTTTCAAGATTTTTGTGCTGTTTTTCCCTACCTTTGATCCCGTCCTGCTTCAATCTCCTGAAATTATATTAAAAAATAAAGCCAACTGATTTATAAGTAAAGTTAGTAAAGGCCCTCCTGTTGATCATCGATTTGCTTGAGAGGGCCCAGTAACGTCTCCATTGGAGACTTTGTTGTTACTGTGTTTGGCTTATCGAATACATCACAGGTGGCTTGCCAGGCCCTGCCGTGCAGGCGAGATACTCTCGGTAGCTTGTCGGGCTCTCCGAGAGGGGCAGAGGAATCGAACTCGGGTTGACCATGTTGGCTGCGTGCAAGGCAAACACCCTACCGCTGTGCTATCGCTCCAGCCTACTGATTTATAAAGGAAGTAATAATTTAAATATTTATTATCTGCTTATTGTGTGGATTATGTGGATATGGTCGATGGTGCTGAATCCTTTGTGGAACCCTGCTTGCTCGCATGGTTGTCCTTCATCTAGTGTTCTGCCAATCCTATTTAGGATGACTCGAGTGAACAACTTGTAGATGACAGACAATAGACAGATCGGGCAATAGTTGCCAATGTCATGGATGTCTCCCTTCTTGAACAGTAGTACGGTCCTGCTGGTTTTCCATTGGGACGGAACCTTGCATTCAGACAAGTAGCGAGTGAAGAGCCGAGCTACTGTATTGATGAGTACTGAGGGCAGGTTCTTGTCTGGGCCGGGTGCTGTTTGTTTCTTTACCGACGAAATGGCGTGTCGGATTTCGGAAGGGAGAACGTTGGGAACAACATATCCATCCTGTGGAATTTGGTATGTCAGCAAGTGGACATGGCTATCGAAGACATTTGAGTAGAAGTCATGGATAATCTTCTCCATTGCCGTTCTGGAGGATGTGATGGATCCATCAGGACGTCGGAGGGCAGTCATCTTGGTCTTATAGTTGGTGAAGGACAGGCGGGCGTTACAAATACTTTTCCCGGCTTCTGCCGCATCTACCAGTACTTCTGCTCTTCTCTCTTTGAGGTCTTCCTTGATCGCATCTCTGCACTGCTTTGCGAGCTTGGACATTAGCTTGTGGTTGCCTGAGGCATGCGCCAAACCACGCTGGCGAATTAGCTCAAGAGTTTTCGAAGATAGGCGATTTTTTGTGGCTATCTCTCTCTTGGCATTCCTCGCACATTCATGGAGGTGCTGAACCAGTCGATCATATTCCTCGTCAATGTTGTCAACAATGGCATCTTCCCATGTTGCCGCAATAGTACCAAAGAGTTCCCAGTTGGTGGTCATTCTGGGAGTTCTCTTTTTGAACTTTGCAGCCCTTTCTCCCCACTCTGTGAAGTAGAATTTTGCACGAAGGAGATGGTGGTCCGATCCCGTTTGAAATTTTGGGACAACAGCAACATCAGTCAGGCAAAACCGTCAATTGAATATGATGTGGTCTATTTCGTTGTGGAATCGTCCACCGGGAGACTCCCATGTCCATCGTTTAGATTCTGCCTTCTGGATCTGTGAGTTACCATGAATGGTCTTGGTCGACATGATGAACTCAGATAGTCTCTCACCCTGTTCGTTCCATTCTAGGCCATGGGTCCCGATGTGAAGTTCTTCAACTGATCTTCTCGGTCCTATCTTGGCAATAAAATCACCCACAATGATCTTGTAGAAGGTGTGGTCTTCTTTATAGAACTTCTCTAGCTCCATGTAGAACTTCTCGATTTCTCTTTCATCATAATGAGATGTTGGTGCGTAGACAACAAAGATAGAAACTGCAGGCAGTGAGCCACATCTATTCAAATGTAAACGTCTGATTCGGGTTGTTAGGCATTCTAATGAATCAATGCTCTTGGCCAAGTTTGTGTTGACAAGGACACCGACGTCTCCAACACCTCTTTTATCGCATGTTCCGAGGAACAATTCTTCTCCAGTGTCGAAAACAGCATGGTGAGATTCGTGCCTTCTTGTCTTGGTCAGACCAATGATGTCGTACTTGATCATTCGCGCTTGTGCCATCAGGTCCTCGATAGATGCATCTGATGCTAGCATACGTGCATTGAAAGTACAGACGATCATTTTTGTCTTCCATCATTGTGGCAGCCTAGGTCGGCCTTGAGATTTTGTCGGCCTCTCCTTTCTCATCCTCCTCAGTGTTGCCATGTCGGTGAAGCCTTCAAGAGTCAGGTGAATGAGACCAGTTGTAGTTACTGGTTTTGGCATATCGAATACACAGAGGATAGCTTGCCAGGCTCTTCCGTGCGGGCGGAATACTCTCGGTAGCTTGCCAGTCTTTCCGAGAGGGATAGAGGCTTTTGGGGCGACCTCTAATCACCCTTGTAGGTGTTACCATATTTGAACCCTATCAAATATGGTACGACAATTCCGGAATATTCCACACAATAACCAAGCTCATTGAGGTTTCTCGGGAGTTCAAGATGCCGCTCTGTTTAACGTTCATTGATTTAAAGAAGGCCTTTGATTCTGTTGAGATGGAAGTGGTCATTGAAACCCTACCCAATCAGGGCATTCAAGCCCAATACATCAGGATCCTCCTTGAGCTGTATTGCGAATTCACTACCAGGATCTCACCATTCTACAAAGAAGTGATCGTTGATGTCAAGAGAGGAGTGTGGCAGGGTGATACCATTTCACCAAAACTCTTCAGTGCCACCCTCGAGAACATCATGCGACGACTGGAATGGGAAGGAATGGGAGTGAAAATAGATGGTCGGCAACTAAACCACCTCTGCTTTGCTGATGACATTGTTTTAATAACACCAAACATCAGCCAAGCAGCACAAATGCTGGCCGACTTTGACCGTGAGTGTGGAAAGGTAGGGCTACAGCTGAATATTACGAAGACAATGTTTATGAGAAACAGCCTTGTTCCTGACGCCCATTCGCTCTGAATGGAACGACCATCTCCAAATGCAACAGCTATGTGTACCTAGGTCGAGAGGTCAACATGACAAATGACCTGGCACCGGAGCTGCGCAGGAGGAAGTGAGCGGCTTGGAACGCCTTCAAGAACCTCGAAGAAATAGCTAAGAGGACAAAGAACCCCTGGCTCCGGGCACATCTCTTTGATTCCACTGTTCTTCCTGCATTAACATATGCCTCAGAGACCTGGGCCCTATGCAAACAAGATGAGAACACTATTCGTGTCTCCCAAAGAGGAATTGAAAGAGCTATGCTTGGAATATCACGTTTCACTCAAATGAGAGAAAGAATCCGGAGTTCTGACATCCATCAATGATCAAGAATCAGGGACGCTGTCTCATTTGCCAAGGTGTCAAAAATCAGATGGGCTGGTCACATAATGAGATTTAAAGACGACTGCTGGATTAGAGCTGTTACCAACTGGATTCCACGGGATGTCAAAAGACCGCGTGGCCGCCCACCTTCCAGATGGTCAGACTTCTTCGTGAAGATCATGAACGATTAGTTTGAGGCCCTTCATGTTCCCGGAGCGAACAGATGCCATTGGGCTACACTAGCACGTGACAGGGACAAATGGAGACGTTACTGGCGCCCGCTCGAGCAAATCGATGACTAACAGGAAGTTAAGTAATTAAGTGATTATTATCTACAAGACCCTAGGGTAGATAACAAGGGGGAGGTCAATTCTAAAGTCTGAGGGGGTAGAAAAATAATCAAAGAAGGTCTAGGTATGAAAAATCTTAAAGATACTACTTTTGCTTCTGTTCTTAATCTTTTAAAGTTAAACCCTATTATAAATTCACAATATGTTATATAAAAGTATGGATTTGGCTGACAATTGCAAACTGAATGAATCTACCAATAATCTCAAAATCTTTCTCCAAATATCAAAATTACTGAACTAGCAATCAGACAACAACAAAAACCTAAGTAGCATAAAACTGGGTTATTTCAGCCCCCAGGATAGATTTTCAGGTGGTTTCCAAGATAAGAGGTTATGATTCATTTCTAATAAAGTTTAATTTTGAATTCTTATAATTTGCTCAAGAAAGTTATTTTCCACATTTTATTCCTGAATTTATACTGACTAGAATTAGAAAACTTTTCCCTGTTGATATTTTTGTTATCCTACATGTTCAGCTAGTCCACATATCATTATTTAATACATGTTATTATTTACTACAATAAATAAGTAGTCATGTTTTGTAAGTAAATATTAAGATAGAATCAAATGACTAACAAGTGTCTCCATGAGTGTATGACATAATGACCTTTGTTTAAACAATGAGAAGTTCTCTTTGTTTCTAATTGACTTATAGAACTCTATTGAACTCTCTTGAACTCTTATAGAATTCTGTCTATGAGTTCTATTTAGTAAACCACTACTATGTATGGTGGTTTCCCCAAGGTCGCCTGATTAACCTTTTTTTTTTATTTTTGTGTAATTACTGGTGAATGCACAAGTGATCTCAGTGGCCTCTTGTCTCTTTCCTTTTAAACAGTTTCATTCACTGACTCTAGGTTTTCTTGCACTAAAAATCTTTTCTCGTCTCTCAAGGTCTGTGTCTGGCTTTCTTTCCATTTGATTTAATCTTTTTTAAAAAATTACATTAATTTTCCCTTTGGCATTTTCCTCCCTTTTTCATTCTTTTCTATTTTTTTCTTTCTTTTACATATTGTGATTTACATCATTGTTTAAAATGTGTTTTCAGATATACAATGTTCTTATCTCCAATCCCCCCAGATCATATCCCCATTTTTCTACCCTTTATCCCAAACTTCCGCTCACCCCCAAATGACTGCTTGAAACTTAGTGTCTTAAATTTCTTTAGTTTGGGTCCCTTATTTACACTAATGTTATATCTAGTAATCTAGAGATATGTGGATACTTTTCCTCTACTGCACAGTGCCTGGTTTGGGCCCCTGTGTTATTTTCAGACTTCCTCTTCTATATCCCTCACTCCATTTATTTCATTCCTCTACAGTGTTTTCTGTAATATAGAGCCACTTCTACCTGTCATTCTCAAGCAATTTTCTGTATAGCACAGATCAGTGAGAATATCACTATTCCACCTTGTCCTTCTGACTTAACATAAGATCCTCTAGCTGTACACATATTTTCCTCCTATTCTCTCTCCAGTTTCTTCATTTTTGAAAGAATCCATTCATAGTTTTTCTTCTGACTCTCAGATATTGTTAGTGTACATTCTCACTCCTTCACTCCTCTCATTCTCTGATGCTCGCATTGTCTTATTTCCTTAAATATCTCCTTCTCATTGCTCTCCCCAACACACTTCTTCCATTTTCACATTGCTTTGCCATCAAATGATGTACACTGAATGTGTGTTTCATCACAAACTTCAAGATTCATTCCAATTTTGTAGACTACTATTATCACCACTATTCCTAGCCTGACTTCATCAGGTTGGCTCTGATTGTTTCATGTCATGTCCCTTCATTACTGCCATTTTACCTGTGGCCCTTAAGGAATGCCATGGGGATACACAGGGCAGCATATGCTCTGGATCCATAGAGATAGAAAATTATTTACTAGAAGAAATAGTGTTACAGGAAGCAGATAGAAACCAAAAGCAAAAAAAAATGATACTTGGGGGAACAGAAACAATGTATAGGATACTTGATAATCTTTCCCCAAATGCTCAAATGATATGAGTTGTCTTGTGACAAGACCAGTTAGAATGTAACTATGTGGGCTAGAGCAATAGCACAGGGGGTAGGACATTTGCCTTACATGTGGCCAAACCGGATTCCCAACATCCATTAAGGTCCTCATAGCACTGTCAGGAGTAACTCCTAAATGCATGAGCCAGGACTGTGCATAGCTGGATGTGACCCCCCCCCCAAAAAAAAAAAACACAAAACACAAAACAAAACAAATAAAAAAAGAATGCAACTATGAAAAAGGATCAGCTTATTCAAAAGTTAGAGGTCACATGGAGATATCTTGTTTACTAAAATCAAAACCATTATTCATTTCTTTTTTTAATTTTGTAACTTTTATGTAAACATGTTTTTTTTTATTTTTATTAGTGAGACATCATGAGGTACAGTTGTAGACTTACAAATTTTTGTGCTTGGGTTTCAATTATACAATGATGAAATATCCATCCCTCCACCAGGGTCCATTTCCCACCACCACGGATCCCAGTATCCCTCCCACACTCCATCCCCCCCAATTCACCCTGCCTCTGTGGCAGGGCATTCCCTTTTAGGTAAATTAATAGCAAGTGGCATATATCGGAGCTCTGCACTCCTTTATAACATGGACGCCTGCAGTAGTGATTCCCAACAGCTGGCAAACATTGATTCAGGCACTGCCAGTTAACTGAATGTCACTAAGCCCTGAGTGGACTCTCACCTCTGAGCCAGCATGACCCTCCCCACCTCCAACACCATCGCAACCTCCAGCAACTGACCAACAGTCTCCATGTACTCGCTATAATGCCTACTCCTAGCGCCTACTGCAGAACTGTGCCATTTTGCATCGCGTCCTAGAAACCTGAAAAGAAAATGTCCTTTTCATCCAATTTACAAGCCAGTGCACGCAAACAGTGCATATTCTATCAGGGTTATGCACAATTTACCTGACAGCCCAGGGGTAATGTTAATAAAAATACAACCTGCGTCGTGCGTTTTCTCAGGCATCATCCATCTTACTCAGTTCTGGGGGGAGCCCTCTGACAGGGTGTGAGCTTGGCTTTGGGGGAATGCTGGAGCCGAGCAGGTGTGACTACCAGATTGGGAAGGGCTTGAGCTCCCTCCTTCCTTCCCTCTGCAGCCAACTTGGTGAACGGAGACCTGTTCATGGCATTTAGAGTTGGAGAATGTCGGAAAACGGTGGATTTTCTCCTGACACTCTGCTTTACATGTGGGTCACTATCACCAGCTGGTGCCAATAACTTCCATTTAGGGAAGGTCACAAGGATATGGAGAAATAAAAAAAAAATGGATAGCTGGAATTTCAGCAAGTACACATTTTGGGGTAAAAAAGTAGCTGAATCAAAAATGAAAATAAAGAATTATAAAGGTGAAAGTGTGTTAACAGCATAAGTAAACACATTTCAAATAAAAGCTGCGTGCAACTTTAAAAAATGTAGGTCTCACCAAACTCACTATTAATCAAATGAGAAAATTGGTCTTTTAGAGAAGTCTATTTCATAGATTTCTATTTTCATACATTTTGACTCTTTTAGACATTGCCTTTAAGGTATCTATTTTCATACATTTTGACTATTATATATAGTCTAATTAAATATTTTTATATACTGCACAACTCTCATAGGCCAACATGTGCTGTGCTTAGACACAAGACTAATATCTACTCCTCAACTTGGCCTTCAAGATTTTCAGAGTTTGGTCTCAGTCTTATTGAGTGCCATGTAAAAACAGTCCAGCTAAAACCCATGTGTGGCTAATTCTAAAATCTTTTTTGCCATGTGTTATTTCTCTGTTAATGTATTCTTTTGAATAGGAGCGCAATTTTCCTATCTAGGAATATTCAAACGTATACATTCATCAACACTCAGCTCGAAAGTAACTTCTCAGAACGTCTCCACCAAACAGGACGAAAAACCAGTCTCCTCTACACTCAGTGAGCATGTGCACCTTCCTGCAGGCACTTGCCAAGCAGGGGGATTTCTTACTAAGTGAGTCTGGTTTCCAATCTTCTCATTAAATCCAGGAGCACTGTGGAGAGCAGGGACGGAGTCATTACACACTGTCTTAGGCACTAGTGCCTGGCATAACATCATGCTCAGAAGAGTCCTCCTTAAATAAACATAGAACAGAGTTTAGTACTTGCCACAATAAAGAACAATCACTTTCATATGCACTGTCCACCAGTTGTTCATTGATTTGCTCGAGCGGGCCCAGTAATGTCTCCATTGTGAGACTTGTTATTACTGTTTTTGGTATATTGAATACATCACGGGTAGCTTGCCAGGCTTTACCATGTGGGCAAGATATTCTTGGTAGCTTGCTGGGCTCTCTGAGAGGGGCGGAGGAATTGAACCCGGGTCCACAATGAGCAAGGAAATGCCCTACCCGCTGTACTATCACTCCAGCATATGTTTATATGCAATTTAATAAAAATTATGCCCAAGGTTTTGCTCCATTGTACTGCATCTCAGACCTCGGCATATCTCATTGCTTTACTTGTTCCAAGAGGCCTGGAATAGGATTATATCAAGCACCGTTATAGGACATTATAGGAGAGAGTGTTTAAACTAATTAAACAATGACAGTTAAAGTTAAACAAAGACAGTTAAACAAAGGCCAATTCAACAAAAACAACTTATTTAGGGCATTCACTTAAGTAAGCTGTGAAATAGGAACTTTCCATTGGAACCCATATGAAACTTTAGAAGAATAAAAGTTTTATTTTGTAGTATAGAACAAAGCATATCGTAGATTCAATTATGTAGCACCAACGTCAGTGTTCTCTAGCTTCTATACTTGAAGAGATATTGTATTTATAAAAAGTACAGTGTTTTGGTCAAAATTTCATAAAGCTACTTGGCCTCTCTTACCTCTAATCTAATTGTAACAGTATGAATCTGAAACATATTTTAAGCGAGACACAACATTTTATGTAGAAAATTTTTACTGCATTACTCTTCATATCTCTTCTCTGTCTTTTCTTTATTTGTACAACTATGAAAGTACATATCCAGAATCAAATAAAGAATAAAAAATATATGAAATAACTATTGATTGACTACATTATATAATCATGGTGTTTTCAAATACATGCATGTCATATACATAGAGAAATATATACATAAATGTCTACATATTGAAATTTATATTAAAATATAAATATTTAAATAAATATTTGCTTTATGTCTGTGCTATCATTTCAGTTTTTATATACTTCCAATCGAGGTAAAAGAAATAACTTTTTTATAATTAGGCAATGGTCAGTCAGTCTATATTTAACAAAGAACTGTTAAATGCCATTCCTTCAGAGGTTGAGAATTTTTTTATAGTAAGCAGCCTTCATTT
Source organism: Sorex fumeus (assembly GCF_029834395.1). Classification (NCBI taxonomy): domain Eukaryota; kingdom Metazoa; phylum Chordata; class Mammalia; order Eulipotyphla; family Soricidae; genus Sorex; species Sorex fumeus. The sequence continues at coordinate 1,447,813 of NW_026606149.1, read as the reverse complement.
TAAGATACAAAAATGAGATTTTAATGGGAAATTGTATGAGTATTAAAGGAATCAAGCAATGCTTAACAAAATGTTGAAAAATCTCCATTGTCTAAAAGCAATTCCTAAATTTGAACAAAGTTATATGATTAACCAAATCTGAAGTAATCCTACAAAAGTTTTGCAAGAAAAATCAAGAACAAAAACAAATTCAGTGAAATAGAGATTGTGATAGTGGCACATGAACCAAGAAAATGTTAGAAAAGATCTGTTTTTCAATCAATTAAACTTGTTAAAATTTCTGTGAGAAATAAAACACGAAAATAAGAGGACTCAAGAGTAGTTTATAGTCTAAAATGGAAAATGAACATCTGAAATTGAATAGAATAAAATATCAAGGAAACTGAAGACAGAAGATTAAAATCTATAGAATGAAAACTGTGGGAATAAAACCTATAGGATTGAATAATAGTTGTCTAACTGTAAAATGATATCCTCCCAAAGAAGTTACAGTAGTGAAATTAAATGAACAAAGAAGTGCTACCCAAATCTTTAGTCAAAAGGATGCAAGCAGTAAAATATGGAGCTACATTTATTTATTATGAAGAAACAATATCTGGCTTTTTATTCTATTCATGAAGATGAGTCCATATATAGAGAGAGACATATATATGAAATACATATCTATCTATCTATCTATCTACATATATATTCATGGACTCACACACATGCATATGTAAAATTGTAGTTTATGGCAAAAATTAAAATTCATTTTATAAAGTAAAGAAGGAAAAGTGATGCTAATTTCTCCTTTTTTCTCTGCTGATAATCTTTGTCATTTGAAGTGAATCTAAACACAATGTTTAAAAATCTATTTTGAATTGGAAACAGAGCATGAATTTAGGAAAAAATTAAAAATATTTTTTCTATCAATGTGATTAAAAAATATATCAATGCAAGTTGGAATTTAATATAAGATTGATTGCAGAAAACCTACATGCATTTCAAAGGAAATGTAGACATGTATGTGCACACGGGTATATTTAGTAAATAAAAAATACCTTTATGGTCTATAAAGGGAACAAAATCTGAGGCAAAAATTATTTAATTTCAATAAGGCAGAAGGAAAATTTTGTGGACTATTTCATGATTCCTTTTATCTATTTAATAAATATGTCTACAATTCTGATATTTCCTTGGCTCTATGTTGGACATATAACAATGATGAATAGCATAAATAATGACCCAAAATGAGCAAACCAATTATATTTACAAAGATTAACCAACAACTCTGATATTAAAAACTACCAGAGATATGAGTTAAGAATGGCTAATTTACCAAAAAAAAAAAAATAGCTGAGCAAGTAATCCAGAATCTTTAGAATAGTCAAGATTATAATTTCAGGGTTGTCATTATTTCTGTAAAGGCTGTTTTTATTATCTTATATCTCTAAATAATTATGACATTACATAACAGAATTTAAAAGACATAAATTTAAGAGCCTCCTGCCTCTGCGCCTGGCTGTCCTTGCCGGAGGGCCCCTTGGAGGGGGGCGGGTTGAGTTTCCCTCCCTGCCACAAGCAGAGCTCTGGCCGCCGAAGACCTTCAGAAACAGCCACAACCATGCTGAGACCATTCTCCACACGCATGAAGGTACAGGTAGAGGAACAAAGGCATGTGGGTCCCAGGGCTGAGATCTCCAAGCCTGCTCGGATTGGAGCTGAGCTTCCTCCACCCAGATCCTCCATCTTCCAGTAGACAGTGGTCACACCAACACCCACCAGCTAACCTCCCCCCCCCCTCAGGGCCAGGTAATCCCTTCAAGGGCCAAGACCCAGAGACTATAAAACCCAGCTCCTGGAAGTGACATCTTATCTCATTCTTGCTTTGGACAACCTGGCAGGCTACTGAATGTAACATACCCACAGGGCAGAGTCTGGCAAACTCCCCGTGGTGTACCAATATGCCAAATACCAGTAACAATGATGGGTCTCATTCTCCTAACCCTGAAAGAGCCTTGAATATGGCACTTTAAAATCTCAGGGCTAGGACGAAGGAGATGTTACTGGGGCCTGCTCGAGGCAATCGACGAACAACAGGATGATCATGATCGTGAAAAATAATAGTTCATTAAAGATGAAGAATGAAAAGTTAGCAAAAAGGGAGAAATTCAGAAGGATTCTACTGTTTCACATGGTGCTTATTCTTGCCTCAGAAATCCACAAGCAAATGGAATTCAGTCCTGGAAAATTTACTCCCAGACTTTTGTTTCTTTACCTTGTACTAAAAGACAGAGTTTATGGGTAACTTCCATAGGAAGAAAAGGCAAATACATTCCAAACGGTCTTTTCCTAGATCCCCCCTTTTTGAGTGATGTAGGTTCACAAGCCATAATGTAAACTACAATGCAACAAAGATATATCTAGGTATAGTAACAATATTTGTATGGTAGGAGTGTGTAGAAGAATTTTGACAACTCTCTCTCTCTCTCTCTCTCTCTCTCTCTCTCTCTCTCTTTCTCTTTTAGAGCACACTCAGTGGTGCTCAGGCCTTACTCCTGACTCAGTGGTCCAGAATCAGTCCTGGTAGTGCCTTGGGACCATATGAGGTTCTGGGCTCTACTCAGCATCTGCCAGATGCATCTTAGCACACACAGCATCTCTGGTGGTAATTAGAACGTCAAAGATTCATGTCTCTACTGATCTCAATTCATTCTACAAACACCAGTCATTTTCCTTCTACCCCATATTATTTTTACTATCGAACTTGTATTTCACTCTTCTATAATCACCATATTGCAAACTTTTTTAAATCTGTGACCAAAAATCTAGCCTCTATGCTTTACCACATAGGAGAATCACGATCATGATCACGACCATCCTGTTTTTTGTCAATTGCCTCGAGCAGGCCCCAGTAACGTCTCCTTCAACCTAGCCCTGAGATTTTTTTTAAAAAGTGTCATATTCAAGGCTCTTTCAGGGTTAGGAGAATGAGACCCATCATTGTTACCGGTATTTGGCATATTGGGTACGCCACAGGGAGTTTGCCAGACTCTGCCGTGTGGGCAGGTTACATTCAGTAGCCTGCCAGTTTGTCCAAAGTAAGAATGAGATAATATGATGTCGCACAGCCGCGAATGTGGCCGCACACTTCCGGGAGCTAAGTTTTATAGTCTCTAAGTTTTGGCCGTTCATGGGATTACATAGAAGAATAGATGTTAAAAAACTTCCACCAATCTTTATTATTATTTTAACAAACTTCAAAAATGGCTCTAATTCTATTATACTTCTGAAACTATATTTGTTTTGTTTCCTTTTGTTTGTTTTACTCAGTGTAATTCTAGGTGTAATTAGACATCTTCTCCTGGCAGTGTCATCAGAGATTTTTTTTAATACTCATACATTCTTTAATCATCATATAAATGCCTAATTGTACCAGTAAAAAGAAAACATAAATATTCTTCTTCTTATCCAAGAAGTGCCTCCAAGCTTCTATCAGAGGAGAACAAAGTGTAATGTGGACAAAATTATTTTTAAACCCCAGTCCCTATTCTACAGAGAATATAATTTTTTTAAAAAAATATGTGACTTCCCAAACATCTGTTCTGTAACCAGCGAATGCTGGCCAGCGCTCTTATGAGTTCTTTGGCTGCCAAGAGTGTCTTATGTGTGGGAGTTTCGGATGGCTCTCAAACTGGAATGGATCAAAAAGGAGGGCAGAGACAGCAGGTTCAGGAAAGAAGCGACATGGCGAGGAAAGTGTGCCAAGTTCTCTCAGAAATCACCTACATATGCCCATTGGCTTTGGTGCTACAGTCTGGTTCACTCCATCTCAGGGAGCAAATTAAAATGCAAGAGATGGTTCGAGATGCTACTTCATTTCCATGGAAAATGAAATTAGGTACAGATGGCGAAGTTCTGCTCGTCTTCTAGTACCTGGAGTTACAAAGGTGGAAGTTTGTCACCAAATCACCTTTCTTGGCTGAATTAATACAAGTCACAGCAGGCAAGATTTTTGTGTCTCAAGCAATTCCTCCCTGCACCCGCTAATCTCTCAAATGATTTCTAGAGTTAAAAAAAATGTCATTCTTACGAGAAGAAAATATAAACTGTGCTGACTCAGGACTGGGAGATAAAACCAAAATGGGAGCTATTCATTCAGCATATCATTTGAGATTTTGTTTAAGAAAACGTAAAGGGAGGGGAAGAAAACAACACATTTACTGAATCTATAAAAGTTAAGTAAATGTTTTCATTACACAAATAGATGATTATCAGTGAACTACATGCTGAGAACTGAAAAATTGAAACTGTGCTGTTACGTCTTCAACACTTGTCTATAGAAGTGCCACTGTGAATGCCTGACATATTTTCTCTGACTTTGATCCATAATTTTAGTTATTATAAAATTATGCAAGTATATGGAAGATAAAAAATATCCGACACTGATGAAATAATTTGTTAAATATTAATAATTGTCACAATGGATAGATGTCTGATGTATGCTTATCTAAAATTCTGTGCCTAAGTCTAATTAATGTATTACTGTATACAATAATTATAAATACTATACTTTGCATATTTCTCAATGAAATATCCAACTATGCTGTTGCATGCACATAAGAGGAATGGTTTGTACAAAGTTGCTCAGAGCTCATGTTGGTGAGTCTGGTGAGGTCTGTATGTGTATGTACAGTGTGGACAGTAAAGTAAAGTAACCACAGAACTATCTAGATTCACCTGAGACTAGATTTATCTGGACAGTTTTGGGGCAGGTTACTGTCACCCAGGTTGGAGGGTTTCTACTCTTTTCAGGAAACCGAGATCCATGTTCTCATTTTAGGCTGCAGAAATGGTTTTTAAGAGAAACCAGATTAAGGAGCAAAGGGTGTTTTTTATCTTGACAGAAAATAAGTTATGCAGAAGAAAGAATATGAGCTTCTACAGAGAGAAGAGAAAAACACATCCCACATCCACAGTGTGGATGCAGGCAACTCTGCGATGAAGTGTCCCAAGTGGCTTTGGGAAGGGGATTCTATGAGAATCCAAGATGCCTTAGTTTAGGAATTCCATGCAGATAAGTGTTCTTGCTAGAACAATTCCAGGAAAAAGACTTTTTGTTTATTTGTGATGTTTAGCGCTTACTCCTGGCTCTACACTCAGGGATGACTCATTGCGGGGTTCAGGGTACCATAGGGGGTACTGGGATTCAAATTCTGGTAAGTAGTAAGAGAAGCAAGCACTGTGTCTGCAGTACTATCTCTTCAGGCCCCCAGACTTTGAATTTGGTGGTCTCTTCTTTCTCTGAGTCTTACCCAGGGCTTGTTTCTACTGAACTGTCTCCCGAGGGGACAGAGCGTTCAGCTCTTGACCTGGCATTTTGCATGAGGTTGGCAGCAGGCTAAGTTCTTTTCAGATCCTACCTGTTGCTCCAAACATTTCTTGTGTGTGTGGCTTCCTGAAATTCACTGCCGAGGGCTACCATGCCTGACTACCTATGAGAATCTCATTAAAAATGTTTTCACATGTGGTTTACTAGTCTGTCTTTTCACACTTTATTTTTATTGGCATCTTTATCATATTTCAGCACCAATATACACAACCTATTTTTCTTACATTTTTTGCCTCTCTATTCTTATACAATTACCACACAGTTTAAGTCACTGGCTACATTACATTTTGTTATCTATATGAAAATCATCTGTTCTATTTTTCTTTTATGATAGTTTCCTTGTATTGACCACTTAATCTCCTTTAAGAACAAACTTTCAGGTAGCTAGTAGAGATTAGTTTTAGTTTTATATAAGCAGTTTTCTAATTTTTTGTATATGTTTTCTAATGATTATAAGACAGTGGCTTTTTATATTTAAAAACATGTTGATCACTCATAAAATTTAGACTTCTGAGAAGTTCAATTGCTGAGAGATTATAATATCAAAACTGTAAGACAGTTTTATTTCATCCATTCTTTATTATTTTGTCTTTTATCTTATTGGACTGACTTTAACTTATATTACAAGGCAGATAGCTGTGAGTAGAATATCTTATGATTTCATCATTTTTAAATATATACAATTTGGTAAACTTTATCTGGAAAAGTTTTGGTTGTTAAATCCACACTTGAATTATGAGTTCAAAAGTGGGTGCATGATGTGTTTGCTGCTGTAAACCTACTCCCCAGGTCACTTCAAATGAGAGACAATGAGAGGGGAGTCATGGATAGATAGTAAACATGCACTGTTTAATGCAGAACCCCTAGCATACTTACTAAACATCTGAGGATAGTCAAGGCATAGCACTACACATAGGTGTGATTGATCGTTAACAGAGGTAAAGTGTTTTGATTGAGTAAATACTTCTGTGGGTGGGTGGGGGGGGTTAATTCAAGGAGATGCTCTGTCTCCTAGGGGCTATGCATAGAGATTTGCCAGGGACTACAAGCATTATATTGCTTCTATATTTCCCTTTAGTTTTAAATATTAAACAATAAAATTTACTTCTAATTAATATTTGCAGTTATTTGAATAAACACAATAAAAGATACCAATTCCAAAACTTAGTTCTCTGGGATCCAGGGCCAAACAAGACAAAGTCTTAAGGTGGGTTCACCTTATCTTTCCTCAAGAGGTCCCTCTCTCTTAAATCATAACAGCTTGCATCAAAACTGTGCTTTTATGCTTTGTACACTGTCCCATTTTTATACCGGGGTAGCTTTGCTATTCCATCCAATTCCCATGGTGAGGACCCTCCTTTTGGGGGTGTTAGGAACTATGGCAACCAGAGCCTGGGTAATTATAATGGATGCACAGGATATATATATATATATATATACATATATATATTTTAGTCAATTGAATCTCAAATATTAGGAGCACAGTATTAACGGTCTTTCTATGTCTAAGCAAATAACATCATTCTATAATAAAATATGAAATGGCTATAGGGGAAATAGAAAAGCAAGTAACTCACTACAAATATAAAGTCCAGAGATATCAGAAGGTTTTGCCTTTATAAGTAACCAAGCCTGACTTAGGGAATCTAGTAAATACTCAAAGGAAAGGTCAAGGATTAGTGCTCTCATAAGAGCACTCTAAGTTTCTCTGGGGGCAATTCACTGAGGCAGCCTAAAACACTTAGAGTTAATACCTAACAGGAGGAAAATGAGATGATGTGTACTGAATGCTTTCATGCACTCATGACAATTCTGTCCCCTCACCCTTATTTTTGAATGGTGAATTATAAGTCATATAGTAAGAACAGAACCTTAAGGGTTAGCCATGATCTCGACTTTTTGGTATAATACTATCTCCTCAATTTTTTGTAGGGTCTGTGGCTTATTTCTCATCTTTAGGATGTAGCATGGACATTCAGTGATTATGTCACATTTATAAGATCACTCTTTTTGAGTCATGAACTAGCATTTCTTGTGAAGAAGGAATTCTCTTGCATAAAGCAATCATGTTGGAGAAGCTGACATTGTAAGGTGATATGAATACTACCAAGGAACTAGGATGATCTAATTTGGCTAAGAGCAAAAGAAAAGTCTGTCAATAATAAATCTATAAGGCAATATACTCTGTCAACAACCTAAGAAACTTTGAAGCTGATTTTTCTCCAGTTGAACCTTCAGATAAAGTGATGACTCCACACAAACTTTCAGAGAAGTTTTATGGTTCAAGCAGACCCAGCTTAATTGTGCCCTGAGTACGTAGTGACAGGTGAAATAATAGTGATAAAAATCTTCATGTGACCAAAAATTTGTTACTATGCAGAAATAATTGAATAAAATATATTAAAGAGTTCTTCCACTCTTTATTCTAGGTCCAAAAATATGCTTGTCATAATATTTTGGTTGGGTATCTACAACTTTTCTTTCAATTTATTTGAAGGTTTCACTGAGGTTGAGTAAAAACTTAATTTATTCACTCCTACTTTGCTTATGAAGTCTTTAGATGTTTTTTTAATGGAAATATATTGAAAAATAAATTGGGCATTTTTTATTCTGGAGAAGGCAATGTTCTCTATTGAACATGCATCCATCTCTTTCTTTCTCTTCCTTCATGTTTCTCTAAACTTCTTTTAACAAAAATTACTCTGTGGGGGGTGGGAGTAGATAGGTAGTACAGAGGGAAAGGCAACTAACTTGCAAAATGCTGTCCCAGATTCAATCTCTGATATCCATCTTGTCCCAAGCCTACTAGGAATGATCCTTGAACACAATACCAGACAAAGTTTGGATAGCACTAATTTTGGCCCCAGAAAACAAAATAAATAAAAAACATGGTTAATATATAATAAAAAAGTTTAGAGAAACAAATTTCCATTCTTTCTTATTTCTAAGATATTATGTCTGATTTGCTTAAAATAGCTTAGAGGGGGTTGAATATTAAGAATAAAGTAGCACTGTAGCACTGTCCTTCCATTGTTCATCGATTTGCTCGAGCGGGACCACTAACATTGTGAGACTTATTGTTACTGTGTTTGGCATATCGAATACATCACGAGTAGCTTGCCATGCTTTGCCGCGCAGGCAAGATACTCTCGGTAGCTCGCCGTGTTCTCCGAGAGGGGCGGAAGAATCGAAATCCAGTTGACCTGGTCAGCCGCGTGCAAGGCAAACACCCTACCCGCTGTGCTATCGCTCCAGACCCATAAAGTAAAGGCTAAAATTTGGTAAAGACAATATTATATTAGTATATGTTCTTTGATTTTTCTAGAATAATTTTAGAAGAAATGTAAATTGCACTGTCACTAACATTATGGAAGGAATAAACTAAGTGTCTTCAAATCTAGAATATTCAGCTAAAATCACTCCAAATACCTCTGATATTGTCTTATCTCCTTGGGATTTTCCTATCTCCAAATCTTGTAGTTCTAAATGTGCACTATAAATATTGATATTTACTATTTTTCTCATATAAGTGTAGTAAAATTAAGTATATCAGTACTGACACTCATAAAATACATTAAATTGTGGGATGAAATGTGACTGTGTTCTTTAGCAAAAGATTAGATTGTTTTCTTCCAGAAGATTTATTGTAAATTGGGCTCAAAAATAGGAAGTAAGCAATCATATACCCTCCTGCTTTAACTATGTAAATTACTGGTGACAGACTGCTCACATTTGCAACTGAATCATTTGTACCAAGGACAAGTGTTTTTTGTGTGTCTCTAGAATCTTCTTGAATAGAGCATAGAAGTAAATAGACAATGACATTGACTAGTATTTTTAAAATATTCTCTAGTAAATTAAAATACTGTTAGGATATCGTTGCCTAAATACTTTTGTATAATGTAGAGTGTGCTATTTAGAGTTTAGGTACACACATATATGGCATCACTTAATCACTTAACTTCCCGTTAGTCGTCGATTTGCTCGAGCGGGCACCAGTAACGTCTCCATTTGTCCCTGTCGCGTGCTAGTGTAGCCCAATGGCGTCTGTTCGCTCTGGGAACATGAAGAGCCTCAAACCAATCATGATCTTGATGAAGAAGTCTGACCATCTGGTAGGTGGGCGGCCACGCGGTCTTTTGACATCCCGTAGAATCCAGTCGGTAAGAGCTCTAGTCCAGCGGTCGTTTTTAAATCTCATTACGTGACCAGCCCATCTGATTTTCGACACCTTGGCAAACGAGACAGCTTCCCTGATTCTTGATCATCGATGGATGTCGGAACTCCGGATTCTTTCTCTCATTTGAGTGAAACGTGATATTCCAAGCATAGCTCTTTCTATTCTTCTTTGGGAGACCTGAATAGCGTTCTCATCCTGTTTGAGGAGGGCCCAGGTCTCTGAGGCATATGTTAATGCAGGAAGAGCAGTGAAATCAAAGAGATGTGCCCGGAGCCGGAGGTTCTTCGTCCTCTTAGCTAAGAGGACATATATGGTATGAACACATTAATTCTAAGAAATTCTAAGCAGAAAGTGTTGGTTTTGAGAATGAGTTCATTTTCAGAGCTTCCTGGAATTTAGCATGTATCACAGTAGAGCCATTATATAGATGGAATATCTTCTAAGAAAAGGTTTTTCACTAAGTAACCTTATTTAATTGTTAAATGATTTGTAGAGCCTGCAGTGAGAGAAGAGCTGAGAAAGAACTCTGGAAGGAAAAAGCCAATATTCAGGTGGTTTGTCATTGTTCAGATATTGTCCAGTGACTTGCTATTTATCGATTTATTGATAAATATTTAGCTGTGGATTCTACAAATTGTACCGTGCCAAAACCCTGATTAAGGACTTTTTATTTTAGTTCTATGTAGATTTATTTGGCAGTAGAATACTCTAATATAGTCACTATTTATGGAGCACTGAAATCCGAATATTTTGATTGCTCAAAATCATCCATCGTCAGGTAGTGACTCTTAAATACAGCTCTCCGAATTCATCCTGTCTTCACAAACCCTATGGGATAATTAAGCAATAGTGATAATATGAATAAAAAATGATTGTAATGGGTCTAGAAATTTGGAAGTAGGAAAACAGCCCAAACTAGAACACGCCAAATGACTTAGGAAACAAAAACTCTCCAAGGTTCAGCCTAGAATGCTTAAAATGTGATTTTCTTAGAGAAACCATGGTTGCTTCCTATTTCAGTGACTTACTATGACATTGTGAAATGAAATCCATTTCTAATGTGCTTGCATTTGCATATGCAGTGATTCTACTCTACCACCAGGGCCTGTTTTATTGAGCTTTTGCATGCAAAGCTAAAATTCTGAGTTCTCATTTACTTGAGGCTAAAAATTAATGACTTTGGTTCAATTGCAGTGTAGTGTAGTGAGGTCAGGAATTGAAATTTTTATTTAAGTTACTGATTTTTCCCCCTCCAAGTTTCAGAAAGCAATAAAGCGCCTTCATCTATTTTCTCTCTGTAGGTTAGCAATGACAATTCAATAGCAATCAAAATACTACAGAGCCTTATTGTAAAGTTGAGGCCTCAGTCCTCAAATTTCTCTGTGAACTTTATTCATCACCCCACAAACCTTCCCTTTTCTTTTCTTCACTGTTGTTCAAGTGCCTTACTTCTTCCCTAGAACTGTGATATATTTAGTAATCTCCATAGCAGGTGTACATGATAAAGAAAAAACATTGGTGGCATATTTGCAATGTAACTTATAAATATGTAGTTTTTACAGAAACCTGATCCTAACTAAATGCATGAATAATGAGAGCAAGCCATACACAGTGACTTTTATAATAGAGGTTTTGTTATATTATATGATGAAAAAAATCTGCTCTGAATAAATTCCATTTTATTTCTCTAACTGTTTTTATATGTCTGCTAATAATTCTGTAAGGAATGTTTCTATAGCCTTGGAGGTCATGAAGGTCATTGCAAGAATTTGTCAACATAATTGTCTAATTTCACATTCTGAAGAGAGAAGGAGCTAAATGGGCTGGTTCTCTGAAGGATAAGGACCTTTATACCTTCAATACTTGTCTGCTTTTCAAGACTTTTACCACAGCTAGCATCCTGAAGAAATCACTAGTAGCAGAAATGTTACTTAAAAGTCACTCTTCAGGGGTTGTAAAAAGATTGCATAGTGGGTAGAGCACTTACCTTACACATAGCTGACCAGGTTTGATCCTCAGGTCCGACATGGTTTCCCGAGTCCACCAGGTATAATCCCCAGAGCAGAGAGCCAGGAGTAAGCCCTGAAAACCACCAAGTGTGGTTCCCAAGTTAAGAAAAAAGTCACCTTTCATTATTTGTTTGACTAATCACTCTATCCCTTATCAATTTGATCAGGCACTCTTGTGCTTACACTGGGTCTTATTCACAAAGTTCATTGTGCTTTCAAGTTTTCACCTTCAAAGAGGAATCTTCTAATTGAGAACAGCATCTTGGGGAAGACACACAATAATGACTGAAGAGTAAAACTCTTAAGATCTTCCCCTTGGACCCAAACTAAAGTCACTCTCATACCTTGTTAGAGGAGTATCTTGGATGTCACCTTGAAGACAGCCCATCCAGGTAGGAGGCTGAGGAAACAAGTAAGTGGCAAGAGAAAGATTGGGTTTCTTCTCATGGTAGAGCTTGTGTCAGCAAAATAGGCTCATGTTACAGTGGATAGGATGGAGCCTTACAAGGCAGTCTCTGTAAAAAAATATTCTATCCTTTACAATTATTAATAAGGATAGGTAGCACTGTAGCACTGTCCTCCCTTGTTCATCAATTTGCTCGAGTGGGCCCAGTAACATCTCCATTGTGAGACTTGTTACTGTGTTTGGCATATTGAATACATCATGGGTAGCTTGCCAGGCTTTGCTGTGCAGGCAAGATACTCTCAGGTTCTCCGAGAGTGGTGGAGGAATCAAACCCGGCTAGGCCGGGTCGGCCATGTGCAAGGCAAACGTCCTACTGCTGTGCTATTGTTCCACCATAAAGGATAGGTAGATAGAAATTTAATTTCTATGGGCTTAAGCGCTATAGAACCCCAAGTGCAGTCCCTGACACCAGATGTCCCGATATCCCAAGCACTGCTGTTGTGGGCCCCAAAGGTCCTTGACACTACTGGGTCTGAATCCTCAGTGCATAACTCAGCACAAACACTGAGCTCTCTGAATGGTTGGCAGAAGTGAGGTCCCAGCTCCCAGAGAATTGCTGGAGAAGCCACAATAAGAGTAAGTAATTAATCATAGCTCTAATAAAAAAGTCACATACCTGAGATTTATTTATTTTAACCTTTATCTCCCATCTTAAGGACTTCAATTTGAGAGACTCGACTTTTGGTCAACTCAATAACGTTTGAGAATGTCAAAGTGGGTCTGTCAAAAGTCTCATTTGTAAATTCTTTTTGAAAGACTTCAGTAATAGGGCTGGAGTGATAGATAGTGCAGCAGTAAGGACATTTGCCTTGCATGCAACCAAGCTTGATTCCATCCCAGCATCACCCATATGATTCATGGAGGCCCACCATTAATGACCTTTGAGTGAAGAACCAAAAGTAAACCCTGAAAACCACAGGTGTTTCCCACCCCCAGCCCTGCCAAAAAATCAGTACCTAATAAATGATCTTTTGAATTATTGTACATCTTGTAGGAAACAAAGTCTCACTGAGGCTAAAATTTTACTGGAAATATTTGCCATGGAGATGTTTTATAGGAAAAATATTGAATGCTCTATATTTCAGAAAAATTAAAATAGAAACACCTATTAGCATCAAGGGTAGGAATGAAGTGTTTAGAAATTAGCTTACTCTATATTTGGGCAGTCTTTTTGCTTTCCTTTATTTTTCTATCTTCCTGTGTGTGGACAAACACATATTGCTTAATTGTCCTACATTACACAGTGTGTTGGTCTCCCTCTCATCCCTTTCTTATATAGTCCCAAATTCATAATTGTCATTCCAGTTTAAGTTTAGCATAGAATTTAACGTTCTCTATCCATTAATATTTCCTTGGAATTTTATGCATAATTAGAATTTTGATGGTTTGACTCAAATTTTGAGATTATTTGAAGTATGTAAACTGTCAGAATTTTATATTATATTACTTATAAGTTAATATATTTGATTAAATTCAACTCAGAAAGTTTAACATTATTCATTTTGAAATTTCTAGGCATATATTCAGAAAAACCTGTGAAAATAACACCCAAGATAGCCCGTGTTGGCATTTATCAGTATTGATTTTTAAATTAGCAGGTGTCATTTTTATGTGAGTTCTGAATGCTGAATTCTTGGCTATTTCTTGACACTGGAATAAAATGAAAATCTGCTTTGATACCATGGAAATGCAATTATGGATGAACTGTGCCATGTGCAAGCCCATGGGCTCAACGTTCTCATATGTGCACTTGGTTGACCGATTCTCATCTAGTAAAGGGTGTCCTGTATTTAAGAACTACAGAAAGATGTTGCAGCTGAGTCAGCACAGATGGGTCTAGGCTCAGGATCAAGATCTCTGAACCCTACTCAGGCTGGAACCCAGCACATTCCACATCCTACCGGAAGGACCCCGGTTCCACCTACAGGCGACCTCCTCGAGCAGGAACAGCTCAGCTCCAGACTAATCTCAGAAAAAAATCCAAGTTCCTGAATCATCTCTGTCCCCTTGTTTCTAAATCTGATTCCACTTCATACCCCTAGATAGAGGATCAGACTACCTGAAGAAATTCTCTGTAAGTATAAAAATAAAGTAAAATGTCCACCTCTATCATTATCTATAGGCATCTTTATTACTCAATTATCTTTATGCTCAATTATATTTTATATATGAAATACTCAAGGGGCCTAAACCACCATGAGGAAACCCTAGTAGTGTATGGATTTATTTAGGTAAAGTGATTAACAGAATTCTTAATTCAATTCATTTCAGTGTGTCTGAACGGGCACCCATTTGAGGGCTATTTTACAAGTTTCCCAAAGGTTAGACAGGATGGAAGAATAACATCTAATAAAATCTTCACATTGTCTTGTTATCTTCGTTCTAACAGAGTAAAAACTTTTTGAAATACCAGCCAGTGGAAATACTAGAATTTTTCTTCCCTTAACTTAACTAGGTGCAAAAATTAAAATCGTTCTCCAGTAGGGTGGCAAAAGAAAGTGCTGTTCTCAAATATTTAAAAAATAATTTACTAGTTTCCTATTAATCTTCATTTTCTTATAGGCTCCCATCTCCCATAGCTTAAATTATTTTATCCCATAAGATAAAATCAGTATAAGGTTATGTACATTCATAAGTACACAATTGGATGAGTTTGTTGTTAGCATGCATATATTTTCCATCATCACATTGAAAGTAGTTGACTTTCCATAGCTTCCTGGTGTTTCTTTACTGTGCCCAGACCAGAATAATAGGTTATAGAATGTGGTTTTGAAAAGATAACCACGTAGAGCTCTTCACTGAAACTGCTCTGTCCAAGATGTTATGGAATATACTAATATACTATACTAGAATATAGTCTTTAGTGCACAGGATGTAATCATTGATGGTGAAGGCCTTCATTCCTTTGATTTTGGTGAAGGCCTTCATTCCTTTAAAGGACTTCATTCCTTAGATTATGGATCAATGATCCATAATCATTGATGGTGAAGGCCTTTCTCTGAGGGGAAACAGAGAAATTCATGTTTCTGGAAGGTTCTCACACATATCTTTATGCTCCTGTCACAGAAGTCTTTGCAGGGTTTTGGTGGGTGTTTAGGTTATTTAGACTATTTGCTTTTTAGTGTTTAATGTTTCAATTGTCTGGAAGATCAGTTTTCCATTGGCTTACCAAACATCATCTTAGTTGTTTCTAACTTTTGTTTAAATCTGCCATGAAGATTTTGGTGTGTACTCTGAAGATGCAGCTTTCCAACACTTTTGGATAAAAGCCAAAGATAATATTTTCAGAATTGTGTAGGATGAGCATGTTTCATTTATAAGAGATGGCAACCTGCCTTTAAATATGGTTGTGCCAATTTTTAAAAAAAATGATCCTTAGAACTTTGAAGAACTCCTCTCAACCTCAGATTGAGACTGGGTGTAACACAAGAGAGATCCTTAGAAACTATCTATCTTATCATTTTCAGGTTTTGAGGTCCTGGTTTGAGATAACCCCATGAGACTAGAATTAGCTCAGGGGTAGAACAATTGCTTTCCATGTAAGAGATCCTGGATTCAATAGTTAACCCTGGGGAGAGAGAAAGAGAGAAGAGAGAGAGAGAGAGAGAGAGAGAGAGAGAGAGAGAGAGAGAGAGAGAGAGAGAGAGAGATTTTCTTTTCTTTTTAAGGATGATCTCATGAAATGTTCAACCAGAAGTCACAAACCCAATGGACACCCTTGGAAAGAAAATGTCCAGAATATTGCTTGGTTTCCAAAGATTAAAGCATAATTTTGGCAGTTACCTTTGAAACTACTTCTCTGACAATTACATCTTAACAATTACATCTTAAACCCCACTTATTAGCAAGCAGCACATTTGGAGATTGTTTGATGCCTCGTTGACTCTATCAGTTTGCTCTAGCTTCCACAACAAAACACTGAGGAAGGGAAGCCTAGTTATCCCCCGTTTTCACAGTTACAAGTCCAGATCAAGGTGGATTCCAGGATGCTTTCTTTGAGGGTATCTCTCCTTGTCTGCCAAATGAGCTTCCTTTGGCTCCTTAACTGCATAGCTCACTCACTCTACATATGAGTACCTGTGATGTTTCATTGTATGTTCAAATTTCTTCTCATCTAAGTATGTGAGTGAGAGTCTGACCCAAATTTGATCCTTGGCACTTCGTATGGTGCCCAAAATTCTGTCAGGAGTAATCCCTGAATCTAAGCCAGGAGTAAGCCCTGGCTAGACCTGGATATGGTCCAAATCCTACTCCACCCCACCCCCAAAAAGCCAAAACAAAAGAAAACAAAAACAACCACTTTCTTGTGAAATGTACAATACTGGATGATGAAATGTACATAGCAAAAGGGCGATGTCTAGATCACTCTTGAGCCAATGTTTAGAGAAGAGATGCGGAAAGAAGAAATGAGCAGTAATAGATGAACTAGCACCAGGGTTTTAGTTATACCAGTAATATGAGTGGGAAGTACAGCCATATATCCCAAAATACACACTCAACGGGAGTGAAAACCGAAGCAGCAACCACTGAAATTAGGTAATGTACCTGTCAAGTTGAGAGGCCGGGATGGGGCAGGGTTGGGGTAGGAAGGGAGTATAAGATCACTGCTGGAGGAAAGTTGACATCAGATTGGTTTTGAATTAGTGTATGCCGAAATCTCAACTATCAATAGTTTTGCAAGTCATAATTCTTTAATAAAATTTTTTAAAAAAAAGGAAAGAATAAGACACATGTGAACTAGTATTAGAGCCCATAAATATATTCTCATTTACCCCTGATTTCCCTTTGAAAGGGATTATATCCAAACACTTTCACCTTCTAAAGTTCTGGGGTTAGGGATCCTACACGAGACTCTGAAGGAGGACACATTCAGTCCATATTATTGATATTGATAATGCATACACTCTCCTCATTTTACTACTAATTTACACTAGTAAACAGCATAGAGTTGTCAATAACCCTTCTTTATTGTCAAAACTGCAGAGGGCCTGAGATAGTGACCCACTGCAAGCTGGCGGATTAGTCTGTGACAGCTATATATCTGTTGGTGTAAGAAAGGAGATATGAGGGTCTCCAACTATAGCTGTGCTTCCCACGTCTAACAGCAACAGTGGATGTTGGCATTGTGTCTGTGCATACCTGTTAGAACCTCAGTTTCTGACATCCAGAAAGAGGCAAAAATAGGGAGAGTATCTATACTCTCATATCTCTGGAGTAGGTTGTTTTACCAAAGAGGAACTGGAGTTTTTGATACAGAATGGGGAACTCAGGATACTATCCCTTTGCTTTGGAGGAGACTCTACCTATCTTTCAACACTGTTTACCGAGGGGCCTGAGAGATATCACGATCACAATCACGAACATCCTATTGTTCGTCTATTGCCTTGAGCAGGCACCAGTAAAATCTCCTTCTTCCTAGCCCTGAGATTTTAAAAGAGCCATATTCAATGCCCTTTCAGGGCTAGGAGAATGAGACCTATCATTGTTACTGGTATTTGGCAGATTGAGTACAACACGGGAAGTTTGCCAGACTCTGCCATGCCTGCAGAATACTTTTGGTAGCCTGCCGGGTTCTCCAAAGTAAAAACGAGATAATAAGATGTTGCGTGGCCACAACTGCGGCTGTGCACTTCTGGGAGCTGGGTTTTATAGTCTCTGGGTCTTGGCCATTGATGGGACCACCTGGCACCCATGACAGCTGGTAAGTGTAATGCCTACCTACTGGAAGATGGGGGATCTGGGTGGAGAAGGCCCAGTACCGATCCGAGCAGGCTTGGAGATCTCAGCTCTGGGACCCGCATGCCTTGGTTCCTCTGCCAGTTCCTTCATGCATGTGGCTTGTCCGGACACGTGGAGAATGGTCTCAGCATGGCTCTGACTGGTTCTGGAGGTCTTTGGCTGCCAGGGCAGAGAGATATAAGACAGGAAAAAAATGTTCCTTGTATGTAGGTGACCAGTGGTCAATCTCAGATATCCCACACAGTCCGCTGAGACTCATGAGGTATGATTCATAATTGCAGAGCCAGGAGTAAGGTCTGAGAACTGCTAGGTAGAGCCCAACCCTCCTACCTCTCACAAAATAGACTGTTCTCTATGTGAAACTCCTGAAGATGCAATTTGTATTTCTCTTCATAAGATTTTCATTAATAGGGGAGTGCAGGAAGAATTATTTAGCAATATGAACATCAAAAAAATAACTAGCTTTAAGAAAGACTGTAGCTTAACATCTTTCGAGAAGATGATCCTTGTCAGAAAAAGTCTGAGATGCAGAGGCAGGACACTTGAATAACCTTCTTGTAGGTTACTCTTGTAGGTAAGGAAGCATTAGTTTAGGATTCTCATTTATCTTTAGTGAAATGTAACCCAAAATAGATAAAATGATTTGTATTTGATATAAAACTGTTAACCAAACTTCTTGTGGGTTTTAATAAACAAAATAAAACTAAAGTATACTTGTGCTAAAAGCTATAGAAAAAATTAAAAATTAAAAAATAGAAACTTCCAACTTATACTTGAAGAGCATGAAAGTAATTAGGAAGATAGATTTACTCCATTTTTGCGTTATTTCATATAAAAAGACATATTTCCACCATTTTTGTTTAAGTTTATATTGAAAGACATATTTCTACCATTTTTGCTTTTTTCCTATGTTGGAATATATTGAGCATGCATATCCTAATCAAGGAATGAGATTACTCATTTGATACCTGGTAGCTGTGATAAAAATAATTTTATAAAAAACTCTTGATGTTTGACTTGAGAAACGATGTTTATGTGATTCAAAACCAGTATGTCATTACGTTTGAGCAATGCATTCTGTTTATTGGGAATCTGATGAGTATATGCATGAAATACTAAGAAAAAAAGAAAAAAAATGAAAACAAGAAAGTTTCAAAATCTCTCTCTGCTTACAATAAAAAGTAAAACATTTTGGAATGATTCAGCGGTACTCCCGAATAGCAAAAACTTAAATATGAATACCTCCAAAATTAGAGGGGTACAAAGAGGGGAAGAACATAAAGATCTTTATGCAAAAATCCTGGGGTTTGGGGCTAGAGTTTGGCTCGAGTCACAGAGCCCATTCCTTGGTTGGATTTGATCCTAAGCACTGCATTCCTCTTCACTCACCCACACTGCTACTATGGGCAGTTGAAAAAGAAAATCGAAAAGAAATTCTAGCTTCGTGTTATCTGGGAATGCACACAGTCATATTGCATCCATCTTGACCAAGATTCTGTGGTAAGGCATAGAGAGTGTTATCTTCATTCCAGAGCTCGCTGTCCTGATACACACATCTCCTATTAGTCTTTCCTCCCCTACAATCCTCTTTTCCTCATTCCCCCTAAGGGAAGCCTATGGGTACTGAACAAAAGTGTTGCCATTTTGAAGGACATAGCATCAGAAATAGTAAAAAAGAATACCTGATACAGAGATCCTGGTGAACCTTCACCATCATGGGTTGGTTTGGTCTAACTACAAGCAGTCATGGTATTGCTCAAAACCATCAGTAAATTTAAAGTGTTGTTGCTGAAATGAAATTATTCTCCATATCCATTTTCCTCCATTGAACTCAGATGCATGAAGAAATATAGACATTAGGAATGAGGTTATGGTCACCCTGCTTTCTGAGAGGGATAAAGGTCATGAAAAGAGTAGAAATTTGTTGGGGAGTTATGGGAAGGGGAGGACGTTATGCGTTTGCGATTTCAGTTGATTTGGACAGTAAATCACCAACTTAATTAGTTAGGCCAGTGAATGAATTTCCTACAGATTCTGAATTGAGTTTCATTGGAAAGGGACTTGATATGCAAAGAATTTGTTCAGGCGCATGTACAACTACCATTACTTTGGGATATGGATGTAAAAATAGGAATTTGTGAGTTAGGTTTGTAATTTTCTAACCAACAGGAGCCCAAGGATATGTTCAAAATGAAAAGTCACTTGAAAGTTGGTGCTGTGGCATATATATATATATATATATATATATATATATATATATTGGCATATATATAGGCATATATATATTGGCATATATATATTGGCATATATATATATATATATATATATATATATATATATATTCTCTTCCAGGTCCCGAAAGAGAACAGTACAGAATCTCCTGCCCTCGAGCCTGGCTGTCCTCACCAGGGCCCCTTGGAGGGGGGTGGGTTGAGTTTCTCTCTCCATACACATGAAGGTAGGCAGAGGAACACAGGCATGCAGGGCCCTGGGGCCGAGATCTCCAAGCCTGCTTGGATAGGGGCTAAGCATCCTCCACCCAGATCCTCCATCTTCCAGAAGGCAGGGGTCACACCCACCAACTGCCCCCAGGCACCAGGTAATCCCATCAGTGGCTGAGACCCAGAGACTATAAACCCTGCTCCCGGAAGCAACATCTTATTATCTCATTCTTACTTTGTACAACCTAACAGGCTACCGAATGTAACCTGCCCACATGGCAGAGTCTGGCAAACTCTCTGTGGCGTACCAAATATGCCAAATACCAGTAACAATGATGGGTCTCATTCTCCTAATCCTGGAAAAGCCTTGAATGTGGCACTTTTTAAAATCTCAGGGCTAGATTTTAGAAGGAGGCATTACTGGTGCCTGCTCGGGTCAATCGATGAACAACAGGATGATGGTGATTGTGATCATGATACGACACATTACCCATTCAAGTAAACTTTATTCTACTTTTACTTTATTTCCTTACACCAAAAAATGCTGAGACAATGGAACTTTTAATTCCTAGCTGAATCCAAATGTCTGATCTTAGTTCTCGTAATTTCCAACAAAGCTGGCTTCTAAGCGTGAGCAGAAGCTGTTAACCAGGAGTGCTAGCAGAAATAAGAATCTGACCAGACCAGCAGTTGGGCCCTGAAGGCCATTCTTAGAAAAACACTATATGGTTTGCCTTATCACTAACCTTTGCACTTTGATGGGCTGAGATTAGCAAAAGAACAGTGTACATGTCATGCATGTGGAAGGCCTGGGCTTGGTTCTCAGCACCACATGCTTCTCTGAGAACTGTTGAGAGTCAGCTTTGAGCCAAGGGACATGAGCAGCACCTACATACTCCCAGGTGTGTCATCTCCCCAAACTCGGAAGATTACAGACACTGTTCTTTGTAATTAAGAAAAAAAATGAGAAATATAGAATTGATTTTACTGTCAGAAAAATTAGATGCTTTCAGAAAGAACCTATTCTGTAATAAGTCCAAGAGAAATCAAACTGGTTATTGTCTGTACAGTGCATACTTGTCATCAATATTTTCCCAGGCAATATCTGAGCAGGTGTGACAACACTTCTGGCATCTTGGATTGGGTACAGGGGCAGGAATCTGTTTTGGGGGCTGAAGTGGCCACTGTAGGCCACATTTGTGTCTCCTTCCCATGGATACAAGTAGTTACCATGGAGAAAAGTCACATCCACTTTTTCCTATTTGTCTCTGTCAGAAAGAGTTTACTACATTTCTTTCGTGCATGGGAAGACAAGTGGCTGTACTCCTTGGGTCGAAAAACTTCAGTTAGGGCAGTGCTATCGAAGGCAGGCAATTCCTATGCCCTCTTTCCCCAAATACATCATTATTATCCCTCAGGAGCACCGTGAAGAGTGGAGATATCAACCTCCCAATTGTTCACAAGTTCCTTTGGAAGAATAATAGGAAGGCAAGAAGAGAACAAAAATAGTTCCTCCTATGTAGGAGAGATGCTGTTGATACAGCTTCTTTAAATTTTATTACGCTATTTGAGCTTGATTTATAACCAAGCCTCTACTTTCAGTCTTCTGTAACTGTCTTGCTAGCTACATCAAGGGGCTTTTATACGATTCAGTCACATATTTTTAGATTTCTGTCCTCCCCAGAGCTAAAAACACAATGATGCCACATAAACTACATATGTTGGAATCTATAATCTCACAGATATATCTTTTTTCACCTTAAACACAGACTATGTTGACTTTAAAGATGAGAAAAAGAAATAGCCTGCCAGGTTATTCATCTTCTCTTCCCCTTGAATTTGAGATTGGTATCAACAGATGCAATGATTTCCAGTTGAGAGAAAGCAGCATAGCCATGCAGAATGATCAATTTCAGACACTCAGTTTTGTGGCCGTGATACCTTAATAATAAATTAGAAAATCACTATCATATAGAAAAATGCTCTTAGAGACAGGCAATATATCAGAAAGTGAAATTCATCAAAAGAAACAAAACTAGATGTGCAATCAGCAAATATCAATGAATATAATAGAAGTAACAAGTTTATTTGATTATTTTTTTTTCTCAAGCAAGATTAGTTGTTGTCTATTGAGGAAGTTGATCTTCATTTTCTATATAGGCTTTTTCTTTGTCAGTTTTTTATCCTTACACTTGATTCATTTCAATAATGTCCATAGTGAGAAAAAGAATTAAATGACACACACTATTGTAAATATCTGACATTTAATAAATCATATTTAATATGCTATGCTTTATTCATTAATGCAAGGTTTCATATGACAAACTTGAAAGTTTCGCACTAGGAGTTTTGATCATAAAGGCTTCTTTAAAAAAACACTATATGGTTTGTTAAAACACTTGCATACATTCACTAGAGGTCCATCTGTTAAACTGTTTTTATTTTTTTAATCTGAGAAAGCAATTCAGTTGCTTGAGAGTAAAGTTGAAACCTAAGGAAAAGATTTATAAGCTGAGTTAATTTTTGCTTGATTTTTAGATAGGTGATTGATTTTTGAGTCTACTTGTTTCTGATGAAAATTAAAGAATAGAGTACACTTAATGCCAAATTTTATAAATGTTTGTGAGAACATTAAACTTGCTCTGATAAAATAAAATTAAGCTAGAGAAGATAGTAGTGTATATGCTTTTTTTGGAGGAGGTTGATATTTTTGCTTGGCAAAGTCAATGACATAGAAAGCTTCTTTCAGTAATGGAGAGTAGACAAGAGCAAATTTAGAGAAATTCAATACTGGAAACTTAGGTTTCATCAATGGCAAAACTTTATCTTTGATGTTAGAGAAGCAGAAGTCAAAATGATTCAATGACTTGCTCAAAGTCAAGGAACTATTACCAAAACCAAGTTACAATTGGAAGCATCACTAGTCAGCAATTTTCATCCCACAGACTGTGACCTCAGGCAGATGGGAAATATGAACATATCTCAAAGCTAATGAGTAATAATGGTTATTCAGAATAGATCACCCTACTTAAACCAAGCACACATCTTAATTATGAGTAAATTTAGTAACTTTGCTGGGATTCCAGTAAAAATAACCTCCATTTTCTATCTTAAGAATCACTAAATTATTCAGTTTTTAATGATAAAAGTAGGCAATTAAGATTTAATTACAGTTCAATTGGTGCATCAGAATTAAGTTAGAATTTTTTTTAAATGAGGGTGTTCGGAGCCATGATCCATTTGTAAATCAGTACTGTGCACATGGCTCCTTCTTATAGTGAGAAAAGATGGCAGTGTTTCATATTACATGGTGTCGGGGTGTTGATTGATACTGACTGAGATGAAGGGGGGAGGGTATTAATTTATTATTTGAAGCTTCTTGATGCTGACTTGCCAATAACACTCTCCAGTGTGATTGTTGAGATCAGATCAGCAGTTTGTGAAATTTCTACCAAAATCTCTAGCTGTACTACCCATCCTGCCTCTTTATGAAACTGGGTTATCTTTGTCTTGCTTCTAAATCTCCTTTCGATATTCATCACACACATACAAAATTCTCTTTTGTAGACCAGATTTATGTTCTTTCTTTCTTGGGGTCAAAGGTCATGTCTCTGTCTCTGTCTCTGTCTCTGTCTCTGTCTCTGTCTCTCTCTCTCTCTCTCTCTCTCTTTCTCTCCCTCTCTCTTTCTGTCTCTCCAAGACTCAAATTGTCTATATTAGCAGTGTGCAATTTTTACACTAGTTGCTTTTCAAGGATGTGTGAAATCTTCCACAGAATCTGGCACAAGATCCAGCGTAAGGCTACTTCGTTGTCAGCTTGTTCATGATGATTGATCTTAAGGAGAATTTCCTTTCATCAGTCAGAGAGGAGCATCATTTGGCTGATTTATTATTATGGTGCATCACCTTGGAAGTTTCCTTAAAAGACCTTTCTGCATGACATGTAATCTCCATCAGGGAATGCGTTTTACATGACTTCTGCAGTTTGGTGCATACCTGGAATATAAACTGTTGTAAGATTTTAGTTAATCTTCTACATTACACAAATCGCTGTTTAAGCATTTATTGCTTGGTCATATATTTTTTTCATCTTTAGTGCTTTTGGCATACTTAGGAAATACGGTATGATCATCTTGTCTTTCTAACATAATTTAGACAAAAATCTATTGCATATTGTTTTAAAAGATTTTCACACGAATAGAATTTTAAACATATCTAAAGTGATGTAGCAAATAGAAACTACTAAACTCAAATAACAACTACAGGTGCTAAATCTTAAAATTAAATATTTATTGCCCTCATACACCACCCATTCTGGCAATTATTTCCAGATTAATATTTATATATTAATATTTTACACACTGTTATATACATTTATGTAAGAATATGGTTAAAAGTATATTATTTTAATTTCTTACCACCAAGAAATAACCGGAGCGATAGCACAGCGGTAGGGCGTTTGCCTTGCATGCAGCCAACATGGCCAACCCGAGTTCGATTTCTCCGCCCCTCTAGGAGAGCCCAGTAAGCTACCGAGAGTATCTCGCCCGCACAGCAGAGCCTGGCAACCTCCCCGTGAGGTATTCGATATGCCAAACACAGTAACAACAAGTCTCATGATGGAGATGTTACTGGGCCCACTCCAGCAAATCGATGATCAATGGAGGGCCTTTATTTTCAAATAGAATTGAGTAGAATTTGTTAAAAGGTGTGTTAATATGTAAATAGGCAATTCCAACAGTTATAGAATGCAATGCATAGTTCTTCACTTATACTAAAAAAGTAATTGAGAAAATTTGACAATACAAATACAAAAAGCATTGCAAAAAAACTAAAATACATTGTTTCATGGACATTAAAGCAAAAGACCTCAACAAAGCACTAGTATCTTAAATTAAAATATACAAAACAGTAAACAATGCCATCAGTTGTTGCAGAGCAAAATGAAATCACCATGCTCATACATGTAAACACAAATAAATAATTAGACACAATTCAATATCCAAATGTACCAATTTATAAAATAAAAATAAATTCTTGACAAGTAATGAAGAGGAAAAAACTGCTTTAACTGAATAAAGAGATATCTTTTAAAAAAATTTATATGGAGTGATGGCACAGCATTAGGGCATATGCCTTGTGTGGAGCCAGCCCAGCCGATCCGGGTTTAATTCCTCTGCCCCTCTTGGAGAGCCAAGCAAGCTACTGAGAGTATCTCACCAGCACGGCAAAGCCTGGCAAGATGTATTCAATATGCCAAACGCAGTAACAACAGGTCTCACGATGGAGACGTTATTGGGCCCACTCAAGCAAATAGATGAACAACGGGAGGACAGTGTTACCTTAATATAGTTATACTTAATGGCGAGAAACTTTAAGATTCTCTACTAAGATCAGGCCTATGGTCAAATATCTAATTTCCAATCCAGTATCCATTACTTAGAAGTACTTGCTAATGTAATATGCTAGGAAAAAGAAACACAGGTATACTAATAGGGAAGAATAAAGAAGGAAGAAAGAAGAGGGAAGGAAGGAAGGAAGGAAGGAAGGAAGGAAGGAAGGAAGGAAGGAAGGAAGGAAGGAAGGAAGATCTTTGTCACTAAAGCACATGATAGTTTTTTTCACAAAATTGTTAAGAACTGACCAGAATTCCTAAAATAAATAATATAGCAAGTATTCACAATAAAAATATACACAATTTAATCGCATTGCTTTTGCATATGTGAAAGAAGAACATGGGGGTGGTGGAGTGAAGATGGACATTGGTGGACCCAGGGTCAGGGAAGAGTAGGGCAATATGACTCTCAGAACATTGAACAGCAAGAGATATCTCCAGAATTTGTGTGAGGCTGAATTTCATATCCTGGGTAACCTGGTGCTTAGCAGGTGAATCCATTCACTTGTTCAATAGAGCCCTAGCAACTGAAAACTTGCAACACCTGATTGCCATAGTGCTTATGGCTAGATCCCACAGACTCAGGTGAGCCTCTTGCAAAAATGAATCTGTTGAAATACTCAGATATGAGAGTTTTGTTACCGAAATCTCCAGGCTTCCATGGAGTTGGGGGTAGGTGACCTCCCACCATTCCCATGATCTCCCAAAAGACTGATGTCATGTTCATGAACTGCCTCCAGCAGAGACTCATTAAAAACATCTTGAAAGAGATCAGTGAGCTTCAGAGATGCTTCCATAGTCTACAGTTCCCATCAAGTAAATTATTGAACCTCAGCTGTATCACCCCATCAAAATTTTAGAATTCCTGGAGTGTGCAGTCACTTTCAAAGACATTGGAAATGTATATTGCCACAACCTTCACACAGATGCTAAAATTTAAGCATAATCTCTTAAATGGAGGGACAACAGAGAAGGAAAACTGGCAAACTGTGCTACATCCAGACAATGGAATATTACTTGCCTTTAAAACTTATGTCGTTCCTAACGTTCTCCCTTCCGAAATCCGAAACGCCATTTCGTTGGTAAAGAAGCAAACAGCACCCGGCCCAGACAAGGTCAGACCTGAACACCTGAAGAACCTGCCGTCAGTACTCATCAATACACTGGCTCGGCTCTTCACTCGCTACCTGTCTGAATGCAAGGTTCCGTCCCAATGGAAAACCAGCAGGACCGTACTACTGTTCAAGAAGGGAGATATGCATGACATTGGCAACTATCGCCCGTTCTGCCTATTGTCTGTCATCTACAAGCTGTTCACTCGAGTCATCCTGAATAGGATTGGCAGAACACTAGATGAAGGACAACCATGCGAGCAAGCCGGGTTCCGCAAAGGATTCAGCACCATCGACCATATCCACACGATAACCAAGCTCATTGAGGTTTCTCGGGAGTTCAAGATGCCTCTCTGCTTAACGTTCATTGATTTAAAGAAGGCCTTTGATTCTGTTGAGATGGAAGCAGTCATTGAAGCCCTAGCCAATCAGGGCATTCAAGCCCAATACATCAGGATCCTCCGTGAGCTCTATTGCGGATTCACTACCAGGATCTCACCATTCTACAAAGAAGTGATCGTTGATGTCAAGAGAGGGGTGCGGCAGGGTGATACCATTTCACCAAAACTCTTCAGTGCCACCCTCGAGAACATCATGCGACGACTGGAATGGGAAGGAATGGGAGTGAAGATAGATGGTCGGCAACTACACCACCTCCGCTTTGCCGATGACATTGTTTTAATAACACCAAACATCAGCCAAGCGGCACAAATGCTGGCCGACTTTGACCGTGAGTGTGGAAAGGTAGGACTACAGCTGAATCTTACGAAGACAATGTTTATGAGAAACAGCCTTGTTCCTGACGCCCCATTCGCTCTCAATGGAACGACCATCTCCGAATGCAACAGCTATGTGTACCTAGGTCGAGAGGTCAACATGACAAATGACCTGGCACCCGAGCTGCGCAGGAGGAAGAGAGCGGCTTGGAACGCCTTCAAGAACGTCGAAGAAATAGCTAAGAGGACGAAGAACCTCCGGCTCCGGGCACATCTCTTTGATTCCACTGTTCTTCCTGCATTAACATATGCCTCAGAGACCTGGGCCCTACGCAAACAAGATGAGAATGCCATTCAGGTCTCCCAAAGAAGAATAGAAAGAGCTATGCTTGGAATATCACGTTTCACTCAAATGAGAGAAGGAATCTGGAGTTCTGACATCCATCGACGATCAAGGATCAGGGATGCTGTCTCATATGCCAAGGTGTCGAAAATCAGATGGGCTGGTCACGTAATGAGATTTAAAGTCGACCGTTGGACTAGAGCTGTTACTGATTGGATTCCACGGGATGTCAAGAGACCACGTGGCCGCCCACCTACCAGATGGTCAGACTTCTTTGTCAAGATCATGAACGATCGGTTTGAGGCCCTCCATGTTCCCGGAGCGAAGAGATGCCATTGGGCTACACTAGCACGCGACAGGGACAAATGGAGACGTTACTGGCGCCCGCTCGAGCAAATCGAGGACTAACGGGAAGTTAAGTGATTAAGTGATTAAAACTTAGCAAATCGTCATGTTATAAAAATTCACAGAGGAATCTTAAAAGTATATTGTTTTAAGGTCTAATCATATATTTGGCTATTTAATGCTGATAAAATTTCTTTTTTGCCAATGAATTTCACTGAACACATATGTTCACGAATCACGAATTACAACCATCCTGTTATTTGTCGATTGCCTCGAGCAGGCCCCAGTAACGTCTCCTTCATACTAGCCCTGAGATTTTTAAGAAAGTGCTATATTCAAGGTTCTTTAGAAGAATGAGACCCATCATTGTTACTGGTATTTGGCATATTGGGTATGCCTCGGGCAGTTTGCCAGACTCTGCCGTGTGGGCAGGTTACATTCAGTAGTCTGCCAGTTTGTCCAAAGTAGGAATGAGATAAAAAGATGTCATAATAAGATATCGCGCATCCGCTGATGGGATTACACGGCGCCAGGGGGCCAGTTGGTGGATGTGACCCCCGCCTACCGGAATTCGGAGGATCTGGGTGGAGGATGCTCAAGCCCGATCCGAGTAGGCTTGGAGATCTCAGCCCCGGGACCTGCTTGTCTTTGTTCCTCTGCCGGTACCTTCATGTGTGCGGAGAGTGGTCTCATCATGGTGGTGGCTGGTCCTGGAGGTCTTCAGCTGCCGGAGCCCTGGTCGGGGCGGGGAGGCAAGCTCAACCCGCTCCCCTCCAAGGGGTCCCGGCGAGGACAGCCAGGAGCGGGAGCAGGAGACTGCACTGTCCTCTTCTGGGAGCCGTTGGGCTTCCTCTAGCTGCCTGGAGAATATACAAATCCTTTTGTAGATGATCTTCAGAATTGACATATTTTGGCTTATTTTACAGGTTTGTCATATTTACGCTACTCGGTAAATGAAAAGTTCAAAAATACAGGAAGGACCTTCTGTAGCCAAGGCATTAAAACACATGAATTTTGACATAGAAAATACTTGGTTTGTGTCTGCCACAGAGGCAGGTTGGGGTGGGGGTAAGGAGAGGCAAAAGAACTGGGCACATTGATGGTGGGAAATGTCCACTGGTGAAGGAACAGGTGCTAGAACATTGACTGAAACCCAATAATGAACAACTTTGTAAGTGTGTATCTCACAGTGATTCAAT
This sequence comes from Sorex fumeus, assembly GCF_029834395.1. Classification (NCBI taxonomy): domain Eukaryota; kingdom Metazoa; phylum Chordata; class Mammalia; order Eulipotyphla; family Soricidae; genus Sorex; species Sorex fumeus. The sequence continues at coordinate 1,418,497 of NW_026606149.1, read as the reverse complement.
AAAAATTAAAACAAACAAACAAACAAACAAAAACCAAAAGCAAACTTGGGGGCGATAGAACAGCGTGTAGGGTGTTTGCCTTGCGTGCAGTGGACCCAGGTTCCACTGTTCCATCCCTTTCGGAGAGCCCGGCAAGCTACCAAGAGTATCTTGCCCTCAAGGCAGAGCCTAGAAAGATCACTGTGGCATATTTGATATGCCATAAACAGTAACAGTCAGTCTTACAATGGAGATATGACTGGTGCCCGCTCCAGCAAATTGATGAACCAGGGAGGACAGTGCTAAACAGTGCTAGACTTTTATGGATGCCTTTTTTCTGCCCTGTATAAGTATGTTATCTGGAAGAATTTACTCACAAATCAAACCAACAATTCAGTCTTAGGTTTTACCAATTAATAGAGAATTTCAAACTTGAAAAGGTGAAAAGTATTATGTTCATCTGACAGCTGCATTTTCAGCAGATTATGTATCCATGATCATGAAACAGATCAAGAGAAAGGAGTCCCAAGTAATACTTGCTCAAGTAGTGTTCATCTAAATTCCTGAAAAGTAAGGGGCAGTCAATTGGAATTAACAATTTTTGGTGGGCTTATTTTCATTGATCCTGATTTTGGGTTTTGAACAATGTGCTGTTGGTTTCTCAATTTAGTTTCTTCCCTCATTTGGGTGATCGAAAAACTATAAATCCTAGTTTTTGAGACACATACCTTTATTCTTATTTTGTGTGTGGTTGATTGGAGGAATATGGAAAAGGAAAAAAGAGACAGATAACTATGTTAAGTACTGCATCATCTGTTACTGTTAAAAGTAAGACATTTATTTTAAGCACTAGGGAATCTTTGAATTTAGCACATCATTATCATATATGACTCTACACTTTAAAATCATTTTTATGTCAGATTTTTCTCTATTTGTTTAAAATTGTATGCTAATTTGGTTTATTGCTTTTCAATTTTTAGATACAATAATAAAGGAATTCTCATATGGAAAAGTATCACTATACAGTTCGATAATAATTAAATTACATTATGGCGGTTTCATACATATGTATTTCTTCCATTAAATTAGATGGGCTTGCCATTGCTGAAACAGTCTGAATCTATCATCCTAAAGAGATTTCTTAGAGCTTTGATTTCAGTTTATTTCAATTCTTGGAATCAATTTTCAATATATGTGCACTGGCATTGAATTTTGGATATTGGATTTCATTAAAAATTAGTGATTAATGATTCTTGTGCTGAAACATTGGTAATACTATTTAGCACTAATTTGCCATGGAAAAATTGGCAGGAGATAAATCAGAATGCATACTTTTATTGAGTCTAGTTTAAAGTGATTTTATATAAAAAGCTCATGGTTGATTTTCTTTTCCTCTGATTATCTATTCTGGTGGTTTCATTCAAAGTTATTATTACAAAAATATTGCATTTAGAAAAAAGAGACTAGTATTTGTACTATTTTTTATTTGAGAAGTCAAATTATATTAATAATGTTTTCCAATCTATATATTTTCATGCAGCTGATTCTATTTTGAATGATTTTTCACAAAGATCAATTTTATTCAAGAAGGCAAAAAAGTGAAAATTATTATTACCCTTGGAAAATCATAATATTCAAATATATATAAATATATTCTTTCATTTTATTTTTTAATAACTTCAAAACCCCTTTGAGCTTTGTTTGAAACCTTTTTGATACACAAATAGTGAATAATATTGATACACAAATAACTTCAATAATAATATTCAAATTATTGAATGGTGGGACTAGATACGAGATTCAAAGCACAGATTTGTTGGGTAAAAGAGAGAATTTACTGGAAGTTCCAAGTATGATGCTTGCATTTTTACATTTTTGCAAAGAACGAGGAAGAGGAGAAGTAGAAGGAGAAGGAGGAGGGTGATGGGAAGGAGGAGAGGAAGAGGGAGAGGTAAGAAAAAGAGAAAAAGGAGAAAAATAAGTAGATGGGAAGAAGAATGAGGAGGAGAAAGAATAAGTCTTTATCTTTATACCAGCATCAATTTAAAATCTTTGTTGTTTATTAGGATTGGGTAATAAATGTTGCTGCCAATCTCATATTGGTAACATGAAATCATCCTTACCTTGCTTATATGATAATATATACATACATATATACTTATATATGTATTACATATACATATATATCTCTTTGTGTGTGCACACATGCACATGCATGTGTGTGGATCTCTGGTGTATAAGAATGGCAAATGACAAGTAAAATTTATTTAGGAAATAATTCTGGTATCTTGTAAGTCCTACACACAAGGAGAAAACTTGGGAACACACTGCAGTTTAACTTGAGTTGGAATCTTCATTTATAACACTGTTTCTCAACCAAGTTTCACAGTGGTTCTGATTGCAATAATGAACTCTGGCAAAACTACAAAGTGCAAGGGCTGTCTGGGTCCATGCAAAAACTATGTTCAAATGTCCAGAAGCCAAATTATAGCAGCAAGACACTGTCAGGTTCTGCTGAAATGAATCAAAAAAGATTTTTTGTCAGCAGTTTCGGTGAATTTGCATAACTCTTTCAGAAGTCATCACAACAATATGATAACCTTGCTTTGACTAAATGCTCATAAACAGTTGTAATTCAGAAATATGTTGACTGTTAATCGTTGAGTGCTCTACAGTTAACATTGTCAGGTGAATGGCTGACTTAAATCTTTCTACTCAAGCAATAAGAAAGACATTTACGGACTTTTGTTGCCAATGACACATCTTAATTCTCAAGGAAAACTTGAATAGTTTTCTGGTGCTATGAATGAGCTGCATCACATAAATAAACAAGTGCACCTGTAGCATTCGTGTGTGTGAGAGAGACCTACACCACACTGTTCTCAGTTATCACTCCTGTGTCTGCATTCAAGGATCATTCCTGGTTGGGCAGAGGGTTGACATTGTACAAGGCAAGTGCCCTACTATTCTCCTCCTCCTCCTGTAGAACTTATTTTCTGAATGCATGTTCCTATTCACAAATGAATCCTCAATCCAAATCTCTCACTTTTCTAAAATGTAGCACTGTAGCACTCTCCTCCCGTTGTTCATTCATTTGCTCGAGTGGACCCAATAATGTCTCCATTGTGAGACTTGTAGTTACTGTTTTTGGCATATCAAATATGCCACGGGTAGCTTGCCAGGCTTTGCTGTGCGGGTGAGATACTCTTGGTCGTTTGCCAGACTGTTTGGGGGGGAGGGGGTGGGAATCAAACCCGGGTTGGTTGGGTCAACGGCGTGCAGTGCAAGGCAAATGCTTTACCACTGTGCTATCCAGAAAAATTCTAAATTTTACTTATAACCTGAGTATTTTCAATAATTTTCTTTACAATTTCAACTCACCCTTGTTCATTCGTTATAGTGACAGAGATAATTTGCATTACTCATTTCAAATGTAAACATTTTAAGAATTCTACTTATTTAGAGCTTGTTTGGAGGTTCTACCAGGGGAGCGCAGCTACTTGTATACCCTCGACCGAAGACCGGTCCGTCTCTATCGGGGAAGGCGCACAGCTTCGGGAGGGATGCACATGGAGCGGTGAGGGAGGAAGGGGACACCCGCCTAGCCAGCCAGATCAGCCGAATCAACCCTGGAGATCAATGGGGTGACAGATGTCGCAGCCAGAGACATTTTGGTATATAAACTCTTTGCTAATGGAAAGGTACTTAAATATACTTGATTTGTATATCTTGTGATGTCATCGACCAGAACTCAGAGCTGCTCCTCCCAGATGGGAGTATAAAATGAGGCCCTCATAACCATGCCACCAGACTCTGCACCAGGCTGTTTTCACTCAGGGAAACCCAAAGGGTGGCAGGCGAGAGCCCTCCCGGCCCCAAGGGATCTAGCCCTGGCAGATGATCTCCACTATCCAGCTGTCACCACGCTCCAAGGCTGCTTTCTGGACGCTCCAGCCGAGTCTCACGCAGGAGTTAAGTCCAACAGGTAACAGGAACCCAGGTAATGTGGAACCTTGTGAGCTTGGACTCTGGGTTCAATAGGACCTGGAGAGCAGAGATCCTCTGCCTGCTTCCCCCAGTCTCTGGTGACCCAGAGGTCAAACCCATAAGCCACACCCTGACAGTGCCAGATAATCTCCTCATCGACTACCCTCCAGAACATCCTCCAGCCCTCAACCAAATAAATGCATAATTTAACAAATTACACAAAGTTTGGAGTTCTCTACAAGGTAATAGAATTGAGGGCTTCTGCATCTACTAATACAGATTCGGTTTTTCATTAGAAACAACTTTCGCAAGAAAAACAAATATTTCGGAAAATATTTTTAATGAACTAAATGTGTAGATAAGGACTTCTAATATCTCTCTCCTTAGGGCTTTCCTCAAGGGGGAGATCATACCTGAGATATCATATTTGAAATTTTATGAGGAAAGCAGATAGAGATATAATTTAAATTGAGGTTAGGAATATAAGAGCATATGCCTATCCATATGAAGGTAGGAGTCAAGAGACTATACCCTTAAGGTAAGACAACTATACATAACTTCACTTCTGTGATCTCCAAATTCCAAAGTGCTTTTGCAGATTTTAAGCAGGCATTATGTTGAACAGGAGAGCAAACTCAAATAATGAAACAATACAATTAAACTATTCAGACTAGCCAACAGGATACTGAAGGATAACACCTAAATCGAAAAGACTTACACTGCGTGACTTAAAGTTACAGCAATCAATAGAGTATGGTATTAGTGAAAGAGTGCAACAATCAATGGAAGATAATAGAAATTGCAGAAGCAGAACCACATACGTATAGACAAATAATCTTTGATAAAGGAACCAAAGCAATGGAAGGAAACAAAGACTTTTTTTCAGCAAATGGTGGAGACTGCAATGATACACAGTAATTGCAGAGCTGGAGGTTTCAATTAAATATGCCTAACTTCTTTATGTGGGATTATTTTATATCACTGTTTCAACAATTCATCATTCAATAGTAAAGACAGGATAGAAATAAAATGAGGAGGTCAAGCTTTCTAGATGTGTTCATTTCCTCAAATAATGGTCATGCGGCAGATATCCACTTCAGAAATGCAGTGAAAACTGATACCAACAGGGGCTGGATAGATTGCACACAGCCAACCCAGGTTCGATTCCAGCATCCCATATGGTTCCCCGAGCACTGCCAGGATTAATTCCTGAGTGAAGAGCCAGGAGTGACCCCTGTTCATCGCCAGGTGTGACCCAAAAAGCAAAAAAAAAAAAAACAAAAACAAAAACAAAAAAAACCAACCTGATACCTGATACCAACAGTACAGATTTCCTGTGACTGTTCTTTTGGGAGCCATCCACATATGATCATCTTTATAGTAAAGGCAAATACAAGCCGGATGTTTTAAAAATTAAACTAGAGAGAAAAAAGGCAACATAAAATGAACAACCAAGTCCAACGGAAAACAGAGAGCATACATTGGGAGAGAGGAGAGACACAGAAAGAGAGAGAGAGAGAGAGAGAGAGAGAGAGAGAGAGAGGCAGAAACATAGAGAGAGAGACAAAGAGACAGAGAGAGAGAAACAGAGAGACAGAGAAGGAGGGAGGAGGCTATTACGGAAGCCATTAATGTGAAGATTGGGAGAGTGAAAATACTTGACTTACTCCTCAACAGGGAAGAAATGGCAAACAATATTTTTTTTACAGTTGTAGACTTGCAAATTTTTGTGCTTGGGTTTCAATTATACAATGATCAAATATCCATCCCTCCACCAGTGCCCATTTCCCACCACCACGAATCCCAGTATTCCTCCCACCCTCCAGCCCCCCTCCTACCCTGCCTCTGTGGCAAGGTATTCCCTTTTGTTCTCTCTCTCCTATTGGGTGTTGTGGTTTGCAAAAGAGGCAATGGGTGGCGATCATGTTCGGTCTATAGTCTATTTTCAGCATGCTTCTCCCATCCTGGGAGGATCCTCCCAACACCCTTTATTTGGTGCTCCCTTCACTATCTGAGCTCCCTTTCCCCCTAGAGTGTGTGGCTGTCCTCCAAGCCACGGGGTAAAAATTTCTGGTACTAATCTCGGCCAGTCTTGAATAGTGGCAAACAATAAATTTTAGAAATACAAGCTGAGTGTTTGACCATCCTCATTCGACTTAGATAAGTTAAGGTTGAACAATTTGTTTCCAAGAACATTTTCCTTAACATTATTTATTTGATTCCCATCACGAATTCACTGTTCAAGTGATGAAAACCATTATTTTTTATTGAATGATATGATAATTACATGGGGATAAATAAGATGAGAAGAGAAGAATGGACAGAGGTGACCAATATTTCTGATTATTGGGGCACAAACAGAATATTCACTGGAAAACAAAATTGGAAATTAAAGACATAGCTCACTATAGAACTTCCTAGGACAAAAACCTGCCTTTTTTCATGAAAATCACATGTCCAAGAAGATAGCCTTGTATACTATGGAAGTTTGAGTTCATAAAAAATTATATTATTCAAAGGCACATGAATAAATGCCTTTATTAATAAAACAGGTGATTTTAACAATACATTTTGAGAATGCATGATAAACACAGTAGATTTATTTTATGCTTTTTCTTTGCCTAGGGCATAATCTGAAAATCTATTTCCATTCATGTCCACTCCTAAGTAACATATCAGTTTAACTTTCAAGCCTGAACATTCAGGCTCTTAAGGCAGAAAGGACTTCCCTGAGCCCCTAGGCCAAATGAGTTCTCACCTTCTCACATTTACTGCAACTTGCAGTTTTTCTTCTTCCTGCCATTTGGTCACAATTTAGATTCCTATATGCAGGGTCACTTAGTGGTGTTCTCCTTGACATTATGCCAGAGACAGTGTCAGGGTTTGTCCCATGGGTTTATGGTGGCATACTGAATAATTTAGAATGAATAAATGCATGAGTGCACATTCTGAGATTCTGAGATTCTATAAATGTAAATTAAAGGTGGAAAAAGTTCATGTAACATATATTGGAATGAAATCAAAGTTTGAACTCAATTTGAATGTTTTTGTGAGCTCTCCTATCATTTTAATTGGTTAGATTTTCAGTTAATGACAGTAAAATAGTGTTGAAGATGAACTTAATCTAATATGGGAAAACAATATGAGAAGAACAACTAGAACCCTCGTTCAGTCCCCAGCACTGCATACAGTCGGTCTCCCAAGCAGTGCCCTAGTGACCCCTGAGTGTAGAACAAAAAATAAGCCCTGATCTCCACCAAGTGCGGCAATAAATAAATAAATAAATAAAATTATGAGATGTTCACACAAAAATATAATTATATGACAGAAAATATAAAGGAAAAATATATGTGTGTACCACATACTAGGCTAAATATTTATTGAAACTTAGTCATGACATTGATTGATTGACAAATTAAAAATTAATTCTAAGACCTCTGGACAAATTGTATTTAAAACAGTGGGAGTCTACTAGACAGATGACAGCTGTTGGTTTCCAAACATTTATAAGAAATTTTTATCGATACTTTTACTTGACAATGGCATTATTCTCATCATTAGTGATAATTCTGCCAAGGAAATTTGATAGCATATGAAACAACATTGTTATGCTTACAAGTTCTCTGAATTTCATGGATATAAAGTTTAGGGGAAAAGTGTGTTTCTAATTCCATCCTCAAAAACAATTATGAAAATTTGGATTAAAATATCAGCTATAGGGATCAGAGTTATAAGACAGCGAGTGGGTAAGGAAATTGCATTGCACGTAGCTGCTGACCTGGGTTCAATCCTCGGAACCCCATATGGTCGCCTGAGCAATGCCTGAATGACCGCATCGTACAGAGCCAAGAATAATTTCTGTGTACCACCAGGTGTGGCCACTTCCCCAACTCCGCCCCCGACCCCCCCCCCCCCAAAAAAAGTATATGCTGCTTCATAGCTTAGAACAAAATTTAAAATATGTTTACAACTTGAAGCAGATACCACAGCTGCTCTGGGTACACTTACACTGAGGAATTCATAACTCATTCTCAAACATACAAAGTCAAATAAGTGAATGCAGAAAGTGGTTACTAATGCAGCCTCAGCTGTGGTACTGCTTGCTGCCTTACTTTTCACTTTGTGTTTTTCATGCTTTCTATTTTCATCAGATGGATTTGAATGAGATTAAACAGATTTAACAATCTAAAGGATGCCCAGAAGGAGGCCATAGCAATAGCAACCTTTTCTCTCTTCTCCCTCCCCCCCACCACTCCCTGAGCTTACAAGTAAAACACAAATGGTGTAGATTACTGGGTAAGCATGCAAAAAGTGCTCTTATTTTGTGTTATGACTTTAAAAGCTTTGGAAAATAAATATTAAGCAAGCATTTTCACACTGCTTTAAGCACAGTTTATTTTTAGGAAGTTTAGGGAATCCATTCATAGAAATGGAAGAATAGCAAGTAAAGTGGAGAGCTAAATAAATTACTCGCAAATTGTAGAAAGCCAGTGGAGGAGTGAAATAGCTTCGCCATGCAGATTTAGTACTTTCTTTTTTGGGCTCTATAAATTGCGCCTCAAACAGGTTCGCTGTACACTAGAGTCACTTTAGTCCATCTGTACTTTCGAGCTGGAAAAGTTGTTTAAGAGTGCTGAAGGTGTCAGATGCAGGCAGAACCTCTAGGATTAAGAAGACATTCAAAGAAAATGATGAAATGTGTATTTTTCTTAGACGATTACTGCAACTGCTGGCAGCTAGACAGTGACTTGTGTAAATCAAAATGCTTACAACCTAGGTGCCCACCAATCGTGGCACTCACACGGAATTTCCATCAAGTCTCATTTCACTCTTCCTTTGATGGAGATGATTGATTGATCGTTTCACACTGTGGGGGACTCTGGGCTACCCCAGATCTCTCACATTCTCCGTGCTCCACACTGAGTTTGCCTCATTGACTTTCTCCTAGCCATGTGACTGCCAGGACACAGAGTGACATTTAATGATTTTTCAACATGGTAATGTCACATTCATCACTCTGTATCACTCATGACAGACCCAAATTCAAATGCAAACATGAAACGGAGACTGACTTCAATCCAAACTCTGATACACTTTGCAACTGACATCTATCAACACAGACTGACAAAATACATGGAAGAGAAAATAGCCGATTGCTTTTACAATAATTAAAAATACTGGATGTGGTAGTATCTTAAGATATCAAAGCTATTTTAATTTCATGAGACATTTGTTCTAATTTGTTCTACTCAAGTGGAAAATGTATTATTTGAAATGACTTATCAACTAAGTATATATGTCTCTATATTTGTCTATATATACATAAATAAAATAAATACAGAAATTGGGAAAATATCACTGATGGAGTATGGTATTCTTTCTATAAATTAGATATTTTAATGCCCAAAAGTATTTCTCTAGAGTTCATAAGGTAAAGGACCCTTGGAAGATAGAATCTTTACTTAGAGGAAAATAAATTAGTATTTTTATATAAGGTTTCTTTTACCTCCTTGTTCCTTTAAATTGCTCTATTCTACTAAAGATGCTTTTACTGCTATACAACATTTTTAATGGCAAGAATCTCCCTGAAACTTATCCAACAGAAAAATATAAGTCTAAATTTCACTGAAGTTTAGACATTTTGAAATGTTGATAACATATTAATATCAGTAACAGATTTTAACAAACACTTCCTAAGAGCTTCCAAGTAATAACTATATAAAAAAAAAAAACACAGGATTTTACATTCCCTCAGTGACCCACTAGTTTAAACTACAGGTAAAATTCAACATCCTTTTAAAAATCAGAAATTTTGTAAGTGCTTTTATTTAGTTAGAAAAATTTCTCTGTAACCACCATAATGCTACTTTTCAGTTAGATGTCAGAAATAACTTCAGATATAATACTGACACTAATCAAAACTTCATGAAATAAAGAACCATATCAAATGACATATTCTTTATGTCCACCAAGCCTGCATGTTTGATAAATAGTTGTAGAACAAAACTGAATAAAAGCACCAAACACTTTATTAATATCACAGTGTAGCTGCAGTTACTTTTTTTAAGATGCTAAACTAACATACTATGAGCTCTTGACACAATACTCTGATTTAATCTGAGCATTTTTCTAATGTAGAAGCATCTTTGCTCTAGTCTCTTTTAGACCTAAGCCAATTTTCGCAATGTCCTACATTGTAATAATAGGGATGAATACCTATATATATATTTTTAGCTTTGCCATCTGACTACTTGCATTATTATTGCCTGTAAATAATCCGAGTCTTCATAGTTCTGAATAGCTGGCTATTGTTTGACCTAAAACATTGACTAAAAATTCCCTGATGTTATCTAGTTTGCAATTTTTAAGTGTGAAAATAGTTGATGTTTTTTCAGCTTACTCTAGTTGCATCTCTTTCCTGGTGACTATTACGGCAATGACAAAATTACTTTGTTGTAAGAAGTCCCACTCCTAATATTTAGGTAACCAAAGAGTGGGTTATTATAAGAACACAGTCATCTAAACAGGTCCTTTCCCAGAGAATTGCCTTCAACCAAGTGGAATTACTTCCCTTGGGGTGTTCTGCACTCCCACCTGGTTTGACCTTGCATGCATGCTACCTGCTCCTTGCTCAAAGCAGTTAACACCATGGAGGCACTGCATGGTTCATTTCTCCTGAGACTCCTCCCCCAATAATAACTGCAACAGATTTTTTCTGTTGTAAGCTGTGTTTCTGGTAAAGCTGATTTAAAGCACTTGCTACTGTGGTGATCCTAGGAAAAAGAATATTCATTCCAATGATGAAACTGTGGATTGCATCACTAGCCAACTGCACCCATTAGGTATCCCATCCCTGAGAGGAGGTGGTCATGAACGTCCCCAGTGATTGTATCAGTGATTCCTATGGATTTACTTGTTTGACTTAGACAGGGATATAAGAAGCAATAGCAGGATCTTGCTGGATGTGGGAAAACTAGTCAAGAGCTCAATGTCTATTTTCTCAGCACAACTGAATCATGTAAACTTGGAAATCACACACTTAGATCATCAAAACAGTAATTTGAAGCCAAGCATGAGAGTAAGAGAGATTTTGCGGCAGTGAGACAGAGCCTGTTCTTGGGAATACTTAAATATCACTATTAAATAAAGTTAGGTTTTATCATCAAAGAACTCATCAAAATGTCCAGAAATTATAGAAACAAAAGATAAAATCATATATTAGGATTTATGAAAGCATACATTCATTGCTATGTAATATCTATAAAACTGTTGGCCCATTTGATATTCCTGCTGTAATTCTGTTGGAAAATGTGAGAATAACTGTTGAAGAAAATAATATATTATTGATAATTATATCACAACAACTAGTAAACAGTCTCAAGAGATATGTGTGTTTCTCTACACCATTATTTTAGTGAATAGATCCTAGTCCTGTCTAAAGATAAGTGTCATATTGCAGCAAAAACAGCTAACTTAGCATATAAGTCCAATGACATAGATTTGCCCAAGGACTCTTGCTGTGAAAAGTAATTGAAAATATTGTCAATTCTCTCACTTTCACAAGACATGCAATCTCAGACCAAACTCTAGTATTTTCACAGTTGCTGATTCATTCTTTATTCCATTCATTTAATGTGAGAATTTGACAAATACAGGTTTAAAAAAAAAATATATATATATATAGATTCACTATTTCTTTAAATCAGTCACTCTATTTAATTGAAATACATCTAAAATAAAAAAATTAATTTATCTATTATCACTTACTAACATACTATTGACTAGAAAATAATATGGATGAAGGAATTTTAAAGAATTAAATCAACTGAGTTCAAATACTGAACTTGTCCGGCACTTTAGGCAAAGTTCAAAGTTACTTGTACGAATTTTGTATTTATCAAGAAATGTTTGAGTTGTCAAAATCCCAAGCCAATATGACTTTAAAATAGCTATATTGTTTAGAAAACATATTTTAAATTTTCCTACCTTGAAGCATAAATGTAATTATCATAAAATAATAGCATCTTCCTAGCCAAGACATATTTTTTGGATTATCAAGAATGGCAAAAAAAATGTGCTACATATCATTTGTTTGACACATCGTTTGATTCTGTCCTGTCAAGGATGATAAAAATTTTGACTCTCATTACTTATTTAAAATTATAAAACATCCTGATATACTCCTGCTTTTGCTTGGCATGGGAACAAAAATGGTAAAATGATGCATTGACGATAACATAATCAATCGTATGCATAAAAAGCCCAAGTTTAACTTGGAGACATTTACTTAAATGTGTGTCACTTGGATAAATAATATGCTGAGGCATTTCTATAAAGAGCAATGAAAACTTGAGTAAAAGAGCAAATTCTTCTTGATCGATTCTTTGAATAATTTAGGCAAGAACTCTCAAGCATTCTGGTCTTGTTTAAATTTATCCCCAGAACTAGGGTAATGTCATTGCATGCTATATGCCCAGTCTGTAAAATATATGACCTTCTTTTTAACTAGTAATACCTCAGCATTCTACACTAGCTTTCTTTCATATTACCTTATTGTGCTATCTCATAGACAACTACTATATATTTTGAATATCTAAGAGAGGTAGTTTCAGGCCTCTATTAAATTATTGATGACTTCAAGTTTAACTTAGTTGAAGAAATACCCTAATTATTCTTTTTATGTTATACAAGCATTTACATGATCTGAATCTGATTTACCCAAATTACCTTATTTAAATACTCTCCTTTTTGTCTCCAATAACTCAGTTACCTTACACTTTGGGTAATATCAATTGAATTTTTTTTTTACTTTATAATGCTTATGATGGATATTGTTCTATAAATTGCTTTCCATCATCTTTAGCATTTAGAACTATGACTGACATGTAATGAACATCCAACAGATATTTTTCAATGACATCATTTGTCTTTGAAGTATGAACAGTTACTGTGGAATATATAAGCCAATAAATAAAATACTATGAATGTTCATGTGGATATAATAATTGGCTGATTTTGTCTGATAAAAAATTGAAATTGTGAGGGTTACTATGTTTTGAGAAATATATACCAAACTATAGAAATTTCACAGTTAAAAATTTGGTAGCAATTTTAAAATGTTAGTCATGAGAAAAAAGGTAAGGAAGAACCATATATCTATATTTGTATTTTAGTAGGTAAAGGTAAAAAGGTAAAGGCCCTCCCGTTGATCGTCGATTTGCTCAAGCGGGCCCAGTAACGTCTCCATTGGAGACTTTGTTGTTACTGTGTCTGGCATATCAAATACTCTCGGTAGCTTGCCGGGCTCTCCGAGAGGGGCGGAGGAATCGAACTCGGGTCGGCCATGTTGGCCGCTTGTAAGGCGAACGCCCTACCGCTGTGCTATTGCTCCAGCCTGTATTTGTATTTTAGTAGAGTTGTGATAAATGGAATGAGGCCCTGTGAAAATTTTCTCACATTAATTTCAATAATCCACAAATATGTTAATTTATATGTCAACAGGAACCTTGCAGATAATATTAAGTCAAGGATCCTGAGTTTGAGAGAATATCCTCAATTATTATCATAGGTCTCATGACATTACAACTTCTCTTGTAAGAACTGGCCATAAAATCAGTCAATTATTATAAAATAATAATTAAAATAATAAGAAAAGAGATATTCCAGGGGCTGTGTGGGTTTTGATGGTGTCATAAGGGGTTCTCAGTAAAGAAATGCAGGTAAACTTCTGAAGACGAAGACGAATGAAGACGAAGAAACAGATGCCCCTTAGAAAATGCAGGCTGAAACAGTTCTGAAACACAGTTCATTTAGAACTGAAAAGCCTACATCTGTTTTCAGCTCCTGAGCAAGTGACAATTTTTACAGAAGCAATAGGAAATAAACAAGGATGCTATTTCAGAAGAAAAAGATAATGCCAAGAACCACAGAAGAGACGTTGAAGGTTAAAAGACAGACCTGTGACCCTAGCAATAATCTAGGAGAGTTACTTAGTTGTATCACAGATTACATGAACAACATTAGTAGAAGAACAAAAATGTAAAATCTAGTTCTAAAATTAAATACAACTCAGAGATTTGTTCAATGAGAGCCTGCAGTTGGGTAAAGATTCAAGAATGAAGAATAAGTGTCCTGGTTTGAGGAAAAAAACCAATAAGGATATTTCACATCGAGTTGAAGGAGTCCATAATGAGACATTATAACTAGTTTTAGGAACAAGATTCACTTTTCGATTTCTTTGGGTAGACAGAAAAATAATTTATTCAATAAACTGAACATCATGATACAAATTTCAAGTATTCTGTTAATGGTTGGAGAACCATCAAAATTTGCACACAAGTTTAGTTTGGCCAATGTGTCACATTAACTAAGGGAAAAAAACGCAAAGCTAAAAAGAAATTTAAAAAAGTGTGAAAACAAGAAACCAAGCAAAATAAAGAGTAGGGAATTTTAAAGTATATAATGAAATGTTCAGAAAAAGTAATAGAAAAATATGGTACATTCATGTTATTCCAAGGAAATATTAAAACATGAATCTAAGCACATTCATTGCTAAAGTGTGTAATGTAATTAATAAGCAAAATAAGTAACAATGGAATGATTACTGAATATCTCATAGAACTGAGAGTCTTAAATATCTATCAGTTAAGAAAATAAGACAATTGAAAATATTAGTAGCACTATATCTTCCTAGTAGATTTTCTGTCTTTATATAAGAGAATTATAAATTTAAAATTCCCTGGAGTCTTAATGAATTTTTTTTAATGAAAGCATTGGTTCTACACCCAACAACAACACAAACAATGAATGATATTTCAACCCAAGAGAGTCACTGGAGAATCATTTCTGGATATCGGTAATGTCTTAGTAAAAAGGGGAACAGTAAAAAAAAACCATCCTAGCCAATTGCCTCCCCAATATTAAGGAATATTTTTAGACTTGACTTATTTTTCTCTCATTGTTTCAGAAAATTAATTTTTAATTTATCCATTTTTTAAATTTTATTTTCCTAGGAGCGATAGCACAGCGGGTAGGGCGTCTGCCTTGCACGCAGCCAACATGGCCGACCCGAGTTCGATTCCTCCACCCCTCTCGGAGAGCCCGGCAAGATACCAAGAGTATTCGATATGCCAGACACAGTAACAACAAAGTCTCCAATGGAGACTTTACTGGGCCCGCTCGAGCAAATCGATGATCAACGGGAGGGGCCAAATTTTCCTAGGAGAAATAATGATGCACTCTTTCCAATCCACTGTATTTCCAAGGTAGAATATGATTTCCCAGGTAACATTGCTGTAATACTCTTAATATTTCTTTTTTTAAAACAAAAACTAAAGATATACATGCATAGTCTAAGCACTAAAGCTTTATCCAAATTGCTTGATTCCTCATTTTCAGACATTATTCAATAAAGGTAAAAGGTAAAGGCCCTCCCGTTGATCGTCGATTTGCTCGAGCGGGCCCAGTAACGTCTCCATTGGAGACTTTGTTGTTACTGTGTCTGGCATATCGAATACTCTCGGTAGCTTGCCGGGCTCTCCGAGAGGGGCGGAGGAATCGAACTCGGGTCGGCCATGTTGGCCGCGTGTAAGGCGAACGCCCTTCCCGCTGTGCTATTTATTGTAGATGTCATATTCAGTCTACCCAGCTGGAAGTAAGTCTCTTACAGAAAGGTATATTAATTCATTTTTCTTCACTTGGAAAAATAATTTTGGCAGCAATTGAAGTTGGTAAAATATCAATCATCATTTCATTTATATATAGGCACTTGTATTTGGATGTATCCCAACATATATTTAATAACTGAAGAAATTATTTAATTCAAGATTGTAAAAAAAGGGAAAAGAAATAAAGAAAACAGCCCCCCAAATCCACTGACTGTACCTAAACCCACTCTATGAGAACAGTATATTGATTTCTAAAATACTACCAAATAGAAGCAAGAAAAAGGCCAGCAAACTCTCATTAATGTGCTCCACAGCTCTGTGCTAATGTCTATTTCTTCCTCACCGGAAAAGTAGCGAGACACATCAGCACATGTGGAAAAAATGCTTCTAAAATCTCTTGTAGATTTCTGGTCATACGTCTTTTGATTTCTCTTTGCGACTTCCCAGGATTCCACCAAGGTCGACTTTTTGCTCTGTTCATTAGAGTCTCTTGCAGTGTAAGATTGCACTGGAAGGCGCACATGCTTCATCTACTGCTTAACTGCACTCTTAGTTGGATGCAGTGCCCATAATTCGTTTATTTCCAAGACAATTTTGATGTCAGCTCTTGTTGTTGCCTTACTGCAACCCAGAACTGGTTTATTCATGATATCTAAACAAGAATAAACCAGAGAAGATTCTTAAAAAATAATTAATCTAGGAGTGGGGATTGGGATGGAGGGAGGGAAAAGGAACAAGTGGAGAGGAAAGGAGTGAGAGAGAAATGGAAGGAGGAGATTGAAGGGACAGGGAGAAATGGATGGAAAGAGGAGAGAGGAGTACTAGGAAGGAAGGAAAGAAGTACAGGAAGGAGGGAGGGAAGGAAAAATTGAAATCCACTTTAAGATATTCAGGCTTTGATACAAAAATCAATTTTGTATGTCTAGAATGTTTGCAATCTAATATACAGAAGTTTAAACCTTCTCTTTACTGGTTTACTGTGGAGAATGTCCTGCTTTATTACATAACAGAAATGTTTCTTTCATTTCAAATCTTTCCAATTCGTGGAATACAAGAAAGAGGAGGAAATTTGTAAGCATTTCTTCATAAAAGAACATGTCCAGAAAGGTGGGTTTCAAAAACTTTCAATCACATTGTAGCTTTTCCTGTTGCAAGGTCTACCACCTACAGCTTTCCAAAATTTTGTATTACCCTGGAAGACCCTAGTGGGGCATTTGTCAGTCCTATAACTCCAAAACATATTGTGTATGTAAATCTCTATAAAGATATAAGCTCACACGTGTCCCTATATATGTAACTATACATATTCACATATAATTAATTAACAACCAATTATATATCACACACACCTATAGATAATATCATCTTCATCAAGTGTAGATATGACATTTAATTCCTTGTGATTCCAGTTTGTTCATCTCAGTTTGGAAATTTATTATATTGGCAGTAATAAAAATCTAAGGATTTAATGTAAAGAAGATCTGTAAACTCTAACCTATTTTTTAAACTTTGTCTCAGTACTATGAGTCCATCTCTACTGATGTCAGAGAACTTCCCCCACAAACAAAACAGCATGTGTGCTGACCCCGTAGGTAGTCATAGGCAACAAGGGCCACCGTCATATGCAAACCTGCTTCTTCATCTCTGTCCCTCTGAAGTTTTGCTCTCAACAGCAATACAAGTGTCAGGTATCAGAACTCATATCGTTTATAAAACCTGCAAGTGGACATGTGAAATTTAATTACTTTTTTCTATTAATATTATAATCATGACACTATCACAGCATGGTTTTTTGAATTATTGCCATTTTCTTAAAAAAGAAGGTGAAGACTCTACAGAGCAGAATTTGTCACTAAAAACAAGCAAATACAAACATTTTTAAATGTACAATTTTACTTTGAGTGAAAAATATTAATCCCTGATCTTAAAGATAAGGGTAAGTAATTAAGTTTTAAAAGAAATAAATTCTTGGGTGTTTTTTCAATTGGAGGCCAGCCACACATGCTAGGGGAAAAGGGAGCTCAGATAGAGAAGGGAGCACCAAAAAAAGGGTATTGGGAGGATCCTCCCAGGATGGGAGAAGCATGCTGAAAGTAGACTATAGACCAAACATGATTGCCACTCATTGCCTCTTTTGCAAACCACAGCACCCAAAAGGAGAGAGAGGGAACAAAAGGGAATGCCCTGCCACAGAGGCAGGGGGGGTGGGGGGAATGGTTGGTGGGAAGGATACTGGGATCCATGGTGGTGGGAAATGGGCACTGTTGGAACGATGGGTATTTGATCATTGTATAATTGAAACCCAAGCACAAAAATTTGTAAGTCTACAACTGTACCTCATGGTGTTTCACTAATAAACAAATAAACAAATAAATAAAAAAATAAAAGAAATAAATCATTCCTTACACATATACTTTCTTTACTTTGTACACTATCCACAAAGAGGGGGCCAGAGAAATTGAACAGAAGATATGCTGCATTTGGCCAATCCAAATATGAGTCCCGAAAATGCATGTGTTCACCTGAATATGACTGAGAATAAACCCTGAGCACAGAGCCAGGAGTAGTCACTGAGTGACTCGCCTCTTGCCAGGTGTGCACTAAACACTTTTTAAAATGTACTCTTTATTTTGGTTTAGTCTCTACATCCAGCTGTGTGCAGGGCTGACTCCTGGCTCTACGCTCAAGGATCACTCCTGGCAGAGATCAGGGAACCATATAGGCTGCTGGAGATCAAACCCAGGTCAGTCAAGTGCAAGGTAGTCCATCTCTAGCCTCCACAAATAAATTTTAAAAGAGGTTACATATATGAATCAAGATTGCTAATTCATATAATTTTTAATTCCTCAAAGACATTTTGATACAGCTTAAAAGCTATAACATAAATGAATAATACAAAAACTACAGTTTTAAAACACTCATACAAGGAGACATAGAAAGGACTCATAAAAGTGAGACTGTATGTTTTTGAACATCTCTTTAAAATATGTGAATTTTAATTTTTAAATGTCATATTTAATCCTTCCAAGATTTGGTGGGTACTGTGTGTTTTAACATCTTTTTTTTTCTTATTCCTTCAAAAATGTTAAGTCTATGTGGTCTTTCAAATCTGTAATTTGAATTAATTAGGGGGAAAAGCCTACCAATTTTGTGGCATTTTTCACTCACAAAACTCAGTCAAATATTGTAAGTAACGTATTCGTATTACATGCAATGTAGTTCAAACTTGCAGGAGCTAAAAGACCAAAAAGATCCCTTGTCCCACTTGAGTAGATGCAATATTGGGCAATCAGAAAAGCAATAACATTATTTTAGCATCTGGACTGTATAATATAGACTTTTATTTTAATTTACTACTTGTGAAGCAAGGTCTTTACTTTCTATAATTAGAAATGAGTATTCTATAAATCTAAATTAGAAATGATAAATTATAGTGATCAGAAGTCTCTCCAAATTTATATTCAGTTTGTACATCTTTGTTTTCATTAATTCTGCTTTGTGCAGAATTAACTTTTCTTTCAGATGAAAAAATCCATTAAGTTTGAAATATTTTTAAAAGACCATAGAAGCTAAACAATTTTTTTCAATCAGAAAATAACAAGATTCTTAGGGGAACAAAAATAACTCACTTTAAAACTGTAAGTTTTCTTTGAAATGAAGGCTTAATTATAATTCTTATGATATTCCAGTGTGTGTATTCAAGAGTTAATAACTAGGAAGAGTAGATAGTAATTTTCACAGGAAAGTTTAGGAAACTGTGGATAAACACACAGAACAAAAATCTGAGAACAATCCCCATATATGATAGAACAAGGATAATACTAAAGGTACCCAAACTTACTTTCAAGCAAAACTTCATAATTTAAATTTTACGGTATTTTCTACAGATTTTGTAGCAATTTTAACTCCACTAAATATCAGAGCACAAATAAAAGAACATTTAGGCATTTTAATATTTTACATTACCATATATATATGCAAGTGTGTAAATATATATAATTTTGATGCATTGGATCAAATTATATAGTTTATTGATTTGAAGATTTTTATGACTACTGGGAACCACCAGGAGTAATCCCTGAGCATACAAGGTAGACCCACCACAATACAAAGTAGAGAAGTAAGAGAGAGAGAAAGAGGTAGGAAGTGAGAGAGAGAGAATCATTTGATTTGAACAGATATTTCCATGTTTAATACTAACCTTGGTGAGAACTAGAAACTCCCCCCTAATGGAAGAGTTATCAAAGGTGCATGGAGACATTCTGAGGGATTTCTAGATTCTTCTCAGCATGGTTTCTTTGAAATATCCTTTGTATATTCTGGAACTTGTCATCTCATATTCAATTTCCTACTTCATATTCTCTCCTGTCTCCTGCTAACAATTCTCTATCTCTTCTGCATCTCTACATCATGTTTATTATTACTGCATAGAATATTCAACTTAGCAATAAATGGGTCACTGACAGACAATTTACACCACACTGCCCTCCAGGCCATGGGATGAGAGAAGCTCACTTGAAGACTCCACAGAAAATGTCTCTGCTTACATATTCTGTTTTACACTTTCTCTCCTATGATTATTTTCAGTAAATACCTTACCAGCAACTCATGGGGGGGGAGGAGAATAATTTAAATCACTCTTTAAAAAAATTTTATTCTATAAGACAAAGTTATGAATATAGTCAAGGAAAAAATAAATGAATTTTTAATATGTTGCCTTAAGGAATGGACACTTCATGAGATATCCATCAACTATTCAGACTATATATAAAAATCAAATACCCAATTTATATCGTGAAACAACTCAATACATAAACAGCACAGGTCAGCATTCTTCATGCCTGCTTGAGAAACACTATTCCCATTAGGATATGTGTGAAACAATAGTTTATTCAATTGCTAAACATTTTAGAGAGCTCTGTGCCCATACTGTTTGTGGACTGATTTTTCATGTAATCATCTTAAATATCACTAAATTATGTTTCGGTATAGAGTCCTGTTGATTTTATTTTACAGAGTACTCTCCAAAGTTATGTCCTCATTAATCTATATTCTACCCCATTCAACCCCATTGACATTCGCAAGAGAAAAATAGTAGCACTCACACTTAGGTGTGAGATGAAAAAAAATTAAGAAAACAAAACGAAACAAAAATGCATAAAAAATCATCAGAAATCAAAGCTTGGACTGAACTGAATTTACCAGTTTTTCAATGGAGATTCCTCCGCCCCTCTCGGAGAGCCCGGCAAGCTACCGAGAGTATTCGATATGCCAGACACAGTAACAACAAAGTCTCCAATGGAGACGTTACTGGGCCCGCTCGAGCAAATCGACGATCAACGGGAGGGCCTTTACCTTTTACCAGTGGAAATGTAGACAACATGGGTGTAAGATGTAGACAACATGGGTGTAATGCTGTGATGTAGGGAAAGTGTCACTTTGTTGTGGATTATGTTGTGGTGAAATGTTTTGAAGACTATATCCCTAAAATTTATTTAGTCTTAGAAGTGAGGATTTCCTCAAATAGAAACCATAAATAGCATACTCAAAATATATTTGCAACCATGAAATAAATGCTATATTTTCGTTAATGTTATTTTTTGTTTATAAATATTTATCTGGGGGTGTAAAATGAAACTGGACCACTCCCACCCAAGCAGTGGCTTCACCACTGTCTACTGCCTCAGCTCCTTGAAAACTTCAGTCATGCATTCAGAAATTACAAGAATTTGCTTTCATCTGCCATTTTTGGTTTTCTTGCTTTGCTTCCTTTGATTCTACATCTAGGTGAGATCATCCAATATTTGTCTATCTCATTCTGATGTATTTCACTTAGCATGAAGCCTACCTGGTTCTGGTGAATTTCTGGAACACATTCAAGATGCTTGACTATACTCTACTGTCTTATAAGGTTCACAGTATGGTCCACATGCACTGCTTCAACCACTAACGCTATTTTAATAAATAATAATAAATATTTGTAGGGCACTACAAATATAATTAAAAAAACTCTAATGAAAGGAAAGGAAAATAAAGAGCCAAAAATTCACAGGAATCAGAAAGAATTTGAGATCTGAAAGGCAACGTCCACAAAAGGTTATTAATTAAATGTTTAAGGAGATTAAGTGTTATACCCAGAAAACATGACCTCTAATGAAAGAGGGAGCTTTGGTGATAACAAAAAGAATATTAAGGGCTGGAGCAATAGGACAGCAGGTAGGGGGGTTGCCTTGCACGTGGCGGACCTTGGTTTGATTCCCAGCATCCCATATGGTCCCCCGAGCACTGCTAGGAGTAACCCCTGTGCATCGCTGGGTTAAGAAATAAAAGTTAAGAAAAAAAAAAAGAAAAGAAAAGGAATGATGAAGAAATATAGTATGAAGGCTTAGTAGTTTAAGTTAAATTGACTTTTCTCTGTTATTAATGCTTGTTCTACTTTTCTGTCCCTTTGTCCTTCTTTCTTAAAGATTTTTAACTATTCAAAATTTTGTTTTGAATATCTATTATTATTTAATAAAATAGCATTAGTGATTGAAGTAGTGCACATGGACCAGACTGTGGACCTTATAAGACGGTAGAGTATATTGAAGCATCTTGAATGCATTACAGAAATTCACCAGCTTGAGAGACTTGGATTGGTTTGAATTGGATTCTTTGCTAGCATCAGAGTTGCGAACAGAACAAGCTATTGGAACCTCGATCCTATGTGTAAGAGTTTTATTGAATCCTTGAAAGATAGCTCTGAATTTATTCCTCCTTTCCATGATTTCTGATAATTATCCCAAAGTCTTTCTTTAATTTTTTCTCGGAAGAAACATTGTGTTTCCTAACTATTCCTTCATATTGGGTAGAAAATCAAAGGCAAACAAAAACTTTAAGACTTTATCGAAAAGTGAAGCAGAAACTTTTAGTTTCTAATAGACTTCTCATTCTCTTTCAGTTTAATCTTTTATTGATTAAAAGTAAAAACAAAAACAAATGAGCCACTGAGTTTACTGAAAACCTCAAAATACAAAAATATTCTGATTATTTTAAAAATATTATTAGAAAACAGAATAAAAGGATCCATTGGATATTATTTTCATATTAATTCAAATGCTCAAATTCCAAACTAGCACAGTACCAATTTATTTTAGTTTCCTCATCATTCCAAGCACTACATTACAAGAGAAGGACATAACTGAGCCAATTTAGTCACTCACAGACCAATGATAGCAAAAGAGAGAGAGGTTTTCCTTTACATTTCTATAATTTGATTTTTACATTATCTGTTACAAAAGAAAAAAGTATTCACATGAATCGTTTATCTTTAGTTTTCCCACTTGGAGACATAAAATCTGTCATTTTCTTAAAAGTCAGTTATATGAGAAAAATCCAATAGAATATTGTTTTCCGGAATGACCTCCTAATTATTTGAAGTTTCTCCCAACTATTCTATTTGGGACTTCAGCTGTAAAAGAGCATAACCAAGTTCTGATATTTTTTTCCCGGAATGAAGATCAATTCCTTCACTGGCTTCATAATATTGAGACAAGGGAGAGAAAAGATGAAGTTATGAAATTTACATACAAGTGGTACTACATGGAAAGTATCATGTTAAGCGAAATGAGTCAGAAAGAGCGGGATAGACACAGAAAGATTGCATTCATCTGGGGAACATAAAGCAACAAAAAGTGAGAGTGACACACAGGAATGGCTGAGATTAGTACCAGGAATTTTGCCCCATGAATGGAAGGCCAGCCACAGGCTCTAGGTGAAAAGGAAGCTCAGATAGAGAAGAGATTACCAAATGAAGGGTGTTGTGAGGGCCCTCCCAGGGTGGGAGAAGCATGCTAAAAGTAGTCGATAGACCAAACATGATTGCCACTCAAAGCCTCTCTTGCAAAACACAGTACCCAAAAGAAGAGAGAGAGAACAAGGGGGAATACCCTGCCACAGAGGCAGGATGGGACGGGGGGGGGGGGGGGGATGAGGGGGGGGGGGATGCTGGGACCCATGGGGATGGATGACGGGCACTGGTGGAGGTATGGGGACTTGATCATTGTATAACTGAAACCCAAGCACAAAATTTGTAAGCCTATAACTGTACCTCATGGTTTTTCACTAATAAAAAAAAAAAAATATATATAAAAAAAAAAAAATATGCCTAGCATGTGCAAGACCCTGCATGCTATTTCTGTATCTCATGTCACCCCAAGAGCACTGGATGTGGACCCGTAAAATATTAAACAATATTGTGTTAAGAAAACTCTTCTATAATCACAAGAATACTGACATTCCAATGACTATCGTCTGCTGAAGCTATTCTCAGTGATCTCCTTCGATCATGTGACACGAAAACCAAGCTCCCCATAGAACTAGCTCAGACTAGAAAAGCCAAACAGACTCCACAACCATATTTATCAGGTATGTCAGTGACGATACCAGTTGCCTCTTATTTTACCTCTCTCTGAAGTGAATGCTCCTTTCCTGGAGTTCTCGTCTATTCAATACACAAGATGCTTTCATTAAAAAGCAAAAGTAAAGTTAAAATGAATGTTACCAGTACACAGGTTCTTTTCTTTTCTGAAAAGTAGATCAAACTAAAGTATTCAATGGATTGAAAAGAAATGACCATAGAACTTTTTTTTTAAGAGAGATTTCTGCTTAAATTAAGAACATCAACCTGGAAAGACAGTCTAGAGGTTAAGAGCTTGCCTTTAATATGTCTGACAATGGTTCAATCTCCACCACCATGTATGATCTGAGCAAGGCCATGTGTAATGATTACTGATCACAGAGACAATAGTAAGCCCAGAGCACTGCAAGCTATGTCCCTACACACACAGGCACACAACAGCATGCACACACACAAAAACTCAGAAATTTTGTTTCTATCAAACATTTTGCCCCTTGGTAAAATACATTTTTCTTAATAAAAGCAATGGCCAGGTGAAGCAATAGTACAGCGGGCAAATTATAAGCAATGCATGTGGCTTACCCAGATTCCATCCCTGGACCACATATGGTGCCCTGAGACCACAAATACTGAAGCAGTCCTGAGCACCACTGTGCATGACACAAAACAAAACTAACAACAACAACAACAAAAAAACAACTCCCCCAATAGAAAAAACATTATGGCTCAGATAACTTATGTGTCTAATTGATCAATCTTTCTTAATTTTGTATTTGTTTCCTCAAACAAATACAATACTGTCTGAATGCAAGGTTCTGTCCCAATGGAAAACCAGCAGGACCGTACTACTGTTCAAGAAGGGAGACATCCATGACATTGGCAACTATCGCCCGATCTGCCTATTGTCTGTCATCTACAAGTTGTTCACTCGAGTCATCCTAAATAGGATTGGCAGAACACTAGATGAAGGACAACCATGCGAGCAAACCGGGTTCCACAAAGGATTCAGCACCATCGACCATATCCACACGATAACCAAGCTCATTGAGGTTTCTCGGGAGTTCAAGATGCCGCTCTGTTTAACGTTCATTGATTTAAAGAAGGCCTTTGATTCTGTTGAGACGGAAGCGGTCATTGAAGCCCTAGCCAATCAGGGCATTCAAGCCCAATACAACAGGTCCTCCGTGAGCTGTATTGCGGATTCACTACCAGGATCTCACCATTCTACAAAGAAGTGATCGTTGATGTCAGGAGAGGGGTGCGGCAGGGTGATACCATTTCACCAAAACTCTTCAGTGCCACTCTCGAGAACATCATGCGACGACTGGAATGGGAAGGAATGGGAGTGAAGATAGATGGTCGGCAACTACACCACCTCCGCTTTGCTGATGACATTGTTTTAATAACACCAAACATCAGCCAAGCCGCACAAATGCTGGCCGACTTTGACCGTGAGTGTGGAAAGGTAGGACTACAACTGAATCTTACGAAGACAATGTTTATGAGAAACAGCCTCATTCCTGATGCCCCATTCGCTCTCAACGGAACAACCATCTCCGAATGCAACAGCTATGTGTACCTAGGTCGAGAGGTCAACATGACAAATGACCTGGCACCCGAGCTGCGCAGGAGGAAGAGCGGCTTGGAACGCCTTCAAGAACGTCGAAGAAATAGCTAAGAGGACGAAGAACCTCCGGCTCCAGGCACATCTCTTTGATTCCACTGTTCTTCCTGCATTAACATATGCCTCAGAGACCTGAGTCCTACACAAACAAGATGAGAACGCTATTCAGGTCTCCCAAAGAAGAATAGAAAGAGTTATGCTTGGAATATCACGTTTTACTCAAATGAGAGAAAGAATCCGGAGTTCTGACATCCGTCGACAATCAAGAATCAGGGACGCTGTCTCATTTGCCAAGGTGTCGAAAATCAGATGGGCTGGTCACGTAATGAGATTTAAAGACGACCGCTGGACTAGAGCTGTTACGGACTGGATTCCACTGGATGTTAAAAGACTGCGTGGCCGCCCACCTTCCAGATAGTCAGACTTCTTCGTCAAGATCATGAACAATCGGTTTGAGGCCCTCCATGTTCCCGGAGCGAAGAGATGCCATTGGGCTACACTAGCACGTGACAGGGACAAATGGAGACTTTACTGGTGCCCACTCGAGCAAATTGACGACTAATGGGAAGTTAAGTGATTTAAGTGATTCCTCAAACACTCCCAGGGTATTTACCCCGGAAAGAAAAACAAACTAATATATACTCAGAAATCAGAATAACTTTTTTGAAAGTCACTTAGCTTCCTGAGCATTTACAAGCTACCAGTTAAAGTTTATTAAGGGAACAATTTCATTTGGATCCTTTTTATGCGGAGGTTTTCTGTTTTGCTTACTTTTCTCCATATTCAAATCAATTTTGTTGGTTCAGTTCTATCAAACATTTTGTAAATGACTGTAAACATTTTGAAAACTAAATATCATCCACCCATCATGTGTTCATTAACAAGAACAAAATAAATATACTTACTCAGTCACAGTTCTATTTACTCAATCTGAAACATCACCTGCTCTCTTTCCAGGGGCTGTCCCACAGGGGCATCCGAAATACTGCAGACCCCAGGATGCCAGCGTTTGCAGCAAGAGTGAGAGGAACAGTGCCTTACACTTAAGGAACTGTAAAACGTCCTCAATAATCTTAACCTATGTTTTCCAAATAACCTTTAAGTGAAGCTTAGAAAATGTAGCACTGCATTGTAGCACCATCCTCCTGTTTCTCATCGATTTGCTCGGGAGGGCACCAGCAATGTTTCCATTGTGAGACTTGTTGTTACTGCTTTTGGCATATCAAATACGCCACCAGGAGCTTGCCAGGCTCTGCCGTGCAGGCGGGATACTCTCAGTAGCTTGGTGGGCTTTCAGAGAGGGACGGAGGAATCAAAATGTATTTAAAAGTAGAAGATTATGAGATTCAATCACTTAATCACTTAACTTCCCATTAGTCGTCGATTTGCTTGAGCGGGCGCCAGTAACGTCTCCATTTGTCCCTGTCGCATGCTAGATTAGCCCAATGGCATCTGTTCGCTCCGGGAACATGAAGGGCCTCAAACTGATCGTTCATGATCTTCACGAAGAAGTCTGACCATCTGGTAGGTGGGCGGCCACGGAGTCTTTTGACATCCCGAGGAATCCAGTCGGTAACAGCTCTAGTCCAGCGGTCATCTTTAAATCTCATTACGTGACCAGCCCATCTGATTTTCGACACCTTGGCAAATGAGACAGCGTCCCTGATTCTTGATCGTCGATGGATGTCAGAACTCCGGATTCTTTCTCTCATTTGAGTAAAACGTGATATTCCAAGCATAGCTCTTTCTATTCTTCTTTGGGAGACCTGAATAGCCTTCTCATCTTGTTTGCATAGGGCCCAGGACTCTGAGGCATATGTTAATGCAGGAAGAACTGTGGAATCAAAGAGATGTGCCCGGAGCCAGAGGTTCTTCATCCTCTTAGCTATTTCTTCGACTTTCTTGAAGGCATTCCAAGCCGCTCTCTTCCTCTTGCGCAGCTCGGGTGCCAGGTCATTTGTCATGTTGACCTCTCGACCTAGGTACACATAGCTGTTGCATTCGGAGATGGTTGTTCCGTTGAGAGCGAATGGGGCATCAGGAATGAGGCTGTTTCTCATAAACATTGTCTTCGTAAGATTCAGCTGTAGTCCTACCTTTCCACACTCACGGTCAAAGTCGGCCAGCATTTGTGCCGCTTGGCTGATGTTTGGTGTTATTAAAACAATGTCATCAGCAAAGTGGAGGTGGTGTAGTTGCCGACCATCTATCTTCACTCCCATTCCTTCCCATTCCAGTCGTCGCATGATGTTCTCGAGAGTGGCACTGAAGAGTTTCGGTGAAATGGTATCACCCTGCCGCACCCCTGTCCTGACATCAACGATCACTTCTTTGTAGAATGGTGAGATCCTGGTAGTGAATCCGCAATACAGCTCACGGAGGATCCTGATGTATTGGGCTTGAATGCCCTGATTGGCTAGGGCTTCAATGACCGCTTCCATCTCAACCAAAATCAAAGGCCTTATTTAAATCAATGAACGTTAAACAGAGCGGCATCTTGAACTCCAGAGAAATCTCAATGAGTTTGGTTATAGCGTGGATATGATCGATGGTGCTGAATCCTTTGCGGAACCCGGCTTGCTCGCATGGTTGTCCTTCATCTAGTGTTCTGCCAATCCTATCTAGGATGACTCAAGTGACTAACTTGTAGATGACAGACAATAGGCAGATCGGGCAATAGTTGCCAATGTCATGGATGTCGCCCTTCTTGAACAGTAGTATGGTCCTGCTGGTTTTCCATTGGGACAGAACCTTGCATTCAGACAGGTAGCGAGTGAAGAGCCGAGCCAGTGTATTGATGAGTACTGATGGCAGGTTCTTCAGGTGTTTAGGTCTGACCTTGTCTGGGCCTTGTGCTGTTTGTTTCTTTACCGATGAAATGGCGTGTCGGATTTCGGAAGGGAGAACATTGGGAACGACATATCCATCCTGTGGAATTTGGTATGTTGGCAAGTAGATATGGCTATCGAAGAGATTTGAGTAGAATTCATGGATAATCTTCTCTATTGCCATTCTGGAGGATGTGATGGATCCATCAGGACGTCGAAGGGCAATCTTCTTGGTCTTGTAGTTGGCGTAGGACAGGCGGGCGTTACTTATACTTTTCCCGGCTTCTGCAGCATCTACCAGTACTTCTGCTCTTCTCTCTTTGAGGTCTTCCTTGATCGCATCTCTGCACTGCTTTGCGAGCTCGGACGTTTGCTTGCTGTTGCCTGAGGCATGTGCCAAACCACGCTGGTGAATTAGCTCAAGAGTTTTCAAAGATAGGCGATTTTTTGTGGCTATCTCTCTCTTGGCATTCCTCGCACATTCATGGAGGTGCTGAACCAGTCGATCTTATTCCTCGTCAATGTTGTCAACAATGGCATCTTCCCATGTTGCTGCAATAGTGCCAAAGAGCTCCCAGTTGGTGGTCATTCTGAGAGTTCTCTTTTTGAACTTTGCAGCCCTTTCTCCCCGCTCTGTGAAGTAGAATTTTGTACGAAGGAGATGGTGGTCCGATCCCGTTCGAAATTTTGGGACAACAGTGACATCAGTCAGGCAAAACCGTCGATTGAATATGATGTGGTCTATTTCGTTGTGGAATCGTCCACCGGGAGACTCCCAAGTCCATCGTTTAGATTCTGCCTTCTGGAACTGTGAGTTACCATG
This sequence comes from Sorex fumeus, assembly GCF_029834395.1. NCBI lineage: Eukaryota > Metazoa > Chordata > Mammalia > Eulipotyphla > Soricidae > Sorex > Sorex fumeus. Next base: position 1,389,192 of record NW_026606149.1, on the reverse strand, counting down.
GATGGTCTTGGTTGACATGATGAACTCAGACAGTCTCTTACCCTGTTTGTTCCATTCTAGGCCATGGGTCCCGATGTGAAGTTCTTCAGCTGATCTTCTCGTTCCTATCTTGGCATTAAAATCACCCACAATGATCTTGTAGAAGGTGTGATCTTCTTTATAGAACTTCTCTAGCTCCATGTAGAACTTCTAGATTTCTCTTTCATCATAATGAGATGTTGGTGCGTAGACAATGAAGATAGAAACTGCAGGCAGTGAGCCACATCTATTCTAATGTAAATGTCCGATTCGGGTTGTTAGGCATTCGAATGAATCAATGCTCTTGGCCAAGTTTGTGTTGACAAGGACACCGACGCCTCCAACACCTCTTTTATCGCATGTTCCGAGGAACAATTCTTCTCCAGTGTCGAAAACAGCATGGTGAGATTCATGCCTTCTTGTCTCAGTCAGACCAATGATGTCGTACTTGATCATTCACGCTTGTACCATCAGATCCTCGGTGGATGCATCTGATGCTAGCGTACGTGCATTGAAAGTACAGACGATCATTTTTGTCTTTCTTCATTGTGGCAGCCTAGTTCGGCCTTGAGATTTTGTCCGTCTCTCCTTTCTCATCCTTTTCAGTGCTGCCATGTTGGTGAAGCCTTCAGGGTCAGGTGAATGAGACCAGTTGTAGTTACTGGTTTTGGCATATGGAATACACAACGGATAGCTTGCCAGGCTCTTCCGTGCGGGTGGAATACTCTCGGTAGCTTGCCAGTCTTTCCGAGAGGGATAGAGGCTTTTGGGGCAACCTCTAATCACCCTTGTAGGTGTTACCATATTTGAACCCTATCAAATATGGTACGACAATTCCGGAAGATGGCTATTTAGTGTCTTATGGTGTGTCGCGTGACTGCTACCTCCACTACCCAGCCGTCGCCACACTCCAGGACGCTTTCCGGACCCGCGTGGTAGCTCCGGCCGAGACTCACTCACGACTGAAGACCCACAGAACAAGATACGTGGAACTGTCTGAGACCTTGGACTCCAGTCTCGGCGGACCCAGGGACAGAGCTTCTCCGCTTGCTCCCACCAACCATAGGTGACAAAGGGATTCTAATCAGGAGCCCCACCCTACCCTGCCCTGTCTGCTTCCATCAACCACCCAGGGATTGGGTTGCACACAGAAGACCCACCCTACCCAGATAAATACCCCACTGGCAGACTTCCACTATCGACACTACCTCCACTACCCAGACGTCGCCACACTCCAGGACTCTTTCCGGACCGCGACACATCATTAGATTCAATAGCTATTAAAATTAATTTCAAATAGTACCTCCCTTTAGTTTGTTATCCTGAAAGTTTCAACCCCTTAAAAAGAAAACAACAAAAATATCCCTCATGGATAAGAGATACTGTACTGAATTATTTTTAAATTGAAAAGTTAATGTAGGAATCTTCATAGCTCACCCTTTCCTCAAATTCTTCATCTTCTTAAGTTTCAAAGGACAAGACTTCAAAGCAAGTCTTTCATTTAGGTTAATTAAATAGCACAAATAGATTTTTTCTGAATAATGCAAGACAAATGAACAATGACTGTAGCAGTCAATAAAATTATCTTTCTTTTGCTTGTCACAGAAGGTATTTTAAAAGCTGATGTAGTGTAAGAGTAAACATACTGTATTATATTTTTTTGTACTTGTAATTAAATATATCACCAATTGTCTTTTAATGACAAAGAGTGCTATATGAAGATTTCCAAATAAAACTAAACCAGATGGATTTTTGAGGAATTTTCTAAGAGAAGTTTCTCTACTCTTAGAAATAAAAAAAACAATAATTTCAATGGGTTTAGATAGTGATAGCATATATATATATATATATATGTGTGTGTGTGTGTGTGTGTGTGTGTGTGTGTGTATACATACATATCAGTGGATAGACTGATGGACAAACAGAGTTTTCTAAAGTCCATCATTATAGGTACTCTACAATAAAATGATTTTGTCATTGGTCACTGTCCTCCCGTTGTTCATTAAAGCAGTGAGTATAATATTTTTTCTATTTCTCATGTCTTCATGAAGCATCCATTTTCAGAATAAAGACTATAGAGTACTAGAGTACTAGAGCATGAATATTACAGAGCACCCAGTAAACTGTAGTGACAAAACTCCCAACTCCTTGAAAAGGTTCAGTAATAAGTTCAATGGTTCCCTCCCCAAACTCATGTCACTCAGAGCCTCAGAAAATGAACTATTTGTAATTAGTGTTGACAAATTTAACAGTCTAGACTCGCTGTGTCAGCCATTAAGAGGTTGTATTCAATGACAGGGTCACCTTAAGTCCATTATGATGTTTTTATTAGAAGTCCGGGATTTACCCAGGTTCACTTGGAGGAGAGAGCCATGAATCTGGGTAAAAAAGTTAAAAGAATGGGACCACAAGCCAAGGAAAATCAAGAATTTCTAGTCATACTGGATCCCACGAGGAAGCATGAACCATGTTATTTCTCAAATCATCTGAAAGAACTTTATCTGTGTCAGACCTTTGGAATCTTAAACTGTAAGAAAGTACACTTCTACTATTTTAGGTCATATATTGGTATATATGTGTTATAGTAGCCCTTCAAAACTCATAGTGGAATATAAAAAATAAGTTACTGTTGGAGAAAAGTAATGGAAATAATTTTATTTTATATTATAGGGCATTTTTATACATCATATACAAAAATCTGACCTTAAATCAGTTGTTCCAGATAGTCTGTTAACTAATAAAGTACGTTTATGCAGAAGCACATGCAAACATATGTAAATAATCTTTTCTAAATAAAACTTATTGCTGATGTGAGAAAGCTCAATAACCATAAAAGGTCAAATGCTTATTAGAATTTAATATATTACCTTGTTAGAAAAAAATTAGAAACTTTAGAAATACTGATTTCTGGCAGCAGAACTATTTGGTAGTGAGATCTTGGCAGCTATAACATGAACACTTCTGTGTATTTTTTTTATTCTTCTAAAAGGTAACCGTGGACAAAATGAGTGCTAATATACAGGCATGCCACATATTACAGTTTCCCTGTTGAACAAGCATTGCGACTACTCAAAAAAAAATCTTTTGAAACATAACAATGGTGTTCAATTGTCTGCGGATTAGAATGCCATTGCTGTTTTGACTAAATACACAAAAGCTGTTTCTTTATATATCAGTCTTACTATCCTTGCACAAATACATTTCTCAGTTTTTTTTATTGAGCTAATGTCACTTTCATACGTTCCATATTATTGTTTTATACTTTAAGTGTTTCCTCATCACTCACCACCAGAGTATCAACAACTCTTCACCTCTGTCACTAGATCTTTTCTTTCTCTCCCATAATTTGAATACAGGCATTAAATGATGTAGCACCAAGATAACAATGAACATTTAAACACAACAGAATATATATAATAATATTATGGATAAATATATTTTAAATTGCATTATCTGTGATTGCATAATATAGTAATTGTATAAGTGATTACTGTGTCAATTTCTCCAGCTTTATTTTTAGAGGCAATTTAGTTTTCATGTTTCCCTTACACATATATACATGTATAGCTGCAAGGAAGATATTTGACGAGGAACTTCATCAAAGGTCCATGCTCCCTGACTTCTGACATGAACACTCCTGGTCCAAATTGTCTACTTAAGGAAGAAAGAAGAATTCACAGCTTGGAGAGATCATGCAGTGGGCAGAATACGTGCCCTGCACATGGCTGACACCGTCCAATCTTAGCACCCCAGATAGTTCCTCGAGCCATTTCACAAATGAGCCCTGAGTACATCTTCCAGAGTAAATCTTGAACTCTTCCAGGTGTGGTCCAAAGTCTAAACAAGGGAAATAAGTAAATCATTCTTCATTACTGAGTTATTACCAAGGATAGGAAAGTGTCACAAGTGAATCCTTGTCCATCTTCATAGATATTGTGAAGGAATAGCTATTACATTCTTCTGTTCAAAAGAGGGTCTGTCCTCATTTTATATAAACAAACAAACAAACAAACAAACAAGCTCAGCTCAGGGCCAAAGCCATACTACAGTAGGTTGGGTGCTTATTTCGCATGCAGTCAGCCCAGGTTCAAGCTCCAGCATCCTAGAGTCCCCAGAGAAATACCAGGAGTGATCCCTTTGTACAAAGTCGGGTGTAAGCCCTGAGTACAGCTGGATGTGGTCCCCAAAAGCGAGCACAAAAATAAAAACACAGTAAAACCTTCTGGTCGAATTCTGTTTTGAGTATCTGTTACTGGGGAAACTCCACCAATTAATTCTAGTTCCAGATTCGGGTATTTGCTTTAGTAGAAGAATGTCTTACAAGCAAACAGAAAATGTGTGTAAGTATAAACTTTATAATGTCGTTAGGAGGAGGTACTCAAAAAGTCAAGTTTGAAAGGCCTTTAAAACTCCATGAAAGTTAATATCTAATATCCTACAACTAGGGAAATGGCAAGTCTGTTTAGAAGAGAAGCTTGATGAAAATTTATTACCGTCCATTTTGTAGTTTTATTCCTCGGTTTATAGGACTAACCTTGCTGAGGTCTCTGCAATGAACATAAGAGAGAAGAGAAAACGAAGTGAGGGCTAGAAAACCAATATAGAGTCTTTGTGGATTGCCTCGAAAATGCTAGGCTGTTGCCTTTGTCCCCTGGGCAATGATTCTGGAAAGACATTGGCAAAGGGCTGAAGAACACTCCTTCCAGCCTTCCTCTTGGCCTTACTCTTTAAGGCATCTTTAAAAAATGCTAAACAGACCTACTCTGATTTTGCATTTTTCTTGACGTATCCACAGCAGTACAACCTGGCTGGCATCATCTATAAATTCAGTTCTTATTATTTATTTGAAATTCACTCACCTGAGAATCCACAGACTGAGTTTCAATATGGCAACGTTTTCCCTTAAAATTAGAAAAGATCATTAGTGCAATATATAATGAAAATTTTAATTTTCAGGATCTGTAAATCTTTATGCATGAAAGAGTTGAAATTTTAGTGAAAAATGGATTATTTGGAAATATATACAATAATTAGAACAGATTGTTATGATTTACATTTTTCTTCACGATTCCAGTTTGCTTTATTAATTTCAGAGTTATAGCTATTGATTGAAATATTATGTACCAAAATATATTACTAGAAAAAAAGATGTAATATCATTACAGCGAAATAACATGAAAACGTATTTTTTCTCTGTCTAATGGTCTAAGAAATTAGAATGTTTAAAATTGTCCGTCTTAGGTCTGGAGACAGAGCAGGAATGAGATGCTTGCATTGCAATGCTGCTCATGCAAGCTCGGTTCCTGACACTGCATATGGTTCCCTGAGTATTATCTCTAAGGGTCACTACTGAACACAGAGCCAGGAAGAAGAAACTAACCTGTGTGCCCCAGTGTCCCTCTCTTTCAGTATATTTCCATGTGTCCATAGACTGGTATAAGTCAAGTGAGCTTTAAAAACTGTTGTGCTTAAATTCAACTTTGAAAGGGGCTAGAGACGTAACACAGAGAGGAAGGCACTTGCCTTGCCCAGGATTGACCTGGGTTTGATCTCTGATGTCCTAAGAATCTCCAGGAGTGATTCCTGAGCACCAAGTCAGAAGTATGGCCTGAGTGAACACTTCCAGGTGTGGACCCCCAAAAATAATAAATTGAGTTTTAACCAAATCCTGATGAGTTTAAAATACTGAAGTGTGTTTGCAGTCACAATTCACCCAGTGATATTTCCCTTCTTTCTTATAAGTTAATATTGTCATGGACACGCAATTAATAGTTAACACAGTATTTGTTGGTATAAAACATAATGACATGCTATTTGTATGTATTGTAAAATGATTAACACAGTAAAACCAACTTTATGCATAACCTTATATGATTAGAAAATATTTTTTCTCATGATGAAAATATTGAGATCAACTTTCAAATATTATAATTTTTATATAGCATTAAAATATTATAAAGTATAGCCAGGCAGTACATTACATTCTCTTGAATTTTGTTTTCTAATTAGGCATTTGGATTTTTTATTTATTTATTTATTTTTTTTTGCTTTTTGGGTCAGACCTGGCAATGCACAGGGGTTACTCCTGGCTCATGCACTCAGGAATTACTACTGGTGGTGCTCAGGAGACCATATGGGATGCTGGGAATCAAACCCAGGTTGGCCGCATGCAAGGCAAATGCCCTCTCCGCTGTGCTATCGCTCCAGCCCCGGCATTTGCAATTTTTGACACATTCAATTATTTCCCAACTATCTACTGCTGGTAACCACTGATCTATCCTATGCATCCATAGAATTTTTGTATTAGATTTTACAAATAAGTGACCTTACATGCCATTTGTTTTTCTCTCACTTTTTTCAGTTACCGTGCATTCAAGTTCCAATGTTGCAAATGTCAGCATTTTATTCCTTTGTGTGAATACATTAAATATCTTTATTTGAATTTCTATTTAAATAACTCACATTTTCTTGATCCATGCATCCATCATATGGCACTCAGGTTGTTTTCATGTTTTGGCAACTACAAACAATACTATAAAAACATGGGGATTCATATACCTTCCTAAGCCATTGTTTTTATTTTATTCCAGTAAATACCCAGAAATGGGATTTCTGGATCAAGGGATAGTTAGGATGCTAAATTTTAGGGTTACTTGTCCATCAGTGCTTAGAGCCCAGGGGTCAAGTCCCAGCACTATCAGGCCCAGTAGTACTTATCTTTGTTCATTGCTAAGATTTTGGGCTAAAAACTCAGCACCCATCAGTGTGGGCAGTGTGCCAGTCTTTTGATCTACCTCCTCAGATCTTGAATTTTGGAGGATCCTTCATACTGTTTGCTACAATGATCGCACCAATTTCTGCTTCTACCAACAGCATGTAAGTGGTACTTTTCCACATCTTTCCGCCATCTGTTATTTCTTGTCATTTTGTGACCCTAACAGGTACCCGAGTGACATCTCATTGTGAGTTTGCTATTTCCCTGGTGATTAAAGGGCCTCGGCATCTTTTCATCTGTGTATTGGCCGTTAGATTTCTCTTCGGAGCTACTCTTGTTGAAAAGGAATTTTTGAGCACTTGGTTCCTTTCTTGGCGCCAGAGTCTCTAGGAGGGGGAGAGAAAGCTGGCATAGGTGTTTGTATGAATGATGGCAGTGACAAAAGACCATTGAGGCACACATTGTTATTAAAGCTGTCGATCCAGTGTGTTGGCAGTGATATATATACTGTAGAGAGAAATCACCAAAAGATACAGGCCTGACATTTCATTCCACGCAGTGAGGCTTTAAAGAGAGGTTCAGGAGATTCTGGAATCAGTGAAATCATACCAATTGACTTCAATAAATAGTTTTTTTCTAAAAACATTCTGTAATAAAAAGGTCATTATGTCTGACATAAAGAAAATATATCTTTTCAATAATTCTGTAGGTCTGGAATATTTTATTTCACTCTAAAAATATATAAGAAAATAAATTAACACAGTTAAAATGATGCTTTGACACTTCCTGTCATTGTCTCACTATAAAAGTCCCATGTATTTATTTATTCAATTATGAGATTTTACATTTAAATTCAGAATCCACTATTTTAAAACTGTAACATGTAAATCATATTCTGCCATTTCTCTTTAGGTGACTTTGTAGGATATTAAAATGTCTAAGAAGCTTTTGCTGTTTACAATTTTACTATATTAAAATATCTCTTAATGAATTTTCTACTTATGCAGGTTTTCTGGATCTGGGTATTTTAAATGTCATAAATATGATATAAGGAAATACATTCAATGCAAAACCTTCAATTATAAAACATAATCATCTCGCCTTGTGTGATTTTATTCTGGGTGTACATATGCAGTTTAAATTTATACATGCATGCACATCACTTGAAATTGTTCTCCATTTTTAAGGGAAGATAATTTTCAAGCCCTTCAAGAAATAAATATGAATGCTTCTTTACCCAAACTCCTGTTGCAAAGATATCAAATCCTAGGAGAATTAAGGGAAGAAAATTTTGTATTAGTTTGTAGCTGTGGCATTTTACAGCAGACAAATTCAACTTGCAAATTGGAACCCAGCTGCTGGCTTAAATCAGCTGAAAATGAAATGGGAGCATCTTATTGAAATGTTCATTTGATATAGGTGACTATTTTTCCAAGAGGAATAATGTGAACTCAATTTATAGGAAAGACTAAGGCGGTAAGTCAAGAGTGGTGTCTAGTTCTCAAGAAGGCATACAAAAGTACAAAATATAGATTATAAGCACTGAAGTAGTAAAGAGATTGTGCTCCGATAGAGTGAGAAGCAATCTGAAAGGTATTTGGTTTTTGTGTCTCTCATCACTCATGAGTTAAGTGAGGGATGACTGGGCTGAGATTCATTTATTTACCTATTGGCAATGAAGCCTGACTTTCATCAAACGAAACTTTCTGTACTCACTTGGGGGGCATTCATACCTTTCTTTCTCATGACAACATAATGGTATGTTCTGTTTCAATGATCTCCTATTTGTCAGAATTATGTTGCTCAGATTTCAAAGAAACTCAAGTTAGGTGAGCTGAGGCTTTAGAAAGCAAAGATGCAGTGGATTGCTCTGGGTCAAAGGTCATCAAATGTCTCCTATGATTCATCTCTATTGTGGAAACAGACAGTGTGAAATCACACACAAAAGCATTTGCTCATCTGATATCTATATATATATATATAGATATATAGATATATAGATATATAGATATCTCAAACTTCTTCCATGTGCCCGGCAAGATCATTGTAAGTGAGTATTTGGCCAGGTCAAAGCACAAGTGTGTTGGGTCAATTTAGCATGAAGTTGTCTGAAACTTGCCATTACTTGACCTCTTCCAGCCAGTGGAGATCACAAAGACACACTCAGGCAAGCCAGGTTGTAGTTAATGAAGGGATGAATCGACCTTTCGTTCTGAAATACTGAAGGCCAATCCAGGCAGCTGCACAGTGTCTCCAAAGCACTAAACGCCACTAGCCGACATCGAGAAACAGCTCATTAAGGCACTTTGCTGCCTCCGTTTCCTCCCTGTCCTATCACCGCCCTTAGAGCATCTGTCTGGGAACAACTTTCTCATAAATTACGCACTTCCTTTCTCAGGGACTGCTTTCCAAGATATTCAAACTAAGATAAATACAGCATTACATCAAAATTATATCTCCATGTATTAATTCCTTCCCCATCAAGTGACATTTATGTTGTTTCCTCTGTTTTATTACAATGAACAATGCTGCTATGAGCATTTTTCTATGTGTCTCTTGAATTGCAGCATATGAATACAAATATAGTTTTGAGGCGTATATGTTCAACTATTAGCAATGGTTATTGTTCCCTGGTAAGGTAGTGTGTTGGGCTTTCCATACAAAGATCTATTTTGAATGATTTGCAATATACATGTATTTGGTCATAACATATATATAGGAATATATATATAAATATAAAATGTGTGTTTATATATCAACGAATGAAGTCAAACATGAATAAAAATTAAATTCAGAATTGAGAAGTATGTAAATTCCTGAACAAGTACATTTATAAATATTCCTAAAACTGGCAGAAAGTGTGTTTTAGTGGATTTTTTTGATCAAAGGGAACAAATCCCTCTTTTATCACTACCTCAGTTTGACCATATGTAAAGAAATAACACAAAAGCATGAATAGGAAATAAATGAAAAATACACATTGCATAAAGTTTTGCACTTAAAAAATAACAAATGGAATGCAATCAAATTACAAAACTTTTTTACAGGGGACTATATCAAATTAAAAATCTTCACAGAGAAGGAACCTCAATATATACTTTACAAAATGGGAGAAAATATTTGAACACACTACATAAGATAAAGGGCTAATATCCAAGATCACACATCTCTCACAAATCTCAACAAAATACAATGAAGTCATTGAAAAATAGATGAGATCAACAGATGCTTTTGCAAAGAAGTTATAGACCATAGACCAAGATGATCAAAAGGCAAATAAAATACATTCATCAACATTTATGATTAAGGAAATACAAATAAAAGCAACAATGAGATATCATCTGATAGTAGTGAGTCTGGCATGTCCTGAAAAGTCTGAAAACAGCCAGTGTTGGTAAATCATGATAAAAAGGATGCTTCTTTCAATGTGGTGGGAATGTTGTCTGATTCAACGTCTGTGTAAAACAATATCGATATATCTCCAAAAAATAAGAATAGGGAAGAGACTAGAGAGTCTTAGATATTAGATCATATTATACCAGAGAATATAGAGTCATCAGGTAGATTGTTTGCTTTGCATTATCATTATATGTCACCCGTAGCATACTCAGAAGGAGCTTTCTTATCTCTTTGTTTTCCATTGTAGGAACATCCAACTCTGTTAGGATTATTTAAAAGAAAATTAATTTGAAGTTTCTTTACTTTCCTCTTAACCAACATAAATTCTGATAGATCAATATTGCTTTTCAACTACCTTAAGAGAAAAAGAACAGCATTTTGAGTAGCAATGTGTGGGAGTGTAGGTTTTGAAAGTTTTCTGCGTTGTTTTTCTTTTTTTTTCTGTTTTGATTACAGAATCAAACTGCCATATTCTTAAAACAACAACAAAAATAACTGCCATATTTCTTAAAACAACAATTCCCAAATCTATGATTAGTTAAAGGAGACATAGGACAATGAAAAATACAATGGAAAAGATACTAAAAAAAATTTCAAACAGAGAGATGGGGGTGCCCTGTTAACATTTGTTGGGAAAAATAGTCTGAAACCTAAATTTGTTCAATGCCATCAGATTTTTGAGTCCCAGTACCCATCGGAGGGAAACTTTTCAGAAGTGTAATTCCAGGCCCAGAGCATGGTTGGGTTTCAACCTGATTTCCATTTCCTGCAAAGAGTGAGCCCTTCTTCCAGGTTGGCTTCCATTACTCCCTGCAAAAATAGAGAACAGGAACATAAGTGGGTTTGGGTGCAGTTTAATCGTTGTCTCATGAGGCTGGTAAGAACAGAAGTCTTTCCCCTGTACCATGGTACCACATGAGGCTCAGAGCAGACTCGCCAGTCCTAGATTTCCTATGTCAGTAGAGTTGGGTATAGAGGGAAATGGTACATGCCCACTTGGAGACTGCCATCTCTCTATCCTCCCCAATTCACATAAATCCCGCAAAGGACCCTACTTCTTTTGGTGGGATTCACTTTCCCAAACTTACAAACACTTAACAAAACATATAAGTGTTGATAAATTTGGGGGTGAGGATGGGAGGAAGGGAGCTATAGGAGGATTTGGAAAAAAATAAAACAAGAGGAAGTTGCTCAATGCTGAAGTAGCTCAAGGCATGAAGATCATATTTTTTTTGTGATGCAAATCCTACATCCTTTGGATTTCAAACAAGGATTGAGCCTTCAGGAGAGAGGGATCTGCAGGACTATCTCAAGGTGTAGATAATGAAGCAATGAAGAGGGCAGGTCATAGAGAAAAGGGCCCAATTACCCTCTGGCAAGGAGTTCTGAAACCAACTAGCCTTGAGGTTACCAGAACCCACCTTGTGGATTTAGGAACAAACAACTGATTAGACCTTTATCTGGTGCCAACACAGACCCAGACAAGGCTGGACCCCAATCTTAGGGAAGCTCCATCAGGAACACAGGCTTGGAAAAGAATATCAAAGAAGACCCTCAGACTGTTCCAGTGCTACCCCCTTAGCAAACATCCTAGCCAGGGACTCTTATTAGGTAGGAAGACACACATAGGGCAACCTGGGAGAAACCTTATCAAAGTCAACTTGAACAAAGGAACTGCATGCATGTGCTTCCAGAGCCCATGTGCTGCCTGTGCCCGTGTGTTGCTGCCAAGCACATGTGGTGCCAGAGTGTGTGTCTCCCGCATCTCCCCTATTGAGATCTCCACTTTCAGACCTTCAGACTGTAATCCTGGAATGTGTACAGGGTGTCTCCCCGCTCCAGAAATGCACGTGTTCTCTTTTGTATGCTTGTATTCTCTCTCTCTCTCTCTCTCTCTCTCTCTCTCTCTCTCTCTCTCTCTTTCTCTTTCTCAACCCCCTTTCTCTCTCTGTCTCTCTCATCCCCTCTCTCTTTCTCTCTCTCTGTGTCTCTCATGCCCTCTCCTTTCTCTCTCTCTCTCTCTCTCTCTCTCTCTCTCACACACACACACACACACACAACACGCGAACAAACACACACACAAACACACACTCCAACCTCCCTTCTGCAGAACTTCTAAATAAAACTGGTTACACTTCACAACTCTCAACTCCTCCTGAAATTATTTTCTGAGAGGCAAAAAGAGACCAACTCCAAAGCCTACATAAGGTCTAGATCAGACAGTCCTTTCTTGCAGTGAGCAAGGCTCACAGTCAGAGATTCCCCCAGTCGGCGTCCCCTGGGCAGCAGAACTGGATAGAGAAAAGTGCAGATTTGCCTCTCTCCTCCCCACTGTACATAAGTGGGACCCCACAGGCTTCTATAAGGATATGAAAAGATTGAGGTAGGCAGGAAGATAGGGAAAGGCCCTTGGCAATGAAACTTGGATTAACCAAGTTTCATGGAAGAAGAATTCTAGGACTAATCCACCTTGTGGATACAGAAAACAAAGACCTGATAAGACCATCCACAGACCCTGAGGATATAGGCCCCTTCCCCATGAAGTTCCTCTTTTTGAAAATCGTTGGACCTCTCTTTTATTTTTTATTTATTTATTTTAAATTTTTATTAGTGAAACATCATGAGGTACAGTTGCAGACTTACAAATTTTTGTGCTTGTGTATCAATTATACAATGATCAAATACCCATCCCTCCACCAGTGACCATTTCCCACCACCATGGCTGTTCCTCGCCTGGGCCCGTTGGAGGGGAGCTGGTTGAGCTTTCCTCCCTGCCCTGACCAGGGCTCCAGCAGCCGAAGACCTCCAGGACCAGCCCCCACCATGCTGAGACCACTCTCCGCACACATGAACGTACTGGCAGAGGGACAAATCCACGCGGGTTCCGGGGCCGAGATCTCCCAGCCTACTCGGATTGGAGTCGAGCATCCTCCACCCAGATCCTCCAAATTCCAGTAGGCGGGGGTCACACCCACCACCTGGCTCCCTGGCGCCGTGTAATCCCATCAGCGGCCAAGACTCAGAGACTATAAAATCCAGCTCCCAGAACCGCGCGGCCGCATTTGCTTGCGGCATCTTATCAGGACATCTTTTTATGACATCTTATTATCTCATTCCTACTTTGGACAAACTTGCAGGCTATAGAATGTAGCCTGCCCACAGGGCAGAGTCTGGCAAACTCCCCGTGGTGTACCAAATATGCCAAATACCAGTAACAATGATGGGTCTCATTCTCCTAAAGAGCCTTGAATATAATCTCAGGGTTAGGATGAAAGAGACGTTACTGGGGCCTGCTCGAGGCAATCGATGAATAACAGGATGATGAAATGAAATGAAAATGAATGGATCCCAGTATCCCTCCCACCCCCCAGCCCCCCATCCCACCCTGCCTTTGTGGCAGGGCATTCCCTTTTGTTCTCTCTCTCTTATTGGGTGTTGTGGTTTGCAAAAGAGGCAATGGGTGACAATTATGTTTGATCTATAGTCTATAGTCTACTTTCACCAAAGAATGGCCGAGATTAGTACCAAGAATTTTACTCCATGGCTTGGAGGCCAATCACACATGCTAGTGGAAAACGGAGCTCAGATAAAGAAGGGAACACCAAATAAAGGTGCTGGGAGGATTCTCCCAGGATGGAAGAAGCATGCTGAAAATGGACCTCTCTTTTAATCCAATTTACTTCAGTAACCCAGCCCCAAGGAGATTCCAGAACATTCCGAATTAGAAAAGACCCTCGAAGGATCTATAAAAGCCAGCCCAAGAGCCCATTTGAGGCTCTCTCCACCCTTGGAGAAGCCCACGTTCTCTCTGAGCGCATTACTCTGTCTCTCTCACTCTCCATTCCTCCCTCCACTTATCCGCTTATCCCTTTCTCTCCAAAACCTCCAAATAAAATCTGTTACTTCACTGCTTGACTACTCCTGAAATTCTTTTCTGCGAGAGAGACAAGAACCCTAGAAACCCTGGGTAAGGCCTGGGACCGGTCTCTCCTTTCCTGCAAAGAGCAAATCCTCGCCCCAGCCTGAGACCATGTTTCCCTGAGCAATTGGGTGGTGGGGATCAACTCCCATGCTGAGAAGACCAAGCAAAATTCAGGTGTGGCCTCACGGCCACCTTGTGGGGCTGGCGGGGCTCAGGCCCGTGCAAAACAGAGGCTTATTGCAGACTTTACCGGTCCTAGTCTTCCCAGTGACTCCTGGGTGGCAGAGGCGGAGTGAGAGAGGGTGACCATCTTTCTCTCCTCCAGATTCGCATGAGCCACCTGTGGGGTCCACGGACATCAAGATCATCAAAAGTTCAAGGCTTTCCCTGGAAGAATGGCCAGTTTAACAATGGCAGAGAAGTCCGGGTCAAGACAATCTGGAGCAATTGTTTATAACCTCCCCAAAGGATTCTCTCCCTTTTCTCTCTGGAGAAGCTCAGATTCTCTCCTGAATATACATATCTTTCTCTCTCTCTTTCTGGTTACACTTATCTAAGTCAATTTCTTTCAGTAAAAACTATTTCCTTTACTATTTCTCCATCTCCTAAAATTGCTCTCTGCAATTATAAAGTGACATTTCTGGATGCTTGTTTCAAGGAGAGGATTAACTTTCCTTTTGTACACAAAGCAATCTTTCATGCCAGCCTGAGCCCAAGACAATGAGAATGAGGGTAGTGAGAACTTGGTCCTACATGTGCAGAAATAGTGAGCTTTAGACACATCTTGTCTGCTGCCTGTGGGCTAGAGGATGGAGGAATCCCTCTCAGACTGGGACCAAACTTTCCTCACCCTGACCTATACCAGATTTTCCCCCAGGGTAGCCTCGGAGGGTTAGTTACATAGAGAGGGAGAAGCTCCTCCTTTGTTCCTTACCAACCATTCACAACAAGAAGCAATTATTTATTTTTTTATTTATTTATTTTTGTTCATTTGGTTTTGGCCTCACATGGTGATGCTCTGGGCTTACTTCTGCCTCTGCACTGAGGAATTACTTCTGGCAGTGCACAGGGTAACTATGCCAGAGATCGGCCCTCAGTCAGTAATATAGAAGACAAATGCCCTACCCTACACTCTCTCCAGCCCCACGATTATTACTGTTTGGAAATTATGTTGTTTCAAAAACGTGATTAATATAGTTATATTTTCGTTTTGCCACATATAACAATTATCAAAATATCTTAAAGTGTTGGCACAATTTAGTGAGAAATCACTGCTCTAAATATAACTTAAGCTTTAAGATTCTTGTGATATGAGCTTACCTTTAGTTCTCAATGTTCTGTGATCTTTTCGAACAATTTGGAGTTTTTCCAAAATATGCCACTTGTTATTTGGCTGACTACTGGCTCTGTGCTCAGGGAACCATATGAGGTGCTTGGGAATTGAACTTGGGTCAGCTGCCTTGTGGTACATTTGCTCCAACCTTGCTGTACTATTGCTCCAACCCCAGCATCTGTCATTTTTTAACATTTCTCATGATTCCTGCATTTATGCCTTCACTCCTGTGACTTTACAGATGCTAATCACTAATATAACCTGTTGAGACCATCATGAGTCTGAGTTTATAGCTTTCCACAAAAAAAATGGAAACTGAATGAAACAAAGTAAGTCATATTTGATTGAAATTTTGATATTTTGGTTTAAAGTGTTCTTTCAATGCAGAAATTTTATTAGCATTGAGCAAGAATCTAGAAACAACAAGCTGAGATATGAGAAAACTGTTAGGCTGTGATTTTGGTAGGAGCAACTTTAGGGTACAAATAATATTATTCTTTTTTCTGCAAGATATGCAGAAATTGCCAGTATGGAGCAATCAAATCAGTAACCTTGGCTTAGCAGTCCTATAAAGAAGAATCAATGCCAGTGCAGAGGATAAAAGAGTACCAGAATATGCAGTCCCCAAATTTGTCTTTGGCAAAAGGCTAATCTCATCAGAATTCCTCAGCTGGCTGATGGGATGCTACTGTCCAGAAAGATACTCAAATGTAAATTTCTCTCCCAAGACCATCTAGTCACTGTACCTGGAATAATCTAATCTCCTTATCATTTCAAAGCAGATCAAATTTAAAGTCATATCTTTGTCTTCTGTCTTCCTTGATAGTCTTCTAATTGACTCCTACTTCCCTTCTCTCTTCTATTGTGTAATGTCTTCTGTTTGACTGATAGGGACAAAAGGGGAACAGTCTGTGGAGATTAGAAATATGGCCCTAAAGGAAACAGTTATATTGGTATGGAATGCCAGGAGGGAGATATAGGTATTGGTAGGTCCTTGTTCCAGATCTGAACACCCAAATATAACCATCTCGGCATTTTCTTCCCCCTTTTTGGGGTGACGATAAGGAGGCACACTCAGTGGTGCTCAGGGCTTACTCCTGCCTCTGAGGTCAGGGATTACTCCTGGTAACGCTCTACCCGCTGAACCCTCTCCCCTGCTTTAAATGTCTTGGAACATAATAAGTAAGCACTCCGTTAAAAAGTTATAAAAGGGAAAAGATTTCTGCCTTCTCTTGAATCCTTTAGGAGACCTGACCAGTAATCTGGAAACACCCCAGCCTTTATTTTTTTCTCTTTCCATTCTTTCCCCTTCCCTTAAACAAAATTCTGAATTCAGCTTCTTGATCTTCTGGTCCCTTGGTCTTAATCTTGAATGCTTGAGGACAAGCCTGAGAGCCTGTGCCTGCGGCAATTAGCTGTGATAGTCAAAGATGGGAGCCACAAAGGTTGGTGACACACATATCCTCGGGCAAAATCAAGAGACAAAGTGTGATGGGTAGGTAAAGTGCTTCAGCAGCAAGAAGCCAGCAGCTTGCAAGATGGCAGAGCAGATCATAGGGTCCCACCTTGCCTCTATAGTGACAGATTATGTAGGATAAACAGCAACAACTGTGAGGGGTAGTTTTGGAGGGGCAGACTGTAGACTGGTGGGCAGAAGAAAGGCCAAGAAATTCCCTTTGGGATTAGTCCTCTAGAGTATGCTCCTATAGATTTGGAAATCTAAAGAAATTCTGCCTAAGACCGCAGCCTTTATATTAGCTTACTTGCACAGGTTTTAGGAAAAGAACAACATTCTATACAGTCTCAATACCTAATCAAATCAAGGATGCATTTGATGAGAGAATAAGACAGGTGGGAACAGAGATTGACTATTGACTGGAGCTTCCTTTTCATTCTATTTTATTTTATTTTATTTTATTTTATTTTATTTTATTTTAGGGCTGGAGTGACAGCACAGCAGCAGGGCACTTGCCTTGCATGCGGCCAACACGGCCAACCCAAGTTTGATTCCTCCGCCCCTCTCGGGGAGCTCGGCAAGCTACTGAGAGTATCTCACTTGCACGACAAAGCCTGGCAAGCTCCCCGTGAGGTATTCAATATGCCAAACACAGTAACAGCAAGTGTCATAATGGAGACGTAACTGGGCTCACTTGAGCAAATCAATGAACAATGGGAGGGCAGTGCTATTTTATTTTATTTTTATTGAATCACTGTGTCACACAATTACAAGCTTTCATGTTTGTGTTTCAATCATACAGTAACAAAACACCCATCCCTCCAGCAGTGCACATTTGCCACCACCAATGTCCCCACACACCCTTTCCAATGCTTTCCCTGCCTCCATGGCAGACATTTTCCCCCCATTCTGTCTCTCTAAATTTAGGCATTAGGGTGTGCAATACAGATTTTGAGAGGTAATCATGCTAAGTAAAATGAGTCAGAAAGACAGGGAGAGACATAGAAGTACTGCACTCATTTGTGGAATATAACATAGTATGAGACAGACTGGATTCCACAGGATGTCAAAAGACTGCGTGGCCGCCCACCTACCAGATGGTCAGACTTCTTCATCAAGATCATGAACGATCGGTTTGAGGCTCTTCATGTTCCCAGAGCGAACAGATGCCATTGGGCTACAATACCACGCGACAGGGACAAATGGAGACGTTACTGGCGCCTGCTCGAGCAAATCGACGATTAACGGGAAATTAAGTGATTAAGTGATTAAGTGAGACAGACATGCAAGGACAGTAGACACAGAGGCTTGCTTTCCTCTGCTGCCATCTCCCCGTCCAGTCATCCCGTTATCTACACTGATTCAATACTCTTTGCATGGGCAAGACTTAAGCTGACCAACTGCAATTACTTGATGTTCCACCTTCATTCCCACTGTATTATTATCAAAAACTGCACCTCCAAAGATGGACATTTTCTGGGCATTTTTTTGTATGTGCAATATATGTTCACATGTGCATTGATGCCTTCTTGTCTCGGTCAGACCAATGATGCCATACTTGATCTTCCTCACTTGTACCATCAGGTCCTCTATGGATGCATCCGATGCCAGCTTGCATGCATTGAAAGTACAGTCATTTTTGTCTTTCTTCATTTTGGCAGCCTAGTTTGGCCTTGAGATTTTATCAGGTTCTCCTTTTTCATCCTTTTTAATGCTGCCATATTGGTAGCTCTTTCAGGGTCAGGGAAATGAGAACCATTGTATTTACTGGTTTTGGCACATCGAATACACCATGGATACCTTGCCAGACTCTGCTATGCAGGCAGGATACTCTTGATAGCTTGCCAGGCTCTCCAAGATGGATAGAGGCTTTTAGGGTGTCCTCTAATCACCCTTGCAGGTATACCCATGATTCAAACCATATTTGAACCCTATCAAATATGGCACGGCAATCCTGAAAGATGGGTATTAAGTGTTTTATGATGTGCCCAGAAAATGTCCTGGAGCATGGCGGCAGCTGGGTATTGGAGGTAATGGTCTGCCAGTGGGGTATTTATCTGGTATCCGTAGGGTTGGTCTTCTGTGTGGAACTCCTGAGTCACTGGCGGTTGTTGGAAGCAGAAAGGGCAGGGTAGGGTGGGGCTCCTGATTTTAATCCCTTGGTCACCTGAGGTTGGTGCGAGCAGTCAGGGAATCTCTGTTCCAAGGTCTGTTGAGCCTGGAAACCAAGGTCTCAGAGTTCTGCTTACCTGATTCTGTGGGCTTCGCTCGTGCATGAGTCTCGGCCCGAGCATCCAGAAAGCGTCCTAGAGCATGCTGGTGGCTGGAGGTAGGAAAATGTGAGAAAAAAGGCATTGGTGGTGTCAGTGTCTTTGTCAACAAGAACTTGGCCATAAGCATTGATTCATTCGAATGACTAACAACCCAAAACAGACGATTACACTTGAATAGATGTGGCTCACTGCCAGCAGTTTTTATTTTAGTTGTCTATGCACCAATATCCAATTATGATGAAGAAGAAATTGAGAAGTTCTAGAAAAAATCCAAGCTCTCAAAACAGTGCAGAGATGCGATAAAGGAAGACCTCAAAATGAGAAGAGCAGAAGTGCTAGCAGATGCAGTAGAAGCCGGGAAAAACATTCACAAAGCCTGCCTGTCCTTCACCAACTACAAGACCAAGATGACTGCCTTCCGACGTCCTGATGGATCTATCACATCTTCCAGAAGGGCAATGGAGAAGATTTCCATGACTTCTACTTGGATCTCTTTGACAGCCACGTCCACCTGCCCACATACCAAATTCCACAGGATGGATATGTTGTTTCCAATGTTCTCCCTTCCAAAATCCGACATGCAATTTCATCTGTAAAGAAGCGGACAGCATCAGGCCCAGACAAGGTCAGACCCAAACATTTGAAGAACCTGCCATCAGTACTCATCAATACACTGGCTCACATGCTATCTGTCTGAATGCAAGGTTTTGTCCCAGTGGAAAACCAGCAGGACTGTCCTACTGTACAAGAAGGGAGACTTCCACAACATTGGCAACTATCGTCCGATCTGCCTATTTCCTGTCATCTACAAGCTGTTCGCTCGAGTCATCCTGAATAGGATTGGCAGAACACTAGATGATGGACAACCATGGGAGCAAGCTGTGTTCCACAAAGGATTCAGCACGATCTACCATATCCACATAATAACCAAGAGCATTGAGGTTTCTCAGGAATTCAAGATGCCACTTGGTCTAAAGTTCATTGATTTAAAGAAGGCCTTTGATTCTGTTGAGATAGAAGCAGTCATCGAACCCCTAGCCAAACAAGGCATTCAAACTTAATACATCAAGATACTCCGTGAGCTGTATTACAGATTCACTACCAAGATCTCACCATTCTACAGGGAAGTGATCATTGACATCAAGAGAGGGGTTCGGCAGGGTGATACCATTTCACCGAAACTCTTCAGTGCCACCCTCGAGAATGTCATGCGATGACTAGAATGGGAAGGAATGGGAGTGAAGATAGATGGTCGGTAACTATACCACCTCTGCTTTGCTGATGACATTGTTCTAATAACACCAAACATTAGCCAAGCGGTACAAATGCTGGCCGACTTCGACCGTGAGTGTGGAAAAGTTGGACTCCAGCTGAATCTCACAAAGACAATGTTTATGAGAAACAGTCTCATTCTTGAAGTTCCATTTGCTCTCAATGAAACAAACATCTCCAAATGCAACAGTTATGTGTACCTAGGTTGAGAAGTCAACATGACAAATGACCTGGCTCCTGAGTTGCGCAGGAGGAAGAGAGCAGTTTGGAACGCCTTCAAGAGCATCGAAGAAATAGCTAAGAGGACAAAGAACCTCCGGCTCCAGGCACATCTCTTCGATTCTACTGTTCTTCTTGCATTAACATATGCCTCAGAGACCTGGGCCCTACAAAAACAGGATGAGAATGGTATTTGGGTCTCCCAAAGAGGAATCAAAAGAGCTATGCTTGGTAATTTTTTATTACGCTTCACTACAATGTGAGAAAGAATCTGGAGTTCTGACCTCTGTTGATGGTCAAGAATCAGGTATGCTTTCTCATTTTCCAAGGCACTGAAAATCAGATGAGCTGGACACGTAATGAGATTTGGAGATTACTGCTGGACTAGAGCCATTACCATCTGGATTCCACGGGACATCAAAATATGGCATGGCACCCCACCTACAAGATGGTCTGACTTCTTCAACACCCTGAACGATCGTTTTGAGGCTCTTCGTGTTCCTAGAATGAGCACACGAGCATTGGGCTACACTAGCACACAACAGGGACTAATGGAGATGTTCCTAGAGCCCGCTTGAACAAATCAATGAGTAACGGGATGTCAAGTGATCAAGTGATCGATATATGTTCACTGCATGTTCCTTAATTGTAGATATTCCCCATTCTCCCTCATTAATGTGTTTGAGCTTCCTGGTGAACCATACTAGAATATGTCTACAGTGAGATGTCTTCCCAGACTCCTCGCTTTTGCTCGCCAAGGTGTTCTGCAGTGCGTGTTGTGGACAACCATCCTGGCTTAAGTCACATGAGTGCCAGTGAAGCCCCTTTGTTCTAACCGTCATTCCTGTGCTTTTGTAGCTGATAAAGGAAGATTCTAACTCTTAAAAGTAATTTTTAAAGCAGGTCGCAGGTGGGAGGTGGGGGCAGGGATGAAGCACACAAGAACGCCCAGGAAAAGAGGCTTCAACTGCTAGACAGAAGCAGTGATAGGCACTAAACAGGGAGAACGGAGGTTGGAAATATGTTCCCTTTATTAGCATTTCCTGGCCTCTTCCAGATGCTTCTGGAAGCACCACAACTATGAAGGTGGCCTTGGGCAAAATGTGAGTCTGGAAATAAAGCAAGCCCCTCTGTGATCCAGCGATCCGCCTTCTCTGGCTGAAAACCCCGCCTCCCCTGGGGGCAGTCACTTCTATTCCTTTTCAACATCACAATTTCGGCAGAGCAAAAAAACTTCTTACAAGGAAGGATTTGATCTTAGTCATTTACAGCACAGAATAAATATAAATCAATGCGCTACCTCTCTGAAGTACTTGTATTTTCAGCTCCCAGTGGTACTGTGGAATAAAATACTATCCGTCCTCATTAAAGGAACTGGAGGCATCAGCTTTGCAGATGAGGGGACATTTTGAAATGGGGAGATATTTTTTTCTTCCTTCAGTGAAATCAGGCCACCTAGACTGGGCTGACCTGTGTCACTGTATTCTTGACATAACCTTTGGGATGTAAATCTAAAACTAGTAACCTTTTGAGTTTTACCTTAATTTCTAAAAACATTTCAAGTGAATTCTATGTGTAAATAGATGATTATACCCAATTAAATCTTTGTATTTGGGGTTACAGGAGGGCTTTGATCGTACCTGGTGAGCTCTTTTAACTGCATGCTATTTAGGCAGAATGATGCCTATGGTAATAATTGTAATAGTAACTAAAATGCTGTAGACAAAAGGGAAGTAATATCATCCATAGAATAGTTGGTGAATTTGCACCAAACAACTAGCTACATAAAAGTAAGAACTGATAAATTAAAGGCCAGGTTGTCTTGAACTACATTTTAGATCATTTAAGACCAGGAATCCAGCCAAAATGCTTTGGATTCCAAGTACATAGATGAAAGGGCCATTTTCATTAATAAATATCACTTGATATCTCATGGTTGAAGTTTGTGCAAAAGACCAGAATAACCCAGAGTCAGTGGCTGCCTCTTGTTGTGATTGTATGTTTAACTTTCTTTTTAAGTGTTAATTAAGTCAGACATTCTTTCATAGTTATGTCTCTAGAACCAAGACATCTGTTCAAGCAAATCCAAAAATAAGTCATTATCTATTCTTCAAGGTGATGGAATGGACACTGAGAGAGATGGATTATGATTGGTCACAGTTTTAAAATTAGCCAATCAATAGCTTCCTCAGCTTCTTCTTCTATAAAAGACTTTCCTAAACCTACCATTGGAGTGTTCTACTTTGTATTGCCTGATACAAATAAATTTCTGCTCAACAAGTTCTTTTTTACTGTTTTATTTTACCAAGTTCTATTGAGAAAGAATTGGCATAATAATAATAATAATAATAATAATTTAATTATATTAGTATGACATGTTTAGCTAAAATATAGTGATTTCATACCTGTGTGTATTGTAAACTGATTTCCAACTCTATATTAGGACATTATACACAGTTATATAATCATAATTTTTTCCTCCTTGTGATAAGAACTTTAAAATCAAGCCTTTTAAAAAATTTATTTGCACTTTCACATACATTTTTAAAACTTTAATATTATTGTTTGTTAGCATTTCATATCCCAAATTGTTTTTAATTATATAATCAATAGTTAAAAGCAATGTATTTTATTTGACACAATTATTGTCAAAAAGAAGGCCAGGATGATCTATTCTATTTTAAAATTCACTGCATTGTCCATATGAAAAAATATAAATATAGAAACTTCCTGAGAATTGTACTACATATTCAGGGGAAAGGAGAAAATAAATAATCGATTATAAAATAATCTATCCATAGATACTTTATTTCATTAGCCTGTTAAAATGATAAGAACCAAGATTTTCATAAAATTTTGTCCACAAAGGCCTTCTCCTGTCTAAATTTTCATCTTTTTTGAAACAAGTATTTAAAACCAGCACCAAAAGATCTAATATTTATACTTATAATTCAGTTACTTTATAGACATCAATTTGTCTCTTGAATAATGACGAGAAAATCATTAGGGACAGCAACTTTAGTTATACTGGTAACAACTTTGAAGTACTTATTATGGTGTACGTATCATCACACATATATGTAGTTTTTGATGGAAGATTGTATAGTTATATATCCTACCCTCAAAAATGTTATTGAGTTTACCTTTAAAATACACCTGGAATTTTGTCTCTTTTCACTGCATTCCCACTGGTTCATTAATACATTAATTACCTTAGGAAACTGTCTACGCTTTTAATGAAACCCATGGGTGACAATCACTGTCACTCCTGATATCTACTCTCACAAGGGATGACCCTAGCATTGTTGTTTCCTACATTTTGACATTCATTTCTCCTTTCTTCAGGATAGTTCTCATCAGTAATGACGTTGTATATTCTACTATATTAATAAACATTTTCAGGATTTCACCATACATAACATCAACTAACACTAACTTTTCATCTGTAGAGGAATAAAATAATCAGTACATTCTGGGAATTTACTTGGTGCATAAAGAAACATCAGTCAGCTTTTTAGACAAAAGTGCAAAGATATTCTTCCTCTTAATAAACTTCGTATATTTATGACTCAATTGCCAAAAGAATGAAAAATAGTTCTGAATTAAAGCAAGCATTCTTTCTTCTGCTACGGAAATGCGGATAAATGGAACACAACACCCAGTCAGGATATGTTGTTGGTAAGTGGAAATTTTAACAGAAATCACTAGAGGCTGACACAAGCATGGAGAAGGGTGAATGGACGGAAGTCAGAGAAACTGTCACCAGTCATATCAACCTGCCGCTTCAAAGCAGGAAGTTCTGAAAATCTCACCCAGTAACTGCTGAAAATCCAAGATCATCTCAGCCTGAAGCCCCTGTCAATCTCCCCAACCTCTGGAAAGCTCTCCCTTCTATTTCAATCGCCATCATTAGCATCAATGATGCTCCGGAAAATCTCCCAGTGGCTATTTTGGATCTCATATCTGCTCATGCACACATAACGCTGCATCTGGAGAATAATGACTGTCCCCAAGTGCTTTGTAATTACCTCTCATTGGCAGATACTCTTCAGTTAAATGTAAGAGGAAAGGAATCCTGGGGTTTTTGACTTCTCCATAATGCCAGTGAAATTTCAGAAAGAGGTGGCAGGGATGTTGCTTTGGAGTAAATAATCAAGTCTACATACTTTCCCAGGAAACTAGTAGTTTTTTTTTAATAGTATATTCCTGTACTCATTTATTTTCCTTCATAGGCTATTGTTGCTGTTATTCTTTGTTTTGTTATGCTTTATTATTGTCTTTTTACCTTATTCTGTGTATAAATCTTGGAGAAATCTAACTTAGATTTATCACCAAATAAGCATCTAACTCAATTATCTATCCCCAGCTGTTGTGTTCATTGGACAGTATTTCTGTAACATGTCTTCAAGGAAAATGCTTGATTTATCTCAAGTACTAACTAGGCTGTGTGTTGCAACCTGCCTTAAGATTATTTTTCCTCTTAAAATCTCTAATTATATGAAAGGACAAATAATAGGGATTTTTTTTGACACTGTATATACTATCTTATGTGAAAGTCCAGGTATGATTGCTTACATGTGAATAAGTATGTCAAAGCAATTTTTAAAATGTACTTAACAGCAAAATAATACATAAAAGAATCCAAGTTTTCTTTACTATTCTTTATTACAATTAATTTAGGATTAACTAATACCAGAAACATATTTTTACTTTGTTTCCAAATATATATACACATATATATGGGCTGGAGCAATAGCAATTTGCATTGCACGCGGCCAACACAGCTGACCTGAGTTCAATTCCTCTGCCTTCGACTCCTCTGCCCTCTCAGAGAGTCCAGCAAGCTACCGAGAGTACCTCGCCTGCATGGCAAAGCCTGGCAAGCTACCTGTGACGTATTCGATATACCAAACACAGTAACAAGTCTCACAATGGTACTGGTCCTGCTCGAGCAAATCGATGAACTGGAGAACAGTAACAGTGACAGTGATACATATATATGCATGTATATATATCTTTTTCTTAGTTTTGTGTCACTTTTCCCCTCTGATCTTTCTACATTATTTAGCAGTTTGATGCTGAAAAAGCCCACTGAGAAATGAAGAGGTGATTAAATAAGTGTTCATAGGCAATTAAGAATCTGTAAAGGGCTTGGTGTCTCTAGCAATTCATTCTCATATTTTGCAGTTGCCAAGAACTATTGTTACAAAAACAAAAGCACCGTGACCCTCAGTGTTCACATAAATCCAGTTAAAAAATACATTATACACTTTGCAAGGAAGAATATCTCTTACTTGCCATGTGTGACCTGGCAGTGTCTTTTAGTTACTTGCATATGAATAAAAGTATTGGACCAGACAGGTCACTAAACAGGAGGGTGTCCCATATTTGATACCGGGTACCACATGGTCACACCAGCACCAAGAACAGGGATAGGAATAATCATCTGACACTGAGTGTAGCCACAAAAAAGTCACTATAAAATTTAAAAAATATATTTCTGACTATAAATGTCTCTGTGGTCATTGTAAAATTATTAGCAGTATTAGAACACAACTATCTCTGTCATCTGTCTTTGCCCTATTCTCAGGCAACTCCTCTGTATGTCATTGGCAATGACAACTGAATAGATCCTTGCTGCCTTGTTGTGGATACAATTAATTCAGTACTGAGAAGAATACAATAAGCTACTTATAGAATTTGGACCTTTAGTAGATGATATGTCAAAAGTGAGTAATGACCGTTCATTTAGAGACAAATAAAACACTTTTCCTCCTAATCTTTACATGTGATACAGAGCTGGGCATTGCATTTATATTTTACTTTTTCTTTTAATATAAACTGGGAGTTCCCATGGTTCATAAGTTTCGTTGAATATCTCATCAGCATGAACCCATAACTAGATATATTGTGACTTTGCATCCTTGAAAGCGAAGTATCCACACAGCATAGATATGAATTGGCACCCCAAGACCTTGTCAACCTCTCTGTGCTGGATTAGTATTTATTAGAACCTCCGATTTTATTATTTTTAAAGAAATTTCTATACTTTCTGCTATGGATGCTCACACTTAAAGTCTGTGCAAACTTTCGGCTGTGTAAATCACTTTGGGATTCCCTTTATATGCAATGCATTTGTATGTCTTCAATAATCATAGAGCACAAAGATACACAACCCAAGGACATTCACCTGAGCACGGTGATTTATTATAGCAACCAAGTATCTTTGTTAAAATAAGGTCTTGCTATGACATTTGCTTAGTACTTAATTTCATTAATTTTGTCAAAATCCACCATTTCCTTCCGTGATTAATAGCGCATGTTCAATCTCAGATGGAAAAAAATGATTGATGTTTAATGTCAACGATAAGTGGGCACAGACCTCTCAGCGTGTCAGTGGCTGAGACTGTAATGTGTAACTCTAGTGGTCTAATAGGGTGGGAAATGTGACTCTTTGATTATAGGTCCCACTGTTTAAATGCAGAGTGCTGAGCACTTGTTAAGGGAGCAAACCGTCTCCATCAAACAGTTTCTATAATAAACTTTCAGGCATGAAGGATAAAAGAGTTCCACAACCTCAATTTATGTCATTGTTTTTAAGAGCCCATGTGTCCCCCATTCATGCATAAAGACGAAGGATCATCATAGCAGACAAAACTGCATAAATTAAAGAACTGCAGCAAGTTCTTCCATTCCTGAAAGTACTGAAATGATATTAAGTAAAGGTGTGATGTTTGGGACCTAACTCAAGTGACCTTTCCAGGTGTGTAAATTCCAAGCCTGCTGATTATAATTATATCTGAAGGGTGAACTGATATTACATACACAAGTATTGAATGCAAATAAAGTCAAAGTAGATTTTATACAAAAAATGTCTAGTCTTCATAGCACACGACTTGCAGAAACAACAGTTAAAGGTGCAGGGAAAAAAATAAAGTGGAACAAATTGTTAGGGGAACAGGTTAAGACATCTGATAGGAATGATATCAGTTTGTTGGAATCAAATCATTACAAAGAGTACAGACATCAAAGGTGTGATGATAATGACATTATCTTATCTTATCACAATGCTTTCCAATTGGAGCATTAAGTCCTATTTCGGGAAACTTTTACCCTTCTGCAGGTAGAGTTTTGATCCAGTGGGTTTAGCACTTTCCTCCTGTTTGAATAGACATTCTAAAGCAAACCTTGCGTGTTGCTCATTTTGATTTCAGATTTTTCTAAGGGGCTTGAGATTAAAGATATTTTCTTAGCATGGTACTCAATGTGAAAGAGGGAAAAGAGAAGAAAACATAAAGGAGCAAAATTCCAAGGCCATTTTACCTCCTGAGACAAAATTACTAGGATCCAGAAAATCCAACTCAATAATGTATCAGATTGCTCTAGTGCTTAAGTAGGAGGCACGGAAGATAACTGAGGAAAATAATCTTTATATCTAGGGTATTTATAGGTTTATGGATCATAATGTGAAGGAAGCATGTGGCAAAGAAAATAACTTCCAACTTCATAATATCACTTAGAAATTATATGTATCCATCTTAGACACGGGACCCAGAGACCCAGAGGTATTAATACCAGGTGAAACTGTTCTTGAAGAACTTGGTCTTTATTAAAAGGTTGGCAATACATAGTAAAATGTTTAAGGGTTTATTTGAGCAAATATTTATGTATGAGTCAGGAAGTGCCAACTGGGCTTGTCAGGAGTCAAAAAAAAAAAGAAGATTCAGATTAAGTGGAGGAGAAAAGAAATTATTCATGGCTTCAAGATCAGCTGATTGGGAGTGATTGTTCTTAGAATTTCCGCTTCACAACTTTGAGTCTTTGATAGCTTTGATATTTATGCAGAGGCCAATTTGCATTCATGGGCTGAGATGGCATGAAGGCCACTCAGTCTAAAGACATTCTTGCTAAATTAATTAATCAGCTTTCAGCAGGACTCTATTCAGTTGAGATTGGAAGAAATGATCATATTGATAGAGAAATCTTAGTTTCTCTGATACCATTCAGTGCATATGAAAAAAATTCTATTGATTTGATTAGAAACCCTGTGATCAGACGTATTGGTATTTTGGAAACCATGATCTGGACCTTTATTGTGTGATAGGAGTCTTACTATTTAAAAAATGAAGAGGTGACTAGTGCCCTATTTGTACCAGGTCACCAATGTGAGTGGACATTGTTCTATTTATACACAGAACATGAGTATTTCAAATAAAACAAATAAAAATTACTGCATTTGCAATTAAGAAAAAAATTAATTAAAAACACTTCTTATAAAACATTGATTTTCTTTTTGAAAACAAAATTTAATAGAAAGTGTTTTCAATTGAAACATGAAGGCATATGTCCTTTGAGTGTACTCTTTGTTTTAGCACCTGACACACAAATATAATTTAAAATATCATTCCTATTAGCATATGGCGATAAGGAAGATATTTGTGTCTGTAATCAGTGACTGACTCATAGCAAATATATATCAAGCATACAACATAATTCTTTAAAAATACTTTTCTGTAAGAATATAAACATTACATTGATAAAAAATAATTCAATTCATTTGATATTGTCCTAAAGAGCATGTAAATATTAAATAAATATTTTAAATTATTACTTAAATATTTTAAAATTAATCATCTTTTTCAAAATATGCTGCTTTTTTACAGTTTAATAATTATACACTTAATTTTACATCTCAGGAAAAATTAGAATAATTTGCTTTCATTTATGTTTCTCCTATTTTTATTGTTAACCCGATCTTGACATCTCCTGTGGAATTAATTATTATATTATAGAGCTATAGATATTGACAAGGTGTTCTTATTTTAAGTACTAGCAAAGAATGAACGTGTTATATAAAAATAAATAAGAGGTGAATATTCACTGTATGCCTTAGTAACGAATGGGTTTTTGAATCAGTCTATGTTATAGTCTGGTTATTCATAATGTAAAATATACTTTCAGAAGTTATGCAACATTTTTCTAACAGCACCAATTTGAAGCTACTGACAAAATGAATAATTTCAAACAGTAATAGAAAACTTGTAGGGTAAGATAATGCAAAATCTGCCAAGGAGGATGGGCTTGGTAGTAGACAAGAATATCTTTTTTTATCTCTAATACCAGGTTATAAGAAAGAGTAGCAACCATGAGCTTGTGGAACAAGCAATTTGAGACTGTGTTAATGCCTGCATCTCAGATTCAATCTCTCAGATACTTCAGTTCTCATAAGCAGTGTTTGATAAATTACAAACACAGGTGTAGATATATGTGGAAACATGCGTTCATATGAGATGAAATTATTTTACTATCCCGAACTTTGATATGTTGCTTAATAGAGTAATCTCATTCGCTCATATTACCTTTTATAGTGGCTGGAGTGATAGCACAGCAGTAGGGCATTTGCCTTGCATGCAGCCGACCTGACTGATCCGGGGTTTAGTTCCTCCACCCCGCGCGGAGAGCTTGGCAAACTACCAAGAGTATCTCACCCACACAGCAAAGCCTGGCAAACTCCCTGTGACATATTCGATATGCCAAATATAGTAACAACAAGTCTCACAATGGAGACGTTACTGGGCCTGCCTGAGCAAATTGGATGAACAATGGGAGAACAGTGACAATGACCTTTTATATAATGATATTCAACCCAATAAAAATTTGCAACAAATCTGATTACAATTGTTAGTTGATCTATAATAATTTACCACAGAGGTAATTACTTAGATAATAGTTACCCTAAGGTGTTGCATAAATCATTCTAAAATTATTGTTGAAAACAATGACAGTATAACCAGAAATCACTGTTTTATTATTATTATTATTATTATTATTTTATTATTTAAGCTACCGAGAGTATTCGATATACCAGACACAGTAACAACAAAGTCTCCAATGGAGACGTTACTGGGCCCGCTCGAGCAAATCGATGATCAACGGGAGGGCCTTTACCTTTACCTTTACCTTATTATTTAAGATACAAACAGAATAAGTAAGATTTTAAAAAGAGCTGGGGGTAGAGTATTTTCCTTGTACTTGTGAGGTCTTGGGTTTTATCTCCAACACTACAACAGACAAAGAAGAAAGGAAGGATAAGAGGGAGGAAGAGAGGAAGGGAGGAAGGGAGGAAGGGAGGAGAGGAGGGAAGGAGAGAGGGAGGGAGGGCTGGCAGGAGGGAGGATGGAAGGAAGGAAGGAAGGAAGGAAGGAAGGAAGGAAGGAAGGAAGGAAGGAAGGAAGGAAGGAAGGAAGGAAGGAAGGAAGAGAGGGAGAGATAAACAATGAAGAAATGCCTCTTTATGGATGGAGATAGTTCAAAAGACTAGGCTGCATGCTCTACTTGGGGAACTCTGGGTTTGACACACAGCAAAGTGTCCCAGTATCACCAGCAGAGACCTCTAAGCACAAAATTGGTAATATCCTGACAAACTGCTGGATGTGGCTCAAAAAACACAAAATAAATCAAAACATATTAAAAATATCTCACTGAACCTATGGACTCAAACTTAATAATTCTTGAAGAAAATAGACAAAGACGAAAATAACAGATCAAAGGAGAAATAAGGGAAACAGAGTGGGATAAGATGATGTAGATACTAGCTAACCCTTGACATCAGCAATTAAATTTACTTAACGGTTTGATTAGATGCTTGTATATCCTCTGACTCTCCCTGTCTTAACTGACCCAGTATTGAGTCTACATCTTAAGGGACCACAAAAGCATGACTTAAGTGATGGGAAAAACTTCTATAACTTCATCCCAGCTTCTCCTAATTTTTTGTGTGTCCCATTTCTTCATGAGTAGATGTCATAATTGTATGAATTTGATCTACTTCCTGAATATAAAAGCTTTGAGGAAAAAATAACAAAGTTTTGAGATGTTTTGGTATTGTATTTTCTTTATTTTACATTTAATCAGTAATTAGGGAGTTGGAGGTCCTTAGATATCCTCTGTGCTCAGGAATCACTCCTGGTGGGCTCAGAGAACCATATGTGGTGCCAGAACTTGAACCTGGGTTGGCCATGCATAAAGTGTCCTACCCGCTGCAATATTGCTCTAGCACAGTTGAAATTTTCTGTAACACAGATGGAACTAGAGGGTACCAGGCTTAGTGACAGAATGAGCACACAGCAAGGGGACAAAAAAGAGCTAAGGGCAACACAACAGGAAATGGGATGTACAATGGCATTTGCATATGTGTGTGTTGGTGTTGGGGAGGGAGGGACAGTGGGGTTGGGAGACAGAGATGACGGGTGTGGTGTTAAGACAGAAAGGATGAAGTCATGAAATTTACATACAAGTGGTACTACATGGAAAGTATCATGCTAAGTGAAATGAGCCAGAAAGAGAGGGATAGACATAGAAGAAAGATTGCATTCACCTGGGGAACATAAAGTAACAAAACAGGAGATAACACCCAAGAATAGCCGAGATAAGTACCAGGAGGATTGCTCCATGGCTTTGAGGACAGCTGCACATGATGGGGGAGGGGGAAGCTCGGATAGTGAGGGGAGCACCAAATGAAGGGTGTTGGGAGGTTCCTCTCGGGATGGGAGATGCCTGATGAGAGTAGACTATAGTCCAAACAAGATTGCCACTCAATGTCTCTTTTGCAAACCACAGTACTCAAAGGGAGAGACATAACAAAAGGGAATGACCTGCCACAGTGGTAGGGTGGGATGGGGGATGAGGGGGTCGGAGGGATACTGGGACTGGTGGTGGTGAAGAATGGGCACCGGTGGTGGGATGGGTACTCGATCATTCCATAACTGAAACCCAAGCGCAAAAATTTGTAAGTCTACAACTGTACCTCATGGTGTTTCATTAATAAAAATTAAAGAAAAAAAAGAAAATAACACTGACAATATATGCATAATGGAAGAGAAACAAGAAAATCAGATATTCTA
Organism: Sorex fumeus; assembly: GCF_029834395.1. Taxonomy (NCBI): domain Eukaryota; kingdom Metazoa; phylum Chordata; class Mammalia; order Eulipotyphla; family Soricidae; genus Sorex; species Sorex fumeus. The sequence goes on along the minus strand of NW_026606149.1, from coordinate 1,356,682 downwards.
AATTAGCCAATAAAACTTACATTTTAAAAAAAAGATTATGCGCATGAGACACCATCATTAACAATATCATAAATCAAAACACTCCGGTCAGTAAAAGACTTTAAAATAAAGGAGAATAAAAGGACCATCTGAATAAACTAGGTTCCCCTGTATCCTAACCCTTACTCTCTTGTCCACTACAACAAGATCAGAGGGGTTTTTTTTCTCCCGAAGGAGCACAAACTCAGGCAATAGAGCCTTGGTGTCTAGCCAAAGTTGGAGTAATGTTTAGCTAGGGTAATCTGGAACAAAGTGGAGAGGAGACAGGAATTCCAATTTGGGAGCACTATAAGATGGCAGACCATAAAAGCTCTGCCAAGTCAGTAGAAAACATAACAAGGTTAGAAGCTGAAATCGTATTGCAGTGAAAGGAAATGGTTTTCTCTCTTAAGATCTTGCAGGAACCAACGCATAGGTATGCCTGCTTTGATCTTCCACACAACTAGAATAATCTCTTCAAAATGCAAATGTGAATATGCTTTCCATATTAAACCAAATTTTAATGTATATTTATTGCTTTATGATATAAACCAAATTCTTAATAGTATTTAGGCTAACTCACATGTGAGTTCTTGTATTTGTTTGTCTGCCATTTTTTATTTTATTTTCTGCAGAACACACAATTCTTTCCAGAGCAGAAATTAATATATAAGAGCATAAATTAATATATAAGTAGGAACTTTATATATTCTAATATAACTAATTGCAAATCTCTTTCCTACATTATTTATTGAGCTAACTCCCTTAGTGGTTTTACATTCTTTGATTACCCAGTATCTGACTTTTATCCGTACAGTTGGATGCTCTAGGAGATGTCCAAGTTTCTGGAAGAGATTGGCATGCGTGTTGGTATACTATCCTTCTTCCTACAGCCTTACAATAAATTTGAAACACTGGTAGTTGGAAACTTTCAAGTTTGTTCTTATGTTTACAAAACTAAGCTTAAAAAATGAGTTGTGTTGCCAACTTATTTAAAATTCATTTAATAAATCTAGAGCTATTTTTTAGTCTCTGTGAAATTTCTACATTTATCATCATTCTGTTTTCATATATAAACATTTGGGTCTTCCTGTGCAGTTGGGTGCTTACTCTTCCCTCACTTCCTTCCTCCTTCCCTCCTTCTCTTCTTTTTTGCCTCCCTTCCACCCTTCCTTCCTTTCTTCCTTCCTTCCTTCCTTCCTTCCTTCCTTCCTTCCTTCCTTCCTTCCTTCCTTCCTTCCTCTTCTTTCTTTCTTTCTTTCTTTCTTTCTTTCTTTCTTTCTTTCTTTCTTTCTTTCTTTTATTCTTTCTTTTTTCTTTCCTTCATGCCCATTTCCTTCAGTAGTGTCCACAGGAAATGTTGAATAAGAGTGATGAAAGTAGTCATTCTTTACTCGTTCACATCTTTAGAACAAGAAATAAAATTACTATGCCAACTGAAGGCATTCATTAATTCTTGACAACTTGTTTCTTAGAATTTTACTATAAGTATATATCCAAGTATAAATATATTTATACTTATTTAGTATAAGTATATAAGTATATATGCAATAATTTTAGTATGTCTGTCAAATTCTATTTCATTATATATGAGTATATTAATTTCTCAGAATTTTAGAATAGTTATGCTGATTTTTTAATATTAAGCAAATCTTGCTTACTTAGGCAAGTCCTCATTTGGTCATAATAAACTATTTTTTTACATTTTGCCAAACACAATTAAAGAGTATACTATGTTGAGTATTTTTTGCAGCTATACTCATGACAAAATATTAATCTTCAGTTTTCTCTTGTGCAGTAACTGTGCCTGGTTTTGATAACCCATTAATGATGATACATTAAAATTACTTAGAAAATATCCCCAGTCCATTTATTTATATTCCGAAATAATTTACATAGAATTGATATTATTTATCCTTAACATTATTAGTCAAATTCAGCAGTAAAACTGCACATGGATTTTTCATCCTTAAAATGTTGTCTTGGGGCTGGAGTAATAGAGCAGTAGGTCGAGTATTTGCCTAGAAGCTTGGTCCTATCCACAGCATCCAATATGTCCCTCCTGAGTACTGCCAGGAGTAATTCCTGAGTGCTAAACCAGGAATAACCCCGGACCACTACCGTGTATAGCAAAAAAAAAAAAAGTCAGGGATTCTCTTGCTCTTCAGTGAAGTAAAACAGTTATATTTAGAGAAAGATATGGAGGGACTGGTGTTGGAGCATGTGAAGTCCCAAGTCATTACTATTAATGGTATTTGAATTTCCTTGTAAAAATTATAATTGAAACATGTTAATATTCTTTGCTTCATAAATGCTTTTCCTGTCAAATGTAAAAACAACAAAATTAACTGAACAATAAGAAAAAATATTCCCATTAAAAAGGACAAAATATTTGAGCAGATCCCATACAGAAGAAGATATATGGATGACAAGCAAGCAAATGAAAGGGTGCTCCATATTATCTGCCATTAGGAAACTGTCTAATAAAGCAATGTAATATTACTGCATACTATCAGAATGGTCATAATCCAATACACTTACCAGTTAAAGAGAATGCAAAGTGACAAGAGCTTCCAATCATTACTTGTGGGAATACAATATGCTGCAGTCACTTTGGAGACAGTTTGGCCATTTCTTTTGAAATAAAACATACCCATGGTACTATCAAGCAGTCCTTTCTCCTGATATTTAATTGAATAAACTGAAAATTTGTGTGCAAAATATACTAGCATGGGATGTTTAGAGCAACCTTATCCGTAAATGACATGATTTGGAAGCAACCAAGACAGATGAATAAATTAGGTACATAATTCAGCTTAAAGAAAATTATCCAAAGCTAAAAATAAAAAATCAGTGAAGTTCTGAACAAGCTCAATAGGAACCTCCAAAGGGCATTACTAAATAAAAGAAGTGAAAATGAGAAAGCTGCATGATTTCAACTATATGTCAATATTTAAAGGCAAAACTACGGAGAAAATACAAATGACAATATTTGATGAGGGTTGAGGGAAGGGCAGGCTGCCTAGGTGAGCACAGACAAATCTAGGAATCATAAAACAGTTCTGTCTAGTAATGTAATAGTGTGTACATTTTATACATTGTCAAAATCCATAGAATGCACAGGAAAGTAAAGCCTAATGGAAACTATGGTCTTGGTAATAACGATGTGTTGATGAAGGTTTATAATAGAGAAAAATGAATCAGTGTGAGTGAAATATCACTAGCGATCGGAACTGCATGAAAATATAGGTTAATTAGATTATTCCCTTCATGCTCAGTTTGACTGTGCCACTAAAACTGTTCTAAAAAGTGCTGCTCTTAAAAAGAAGCGATGACACTGCTTGTGTTTGACGAATTTCTACAAATCTGAACTAAGATTTCTCTGTGTCAGCCTCTCCTTACCATGGTAGATAGATTTTGCTATGCTCAGTGGGCATGATTTTTGCCCTGGAAAGTTTCTGTGTCTGTTAGAAGATATCCTTAACGCAATTTTCCCACAATTTGCAGTTCAGGAGTTTCCAGTAACTCTTGTTTTCTTTCCTTCCAAAATTTCACTGTGATTTGAGAGATTTGTGATTTGAGTTCTATGAGCATTCTGTGAAACAGAGGGACAAGCATGGCTGTGTGCTTTACCCGACAAGCCAGATTTTTCTCCGGCGCACTGAGATTCAGCAAGACATCTGTACAACTGAGTCTCTAGAACCTGCATTACCGGATTCCTTTAAATTACTTCTTTGGAGCTGCTCCATCTCCTCGATTCTTTTTTTTTTTTTTGCATTGATATTACTTAAGTCTTTTATTAGACTCACAGATAAATCTATTTCCTTTGGACACCTCCAATCTAGTGTTTATCTCTAGTAATATTTTATTATTTCTTCAATTTACTTCCTAGGTCTTGTCATTTACCATTTCAACTGCCTCTTCAGCTGTGCTTTCTGAGATCTTGTGTTTGTGACACGGCTTCTTTGATCAGACCTGTGATTGTGAATGTCTTTCTCTTTCATTACTCTGCAGGATCCTGTGACATTTTCTACTTTACTGCTTATTTCTCCAGTTTGCTTTTTGTCTGTCAAGAAGTTACTGGAGGGCTGCTGATGCTGGTGTCTCTCTCTCTCTCTCTCTCTCTCTCTCTATATATATATATATATATATATATATATATATGTATCTATATATGTATGTATAATGCTATATATACTGTATATGTATATATAAATGCATGTATAGTATATATAGCATTATACATACATAATAGTATTTATATGTAGCACTATAGCAGTACTGTACCACTGTCATCCCGTTGTTCATCGATTTGCTGGAGCAGGCACCAGTAACGTCTCCATTGTGAGACTTGTTGTTACAGTTTTTGGCATATCAGATTCGCCACCAGGAGCTTGTCAGGCTCTGCCTTGGGGACAGGATACTCTCCGTAGCTTGCTGGGCTCTCCGAGATGGAGGGAGGAATTGAACCCGGGTTGGGTGCGTGCAAGGCAAAGGCCCTACCCGCTGTGCTATCGCTCCAGCCCAGTATTTATATATCGATATTATTCATATTTCCATAATCATTTTATGTTAGCTATTATTTATTTATTTTTTTGATGTTTTCTAAGTCCTTAAAAGTTGTGATTACCAGGGCTTTCCTATAGCTAATATTAGCAAAAAGTGGACCACTTTGAGTGATCCTTCTCTGGGGAGAAGGGAATGGATTTTGTATTTATTTTATTTCTATATTTATTTTTATTTAAAGGTATTTATTTTCTTTATCTCTTGGCTCAGTGGCACATTGGTCTATTGCTCACTTTGATAGCAGTTTCTTCATTTTTTGTTCCCTTGTATATGTGCACATGCAGGTCTATAAGCTATCTTTTGTTTAAAAAATATATATATATATATATATATATATATTTGCCGGGCTCTGTCACAGTAGTTCAGTGGGTAGTGTCCTTGCCTTGCATGTGACTAATCCAGGATTGATCTCTGTCACCCCATAGGGCCCCTCAAGAACTTCCAGGAGAGTTCCCTGAGCAACAAGTTAGGAAAAATCCCTGAGCACTACCAGGTGTAATCCAAACACAAGCAAAAAATTATATAATATCTATTGATGCACATTTATCTACATATAAATATATATATGTATTCCAAATTCTATTCTGTTTTATTCCTTCTTAGATTTTTAAATTGATAAACTGAGCTCTGTCATCGCTTTGTTAATTTGGGCATTTTATTACTGTGATTTCTTTGAAGAGTAACTACTTTTAAGTTGTTTCCATACTTTCTCCAGAAGATATTTACGATCACCTTATGCTTCTTTGTACATATTTCAACATCATGTGCTGTTGATTTATTTGCTCAGATCAGCAATTTGCCTATCTTATGATCAATATCTTTTGTGAGTGCTTTTCTTGTTCAGAACAGAGTTTTTGTACTTCTAGGTAAATCTTGCTTTCTTCAAAGCACAAATTAAAAGTCCAAGCTTAGTTCTTCCATTCCCACTTATATTTTAAGTCACAAATTTCTTTATTTCAGGTCTATCTAAGACATCAATTTTGGTTGATTTCTAATGTTCTAATTTTTTTCTGAATGGTTCTAGACAATAAATGGAGTTATTTTAGTATAGTTAGTTATCATTAATAATAATCTTTAATTTGCCATCTGCCTTATTTGAACACTTTTTTATATTTGACATGCTTATAAAATGATAAAAGCTACTTACACTCAATTAGAATTTTCCCAGTTTATAAATATTTGTAATCCTTAATGATTCTGTCTTTGCTATGGCTACGTGTTGTGGTGAATGCTTTAAATTCAACCACCACTATAAAAACACATTAAATTAGCCAAAGTCATGTCACAATTCTTCCATCATTATCAATCTGACTCAATCCTTGTTGTGCTACTGAGAAATTCTATGAAAGAAACATCATTAGAATGTGTGCAATTTATTATATTTTCAAATTTACTAGCATACTAGATTAGAGTTTCTTCATTGAGAATATTTTTGTTCAAAATGAAAGAAAATTACCTTTTGTATACCTTTCTAAAATTAGGACCATCAATCTGCTTTTAATATTAAAATAATTAGAAATAGAAAAACTATAAAATCATGAAAATCAAAAATGCCTCAAAGCAACAGATTTATGGCCCTTTCAACCACTGCCATTTATTTTGCTTTGTTTAAGCCAGACTGAGTTTCTTCTAAAGGGAATATTGTCTCAAATGCCATGTTCCATTCAGTCTAGACCCAACTTCAAGTGACATGAAGATCAGCTATGGAACACTTAAGGCAAATGTCATTTCTTATCCAATAGAGCTTCACAATCAAAAGTGTCCCCAAAGACCTCAAAGCAAAGGCACAAAGGTGAGGTCACTGCCAGGCTGACCCTAAGGAAGCTTCTATTTTGATCGTGCCTTGCAGGTTTGATAAGAAGCCTGCACAGGTAACCTATCACAGTGCACTGGGAAGATGCTTGTTTTTTATTATTATTATTATTATTATTGTGGCTAAAAAACAAGAACAATCAGGTTCTCCCTCAAATGGTAAGTTCAGTTTACAAAACTTCCCTGTGCCAGGAGTAACCCCTGAGCATCACTGGGTGTGACCCAAAAAAGCGAAAAACAAAAAACAAACAAAACAACAAACACTGTCCTCCCGTTGTTCATCGATTTGTTGGAGCAGGCTCAGTAACGTCTCCATTTTTGAGACTTGTTGTTACTGTGTTTGGCATATTGAATATTGCTGTCGGGGCGAGATACTCTCCACAGCTTGCCAGGCTCTCCAAGAGGAACAGAGGAATCGAACAGGGCTCAGCTGGGCTGGCTGCGCGCAAGGCAAATGCCCGATCACTGTGCTAACCTGGCCAGAGTGAATCAAACAAAGGAACCAAAACACTTCCCTATGAAAGTATAATGATGCGTGCACCTTTCTATTTGCAAGAATGGGGGATACAAAGCAAGTAGAAATAAATGGTTTAATGCAGTAAACACATGAGTGTATTTCCTCAAAGATCTCATGTGTTTTGCAGTTATTAATGCAAACATATTTGGGGGCACACTTGTACAGGCCAATTAGTAAACACAGACAATGAGAGTAAATTCTAGCTTTCTCTAGTACAACGAATCTTACTGAAGCTTCCAGGTCCTTCTTTGGATCCGTCTAAGAGGACTTGCTTCATTGCTTTGTGGAAGATTCATTGATACTTTGATGATCTGCAATTTAGCTGTGTAAAGTAGAAATAGTCAATGAAAGATCTTCCTGATCATTCGGAACACTATTTATGATTACTCTGAATATTAATATGAATTTAGCAATTTTCTAATGAAAAAAAAAGTACTCAACCCACCTGTACTAGCACTAGTTTGTTTTAATGAATTCATTTTGACCTTTGCCACAAATTACTTCATTGATGAGAAAATGTTGGACATCTGTACTGTCTGTCTGAGAGATGGAAGAGTTTTTTTTTAACATTTGTTTAAAAAAACTATAATGAGGAACTGGAGTATACAGTGGGTAGGGCACTTGCCTTGCTCATGTCCAAACAGGTTCAATCCCAGGACCCATCTCTATGGTCCCTACGGGGTATGGTCCCCAAACAAACAAACAAACAAAAAGCACAAATGAATGAATAACTGTAATCTATAAAAAAGATTGATTACTGCCAAAGATTCTGTCTCTTACACTTAGAACTCTGATGTATTCTGTAGAATCAAACTGATATGGTTACTGCTTCCCAGTGAGATACATTTCTTTGGACACTTCCTAGTCATTTAATTAAGAAAAGAAAAATAACCAACAACTTCAAATTTAAATTTGGATTTAAATCTGTCATCTGCTATACCATTTCCTAACTAATCCATGGTACTGTTATTATTACTGTTATTCTTGCATTGTAGCGAATTTATTGTTTTCTTATAATTGCTCGAGCAGGCCCAGTAACGTCTCCATTGGAGACTTTGTTGTTACTGTGTCTGGCATATCGAATACGTCACGGGGAGCTTGCCAGACTCTGCCGTGCGTGCGGGCGAGATCCTCTCGGTAGCTTGCCGGGCTCTCTGAGAGGGGCGGAGGAATCGAACTCGGGTCGGCCATGTTGGCTGCGTGCAAGGCAAATGCCCTACCGCTGTGCTATCGCTCCAGCCCTAAATTATTTGCATATTCATTTTCATGCTCCTTTCCCTCCTCCTTCTCTCCCAGTCTGTTGCCCGCTATCTTGACAGGCACATTTCAAAGTTCGGTGGTTGTAGTCCAGAGCTCATGTTTTCAGTGTTTTTGAGCCCGTGTTTTGGTTCCATAGCTCAGTCACTCTCTCACAGGACCAGTCCCGGGTCCCTCCTGCCCCATGACTTCTCTTTCTCTTTTTCTTCCTTCCCCTCCTTGATTTCTTCCCTTCTCTGTCCTTCCTGTAGTCTCACATCAAGAGTGATCTAGACATCTGCCCTCCAATACATTATATCTGGCTTTTCTCATTTTATTCAGTGCAAGCAAAACAAAAGTTTGATAAGAAGTTTAACACAATCAACTTCCCCATACATCACATCCTCTTAAAAATATGACTTTGTTATCAATTTAGAAAACAGTTTGTATTAAAATTAAGAATCGAGCTTCTAGATACACATCAATTGCACTTTCTTGGAATTTGCCCCAAGGATTCCAAAAATTCTATCCTGAAAAGACATATGGATTCCTCTGTTCATTGCGCACAGCAGAGCCTGGCAAGCTCCCCGTGGTGTATTTGATATGCCAAAAACAGTAACAATAATGGGTCTCATTCCCCTGACCCTGAAAGAGCCTCCAATACAGGAGCATTGGGAAAGAAGAGTAAGGAGAGGCTGGTAAAACCTCAGGGCTGGGGCTAATGGAGATGTTACTGGTGTCCACTGGAGTAAATGGATGAACAACGGGATGACAGTGATACAGTGATATTAATGGGGAGTTCTGTTAGAGTGAATGGTACCCTGTGAATAATTTCATGGATTAGGTTTTCTCAGCAGCATCTTTTAAAAAATGAAATAAATCATACATGCAATAAATCATATCATATCAAAATTTGCTTTTAATATTTAGAATGTGGATTCAACTTAATCTCATAGCCCTTTTTAGTCTTAATTCCATCCCCTTGAATTACTCAATTTGCATAATTTGTAAAATCTCACAGCCTGATTCTTTATTTCTAACACGGTGCCTTTTTCTTTAATTCTAGACTTTATACACCATAAGGCCCAAGTTAAAATTGAAAACTCATCTTTGCCAATTAAAAATTTCCAGCCACTAGATGGAGCAGAAACAAGGCACAGGTGTCGTGATTTTACCCTTTGCTGTAAATTAAATGCTGTTTCACCCCATGGAGTTCCCAGTCTGAAGTTTTTTAAGATTGTAAGCAATTAAGTTTGCATGCACAGTTAATACTGGCACCTGGGAACTTGATAATTTGCATGTATATACAAAACACAAGCTTCTATTCACAATTTCTCTGCACGGATAATTTTGTACAACATTGTCAGAGATGTTATGTATTTAAATAAAAATATTAAAGAAAGTCCCTACAAGTGAAATTCTTTGTGGACCACCCAATAGATTCAAGATAAATTGGCTCATTTGAAAAATCCTGGAGGTTTTCCATTGTCTATCTTTAGAATATTTGCATTTAGGCAAAAAAGTAAAAAATAAAATAAAATTATAACAGCTTCAAACAAAACATTATTTTTTAAAAAATCTATTTGTCTATCTGCCCATCTGTTTTTCTATCATACAGTTTAGGTGACAGAGTTACAATAGTGTTAAAGCTTCTAGTATAGATGCACAAAGATTCTGTCCATCCATGCCATCATCATCCACCTCTCCCCCTCTCCCTCCGTGTCTTTTCTGGTCCAGTGTTTATTCCTTCCCATCTCTGCTCATCACGATCACGATCATGATCATCCTGTTGTTCGTGGATTGCCTCGAGTAGGCACCAGTGATGTCTCCATCTTCCCAGCCCTGATAGTTTAAAAGAGCCATATTCAATGCTCTTTCAGGGTTAGGAGAATGTGACCCTTTCATTGTTACTGATATTTGGCATATTGAGTATGACATGGGAAGTTTGCCAGACTCTGCCGTGTGGGCAGGATACTCTCGGTAGCCTGCCGGGTTCTCCAAAGGAAAAACAAGATAATAAGATGTCGTGCGGCTGCATTTGCAGCCACGTGCTTCTGGGAGCTGGGTTTTATAGTCTCTGCATCTTGGCCATTGGTGGGACCAACCTGGTGCCGGCGGCAGCTGGTGGGTGTTACACCTACATACTGGAAGATGGAGAAGGATGGAGAAGGCCTAGTTCCAATCCGAGCAAGCTTGGAGAGCTCATATCTATGCTCATATTATTTGTTAATTGGTTTTTGATATTGGAGCATACTGCTACCTCCCTTAGCCCCATCTGTAAAGCACTGTTTTTTGATACACAGAAAAAAAAAGAAACGGGGCCCAATTACATTAAAAAAGATATGAACAGTTTTAATTAAACTTTAAATTTAATTAAAATCAGTTGAATAAAGTAAATGCTTACTTTGTTATTTATTTATTTATTTGTTTATTTATTTACTCTCTTTTGGGATAATGTGGCTCTACTCAGGACATATTCCTGCCTCTGTGGTCACAGAGAAGTCCTGGTGGGCTTGGGGGACCCTATGTGGTGCTGGGGGATAGAACCTGGGTTGACTGAATGAGACAAACTCTCTACCTGCTATATTGTTACATTGTTCTGTTACTGTTAGATTTACAATGAAAATGCTTTAGAATTAAAATTTATATTTTAAGCCAATCTTTTACTCTACTGTATATCTATTGAATACTTTGGTAGATATAATAAAAATTATGATGCCATCCTTTAAATTAATTGTGACTCTTTTAGATATCTGCATGACATTAATTGGTTAAGCTATTAATTTAAGTTCTTAACTAAATTTTGCTTTTTTCAGTCCCACTTTCATGGGGGAATGACTTCATTTTGGACCAATTAAAGTAAATCTTAAAAGTTACCTATGAAGAATGTTTCTTGTTATTCACAAACTTAATTATTACCTAAATAGAAAAAGTGCAGGGGCTGTCAGGAGAATAAATGGGGGTGACTTCAATGAAGGATAAATCTAATTAAAATTTCAGCTTAAATACAATGGCTCTAAACCAATATACATTTTTTAAAAATCTGTAAAAATAAATGAGGAGAATTAGCAGGTAAAAGATGAAATAGAGTATTATATATGTATATTTTGAGTATGTTTTTAATAAATATCAATTCAGGTAAAGGTAAAGGCCCTCCCGTTGATCATCGATTTGCTCGAGCGGGCCCAGTAATGTCTCCATTGGAGACTTTGTTGTTACTGTGTCTGGCATATCGAATACTCTTGGTAGCTTGCTGGGCTCTCCGAGAGGGGCGGAGGAATCGAACTCGGGTCGGCCATGTTGGCTGCGTGCAAGGCAGACGCCCTACCCGCTGTGCTATCGCTCCAGTTGAATTGAACAACAATTCAACTTGTTTGCAAAAATAAACATAATACAAAAGTGATATTACTCAATAATTTTGTCCAATGCATAATTTTTTGAAATATTAAAGAGTCACAAAACTGTATCAAATAAAATTTGTATGGGACAAAGTCAAACAGATAAGAATTACTTGTTTCATTACTACTGTGTAACTGGAAGAGAGAAGCATTCCATTAAAAAAGCAAAAAACAAAATAAACTATATCATTTAAGCTCAGTTCTCCAAGGCTGAAGAATGGAGAGATTGGGGAAGATTATTTTGAGGGAGGGGTTTGATATCATTCTTTACTAAATGATTTCTGTCTTTAGGCTTTTAAATGTTCACAGACTGGGAAATGCAGACACTCTCTGGCTCTTGGGTGCTGCAAAGAGACTTTCAAAAGCAAGTTCAAAAGCAACACCCACAATTCCTCCTCCTCTTGTACTGTCATCTTTGTAGCATCTGCTGGATTTACTTGTTTATTCATTTTGTTCATTCATGTGCTCTCTTTCCTTATACTCCTTGTATAAATGAAATTATCCAAGACACTGTTTAAAAACCTGTTTGATTTAGTATAATGCCATCTAAATTCTTCCATTTTGCTGCAGTGGTAAAAATTTATACATGTATCACTTGTATTGGTTGTCATCCCACTACTCATCGATCTTCTTGAGTGGTGCAAATAAGGTCTCCATTCATCCCTGTCTTGAGCTAGTGTAGCCCAATGGCATCTGTTTGCTCCAGGAACACAAAGAGCTTCAAACTGTTCATTTAGGGTCTTGATAAAGAAGTCGTACCATCTCATAGGTGGTCTAAATAAATTTTGAAAAAAAAAAACAAGAGTCTTGCATCACTAAAATATGTATATATATGTGTGTGTGTATATATATATATATATATATATATATAAACAGTTTTATATATGTTAGTGATGCAAGATTTTTTTTAACAAAATTTTGAAAAAAAAAAACAAGAGTCTTGCATCACTAAAATATGTATATATATGTGTGTGTGTATATATATATATATATATATATATAAACAGTTTTATATATGTTAGTGATGCAAGATTTTTTTTAACAAAATTTATTTAGAAATATGTGAGGGGAGAGAAAGAGAAAAATTAGGTGTTTAAGAGAGAGCACAGGCCTCTCCAGAGTGGAAAATAGACAGCTAAGGAACATATAGATAAGCAAGCAAGATATGTGTTCAAGAAAAAACATGGTTCTGAAGTCTATTTCTATATTTTCTTCCAACTTTTATTTAGTCACTATTATTTACAATGCTTTTAAGAGAAGTGTTCAGGCATACGATTCCCCAACGTCACACCCACCATCCAAATGTCAGTATCTACCCATCAATATCCACAGATTTCACCCCATTACACCTAAACTATATAATTAGCTAACTAAGTTCTATATGCCTATTCCCAGGGACTATTTACAATTGGCTAGTCATATATGGGAGAGATCATATGTTCCTTTCCCTCTTAAGGATTTGATGATACCCTCTATTTCCACTTATGTAGAAGTGAGTTGCAGGATTTCATTTCTCCTTATGATTGAATAGCTTTCCATTGTGTATACATACATTACAATTTTTCCACAGAGGCTAAACCAGCCAACATTCTCCTCAACAGTAGATGTAGGTTCCTTTTTTTCACGTCTTTGCCAACACTGGTTGTTCGCAGTCTCTTTGAGGTTGACCAATGTCATTGGTGTGAAGTGATATCTGTCTGTGGTCCTAATTTATATTTTCCTGATAAGTGATTAAGAACACTTTTGCATAAACCTCTTGGCCATCTGTATGCCTTCATTGGAAAGTGTCTGTCAGTTTCCTCTCCAGTTTTTATTGGGATTCTCTGCTCGTTGTTATTATCGCTATATTTTGTGAGTGCTTTATATTTATTGGATGTTAATCTTTTGTCAGATGTATGATGAAAAAAAATGTTTGCCCCCAGTCTTTAGGGTGTTTTCTATTCTAGTCATTATTTCCTTGACTTTGCTGAACCTTAATTTACTGAAGCAGTCTCATATGTTTATTTTGCTTCAGTTTCCACAGACATTGGAATTTGAATTTTTTAAATTGTTTGGTTGCAAGAGAAGATAGAAGCCCTTCATTTTTTAAATGCTTGCTTTTGATTTTGGGGTCACACACAGCAGTGCTCAGAGAAAACACCTGCTCTGTGCTCAGGGACCACATGGGGTACCAAGGATTGAACCCAGGTGGTCTGTGTGCAAAGCAAGGGCCTTCCCTGATGTACTATCACTCCAGCCCTAGTTGTGTCCCTGGTGACCCCAGAACACTGTTGTTTGGAATATCCCCTGGAGAGGTAACCTTCTAGCCCCCAGGATGCCTGCTGGGGTGACCATGGTTACCAAATACAGCAAAATATTGCCTTACAATATCTAACAGCAACCAAAACAAGTATTTCACATGGAGCACAATAAAACATATGACCTGATTTTGATATGAAAAGCACGAACCCATAAACACTGACAGTGTGTTCAATAAGAGCCACAGGAAGTTGTCTAAGTCATGTCTGCATGTCTTCAGCCGCGTGAGATGTTGACATTACATAAAAATCAAGCCTGAAGGAAAAGTCACAGTTCTGTGAAAATACTTTTACCTAAGTTCAAATTGTATAGCATTTGGTTGAACATCCTTGCTACAGAATGATTGTGTATGAGTGTGTGGATGTTTGTGAGTAGTGCTGGGTTAGGGGCGAGGGGTGCCATTGCTTCTTCCTAGATGCTAGAATGGTCTGAACATTCTCCCCAACCACAAATCTGCACAGAGATTCTGATTCTTGATGGCACTAGGATGTATGCCCTTTGTGGGGGAGTTAAGGTGAGATATAACCTTCCTGAATGGGATTAGTGTCTGACAAAAGATCCTCAGTGCATCTTCACTCTCTCCTGTGGAGGAGGCAGGGAAAGGCACTGATCTGACCCGGAAGGACTCTCACCAGACCTCAACTGTCTGGTTGCTGAATCTTGGGCTTCCAGCCTCAGAAACAGTAGAACAATAATCGTCTGGAGCTTATTAGGAGCAATCTTGTCAGTAGAACTTTGTTATAAGAGTTGAGATAAACTCTTGACACTGACCCTTCATTGGGTAACATCCCAGTTCCTCTAGAGAACTTTAACATCTCCACAACAGGTGAAAATACATCAGCGACACTTGGGTGCCTTAGTGAGCAACCTTTTAACATTTTAAGATCTATGAGGGAAAAGGATATATATATTAAAAGATACTGAGTATGTTTTTTAACATAGGGTGTCATATATCATGAATATATGAGAATATACATTCTCTAAACAAGAGAAATGAGTGATTGAATACCCTTTAGATTATCCACAGAAGATTAGTCACATGACTGGTTAGCAAGTGATTTTTAATTTAAATTTTAAATTCTAAGGGCTGAAGAGACAATACAATGGATAGGGCAATGGCCTTGTATGTGGTAAACTAAGATTCAATCCCATATGGTCCCTTAGGAATGATCTTGAAGTGTAGAGCCCAGAAAAACACTGACCACTAACAAATATGGGATTAACCCTTACAATACATATAAATAAAGCTCTTGCAAACTTGCCAAGAATTTACCTATGTATAGATGGAAATATGGTTTTAAAAAAATTGTACTTTAGAAATTGAGTATGCAGATTGTAGGTTAAGTATGCAGATTTTAAGTCGATTTTGTTAGAAACAAAAACAACAACAACAACAAAAAACTCCAATTCGTGCCTGAAGAGAAGGTCACCTCTTCACTGGCCATGATAGACTTCTGGAGACAAACTTAAAACTTACTTTTAAAATGTAGCCTAAAGTATTTTTATTGTTCAAAGATGGTTTGCCCAAAGCCCTGAAGTCCTATACTAAATCCTTGGTATGGAGGATTTTTGAGAACAGGAGTTACTAATCAACCCCTACTATGGCACCAATAACCTTGGCCCAATTTATAAAAATGATTTAGTTGTGAGCAGAATGCCTTCAAGCCAGTAGTACTACAACAGGACAGAAAGTACAAGATACAAACTGACATAATTAAGTGAACTAAACAGATAGATGAAATTATTCTCTTTTATCAGGAAGGGTACTAAAGTTACCATGAATAGAAAAAAAAAATAACTCACTTTTATCTTTTACTGTTGATTCATTTTTGTGAGGTGGTATTCTAGAGCGGGCCCAGTAACGTCTCCATTGGAGACTTTGTTGTTACTGTGTCTGGCATATCGAATACTCTCGGTAGCTTGCCGGGCTCTCCAAGAGGGGCGGAGGAATCGAACTCGGGTCGGCCATGTTGGCCGCTTGTAAGGCAAATGCCCTACCCGCTGTGCTATCGCTCCAGCCCGAATTCTAGAATCAAGCAGGAAAATATTTGATACTTGATATTTGATATGATTAGTCTTCATCTGGACAGATTCTTTTGCAATGGCAAAAGAAGAACTCACAGGTTTAGAGAAAATCTACACCAAATTGACAAGGCACATCATACATTAATCAAAATCTCTCTTCGTCACAAAATAATTACTAAAAGGAGTTGGCTTGCATACACAGAGCACTCTACGCACTCTTCATAGTATTGGGGCATGGCGCTGGATCTCCGACAGCAAGCAAGGACGAGGCAGGAATGCAGTCAGCAAGCAGGTAGTTTATTGAGCTGGCTAGCCAGGGTCAAGCCATCAGGCAAGACCCTGAACTTCTTCAAAGGGGATCTTAATATAGGCCTTCACTGGCAGTTACAGCAAAGCCCGCACATTTCATAGCCAATAGATTTGTAACAACATATACTTTCTTAACCAATCCATTTAAAAGTACATCACTCCTAAGCCTATAGATTCAAAGATCAGCATTTACGTACATAGGCATTGTGGCTAGTGGGTATCTGGTAACTCAGACATTTGGTTATCTTCTATGTTTACCTGGCTCCCTTTGATTCTCAGCTCAAGGCTCCTGCATTCCAGTAAAGGTAGACAAGGGAAAAGTTTCTAACAGAGGTAACAGATAAGGAAGGGCCAACAAATGGTTTCAGAATTTACATCCCAATAAGGAAGAGCCAACAAATGGTTTCAGAATTTACATCCTAATAAGGAAGGCTTCACAGCTAAGGTTCTACTAGGGAGGGGGCAGGAAAGGGAGAGTTACTAATTAGCAGAGTTTAGCTCTGGAATTTTTCTCAGGGTCTCTAGGGACCTTACAGTAGTACTATACAATACTTAGAGAAGTATTTGGAGACAGTTTTGAAGAAAATGTAGGGACTGAGGCAGGTATGGGACATCCACAGAGACTTCCCAGTGAGGTGCATCTTGACAGGCAGCCTGCACATACAATATTTGTGTGCATCTCAGATTTGAAGTGAGACCATAGCTGCTTCTGGCCATCACTGAGCATGATGGCAGGGAGATAGATAATGGCCTCCCTCACCCCAACATTTGAAAACATCTCTTAAGGTCTTCAACAGAGAAGGATTAAGGATTCATAGTCATCAGGGCTGAAATTCTCTTCGATCAGCCTGGTAGGGTTGTTTTCTCTCTCTCTCTCTCTCTCTCTCTCTCTCTCTCTCTCTCTCTCTCTCTCTCTCTCTCTCTCTCCTTGAGCAGAGTCTAGACAAAATAATATAAGAAGTCCTCTTAGGGGCTGGAGTGATAGCACAGTGGGTAGGGCATTTGCTTTGCATGTGGCCAACCTGGGTTCCATCCCTGGTATCCCATATGGTTCCCTGAGCACCACCAGGAGTAATTACTGAGTGCAAAGCCAGGACTTCAGGACTTAACCCCTGAGCATTGCTGGGTGTGATGCAAAAAAAAAAAAAGAAGAAGTTCTCGTAGATGTATTTTGTCTTCATCCCCTTACTGAAGTTTCCCACAAATAAATTCCTTTTCTTTTTCTTTCTTTCTTTCTTTTTTTTTTTTCGCTTTTTGGGTCAAACCCAGCTATGCACAGGGGTTACTCCTGGCTCTTCACTAAGGAATTACTTCTCGTGGTACTGGGAACTATATGGCCTGCTGAAAATCGAACCTGGGTCGGCCAGATGCAAGGCAAACACCGTACCTGCTGCTTTATTACTCCACAACCCCCCCCAAATAAATTTCTTGTATCCCTCATTCTACCTGGAATCTCTAAACCTGCCTATATTGATTCCACGGGTATTTTGAGATTAGATCTCTTAAACTGAGGACATCTTGATCGCTTTTGAAAAGAAATGTTAATGAAGCTGGGACCGAGGAGCAACCATGCTGTAAATAATTTCACTTAATGGAAAGAGGAAGTTTGTAATAAAGGTCAAAGGCACAGATTACAGTTGTGATTTATTTATTTATTTTTGACAGACAGTCACTATCACTGTCACTGTCCTCTCATTGTTCATTGATTTGCTCGAGCGGGCCCAGTAATGTTTCCATTGTGAGACTTGTTGTTACTGTGTTTGGCATATAGAGTACGTCATCCGTAGCTTGCCAGGCTTTGCTATGGACAGACAGCATGCAGAACTCAAAAGGTAAGTAGGAGGCAAATCTTAAATTACATATTTTTTTCCTATTTTTCTTCCTATTTTTTATAGTCCTTAGACCGTAAACAGTTGGACTAAGACTATTTCCCTAATGACCATTTTTCAGGCATTGACAAATATTGTTCCCCCAGCTTATATTACAGTTCTATAATTCATACAGGCAAGATGCCATGAGAATGAAACAAAGAGAAGAGTATTTTTTCACTGCACAAATTAAGGGGTTGGTACATGAAGCAGCATATATATATATATATATATATATATATATATATATATATGCATGCTGGAAACTATAGGCATGCTGGAAACCTGAATCCACATACACAAAACATTTTGAAGGGGGAAAAGGCAGGGAAATAGAGTTGGAACTTGTTAGAAACAATGAAATCCAGGCTGGTTGATTTCTAAGTATTTTAATATATTTAATATTTTTTAATAATATCACATGCCTGTAAATTTTTTAAAGAAGTTCAGAGGAAAGGCATAGTAAAATTTATAATAGGGCAACAGGATTTCTTGGGCAAAGATCATAACACAAATGATCTAAAAGAAGTGTCACTATCCACAAAGTTCCTTTCTGGAGCCAGAGAGTCAATGACAGAAGGACTTAGTCTCTGACAAGTGGCCCACAAAAAGATCAAATCGAGATGAGGAAAAGCAAGGGGAGACACTTCGTCTCTGCACTTCCTCAGATCGCCTGAAATTAAATTATTCCCAGCAGGATCTCAGAAGATATCGCTGCAAAAGATAAAGTGTATTTCTCCTAAAATAAATGACCCCGCCTATGATTGTCCAGACCATTTGGAGTTACTAAAGGCCTTGAAAAAAGAAAGAAAGAGGCTTAAAGTTAGTCACCTGTCAGCGCGAAAACAGATTTTCTTGCTTTAGTGGGTTCTTATGGATTGTATAAAAGTTTTGCATACAAAACTCAGTAGATAGTGTTGGAGTTTAATATACAGATATAGGTTGAAAGGTCCGAGTCCGTCCCGGATGTCCAGTTCTTTCTCTTGCCCATGAACTACATTACCCGTCCTGTCCCTGATGCAGCCTGGTCCTGCAAATGACTTCCCTGTCTTGTCCCTGATCCTCTGTCCACTGCTCTCCCTCACAGCCACATGCAAGTGGGTGAGACTCCTGTCTCAGTACTCTGTCACTGCCTGGGCATCCGAGCCCTGCCTGAGCCTCAGCTTTCCTGGGCATCTGACCCCTGCCTGTGCCTGTCTCTCTCTGGCTCCGAGTGGCCTCTATTGGGCCCTCTGTCTGGGCAGGATGCCCTGCCTGATCCTGGAGGTCCAGGGAGGGGAGAGAGGAGAGAGTTCAGAGAGAATGTGCTCAGAGGCAGAGAGAGACAAGCAGAGAGAGATAGAGACAAAGACAAAAGAAAACAGAGACAGAGAGACAAAATGAAATAGAGACAGAGTGACACAGAGAAACAGAGAAAGAGATAGGCAGAGATAGAGAGAGACACAGAGAGAGCAAACAGAGAGAAAGAGGGAGAGACAGAGACACAGAGAGACACAGAGCAACAGAGAGACAAGGAGATGGAAAGAGAGAGAAGGAGAGATGAAGAGAAAGACAGAGAGAGGCAGAGAGAGAGAGAGAGAGAGAGAGAGAGAAGAGAGAGCTCTTGATATGCTGCCTATTCCCACCGCCAGCCATCTCATTCTCTCTGCTGATTGGCCGCCTGTTCCATGAACAGAGATTTAAGGTGACCTGGGGCTCCACACCTCAGCTCCTGCTGTATCAGTCTAACTGGGCCAATGTTAAACTTGTATGTGTAACTCTGTGAAACCCGGAGAGCATCACGAATCACGACCATCCTTTTATTCGTCGATTGCCTCGAGCAGGCCCCAGTAACGTCTCCTTCGTCCTAGTCCTGAGATTTTTAAAAAAGTGCCATATTCAAGGCTCTTTCAGGGTTAGGAGAATGAGACCCATCATTGTTACTGGTATTTGGCATATTGGGTATGCCACAGGGAGTTTGCCAGACTCTGCCGTGTGGGCAGGTTACATTCGGTAGCCTGCCAGTTTGTCCAAAGTAGGATTGAGATAATAAGATGTTATAATAAGATGTCACACGGCCACAAATGCTTCCACACGGTTCCGGGAGCTGGGTTTTATAGTCTCTGAGTCTTGGCCTTTGATGGGATTACACGGCGCCAGGGGGTCAGTTGGTGGGTGTGACCCCCGCCTACTGGAATTCGGAGGATCTGGGTGGAGGATGCTCAGCCCCGATCTGATCGGGGCTCGGACCAGAGAGCATACACTGTGAATAATACTTGAAAGGCAAAACTCTGCATCATGTCCTGCTAGTCATGGTTTGGGCCTTTATTGAACAGCACAGCATAAAGAACACGTGATTACATGGGAGAGGTAGCACAAGACACACAAAATATTTGTGTGGAAATATATACAACCAACCAAATAGAAATTTGGTAATTGCCAGATTCCTGTTTTCATACAAAACTAACAAATAGGGATCTTTAAGGGGGATCAAATTGCTTTTGTTGACTAACTTGTTGCTTGCAGTTTCACAAGCATTCAAAGCGAATGGGAGTAATGGCTGCCAGATGAAAGGTGAATTCTGTGGCCAAAAGACATCAGGAAACCCTGATGGAGATGACTCCACACACTGCATTGTGTGCTCTTGATCTTGTTTTATTAATTTTCAATCTAGCATAGCAGAAAATGAAGCTATTTAATCTGAACATAATCAATAAGAAATAATTCTTTCCATCTTTAGAAGGAAGATTTTGATTTTTTTTAGATTGAAAATCATCCAAATCTACTTGGCAACAATTTTTCTAACCATCTCCAAGAATAGCTTTTATTTATATATATGCATACTCATATACATATATATAATTTCAAGGTCATGCTATCATCAGTTTCTTCTGATAAATAGTTCTAAGGTGCTTGCTCAAATGAGGATGCAAAGATAGAATATACAGAGTAGAGTAGGTATTTATCAGTGTAAAATATCCTTTTACCTTCGCTGGAAACTTCCTTTTAGTTAATTTCTTTTTATGTTCATAATGATTTAGAGTTAAAAGATAAATTATTCATTAGAAACTCCTTATGTCAATATAACAGAATTGTTATCAATCTTGCAAAATTAAAAAATACAGCAGTTAATTAATTTTTAATGTTATATCCAGATCTAATACTACATACATTTTATTATATATATCATTTTTAAAATGTAGGTTAATATCAAATTATGATCAATTAAATTAAGAAAATTCAAGCAAGTCATCTACCATTAAATAATGATATAAAAATTATTAGAAAGGTAGATTTTTCTTTTACTATTAACTAACATCACTCTTCATTTAAAAGAACCCAGTTCTCAAATTATTAAAAAAGCATGGAATATTCATAAACATTTTTATTTCATGTAATTATAATAAAAATGTTTGGAGAGTCACTGAAGTCTAGTGAGTTTTAAATATTCATAATACGATTAATATCATTGTTAACAAAGTTCTATCTTTAAGTTTCTAGAAAAATTATACATACTCTTAAAATTTTGGTTTGTTTCCTTGTTTTCTGGTAGGAATGACTTCAAAACTGACAATGTAGCTGAGAGATCTTAGAATAAAAAGAAAATGAAGCAATAGCATAATTCCTTCTGCAGCTACAATATGTCAGTAAATGAAATATGTGAATATTATGGTAATAAGTGTTGCTGAACCTTTCTTGAGTAATGACTATTGCGTAGATCTGGTTTGTGGGTAGCTTTTGGTTTTTTACATTTTGATGGAAATTTTTCCTACATTTGGGATTTTTCACCTCTTTCTGATGTTTACTGTTGACTTTGGATGTTACTTTGAGACTTTCCAATGATTCACTTAGATTATATTCTAAAGAATTAAAAGCATTTTACTTCCAGAAGAAATCTCTGATGTAAAGTGGCACTAAAACAAAGTAGAGGAAAAGGAAGTCGAAAGTTGCAGGACAAAAGACCATGATTGAGTTGATGTCAAGTGCATAGAATGTGGCTCAAGGATAGAGCCACTTTGAGGTCCTGTGTTCAATTCCTGGCACCACATACCTCTACAAGCACCAATCAGGAAGTAGCCCCTGTGCATCACTGCTGTGGTCCCCAAATAAACAATAGACTTATTATGACTAGCAGCCTTACACTCTTCCCCAGCTTCAGAATGAATGTGGCATCCTCTTTGAGATGGTCCCCAGTATGGAGGTGAGATGAGTCTTGGCAGAACATCATTACAGACATCCAGGTCTTGAAGGAAGGAGATAATTTAATGGGCAACCTTCAAAGACAATGGGGTTCTCAAGTGACCGAAGAAAGGAAAACGGGGAATCTTGCTGTGAGTTCTTTGAGGAATGGTGTGTGAACAATTTGAGATTGTTGAGTTAAGAGTTGAAGAGAGAGATCACGTTGCATGCAGAAGAACCAGGTTCAGTTCCCAGCAAGCACCAATAAATTCTCTGAGCACTGCACCTGCTGGAGTGAGCCTTGAAGACTCAGCCTGGAGCAGGTGGCCTAAAAAGAGACACAAAAACAAAATCATCATCTTTGAATAATTTTTGTTCCAAATTTTAGGGGTGGTTTCAGTAACTGGCCTAGTTGATAAAGACAGGAATATTGCCATTGGTGACAAGGGGGAGCCCGAGGGAAGAAGTCATGGAACTAAGCGGGTTCGTTTGCAGATTAAGCTCATGACCTTGCTGTGCTTTGTCACAAGTTCTAGGATTAATCTCTACTCCGGGAGATAGGTTCTAGGCAGTGTCTCACCAACCAAAAGGCTGTGCCCTCATTCATTTTTGGATTTTTAAGGGCGTGCTATACAATACACATACAAGTGTTGTAATGACAATAACTTCAATGCCAATAACTTATTGTAATGTTACTTTAAGATAAGTTCTCAAGCATCTTGTGGATTTCACTTATTTAGAAGTCAGCAGCAGATGAACCACAATGCAAAATTTCCTATTTCATTTGTTAATCAAATCTTTTATTTTGATATATGCATGTATATGCAACTATAATAAGTTAGGCTTAAAGAATTCATATTGCTTTTACCACACTATCTCAAGTGATAGCTTATCACATGAAAACAATCAATATAAGGAACAGCATATCTACATTACCACACAATCTTTCATGAAACAATTCATTTTCCCCTTTAAACTATGCTTTTGAGATCACATTTGCTTTTATAAGACTTTGTATGTGCTTTGAAGTATAATGGTATTATATAACACTGGATATTGAATTGCCACATCCCTCCACCATAGTTTGTTGGATAACATATATTTAATCCCCTCCTTCTAAATCCAGCCTTTATTTCCTCCTTTGATCTGTATAACCTCTGATTATGTAATCAGAGATTGAGAGTTTGTTTTGGAAGGAGATTGTCTCCTTGCTGTGTTTCTATTCCCCATAGGAATGAAACTATCAGTCCTTCTATCTCCTTCTGTCTAAATTTTCATAACACAAGCCTATCCATTTCCATTAATGTTATAGCAAAAAAAGCAAGATCCCATCTGTTCCTATAGCTGGCAACTATTTAATTGCGTTTCTATACCACAACTTCTCCATCCACTTATCTGTCATTGTGTAGTTGGGCTCTTTCCAAAACTTGGCTATTGCAAATGTTGCTGTGATGAACATTGACATATATTTATCTTTTCAGGACATGTTCTTTGGGTCTATGTAGAGTATATTATAACTTGCCGGCTAGTAAAGTTCTATTTTTGATTGTTTTAGAAATCTTATTTTTTTTCCATAAAGGCTGAAACAATATTCCCAGAAACAGTGACAGAGGGTTCTTTTGGCTGCACGTTGCTGGCAGGACTGGCTGTTTCTGGTCTCTGTGATGTATGCCATTCTCACAGGTGTGAGATTATATCTCATTTCCATTTTGACTTCTGGTTCCCTGGTAAGTAATAATGAGTATTTTTATATGTGCCTGTTGGCCATTTATATGTCCTCTTTGTAGAAGTGACTGTTCAATTCCTTTGTATATTTTGTATTTGGATTATTTGTTTCTCTGCAGAGCTTGTGAATTATGCTTTTGTTCTGGATCTTTAGACTGTGAGAAAGGAAAGCCACACCTAGAAGTACCAGGAGCAACAACTGGCTATGCCCTGTGTCTCAGAGAGTGTTGAGAATTGAACTCAGTCCTCACACATGCAAACATTTGTTCCAGTCCTGTTATCCACCTCTTTGTCCCCAAGGAATATATACATATACATATGCATATACACATATGCATATGTATTTCTTGGTCATTTATCTTAGATATGTTATGAAAACATTTTGTACCATTTAGGAGCAAAATTTCTTAATAAAATGCTCTTAAATATAGAAAATAGATAAAATTGTGTAGTGTCCTTAATACTGAGGAAAATAATTTTTTAAAAAAAGGCTTCAAACATTGAAAAGAACTGATCACTTATTCAAGTATGATGACGATAGTGAAATGAATTCAGTCACTGATTTAATTCTTCACTTTCATTGTGAGCGGAGCAATAGCACAGTGGGTAGGGCATTTGCCTTGCACCTGGCTGACCTGGGTTTGATTCCTCACTCCTTCTCAAGAGAGCCTGGCAAGCTACAGAGAGTATCCTGCTTACATGGCAGAACCTGGCAAGATCTCCGTGGCATATTCAATATGCCAAAAACAGTAACAACAATTCTCACTTCATGTTCCTGGAGCAAGCAGATTGGGCTACACTAGCATGTGACAGGGACAAATGGAGACACAATGGTGCCCACTTGAGAAAATCAATGAACAACGGGACAACAGTACTACAGTGCAGTGATCAGTTCTTTTCAGTGTTTGAAGCCTTTTTTTAAATTATTTTTCTCAGTATTAAGGACACTACACAATTTTATCTATTTTCTATATTTAATTATTTCATCGCAATAATTATTTTTTTGCATTATGATGCAAAAGGCATGTTGAATAAGACTGTATATGTGGTCTACAGAAAAACTGAAAAGAAGAATGATCCTTTACCAAAACTGTTTATCCTAAGCAGGTCTTCTGGATATGGTTATAGGAGAGGAAACTAAGAGTTTTAAAGAGACAATGAAGGAAAACACCATGAAGAGATTGACTTCTGGTATGATAATCCTGCTTACTGAACTTGGTTAGTTAGCAGGATATGGGAAATAAAATGGTTTTCTACTTAATTTTATGGGGCATTATATACATACTGTCACACTGTCTTCCCATAGTTCATAGATTTGCTTGAGCGGGCCCAGTAATGTCTCCATTGTGAGGCTTGTTGTTACTGTGTTTGACATATTGGATACATCAGGGTTACCTTGCTAGGCGTTGCCATGCTGGTGAGATACTCTCGGTAGCTTGCCAAGCTCTCAGAGAGGGGCGGAAGAATCAAACTCCATTTGGCAGAGTTGGCCGCATGCAAGGCAAACACCCTACTGCTGTGCTATTGTTTTAGCCTATATGTATGCATGAATTGAGGAATATATTGAGGGATATATGCACAGGTTAATTCAATGCATCAAGAGGGAAAAAAGGAATAGAAAAAGAAAGTGGAAAAAAGAATATAAAGAAAGAAGTAATTAAAATGAATGACAATAAATGAAATAATAGCAGAGCCTAGATTAAAATAAAAAACATCCAGTACAAGAGACATGAAAGCAAAAGTGAACCCAGGAAATATAAGGAAACCAAGAAAGAGTTATTTAATGAGATAGTAATGGCATTCTTTGCTTCAGAAAAACATATTAAATGAAATTCTGAAAAAACGGTCACTAGTTACTACACTAACCTTTAAGAATCCAACTCTTTGCAATCTTTGAAAAGCCTAACTAAATAGTAGTGAGAGCTATAATTTTGCAGCTATAAAATGATGCATCTATGAACAATTTCCTATTCACACAGATTTAAGCAAACGTGTCTATGTTCAACTCAGTAGTTTTCAACTAAATAGAACTTTAACAAAAAAAATTAATTGTCCTGAATGCAACATCTACTTTTAGGCAGAATGGAATCTCCCTCTCCACCTCCCCTCTTCCCCACAACGAATTGCTAATCTCACTTATACACTAAATTTATCATCTTATATTTTAAACTTCAGAGAACCCAGCATGACAGGAGCATTCTGTTTTCTTCAGGATTTTATTGCATTTTTGTGACTATTCAATTAGATAATGCTTAGCTCAATTATACTATAATTCTCAAATCTCCAATTCTCAAATGCTAAATTTCTCCAAAATCTGGATAAAGAATTACAAATTAAATTAAAAGTAATGCTTCATTCAAAGGACTCATATAACCTGAAAGAGACAGTAAACAAAACTTTGTCCCATAATAAGGAATTCATCTTACAAAGTATACCAGTAGTGAAATCCTTGGAAAAAAAGTCAAAGGAATACTCCCAAATGACAGAAATATTAGTTAAAAGAAACTGGTCATTATATTGTTCATTATACTGCACATTAAATGATGTTTAAAATAAAAAACTTCAATTTAGTTTTAGTATTAACATGAAAGTTTAAGCACTAATACAGAATAAAAGCATATTGCTTTTATACCATAAATTTTCAGCGTTTTATTTCTGAAACAGTTTCATTATGTTATATTATGCAAATTTATTTCAGAAGTGGTGGAGATCTGATACGCCCCTTTCCAAACTGATTTGATCACATCAATGTCATTGTTCGGATGCATTAAATTGGAAAATTGGTTAATTTTGAAACGTATTTAATTCAGAAATTAAATTTCAAAAAAATAAAATCTAAAGTATTGTATATTTGAAGTTTTCTAAAAAAGGAATCCCTAATTAATGAAGCATAATTTCTGGCAACATATTTCACTGGAAAATGATAGTTATGTGTTCTATTGAAAACCTAGTAATTTTTTTTATTTATTACATTTTATTAATTCTTTTAGAATTAATCTGTAGAATTTAAGAGTTTGCATCCCTTTGAAAAATGCACATCATTTTATTATTTTTCCCTAATTAATGACGAAGAACTTGACTCTCAATATCGATTTAATTAAAATTAGTGAAATTCCTGGACTCATATTATATGATAACTAATCTATTTTATCTTCCTTAATTCTTCTCTTTCCTGGAAGAGCACAGATTATTTTTATATTGAAGTTTTATATAGAATTTTACAAATGTCACCTTCCTTGAGTTTTCTCATGTACTTATTTTCTGACTTGTACTTGACTGCCATCCTTATTTGCTTGTTTCCATTTTATTCAATGCATTATAGTACAAGGGTACAAGGGTGTTTTAGGTGTAGGAAGAAATAAATAATTTTGAAATATATACATTTTGGCTCTAGTACATCTGAATGATTGAAGCTACTGCTACTCTGGCCAAAAAGACATTTCCTACAGGATTAAAATCTATGTGTAATATATTAAAAATTATGTCTTGCTCCCATCTGATTTCCAATATACATTTATACATGTTGCCCTTAAGGTTCACATTTGAACTGAATGTCATTGAATATATTTTGGCTTAGAATTCAGGTCTCTTTAGTATTATTGCCACCCTTGCCTGCTTGTTCTCATTCATCAAATCCTATTCTTTAGACTTTTTTTCTAATAATTTCTTAACTTCCCAAGGTAACACAACTGTCTTTTTTCTATTTTATGCTGGTGTTTCACTTTTGCCCCAATTTACAACTTAGAAACACAAGAACAAGCTTTAGATTTTGTTCCCATTGTAGTAATGTTGTGCTATTGTCTTTTCAAGTGCTTGTTACATTAGTCTTACAAAATGCCTTCATTCAAAGGAAGCTTAATATCATAAAAATTCACAGAAGATTAAAAACTTTTGTATTTTCAGCATTTTTGAAAATTACTCAACCATGCATCTCCTTATATTGTTTGATATTGAGGAATTAAAAGAAATTTATTTGCCAATTGCAGGTTATTCCTTTCATAACCTTTTGCATTCTTTAACTGCAAAGCAAGTGTACTTCAGAAGAGTGAGGTTATCAAAGCAAATATTAGTATGAAATTAGGTGACTGATAGTTGGGACATCAGCAGAAACAATGATGCAATTAGAAAAAAAATGTCGTTTTGGTTAAGGAATGTTGTTAAGTCTACCCATTATATGAAGCTTTACTGTCATTACTCTCAACGTATACTTTATATGCAAATAGTGAATCAAACATTCTGAAATGAATATCACATTCAGAGAAGAATGTAAAACATGCACTTTATCTTGACTCTTAGCACATGTTTTTTGAACTCCTCTGAAAAGTAAATTTTCCTAAACACCAGAGTTGAAATAAAATAAAATTGTAAAACATGGAGCAATAGCACAGCTGGTAGGGCATTTGCCTTGCACACGGCCGACAGGGCCCACCCGAGTTCGAGTTCGATTCCTCCACCCCTCTCGGAGATCCCGGCAAGCTACCAAGAGTACCTCGCCCTCAAGGCAAAGCCTGGCAAGCTCCCCGTGATGTATTCGATATGCCAAACACAGTAACAAGTCTCACAATGTTACTGGGCCCACTCAAGCAAATCAATGACAGTGACAATTTATATGCATTAATAAAAAGGTAACTAAATTCTAGCAATTTTATTTTGATATCATAGTGTGGAACCAGCCATTCTATTCTTATAACTCCCAGTTTAATAGTGAGCTTTCTTCCCTTAATTCTGTGGTCTTCAATATCCTGACATTTCTTTCACAGCTGCAAAAGATTGTTCCATGTACAAGTGATGTTTTAGTGTTTAGAACATGGAAGTAAATTAGTGGAAAGTTTCTGATGATCATGTCAGCAGTATTTATACAAGTGAGACCAATAAAGGTTAATCTATATCTGAAGATAAGTAATTATAAGCATTAACAAAACTAATTTTAGTAACTAGAGAAATAGAATAGAGATTAAGTCTCATGACTTGTATCAAAATGTCCTCTTGTGATCCTTGGACATCAAGATCCCCAAAGCATCACTGGGTGCTGTTCTAGTGGTGTAAAAACACCACTCACTGTGTTGCCAAGGTAATACCTGGTAACACAGAATCTGAGCAACATTTCCTCAGCTTTTTTAAAAAAGACTATAAACAAAAATAATTCATGAGAACATCCCAATGTGAGACTTTCATCTTTCTATCATTTTGCTCTATGTTGCATATTTTCAACTTCTATTTTGATTTTCAGATTTATTGATTTAAATCAAGAAATAAACTTAAAGAAAGAAATGCATGCTTAGCTGTGTAAGAGAATCACTCTATAAAATAAACAGAAAAAATGTTGAAATTTCCAACTTTAAAGAAAAAAGTCATTTATTATTCCCCAATTAGTCCAGAAAAGTGTTGACAAAAAGAAAGAAGGGCAGAATAAAAACATGAGCACTTGGATTCAGGAAATTTAGCAATGTTGAAAATTTATTGTATGGGAGCAAAAACAAACACTGTCCTCTGGTTTTTCATCAATTTGCTCGAGCGGGCCCAGTGACATCTCCATTTTGAGACTTCTTGTCACTGTATTTGGCATATCGAATAGGTTATGGGTAGCTTGCCGGGCTTTGGCATGCGGGTGAGATACTCTCAGTGGCTTGCTGGGCTCTCCGAGTGGGGTGGAGGAATCGAACCTGGCTCAGCAGGGCTGGCTGCACGCAAGACAAACACCCTACCACTGTGCTATCGCTACAGTCAACAGAGAATATATAAAATTCCCTTTTACATATTCACTGGGAAGATAACAAAAAAAATGCAACTCTTTTAAGAGAATGAAAAGGAAACTAAGGTGAAATAGTGATCATCAACATAAAAAAATTACTAAGACGCAAGAACAGAAATATGTAACCAGAAACTCCATAGAAAGGTCTTACATTCAAAAGTGATGGGAAAATAGGGGTAAGAGAGGGGGAAAGTGATGAAAAAATAAAAAAAATTAATACTCAATATTGAACAGTAATCCTATCATTTTTATGTTTCATCTGTGTTGTGGTCAAAATAAAATGAATTTACAATGTCCTTTTATAAGAGATCTTTGTTAATATTATCAGTCTTTTTTAAATTTTTTCCCCAGACTACTTAGATGCCCTAAGATCATAAAAGTACCTCAAGTTTTTATATTTATTTTTCATTTAAAAAAGTAGGTTTTCTTAAAAATGTAAGAGGTAAACACTATGGTGCTGATGAGTAAATAAAGCCTTGTTATATTTTGTTTTATTTATGTCATATGCTATAGGTAGTATACATACACATGGACCAGAGCAGGAAGCAAAATTAAGCAGACACTGGAATGTTTTCTAGTTGAAAATCTTTGTCAACAAGCCAAAACACCCAGAAAAAAAAAGACACTTTTTTCTTTTCTCTTTGAGTGTTTCCTTCTTTACCAGCTCCAGGTTCCTGAGATCAGTTCAGTTAGTTTTTTCTATAACTGATATTTCCTTTGAATTCTTTTCTTCACTCAATTTGTGATGGTCAAACCTCAAGCTTCATGCATTCTCCAGTCTTCTTCTAACCTGAAAATATCTTTTTCTCATATGTTGTTGTACTTGTGATTTGATAGTAAGAGTGCAATGTGAGCTGGTGTGGGAGGTAACTCTTGAATATTCATGATGCTGGGAATCAGGGTCATCAAAATCTGTTTTGCAGCCTATTCCTCACCTAAACCTCTGAGTTACTGATTTGCCAGATATTTCAAAGACAAACTAATGCAGGGTTCACACCATTCAATAATTTTCTATTTCATGCCACGCATTTCCAACTAAAACATTTGCTCAGTATTTATATGTATATTGTTGCATACTATTCTTTTGCGGGTGGAGCAATAGCACAGTGGTAGGGCGTTTGCCTTGCACGAGGCTGACATGGCCAACCCGAGTTGGATTCATCCGCCCCTCTCAGAGAGGCTCTTTCCCAGAGAGCTTGGCAGGCTACCAAGAGCATCTCGCCACACGGCAAAGCCTGGCAAGCTACCCTTGACGTATTCCACATGCCAAACACAGTAACAACAAGTCTCCCGATGGAGACATTACTGGGCCCACTGGAGCAAATCAATGAACAACGGGAGGACAGTGACAGTGACTATTCTTCTGAAGCGAGTAAAGTAAAAAGTTGATTTTATTGCAATGATGCTCTAAATTCTGTGCATATCCCTAACTCAAGTCTGTGGAACCACATACCCATGGCTTTCCAGAATCTATTCAGTCCCATTTGGACAATTTATAATTGAACATCGGTGCTAAAGTGAACTATTGGTCTTTCAGAGAATTGAACTGTCTAATTTCTTCTAAATCCCTTAAAATAACA
Organism: Sorex fumeus; assembly: GCF_029834395.1. NCBI lineage: Eukaryota > Metazoa > Chordata > Mammalia > Eulipotyphla > Soricidae > Sorex > Sorex fumeus. Next base: position 1,325,420 of record NW_026606149.1, on the reverse strand, counting down.
TATGACAACACCAATGACTGATACCTCTGGAGACCTAAGATGACGATGTAAGACTTAGAGAATGAATAAGCACTGATTCATAATTTGGAATTGCTGCATTTGATACTAGTTCTTGAGAATACTGATAGGAAAATTATGTTTAGCTTTTCAAGGCAGCACTTCTTTCTCATAGCTCAGCGTGATTAGATTCTCATTTATCTAGAATCTAAAAAGTATTTCAAGTTTTACTTTCTTATAAATAATTCCTTTTTTCCTTGTAGTGTCTAGGATCACATATGATAAGACATCAATATAAAATATTCTATGCTTAATTAATTGATATTATATCATGGTCACTGTCCTCCCATTGTTCATCGATTTGCTCGAGCGGGCCTAGTAACGTCTCCATCGAAAGACTTGTCGTTACTGTGTTTGGCATATTGAATTAGTCACGGGGAGCTTGCCAGGCTTTGCCGTTCAGGTGAGATACTCTCAGTAGTTTGCTGGGCTCTCTGAGAGGGGCGGAGGAATCGAACTCTGCTCCACCGGGTATGCTGTGAGCAAGGCAAACGCCCTACTGCTGTGCTACCACTCCAGCTATTTAACATATTATTATCTATTATAATGCATTATCATTTTATCATAACACTGGTTTTAATGATTAATGCACTGTTGATTAAAATAATATTAAATAATTGATAATATAAAATAATCATGGCAACAATGTAAATGGTTTGGAGCAAAGAAGTAGCTACCATTCAATATTAAAAAGAGCATAAAAATCTCAGTGCTAAGCAATATATTCATCAGAAATACCAATGTTCAGATCAAATTTCTTTCCTTATGTTGTTTTTTTATGATAAGTACATGTAATTTTAATCGGTGGATAGAAAAGAATGAAAATGACAAATTTCAAAGTTATATTCCAATTTCTTTACAAGTGCTCATATAGTTATCAAGATTTTAAATAAAAATAAAAGGTCATAGTCAAAGTGACATCTGCAATTGTTTGTTCATTGCAGCACTCTTTACAATAGCCAGAATCTGGAAAAAACCTGAGTGCCTGAGAACAGATGACTGGTTAAAGAAACATTGGTACATTTACACAATGGAGTACTATGTAGCTATTAGAAAAGATGAAGTCATAAAATTCACATACAAGTGGTACTACATGGAAAGTGTCATGTTAAGCGAAATGAGTCAGAAACAGCGGGATAGACACAGAAAGATTGCATTCATCTGGGGAACATAAAGCAACAAAATGGGAGACTAACACTAAGGAATGGCTGAGATTAGTACCATGAATTTTGCTCCATGATTTGGAGGCCAGCCACATGTGCTAAGGGAAAAGGAAGCTCAAATAGAGAAGGGAGCACCAAATAAAGGGTGATGGGAGGATCCTCCCAGGGTGGAAGAAGCATGCTGAAAGTAGACTATAAACCAAACATGATTGCTACTCAATGCCTCTCTTGCAAACCACAGGACCCAAAAGGAGAGAGAGGGAACAAAAGGGAAAGCCCTGCCACAGAGGCAGGGTGGGATGCAGGAGATGGGGGGTGGGAGGGATGATGGGACCCGTGGTGGTGAAAGATGGGCGCTGCTGGAGGGATGGGTACTTGATCATTGTATAACTGAAACCCAAGCACAAAAATTTGTAAGTCTATAACTGTACCTCATGGTGTTTCACTAATAAAAATAAATAAATAAATAAATAAATAATAAAATTAGATTAAAAAAATAAAATAAAAGGTCAAGCTACACCTAACAAGTTAGTCCGTCCAATATAGTCTGCAGTGAGCAAACACATTTTTAAGAAAGGCTTAAGTGTTTTAGCCAAGAATTAGAATATGCTTTCCTGAGCGTATTTTTGATGACCTAACAAATTCATATAACTTTAAGAAACGGGAATGTAAAGAAAAACCTACAATGAGGTGAATGCAAAGTTAGCAGAAGAAGCAGCTTGGGAAAAAAAGTAGCATAAGAGAAAAATTAAATAACAGAAAGTGATTTTGGTAAATAAGAGAAGGGAGATGTGAAGAAGAGTCAAATTTTTCTGAGTGCCCCTTCACTTCCCCATGGGGGTCTTTGAGTTCACAGACAATGCCACCTGGAGCATGTTCCTTGCTAAACTTACTCACATCACTGATATTTCTCAGAATACTTCTATGCCATTTGTTCATCACTGGGTACCACTTCAGAAATAAAGTAACAAGCATTCTAGTGACAATTCCAAGGTCAGCACACGTGTTTAGATAAATATAATTTGTAAAATATGTTAATTATATCATTCACTAGATAATAAATGGTTTTATTTATTGTTGTGTAATTATACTAGTACACATTCTTTATTGTGGGGGGGTGATTTATTCTTTGTGTTCAAACAGAAATGTATGTTGATTAACTTTTAAATGTTTAAATATTTTCAGCCATAGGAAAGTCAACAACAATGTATATATACCTATGCTTTGTTTGCTTTTATTTGGGGGTCACAACCTGGGCTGGTAAAGTTCACTACTGGCTCCAAGCTCAGGGGTCATTATCGGCAGAGCTTGGGAAATCATCTCGGGTGTTGGGGATTGAACACAGCTACCTGCAAGGCGAACACCCTGTCATTTATACTATCTCTCTGGCCCCAGCTCCTATATATTTTGAATAATGAAAGGGCCAATTATAAAAAATGAAATGACATTTGTTCATTGTGATCACTTACTTTTTTGGAAAAGTTATCAATAATGTCATAGATGACTGCTATTCGATTCAATCTTGTAGGTACGGTTCAGAATTTTGCAAATAGAACATATTAAATAGATGTATTGTCTTCCAGGTGTAAGGTTTATGGAAGAAAAGATTATTTCCAATCTCATTTCACTTGTAATTGAACAATTCCCCTAGAAGATAAATTTTTGCTAAATTGCGTCCTGACATTTTCATGGCTTCAAGTTTCTTTAGTGCAGTATCGGAGGAACTGCACAAAATACTCTGCTTTATTCCTCTCTGGGAAGCTGGAATTTTATATCGAATTTCAAAAGGCTAGAAATATCCACAGTGAAATTAACCTCACATTAAACAAAATCTGGTCGACTGTGTGTTTAAAATCCTTAAAGACACATCATCCCTAATGCCACACCCTGTCTACTAGCCCATTGCTATAGTAAGATGGTCTATGAATGCAAAAGCAGGTAAGCAGAGTGTTCGCAAAACTTCATTTCCCCAGTCTATGAAAAGCTATAATTGAAACATTTTTTTCAATAGGTTGACTTGTATCTATTAATAAATTGTAAGTTTCATCACACTTTCATTTTCTGTCCAAACTAAGGTAATCATTCTCTATTGGTGATGCCAGAGAGAACACGGAAGGACAGAAGGGTTTGTTGTTGTTTTTCTCATTATAGTAGATAGAGAGGGTTTTACTAAAAGGGATGAATGTCTGTTTTGTTTGGTTCATAGTGTGTGTGTGTGTGTGTGTGTGTGTGTGGCATCTCAGCAAGTACAGAAAGATGCTGTCATTCTAGTGGTAATTGAATATAAAATAATTGATTTACATTCATTCTGATTTTCCTCCTCTGCTTCCTTTTCCTAGTATCCCTTTTGCTGCCCTCCATCTTTTTTCTCAAGTGAATCAGTGTCTTCCAGCTTTGAAATATCTTCCTCCAAACATCTTTAAAAATTTTATTTAGGGGAATGAAATCTTTTTGGTTCCCATTCTCTTCTGCTACATAAAAATCAATGCCCTTCCTTTTGCATTTAATGGATATTTTATTTTTCACAAGCCATTTAAAGAACTTTTCACGTAATCGTGTCATTTACAGTTCTCTCTATTGAATTGACTTTTGGCAACTTGCAGGGGTCAGGCCTATGACACACTTGATACAGCTTCTCGTGAGAGAAGCAGATGGACTTCACAAACCGTTAGCAGAGCTGGGGAAAAGCAGAAAACTTGGAAAACCTAGTAGTTAATTTTAAAGAAGGTCAAGATATTGGTTATGGATCCCCAGTGAAGGAATGATCAACATAACAGGGTTATGAAGTTGAGATCTAGGTACATAACATGGAAATCAGGACTTAGACACATAGGAACATCGAACTTCTTTAGGTTCAGGTTTTGAACACTAAAAGTTACCCAAAAAAGCACTTTTCTGATAAATGTAATGTTTTCCACCCCGTCAGCATCATTGACAAGTTAGAATTGGAAAATGGTGAGGAATTGCATTAACCATCCCATATAAATTTACCACAGAATCTTGAAACACCTGTTAAATCTGAGGATTTTTTAAAATTTGTATTCTCCAAGCTAGTCTGATTTTACCATGTTCTCTATGATTGAATCTGAAAGTTACCATAAGCTATTTGTTCACTTTTAGTGTTTCATTTAAGTAGGCATACAAAAAAAACCAAGCAAAAAACCCACAAATATCCTCTGTTCTGTTCCTACTACTTCTCGTTTCTACCGTCTTACAACTCTCCTCTCCCTCCTTTCTTTCTATGAATTTGAAACAAAAATGACTTAACTTTTTTTCCTCTACAATGGCTGTTTTCAATTCCCTTCACAAATGTTTTTATTTGGCTATTGACACCACTTGCTGAGTAACTAACCAAAATGTATGGCATGCATTAATAAGCGTGGTGATCCCTGTGTGGGTGTGGGTCACTGCAGGGGAGCTAATCCAGGTAGGCTGTGCAGAGTACGTGAGAGTAGATCCGCTCTGTGGGCTGAGGGCAGGTTTGCTTCAGAAGGTTCTTTCTGGGACTCTGGCAAAAAGGAAAGCAGTCACTCAGAAAGTTCTTTCCTGATGACTTGTGTGAACTTCCTAGTTGTTTCAATGATAGACAGCAGGATGAACTGAAATTGAGAGACCAGTTATCAGAGGACGGGAGGAAGTAGGCATGTCTCTTATGGAACCATGCAATGAGGTCAATACTGGGAAACTGCAACAGGACCTTCGGGCTCTGGGTATGCTTGTCTTTGTTTTATGGTTGAATGCCTGGGGTTGCCAGCCTTGGAACTGATTGAACGATTTGATTCAAAAGAACAGGGTTATGGTGAACTCCAAGGGTCCTTTGTGGAAAGGAAGTTTGGAGGTCAGAGTGACCACGGTGATAGACAACGCACTGGGGCTCTCCTTGCAGAAGCTCACTCTTGAATGTGACTCTGGATTTTGTGGGCATATACTTGTGTGAGGCTTAGAAAATTAAAGTGACCTACTTAGTACAGCAGGTAGGTTATTTGCCTTGCATGTGGCTGACTTGGATTCAATCCCTGACACCCTATATGGTCTCCTAAGCCCTCCTGGAGTGATCCCTGAGCACAGATACAGATTGTGTGGTCAGACAAAACTGGGCATAGAGAGCTGTACCAGGGCAAGAGGTCAGCTCCATTCTCATTAGAAGCTGCCGGATTGAAATGGGAGGTTATAGATCACAGTTTTACAGGGATATTAAAATATTTCTTATTCAGAATTGTGCTACAAAGTACTATTATGCAGCAGGTCATAGTAAAACTCAAAGAAAAACTATACCAGAGTAATGCCAATATTTGTGGTGAACAAAAATTAAGAAGTATATATATTATCCTCAAAACGGTAATAATAGTGATTAGAGAGAGGTAGGGCACTTGCCTTGCAAACACCTGATCTGGGTTTGATCCCTGGCATCGCATATGATTCTCAGGGCACCACTAGGAGTAATTTCTGAGTGCAGAGCCAGGAGTGTCCCCTGAGCAAGGGTCGTATGACCCGGGCACTGAAAGACATAAACATATAAATATTTAAAACTGTACTGATCTTTATAAAAATAAGAGTAGGAAAGGAGACACTGTCTTTGAATGCCTACAAAATAAATACATAAACAATTTACCTGTGGTTTGTTTAATTTTTATGTTAAAATATTTAAATCAGACAGGGAATTTTTGAAAATGAAATCATAAATATCTGGCATTCCTGAAAGATTTTAAATGGGTCCTGAGTTTTCACGTATCAATATATGAGAACATTTCTCTTGGTTGACTTAAAAATATTTCTGGAAAACATGTCCAGATGTTCAGAAGCAGTAAATTTAACCCAACATTTTAATTCTAAGAAAAAATTCTGGCTTTGAAAATAACTCCATTTTAATAAAAGATGAAGAAAAGAAGATAAAGAAATCTGAGTTTCGTTTGAGCTTTCTGGAGACATTCTGAAATGGATAGTACTGTAGCTAGAATTCATATATGTTAGATAAAGTATTTTATTGCATTGTGTGGTTCTATGTTTTTATATTGTTCTTATAATAATATGCTTATTTTTACTGAGATAAAGCATGCTATTTTTAAAATGTTGAGATCTTCCAAATAGTGATGATATGACACTCATAAAGGTGTTTTTACTAAAAGAGAAACTCTCACTTCTACATTCATATACTATTATATAAGGTCTAGGAATAGTTTAATCTTTTAGAATTGTCAATATCAGTGGGTTGTGGTTTAAAAAAAGAAGGCATAGGACATCATTTTCACTTGTTAAAACTTAAATAGGCTATGTAAATTGGGTCATTGGAAAAAACCTTTTTTAAATAAATAAGATGAAATCCTGGGTAAAATAATGAGATTTTATTTTTAATGATAATTGTTAAGATTGCAAGAAAAAAATTTCCCTTGGATAATTTCTACTTTCCAGATATTTTCTTAGTTGAATATATTAGTGCATGTGAGTTTTTCTTAACCTTTTCACTTAAAGATTATCATTTGGCGATTTTCTTTTTTAATGTATTCACAAGCTGGTTGAGTTGGCATAAAGTCCATAAATTTTGTTAAAAATGACTTTATATTATATCTTAGAAGCAAAACAACCAACCAAAATAGTTATTTTTCTTTTGCAGATTTTTCCCCTTAGTTTTCACTAAATTGTACCTTTATTTTGGTAATCAAGAATAAAGCTAAATCAAATTAAACAAATGAAATGTGTGCACCATACAGCTGTTTCCTTGAAATTCAGGAAAATCCTTCTCTAGATGCAACAAACTTTTATAATTAAGATATAGTTTCAACTCCTAGAAACAATAGGCTTGTATAGTAAAGTGGCAGGCTATAAAATCAATACCCAAAAATCCATGGCTTTCCTATATGCAAATAGTGAAAGAGAAGAAAGTGACATGAAGAAAACAATTCCATTCACAATTGTGCCCCAGAAAATCAAGTACCTAGGAATCAGCTTAACTAAGGAAGTAAAGGACCTGTACAAAGAAAACTACAAAACGCTACTTCAGGAAATAAAAGAGGACACGAGGAAATGGAAAAATATACCCTGTTCATGGATGGGGAGAATCAATATTGTCAAAATGGCAATACTTCCCAAGGCACTGTACAAATTCAATGCAATCCCTATAAGGATACCCATGACATTCTTCAAAGAAATTGAGCAAACACTTCTGAAATTTATATGGAACAATAAGCCCCCACGAATAGCTAAAGCATTTTTTCATTTTTTCATTTCATCTTCCTGTTAATCGTCGATTGCCTCGAGCAGGCCCCAGTAACGTCTCTTTCATCCTAGCCCTGAGATTATATTCACGGCTCTTTAGGAGAATGAGACCCAACATTGTTACTGGTATTTGGCATATTTGGTAGGCCACGGGGAGTTTGCCAGACTCTGCCCTGTGGGCAGGCTACATTCGATAGCCTGCAAGTTTGTCCAAAGAATTGCTAAAGCAATTCTTGGGAAAAAGAAAATGGGAGGAATCAACCTACCTAAATTCATGCTCTACTACAAAGCAGTAATAATCAAAACAGCATGGTACTGGAACAAAGGCAGAGCTGCAGACCAATGGACAGAGTCGAATATACTGACATCTCCTCCCAAACATATAATCATCTAATCTTCGATAAGGGGGCAAGAAAAGTGAAATGGAGCAGGGAAAGCCTCTTTAATAAATTGTGCTGGCAAAACTGGACGGCTACATGGCAAAAATGTGGGCTCAGATCTCTGCCTAACGCCATGCACAAATGTAAGATCGAAATGGATTTATGACCTCAACATCAGAACGGAATCCATAACGTTTATTGAAGACAAAGTTGGCAAAACTCTCCATGATATTGAAGTTAATGGTATCTTCAAAGATACCACGCCACTTGCCGAGCAAGTGAAAACAGAGATAGACTAATGGGACTATTTTAAACTAAGAAGCTTCTTCACCTCAAAAGAAACAGTGACCAAAATACAAAGACAGCCTACAGAATGGGAAAGAATATTCACCAAATACACATCCGACAAGGGGTTGATATCAAGGATATACAAGGTACTGGTTAAACTACACAAGAAGAAATCACCCAACCCCATCAAAAAATGGGGCAAGGAAATGAACAGAAACTTTCGCAAAGCAGAAATCCGAATGGCAAAAAGGCACATAAGAAAATGCTCTACATCATTAATCATCAGGGAGATGCAGATCAAAACAACAATGAGATATCATTTCACACCACAGAGACTGGCCCACATCCACAAGAACAAAAGCAACAGGTGCTGGCGCGGATGTGGCGAGAAAGGGACCCTCCTTCACTGCTGGTGGGAATGCCGGCTGGTCCAACCCTTTTGGAAAACAGTGTGGACGATTCTCAAAATATTAGAACTTGATCTCCCATTTGACCCAGCTATAGCACTCCTGGGAATATATCCCAGAGAGGTAAAAAGGTATAGTCAAAATGACATCTGCAATTGTTTGTTCATTGCAGCACTCTTTACAATAGCCAGAATCTGGAAAAAACCTGAGTGCCCAAGAACAGATGACTGGTTAAAGAAACTTTGGTACAGTTACAAAATGGAGTACTATGTAGCTGTTAGAAAAGATGAAGTTATGAAATTTACATACAAGTGGTACTACATGGAAAGTATCATGTTAAGTGAAATGAGTCAGAAAGAGCGGGATAGATACAGAAAGATTGCATTCATCTGAGGAACATAAAGCAACAAAACAGGTGACTAACACCCAGGAATGGCTGAGATTAGTACCAGGAATTTTGCTCCATGACTTGAAGGCCAGCCCCATTTGCTAGGTGAAAAGGAAGCTCAGATAGAGAAGAGAGCACCAAATAAAGGGTGTTGTGAAGACCCTCCCAGGGTGGGAGAGACATGCTAAAAGTAGCCTATAGACCAAACATGATTGCCACTCAATGCCTCTCTTGCAAAACACAGTACCCAAAAGAAGAGAGAGAGAACAAGGGGGAATGCCCTGCCACAGCGGCAGGGTGGGACGGGGGGATGGTGGGTGGGAGGGATGCTGGGACCCGTGGTGGGGGAGGATGGGCACTGGTGGAGGGATGGGTACTTGATCATTGTATAACTGAAACCCAAGCTCAAAAATTTATGTCTATAAAAAAATAAAAATAAAAATAAAAAAAGATATAGTTTCAAAACAATATTATTCTTTTTTGGAGCCAGATACTTTATTAAAGATAAATCAGCAATCCTCAATTAATACAGATGGGACAAAATATCCACACCATTGGTAATTATTCAGTATGGACTATAAACTTATATGCTTTGACTGAAAAGACCTAAATGCTCTACACTGAACAAAATAAATTTTCCAACTTTTTTTTTAATTCAATCACCGTGAGATATAGTAACAAGCTTTCATGTTTGAGTTACAATCATACAGTGATAAATACCCATCCCTCCATCAGTGCATGTTCCTCACCACCAATCTCCCTAGTATACTGCCCCCGCCACATTTTCCCATCCTCCTCCTGCCCCTATGTCAGAAAATTTCCCACATACTCTCTCTCTCCTTTTGGGCATTATGGATTGCAACACAGATACAGAGAGGTTAACATGTTTGGTCCTTTATCTACTTTCAACACATATCTCTCATTCTGATTGATCCCTCCAGCCATCATTATCTTAGTGATCCCTTCTCTATTCCAGCTGCCTTTTCCCCCAGCTCATGAGGCAGGTTTTCAACTATGGACCAATATTCCAGGCCCTTGTGTCTACTGTTCTTGGGTGTCAGTCTCTTGTTATGTTACTTTATATTCCACAAATGAGTGCAGTCCTTCTGTGTCTGTCCCTCTCTTTCTGGCTCATTTTACATAGCATGATACTCTCCATGTCAATCCACTTAAAAACGAATTTTATGATTTCATCTTTCCTAACAGCTGCATAGTATTCCATTGTGTAGATGTACCAAGTTTCTTTAACCAGTCATCTGTTCTTGGGCACTTCCAACAACATCATTCTTTAAACAAATAATATTATGTAAAGATTTTGAGCGAGAATCTGCATAAAACCAGGAAAAGCAATGATGAATCATGGACATTATGACAGAACGTCATTAATTTGGTGACAAAAACAATGGATATCTATTTATTATATTTCAGGAGATGGGAAGCCTAAGATCAGGGGGTCTGAAAAGGCAAACTTTGGTGAGAATTGTCTTGTCTTTTTTTGCTAGTTTTGGTTTTGGTTTTGTTTTGTTTTGGAGTCGTACGTGGAAATAATCAGGCATTGCTCCTGACTCTCCACTCAGGAATCTTGTTGATGCTCCGGGGATCATATGGAATGCTGAGGATTGAATCTGCCTTGTCCACATGCAAGGCTATTGCCCTACATGCTGGACTATTTCTCCAAGTCCTAGAATTTTCTTGTCTTGCAAGGGGCTAACTTTCTTGTTCCTCCCATAATTGGGGTGAGGTAGATTTTGGAATCTGATCTCTTCCTCTTCATTCCACACAAGGGCTCCACACTTTCATGAATGCATCTAAATATAATGACCTTTCACAGACTTCATCTCCAAACACCATCACTTTGGGAGTAAGTATTCAAGATATGTGAGAAATGTTGAAAAATCATTCTATAGAAATAGGCATCAGTATTTTTCAAGGTTCCCATCATTGAATGGCAAAATTGTGTACATTGTTGCACCAAGCAATTAGCATTCTATCACAGAAACATTACATTAACTATGACAGCCTAGAAGAGAGTGGGTAAAAAGATCAATTATGAAGTCTTAAAATCATCAAGTCACATGAATAATTAAAGATTGCTAAGTTTTTCAGAAATAAGATTTATTTTATCTGACTCTAGAAACAAAAGTGTCAGAAAGTCTTTTGGGTGTCAAATGTAATCTTGTTCTCTATGTCGGTTGCTTAACTGTGTTGGTACTAGGTTTGAGCCATTTGCCACAGGAGACTACGTGTCTGTTTGTCTGTTTGTAAAGATATATTGTCTTAGTGTGGAAATATTATTTCACTCCATCCATCCTAACAAGATAAAGCAACCAAGATCTATAACCTATCTTCAGATCATTCACTGATACACAGAAGTATATTGCTGTGGATTCATTTCTAATAAATGATCATTCATAAATGAAGCACTTTATTGAAACTGCAAAAAAGACTTCTCCTAGGGCAATAATATTGACCATCTTATTTCTGTTTTCTGCCTTAAGTCTTGGCTGCACAAAGACAAGAACTAAAGCAGTCTCTAATATTTGGTAAGCCAGAGAGGAGAGTGTTGTAGAAGTGGCCTCTCAATCATTCAATATTTGTTAAATAAATGATTCTGTGCTGAATAGAAAATAAGTGATCAGTTATTTTTAAAAGTATGAAATACTTAAGAAAGTAAAGAAAACCTCTAATAACTGAAAAATAGATTATTAAAAACCAGAAGTGGATATATTGTGCCAAATATGTGGCTATCCAATGAGTGAAGTGATGACCATATTAACACAGAAGGTATGGTACCTTCTGATCTGGACAGAAGTTAGGAGATAAAGCCTGTCACTCTCAGTATGAGGAGAATAAATTCTAATACTTAATAAAACAATCACGATCATCCTGTTGTTCGTCAATTGCCTCGAGCAGGTACCAGTAACATCTCCTTCGTCCTAGCCCCAAGACTCTAAAAAGTGCCACATTCAAGACTCATTCAGGGTTAGGAGAATGAGACCCATCATTGTTACTCATATTTGGCATATTGGGTACGCCAAGGGGAGTTTGCCAGACTCTGCCGGTTACATTCAGTGGCCTGCTAGGTTGTCAAAAGCAAGAATGAGATAAGGCATTCACGACCGCGTGCTTCCAGGAGCTGGGTTTTATAGTCCCTGGGTCTTGGCCATTGATGGGATTACACGGCACTGGGGAGCAGTTGGTGGGTATGACTCCTGCCTACTGGAAGATGGAGGATCTAGGTGGAGGATGCTCAGCCCCGATCCGAGCAGGCTTGGAGATCTCAGCCCCGGGACCTTCATGCCTTTGTTCCTCTGCCGGTACCTTCATGTGTGTGGAGAATGGTCTCAGCATGGTTGTGGCTGGTTCTGGAGGTCTTCAGCTGCCGGGCCCTGGTGAGGACAGTCAGGCACAGGGTAGGAGACTCTACTTTGTTCTTTTCTGAGATCTTGGTGTGATAATCTCTGGATCCTGGCCATTGTTGGGGTTACATGGCAGTTGGTGGGTGTAACTGTCTAGTTACTGGAAGGTCTAGTCCCAAACCTTGCAGCTTGGAGATCTCAGCTTCGGGTCCCACTTACGCGTGAGGCTCATTCAAGCATGTGGAGAGTTGTCTCAGTATGACTTTGGCTGGGTCCTGGAGGTTTTCAGCTCTCGGGTCCTGGTGAGGACAGTCAGGCATGGGGTAGGAGAATCTGCTTTGTTCTCTTCCAGGAGCTTGGGATATTTAATATATGGGGAATAAGTCTGATGCTTATAACATAAAGCAGGCAAACCAACAAGTAAGAAACAAGGTAAAAGTACTGCCAAGGAATTTAATAAAAATAAACACAAGTTCTCTTTGGAAGGAAATGGTATATACCATTGTGTTACCTGGCAAACAGATGCTAAAGTTAAAAAAAACAAACTGAAGGCTCCCTGGCTTCAACAATCAACATTTATTTCTCAAAGTTCTGGTGGCTGGGAGTTGAAAACCAAGGTGCCAATAGCTGGAGTTCTGGTGAAGATACTGTGCCTGGCTTTTCACTAGGGTGTTCAGAAGGCAGAGAAGGACAAATCAGTTCACTGGTGTCTGCTCCCATGAGGCTACAGAAATTTCCTATGACTCCATCTGTTCAGCTTCCCCTCTGTAGGGGTCAGCCCCCAAACACCAGCACACAGGAATCCAAGGCTATATTTTTCACGTCTATTGGGACACATAAAATATCAGAGCAGCCAGAATTCCCCCCCAAAACTTTTCATTCTCTTGTTATCCTATCAAACATTAATTCCTTCACTGTTTAAACATGCTTATTTTGTTATTTATCAATTAATTGCTAAGTGTTTATTGCTTCCAGTGATATAGTGTTTTGTAATCATTATTGTTCTGAGCTCATAGTCCTTGTCATTTCTTATAGGGGAATTATTTGAGTGTTTCCTCAGTGTCCAGGATCACTACCATGCTGTGACCAGGGAAGTTTGGCTTTGGAAATGTTTGGTCCACTAAACACAGTTTGGTGATTATAAGTTGGATACATGTATATGATTTGCAACATGATGAATTAAGACATTTATCAACAGATTAAATAACTAAAGCAAAGACCAGAGAAATAGTACAGCAAGTAGGATGCTAGCCTGGGTTTGATCCAACATGGTCCCTAAGACACTGTCAGGTGTGATCCCTGAATACCAAAGTAGAAGGAAGCCCAGAATACAGCTGACTGTGGTCTACATTTGATCATAAAAAGGTACCAACTTCAGCACCTGCTTACATCTCTGGAATTTGCCTAATGTTTTCTTGTCTTTTGATGATATTTACTTTTCTTTTATCTTGCAAGCTCAGCTGAGCACAAATATATATAGTGTTTTTCTAAGATATTTAGTTAGTCATATTTCCTGAAATGGAAGCTTCTTCATTAACTTTTCAAACAAACTTCCCTACATTCTGAAAGACTGAAAAAGTAGCTAATGACTCCTCTTTCTTTTCCTTTCTCAAGAAATATTTCACATGTCCATCAAGTTGAATGATTGATTTTTTCAATGTCTGTGATATCCTCTGATGACAAGTAATATACCAAATTTAAAAAATTTAAACTTTTCTATTTTATGTATGTTATTCTCTTTGAGTATTGAGAATGAAGGATTTGATTTTTGTCATTTTGAGAATAAAGAATCCTTATTTATAGTCAAAGAGCTGAAGTCAGATTTAATTTAACTTTCATTTTTTGGCATTTGGGTCACACCCAACTTTTTTCAGGACTTACTCTTAAGTCTGCACTCAGGAATCATTCCCGACTGTTTGAAGGCCATAAACCATGTCGCAGGTAGAGAACCCAGGTTGGCCAAGTTCAGGGCTGATGTCTTACATGCTATAGTTTAGCTATGGCTCCTGAAGTGAGATTTTATAACTCCAACCTCAATGTTGTTCATGGAAATCAGGAGTTATAGGTGGAAAAACAGAAAGAAGCTCTCGAATTTCCATCATATGCAGAATAAAAACTGAGAAGAAAATTATGGTCTTAAAGGTGAAAACTTCCTACAACTCAAACCCAATTATTGTCTAAAGCAGAATATAACACTTCATCAGTCCTGACAGCACTGAACACCAAACAAAGTGTTTAGTAGAAAACACATTTTCCTTCAAACAGTCTGTTCTACCTGCAGCAATTGTTGTCTTGAGTAGGTAGAAACCAGGCAATGAGGAAGAATCTGGAAGGGCAAGTATGGGAAATAAATAATGAAATGGAGAAAAGGTACTTTTCTCTTTTATGAAAATACCAGGCACAATAGTAAAAAGGCCATATATGTGTGGTTTATTTTTAAGTTATGTTATATTAAAATCCTTCTCCTTAGGAGACAAGTATAGGTGTACCAGGACAATAATAAAAAAACACTAATAATAAAAAATGAAATGAATACATTTTAATGTTTTGAGAATGGCATGCTATGTAAAAATCCTTGAACTGTATGAAAGAAAATTTGTTTCAAAGAAGTAATTGTAGAGATGTGCCTTTCCCGCTGAAGTCTTACTATCCTAATTAAGCAATATGTCATGTTTACATCCCTGGATAGTGTCTGTATGCAAATTCTTACCGCATAATATTTGCCTGCATATCCACCATTCTCTTTTCAAAAGATGTACTCACATGCTTTCATTTTTGAGAACAAAGAAAGAGGAACTGAGTAAGACTTTCTATTATAGAAAATGTTGTCTTTGGCAAGTCTCCAGGCATCCACAACAGGGAACCACAGGGAACAGTAGGTAAAAAGTTTCAGACATGCAAGACTCAGAGATGCCAAAATAACCAGAGCAAGAAGAATGCCGAGCTATCAGATCATAAACCAAGAGCAAATGATGGAAGGAGGAGAGAGAGAGAGAGAGAGAGAGAGACCATAGTTTAGACAAAATGATTAATTGATGAAGACAATGCCACACGGAAAACTGATTTGTGATGTCTGAGATTGACCTAATTTTAAGATGCATCCAACACAAACAGAAAAAGAGAGGTTTAAGGGCCTTCTGTCTTGTCAACATCACTGATAGTCTCTCAAACCCCTAAGAGTTATTTATTAATCCATTTGCCAAATTTCTCTTGTGTCCATTAATCATGAGATAAGATTGTTGAGACGATTAACAATTATGGTATCTATACAATGCAACCTTCCCAGGTCTTTAAGTTTAGTTAAGACATATAAAATTCAAACTCAAAGTTAACAAATAACTTTTTAAAATGCTTATTGTTCATAGACTTGCTCATAGAATTGTTCTTTAATAGGAAGCCAAAGGTAAGTAGTTACAAAGAAATAAAGTTATTTGAACTAGGACCACTCTAATATGACCTCAGAGATCTTACAGTCATATCTGGCTAACGAATAACCAGATCTAAGGTAGTGCATATAAAATAACAATTCTATGTTAAAATTATATCATACACATGCTGACTGCAATGGTATCACCTAAAATACATGTTGGAACTCAATGTTACCTGAACAAAAAAGAACTTAAATGGGGTCACAATGAGATAGTACTTTGAAAGGTGGTGCTCCCATTAGATCATCTTGATTCAATTTTTTATATCTGAATACCAGTTCCTGTCTGAATATCAGTCCAAAAATGGGCATTTATATCCACCACAGTCAACTATTGTTTTCTACCTTCGCTGCATCTGCAGACTGATGCCAATCTATAGGTTGACTATTGAATACCACTGCATTAGATAAAATTTCAAGAAGTGAGGATAGCTTTTTATTGATCCTTGTCTCTGTGGAAGGAGGAGGAGTACTTATCACTACATAGGTATTGTGAGTATACATGTGTATGGTGTTATCTGTAACTAAGGCTGCAATAAATATTTGGCTAAAGTGTAGGGATGCTGCATCCACATACTGATCATAGATGATGCAGTTAAAGCAGTTGTCCAAAATAAAACACTAAGCGTGGAAAAGATTTTTGTCATCAGATGTTTAAGACTACCTTAGAGGGAAGCCCTATTGGTCTCCCCAGCCTGCCCACAGTGATCCTTGAGCTCAGGACCATGAGTAAGCCCTAAGTACCTCTGAGAGTGGCTCAAAAATAAACAAGAAACGTGAAAAACGTATAAAATAAAAAAAAATTTAAAACACTGCTCAGTTAAGTAACCATCAAAAGCTCAAGAAATATTTAAGCCTTCAACCCCCTTTAGAATGGAAGCCCCTTTTTTATATGACACCTGCAGGCAGACATGAAGCATTTCTCTCTGGAGCTGTATACATGAGTGCCTGGACTATTACAATTCCTATTCAGTGAAAAGAAAATATGCAAAAATAATTTTACTGCTCAAACCCTTAATTAACAGATCAGATTAATGCAATGACCTGATTGACTCAAAAGTTGAAGGCCAAAATAAATAGAGAAGGCTGAAAGAGATAAACAACAAATAATCTAATGAAGAGGATGAACCGTGAATACCAAGGGTCAGAACATCCCTCCACAGATGTCTGTGGTGCCAGAACTGCTCAGATGTGTTCCTGAGTCAGAGAACTAAAATCCGTGTTCATACAACGCAATAATCAGAGTGCAATTCTTCTGCTTCAATTTCTGCACAATAACAAATAACATGATCATTTGTGAAATGAACTTAATATTTTAAATTAATGAAATTTCTCAGGACAATAAAGTCCGGATACTGCTATGGGAATTATGAAACAAGTACAGTATGAGAAGTGCTGGTGTGTAGCTAATGTTTTTTGACTGTTTTCATTAATGTTGTTAAGTGGCTTTCCCATCAGGGACCCAAAGTGAGTGTGTGTTTAATATTGTTTGTTTATTGGGCAATTTTCCAGGCCAGATTATCCAATGTTTCCCTGTGCATTAATGACCAAAAAGTTTGCATATGACTCTTGAGTACCTCATCAAGCACTTGATACACCTTCGAGTTAAGGGAGAAATGAAATCGGGTCAGGAATTTTCCTTTTTTTTTTTTTTAATAAGAAAGCATAGGTATTTCAAGTAATTGATCTTACCCATCTGGGTGACCTTCCTTGCCATCGCTACTTGTGAATCTGTAAGAAACTAAATTTTTTCCAAAATGTGAAAAAATAAAAAGAGAATTTTAATGCACTTGCTTGTGTGCTTGGCATATTGACTGAGAAAGGGGTGAGGACAAATTAATAAGTTCCAATGCAGATCAAATCCAACATTCCAGTAAAGGAAACCTCAAATATTAGCTTTTCTCAGCTTGAGAAACCCACTGTAGTCTCTGAAAAATAACCACAGGAGGGGCTTGTTCACGACAAAGACTGCATTCACCCCTGGGGTGGGAACAGTCTGAGAGCTTGAAGGTGTGAAGGACAGTTGAAGCACTTGAAACCACCATTCTCCTAAGGATCCTCATCGAGCGACCACATGGTGCCCAGCTGCCATGTATAGGGCCCGTGTTTTCATGCTGTTGTTCTGCAGTTGAGTTTCTCCAAGTTTAGCTAGAACAGTCAAGGTGATGTTCGGCTCTATTTGGGAACAATAACTCCCGCTCTCCCTGGAAGTATTTGAGTTTTTCAGGAGCAGAGGTGACAGCTGCAGTCTCCCTTCTTGTCAGCTGCTCTCCTCACGCTTCCTGCCCAGCAAAGTAATGCGGTGACAAACATTGTGTTAGCACTGGGAATTGGCCAGACGCCAAGACCATATTGTCTTGTCACTGGTTGTTAAGTATGGCTTGAGCAGGACATTGAGCCAACACGCTTAGAAAACAGCATTAATAGTAGGGACCAGTTCTATAGCCATACAGGGATAGATAAGTCCCTTCACTTAAATTGAATCTCAAACCTGCACTTTTTTCTTTTTTGAGTCAGCTGGCTGTACTCCCCAAAGGCTGGCTGGTCACTTTTATTCACTTGTTCTCTTCAATTCTCTGTACACACATAAACACACACACATGCACACACACAGAAGACTGTTCTCATGGGCAGTGTGACTCAGCATCCATCATTTGTACAATTCAAGATGATCTCTCTATGGACACAAATGGGAAAAAATATCTTGAAACTAGTAAGTAGGTTATCACCCAGACTAAGCCAGAAGAATCAGAGTATCAACACCGGGTTGTCTTTACACCAAAGAAGTTCAAAAAGACTTTCTTCTCAAGAGAGTATTTTAGGATAAGATGTTCAGGTCAATATTTCTTTTCTGCAATCTAGCACAGAGCTTCTTAGACTGATGGCTACATAACTGAATGTAGGGTCATATTAATATCAATTTATTTATAGATTCCTATTAATATTCATTTTGTATGTATATATACCCCAGGTTATGTTAAATTTTCTCGTGTGAAAAGGGTCAGGGGTGTTTAATATTAAGAAGCCCTTATCTAGAAAACAAATGGCAAAGGATTAATTTCTTGTTAGAACAAAGAATGTTTTTAATGTAATTAATGTATGTTTTCTTCAATCACACATATGAATACAACGGGCTGGACTCTGATGATCAAAGCAAAGTCTTGATGACTTATGCTCCTAAGAGCCTCCAAAGAATTTAGAATTGCAAAATCGGTTAGAAAGTGCACGCATGTCAAGTTCAACAGATACTTTTTTGTGCTACTTCTAGAAATTCGAGGAAGGAATAACCAAACAATGTTCAGGTTAGATGACCCCTGTTAAGGTTACTATTAGGGGCCATGCAGTGAATTGACAACCAACAGGGAGAGAAACCAAGATATAGTTAGCTCTGCCTTACTGAGTTTTCTTTTGATGTTTTAAATTTGTTTAGTTCAGTTTTTGCTTGTATCTAAATCACCAATAGCCTTAGTTTTGTTTTTCTTCAGCACTCTCAATATATGTCTATCTCTCTCTCTGTACACAATTTACAATATATTTCCACGGATTAAATCAAAGCACAGTTACAACCCACAGCATAGATTGATAAAGTAAACCAATCGATGAGACTAGAACTTGGTGGCTTTGAATGAAGACTATCAGTATATGCATGAAGAAAAGGAGAAAAATGTTTTCTTTGTTGAGTAGTCAGAACTTGTGGAAAGTGCTTCTGAAACTTAATTACTAAGTTCCAATAGATTAGTAATAAATTAACAAAATTATGTGAAAATAGTTGCTTTTTAAAGGGGACTAGTATTTTCTTCCAAACCACATTTTTGAAAAGGGTTTAAGAGGTAGAATTTCTTAAGACACATCCCTTTAGTGATAGTTTATCATTGTCACAGTTTTATGTATATTAAATATCAATTTTATTTGTGAAAGAAAATATAGTAACTCTCTAATGCAGATGTTATCAGGGTTCCTTTGTAATTATGCATGTATGCATGTCAAGCAAAATCTACCCCACATATACCAGACTCTAAAAACAAGATTGCTGATATGATTATTCTTATTATTGTTTTCAGTGTTTTTATATATAGTTTTGCTGACATTTTTATTGGAACTGCTTGCTTCTTCATTTTAGGAAGATCTGAATAACGCACGCAAGTGCAATGAAGACCTCTATTTACAATTGTCTAGATTGCATACTACATTCTCCTACCATTACATATCCCTGTTACTTATGAATAATCTTCAGCTTAAAGATTAGAGGAGAATCCATCATTTTATATTGCAAGGCATTGTGTTCTAATTTAAAAAGATGTTAAAGACCGTTTGCTTTGAGATAATCCACTACTATCAGCATCAATAAGTAGAAATTATCAATCATGGACAAGTTGGCTTCTAGTTAACATTCATACCACAAATTGCTACCATCATTTATCATGCCTTTGTTATTTCTAAAATTGATGAGACATATAAGGACAGTGGTAGAGGGTCTTTGGCACTTTGATTGCATTGGAATTGTAATAGTATGCACCAAAAACATTAGCATTAACATAATTGTAATCATACAATCGCAATAACAGTAATAACATATATCAGATATTTATGTTGAAGGGACACACACAGTGGAGCTCAAGACTTATTCCTAAATCTTCATTTAGGAATCACTCCTGGCTAGCTTCGGGGAACCAAATGTGGTACCCACAAAAGATCCTGGGTAAACCACATACAAGACAGGCATCTTACCCACTCTAATTTATCTGTAACTCCAACAATCACTATCACTATCACTATCACCCCATTGTTCATTGATTTGCTCGAGTGGCACCAATAATATCTCCATTCATCTGTGTCACATGCTCCTATAGCCTGATGGCATATTTCAGGGGCTTTTTCAGGGTCAGGGGAATTAGGACCATCATTGTTACCGTCTTTGGCATATTGAGTATGCCACAGGTAGCTTGCCAGGCTCTGCCGTGCGGGCCAGATACTCTTGGTAGCTTGCCGGGCTCTTCGAGAGGGATGAAGGCTTTTGGGGCAGCCTCTAATCACCCCAACAATGAAGTATTTAAAAAACATCAAGAGATTGAAATAAGTGTCATTAAATGCTACCTTCACTGTTGTTTCCATCATATAAAAACACCTCTAATTCAGGAAATGAAGTTACAGACCTGATTGACAGCTTTTCCTGACCTGGCAATTCATCTAAAATTGTTTTTTTTTCTAAAAAATGAAAATCTATGAATTCCTAGTCAGAAATGCTGAAAGCTTTACATTTTCTCACAGGATCATATCATCTATTGGCAAATGGCATAAATTATGAGGCACATTTAGAAAGAGAGAATTTTGTCATCTATGAAAAGATTAAGCTCAGTAATTAGATCAATTTATAAAGTCCAGTGTCACCAAGAGATATTTTCACTGGATACTTTGAGTGCTGCTATGTGTTTTAGTCCTAATTGAAAGTCTCCAGAAACTGAAGTGACAGAAAGAACAAGAATGCTCCAGGTAACTAGGTAACTAGATTTTCTTTTCTAATTTTTTTCACCATTCTATGCTTTGAAAAATCTTGATGACTATTATTGTTTAAAAGACTTTTACATTCATCCCTACAGGCACAATCCCTCCTCCCCATCATGTCTAAGAATCAGAAAGACGAAAAAGCAAAACACTCCTCCTCAAGGTATTCTCGTATCTTATCTGGCCTCAAGTTGGAGACTTGCTTTCTTTCTATCACACCATCCCTGCCCTCTGAGGTCACAAAAAAGCAACAAAGCTCTCCCACAGGTGGTTAGGATTTTTAAAAATGTGCCCAGAAAAATTCGAGGAGTGTTCATCTTAGAAAAGACTTCAGAGCCATAGCTAATAACTGGAGTTTTCCAGAATCTTCTATGTAAAAAATGTAATAATCAGCGAAAACAAGTGTGGTCGTTAAAATCTGCTTCCCTTCTGGTTCGACTGAATCGTTTTCCATTTCTATTCTTAAATTCTTTACAACTAAAATGCTTTCCTTGGATGGAGAGAGAAATGTGACCGCATCTCAAATAAAGCCCACATCTGTTTCTCGAGCAATTGTGGCCAGTTTAGAGTTAAAACCTAAAACAGTGTCTCCTCTCTTTCTCACTGCACTCTCATCATTTTTCCTGAGAAAAGTCCAAAAGTTAGGCTTTTGCTATTTCTCAGCATGGTCCCCCAAAAAGTTGAGAAGCCATCTCTTTTCATGTTTGAGTGCATTTTTATTAGAATGAAAGAAGAAAAGAAATAACACTTTGCAGAAGGTTTTTAAGTCACTTAAAAAGCCACAATCTTCTACCTCTTAACTGTGAACTAAGTCCTTTGAGTCTTCTATCTTTTTCTCATGAACTAAGGACTTTCTTGCTTTCACTTTGAGCAAGAGACGTGTCCAACTCTCATAAGCAGCTTATATCACAAATATTTTGGAAATGAGATGAGGTGTAGCTAAAAATCTCTCAAGACAATGAGCATTAGCAAAGACCACCCTGGAGTAACAAACAAAAACAAACACTGTCCACCCATTGTTCATCGATTTGCTCAAGTGGGCCCAGTAAAGTCTCCATTTTTTTTTGAGACTGTTACTGTATTTGGCACATTGAATACGTCACGGGTAGCTTGCCAGGCTTTTCCATGTGGGTGAAATACTCTTGGTAGCTTGCCGGGCTCTCAGAGAGGGGTGGAGGAATCGAACCCGGCTCGGCCGGGCTGGCTGCACACAAGGCAAACGCCCTACCACTGTGCTATTGCTCCAGCCTCATCCTGGGCTAAAGGAAGCAATTTAGAGGGAATGGACATCTTGCCGGAGCTCTGCTCGGAGGGGGGATGGAAACTCAATCCGCCCCCTCCAAGTGGCCCCATCGAGGACAGCCAGGTGCAGGGGCAGGAGACTCTGCGCTATTCTCTTCCGGGAGCTGGGTTTTGTAGGCTCTGGGCCGTTGATGGGATTAAATGGCACAAGGGCGTCAGTTGGTGGGTGAGACCTCTGCCTACTGGAAGATGGAGGATCTGGGTGGAGGATGCTCAGCCCTGATCTGTGCAGGCTTGGAGATCTAAGCCCTAGGACCGGCATGCCTTTGTTCCTCTGCTAGTACCTTCATATGTGTGGAGAGTGATCTCAGCATGGTTGTGACTGGTTGTGGAGGTCTTGGGCTGCCGGAGCTCTGCTGTGTAATCCCATCAATGGCCAAGACCCAGAGACTATAAAACCCAGCTCCTGGAAGAGAACAGCGCAGAGTCTCCTGCCCCCACGCCTGGCTGTCCTAGCCAGAGCCCCTGGGAGGGGCAGGTTGAGTTTCCCTCCGTGCTCTGAGCAGAGTTCCAGCAGCCAAAGACCTCCAGAATCAGCCACAACCATGCTGAAACCACTCTCCATACGCATGAAGGTACCAGCAGAGGAACAAAGGCAAGCGGGTCCCGGGGCTGAGATCTCCAAGCCTGCTCAGATTGGGGCTGAGCATCCTCCACCCAGATCCTCCATATTCCAGTAGGCAGGGGTCACACCAACCAACTGACCCCCAGCGCTGTGTAATCCCATCAAGGCCAAGACCCAGAGACTATAAACCCAGCTCCCGGAGGCGGACATCTTATTATCTCATTCTTACTTTGGACAACCTGGCAGGCAACCAAATGTAACCTGCCCACATGGCAGAGTCTGGCAAACTCCCAGTGGTGTACCAATATGCCAAATACCAGTAATAATGATGGGTCTCATTCTCCTAACCCTGAAAGAGCCTTGAATATGGCACTTTAAAATCTCAGGGCTAGGACAAAGGAGAAGTTACTGGGTCCTGCTCGAGGCAATCGACGAACAACAGGATGATTGTGGTTCATGATCATGATCGTGGACATCTTGATTTGTTTTGAAATAAAGTTATTTTATGTTTCACATAGCATTCATTATTTTGCTCTCTTTCTTTAGTAGTTTTGTAAGGATCCGGATATGGATAGATTCAGGATGTTGTTTGGAGACAATGACCCAGATGTGAACCTCCTGTAGATGACAAATGTACTCTTTTTTGAAACTAGTCAGACAAACTCCATACTAGAAAACTCCTGCCCCCAAAAAGCTTGATCTTAAAAGGGACATGTAGGGATTTTTGTTTGTTGGCACAAACAATTCACAATCAAGATACATAAAGAAAAGTGTCTTCTTGTCCCAAATATTCTGTTTTAAATTTCTGATATATGCTATAATTTTCAAGGTGAACAAAGCAAATATTATGGTAATAAATCTAAAGGAATTGTCATTTCTTAGAGAGTTAAAATCTACATATTGCAATACTTTCCGTGAGTATATTTTTAAATGATGATTTTAAATGGATAGATTTTCTGTTTCTATTACCGGGAAAATTCTCTCCAGATTCAGCAGAAAAAAATTCAGCTAAAAAGCCAATCTTAACCTGTAGCTGTATTAACTAGGGTTAGTATTTGATATTCAAAATTGAGTTATCCATTAAATCAAGGGTTGACATGGAGGAAAGAAATATTTTAGGAAAACTCTAAATGTAAAAATATTGCCTCAGGGGCTGGAGCGATAGTACAGGGGGTGGGGTGTTTGCCTTGCATGCGGCTGACCTGGGTTTGATTTCCAACATCCCATATGGTGCCCAGAGCACCGCCAGGAGTAATTCCTGAGCACAGAGTCAGGAGTAACGCCTGAGCATTGCCAGGTGTGACCCAAAAAGAATATATATATATATATATATATACATATATATATATATATAGCTTCAACATTATATAGCTAAATTCATAAAAATCACAAGAAAAACAAAAAATCACTAGTGCTATAATAGTACAGGAAATTGTTAGCAAAAACTTTCCAAAATATTTACGTGTAAAAGCACATTAAAATTAATTATAATTAATGCACTAAGGCATACATATTGCATTCAGATCATGATCACAACAATCACGACCATCCTGTTGTTCGTCGATTGCCTCGAGCAGGCCCCAGTAACGTCTCCTTCATCCTAGCCCTGAGGTATTTTAAAAAGTGCCAAATTAAAGACTCTTCCAGGGTTAGGAGAATGAGACCCATCATTGTTACTGGTATTTGGCATATTGGATACACCATGGGGAGTTTACCAGACTCTGCCGTGTGGGCAGGTTACATTCGGTAGCCTGCCAGGTTGTCCAAAGTAAGAATGAATAAGGTGTCGCGCGGCTGCAAATGCACCCCAATGCCGCTGCGCGCTTCCGGGAGCTGGGTTTTATAGTCTCTGGGTTCTTGGCCGTTGATGGGATTACACGGCGCCAGGGGGCCAGTTGGTGGGTGTGACCCTGCCTACTGGAATTTGGAGGATCTGGGTGGAGGATGCTCAGCCCCGATCTGAGCAGGCTTGGAGATCTCAGCCCCAAGACCCGCATGCCTTTTTTCCTCTGCCAGTACCTTCATGCGTGTGGAGAGTGGTCTCAGCATGGTGGTGGCTGGTTCTGGAGGTCTTCGGCTGTCAGAGCCCTGGTCGGGGCGGGGAGGGAGACTCAATCCGCCCCCTCCAAGGGGCCCTGGTGAGGACAGCCAGGAGCAGGGGCAGGAGACTCTGCGCTGTTCTCTTCCGGGATCTGGATTTTATAGTCTCTGGGTTCCTGGCCGTTGCATTCAGATATATTGTACATATGCATCGATATGTTCATCAAGTCATTTTAAAATGTCTGAAGCATATTAGGTATCACTAACTCATTTTGGTAAAGTTAAGAAAGCCTGTAGCCAGCAAATCGATGTTGGGGCTATAGTCCCTTCTTCACGATCACGATCATGACCATCCTGTTGTTCATCGATTGCCTCGAGCAGACCCCAGTAACCTTTCCTTCTTCCTAGAGATTTTTTAGAAAGTGCCATATTCAAGGCTCTTTCAGGGTTAGGAGAATGACACCCATTATTGTTACTGGTATTTGGCATATTGGGTACGCCACGGGGAGTTTGCCAGACTCTGCCGTGTGGGCAGGTTACATTCGGTAGCCTGCCAGGTTGTCCAAAATAGGAATGAGATAATAAGATGTTGCGTGGCCACATATGCTGGGTTTTATAGTCTCTGAGTCTTGGCCGCTGATGGGATTACATGGCGCCAGGGGGCCAGTTGGTGGGTGTGACACCTACCTGCTGGAATTTGGAGGATCTGGGTGGAGGATGCTCACCCCTGATCTGAGCAGGCTTGAAGATCTCAGCTCCCTTCTTAAGTACCAGAAATGGACACAGTCCTACTGTTTCCTCCTGCTTCTGGATTTGTTTGTATTCCAACACTCAAGACCATTGTCAGAGTGGGCCTGAGAATATAGAAAGGCAAATTTTACAGGTAAGAAAGAGAAACACCTGTTTCATTTGATATAAACATACTCAATACATTCTGCCATAATTAACCAGACTCCAAAAATTGCCTTTACCATATCACTCCAGCCTCATAACGGTAGGCTTTTAATCTCATTTTTCTTGGTGAATACCCTGGCAGTCATAAAATACTCAAGTGTGCCCCCTGAGGATGCATCTGTTATTATTAGATGCATCATTAGATTTCTCCCTTTACATTAAAAAAAAAAAAGTGTAGCACTCATCCATTCCTAACATGGATTCTCCCTGTGGTTTATCTTTGAAAAAACCTGCTACTAAAAAATTTATCTTCTTATCACACCTCTTTCCAGCCCAACTTGAACCTTCTACCAAAAAAAAATAATGATGCTTCTTTATATTCACCAGTTTCCTGCTTCAAGCTGATAAGCGCAAAAGAATGAATTTCAGAAAGACAGCCAATGCAAGCTCTGTAAATTTGAGGCAGGAACGGCAACACTTTTGCCATCTTGCCTGACTTCACCAGTTCTCTTCAGAAACACAATGTAATGTTCCATTTAAACAGCAATGAGTCACATAGAAGAGCTGCAGTATCCTAGACAGAACCTCATCACTTGCGGCAACGGATGTTTTCAGACAAATATCCCTCCCTACCATGGAATAAGCCTAGTAAATACCATATTTTTCTCCCTAATTAGCACATATTTTATGACATTTTTAATGCAAAACAGGGATGTAAATATGAATATCTTGTGCCAGAATTGCTTAAAATCCAAGCATGACAATTATGACATGGTTTTATGAGCCATGATCCTGGGTTGCCCTCATGTTTATCTGGTTTTATAAATGGAATAAGAAAAACGTCTACAATTCTGCAAAACCCTGTATCATATTCTTCCACATTCTGATGTCCTGAACTTCTCTAAATGGAACTTATGTGAGTGCTTGCTGGCAAAATCAATACTTTGATTTCATTATATTGTCACCATCACTGTCACTGTCCTCCTGTTGTTCATTGATTTGCTCAAGCGGGTCCAGTAACATATCCATTGTGACACTTGTTACTGTGTTTGGCATATCAAATACGTCACGGGTATCTGCACAGCTTTCATTACAATTTGAATAAAATAATTAATTTTCATAGATGAAGTGAACTAAAATAAAAAGGATGGCAAGAATATATTTTGACTATGATAACTCAGAAGGGAAAGATATTTGATGGCTGATGCTTATGCTTTGTTGGATTCAAGGATAGCCGCACACTCTAGGGGTAAAGACAGCTCAGATAGAGAAGGGAGCACCAAATAAAGGGTGCTAGGAAGATCTGCCCAGGATGGGAGATGCATGCTGAAAGTAGACTATAGACCAAACATGATTGCCACTCAATGTCTCTTTTGCAAACCACAGCACCCAAAAGGAGAGAGAGAAAACAAAAAGGAGTGCCTTGCCACAGAGGCAGGGTGGGATGGGGAAATAGGGGGGTGGGAGGGATACTGGGATTGGTGGGGGTGGGGAATGGACACTGGTGGAGAGATGGGTACTTGATCATTGTATAACTGAAACCCAAGCACAAAAATTTGTAAGTCTACAACTGTACCTCATGGTGTTTCACTAATAAATTTTTTTAAAAAGAATATTATACAGGCACACATGCACACACAAAGAAATTCTTCTCATTAAGAATTTAAAATTACTTTTTTGAAAACAATATTACTTGTGTCAGCTAGAACGAAAGTATAGCAGGTAAGATATTGGCCTTAATGTGACTGACCCTTTTTGATTCCCCATATAAATGCCTGAGTACTGCCAAAAGAGAGCAGAGCCTAGAGTAAACTATACATCCACCAGGTAAGGTCCAAATACAAAACAAAACAAAAACTTTTATTGTTTTTAATTATCCTCCCTATGAGTTAAATCATTGAAATCTGTAGCTGAACCTCATCACTGTGTCCCATAATCTTTTATTAGCTTCCAAAGCAGAATCACCAGAGTTACTTCTTCCAAGACTATAAATCCCATATCCTAGTTCTCTCTGACCCTTTCCATACAGAGAACTAATAGGCACCTCAAACTCAAGAAGGTTAATGCAGAGTTCACCATTGTGCTGTGTCTTTTCTTCTTTTCTTGTCAAATTTTTTTCTGTCACTGTTTTGATCCTAGATAACAGTAATGTTTTTTATACAGTTACTGAACCATTAAATTACATATCACCATAGAGGTGACCAAGTCCTGATGATTTTAAATATGAAATGATGAGAGCTAATCATCTTTTTCCCCATTTCTATCATCCTAGGTCAACCTAGGTCAGCCCCTCATTATATATACCAGGGTATTATAATAATCTCATAATTATCTGTATACCGCCGCTGAATTGTCTTATCCAAATTGCAGAAATTGATATCTAAAACAAACAAATAATGCTGTTTAATTACATTTGGGATACACACATGTGTAGAGCTTATAAACCAAAGCGATTGCCAGGGCATGGTTATTGAATCTATGGGAATCTAACAAAACTATGACACACTAGTGAGTTTAATATGTGCTGTCAATAATAAGGAGTTACTGAAATTTTTTAACGTTATTCTCTCTCAGTGCAGAAAATGATTTAATTGAAGGTAAGAGAAACTAGAAAGGAAAATTTGCTCTAAAATTCTGATATAAGGTCAAGGCATTCAAAGCATATTTCTATGTTTGACACACGGAAATGGAGGTGAGGAGGATTAAAGTTCTGAAGTAAAAGAAATAGTTGTAGATTAAATATCCATCAGTTAACATATTTATCTTTATGTAACCAGGGGAAAATTTTTATAGTTCAAAAGAACCTTGCAAATACCAAAATTTAGAGAGAAAATGAAAATAATAATGTGCACATTTATATGTTAAACAATTACTACTTTTGAAATATAATGAAAGCTTTTTTATATGTATCTCAAACAATCACTGTCACTGTCCCTGTCCTCCTGCTGTGCATCAATTTTGCTCAAGCGGGCCCAGTAATTGTGAGACTTGTTACTGTGTTTGGCATATAGAATATATCATGGGTAGCTTGCCAAGCTTTGCCTTGTGGGCGAGATACTCTTGGTAGCTTGCCGGGCTCTCTGAGTGGGGTGGAGGAATCGAACTCGGGTCAGCTGTGTGGCCTGTGTGCAAGGCAAATGCCCTACCTGCTGTGCTATCACTCCAGCCCACCTCAAACGATATTAGAAAAAAAAGGTTGCATTTTAGAGAAGGGAGAAGGTCAGGATTAAATGGAAGTCAAAGAAAAAGAAAGTTACAAAAGTCAATTAACTTGACATTAGTAAAACCATACACAAGTTTATTAATAGACAGAAAGAAAAACACATTAAATTTTGAAGGTAAGAGGTCATTTTGTATTTAAAAGAAAACATTTTGTAGAATATGAATAAAGAGTAGCATGCTGGGTTAGATAAGAAAAAGTAGAAAAGATAAAAAGTAGAAAACTTACTATAGATAATAACCAAGCTTAAGTGAGAAAACAGAAGTCTGTTTACTAGAGGGCACTATAATATTATTTTCATATTTGGTCTGAATACGTCACGGGTCAGCCATGTTGGCTGCGGAGCGATAGCACAGCGGTAGGGTGTTTGCCTTGCACGCTGCCAACATGGCCAACCCGAGTTCGATTCCTCCGTCCCTCTCGGAGAGCCCGGCAAGCTACCAAGAGTATCTCGCCCACACGGCAGAACCTGGCAAGCTCCCCATGACGTATTTGATATGCCAAACACAGTAACAACAAAGTCTCCAATGGAGACGTTACTGGGCCCGCTCGAGCAAATCGATGATCAACAGGAGGGCCTTTTCTTTTTTTGGGCTGGAGCTATAGCACAGCGGTAAGGCGTTTGCCTTGCACGCAGCCAACATGGCCAACCCGAGTTCGATTCCTCCGCCCCTCTCGTAGAGCCCGACAAGCTACAGAGAGTATCTCGCCCGCACAGCAGAGCCTGGCAAGCTCCCCGTGATGTATTCGATATGCCAAACACAGTAACAACAAGTCTCACGATGGAGACGTTACTGTGCCCGCTTGAGCAAATCGATGATCAACGGGAGGGAATTTGGTCTGAATCTTTGTAAAAGAGGAAAGTATTAAATATAATTGAAGTGTATAAATTGTAGGAGAGAGTAGACAGTACATGAGACTCGAAAGAATAAGTGTTGAAGGTTATCAATGAAACTGAGGAGAGAGGGTAGAGTAAGGTGAGAGAAAGTGGACTATCATGCCATCTTATTCCTGGAGAGATGAGGAACTTATTATATAGACATGAACATAGCAAGAATATGTCACATGGGATGGAAATAGGTTTATGTTGCATCGTTCTTCTCTGGTAGTGAAGTGAGACAAAATTTAACTTTTTTTCTGCTTCTAAATTGAACTTGAAGAGTCTGTCGTCCTGACGTCAGTATTACCCGATAGAATCAGCCTTGTTTCTAGGCTTGTTAGAGTAAAAGGGAGTGGGGAATAACAGGCAGAGGCAAATTGTCCTTGCACTTACTTGGCATATTTCCAGTAAATATCACTTGATCACTTGACTTCCTGTTAATCATCGATTTGCTCGAGCGGGAGCCAGTAACGTCTCCATTTATCCCTGTTGAGTACTAGTATAGCCCAATGGCGTCTGTTCATTTTAGGAATACAAAGAGCCTCAAAACGATCGTTCAGGGTCTTGATGAAGAAGTCTGACCATCTGGTAGGTGGGCAGCCACGCAGTCTGTTGATGTCCCATGGAATCCAGTCAGGAATGGCTCTAGTCCAGCAGTCGTATCCAAATCTCATTATATGTCCAGCCCATCTGATTTTTGATGCCTTGGCAAACAAGACAGCATCCCTGATTCTTGGTCAGAAATCCAGATTCTTTCTCTCATTTGAGTGAAACATGATACTCCAAGCATAGCTCTTTCAATCTCTTTTAATTCCTCTTTGGGAGATCTGAATAGCATTCTCATCCTGTTTGCATGGAGCCCAGGTCTCTGAGGTGTATGTTAATGCAGGAAGAACAATGGAATTAAAGAGATGTGCCAGGAGTCGGAGGTTCTTCATCCTCTCAGCCTTTTTTTCAACACTCTTGAAGGTGTTCCAAGCCGCTCTCTTCCTCGTGCACAACTCAGGTGCCAGGTCATTTGTCATGTTGACTTCTCAACCTAGGTGCACATAGCTGTTGCATTTGGAGATAGCCGTTCCGTTGAGAGCGAATGGAGCATCAGGAATAAGGCTGTTTCTCATAAACATTGTCTTCATGAGATTCAGCTGTAGTACGACCTTTCCACACTCACGGTCAAAGTCGGCCAGCATTTGTGCCACTTGGCTGATGTTTGGTGTTATTAGAATGATGTCATCAGCGAAGTGGAGGTGCTGTAGATGCCAACCATCTATCTTCACTCCTATTTCTTCCCATTCCAATTATTGCATGATATTCTCAAGGGTGGGATTGAAGAGTTTAGGTAAAATGGTATCACCCTGCCGAACCCCTCTCTTGACATCAGTGATCACTTCTTTGTAGAATGGTGAGATCTTGGTGAATCCTCAGTACAGCTCACGGAGGATCCTGATGTATTGAGTTTGAACACCCTGATTGGCTAGGACTTCAGTGACCACTTTCATCTCAACAGAATCAAAGCCCTTCTTTAAATCAATGAATGTTAGACAGAGTGGCATCTTGAACTCCCGAGAAACCTCAATGAGCTTGGTTATCGTGTGGATATGGTAGATGGTGCTGAATCCTTTTCGAAACCCGACTTGCTCACATGGTTGAACTTCATCTAGTGTTCTGCTAATCCTATTCAGGATGACTCGAGTGAACAACTTGTAGATGACAAACAATAGGCAGATCGGGCAATAGTTGCCAATGTCGTGGATATCACTCTTCTTCGGGGGCTGGAGTGATAGCACAGCGGGTAGGGCGTTCGCCTTACAAGCGGCCAACATGGCCGGCCCGAGTTCAATTCCTCCGCCCCTCTCGGAGAGCCCGGCAAGCTACCGAGAGTATTCGATATGCCAGACACAGTAACAGCAAAGTCTCCAATGGAGACTTACTGGGCCCGCTCGAGCTCGAGCAATCACTCTTCTTGTACAGTAGTACAGTCCTGCTGGTTTTCCATTGGGACGGAACCTTGCATTCAGACAGGTAGTGAGTGAAGAGCCGAGCCAGTGTATTGATGAGTACTGATGGCAGGTTCTTCAGGTGTTCAGGTCTGACCTTGTCTGGGCCAGGTGCTGTTTGTTTATTTACTGATGAAATGGGTGTCGGATTTCAGAAGGGAGAACATTGGGAACAACATATCCATCCTGGGGAATTTGTTATGTGGGTTGGTGGACATGGCTATCAAAGAGATCTGAGTAGAAGTCATGGATAATCTTCTCCATTGCCCTTCTGGAAGATGTGATAGATCCATCAGGACGTCGGAGGGCACTCATCTTGATCTTGTAGTTGGCGAAGGACAGGTGGGCATTGAGAATGCTTTTCCTAGCTTCTGCTGCATCTACCAGCACTTTTGCTCTTCTCTCTTTGAGGTCTTCCTTGATCGCATCTCTGCACGGCTTTGCGAGCTCGGACGTCTTGCAGTTGCCTGAGGCATGCGCCAAACCATGTTGGCGAATAAAGTCAAGGGTTTTCTAAGACAGGCATTTTTTTTGGTGGCTATATCTCTCTTGGAGTTCCTTGCACAATCATGGAGGTGCTGAACCAGTCGATCATATTCCTCGTCAATGTTGTCAACAATGGCATCTTCCCATGTTGCAGCAATAGTGCCAAAGATCACCCAGTTGGTGCTCATTCTGGGACTTTTCTTCTTAACCTTTACAACCTTTTCTCCCTGCTCTGTGAAGTAGAATTTTGCATGAAGAAGAAGGTGGTCCAATTCCATTTGGAATTTGGGGACAACAGAGACATCAGTCAGGCAAAACCGTCGATTGAATATGATGTGGGATATTTCGTTGTGGAACCTTCCACCAGGAGACTCCCATGTCCAACGTCTAGATTCGACTTCATGCACCACTGAAGCCCCACAGAACAAGATAAGTGGAACTCTGAGACTTTGCACTCCAGGCTCAACGGACCTGGCGACAAAGATTCTCTGCTTGCTGCCACCAACCACAGATGATGAAAGGATTAAAACCAGGAGCCCCACCCTACCCTTCCCTGTCTGCTTCCACCAATCGACAGAGACCCAGGGAGTGGGTTGCGCACAGAAGACCCACCCTACCACTACCAGTACCAGATAAATACCTCACTGGCAGACCTCTACTACCTCCACTACCCAGCTGTCACCACGCTCCAGGACACTTTCCGGACCACGCGATATATTATAAGATACTTCATACACATCTTCCAGACTTGTCAGCCCATATATGAGAGGGTTCAAATATGGTTTGAACTATGGGAACACCTACAAGGGCGATTAGAGTCCACCCCAAAAGCCTCTATCCCTCTCCGAGAGCCTGGCAAGCTACTGTGAGTATTCCGCCCAGATGGCAGAGCCTAGCAAGCTATCCGTTGTGTATTCAGTATGCCAAAACCAGTAATTATAATGGGTCTCATTTCCCTGATCCTGAAGGTGTCACCAACATGGCAGCATTGAGAAGGATATGGAAGGAGAAGCTGATAAAATATCAAGGTTGAACTAGGCTGCCAAAATGAAGAAAGACAAAAATGATTGTCTGTACTTTCAATGCACATACTCTAGCATAGGATGCATCCATAGAGGACCTGATGGTACAAACGTGAAAGATCAAGTACGACATCATTGGTTTGACCAAGACAAGAAGGTATCAATCACAACACACTGATTTCGACACTGAAGAAGAGCTCTTCCTTGAAACATGCATAAAAGAGGCATCAGAGGCGTCGATGTCCTTGTCAACAGGAACTTTGCCATGAGCATTGATTCATTTGAATGCCTAACAACCTGAATAGGACGTTTATACTTGAGTAGATGTGGCTCACTGCCAACAGTTTCTATCTTCGTTGTCTACTCATCAACATCCAGTTATGATGAAGGAGAAATTGAGAAGTTCTACATGGGGCTGGAGAACTTCTATAAAGAAGACCACACCTTCTACAAGATCATTGTCAGTGTTTCAATGCCAAGATAGGACTGAGAAGATCAGCCAAAGAACTCCACATTGGGCCCATGGCCTAGAATGGAACGAACAGGGTGAAAGACTGTCTGAGTTCATCATGTTGACCAAGACCATCCATGGTAACTCACAATTCCAGAAGGCCAAATCTAAATGCTGGACATGGGAGTCTCCCAGTAAATATAGTATTTTTTTTAATTTAATAAGTTTTGGAAAAATATCTATATTAGGTAAATAAGAAAACTAACATGCTTTCATTACTTGGGTTTATAGAGATAAAACCAAGACTTTTTGATGAATTCAGTAATCTGTGAACCCATGACTGGTATATACATTAAAAAATAGTAAATAATTGCTTTAATAATTGAAAAGCAGAACTGTTGGGGATCTTAATGATAGCAATGTTAAAAATTTATCGGATTTGGACATAATTGAAACTTCAAAATGGAAGGAGTTTTAGACACCTTCTTTTCATTCTCTTGATTATATAGAGATGAATCTGCAATATAAGAAATTTAAAGAGTTACATAAACTAGTTTTCTCCTTTCATTGAATGGCTCAACATACAGCAACTGAAACACCACAGGAAGGCTTCATCCCTCGGACTCCAGATGATCTTAATGTCCATAAGTTTAATGATCCAAAACCTCTAGTAAAATGATGTAGCACACTGCAATTTTCTAGACTTAAAAGATAGGTCAAAACTTGAAACTGATCATTTTAGCTAACTTCAGTCCAGGTTCTGGGAAATGTGCCTGGGTGGTACATTTCTTTCAAAGTAATACACCAGAAAATACCAAATGAGACTTCAAAAAAGAAAATTTTGCAAGGTAATAAAAATGTTTTATGATGGATCACTAGTATTAAATGTGAGAAACTCAACATTCGGGAAGCTACTCTACAGATACCTGATCTAATTTTTCAAAATAATTTTGCATGATATGCTCTTTGAGTTGGCACATACCCAGCTCTTGGAACATTTGATATCCCTGCGAGGGGGAAAAAAGGTAAGATGCAAACGTGCAAATGCTTACATTTATGTTTCTAAGAGCAAACTAGAGGGCTGAACAGCTAAATAAAAGTGATCCATAAAGCCTGAAATTGTCTCTCATGGCTCTACGCCACTAATGAATAGAGGATTTTTCATTTTGCTCATGTACCATGCAAAAGGGAAAATGAGGAATGTCGGTATGACATAAATCAGTATTTGGAAGAGATTCTAAACTATCTACAATATAGCAAATGCTAAAATAGTTACCCAGGTATTACCTAATAATCTAAAAAATAGCAGTGATGTCGACCCAACTGATGCCAATTTAGACCTATCCTCTAGAACCCAACACTATCTTCCTCCCAAGTATTTTGTAAGATGATCATTCTGTCAGTATTCTGTTCATGAAATAATGACAGCTATTATTTTCAGCAAAGTTAAGTATGAGAATATGACTAAGAGTTTTGCAAAGATGTTATTATTGTTATTTGATTGTTTGCCTCATAATGCCAAGGACTGACCTCGGAATTTCACTTCTGGGAGGCATGAACTCTCTTACTGAGGCACACCCCCAGTGTCAAATTGCATCTTGGAAGCTGGAGAGATAGCACAGTGCTAGGTTTCTTGGTTTGCATGTGGTTGGGTCATGTTCAATCCCCACCACCTGATATGATTCCCTCCAGCTCAGTCAGGGGTAAGCCGGTTGTGCGCAAAAGAAAACAAAAATAAAAAGGAAAAAAGCATTGTCTTTTAAGACACATATATACCAAGAAGGATACTTCTTGCTTGGGAATTAATTGAAACTAGATTTTCATTTAGTTTCTATTTCTTAAGAAGGATAAATAGAGCTTGCATTTCATTAGACACTCTGGGTTGAAATGTGGCTCATTTACTTTGCTTTAATTGTAATGCATTTCTGTTAGAAAGAGAAGAGTTAGGAAAATAGTCGAAAATGTATTTTTTAAAAAACAAGTGCAACATCTTTTGGTGTGTATAACACACATAGAAACAGAAACATTTCAGTGCTTCTTGAAACTCAGTTTTGTTGACAAGACAACAGGTAAAGGTGCATCCAATAAGGAGTTTAAAGACTGTCACAGTGCAATAATTATTCTCAAAAACTTTGAAAGGCAAATCGCATTAATATGTCTAAAACTTAAACTGGTAATAAATTCTGGTGTTTATAGATCTTTTACTACCGTAAAGTCTAAATCCATTTACAAATTAAATTAATGTAAAACTGTAAAACTGCAATCACTGAAATTCTAATTAGCTCCATTAGTATTATGTGATAAATGATACTTCATATTCTAAATGTATTATTGGCTTTAAAAACATTAAGATATAATATTTTTATATCTTCTTGATTTTTTTGAAATTGGATATGATGAGCTAGCACTTGAGTCTTCATTTCTTAGATTATCACCATTTTATTTATTTTAAGCTTCCTTTAATTATCTTAGTAGATCAAACAGGTTAAGTGAGTCATCCTGCAAATGATATTAACATAGTTTGAAGATAAATTATCCATTGTAGATTTTCCATAATACTAGTAACAAATACAACATATACATATATAAGCTACCAACCACAGTGAATATCATTTGTGGCTAAATTATAATCCTTTATATTATATTGTGGACCCAATCATCACTCAATCATTTTCTTCTCTTATTTCCATATAAACTGAGGAGGAAATTTTGTACACGTACTGTGATATCTTGTGTAAACTTAGTGTAATACATTGTGACATTAGACACAAACAAAATAATATTGGCATTAAAATGTTATAATCCCAAATATTTATCAGTGTCTTGTAGATAAGTGTGAGACAAATAAAACATAAAATATTAACCAAGTCTATTGATATTGTAGCAGAACCCTGATCCTGTAGCTTACAGACATACTTCCATTTCAGTTCCCAGAGCCTAGAAATATGTTACTTTACCTGGTAAAAGAAAATTTTAAATGAGATTGATTTGACTTTGAGTTTATATCATTATTTTGTATTATCAAAATATTTTCAATATAGTCGTACAAGTATTTAAGAGCAGACTCTGATTCTTTTGGAGATGAGGGAGGGATGGAGGAAAAGGAGACTGTCTCAGCCTGATATTTCTGGTTTTGAATGAGGATGAGACCAGGTGGTTAGCCATTAGGTACTAAGAAAGTCAAGGAAATTCTTGCTTGGAACCTCCAGAAAGGTATACCATATTCTTCTCTACATTGATTTCAGACAGGTCTTTTCAGACCTTTGGCCTACAGGACAGAAAATACTCATTCAATCTGAACTCCTGTATTAGAGAAGCAAAAGAAAAACTAGTACAATTATCCTATAAATAGAATTCCTATTAGCATAGGACGAATGGAGATGTTACCTGTGCCTACTCGAGTAAATCAATGAACAATGGGATGACAGTGATACAGTGATACAATGATTTGTATAATCTTTGTTCTGATGACTAATGTAGTCAAATATCTAAATTAAAAGTAATGTGATAGTTACTAAAATCTACAAAGTGTTACACTGGATTTGCATCGGGAAAATTGAAAGTATATAAACTCTTGATTCAAGTAGAGGAAGATATTTAGGTAAAGATGAGCAAAAGTGGAAACTGAATAAAATTTACCAAGAGAGACATGAAAAAACTAAATAGGCAGTAAGGCCTTGGGCTCTAATTGGTTGATTTAGGATTTTTTCAACTCTACAATGTTGCAGAAATGATCTGCATTCAGTAGAAACAGAACTTTCAATTTTGAATATTTCTCTTTTCTCCAAGCTTGCAGTGTGAGGTACAATGCTCTCTGGTGATTCCTGGGAACAGCAGGGGGCTACAGCTCCCAGTCAGCCACACAATCATGAGGGTAATCAACCTACACTCTGCAGATGGCTTTTCACTTTCAGAATCGCATTCAATAAATTACATGAAATAGTCAACACTTTGTTATAAAAGAGCCTTTGTGTAAGATGATTTTCCCAAGCAAAGACTAATATAAGTGTTCTTAGCACACTTAAGACAAGCTGAATGTTTGGTGGAATAAGGTGCACAAAGTGCATTTTCCTACTATTTTTAGTTGATGATGGGTTTACACGGCCCCATCCTTAGTCAAGGAGGTCTGTCCATGTCAGGAGTCAGCAGCAAGGAAGCTCCACATGATTTAGGACCTCAGTCACAGAAAGAGTGTCTAGAACCACAGTGGAGAATCAGTCTGGGGGTAATATGACAGGGTAATGGAGAGAACTGGTGTTGGAAGAAGTAGCCAGGGGTCACATCATACAAATGTATCGGGATCATTTTATGGAAATTCATAGAATTCATATACTGTGGCAAATGCGTTTTCAGCAAGGGGGTACCATTATCTGCTGCAGCTCAGCAGTTTATTTTGGGGTCCTGGGGGATCTTTTGTCACCGTAATAATATTTAACACGTGATTTACTCTGTAAAACCAGAAAAACTTCTGTATATTGATGTCAAAATAAAAGATGTAGCTCTTGTAAAATCAGAGAAATATTTATCCGATCTGAGATGAAAGTTTTAAACTAACAAACCTTTTTTTATATTTCTCAAATGAAATTATGATGGTGGTGAGAAAAATAAATTCATAAGATATAATTTATACCGAGTTCAGCATGGTAAATGAACTATTCTCTCATAAAAAAGGATCCTAAATCAAATGATATAAAGTTTGAGGAATGGTCATTATCTCTTTGTTGTTGTTGTTTCTCTCAAATGAGAGAAAGAATCTGGAGTTCTGACATCTGTCGACGATCAAGAATCAGGGACGCTGTCTCATTTGCCAAGGTGTCAAAAATCAGATGGGCTGGTCACGTAATGAGATTTAAAGACGACCGCTGGACTAGAGCTCTTACCGACTGGATTCCACGGGATGCCAAAAGACTGCGTGGTCACCCACCTACCAGGTGGTCAGACTTCTTCGTCAAGATCATGAACGATCGGTTTGAGGCCCTTCATGTTCCCGGAGCGGACAGATGCCATTGGGCTACACTAGCACGCGACAGGGACAAATGGAGACGTTACTGGCACCCGCTCGAGCAAATCGACAACTAACGGGAAGTTAAGTGATTTAGGTGATTTAAGTTGTTGTTTATAGGTCTCAATAAGGCAAATTACAGGGACAAAAACTAGTTAGACAAAAACATACCAGGGACAGACCCTGTGATTCTTGGTGTGGATATAAATACAGAAAGTTAGGAATTTGTTTCTTCAGAACAATTTTTGTACAATAGGGACATATGTAAATGAATCCAGTGAAAGATTATGGATGCTATCACAAGGTGTCAGAAGAGTAGAGGAACAAAAAAAGGATTTTCTACTCTCCTAAAGGTTTCCTGGTGTTGGAAATGTTAGTGCCTGAGTCCCAAAAGCAAATGCCAGTGGATCTGTGGAGAGAGCCTAAGATGGTGAGACAGATAGCTCAGACTCTTCCTCTCGTCAGACCATGATAGTATTTTCACATCTGGGCATCTGCAGTAAGTTCATTAAGTTCTTCGCGCTTTGCTCTCTTTGTCTGTACAATTCTACGTTCTTCCTGGGTAGACTTGATTCTAGGAATGACGGAGCTTTAGAAAAGAGCGCCTTTCGATGAGCAGAAAAGAGATGAGAGAAAAAGACTGTAAGAACTGCTTCTACCATGAAGCTGCAGAGAGCTCAAAGGGCTAATGCAGATGCAGGCGGCTGGTGGCTTGGCTTTATGACAGTTACTGCATGGTCCTCAGTTCAACTGAGAGCAGAACTTAGAAGCGTGTTGAGAACACTCAGTGTGGCCCCCAAAGAAAACAAAACACCTGCTTCAACCGGAGACATTACACCAACGTCTGTATCATTGACTGAAAACTATCCACATCAAAACAAAACAAAACAAAAAACAGTTTCTGCTATTAAAACTACAAAAATATGATAGAAGATACTGGGATCTAGTGCATTCAGTCTGTCGGTGGTGTTTCTTTCTGTTTAATTTTTTTTTCTAGATGCACCATATAAGGATTTTATTTTTTATTTAAAAATGTTTTTGAGTCACAATGATATTTACAGTTACAAGGTTGTTCATTAAGTGGGTTTCAGTAATATAATGTTTCATCACCCATCCCGTCACCAGTGTACATTTTCCACCACCAATGTCCCCAATTTCCGTCACGGCAGGCATTTCCTCCTCCTCCTCCTCCTCCTCCTCCTCCTCCTCCTCCTCCTCTCTGTGCCTCTTATCATCAATATCCCTTTACCTCCTTTCAGGCGTTTCCTTTTTAGATTGCTGCCTCCTAGTGCCATTACAGATTATGGCTGCAAGGAAGCTTCCCTGTGAGATTTTTTTCCTTCCAGTTTTCTTCTGTGAAAAGCTAGAATTAGCCTTTCATCATTGGGTTGGAATTCAACTTGTTCCTTAGCTTAATCTTTTCTACATTCCAGGTAGGAAGAACACAGGCATAAAACAGAGTACTTTGCAGAGAATAACACATTATTACATAAAATGATGTTTTAGCTTTGAGAATATCGTTCTATTCTTTTTTCTCTTTAAATCCATGAGAGGCCGAACAGATTATTTCTCTGGTTATCATTTTTTTCCCATAAAACTTCAGGCCACAAAGTGTGGCAGAAGTCCGACAAGGCATTTGGTGCCATTCTCTTTCTGTTGCTAGCAGCTTTTATTTATTATGAGCAACTTCTTTTTGGAAATTAAAATGAAGAAACTCTTGAAAGTTGAAGTTAATAGAACTTTGGGGTTACAGATCTTTTTCATTTGTTGGTGCCTTGATACTATTCAATGAGCTGAGCCTGGGTAATTGAAATTTCATCATCAAATAAGGACCCTTGAAATTACAGTTTTAAATATAAATGATGGTGAAGTCCAATCATACACACACTACTAACTTGTAGTTATAGCAGATGGATTCAAAGATATTTTTACTTATTCAGGAATGTCATTTTCCTCTAGTCAGTCACCCCATATTTAGTTGCTAAGCAATTGGGGATATGAAAACATAGAAAATAAGAGGAATAACTTCCCTTCAAGAATGTTTAAGAGAAATGAAGGAGAGAGACACAAGAGGTATGAAATCAGTGAGAGAGACACAGAGAGAGAAAGGGGGATTGATCATATTTTCTTATGATTCATAGTCTAGAATCACAATAGTTCTTAAGTTATAAAAATTGTGCATAGTTAAGGTATTTATTGGCAGAGTAACCTAATGCAGGTTCTTCAAGGAAAAAATATACAGTTCCAAAATTAAAAAAAAAACACTCAAAAGTGTTCGTATCCTGATTAAATAACTCGAGCTATTTAGAAACTTTTAGCCTCTTTGTTGTAACAGTAGTAACATGAAACGTCCTACTGAAATTTCTCCCTTTCTTTTTTCTTCTTGTCAGTGGATCTCTTATCTGTGTCTAGCTTTTTATTCGCCAAAGCCAGATGGTGGTATCTTTCTAATAACTCTATCTCTTCCTTTATATCTTAAGATAAAGCTAAATAGTTATCAAAGTCAACACTAAAATATATATCTAATTTTTGATGCGAATAAACCAATGCAATTTTTTTACGTAATTATTTAAATTACAGATCTTTCACTTTTCTTGACACTGGGCTCACAGGTAAGTACTTCAAGCAGTTTCAATTGTGTTATCCACTTGGAGTATTCATGTTGTCATTTGCATAATTATGGGTGTCCACAGGTGATTTGGGGAGTCTAGTCTCCTGAGTCGCCCTTTAAAAATAACTATATTCACGTAAGTTCTATATAGAGAAATAAAGGAAATCTGCAGGAAGTCCGTCATTCCCAGAGCAGTGGTGGGCGTTTTTGTAATCCACCTGCCCCCTGCAATCCACCGTACTGGCTACCCAGGATCAAGACTGTCTTTGACTCTATTCTGTCAGTTATCCTGTTACTTTCTTGGTCTCCACTGTTGAAGTTTAAAATGAAATTGAAACTTTACTGTTTGAAGACTCAAATTCCATTTTCCGTCACCTGTTCCGTAAATATTTTTTTTTACTGCAATAGTACTGAAAATTGTTATACAATTTAAACAACACTTTTTAGGCATTTCCAGTCTGCCATTTTTGCTTTAGCTTTTATAAGAAGTTAGCCAACATTCTCTTGCACTATGCGCAAAAGAATAAAATAATAGACCATTAAATTATTTCTGTCTTTTGAAAACCAGGTTTTGTGCTGATGAAAAATACCATATACTATCACAGTAATTTTCTATATGTTTCCAGTTGGAATTCTCACTACAATGAAGAAGGAAAGTAATGTTTATCTTCAGAGCTGAGCGTGTAGAGCTAAGAGTAGCCCTGTTACAGATAAGTACAATTCTGATGGCACTAGCTTTCTGTAATCAAAAGACATCTCTCTTATGTGTTTCTTTACCTGAAATGTCATTATAAATTAGTTTGTCTATTTCTACAGAAAACAAATATGAAAAAAATTTAAATGTGAGAAACTGGATAGCAGGAGAAAATATGCAAGCATTATATGCTCATCATGCTATGAAATGGTTTTCCAGTTGTTTGGGTTTTAAAACATTTAAATTAGCTTCTCTAACTCTCTGACACATTGAAATAACTTGAATAGTAAAGATGGGCTTTGTTGGCAAGAAAACAACATAGATAAATTAAAGGACATCTACTTCACAAGCTGTAGAGCTAACCTCTGAGAGTTGGAGCACGGCTTTTCTTTAAACCCATGTTCTCCCTTGGATAATACTCACTCTTTCTCCCCCCTCACATCTAAATAACTTTCAATAAAATCTATGGAATCGTGGGGGCTGGAGCAATAGCACAGCGGGTTGGGCGTTTGCCTTTCACGTGACCAACCCAGGTTCAAATCCCAAGATCCCATATGGTTCCCTGAGCACCACGAGGAGTAATTCCTGAATGCAGAGTCAGAAGTATCCCATGTATCACTGGGTGTGACGCCCCCCAAAACAACAACAATAACAACAACAACAACAAAACCTGTAACTTCATATTTTTTTTAAAGTAGAGGAAATGAGCATCCAGGGTTTCAAATGAAAATCTTTCCTAGTTTCTTCCATAAGTTTCCACATGCTCGGGACCTGGTAACACAGGATTCAAGTTGTGGTGTATTTTGAAATATACGCCTGCTGATGATCAACTCTTAGCAAGGGGACAGCCAGCACTTTTGGTGCGTTCAAACATTGCAAATGATAGTGCATGAGTTTGTATCATTCAAAACAATTTTTTATTTTTAAGTCCCCCAATTCAACTCCACCCTAGTGGAGTTGAACAAACACAAGTCTTGTTTATAGTGCTCCTATCATGGTAGCATAGATCCCTTAAGGAACTTTGTGAGTGGCTATTTCTCAGTGGAACACTTGGACATGGGGCCAGGGTCCTGAAAAAGATCTCTGTTCACTAGAAGAAATTTTGGATACCATTATTAATAAAATTCCTCTCAGAGTTTGAAGAAAATAGAAAATTTGTAAGTGGAGTTCTGGCTTTATACCTGGAAGAATTAATATAATCTAATTTAGTAGGTTTACAGGAAAACTATGCACATTTATGAGGAGGGGAGTGTAGAATGCACAGTTGAGGACCACGCAAAATGGATGTATATCAGGTCTGTAGAAAATGGCAAGACACATGAT
This sequence comes from Sorex fumeus, assembly GCF_029834395.1. Taxonomy (NCBI): domain Eukaryota; kingdom Metazoa; phylum Chordata; class Mammalia; order Eulipotyphla; family Soricidae; genus Sorex; species Sorex fumeus. The sequence continues at coordinate 1,281,749 of NW_026606149.1, read as the reverse complement.
CAGGGACAAGCTTTACAATATGTGATAAGTGTCAGGGGGTCATGGAAAACTCCATTGCAGTATTCACTGAGTGTTCCTTCCACTCAGGGCAATGACAAGAAACCTGTGGGCACTGGAGTATTTTTAAGGGTCTATCTGGTAATAGGAGCCAAGATGGTTACCCCAGAGAGAGATTGTCGCTTTCCACAAAATTCTGAGGAAATTACTAAGTCTGAGGATTAGTAGTTTGTCTAAGGTTGGATTTCTGTTTTGGGCAGTGGTGGTGGGTGGAGGTGGGGGGGTTCATTGTTTCTGATCCATTCCTGGTGTGCACGGTACTCAATGGCAACTCTTGGCAGTGGTCAGGGGACCATGCGGTACCTGGGATTGAACCCATCTCCATCACGTAAAGCATGTGCTCAGACCTTCGCGTTCTCTTTTTAGACTTCAGATAGTTGACCTGAATGTTTGGAGAAAGGAGAAGAGAAACAGAAAAGCAAAAAGTTTGATTATTTTAGTACATATTTCTAAAGTGTTTTCAATAGGACCACTAGCTCTCAGGGGATGTGAGGGCATGGATATTAGAGTCATGCATTCATTTTGACCTCTCTTCCTGGACCAAATATCTAGTATTTATTGAATACCAGTTATTTCTAAAACCATGACCTACTAATTACAAGTTAAAGGACATGGGACAAGATGCAGTATCTGTCCATGCTCTTATTTTCTTCATAGTTTCCTTCTCATGTCTTCTCTTAGATTCTTGCAATGATTAGAGCAAACACAATGCAAAAAACTACACAGAACAGTGTTAGCACTTAGTAATTGCAAATAAATATTATCTTATAAATTAAGAAACTAGTTAATTTGCCCCAAAGCCTTACAAAGTAATTATTGTCTTCATCAGAGCATCTCATTTCCAGATGCAGATATTAAAGCTCAGAGAATTTATTTACTTTACAGCAAGACAGTCACAGACATTTTTAACTCGACTTCGGTTAGTTGCAAGGGAGGCTAATGACCCCACTGCACTTGACTCTCATCCCTTGAGCAGTTCCTAGGCAGAAACTCTGCCAGGTGTCTGGGACTCACACATCAAATAAAGTTTTATTATAATTGTTCTCAAATTGAAAGACCACCTAACTGTTCAAAATTTTTCATCACTTTCAGTGGAGCTTTCCTTTGTGAATTAAATTTTCTTATCGTGATGCTTTATTATATAAAGGGATGGAGATTGTTTTAATTATCTTATAATATTGATGTATGAATGTGGAAGAACAGGCATACCTCTCAAAAAAAATCTTTTTTGATAGAGAACTTTCCCAACATGCCCTGATGTAGGTTTTTCCAAAGCCCATTAGAAGTCATTTGAAAATAATGACAAGTTGAGACTCTATGGCCATCCACAGAACCTTTCACTGTTACCTTACAGTTTGACTACATATGTAAAGAGTCAGTCACCCAAATAATGTTTCTATTGAGAAAACCTAACAGTATTAACCTCTTTTTTTTTGTTTGTTTTGCGTTGAAAACACAGTCAGTTGTTCTCAAGACTTATTCCCGGCTTTATGCCCTAGGATCACTCCTGGCAATGTTCAGAGGACCTTATATGTTGTCAGGAATTGAACATTGTAACATTGTTAGCTGCCTGCAAGGTGAGCACTTTAACCCCAATACTATATGTCCAGCCTCTATCCTACTGCAGGGCAAACAACTGTAACTGCTGGTTTGGTCCTATGTGTCACCCTCTCCCAATCATGGGAACCTACTGCTATGTATGTGGAGTCCCAAGTCTCTATTTCGTAGCTTAGAAATATGAAGCCTTTGTCTCTCCCATTTACTCTAGAAAGTAGAGCTTAGTACATCTTCTAAATGTACATAATTAAATATGTTCTTCTGATACCACTGTCTGATATTCATTTGTACAGGCTTCAGAAAAAGTAAGGATCAATCAACAATTATCAGAGAGAGATCAAGTCTAGGTTTTTTTTATTCTTTTGTTCAGAGAATAAGCTTTCAGTTGCATTAGACACAAGTACACTAGGTTTTTATTAAGGTATGAAACAACAACTACAGTGAATTTTAGGTTTAAGACTATGAGTAATTTTGTCCTTTTTCCTAAGAATTGCAGCTAGTAATTGAAGACCTACCTGTGAGGGGAAGCTTTACTCACTGGCGGTAGTCTTTTATCCACTTCCGGGGATCTCAGAGATATTGATTTACAATTGTGGTTACAGAAATCAGAAGCTTCTTGCTCCAGATTCCATCTGATTTTCTCACAAAGATATTTTTTCCCACAAAGATATTTCTCACAAAGATTTTCCAGAGGCCTATTCCTCTGGAAAAAGGTAGATACTGTTCCCTTCTTGGTCAGATTGATGTAATGTCTCAGGCACCTTTCTGCTTTGGCCATCATTCAGGTAAAAAAAAAAAAAAAACTCCTTTCAATATCAAGAAAAGTAATATTTATTTATGCACAAGACACCTAATTCAATTTCAAAATCTTAGAATGGAGCCAGGAATATGGAATTATTTAAAAGTATTAGTTATCTGTTTAATATTAATGCCTACTAAACAAAATAAGTTCTGGAAGTCTTTCAGAAAGCTTATTCTGAATATTGAGCATGAATGTTCTCACTAAAATTGAATATATATATAATATTTTCTAGCAGTTCCATGAATTATATCTATTCTGCCCTGTGATGGGATTATGGCATACGGTCTTAAAAAAGGAAGTATATTATTTGTCATTTTAAAATTTTAATAAGTAATATGATCAGACTGTGGAATGGAATACAAGAAGATTCCCCCTTGTTTCCTTTGCTTGTGATGACAGTTGAATGAAAGAGAAGATAAATGATTTATAAAGGCTTATAAATTCAGTCACAGGATATCCACATCACTGTAGTAAAGAATGACAAAAGGCAAAGATAACCTCATTTATTGGACAGAAATACTTTTCCTGAGATAGTCCATTTCTTTATTACATTTTAAAAGTACTACTTTCTACTATGGGCTTACTTAAACATTTGCTTTTTAACGGCATAAAAAGAGATTGGTTTGTTTTAAATAATTTTCATAAATAATTCTTCTCTTCATTAGTTCTCAGAGGGCACAAAATCAGGTGTATTGAACCATTCACTTAATTTATCAGTTATGCCATGATTAAAATGCTTTAACCATATGTTGAAAAATCAGGGATAAGGAAAGATGGTAAGGTAAGTTTCTAAGGGAATTTTATCCTTGAAGGAAATTCTTTAAATAAAAATTTGAGTCCTTTACCCTGAGGATAAGTATAGGTAAATGGTATATATACCTATGAAAGCTTTCGAAACTTTAAACTGCCCAGAAGCGATTGGGACACCTCACTGCCTCCTTTCTTTTTCTTTCCTTCTGGAAGCAGATCTAATTAATCTGGTTACTTACAAGACCAATTATAAGTGTTAAAAGTATTATATAGTTTTAAATATATTTTAAGATATTTCAATTATTTTAAAATATATTTAATATTTTAGAATGATAGCAAGCATATAGTGCATTTGTCTTGCTTGCTGCCAATCCGGGTTCGATTCCTCTGCCCCTCTCGAGAGCCTGGCAAGCTACTGAGAGTATCCCGCCCTCATGGCAGAGCCTGGCAAGCTCCCCGTGGCGTATCCGATATGCCAAAAACAGTAACAACAAATCTCAAAATGGAGACATTACTCGTGCCCCCTTGAGCAAATCGATGAACAACCAATGGACAGTGCTGCCATGCTATATTTAATATTTTAAAAGATTTTGAAATTCTAGAGATTTTTTAAATGCTTGTCCTATTTGTAATTTGTTTATACTTATACATGAAAAGTATATTTTCAAGTAAGAAGATTTTTAAATTCCTGAGGTTTGACTCCAGGTTTGACTCAAAGCTGCATACATACATGTATATATACCCATAATTCACACATGTGTGAATATATATATATATATACACTTATATATAAACTTCTGACATAACACTTTTGTTGTTTAAATGTATTTTTGTCATTGTGCCTGAAACATAGATCTATGGACTTACTATATAGAATGCAATATTGTTTCAAGAATTAATGGACACTTGTTAACTTTCCTTAGTGTTATTTTTAAGCCTCTAATTTTCCTTCTAAGGAGATCCATCTTCCATTATGAGCAGTTTTTCTCATCCCTTAGCAGTTCAATAGCAATTTAAGAGTAATTTAAAATTAAAGAAGTAATTATGAAAAAAAATTAAAATAGTGGTCTTCCATTACTCACTATATAAGTTCATTTTCAAAGCGAAAAAAAAATATTTTTCATAGTAACAGTCTCTCTGACAGAATTCCCCAGTATAAAATGCACATAAAATATTAATGCTAAAAGCTAAAGAAATGGTAATGGGAACTTTTGAGGATGTAAAGCTAATTACCATGATTAATTTAGCCTCACCTCTCAGCAATACCAAAATGTTCCAAATGTGGACACCTCTATCATTCATATTTTGTCCAAGTTAAAAGTTAATATGATGTCTTTAGTGTTTTATATTTCTATTGTTCTATTTTAAAATAGGTACATTTTGCTGGTGATTCTGTCTAAAAGGAACAGCTTTATCCATTTAATATATTTTCATTTTCTGACTGTCCTGTTAATGCTAGTTTGAAATAAATTGACTTTCTATCCAGAAATTATTCTACACATATAAATATTTAAGATAATAACATAAAGGAGAAAAGTCTTATTTTCCAATAATGGAGTATAACAAATGGATGTAAGTCTGTGAAATCAGCCCCCTATCACGTATTTTAGAACATTCCTACTCTTTGTTAGGTATTTTATTTTTTTAACTCATAACTAGTTTCAAGTAAAAGGAGGAACATATAGATCGGGTGACTGGTTTCTGACCCCAATTTCGTAGCTCTGTGACTTTAGACAAAAACCTCAGTTCTTTATGTCTTCTTTCTTTAAATCTGGGATGGTGGTGTTGGGTCAACCCACCAGTGTTCAGGGATTATTCCCAGCTCTGTGTTCAGGGATTACAAATGGGCTTTCTCAAGAATCCATTTGCAATGTCAAAGATATAACTGGGGTTGCCAGCTAACACCTTAAATTATCTCCCCGCTCACCTTCACAAATTGTATAACAAACCCCTATTTGCAAAAGTGTTAAAGCTTAAGTATACTTGCATTCATATATAGTTTATAAGTGCATAGTTATTACAATTTAATTTCTCATCAACCTCAACTATATTCTTATACCTAATCTATCACGTGGTTTATCTGACCAAGTAATATTCATTGTTTTTTTTATTTTCCTACTTGTGTCTAGTATTTATTTTTCCATAAAATCTTGAGACATTTGAGGTGACTGATCATGGTGAAATAAGTTACGAGATCTACATAGCTAAACTTATTGTGGTTGAAGCTATTGTATAGACATTATAAAGAGGGACAGCAAGTATTTAATTATCATTAGTTTTCTTTTAGCATTGGTCATGGAGTTTTAAATAGTATTTATACCTGGAATTATTGATTTTCATCTTAGCTATGTATTTGGCTCAAGAAATAATCAATTTTAAAAGTCAGAAATAAGCAAATACAAAGAGAAGAGGATAGATCTCTATTTTGTGGAAGAAATGCTCTCAGCCCAAGATCAAGTCTAAACTTAAGGTTTGTGCTATAGATGAGAATCTGTAAGATAATACATTTGGAGACTAGAAACCTCGGCAAAGTAGAATCCTAACAGAGTTCTTGAGTAATGCAGTGATTACCATGCTCAGAGCTGGACACTGCTCAGTCATGGGACTGACTTTGTGTCCAGACACACAGACGGTCCATTCTTCTTGTGTTCCCAGAGGCGAATAAGCAAAAGATAGCCTTCGTAAACACTTCTGGAGAACTTCTCCCAAATGTCCTTTCAAATTTAAAAAAAAATTATTGTCAATACTATCACAACCATGCTTTCAAGAATAACCAGAACTATCTTTCTCCATTGCATTATACTTATTGTGATAGAAGTCTGTGTTGACAAAGTGATTCCGGGCAATTAGAAGTTTTCAATATTCCTGGAACAGGATTGGGAATTCCCAATTACTGTCTCAGTCTCCATTGCATTGCTTACATATCCACCATGGGCAGGTATGAAGAGACTCCTCGCAGTAACTCAAGCATAGCGTCAGAAGCATGTTAACATATCCTCCATAGATTCCCCCAAAAAATGGTAATGGTAATTCCCCCAAAGATTCTTCAGAAAAGCTTCCCTTTCCTCTTGTGCTACCCAAAGCATAAAATAAGATCTCTTGAAACTTACTAAACCCAGATTTTTAGCACTTAGGTTGAGATATTTAGGATTTACACGGAAACCATAAATCTCTAACATTCATGTGCTTCTAGTCATATGACTCGCTTTCTGTACTCCTTCTTGACTTCCTGTTTGACCCCTGGGTGTTCTATGTACCCTCTCAACAGCCTGTGACTAATATATTTCACTCCCCACGGTCTACTTAGCAAAGTCATAACAATTTTACTATATTAATATGCAAATCATGTGTCTAAGGATTCAAAAGATCAATGACTCATTAGGAAAATAGTTATTAGATATAAATGGATATGGAAACACAATTCAAAGAGAAGAAAATGGAGGTGGTGAATAGGAATAAAAAGGTACGTATTCTAAGTTGACATTAAAATGAAGAGGAAAATGATGGTGAAGTACCATTATCACACTTTTAATTATGTGTAAAAATGATGTTGTACTCTGTCACTAAGATTTTCAATTTTTACTATTTTAAAAGGGCTGGAGCGATAGCACAGCGGGTAGGGCGTTCGCCTTACAAGCGGCCAACATGGCCGACCCGAGTTCGATTCCTCCGCCCCTCTCGGAGAGCCCGGCAAGCTACCGAGAGTATTCGATATGCCAGACACAGTAACAACAAAGTCTCCAATGGAGACGTTACTGGGCCCGCTCGAGCAAATCGACGATCAACGGGAGGGCCTTTACCTTTACCTTTACTATTTTAAAAGGGAAACTAGACAGATATTACAGGGGTCAAGGTCTTGCCTTGACTTGTTGCACACAAACAATCTGGGATTGATTCCTAGCATTGTATAAGATTCCACAAACACTGATAGGAGTAATTTTTGAGCACAGAGCTAGAAGTAAGCCCTGAGAAGAGTCAGGTATGGCTCCAAAAATCAAGGAAAATAATTAGAAACAAAAATTTAAGTCCAAAATATCGAGTGGGCCCAGTAACATCTCCATTGTGAGACTTCTTGTTACTGTGTTTGGCATATTGAATACTCTCGGTAGCTTGCCAGGCTCTCCAAGAGGGCCGGAGTAATCGAACCTGGCTCTGCCAGGCTGGCTGTGCGCAAGGCAAATGCCCTAACGCTGTGCTATCACTCCAGCCTAAAATATAAGAAAGCAAAAACACAGAGAGAAATTCTCCTCAGGTGAAGACCCTGTTTGATAACAGGGGTGCTGAAGAGTGAGAAAACTCGGGGAGTCTGGCTGACTTTGTCACTGATATTGCAGAATTTAGAACAACCTTGCTCCATTTTTGGAGTTACACATTATTATCTTTTCTTCCCCTTCAAATTTTGGACATTAATGTTTGCATGGCAATTAGTGGCGCCATTTTGTATGGTTATCTTTTCCCATTAAAATATTGTTTTTACTGTTGCCCCAGCAAATGTAACTTCTTACTAAGCTAGTGCTAATGATATACTAAGCCATCTCTTATTTCCACTTGATATGGCTGTTAGAAACTGACTTTTAGTGAACCTATGTTGTAATGAAAACAGGTACATGCAAAATGTCTTTAGACTGAAATCAGATTTTTTTTTCATCAGTGTTTTAGGACTATGGTCACCAGAACTATTTCTCAAGGACTTCCTATGTTGCTATTATCCAATATGCTTATCATGAATGAATCTAATAGGAACTCTGATATCCCTTCTTCAACCTCCTTGCCCTGATCTTCACATCAGAGGAACTTAGATTTTGGAATCATATTTTCCATTTCACCTTAGAAACAGCCATTTTGAATGAGGAACGTCATGCAGCCTGTTGAACAGATGAGAACCCTATACAGAAAGGTTGCACAAATCATAACCTGTCCCAAAGATGGTAGAAGTTAAAGGTTAACTATTTCCCTAATAAATCATTGATCTTTTGAATTGCTAGACACATGGTTTGGATAACAATGACAGAAAAATTGTTATTTGCTAAGTAGAAATTGGGGAATGGCTCTTGAGAAGGTGCCTAGAACATAAAAGGGTCAAGGTATGGTCAAAAAAGAGTGGCAACTGAGAATCATATGACCAGAAGCAAATGCATTTTTAGGGTCTGTGGATGCAGAGATTTGAGGTTCCCGAGTATATCCCAAATAACTCAAATTAAACACCAGAGTTGCCAATTTTAAGGGATCTTATCTTATGCTTTGGGTAGCATTAAGAAAAAAAAAGATGCCTTGCTGAGGAATCCAGTGGGCTGGGAATCCATAAAAAAATTAAATATGCTTGATACTATCCTAGGAGTTCCTGAAGGGCATCTCTTCATATATCTCCACGGTGGACATGAAAACAGGAAATCCAGAAATAATGGGCTGGAGCGATAGCACAGCAGTAGGGCGTTTGCCTTGCACGCAGCCAACATGGCCAACCTGAGTTCGATTCCTCCACCCCTCTCGGAGAGCCCGGCAAGCTACCGACCATATCTCACCCGCACGGCAGAGCCTGGCAAGCTCCCCATGACGTATTCGATATGCCAAACACAGTAACAACAAAGTCTCCAATGGAGACGTTACTGGGCACGCTTGAGGAAATTGATGAACAACGGGAGGACAGTGATCCTGAAGTTCCTGAAGGGCATCTCTTCATATATCTCCACGGAGGACATGAAAACAGGAAATCCAGAAATAATAGCATGTATCTTTCCCCTATGGGTCTTAAGATTTAGTTTTATTTTGTATGAAAAAAATATGCTTTTAATTTGTTTTATAAAAATCATCTTCTCTCTTTATGCCTCTATCCATGCTTCTATCAAAGCAGAGCACAGAGTGGATCCACACCCTTGGATGAAGGCACAGGTGGCGGCTGGCTTTCAGCAAACCCTTTCATGTTACATCTCAAGTCCCATTTCTGAAGGTTGCAGGAACTAAAACAAACAAATAGAGAAAGGTAGAGGATTTTACAACCCACTTCCTGTATTGTGGATTCATAGCTCTGAGCAGATCTTGAATTTCATGTCACTTTAATTTTTAGGCAGGGTTAGATATCACGGGTGGATCAAGAATAGCACCTAAAGCCCCCATCCCTACCACCTACACACACACACACACACACACACACACACACACACACACACACACTTACTCTGGCTCTGCACTCAGGAATTACTCCTGGTGGTTCTCAGGGAACCATATGGAATGCTGGGGATTCAACCCAGGTCAGCCGTGAACAAGGCAAACACCCTACCCTCTATGCTATTACTCCAGCCCCAAGAAACATTTTTGTAGTATTGTTAGAGACCTGGTAAGAAATAAAGAACCATAAAAGTAGGGGTCACAGCAGTAAATGCTAACAGAGATCAATTCTCTTCTGTACTGATGTCTGTTTCTTAAGTTGATTCCAGGCTTCAGTATTTGATCTGATTGGATGAGGGGACAGAGATGACTCTAAATATGATGTTGGTGGAGAGGTACTCGCTATGATTACAACATCACTTTCAACATTTGAGCTCAACATAGTTAAAAAAATCCATAGAGTTATGAGCTATTCCAAAGTGTGCAAGGACCAGTAGCATGCGACTTACTTCCAGAAAAGTCCCACAGACGTGAGATCCATGAGACTGTGAGACAAAGAATTGCCCATCATTTCTTTTCTCCTGTCTCCAGCCCTCTCCAGTTCATTTTTTAGGATAACAATATGTGTGTTTGTGTGACAAATAGCATAGGCACAAGGAAAATCCTAGATTTATTTCAATATTTTGATGACATCAAATATGAACTCATTTTTTGATGAGCATTTTTGTTCTAAATTCATTCAACACAGATGACTTTAAGAGGACCTGAAATTTTATAAGCAGCAAACTAAAAGTGACCTTTTTTTGCCAAAAGAAAAACTAAAAACAGCCATACTAAACATCATATAAGAATGAATAGTTAACTGTAAAATTCTATCAGAAACTCTCCCAACAGTACATGCATTAGATTCGGGGAAGATAAATAGAAACCAGCAGACGCCTTAGAAATTCTATATAGCCATTCAATCATCACAGATAAGCTGTAGAGGTGGTCCAAAATGCCTATTGCAGGAGAAAAATATCCCTGAGAGGGTTCCACTGACTTTCAGCAAATTTTGGGTACTGCAGTATTTGGTGTAAAACTTGTTAATGGAGATATAACCTTCCCACTGGAACTCAGTAAGGAGACTACTCTAATATGTTATTGCTTGCCGTCTATGCTAACATTCCTAAAATAACATTGTATCTCTATTTATTTTCAGAAGAATTATAAGTTCATCCTTATATTAAAAAATTATATATATATAAGTATAGATCTGATTACATATGTATATATATAGGATTATAGGATTGCTGGGCGTTTCCCTTGTGTATGTTTAAGCTGGGTTCAATACCCAGCACCTCACAGGATCAGCTGAGTCCTGCCAGGAGTAATTAATGATCACAGATCCAGGAGTAAGCCCTGAGCCCTTCAGGGCGTGGCCCAAATGCAAATAAATATTATTAATAAAATTTATGAAAATAGGTTCGCTATGAATACATCTGATTATCAATAATGCATTTAGTAGCATTGATTAACTGAGAAAAAATTAGTTGCCTGACAAACATAGGCTGTCATCATATTTCTGAAAAAAGTTGGAAGAAAGAAAGGGGCTAAATTAATCAGTTAATATGCAAATCTGATTTTTAAAATGCTTTTAATTTTCTCTAGCAGTTTCTGGATTGTTGGTATGTCTGGAACATATTTAATTTTAGCCTACTCTGATGTTACAGGTTATTTAAAAACACAATATCACATGAAGTACGGCATTGATAATAAGTATAAAATGTAAGATGTATTTTGATGTTAAAAGGAACAAAAATTTCTAAGAGTCTTGTGCCTTTGGTCCTTCCAAGGACTGAAGAAAGCAATCAAAGTGGCTGGAATTTTACTACTCTCTCTAATGTAGGCTTGCAGCTCTGACCAACAGAACGTGGAGTCAGAGATATATCGAAAAAGTAGTAGGAGCCAGGGTCTTTATTCACGAACTTGCCTTCTCTGTAGTCTTTGTGAAATTTTTCAAGTCTTCATACATTCACTTTATTTTTTACAATAAAGTGACTGTTATACAGAGCCAAAGTAGCTATAAAATTGAAGTTTAAGCAGCTTTTTCTATAATTGGCACGAATAACCTTATAAACAAAATCATTACATAAATTTTCATGGCTTTTATTATTATTAGACTCTTACACTTATAATTACAGTTAAGTTCATTATTCTGCAGTATCACCCCACCTATAACTTCCTTTTTATCTAATTACTATCACTAGCTTGAAATCTTTTATTTTTAAAACCTATTTTTTTTGTAGTCATTTAGCCGAATATTCCTACAAAACCACATTTCCTGTATGCATGGGTGTATTGATCTCCAAAGAAACATGCTGTGGTTCACTGATGACTCACAGGTGAGAGAGCAGGAGATGTCAGCTGCTTCAGTTCAATCCGGGTGTAGGAAAAGGAGACAAATTCTTCCCTCCACAACTTTATTTTTTTCAGGCACTCAAGGTACAGGGTGTTCACTCACATTGGGGTGGGGAAACTCCTTTACCTTGAAATTTGACTTTCAATTTAGTTTAGCTGTCTATCTGCTATAGAGGATCGCCAGTAATATAATTCACAGACTGAACTCTGGACCAAAAGTTTGCATCAGTTTGGTCATGATGAGCCACTGGGTGGGGAGAAAGGATGATACATGATGATAGCCATGTTGCTGGAGGCCTTGCTTCAGGAGGACACAGGAATTTAATAGGGCCTGACTTTGCTTCTGCTTCACTGGGGCGACTTACTGGCTAGACTCAGGTTGTCTTGATCTGCATGGCCTGGGATTTTGTCCCTAGAAGCAGGGACAAAGTCAACAATTTGTATTGCAACAGGCCATACAAATTGAGTTCATGGAAAGATTTGAGTTTTTTCAGTGGAAGAAGAGAAGAATGAGTTGTTTCAGGTTGTCATCAGTTTATTTATCTTCAATCTAGGAAAGTATTTGAGGAATAGGCAATATGGAAAAGCCAAAGGATTTGTTAAGTCAAAAGTGCATACTTCATGCATACACTGAGTCATGGGTGTATGGATATATAGGTATGTTTGTCTATGTTATGTATGGGTGTATTCCATCATAGGGGAAAATTGCCCCTGCAGGCTACAGGGGAACACAATTTTATAGGACAAATTAATTAAAGGTGGGAAATATTTTTGACAGATGGGGCTACTTTGGTGATGCTGGGTTTTATAGGCGTGTTGAAAAGACCCACTAGCTCATATGCCACACATGTTCATGAGCATCTGTGAGGACAGTAAAGAAAATTGTTGACTGACATGCATTTTAGCTTTAAGAAAGGGAAAGGAAATTTAAAGTCTGTGGTCCCTTCTTCGCAAATGTTCCAGTAATGCATTGGAACTAGTTCCACTCAAGGCCTGTCCCTGGGAGGTGCGTGAGCACATCAATAAGGAGAACATCTGTCCTGGAGTTGTCCAATCCTCCCAGTAATTTCCTACCCTACGTCTATTACCGTAGAGCATAACTTTCTGTGTAGGCATAAGTTTTTTCTTTTTTTTCTTTCCTTCCTTCCACTTCTGTAATGAAAGATAGAGAGGCCACGGCGGCACCATGACAGGTTCAGTGAGGAACTTGGCCTGACTAAGCCTGTCTCTAAACTTGAGTTGCAGATTCCCTGAAATAAGGAGGCAAAGTCAGCAGAACAACTAATCAGACATGATGCCAGGCAGAACATCTAATCTTATCAGACAAGGAAAGACCCCACCATGCCCAATATGCAACCTTGCCTCTACCCATGCGATCTCAACCCCCCACCCAGTCAGAAGTTACCAAATAATGGAAAGCCCAGGAGACCATTGCTAATGAAAAGCCCTGTTATATAGCTTATGTATAAAGTACCTGTGCTTTTGTGGCTCAGGGCCACCTCTTTCAAGGATGCGTCTGTGTTGGTGAGCCAGACCAGGGCCCTAGTTCAAGCTAGTCAATAAAGATTCTCTTGTACTTGAATTGGAGTCAGCTCCCTGGTGTTCTTTTGAGAAACTGAGTCATGGGATAACAGAAACACACATCTTTCCAGCTATTGCCATTTTAAGTTTATTTGAGTATTCTATATGTTTAATAACACCAAACATCAGCCAAGCAGCACAAATGCTGGCCGACTTTGACCGTGAGTGTGGAAAGGTAGGACTACAGCTGAATCTTACGAAGACAATGTTTATGAGAAACAGCCTCGTTCCTGATGCCCCATTCGCTCTCAACGGAACGACCATCTCCAAATGCAACAGCTATGTGTATCTAGGTCGAGAAGTCAACATGACAAATGACCTGGCACCTGAGCTGTGCAGGAGGAAGAGAGTGGCTTGGAATGCCTTCAAGAATGTCGAAGAAATAGCTAAGAGGACAACGAACCCCCAGCTCCGGGCACATCTCTTTGATTCCATTGTTCTTCCTGCACTAACATATGCCTCAGAGACCTGGGCCCTACGCAAACAGGATGAGAACGCTATTCAGGTCTCCCAAAGAAGAATAGAAAGAGCTATGCTTGGAATCACGTTTCACTCAAATGAGAGAAAAAATCCAGAGTTCCGACGTCCCTCGACGATCAAGAATCAGGGACGCTGTCTCATTTGCCAAGGTGTCAAAAATCAGATGGGCTGGTCACGTAATGAGATTTAAAGATGACCACTGGACTAGAGCTGTTACCGACTGGATTCCACAGGATGTCAAAAGACCGCGTGGCCGCCCACCTACCAGATGGTCAGACTTCTTTGTCAAGATCATGAACGATCGGTTTGAGGCTCTTCATGTTCCCAGAGCGAACAGATGCCATTGGGCTACACTAGCACGCGACAGGGACAAATGGAGACGTTACTGGCACCCGCTCGAGCAAATCGACAACTAACGGGAAGAAATTAGTACCTTAGTACTTTTATTAAACTAGGACCATCTTATCTCAACTGTTTACTCATGAGTCCACTTTTCAAGTGGCATGAAAAATGTTTGTTTCATTTCCATTTATTTTCTGCATCTCCATGTATATTTTGGCTCCTCGAATGGGCCTTAAAAACCCCCATGCCTTCGGGTTTGTTCAAGTTTCATAGAATGTTTTCCTTCAACAAATATTAACAAGGCCTCTCCAATCTTCCTGCCTACAGAAGCTATGTATATAACACAATAGTCCAAGAATTTTTTCTGACTTCCATGACCCTAGTTAGGTACAAAAGCAAAAAATATTTAACAAAATATCTTCTACAAACTGCAACCTGAATATAACAACACTTGAATTCACTATATAACAAATGCATAGTCATTTTCTATTTCTGTCTTAAAATTTTTAAAAAAGAGAGAAATTGAATACCTGAGATACGTTAACCATCATTAACTTTTTTTGGGAAAAAACTGCTGAGCTTTACTTGTTTTGAATATATTTGTCTAACTTAAAATAAACAGAAGTACTTGTTTTCATAGACAGGGTTTTAATTGATTAAGAAAAGATAAATGATTTTGGTGCCTTGGCCAGATTAGGAAGTGTGTGAAAGATAAAAGAAAGTTATCACTGCATATGCAAAGGAAACCTTTTATTTAATAAAAGCTTCACTGTCTGGGATTGGAGGTAGGGAGGAGACTGTTTGCCTTGCATGTGGTCTAGCTGGGTTTGATCCGCAACATCCCATGTGGTCCCCTGAGCACTGCCAGTAGTAATTCCTCAGTGCATAACCTGGAGTAACCGCTGAGCAGCACTGTGTGTGGCCCAAAAAGAAAAAGAAAGAAAGAATGAAAGAATGAATGAAAGAAGAAAGAAAGGGAGCAAGGAAGGAAGGAAGGAAGGAAGGAAGGAAGGAAGGAAAGAAAGAAAGAAAGAAAGAAAGAAAGAAAGAAAGAAAGAAAGAAAAGTTCCACTGTCTTAAACAATATTCTGTTTAGATTATTTCCCAAGTACTCATCTAATTTATCCAGGAAACATTTTGAAGCTCTTTGCTAAACAGTTCGCTCACAATCATCCACAGGATAGCCTGTTTGACAGTGAAATAGCACATAATGTCTTGTAGGATTTAGGGCATGAATACAAAAAACAAACTAATATAGATTGCCAATCAATCAATTCCTGAGTTCCATTTTTATTTTCCTTTTCTATTGAAGAAGATATAATAAAGACACCTTTTTGCTGTTGTTTAAGCAGGTATTTTTATTATGGTCTTGTTTATTTTATGTTGCTGCATGTTAGCACAAGAGAAAACTCCCCAAAGCATAGCTAGTCAAGTAATAAAAAAAATCAAAGGGATTGTCAGAGAAAAAAAGATTAATTTGATAATGCTCATACTGAGGAAAGACAATGATTGGACAGGTCCCCTGAATATACTTTATTCACATATCTATATTTATGTCTGTCTAAATTTTGGGAGCATCCAAAAGAAGAGATTGGGTTTTAGAAATATCACTGCTAATGTATTAGTCATTCAGATACGGTTGTCATCACAGAACATAGCCTGGTCTTAAGTTCGGTAAATAAAACAGCAAACAGGATGGACATAATTGATCTCTAAAATCTATGATAACAAAGGAATGAAGTGAAAAACAAATCTTTCCTAAGACTGCGCTTAATCACACTGTTGCGTAGATAGCACTGAATGTGAAGTACCAAAAAGAAAGGAGAGATTCTAATTAGAATTCTATTCAAATTCAGGCTGAAACATTGCACTTTATTACACATCCAGAAGTCTCAGGAGGGCAGAAAATATGATCTAGTCTTCATTAGCCTTATCCCCTTGAACAGGCTGTTGTGCCAATTTGAAAATGAACTCTAGGATCTGGAGAGATGACCCAGCAGTTAGGGCACTTGCCCCGCTTGCTGTCAACCTGGGTTCAAACCCTTGTTTCTTCTATGGTCCCTTGAGCTCTGACAGACAACATCCATGAGTGCAGAGTCATATACATCACTTGGTGTGCCTCCCACCCCCAACTGAAATGGAAATGAAAGAACACAACTACTTATATTGTGAATACATTTGTAAAATATGTAGTCTCCTTTGTGAAAAATCTTATGAAAGTGAATTGCAGGGGAACAAAATTCTGCCGACCCCAATTGTATTTGATAAAAAAAAAATAGTTTTGGATCTTGGATCAAAAATGTAACAAAGGTAGGACACTTACCTTGCATGTGTGAGGACTTGGATTTGAACCTTCATCCCCTAGTACCACAAACAAATAGAGCACCCCCAATCTCCACCAAATTACTTTTATGGGAGGGACTCAAATAGTAATTGTCTTTGAAAGACTTATTTACAGATAAATGTTTCCCTTACATCCTTCTTTTGGTAAGATCAACTCAATGAAGAATGCAGAACTTAAGTGGTTTGACTGTACCTTCTGTAGATCTTCTCTTTCTCCATTCCAATGACTGCTCCTTAGCTGAGCTATTTGCCGCATTCCCTTTGCAGGCTCTCTCCAATGTGCCCAGAAGCTCTCTCTCCAACTTTTTAATTTGCTTGTCCAAGTCAAGAAGATTGTAGAAAGGTAGCACTGTAGCACTGTAGTACTGTCCTCCCATTGTTCATCGATTTGCTCGAGCAGGTCCAGTAATGTCTCCAATGTGAGACTCGTTGTTACTGTGTTTGGCATATCGAATACATCATGAGTAGCTTGCCAGGCTTTGCAGTGGGGGTGAGATACTCTTGGTAGCTTGCCAGGCTCTCCGAGACGGGTGGAGGAATCGAACCCGGTAGACTGTGTGGGCCGAGTGCAAGGCAAACGCCCTACCCGCTGTACAGTATGATTTCTTTAGCAACTCTAAAAGAATGGATGTTTATATGTTTTATATGACATTTGAATGCCAGTTAAATTGGAAAGATTAAAAGGTTGGCACTAGAGCTAATCTATATTCTTTAATAATGCAGTCAAGTTACAAAAACTAATATTGTAGTTGCTGCAGAGTAGAAATGCAAAAAAAAGTGTGGCAAAACGTATGCCATTATGTTTGTGCTCTGTGTACTTACCATGGTTCACCATCTCAGTAGGCGATGCTCTAGATGTTGGGAAGAAAATCTTCTTTGCAGCATGTCACCGCCCTTTTATTCAAATTCTCCTCACTATGCCCAATCTACTAAGTATGTCCTGCTGATTTTTTCAAAGCAACAGAAACATAAGATTTTAAATCATTCCATGCCATGATATTATTGGCATTTCAGTGTAAATATTAACAACTCCAGTGGATTCTAGTACATCTATAACTGCATATTTTAAAGGGTCATTTATAGAACTGATATAGGCAAGCAACCAGGTAGGGAAGGCCCCCTCCAAGGGAATGGCAAAAGTTGACCTTTGCAGAAAACATGAAAAAAAAAAAAACAGGAACTAAGCCCTGATAAGGCCCTTAGCTATCTACAGCCACAGACCCAGAGAATCTCCTGCAGGAACAAAAGGCCAGGAAACAAATTTCAAAGAAGAACATCACAATTCCCAACTTCCTGGACTTTGACCTTAGTAGAAGCCCCACTAGGGTCCAGGTGGGAGAAACCCTCTATGGCCACCTGGAACAATGGAAGGGCGGGCATATACTGCCTGAGACCATGTGCTGCTTACACCCATGTTGTCGAGCACATGGGAGCTTGAGCACATGCGTCTTCTTCATCTTCCCTTTTGAGATGTGTAATTCCATGTTTTCATGTCTAAATGCTGAGCTGTGTATAGGCGCTCTCTCTGCCCTTGGAGAAGTCTGGATTCTCTTGAGCACATTACTCTCCTCTTTCTCTCCCACTATCTCTCCCTTCTTCTCTTCACGACTGAATCACGACCATCCTGTTATTCGTCGATTGCCTCGAGCAGGCCCCAGTAACGTCTCCTTCGTCCTAGCCCTGAGATTTTTAAGAAAGTGCTATATTCAAGGCTCTTTAGGAGAATGAGACCCATCATTGTTACTGGTATTTGGCATATTGGGTACGCCATGGGGAGTTTGCCAGACTCTGCCGTGTGGACAGGTTACATTCGGTAGCCTGCCAGTTTGTCCAAAGTAGAAATGAGATATGCATTGGTGGTTCAGTGGTAGAATTCTTCTCTTCAAAACCTTAAAATAAGAACTGTGTAATTTCACTGCTTGTCTACTCTTCAAATTTCTTTCTGGGAGAAGAGAGAAGAATCCAGTAACCCTGTGTCCCTGGTGGCAGAGGTGGATCGGGAGAAAGTGACTGCCTTTCTCCTCCCCACTTCACATGAGCAATCTGTGGGGCCCACTGACATCAGAACGAATATAAAATGAATATGAGATGATCAAGTAGTATTTTAGTACCCAGTGCCCAATCACAGTTCTTTCTACAAAGAAGTCCAAACTGTATCTCAGCCTCAAATCTTAATGAAAAGTTATAATTTCAGACAAGGAAACACATCAGTCTCCTCAAAGAGACAACCCAGTTCTATTTGCCTGTTACTGAAAAGGAAACCGACTCCTCATCTATTTCTACTCTGAGGTCTGATTTGCATCACCAGGGCCCCTCTGAAGCCAGCGCAGTGCTGGCTTGAAAATGGAATATTAATAAATACTTCTTGAAAGGCGACAATTTAAGAGTAATGTATTGACAGTTTTCCCTTTCTTTGTTATTTAATATATGCAAGGCAGGACATAGAGGAGCACTCTAAGAACTCTTTTAGTGACACCTTTTAATCAAGCCATTCTCTGACTCTTTGGCCATCAGACTTTGATGTGTGGTTGGTAATTGCAATTTTGCACAGAGAGGCTGGGACTAGAACACAGAGGTGTTGACTGCAAACTTCTTCCAACAGAGTGAGAGTGTCCTGGGAGAAATATTTCAGCACTTACTGAAACTGATTTGTTCCAAAAGGCACCAGAAAGAATGATCTGAGTGTGTACTTACACCCAAACCAAACTTAACACAAAATCAAAAGAAAACAGCCAACTTTCCAGCCTATTTACATAAAACACAGTTTTATTTTCACTTGTACAAATGCTGTCACATGTGAGCGAAAAGGTGAGAGAGAAAGCAGATGCCAGCTGATATCACAGAAAGGGTGATGCTTATTGGAAGGTAATCAGGGTTGATCAAATCCCCCCTATGGGAAACTGATAAATGCAATCCCTATAATCAAGGAAGACAGAGCTCTTTATTCTTTCTCTATCCTTCTTATTCCTTCTAACTTCTGGATCAAATGAAACAAGATGAATATTGTAGCATTAACATTCAGGCAATTCTAAAAATCTCCTAAAATAGAAAAGTGATAAATTTTCATTGGATTTCTGTGGCCCATTTTCTTAAGGAAATTCTGACTCTAGTTTGAGAGGACATTCACATGCTCAGTTTCCATCATCAAATCTCAGCAGACCTCAGTTCCTTGTATCCAACATCACTGAGATTCTTTTTCTTGTAAGATCATTATCTTGACACTATTTTCCCTCCAACAGTCCTACCCACCTGTTCTCAAATGCATGAATAAATCTGAAAGTGTATATGCATAAAACACATACAAATGTAATCAACTTCTTCAACAACAATAAAGAAAGCCTGCAAGGCAGTTCTCATTGACATCTTCATTTGAACTGTGATGGAATTGAGATTCAGAGTGAACAACTTGCCTTTGGCACACAGTCCAGAAAAGGACCTCCAGTTTAACTACTTCCTTCCTGGAGGCATTTTCTCTTGCCACAAAACAAACATTTACTCCCTAGCTTTCAGTTTCCTTACAAGCAGGTGTGGGAATTACATAAAAAAGAGTGGAAAGACTTTTATATAAACTTACAGGAATCTAAAAGATAAAGTCAGACTTTAGTCAGCTAATTTACTCCTCATAGGATTTTTTTTTCTTTTGGGATCACACCCAGCAATGCTCAAGGGGTTACTCCTGGCTCTGTACTCAGGAATTACTCCTGGCGGTGCTTGGGGGACCATATGGGATGCTGGGAATTGAACCCAGGTCGGCCGCCCTCCCCGCTGTGCTATTGCTCCAACCCCACTCCTCATAGGATTTTAGGGCGTCTAATCACTCCATAGATATATTTTAAATTATCAATTTGTTATACATATCATTCTTGAATAGTCCTGATTCTCTATTTTCTCATTAGTGTTATTAGTAAGTGGGGTTGTCTTCAGGTTACCAAGGAAAACAAAATGAGCTTTGCTATTATGAGGGATTTAATCTCATTAATATCATATCTAGAGATTATTAATTGATTTAAATATAATTTTATTTTATTGGGGCTGGGAATATAGTTCCAGGTAGAAGGTGTGACTTATGCACAGTGGAAAAGAGAAAAGTTCATTGGAACCCCAGTCAGGTTATAAGTAGAGAATTTCCTTTTTTGAAGGATGTTTGGGCAACTGCACTGCCATCCAAGCCCCAGTCTCCTGCTAGGATATTTGTCAAAGTTTGTCAAACTGCTAGGAGCAGTTAATGGTTTTTGGATATCCCCTCCCCCACACCCATAGCCTTTGTTCCAGCAATGGAGACTCCCCTTCCACAGGTGCATCAAAAATCCCAGGCCCTTAGGAAGTCCTTCTTGCATCTGGCCTGGATTTCTGCATCTGAGTGTTTCTCTAGCCCTGTAGATAAGTCTTTTGTTTCAAAGACTTTCATGCCTTAAGATTGGTTTAGGGTTCAGTGTTTTTCCCATTAGACCTTACCAGGCTCCCAAGATCTTTCTGCCTGCAACAGTTTCAAGGATCATTGTTCTCCCTTATAGGTTGAATTTTTTTTTTTTTAGATTTTTTTCCAGCCCTCTCTATGAAAAATTCCAGGTTGTTTTAATTGGAAGGAAAGTAACAAGAATGCAAAAAAAAAAAAGACCTAAAAAGCATTTTATTTCTAAATTTAAATTTCTTCTCTGCATGAACTCAAGATATATGCATGAAGTATTAGAAAAGTAAGGTGAAATGTATGCTTCTAAGAAAGAATCAAGTAAATGTTTTCTGGATAAAGTAAACAGCTAGAAAGAATTTTAAAGAAAGTAGCAAAAAAGGTTTGGATATTCAAAAATGAAAGAGGAGGAAAAAGGAGTCCTCAGTTTACCCTTGCCAGCTGCAGTGAGCAGTCATGCTTTGGATGACTATCTTGCATTTTTGATGCCCTGAAAATTCCTGGACTTTTCTGATAACAATTGTTCATCATAAAATTCTACCTCAGAGCTTAGGCTCATAGGGAGACTAAGATAATGGACAATCCCTGATGGCCAGTAAGACTCAAACTAGCACAACCACCCTGTGGATTCCTGATTTTCCTGCAAAAATCTCACAAAAAGAGTCTTAGTTAACTCAGACCTATACTAAGTTTCTCCTCACTTGGGTAGCAGCTTTTCTTTTCTCTTCTACTTTGGAATAAATTTTTCTACTTCCATCTCTGAGTCTGAGCATCTTTATTATTCAATATTATCATTCTCGAAAATATTGAAGAACCTGGGAATCACAAATGAACACAGAGACCCGCTGCCACAGCTTCTGCCTTACCTGCAATCAGAAGCACTTTTCTGTAGAAAAATATCAAAAAGTTAACTCTGTTAAAAATGTTGAGAATAAATGATGACGAGCTATGGCACAGCAGTAAGGTGTTTGCCTTGCGCTCAGTCAGCCTGGTCGAGCCGGGTTCGATTCCTCTGCCCCTCTCGGAGAGCCTGGCAAGCTACTGAGATACTCACCTGCATGACAAAGCCTGGCAAGCTACCCGTGGCGTATTCAATATGCCAAACACAGTAACAACAAGTCTCACGATGGAGATGTTACTGGGCCCGCTCTAGCAAATCGATGAACAACAAGAAGATAGTGACAGTAACAGAGACAGATGATGAGGATTACCCCTAAAGGAATCTCAGTACCACTCTAAAAATAAACCAGATGTGGATCTTCTGAAGATATTTGTCATTGTTAGCACTACAAATCTCTAAGGGGTACAGAGAAGATGAACAAAGAACTCAAGTGTGGAGTTGTATCTTTGTAAGTCAATACAACAGCCACAGAAAATGAAAGAAGCAAGGAAATACATACAATGTCTTTGGAAGAAGCGTTGATCTGCTGAAACCTCGAGTTAGGATCTGGTACAGGATGGGTGGAAGAGTACAAACCTGCTGAAGTTGATCAGTCCTACTTTACCTCGAGCATGTAATGGTCATCCGTCAGACAGGTAGCCAATCAAAATAGATAAGGATGATTGGGGGTGGGAGACAGCAACCTAAAAAACGATTCACCTAACCCTTTTCCTTTTCTCTGTCTCTGTCTTTCTCTCTCTGACTCTCTCTGTCTCTCTGTTTCTCTCTCTAATCTGTCTGTCTCTATCTGTCTCTCTGTCTCTGTGTCTCTGTCTCTCTGTCTCTCTGTCTCTCTGTCTCTCTGTCTCTCTCTCTCTCTCTCTCTCTCTCTCTCTCTCCACATAACTCCCTCTCCCTGCAGTTTCTTCCTCCCCTCACATATCCCAGACAGACTGCAGAATCATGTTGGGTTTGTGCACCTAGGCAGATGGTCCACCAAAGGCAGTGCTCAGAGGTCCCACAAGGGCAAAACCTCACCCAGGACTCAGACACGCAGGAAAGTTCCAATTCAGGCAGAGCTTAATTGCTTAGACAAGGACAGACACTGAGCACAGGAGTCTCACCCCCATGCCCGTGACCATGGCTGCAGACTAGAGAAGTCTTGCAGATAGCTGGGATACTGCTGAGAAGCCCGGAGACAGGTACAGAGTAGAGAGATCACAGCAAGATGCACATAGCCATGGCCACAGACTAAGGAAAGCTAGAACTTGACATCAGTGTATCATTGGAGTACAGTCCAGGAAAGGCCTAGGACAAGATTTCAGACTAAGTAAACACCTACAGAATGAGAGTGATGCAGGGACAGGATCTGGCCATCATACATCAGTGGTGAGTAGACCCAGTGGGACACAACTGAAACCTTGTACACGGGATGGGACAGTGCCAGATAGAGAACAAGTGACAACAAACAGAGTTTAAGGAAAGCCTAGACATGAGGAGTGGAACCCAGACCCATCTACTTAACACTGTACTATTAGTTCTAACTTTTAATCTTCTGGGTTTTGTATGCAATTTTTTAAATACATTTCCGAACATCACAAAGGCACAGAAAAAAAAACATGTTCATGATCACAGACCAAGGTGTATTCATGCCAAAATACAACAGATGAATATCAAATGAGTTCTACTTAATAAAGATGCATACCACTAAAACACAGGATAACTTTGAAAGATATTAGGGTTTTCTTTTTCTAGGTACATAAGTGAGTTTCTAAAGATCACAACTGTAGAATTACATTTCTATAACAATTTTTAGAAGCAAAGTATAGATCAATGCAGATTAGCAGATGTTCAGTGTTAGGAATAGAAGGATAAGAGGAAAATGGCTATATAATAAAATGTACCACAAGAAATATTTTGTGGTGACATAGTAGTTTTGGTATCATGACTACTTTTGCCTTGGAAGGCACAGAAACTGACAATGAAACCTTTAATATATATTGTACTGATATCAAATCTATGATTTTGATAATGTACTGTGATTATAAGGAATGAAGTCTGAACCACTTTTGCAACTTCCTGTGAATCTGTAATAACTTTTATTTTAGTAAATAAAGGTAGATTTATTGAACAAAACTTACTTAGAAAGAGGTGAATGGGGAGATGGAAAGGAATACGTGTTGAAGAGAGAAAACATGACCTTGAAGAGCAAACTAGCAAGCAAAGAGTGAGACACTCAAGAAAGATCCATGTTTAAGAGAGAACACCTTCTCGAAGAGTCATCCTGCAATAGAATATTGAAAATGTCATTGTGAAAACTTAACCCTCTAGCTCATACTCTCCCACCTTTTAAAGAACATTTATAAGTACAGGCATACGTTTTGATATTTCTATAAAGTTCCTGGAACAATATTCATATTTGTTCACCAAGACTCAGTAGAAAAATGACTCACTGTAGTTTTAGAAATATTGGGAATAGTTTTATTGCAACAATAGGAAGTTATTTCAATGACATACTCTTCACCTTTAAAAATGACACTGTAAAAGAAAAGTCAGCCTGGTTGAATACAAAAAAAAAATAGAAGTTGCCTATTTATATTGGGATTATTATGCTTTAAATTTTTCATTCTGGCACTTCTCTGATATTTCATTGCTATAATTTTTATTTTACAATTAACTTGAGATAAATATTAAATCACACAGAAGGTGTATATTACCTCCCCAATGCATATGAGAAAGGAGGATTGCCTGAGCTTCTCCCAACTTAGCCTTTATAAATGGATGCTCATGGTATTTCCTAAGACTGGCACTTGGCCTCAGCTTTGCTCTTCTTGGGTGCAGAGGTGAAAATGAAAACTATGTTTGGGCGGGATCATAAACCAGATCAACATCTAGTAACATGGGTCTCAATGAAGCTTTTGTTTTGCTTCGTCTTACTTGGATGAACAGAACAAGAATTTAAAGGACTTCTCTCCCTCTGAGTGCATTTGTTCAACTACAAATTTGACGAAAGGTGTAGGTGTTGCTTAGGAAGAAAGTAGAGGATTATCCTAATCCTCCAAGTGTCATGGAGGACTCCTTGTGTATAATTAGGTACCATAAATTTTCAGTGTTTATTCAAGTTTGTGGGTTTAATCACTTAGTCAAATTCACTTGCAGGTATAATAATTTGTAGGTAACAGAAGTAGGGGATGCTCCTTGAACAGTTGACTTGTAGTTCTGAAGTGCAAGGTCAAATGGGTCAAATGAGGTAGACGAGCAAATATTTTATTGTTCTCTGTGGATATAGTACATACGTGTACAGGATCCTTACTATAGAGAAGAGCTGTAACAAAAATTAAAACCATGTTCATTTTTCTCTTTATTGTATGAGAAGCTCTTTTTTCCTTATCTAGAAAAGATACACACAGGCATTTAACAATCAGAAAATAATCATTTTTAGTACTTCCTATCAATCAGAATTAGGGAAATATTCTCAGTGAAATTTTGTCAAATCCTTATTTCAAAGATTCTAATAGGATAAGAAAAGATAATGGAGCCTTTCATTTAAACCAAAGGCAAAGTATAAAAAATAGGATTGTTTCCATATAATAATGAGTGCATTTAGAAGAGCACAGCTCAGCATAAGGAAGGTTAGTTTATGCTTTAATCAAATGTGACTTTCCATTGACATTTTCTACTTTAGAACATAGGAAAGAAAGGCAATTACAAGTTTTCTATTAAAGTTGCTAGTTTCATAAGGTCAAAATGAAGTCATGAGAAAAAAACATGTAGAAGTAAGTTTTCATGAAATGACATATATATATACACATACGTACAGATGGATAGATGATAAAAATATAAAAATAATTATTTATATAATAAGACCTTTTTATTTTGAATGGCATAGATTAAACAGAAGCATTGACTTTAAAGAAATAAATATTGCTATGTGAGTAAATAAAAAATATACCAATATATTTGGGCTAGAGACAGAGAAAAAAATGTTAGGAAACATTTAATTAGATATATACTTTTCAATTATATATCAAATGTAATTCGTTATAAAATTCTTTAATTGCATAACAAATCATCACTTTCCTGATATAAATATATGTGTAAGAAAAGATTTAAAATCTCTTTTTTGATCTGGGATTCCAGAGCTAAACATTCTAGGATAATGTTCTATTATAATATATGGTTTCTTACCAAGTTCAAAAATTCAAGAAGCAAATATGGTAAAAATTTCAAGCCCTTGTTATCCATTATTTTTATTCTAAAAACAAAGAAAAATAGAGAAAGACACTAGACTACCAAATCAGATTACTATTTACAAATGTTTTTTAAAAAGTTTGGGAAGCAAATGTATTAATAGACACCCCAGAGTAACAGCATTTTTTTCATTCCTGACTAATTTAAAATCATTGTGACCTTTTCAAAGGTGGTGACATTTCCAAGGTTCGTAGAAAGACTGAAGAAAGAAAATTTATCTTAACCAAAAGCTTAGCACATCTGGATGAAAATCTGTAAATTTCTTTTTTTTTTTAAGCAACCTGCCACATTTAGTTATTCTGCTATTGAGATTGCTAAATCTTCTGCTGATGTAGGAGGGGAGAATGGATTATAAAACATAACAGCCACTTTCTCATGTGCTTTTTTGCCATTCGGATTTCTTCTTTGAGAAAGTTTCTGTTCATTTCATTGCCCCATTTTTGGATGGGGTTGGATGTTTTCTTCTTGTGGAGTTTAACCAGTATTTTGTATATCCTGGATATCAACCCCTTGTCAGATGTGTATTCGGTGAATATCCTTTCCCATTCTGTAGACTGTCTTTGTATTTTGGTCACTGTTTCTTTGGAGGTGCAGAAGCTTCTTAGTTTAAGATAGTCCCATTTATCTATCTCTGTTTTCACTTGCTCGGCCAGTGGCGTGGCATCTTTGAAGATACCATTAGCTTCAATGTCATGGAGGGTTTTGCCAACTTTATCTTCAATGTACCTTATGGTTTCTGGTCTGATGTTGAGGTCTTTAATCCATTTTGATCTTACTTTTGTACATGGTGTTAGGCAGAGTTCTGAGCCTATTTTTTTGCATGTAGCCGTCCAGTGATGCCAACACAATTTATTAAAGAGGCTTTCCTTACTCCACTTCACATTACTTGCACCTTTATCAAAGATTAGATGAGCATATGATTGAGGAGAGATGTCAGTGTATTCAACCCTGTTCCATTGGTCTGCAGTTCTGCCTTTGTTCCAGTACCATGCTGTTTTAATTATTACTGCTTTGTAGTACAGTTTGAAGTTCGGGAGGTTGATTCCTCCCATTTTCTTTTTCCCAAGAATTGCTTTAGCTATTCGTGGGGGCTTATTGTTCCATATAAATTTCAAGAGTGTTTGCTCCATTTCTTTGAAGAATGTCATGGGTATCCTTATAGGGATTGCATTGAATTTATACAATGCTTTCGGTAGTATTGCCATTTTGACAATGTTAAGTCTCCCGACCCATGAGCAGGGGATATCTTTCCATTTCCTCATGTCCTCTTTTATTTCCTGAAGTAGCGTTTTGTAGTTTTCTTTGTACAGGTTCTACATCATTAATCATCAGGGAGATGCAGATCAAAACCACAATGAGATACCATCTCACACCTCAGAGACTGGCCCAAATTCAAAAGAACAAAAGCAACCGATGCTGGCGTGGATGTGGCGAGAAAGGGACACTCCTTCATTGTTGGTGGGAATGTCCACTGGTTCAGCCCTTCTGGAAAACAGTATGGACGATTCTCAAAAAATTAGAAATTGAGCTCCCATTTGACCCAGCAATACCACTCCTGGGAATATATCCCAGAGAGGCAAAAATGTATAGTCGAAGTGACATCTGCACTTGTTTGTTCATTGCAGCCCTCTTTACAATAGCCAGAAACTGGAAGAAACCTGAATGCCCAAGAACAGATGACTGGTTAAAGAAACTTTGGTACATCTACACAATGGAGTACTATGTAGCTCTTAGAAAAGATGAAGTCATGAAATTTACATACAAGTGGTACAATATGGAAAGTATCATGCTAAGCGAAATGAGTCAGAAAGAGAGGGATAGACATAGAAAGATTGCATTCATCTGGGGGATATAAAGTAACAAACTATGAGATTAATACCCAAGAATAGCTGAGATCAGCACCAGGAGGATTACTCCATAACTTAGAGGCCAGCCGGGTATCCTAGAGGAAAGGGCTATTCAGATAGAGAAGGGAGCACCAAATAAAGGATGTTTGGAGGATCCTCCCAGGAGGGGAGATGCATGTCGAAAGTAGACTATGGGCTGAACATGTTTGCCACTCAATACCTCTTTTGCAGACCACAACACCCAAAAGGAGAGAGAGAACACAGGGGATTGCCCTGCCACAGAGATGGGGGGATGGGGGGATGGGGGTGGGAGGGATATTATCCATGGTGGTGGAAAATGGGCACTGGTGGAGGGATGGGTATCTGATCATTGTATAATTGAAACCAAAGCACAAAAAATTGTAAATCTACAACTTTAAAAAAAATAAAATAAAATAAAGGGAAAAAAAAAAACATAACAGCCACGCTCATGAACTGCTTTTGGACAGCCATCCTTTATTATGAGCATGAGAGCAGTGTCCAGGCCAACAGGAAGAGTAGCCACTAGAAGGGGTGATTACCTCCACTGGCAAGAGTGAGAAATTGTTCTCTAGGGAGGAAATCTTACAATGCAACCAAGTTTCCTTCCGAATAGGAAACTTCAGAGGGATGGGGTTAATGTAAACTGTGAGAGTCCCAGGGGATAGATTTTTCCCAGAAGCACCTCATTCCAATGTTTATCTTGAACTCCAGGATGTACTTCAGTCTTTTCCCTGGGGGCTATGAGCACTCTCAGGTGGCCGGGTGTGCTCTTCTTTATCTGCCAGACTTTGCTGATGTATCAACAACTTTTCCCACACCCACAAGCCCAAACTCCCCCACACTCACAGCCACACTCACAGCCACACAGTAGTTCTTTCATTACTGTCATTGGAAACCCGAAGGCTCTTTAAAGTTCAAAAAAGCCATGCAATTTAATAATCCCATTAACTCTTCCTCAGTATAGCACTACATATTGAATTCCCATTCCCTGAATGCCCACACTGCTTATTTCTACCATTACTTTCCCCATAGCATCTGAGGTTGAAAGGAATTAGCAGTGGTGGAGGGTGTGGGAGATGGCTTGACCCTTATACATACATGATGATTTAATATCCTCCAAAACTCTGAGAGCTTATTAGTTCTATATTATGAGTGCAAGGAAATTAAATCCAGAGACCCAGTGACTTAAGTAGCAGAACACCTGCCTTGTAAGAGCAAGGCCCTATATTTTATTCTTATCTATAATGTACAAACTACATCTCTGGTACACCCCTCCCACCCAGTGAAAAAGATCCTGATGGCTGCCAGCACAAATGGGTGTTGCCCCACATCAATAGAAAGAATTAAGCCCAACTTAAATTGTTGACCCTGTGGTACTTACCTTGATTATCCTCTCAGCAATGTAATATTCAGTCACCTATCTAAATATTAAGGCATGGGGCGATAGCACAGTGGGTAGGGTGTTTGCCTTGCATTGCAGACCACCTGGCTGACCCAAGTTCGATTCCTCTGCCGATTCTTCTACCCTCTCGGAGAGCCTGGCAATCTACCTAGAGTATCTTGCCCGCACGGCAAAGCCTGGCAAGCTCCCCCGATGTATTCAATATGCCAAACAAGTTTAACAAGTGTCACAATGGAGACGTTACTGGGCCCGCTTGAGCCAAATCGATGAACAATGAGAGGACAGTGACAGTGAACCTAAGACAATCACAGTCACGGTCACGGTCCTCCTGTTTTTCACCGATTTGCTCGAGCGGGCCTGGTAACGTCTCCATCATGAGACTTGTTGTTACTGTGTTTGGCATATTGACTATACATATTGACTATATCACAGGTAGCTTGCCAGGTTTTCACTGTGCGCGAGATACTCTCAGTAGCTTGCCGGGCTGTTCAAGAGGGGCGGAGGAATTGAACCCAGCTCGGCCGGGCCGGCTGCGTGCAAGGCAAACGCCCTACTACTGTGCTATCCAGCCCAACCTAAGACAACACAGTATATTAATATATTAATGTTATATAAGGTTAGTGCTGCAATATATCTCTTTGCTTTTTTTTGTATAAATGTTTTGAAAGCAATTAGAATTGTATCCAAATATATATATATTAAAAATCTACCCTCATGGCTGATACTAGTAGGAACTCAATGGATGAAGAAATGATGGAATTTTCATGTCTCACTGCTCCAGGACTAAGTTCTCCATGGTACCGTCCTTCTTCTGTGTGCTGACTTATTTGCAAGTAGGAAACTGTGCCATGTACAGCAGATGGGTTTATTTACTATTGCAAACCATATTCCGGACACAGTCCAGTCCCAATTTCCTGCTCTGGACTTTTCTTTGAACTCTAGTTGAAATCATAGAAGTTCTTCCCTCAACCTTTTTGGGTTCACAAAATTCTAAGGTTGAAAATCCAAATTCCAGCTCTTTTCAAGAAAGGTTTCTGGTTTTCTCAGATCACTCTTTCTGAGTGGGTTTTAATCTGACCCTCTTCCTGTAATAATTACCTGGAGCAATAGCACAGCGATAGGGCATTTGCCTTGCCAACATGGCCAACCCGAGTTCGATTCCTCCGCCCCTCTCGGAGAGCCCGGCAAGCTACCGAGAGTATGTCGCCCACACACCAGAGCCTGGCAAGCCGCCCGTGATGTATTCGATATGCCAAACACAGTAACAACAAAGTCTCCAATGGAGATGTTACTGGGCCCGCTCGAGCAAATCGATGAACAACAGGAGGACAGTGACAGTGACAGATTAAAATAAACTACACAGGATTGGGCAGAGAGTGTAGTGGATAGTGGGTATGACTGGCATCATCTGACGCAGGTTCAATCCCTGGCACCAGAGGATCTTCTGCGTATGACCCTGGAGAACCTTGAGAACTTCTGTGTTGGCCCAGATAGTCTCAGACACTGTGAGCATGAGCAGAATAATATCCTTTGGCCCTAGAATTCAATTGCCAGTCAGTTGGCTATGCATCCTCAAGTCCTTAGTCTCCTGCTGAGTGTTTTAGAGGTGCCCTCCTAATGCAAAACTGAAGTCTACAAAAGGAAAATGACGGGTTCCAATCCTGATTCTGCCAATTAACTGGCCTATGTGTGAGTATTGAGTGAGTGAGTGTGTGTGTGTGTGTGTGTGTGTGTGTGTGTGTGTGTTAATACATGTGCCACTTGCTTTATGAACCTGACAGGTATCACCTGGAATCCTTCCACTGGACAGTGTTACTTAGCACAAATCATGGCACAGAGCAAAGAACATTTATTAAGCCTAACTGCTAGGAACCATAAAGGCCTTCTCATGATTACGTGTTAGCAGAGAAAAAGAGCTGTGAAGAGTATGATTTGACAGTTTGGACCAGAATAATCTTGATTCACTAAACAATGTTGTACGTCGTAGGTGCACAATAATTTATGTGTAGGGATGTCATCAGAGCCTGAAATGCTGCACAATGAGTTGGCAAAGGACTTATTTAGCACATCCACAGCAGAGACTAATTTGCATGAAGGAATACAGCAGGAAGATGCAAGGAGCATTCGAAAGGCAGTCCATGGAGGGATAACTCAGCGTGCACTGTGGATTTTCTCAACAAGACAGCAGAGAGTGTCGACGGTAGGAGAAAAACGAAGGTCAAAAAGTCCCACAGAGCAAGTTAGAAAGTCAGGTCCAGTCAGTGTCTCGGAACAACTCAGAGAGAGTCTTTCCGTCAAACTGAAACATTTCCAGATGCAGGGATGAAAAAGTTTCTGAAAATAATTAAGCTTAATGAATCAAATTTTATTCTACTTCTGAATGAAATTGGGGAATTGGAGATGCTTTTCAATTTGGCATGTTGAAAGAATGGCAAGATGGAAAAACATACACTTAGAAAAGCAAGACTGGATGCCTAGACAAAGGAAACTTGACCTAGTTCAGGGAAACTTTTTTAGTTACATTGTTTGGAAGTTTTCATCAGAAGCTCAAAGAGAATCAACTGGGAGGTTCTATTAAATACATCAGAATCACATTATTCATAGCATATATTTAGGTCTAAATCAATTATGGGCATTCACATTTTAAGCTCTCACAACAGAATGAGTGCCAAATACTTCACAACAAATTCTGTCTAATATTCATAAGTCCCATATTAAAGAATCCTCTCCAGAGTAGCTGCATACATATTTGACCGATAAAAAAAGTAAAGGGGAAATATTTCTAGTTTTCTTATTCATAAGTCCACCATTAAATGATCCTCTCTAGGGTAATTGCATGTATAGTTGATGTGTGAAAAGGTGCAGTAGAAAATAACCTGCTATTGATCAGTACTTATTGGTAGCCATATGTTAATTAAGACTTATTTCATGTGCCCAATGCCTGATGATGTACTGTATTCTTACAGTAAGGTAAACTAGATAAAATATTATTTGGAAGAGAAAGTACATTTACCGCATGGCAAGGCATTCATTTATAATTTCAATTGGCATTATTAAACAGAAAATCTGTTTCTAAGTGTATCTCACATTTCAACCTTGTGTTATTGAAAGGTCAGCTTTATATGAGAAGAGTTTACATATTATCCAACTACATAAAAAATCTTAGCAACTGATTGGACTAATCGATATCATTCTATAATTATTCTCCTTAAAAATACAATTCTGTGTGAATTAAGCACATTTTAACACTTGGTCTGACAAGTGGTAGTCCCGATTGCTAAATTGTTGTGATTCATTTAATATCTATGAACTAAAATTGGATTTTTTTAAAAGAAATGTTGACATGTTTTAAAGAAATCTTGATTTAAAAAAATCAATCTGTACCTAAGGATCATACTGAACCTTTAGCAATCTCACTGTCATTTTTTAAAACCAAATTACCTTATTTTTCCCTTGTAGACAGGGTAAAGATTTCATAGGCTGCATTTGTTCATTTGTTTGGTTGATTTGGGGGCCACACCTGGCAGTGCTCAGGGCTTACTCCTGGCTCTGTATTCAGGGTTCACTCCTGGCAGGGCTCGGAGGACTCTATGTGGTGCCAGAAATCTAACCATAGTCGGCTGCATGTAAGGAAAACATCCTACAACACTCAGGTCCCTCATACTCTGCATCTTTAAGAAGCAACAACAGACACATAATTTTCTGATAACAAGAGAAACGTGAGCAAACTGCAGACCCGTTTATTCAAATGTGGACTGAGTCCCTTCTCATACAGACAGGGCAGAGAAGTTCCAGAGACGAAGAGACAAGAGGGCTGGGGAGAAAGAGTTAATTACAGCAAGTAAGGTCTTTCAGTAGGTGCTCAAAACTGAGATGGAGACATCTGCGTCTCCTTCTTGTTATAGGGCTAAAGTCAGAGAAAGGTCAGCAGTGACAAGGACCCTTTACTCCATCTTCAGGGTTGGGAGAAGTGAACCTATGGAAAGAGATGAGGCCACTTCAGGGAGAACAGAGGGGTGACATAGATGAAAGAAGAGAAGCATGAGAAAATATTAGAGAAAAAGTTAAAAACTGATAGAATGTTTCAGAACACATGACTGCAGAGGACAGACAAAAGCATGGTTGGAGGAGAATTGAATAATTTTAAGGGACTACTTGTGAAAGGACAAACATGCTAACTCAATATGTGTAGAATAATACTGTTTTTGTCCTTCCTGCATAGCCTTAGGTAGTTTTTAGATTTATTGGGTTGCTCCCATCACAGTACTCCCATCCTCTGTGTTTATTTGTAACTTCTTTCTTTGTGTTCTGTTGACTTGTAAATATTGTTTTTCTCTTCTCCTTAATTCCTTTGCATAGTTTATTCAGAGCAATGTCCTTTTGTATGGACATAAGAAGAGAGTAAATGCTATGCTTTTGTAAAGTGGGAGTTTATTGACTCTCAGTGATATTTTCCTCCTGGGCATCTGTTCTCTCAACCTAAGCCTCAGTTGCCCTCACTTCCTAACACCCCCAAAAGCACGGTGCTGATGAGAATGCAACCAGGGCAAGCGGTAAGCTATGTGCTACCCTGGCATCGGGATGGACCTGGACAAAGTGCCTAATGCTTAACTATAAGTTAGGAGCTTGGTCATGGACAAATGCTGTCATAATCCAAAAATTAATAACTAGAATCAGACCCTGCTTGTGTTAGGAATGATTAATCTGGCCTGAGCACTGTGGTCTGAGTCTGGCAAAATGTTCCCAGGAGAGCTGCCTTACAAGCCTCAATGTTATCTCTTACTGTGTCCATACAAAAATAACTGGTATTGAGATATTGATAGAGTTATTTCACTGAGAAAAGGAGAAAGACACCTTAGGAGGTATTTTTCCCTTGGGCAGACAGGAAGGGCTTTGAAATACCTTTTAGGTGGGTGTTCCCTTTGAACCTGGTGGGCCCTCAGGAAGGGCTTTTTCATGCTGATTTGGCTACCAGACTGGGTGCAATGTCAGCCAGGAGAGACATGGGAGTTGGAGAGGTAGAGAGGCAAGAGAGCTCAGGAGAGAGTGAGAAAGAGCAAGATGGAGTGTGGAGAGACTAACAAGAGGGACAGAGAGAGAAGGACATAGAAGAAGAATATAGGAGAAAGCAGGTAGAGAGATAGAGAGCCCAGGCTGCGAGATAGAGAGTGTAGAGATGAGTAGGAGAGATAGGAGGCGATGGGAATGAGGGGAATGTGAGACTAGAATGGGGGGCTCAGAGAGACTGGGGCAGGCGCGTGGGGATAATGGAATAAATGGCATCTGATCAATCAACTGGCTTGGCTCCCATTTCCTCCACTGGCTGCCCCATGTTCTGGGCTGCTCCGGCTGGGCTAGCGACCCGGCCCTGCCCGAACATGGGCAGCAAGGGGCAGAGCCGTCGGTGCCTGCTCCAGCCCTCCTGGATTTTATACAATTATGTATGGAAGGAAAGATGGTACCCCTTCAATGAATGGATGCCAAATGAGCTGGAGCAGTGGAGAGCAAGGAGCCCAGCACACTGATGTGGACATACAGAACTCTGGGGCTCAGCAGGTGTCAATGTTGAGAGGGAGTGGTGACCCCAGTAAATGTGTGGTGATGATAAAAGAGAAAGCCTCAGTTTCCCCTTCTGAACAATGAGGGAGCGATAGTTTCCCCTCGCAGAAGTTCCATTTCTCCCCATCCACCTACTACACCTCATCTCCAAGGCCCGATCTTGAACATTCCTGCAGTTCCCCAGGACCATATTCTTCTATACTGGAATCAGTAGTCAGAAGACTAAGATAATTAATAATACCCACAGCAGGTGACCAGAAAGACCAACCAGCCCCTGGAGATTCCCTGCATTCTCTAAAACACACAGACCAGGTTTTCCTATCAAATCTCACAAAAAAGACCCATAGCTAACTTAGTCTAGTACTAAGCTCCTCCCCACTTGAGGAGCTCCTTTTTTTCCATCCTACTTTCCAATAAACTTTCTACTTTGTAACTCTGAGTCCGAGCATCATTATTATTCAATATTTTCATTCTTGAAAATATTGAAGAACTAGGGAATTGTGAATGAACAGAGACTGTTCACGGCTTCTGCCTCACCCACATCAACGTCAGGGGAGGAAGACTTAAAAGTCAGGGGAGGAAGAGTGAAAGGAATGGCTTAGGCAGTAGCAAAGGACTGGAAGAGTCTTGGGCACAGGCGAAGAACAGACTCTGGTTCAGAATTAGGATGAGGATGAGTATGGAAGCAAAGGAATTTTCAAGAGAGAAGAGAAATTACTAAACCTCAAAGAACAAACATTTTACAACAAAAGTTGTGCCTTAGCTGGTACCTATTAGCACTCGGGCATTTATTTGTACAGACAAAAATATTATTTACTTCAGAGGTTGATTTTTTATAGTCATTTCTTTGATGCTTACTTGAGCATCTATACAACTAAGGGATTTAAGTTCTTGGTTATCGGAAAGTAAAACAACTTCAACCTGAAATAGAAGGGAAAGAAGATGTAAACAGCGAATTTTGTGAGGAGTTAGTAGAAATGTCTCTAAAGA
Source organism: Sorex fumeus (assembly GCF_029834395.1). NCBI lineage: Eukaryota > Metazoa > Chordata > Mammalia > Eulipotyphla > Soricidae > Sorex > Sorex fumeus. The sequence continues at coordinate 1,245,974 of NW_026606149.1, read as the reverse complement.
TGAACCCCAATTTGAGATTAATGTTACCTAGCATTTGTTCCTAACTTACTTCATTCAAATAGTATAATGTGATGTATATGCATAATTATTCTATATTCCAGAGGACATTTGCTAAAATTCAAATACTCTGCTTGGGAATACACATTCCAGGTGTAGATACTTAGCATATGAAAGACCCTCTAGAGGTAACATCAACAGTTTCTAATTGTTCTATACAAATCATATCCATAAAACCTTCAATTAGCATAGAGAACTAAGACATTTTCCTTGATGAAATGAGTAATGATGGAGGTATAAAGTGATTTAGGAAGGTTCAATAAATGGTGCTCCCCTTACATTGATGGAAAAGGAAAACACAGGCTATGGAGGGTATGTATAAATGAACGCTTTTCATATTTTGAACCATGTCAAACCCAAACTGTCAAACACTATCATCCCGTTGCTCATTGATTTGCTCAAGCGGGCCCAGTCACGTCTCCATTTTGAGACCTGTTACTGTGTTTGGCATATTGAATACATCACGGGTAGCTTGGATACTCTCAGTAGCTTGCCGGGCTCTCTGAGAGGGGCAGAGGAATCAAATCCAGCTCTGCCAGGCTGGCTGTGTGCAAGGCAAATGCCCTACCACTGTGCTGTTGAACAATGCATTTGTAAATTTTTGGGTTCTCCGTGTTTTTACTATTTTATATGTAAACAAAATAAAGATCAAGTATTAATATAAGAATATTTTATGATTAACTTATAAATGTAATCATAAGAAGTAAGAAATATAATCAAAGACCCTGAAGTTTTATCTCAATTAAAATACAATTTTAAAATAAGAGAAAGTGATAGCTCTTTCATTGTCTCCAAAAATCCTAACACTGAAAAGGAGAGAGTAAGATGAAAATATATTATGCTTCTTGTATGTTTGATGGAGCCATTTCAGTGTCACCAATAACAATTGCAAAAGGAAATTAAGTGGAAAAGCCATTGTTGGACTGTCAATGGATGAAAGACTGTGGTACTAAGTATACTAAGTATAGCTATTAATAATCAAAAGACATGAATTCTAATGGTACCCCACAGATATTTGAGAAGATATTAAAAGTTCTTTACTGTAATGAGGTGAAAATGCAATTAATTAGTCTACAATGTACTGAACAATGTCATGGTATAAATAATTTTAATCCGTTGTCAAAGTAAAGTATTTTTATTCAAATCATTATTCAGATCAGACTGTTCACATTGAAATTTAGGTTAGAAAAAGGAAAGATAAAAATCTATTAAACAATGTAAAGATATTTTCTTTTCCCTTAAAAAGACCACTTAGACATGTCTAAAAATTAGCAAAGCTAGATTACAGTGTTTAACTAATTGTGATTTTTTAAAAGTCTACAAACTCAAAGTTTTCTTGCATAAAATCTGTTTTATAAAAACCAGCTCCTTCCAACAAGAGTTATTGTCTACTTCAAAAAAATCTTCTCCTTTAGGATATATCAGTCAATAAATACACAAAACTAGTGCCCTTCATAAAGTAAATATTCTATTCCATTTGCTGCTTCTTTTTCAGTTGTAAATAATTGAAGATGCAAATCCAATTGGCTTATATTAAAAGAGTAACATTTGTCTGAAACTGCCTGAAAATACAGAATAGATAGGAGTCAGCCAAGACTATGTGTCTCCAAGCTGAACTCTGTTTGTTCTTTGTATGTGTAAGTGACACCAGTATTAGGTATGACACAATGACACACAATTTATTCTCTAAACCACCTCAGATCTCCTGAGTAATCGCTCAAAGACAAAGTCTTTTGCTGAGACATCTTGGGCTGCCAGGGAGCAAATGATGGTTCAAAATTTAATGGTGTATGATGGTTTGCAAGAGATCAGATACCCAACCTTGAGTGACCCACCCTTGGCCATTTAAATATGAAGTCTGCATAACCACAAGTCGGCACTGTGTGTTACTTCTGCTTGTGAGGAATGGAGTGATGACAAGGGATTAACATGGACAGAAGGACAGATTTTGATGACGTACACAAAAAAGTGGCCGCACAAGGAAATAATAGTTCAATTAGCAGACAAATACCAAACAAAAAAATATGTACTACATAACTATTTTTATTGGAATAGAAATAAGAAATTGACCAACTTCCCTCCCTTCCAAAGGCCCAGAAGTTGCAGTGTCAGCCCAGTTTCTACCTGATGTCTTTGACTGGACTGTGCCACTTCATGACTGAGACCACAGAGATGCTAACCTGCTGAAAATTTTACGTGCACAGGTGGGTCTTTTTTTTGCCTGAAATCTTTTCATTTTCTCTGGGTCTGGGTGGATGACCTCCTTTCACCTGCCCTTGTGGGGGAAACTGATACCATGACAAACTGCAGCTAACATTGAGTCTCAGCTATGCCTCAGTTTCTGTTTGCCCAGAACAGGACTTGCAATTTCTGGTAATAAACTCCCAGTTGAGTAATTTGCCTAGATAAGGAATTGAGCAATTGAGTCTGGCTGGTCATGAGGGGTCACTCTACTCTCCTTAGAAACTGTTGCTAACTGGTACTGAGGAAATTCTTGTCTAATTGCTGACCACTGCTGTAATAGGGCCAATGCTAAAAATAGACTTGAAAAAGAATTGCTTCTTAACTCTGAACCCTATATAAATCGCTTGTGATTTGGAGTCAGGGTCCTTGTCAAGATTCCACTATGTTGGATGAGACTTGGACCCTTGCTCGAGCTAGCAGTTGCTCGAGCTAATAATAAAGTTTCTTTGCTTTTGCATTATCGTGTGTGGACTTGGTCTCTCCTCAATTGGGCATCCAAAATTTGGGTACAACACCCATACTTCCGGATGCCCCAACCACATTCTACCACAGTGGCTGTGTGAGATCATCCCCTGCCTTATTCCAAAGACTCATAAATAAATCTTGAAAGAGATCAACTAGTCGCAAGCATTTTTCCAATACCCTGTTCCAGCTGAGACCTCCGGGCTGATCTCAGGAGGATCAATTTCTCACCATACCAAAGACCCACCAGTGCACTCACACCCCAAAAGCCATCAACAAGCTTCCAGTCAGACTACCCAGTTAAGTCTTGTGGAGTTTCTGGAACGTTCTTGGCTACATGTCATCTCCAAAATATAATACAGACAACCCAATAGGAGCACATAAGATGGGATGGGGATGTAATACAGAAGTCGTCTAATCTCTGTGAACAAGAACACTAACACAGAAGGTTTAACTTGAGACAAAAGTTTAGTAAACCTGCCGATGAGGGCAATGTTCCCTGGTGAGAGACAACAATTTTCACTAATTTTCTTTTACCAAAACGTTTTTCATCTTTCCATAGTCATTGAGTGGCAATAATTAATACAAGAGAAATGGTTGTGAGCCTCCTGTGGGGGCAGGCTTATAGGTGGTTGGGTAAATGGAGGCAATGGTGGAGCGAAGTTGACAGTGGTGGTGGGATTGGTGATGGAATTTTAAATGCCTGCAACAACTCATCATGAACAACCTTGTAAACCACAGTGTGGAAAAACTTAAAACCATCAGAGACAGGTCAAGTCCTCACCATATCCCAGTATGTTGACCCGGGTTTCCTCTATCTTCCTCTTGGTAAATACCCCTGTGGTTACACAAACCAACTCAGATCATTCTTGACAATCTCCTTATTTTAAGGTAACTTTACATTACATCTAAAATAATATTTCCCCTTTTTCATATGAGATAATCTTTTTACAAGTTTTGAGACCAGAGTTAGATCTCTGGGAACAATTCTTCTGATTAATCTAATGAAATAACTATATATTAAAAACAAAGTTCAATAAAATTTTCTGAGATGATAGAACATTTTGTAGCTATGATGCCCACATAATATGGCAAATAAGATTTATTTCTGAGATTATAAGGAGGTCAACATCATAGATATTTTTTCGTTGTCTTTTATTTTAGTATTTCTTTTAAAATTTAATATTATTTTTATAAAGCAGTTCATAATATTTGATTACATTTAATATTCAAACACCAATCCTACCACCATGATACCTTTCCGTCACTATATTTTGGATGTTTCTATCCTGAACCACAACCTATGCCCCAAAGCAGAACCAAAATAAATTGTTTTGTGTAGTTTGTTATGAGTAAACAGTACTCTAGTATTTACTCCCCAACTTGTTTAAGCCTTCACCCAAACTTCCTTGAGTACCTTGTTCCTCCACCAAATGTCTACAGGCTCCATTTTGCCTTCTAGTCTTAAATGATCAGCTTAAAATTGTCGTGAAAACTACAATATGTTCTGGGACATCATATTTTAAGAAATAAAACCCTAAAGTAATGATTATGCACTCTATAAATTGTAGCATCAACCTTCAAATTGAAAGATTGTGGAGAAAGGCCAGGCTTTAATTCTGGCAATTTTGAAATTACCTTATTTTAAGATAAACTGTTTCAAATCTAATCATCTTTAATTTAGTATATGTTCTGCCTTGTGCGCAGCCAGCCCAGCGGAACTGGGTTCAATTCTTCTGCCCCTCTCAGAGAGCCCATCAAGCTACCTAGTGTATCTCGCCCACATGGCAAAGCCTGGCAAGCTACCCGTGACGTATTCTACATGCCAAACACTGTAACAACAAGTCTCATGATGGAAACGTTACTGGGCCCGCTCAAGCAAATCGGTGAACAACAGGAGGACAGTGACAGTGACATCTTTAATTATGTTTAGTTATATTTAATTATATAATTTTAAAGAAACTTTTTTTATGTGGGCTGGAGAGATAGCACATGGTAGGGCGTTTGCCTTGCACGCAGCCGGCCTGGCGGAGTCGAGTTCGATTCAGTACCTTAATTTTGTAATGAGAGAGCATTTACCAGCCCACACTCTCCATAATTCAAGTCCTCAAAAGGGAGGCATCAGGAGAGGCCCTCTGATGGACATCTCAGCAAGGAGCAAAGGAGGATGTAATGACTGAAATAAAAATGTTCTGACCTCCACTAGCTTGAAATCTCATGGAGTAAAAACAGATCAATACAATTAAAAAGTATAAAAATACAATTTCTAAAATTAAAAAATGCATCCAAAAGTAGAGATCAAGTGATTAACTGCATTTTAAGGAATTCTGAATATTTTATAATTTTCAGGCTCTCTAATATTCATATAAAATTAAAATTTCTTCTACAGTAGAAATCAAACATTACTTGGAAACTAGGTCCAAATTATTGAGTATATTCAATCACAGAGACAGGTGAGTAAAATGAGACAACAATGAGTTGACTTATAATTAACTTCTAAATCTTAGAACTTAGATAAACTAGCCTTACCAGTTTTGGTAGAATCTTGATTACTTTCTGTGTTTGGCTTGAGTAATTAGATTCAACACTTAGAGTTAATACCTGTCATACATACTATGGTTGTTTAGGAACGGTTAGTTGGCTTCATTTTTTCCAAACATTGATGCATTTTAAAAGGTCATTTTAATAACGTTGTTTTATATACACTCTCTAATTCAGTCATCCTCAAGTCAGGCAATTTTGTCTTCCAGAGACATCAAGAGACATCAGAAGATTTTTTTTCCCCCACTATTTGAGTCACACCCAGCAATGCACAGCAGTTACTCCTGGTTCTGCACTCAGGAATTATCCCTGGTGGTGCTCAGGGAACCATATGGGATGCTAGAATAAAACCCGGGTCTGCCCATTCAAAGTAAACACCCTACCCACTGTGCTATTGCTCCAGACCCGAGAAAATGGTTTTTACAGAAATTATGGTAAATATCCCATGGTGTAAAACATTCAATACCACCTACACCACCTCCTCTTATCCACCAAAATATATTTCTCTGGAACCAAAATTCTAGAAGGACTAAGTATGAGGAACTCTATTATAAGTCAATAGCACTCCATGGTCCTGTGTTGTTCATCAATTCACTCGAGTGGGCACCAGTAGTGTCTCCATTGTGAGACTTGTTACTGTTTTTGGCATATTGGATACGCCATGAGGGAAATTGCCAGGGTCTGCCATGTGCTTGGGATACTCTCGGTAGCTTGCTGGACTCTCCGAAAGGGACAGAGGAATCAAACCCAGTTCTGCCACATGCCAGGCAAGCTTCCTACCCGCTGTGCTATGGCTCCAGCTATCCACCATATAGGAATGTTAATCATTTTTAACTTTTTTAGAAAAAAAACATTGACTTCTAATTGCAAAATCTACATTAGCCAGGATCTTACTTTCAAATGATTCAGCTATCCCCTTTCAAATATATCTTCATTTCCATTACCCAATGCTAGCTTTCATATCTTTAGTACATATATTTCAAATTGATTCATTTTTTTTTCTTGGTATCTTTATGAGCTATATACCCTGGGTCTATAGGAGCTACTCCTGGAACTGTGTTCAAGAGACCTTTATTACTAGGACTTACTCTGGGCATCCTACATGCTAGCTCAGACTCTTGAGCTTTCTCTCCTGCACTCAAGTTGAGTTTTTTTTGACCTAGGAGAGATATACACTTTTCCTCTATAGAACAGATGTGAAAGCTTTATTTAAAAAATTATTATTTTCTCTCAAAATCTCACAATACTCATTTTAACTATAGTCATAATCATGTTATAAACAAAGTTTTCTAAGAAATGACATGAATGTTTGGAATGAAAATGTGAAATTCAGAGACAGCTTTAATATTCAAGTAGTGGAAGGTTGCAAGCATCAAAGTTCACTGATTCCACTTAGTTTCAGAGTATTATCCTTAAATCCAGTGCTGTTTTTTTTAATGCATGGTTTTATTCCTCTCTTTTACCCAAAATCTTCTATTTATGATAAACTGGGAAATAAGTCATGTCCATGGTTTTAGTAATCTATTTTTTCCAATATGATTTAGATTAAACCTGAAATTGTCTCACTACGAAGATTTTAGAGATACAGGGTTAATGGTCAAATTCGAAGATAACTTGATAAGTACTATGTAGGTACTGTGCACTTATAACATTTAAGTGTTTGCTTAGCTGCTAAAGAATGCAATATTTTGATAAAAATTGATCTGTAGAAAATTTTTTAAAATTGTGATTATTTTTAGCAATTTATTGTACAGTTACATAGATGCTATAGTAAAGAGATTCAAGATAACTTTTGTGAAAATCCAAACTCAATTTAACTTTATATGGTCAGAAGGATAAATTTAATGATAGTTAATTTTTTGAAAGCAGAGTTTTAAAAAAATGAGTTGAACAGAGGCATTATTCAGAATTACTCAAAAAAGGGGAGAGAGACTGAAATCAACTCCACTGAGACACAATGCAGCAAGGATCTTGGGGTCTCAGGGTAGGAGAGTGGGTTTAGTTGTAAAGTACTGACCATTGTGTTTTTAATAGAACTTAAGAACTTCAAATCATTCTTGAGTCAGCAGATGTTAATCTCAATGAAGAGGTCATCTCGATTTGGTTATAACTACCTAATTTCCCACATTAACTTGGATAAAAGGTCTTTATCATCCTTGATTATTGCATTTCAAAAGATGTCCCAAGAAGTCTTGAGAGATTTTCTTGGGCTGTAAAAGGGTTGAGTCTAAAAGAAGACCTATATGCATTTCAAAGGATCAGAGAAAGTATCTTTCATATTTCCTGAACCCAATTCTCAAAGGAATGTGAGTTCAGAGTTCTAGAATCAGGAAAAAACGGTCTAAAGTTTAGCCAAATTGGAGAAACTAAAGTTCTTAGAAGCCAATAAATTATGATTGTATGTTATAACATAAATGCAAAAAGAGGGATGTTCCTCTCTTGATTCTGTACCCTGCCAAATGTCTTTATCTTTTTCATAAAGAAGTGGATACTGTATTCTAATCCTTTAAATATTGGTGAATCTTGACTTATTTTGACCAATAAAGTAGAATGGATTTAACAATTTGGTCCATAACTAGATCCCAGGAAACTTGGCTTACTTCTGCTAGCTTGCCTTTGAACCTCTACATCACTCATGGAAACAAGGACAGTGTAACCTTCAGAGGGACAGTGGCCCTTGTACCTATAAAGGTCACCAGTTAGCTCCACAGCTAGAAACAGTTCAGCTCTACTGATTTGTGAACCAAATAAAAGCTTGTTGGCCAAATAAGTTTTGCAATTGTTATTCAACATTATTATGTCTATACTTCCTTATGTTTCTCACCCAGGGGTTTTCAGAGTCTGCTCTGCAGGAAGACAAAAGATGAGAAGTCTCTAAAATAATTAACACTTGAACTTTTTAATGTGAATCAATTGTATCCATTAACACAGTATTTTTCACTTGCCATCCAGACAGTAAATAAATGCAATGTTGTGACCTCTTGCGATTTTTTTTATCTCCTAGAAAAACATAGACTCACATTTAAAGGAAACAAAGTCCTGAATAACTATTAATCCAGAAACACAAAGAAGCCAAAAATTACCTAATCAGAAATCACTTTAGAAAATGGTGTTGCTGATTATGTTCCTTGGGCATATTTTATTAAATCAGTCCATCTGACTCTTTTTAACTGAAGATAAAATTGTATTCACTATGGCCTTAGATTTCCAAATTTTTTTTTTAGGAAAAGACTAGACATTAGACACAATGCATTTTCTAAAAATAGAGGAATAGTTCAATTTAAAGTTTCACTTGACAATAGAGGAAAAGTTGAGATTATGGTATAATATCTTTCACTTTTAAATCACTTTATCTCTTAAATACATTTTAACTGTGGATATGATTATTCTAGAAGGGCTATTTTAATGATTATCATTTAATGCCTATATCCGTTCACATTGACCATTAGTTACCATTTCTAACCTTGCTAAACTTTTACATGCCATTAAACAGATAGGAAACAAAGGTTTACTAAAACTATTGGTCACACATATTTATTTCTATTTCTAACTTGAATCTGCCAGAAATCCAATTTTCCCAGTCTTCACTTGCACAAATTCAAACTTATCATCAAGGGTGAAGAAATAGGAAATTATAACTTCATTGGGAAAATGAAAACATGACATAAAAATATCATTTAAATATGAAATCAATTTACACAAAAGTATTACCATGGGGCATTTAACCTTAATACTTAGTTATCATTCAGGTGTTATACCATGTAAAACCACCTCTGCTATAGAATGAGAAACAATAAGCTAACCAATTTTTTTGAAAACTAGGTCCTATTCTTTTCAGCACCACTTTCTCCTTTGCCTTTTGCAATTAAATTATGAAAAACTCTCAAATGACTCTAAAAAGTTGATTATGCGTTATCATAGATAGTGAATGCATCTACTAAATTTTATTGTCATTCATTTTAAAGATAAATGAGTAATATCTTGCTGTTGCATTAATTTTTCACTTAAATATAAACATTTATGACCCCTAAATAATGAAACATGTTCACTTAAGAGAAATCACGAAGCTTGGCATGGTTCAGTGGCAAGGGGCCACTCATGAGACATCATGAGCCCTGGGATGATTTCAGTGACCTTGCAAATGTGCATTTCTAACTTCAATCCTTGGCTCTGAGCACAATCCCAGTAGATTTCAGTAATAAAGTGTGTCTGATACATGGCTCACCACAAAACCCTGTAAACATGACTTTGTGTCCCAAACCCAGTGTGCTACCCCCAGCAAATAGAATAATCAAAGGTGTGTGATTTTCAGTTACCACAGCAATAATCGTCATAGCAAATGCAAGAAGAATCTATATTTAAACATATGGAGAACTCAGAAATAATGACTCTAAAGGGAAATAGTAAGCATGGACTATCACAGTGACTGGTTGAAGAGTTGAAGATTTGAAGAGCTGAAGATTTGAAGACTGCAGTGCCTAAAATCCCTTTAGGCACATTTAAACTTCTTCCAATCTCTCTCATTTTTCCTGCCTACTCCTGAGTTTGTTTGTCCTAAATTCCAATCAAAATTTTAAAGAGTATGTTTAGATGAGAGCATAATTTACCTTGTTTGAAAACAAAGGTTGGAATTTAAGGTAACCGGTCAAAATAATTTCTTAGCTTTTTTTTTTTTCACCTAAAACACCATAAGATACACAGTTCCAAAATTGTTCATAATTGAGTTTCAATTACACAGAGTTCCAACTACTTTACCAGTATATATTTCCTACTACCAACAGTCACCTATTTCTCCCCTCTAATTTCCATATCTCAAGTTCCCAGGTACCATTTGGGTTTAAAACAGTTAAATTCTGTGTTTTTTCCCTTTGTTCCTCCTAATCCTGACTCAACAGTTTGTTCTTCTCAAAACCTGTGCTACCTGTATATCACAAGTTAAATATATAGTTGGGAAAGTATCTTATTTATAAATATAAATATTAATATTTATAAATATTAAAACTTAGAAAACTACTGAACATGTATTTCTATTCCTAGGAAGCCAGGTATATTCCAGTTTAGTCTTTGATATGGGCTGTGGCTGCACGAGGTCTGCTATTTTACATAAAATTTTACAAAATTAATTTTATTCTTTAATCAATCAGCCTGAATCAATGAGTCTGTGGTTAGAGTTTTAAAGCCTGATGAGAAGAAAGGTAGATATTCCTTGAGGTAAATTAAAAGTAGAGTTCTATGAAAGGAAACTAGAGCTGATTGGAAACATAAAATTCATCTATGTATGACAGTTCTACTAAATAAAAACATTTTTTAAAATTGCGTGAGATCCCATGCTCTCTGACAGTGTCAAACCAGAACTCAGTTTTCTCAATGTATCCAAGAAAAATACATTAGCAGGCATAAATAAATTGCTTTCTTTCTTTATATAATGTCAAAAGAACATTATTAATAGAGCAAGGAATTGGGCATAAGTGATAACATTAATGCAAAAACAACAATCAGAAGCATTGATCTCTTCAAACTCTTGCAAATGGAAAATCACAAAATCCTGCTCTTGTTCTTGTGTCATTTTCCCTCTTTCTGCAATCTATCATTAAATTCACATGAAGGAACAGCTACAGTTTATCCTAAGTGATATATCATATTGCTCATCTGTTAGATTAGATGCCTCACTCTCCTGTCTTGTAACAGAGATCCTCATATACAGTCTTTATAAGAGAAAAATTGTCTTTATTTCTTATTGGCAATATGCAATCTGGGAAATGTTTTGATTTTGTCTTACCCTCTTATGATGGGACTATCATTTGCATGGAACATTAGCAAACAACAACAAACACATCAATTAGCCACGCTGTCTGAACGGGAAGGTACTATAAAATGTGATTATATTACCAATGATTACAAAATCCAACTTCTTGAAGTTTGTCAACCTAACCTAAAATGATAGGTACCAAAGAGGCTGAATCATATTCCTGATTTCAGTGGCAAAAAGATAAATTGGAATTTAATGACCCTTGAATCATAATATTTTGAAAGACTAATATCTAAATTTAAGATACATTTTTATATAATAATAATAATAATATTTAAAAATACTCATCGAGTTTATTTGTACAGTTAAAATGACTATTTAAACTCCTAAAGGTTAAGCCTGAAAAAATAAATTGAAATTTGTCTTACATCACTCCTGCCAACAAGAAGTCTTTATTTAACACTGTCAACAGAAAACAAATATATTTTTTCTACTATGTTAAGAAGCGATAGCACAACAGGTAGGGCGTTTGCCACATGCGTTTGCCTTGGACACAGTCAACTGGGCCGACCCGAGTTCGATTCCTCTGCCCCTCTCAGAGAGCCCGGCAAGCTACTGAGAGTATCTTGCACACACAGCAAAGCCTGGCAAGCTCCCCATGACTTATTCGATATGCCAAACATGGTAACAACAAGTCTCACATGTTACTTAGCCTGCTCAAGTAAATCGATGAACAAGGGGAGGACAGTGACAGTGACAGTTGATGTTAAGAAGAAATTTATGCCTTGATTTAACAACCATTACTACAGGGAAATCCACTGTTGCATTCCTACTAAATCTGTAAAATACTTATTTGCTTTAAATTCTATGTTATATCATGTTATGTACTTATTTTGGTTTTGTGGCTATACCCAGAGGTGGTTAGGGACTGCTCATGACTTTGTGTTCAGGGTTGACTAGGATATTGATCAGGCACTTGCTTCACATGTGGCTGACCCAGGCTTGACTCCAGTACCACATAAGGTGCTCACTGCTAGGTGTGATTCCTGAACACAAAGCCAGGAGCAGCTCCCAAGCACCACCATGAAATTATGACAGATTGATCCATGTGTGATATACAAGTTTATTGTTAAAATTTTATTCATATGCATTTTGTGAACTTTTGTGACCTATTTATTTTCATTTTTTCATATTTTATTTCATATTTTTATTTTCAGATTTAAAATATATTAGTTTAAATTTCAATGAGGCAACAAAATTTTTTTTTAAATTTTTATAAAATAATGCAATTTTATATACTTTTATATATGTGCTCAGGAATCATTGCTGATGATGCTCAGAGGGCCATATGGTATGCCAGGGATTGAACCCAGGTTGGCCACATGCAAGGCAAGCACCCTCCCTGCTGTACTGGCTCTTTGGCCCTCCCAGGTTTTTGTTTACTGGAGTATTAGCAGAGCGGGTAGGGCATTTGCCTTGCACACAGCCGACCCAGGTTCCATTCCTCGGCCCCTCTCGGAGACCTGGCAAGCTACCTAGAGTATCCTGCCCGCATGGCAAAGCCTGGCAAGCTCCCCGTGACGTATTCAATATGCCAAACACAGTGACAAGGAGTCTCAAAATGGATATGTTACCGGGCCTGCTCAAGTAAATTGATGAACAATGGGAGGACAGTGCTACAGTGTAGTGCTATTCTTCCTCGCATTTATTTATGCATTTCTTTGTATTGAATATCAATGTTTGAGTTTCACGCCTACAGTATTCCAACACCAATTCCTTCACCAGTGTCCCCTTCCCTACACTGATGTCCCTGTTCCGCCCTCCTCTCCCCAGCCTACTTCTACGGTAGGAAGCTGTTTCTTCTTACTCTTTTTTACTTTATTTTCCCCTGTGGATTACAACACCATTATGATAAGGTATCACAAGTAGATACATTGTCAGTAACAATTTTGTAATCTGTTAAAATTAAAGCACATCACTTTATCTCCTTTCAGCACCCAACCTTGAACCAGAGTGACCACTACCCTCTATAGTTGTGAAAGTTGTTTCTTCCCTGACCTACCCCCCCTCCCCACACCCCACTGGCAAATTTCCTACTATGAATAAGTTCTCCTTTACTTAGTTTCTATTGGCTTTGGGCATTAGTTATTCCCATACTATGTTTCTTTATATCCCACATATGAATGAAATAATTCTCTTTCAATCCCTCTCCGTCTAAATCATTTTACTCTAGGTCATACTCTCCAGATGCATCCATATATCAGAAAATTGCATGACCTCATCATCTTTCTTATGACTGACTAATATTCCACTGCCCTTCATACTGTGCCAAAGGTTATTCACTCAGTCATCTGTTTTTAGGCACTCAAGTTGTTTCTAGGTTTTATATTTGTAGAAGGATAGTTCTCCTCCACCCAGATCCTCCAAATTCCAGTAGGCGGGGGTCACACCCACCAAATGGCCCCCTGGCGCCGTGTTATCCCATCAACGGCCAAGACTCAGAGACTATAAAAACCAGCTCCTGGAAGAACAGTGCAGTCTCCTGCCCCCGCACCTGACTGTCCTCGCCGGGGCCCCTTGGAGGGGAGCGGATTGAGCTTTCCTCCCCGCCCCGACCAGGGCTCCGGCAGCCAAAGACCTCCAGGATCAGCCACCACCATGCTGAGACCACTTTCCGCACACATGAAGGTACTGGCAGAGGGACAAAGTTACACTGGTTGCGGGGCCGAGATCTCCAAGCCTACTCGGATTTGGGCCGAGCATCCTCCACCCAGATCCTCCAAATTCCAGTAGGCGGGGGTCACACCCACCAACTGACCCCCTGGCACCGTGTAATCCCATCAACGGCCATAAAAACCAGCTCCCTATTATGACATCTTATTATCTCATTCCTACTTTGGACAAACTGGCAGGCTACCGAATGTAGCCTGCCCACACAGCAGAGTCTGGCAAACTTCCTGTGGCGTACACAATATGCCTAATACCAGTAACAATGATGGGTCTCATTCTCCTAAAGATCCTTGAATATAATCTCAGGGCTAGGATGAAGGAGACATTACTGGGGCCTGCTCGAGGCAATCGACGATTAACAGGATGATTTGTGATTTGTGATTGTGAAGGATAGTTCATAGGAAGCTCATTTCCTAGATTTTTAGGAGAATTTTCATATTGTATTTCAAAATACTGAAGAAGTGGACAGTCCCCCCCACCAGTGCATGAAGGTCTTTTTTCTATCACATCCAAATCAACAGTGACTGTTTTTATCTATGAGCATAATATGTGTGGGGTGAGGTGATATCTCTATGTTATTTTGATTTGCATCAACCCCATTATTATCTATGCAAATATTTTATATGGTTTTGGGTCAATTGTATGTCTTCTTTGAAGAAGTTTCTTTTGTATATTCTCTCATTTTTTATGGTGTTGATTTTTTTTCTTGTAAAGTGATACCAGTTCTTTTTTTGTTTTTTAAATGTTTATTAGGGAAATACCATGAGATACAGTTGTAGACTAACAAATATTTGTGCCTGGGTTTCAATTATACAATGTTTGAGTACCCATCACTCCACCAGTGCCCATTTTCCACCACCACTGATCCCAGTATCCTTCCCAACCCCTAACCCTCATCCCACCTTGCCTCTGTGACAGGGAATTCCCTTTTGCTCTCTCTCTCCTTTTGGGTGCTGTGGTTTTGAAAAGAGGCATTGAGTGGTAATCATGTTCAGTCTATAGTCTCTTTCAGAATGCTTCTCCCATCCTGGGAGGATCCTCCCAACACCCTTTATTTGGTGCTCCCTTCTCTATCTGAGCTGCCTTTCCCCCTAGCATGTGAGGCTGGCCTCCAGGCCATGGAGTGAACCTTCTGGTACTTATCTCAGCTATTCTTGGGTGTTAGTCTTCTATTTTGTTACTTTATGTTCCCCAGATGAATGCAATCTTTCTATGTCTGTTCCTCTCTTTCTGACTCATTTCACTTAGCATGATCACAGCGGGTAAGGCGTTTGCCTTGCACGCAGCCAACATGGACGACCTGAATTCGATTCCCCCTCCCCCTCTCAGAAATCCCAGCAAGTTACCGGGAGTATCTCGCCCACACGGCAGAGCCTAGCAAGCTACCCGTGATGTATTCAATATGCCAAACATAGTAAGAACAGGGCTCATGATGGAGACGTTACTGGCCCCACTTGAGCAAATTGATAAACGACAGAAGGACCGTGACCATGATACTTTCCATGTAGTACCATTTGTATGTAAATTTCATGACTTCGTCTTTTCTAACAGCTACATAGTACTTCATTGTGTAAATGTACCAGTTTCTTTAACCAGTCATCTGTTCTCGGGCACTCAGGTTTTTTCCAGATTCTGGCTATTATAAACAGTGCTGCAATGAACAAACAAGTGCAGATGTCACTTCGACTATACTTTTTTGTCTCTCTGGGATATATTCCCAGAAGTTGTATTGCTGGGTCAAATGGGAGCTCAATGTTTAATTTTTGGAAAATCATCCTTCATGTTTTCCAAAAGGGCTGGACCAATCAGCATTTCCATCAGCAATTTCACCACATCCGCACCAACACTGGTTGCTTTTGTTCTTTTGGATGTGGGCCAGTCTCTGTGGTGTGAGATGATATCTCATGGTTGTTTTGTTCTGCATCTCCTGATGATTAATGATGTGGAGTATTTTCTCATGTGCCTTTTTGCCATTTGGATTTCTTCTCTGAGAAAGTTTCTGTTTATTTTGTCACCCCAATTTTTGATGGGGTTGGATGTTTTCTTCTTGTGGAGTTCTACCAGTACTTTGTATATTCTTGATATCAACCCCTTGTCAGATGTGTATTGGGCGAGTGTCCTTTCCCATTCTGTAGACTGTCTTTGTATTTTGGTCACTGTTTCTTCTGAGGTGCAGAAGCTTCTTAGTTTAAGATAGTCCCATTTGTCTATCTCTGTTTTCACTTGATTGGCCGGTGGCGTGACATCTTTGAAGATACCATTAGCTTCAATATCATGGAGAGTTTTGCCAACTTTGTCTTCAATGTACCTTATGGATTCCGGTCTAATGTTGAGGTCTTTAATCCATTTTCATCTTTTGTACATGGTGCTAGCACAGATTTGAGTCCATGTTTTTGCATGTAGCTGTCCAGTTTTGCCAGTACAGTTTGTTAAAGAGAGTTTCCTTGCTCCACTTCACATTTCTTGCTTCCTTGTCAAAGATTAGATGATTATATGTTTGGGAGGAGATGTCAGTATATTCAACCCTGTTCCATTGGTCTGCAGCTCTGCCTTTGTTCCAGTACCATGCTGTTTTAATTATTACTGCTTTGTGGTAGAATTTGAAGTTAGGGAGGTTGATTCCTCCCATTTTCTTTTTCCCAAGAATTACTTTAGCTATTCGTGGGGGCTTCTTGTTCCATATGAATTTCAGGAGTGTTTGCTCCATTTCTTTGCAGAACGTTATGGGTATTGTTATAGGGATCACATTGAATTTGTACTATGTTTTGGGGAGTATTGCCATTTTGACAATGTTAAGTCTCCCGACCCATGAGCAGGGGATATCTTTCCATTTCCTCATGTTCTCTTTTATTTCCTGAAGTAGCGTTTTGTAGTTTTCTTTGTAGAGGTCCTTTACTTCTTTAGTTAAGCTGATTCCTAGGTACTTGATTTTCTGGGGCACAATTGTGAACGGGATTTTTTTTTTATGTCTCTTTCTTCTCTCTGACTGTTTGCATATAGGAAAGCCATGGACTTTTGGGTATTGATTTTATAGCCTGCAACTTTACTATACAAGTCTATTGTTTCTAGGAGTTTCTTGGTAGAGGTTTTAGGGTTCTCTAAATATAGTATCATATCATCTGCCAATAGTGAGAGCTTGATTTCTTTCTTTCCTACCTGAATGCCCTTAATATCTTTTTCTTGCCTAACATCTACTTCAAGTACTTCCAGTATTATATTGAACAGCAGTGGAGAGAGTAGGCATCCTTGTCTCATCCCTGATCTTAGAGTGAAGGCTCTCTGTTTTAGTGATACCAGTTCTTATATAACATCAGTAAAAGTAATACTCACTGATGACATTTAATTTGCTTTAAAAATATTTTATGAAAAAGAAAAAGCATCATTCCTAAGAAAACTCCTTCTATAAAATTATTTGTTGGATATTGCTTCTGAGTAAATGTTGAAAATTACCAGTTGATAAGCCCAGACGATGAAGAACAAGACTCTGTGGATTACAATTCTGTTTTCTATGCTGACACATGCTTTTCTCCATTTATTTACTTGGATAATATTATTTAACTTTGACCTTTAAATTTGCATGAAACTTTGTCTGAAAGACATTTTATTTTAATCTGCATGATATAGTATTTTTATAGACTTTTCTATGAATGTTATTATCTTTTAAGGATCTGTATGAGCTCTTGTATTGCCTAAATTCTATTACAGGTTATAAACCTCTGAGAATAGAAGGAGCTTATGATAAATTCTTTGAGTCATCAGATTAATACGAAACATATTACTTAAACTCTTAAAGCCAATGAACTTCCTTTCCAGTAGCCAAGTAGTTTGCAATAAGATTTCCTAATTCTAACATGAATCATGCTATGTCCATATACGGTGAAGAACTAATTCATGCTGATTCCACAGATTACACACTGGATTTTGCAAGTTAGGTTAGAGCCTCCCATTTGATCGCTTTGAAGACAAGAACTATAGCTTTACTACGTTTATATCGTCATCGCTCAGAATGCCAACTCACTATCAGTGTTGTATTTTTTAACAAGAATTACAAAGAAGACTGACAATAAACAAAGAAGTAGATCATTTTATGGAATTGGTGCCATTCTCAGTTTGCCAATATAAATACTCAAGGTGAATTTTTCTAATCAAAAGTAGAAATTACAAAAGTTATGTGGCAATTGTCACATGAGACAAATGGAATATTGCTTCTTACTCAGTCTGGTCTTACCACAATCCCCAGAAGCTAGGTATGAAGGCGCCCTCTCTTATGCTTATCGCTTTGTGTGGAATCAATATATTTTTTCAGAACTGTCTGTGAGTTTTGCAAGCCTATTAAAAATTTCTATCATTTTGCAAGAGTTGCACAACACACCAAAATAACCAACTGATCAAGTAAAATTAATAAACGTTAATAAGAATGTATATAAATCTATATGTAACAGGAATGGAGATGTTATACAAAACATTTAATTGTAAAAAAAAGTATATAACCCTTTTTGAGTTTTTTTTGGTATTTCTATTAAAATCAATGTCTTGGAATCAGAATAGAACAATCGTTTACTCAACATATATTTTTATGGATATAAAATGACTTCATATAGATGGAAGAGCCAGAAACAAATGAAATGAAACTAGATATGAAGGGAAATAATTCACTAACATTATAGAAAGATATTTTCTGTAGAAAAATATGCATCAAGAAAAGATAATATAATGCTGTCTTTATTAAAAACTGTTAAAATTCAGTGATTTATAACAGTTGTTCAAAAATATTACCTCACTGATTATGAGAATACTTTAGATACCAGCATATTGGCAATATTAATTTCTTCTGGTTGGTCCACTAAATTGAAATAATAAAATGATCAATCAGATACTTCAAGTAATAAACTCAAGTATTTGGTGAACACATAGATTAATGGTTTAAATGAAAAAAATACAGAATTCACACACTTTTAATCAATTGAAAAATTTTATATTAAAATATGTCACCTGTAGAGTAATTTTGTATTAAGCTTTTCTCAATTTCCTTGTAAAAAAAATAGAAAGAGATAACAAAAAGGAAATTACAGCCTTCCAGAAAAAAATAGAATAAAAATTGAATTACAAACAAGAATCTTGAAAGAATGAAGACTTTTATTTTTTGAGAACCACCCAATTGAAGAAAATATATAAGCACAGCTTCAAGGCACACAAGACTTTAACTTATAAAAATATGTTTTTCTAATGAGGTAGACTGATATTTTTGACCTTTCTCCAAAGCTGACTTAAGATCCAAGTATAACAGATTTTAGAAACAGGAGAATAGTCTGCTAAGCATCTCCCCATTGTTGGACCCACCCCTACACTATAAGGTGGATCAAGACTGCATGGTCTTGCTACTCAGCCATTCTCAAATAATGCTTCTCGCTGAACCACAGGTTGCAACAGATGTGGGAGTGACTTTCTCAGTTTCACCAATAGCTTTGCAGAGTCAGTAGCAGTTTAGCTTCCTAGGAGATAATTAAACTCCTATTTGCTTGATTTCTCAGTTCATAACTTGATTCTCCTGGACTAGTTGAGAATGAATCTCTTCTGTAAGGACCAAGTGTCAGCTCTGTGTAGGAATTACTTTCTGAGAGTGCTGTGCTATGAATCCTTTCATTCCATGCCTCACATCATCCTTACCGATTTGTTTTAGTCACTGATGCTATCTATAGAATCTAAGCACTGCAGGAGTGATTCATGAGCACAGAGCCAGAGGTAAGCCCCAAGAACAGCCAGGTGTAACCCCCCCAAAACCAATTAAGATATATTATTTTAATAAAAAATGTTTCTTTGCTCATGTTTGGTAATACAGCACAGAGCATAAATGAAAAAAATAAATAATAAGTTATACAATTATAATTATGAAATAAGACATTTATATTTTCCAGGCAAAATTTGTCATGAACTAAGTTTAAAAGAATAGGGTGTTTTACAAGATGGGCATTCAAATGTGGAAATAGATAAAATATAAAAATATTTAGAATTTTTGGGTTAACATTGAACACCACCTGGCAGATCTCAGGGGCTCCTTTTGACTCAGTGCTTGTGGGTCATTTCCTGTGTTCTCAGGAGCCATGTGAGTTGGGGATTGAATGTGGACCTCCTGATGCAAAATATTGATCCTATCTATTAAACTATGGCCTCAAAAATATTTTGATAAGACCAATATACAGATTAATAATAATACTTTTACACATTTTAATTTTTAGAATATAATTTCAAATAATGAGTATAGGAAATTCATATGTAGGGACAGAGAATAAAACCAATTATACGGATGAAATTTTAAGCAATAGTAGTTAAGCCGTATAAGAAAAGGGGTACTAATGATTATTTTTATATATTAGTCTCATTATATACTGCATACAAATCATAAAACAATGGAGTAATTCTGCGCTATAAGATGTGGCTATGGATCTAAGATTAGCAAACAAATGCCTGGGATTTGTAGCTTTTGTTTGTTTGAAGGCTACATTCAGCAGTGCTTATTGCTCAGTCCTGAGTTGGTGCTCAGGGTTCACTCCTGAAGGAGCTTAGGGACCACGTGGTTGACCAAGGATAGAACCCGAGCCATCTGCATTCTCAGTAAATACCCTATTCACTATATTATCTCTCTACTTATCCCTTGGAATTTTTATTTATACAGTTCTAACCCAAGTTTCAGAAATAAATTTGAATGCAACAAACTAAAATATCCATTAAAGTTAAATTAAAAGCTGTCATGAGTAATATTTGTTAAAACTATGCATCTTTTTTTGTGATACACATAAGAACTAAAAAAGTTAGATTTATTCTAATTTGTCAAATCTTAAGGCTAGGGACAATCATAGTTATTTTTAGAATTAAAAGTAAGATGCTTGCTTGGAAATTTGTAGATTTTGACACATATATTCTAGACTTACTACAATAATATCTAAAATATAGATATGCTTCTAGTTATATATGAGAGCTGTGAAGAAAAATCGAGAAAGCAAAGAAAGATAGTTAAAAAGAAAAATCATAAACTGAAACTCAATCAATAGTAGAAAACCAAATCACTATCACTAACACTATCACCTAGTTGTTCATCGATTCACTCGAAGGGCCCAGTAACGTCTCCGTTCCTCCCTGTCACATGCTAGTGTAGCCCAGTGACATACTGGGGGCTCCTTCAGGATCAGGGGAATGAGGACGATTCATTGTTACTGTTTTTGACATATCGAGTACGCCACGGTTAGCTGTCAGGCTCTGCCGTGCGGGCGGGATACTCTCCGTAGCTTGCCAGGCTCTCCAATTGGGATGGAAGCTTTTGGGGCAGCCTCTAATCACCTTTACAGAAAACCAAAGGTAGGTATTATTTTCCCCCAATTGGGAGCATGGCTAAACTCTTTGCAGATAAGGGGCATGACATTTTATTTAAGTAAAATGTCTATTCATGGTCTTAACATTTGCAAAACCAAGTTATTAATGTATAATCAACCCAAGCCATTATTGATTCTCTGTGTGTTCTTCTCTAAAGCTTTTGAGAATGTCAGTGTCCCAGCCACTTTACCAGAGGATGGACAGTTTCTCTTTGTAGAAAGAATTTCCATTTAAAATCACAATAGTCATTCGTTGCGCTGTATTTTTCAGTGGTTCACATGAATTTCAACAAATTTGAGAGGGAGAGGCCTTGTGCCATTTATGTACATAACACATATGGATAGCTAGGCCCAGATCTTAGCTCTGTTCACTGGTAAACACCAAGTACTTTCCTCAGTGTTTTAATATATATTAGATTTTCCAGAAATAGAGCATGGGGAAGCTACTTCTGCCGAGGCAAAACACTGTCAGTATTTGCATCCTTTTTCCTACACACCTGCGGCCTCTCCTTGGACTTGTGGCTGTTCTGTGATTCTATATTCAGAAATTGGCTTTATTCTTTGTTTTTTTCACTTAAGGCACATCTGAAAATTGACTTAGTAAAATCTATTATTAAAATTTTGTTCCTCAGTTTACATTTGAATATGAGAGTCACTGCTTTAAATATTATCATGCAACTTTGCTGATAGTTTCTTAGGAAATTTATTTTAATATGGGGATATTACAATTTTTTACCGTAAACTGTATTTTAGGTCAAAAAACCTAACACTTATAAACATGGACAGAATAGAAATTGAGTTTTCAAAATAGCAGGCTTTCTAGTATTAAGGAACAACAAAACTAACAGATTCCCCTGGCTTAAATGGTTTCGTCTATTTCCCTTAATAAAAAATGTTTTGATACACTGTTAAATGACCTTTCATAAATTTTAATTCCTTTAGGGAACTGAGGATCACTTTTAAAAAGTTAATTAGTGCACTCTGCTTTAAAGGAGATTTAAGTTAAAAATCTCGCCTAAAAATAAGGTTTTTGAGGAAAAAAATCAGCTTCAATAGCACATATTTCTCATCAAAAATTAAAATATGCAATCAACTTCACACACTTTTGTGTTAATATTGACTCTGATTTGCTTTTAGTGGGTGGTTATAGAAGTACAGATATTTGTAATTACATTGGCAAATGACCAATAAACTAAAAATATTTAATCAGTGTATTGAATTGTATGAATTCATTTTATGGATTGAAAATGAAGTCAGAAGAATTAAAGCACTAAAAATAAAAACACATACCGTCAAATCATAGCACAATCACACAATTTCATATATAAAAAGACACATGTATGATTGCAGAAAAGGAATAAACCAAACCCCAAGGATTTTGGAAAACATGGCAATGATAAAAATGACTCAAATTTGAATATCATTTGCCTTCTAGTCCATTTTCATAGGCAATAGTTCACTCTTTAATCATGAAGAAATACATCAATATTCGTATAGCACATGTTGAAATACATATGAATCTTATCACATGCGCACAGATACCTGCAATAGTCTCTTTATAAACTGATTATTCTTGACAAAGGACAGAATATATGCTAATGGAATGATTTTACAGTGTATCTTTTATCATAAATGGATGTCTCAGGGAGAATGAGAATTAGTTCCAGTTGCTCTAAATGTGTGCCTTTTAGTTCCCCTTTGATTCAGCACACAGGAAGGATCCTTTAAGAGAGGCAAAGGGGAGAACTGACTGGAAGGTTGTGTCATTCTTGGTGGCGGCTTGCTAGCTAGTTTAAAATTTCAGCTTTTGGTGTTTTTTTACTAACAAATACACCAGCCCTGCAGGGACCATGCTTTAGCACAGTTACATGCAAGCGTGCTTGTGCACACACGCGCGCGCACACACACACACACACACACACTCATTTTGTTTTGTGTTTGTTGGAGTTCCTGGTGGTGCTTCCCCAGGATTCATTTGGCCACGATTCTCACACATCATGAATAGCGGTGCTCTCTAGGATCAAGCAATTCAGGTGAGTGGGTTCACACGTACTTGACTGTGTCCCGGAAGTCACATTCTGCCTCAGCTTCAGGGCTTCCAGGCAGAGGAGCCCCGAGATAGTTCTCAGAACATGTGGGCAACACTAGGGTAGAACTCATGGCTGTTCGCGTCTAGGTTGGTGCCTCTGCACTGAGCCAGCTGATGGCCCTCTACACATTGCTGTGCTGTTAACAAATTTGTTAAAGACAAATACAACATAACACTTTTTGGGGCTCTAAAGACAGTACAACGGTGGCAGTCCATGCCTTGATTGGTGTCAACCCATGTTAGATCTCAGCATTATGTAATTCTTGAGTCCTGGGAGGTGTGGCCGTGAAGAGTCCTGACCACTGGAATAATCCCTAGGCACTCAGAACCTAATAATTCTCCATCCTTACATCACTGCATTGAATAATCCCCAGATTGGCTGAGAATCAGTGAGTCCTCAGGCTTCCTGAATACCAATAGGAAGTCCCGAAACCTCCCTCCTACTTGTCATACCCCCCCCAAAAAAAAAAAACAGAACCAAACCCAAACCAAAAGCCTTATAATTGTAAACAAGCATGTCATAATATCACGATCACGATCATCCTGTTGTTCATGGATTGCCTAGAGCAGGCACCAGTAACGTCTCCTTTGTCCTAGACCTGAGATTTTAAAAAGTGCCATGTTCACAGCTCTTTGAGGGGTAGGAGAATTAGTTCCATCATTGTTACTTGTATTTGGCATATTGGGTACGCCACGGGGAGTTTGACAGACTCTGCTGTGTGGGCAGGTTACATTTGATAGCCTGCCAGTTTGTCCAAAGTAAGAAAAAAATAATAAGATGTTGCTTCTGGGAGCTGGATTTTATAGTCTCTGGGTCTTGGTCATTGATAGGATTACCTGGCACCATGGGCAATTGGTGGGTGTGACCCCTGCCTACTGGAAAATGGAGGATCTGGGTGGAGGATGCTCATCCCCAATTCGACCAGGCTTGGAGATCTTAGCCCCGGGACCCGCATGCCTGTGTTCCTCTGCCAGTTCCTTCATGCGTGTGGAGAGTGGTCTCAGCATGGTTGTGACTGATTGTGGAGGTCTTCGGCTGCAGGGGCTCTGCTCAGGGTGGGCAGGGAAACTCAACCCGCCCCCCTCCAAGGGGCCCTGGCGAAGACAGCCAGGCGTGGGGGCAGGAGACTCTGTGCTGTTCTCTTTCAGGAGCTGGGTTTTATAGTCTCTGGGTCTTGGCCATTGATGGGATTACCTGGTGCAGGTGGGCAGTTGGTGGGTGTGACCCCTGCCTACTGGAATATGGAGGATCTGGGTGGAGGATGCTCAGCCCCGATCCGAGTAGGCTTGGAGATCTCATCCCTGGGACCCGCATGCCTGTGTTCCTCTGCCGGTTCCTTCATGTCGTAATATGTCCAGACAAAATGATTATATTCTCCGACATTATGAAATAGTTATGGAGGACAGACACTTTTGAATCTATATGCACATGTGTAGGGTTTTGCAGTGATTAGAAACAGGAACAAATACAATAACAAAAATATTCAAGGTCAAGGACTAGTGACGATCACACATGAAAATAGACTAATCACAGGTCCATCATCATGCATATAGATTTTGCACAAAAACCAAAGTTCACTAGGAAGGACACATTAGGCAAATTGTTATGTTTAAAAATTTCCGTGATCTCTAAGTATTCTTCAAAATGTCTGGTAATTAATAATACATTTTCATCCGCAAGATAATTGATAGAAAATAGAGACACTTAAGGACTGAAGACATATTCTTGAGATAAAGATGTGGCCAACCCCAGTTTGATCCCTGACACCACATACATCCTCCAGGATATATCAGGGGTCTCTCTGAGTGCAGAACCAGGAATAGCCTCTTAGCACCTGAATCCTTCCCTCTCAAAATACAATTAATATAGTTCTTTTGAATCCATTTTCTAAGATTTATTCTTGTTTCCCCCCACACTCATTTTACGTGCAAGACCTTTATGATGTGATATGAGTTTTCACCCTTCAGGAATGAGAAAAACAAAACTCTACAGTTTCTTGTACTCTCCGAGTGATCTAAATACTTGGTAGATTTTGTTGTTGACAAGGCACCCAGTGTGCTAATATAATCACAAGCCAGCTCAGGGAACACGGATGTTACCTTATGTCAATACCAAGATTTTCCTTTGCACCTTTCAGACTGCTACTTCTCAGCTGATGGCAGATCTACACAAATCACACAAGTCGAAAACCACAAAGTTAGGAAAAAGCCTTGACAGTGCCCCAGTGAGAAAGCACATCATCGGGCTCTTAATGACGCTAATGTGAGCTGCCAAGAGCTGTCATTCCAGAAGTCATGGCAGGCCCAAAGCAGAGAGCGGGGGGAATAATGGCATGTCCTGAGGGCTGACAAAGGAAAACAAATGCATTATGTATATGGGTCTAAGGAAACGCACGCCAGCATCCTCAAAGGAAGATGCTGCGTCTTTATCATCAAGCAGGCATGTCTGTGACTCTTTGAAGCCAAACTGGGCATGGCCCTTGTCCTCCATGACCCCATTCTGGTTCTGCAGGACCATCAAGTAAATTTTGCAAAGGCCATTGTGTGCCTGCGGTAAAAGACATTTCCCCCAACTCAGACGTGAGGTGACAGATTTAGGGAGCATGGGACTCGGTGTCCCTTCAGAACCAGGGTTTCTAAGACTTCTCAGCAGTTGTCTTGATCAATACTATTCTGTATGAAACTTGAAAGCTCTGACAAAAGTAATGCATTCCTTCTGTGGGGAGCACTCCCATCGCCTCCCCGGCTAATGCACCGTTGGCTGTGAGCATGAGTTCTTGTTCAATGACTTCATTTGCAGTTGAAGTTTTAAACAAACACCTAGGAGAAAAGTTAGTGACATAAAATAAGTAAGATTCAAAATGACTTGTTTTTGTTTTTTTGTTTGCTTCTTTGTTTCTTTGGGTCAAAGCCACCTGTGCTCAGGGTCTACTCCTAAATCTGCACTCAGGAGTAATACATTATTTTATATAATCTTCTCTGACAAATTCAGTTAATATGATCAGATAAACAACTTCAAATATATAAGTTGACCTATTGTCATCAAATCTTCTTACTGACTTATTAGTGACATAGACCTAGAGTTCATTTACAAATATAAAATTTTAGACTATACCCCCACCCCCGGAAGGGCTACTTGGACCATATTGGATGCCAGGAATTGAACTTGGGTCATCCAAGGCAAGTGCCCTATGAATTGTACTCTCTCTTCAGCAACCCCTTCCCCTGAACTAAAGAAAAATTTAGTTCATGTGTGTAATTCCAGATTGAGATATTTTGTGTAGAAACAGAATCTTGCTTCTACTTAGTACTTTTTCAATTGCATATGGATGACACTGGGGCAGGAAGGTTAATTGATTTATCTAGTGTGATACAGGAGCACTTGAACACCAGTGTTTTAACTATAAAAGACAAACCCTTTGTTTCTTGGTCAGTTGAGCTATTTCAAGAGTAAAATAATACACTGATGGAATTAGAACGAAAGATGGGTTTGGTATGGTAATTCAGGCATGGGACACTTCTGTTTATATGGGAAAGCGTCAAAAGAGGAATGCTCAGGTGATACTTGTCTGGTTGAGATTTACATTCCTAAATGCATTTTATTTTCAAAAAATGCCAGATTATCATTATCAGAAATCAACTCTCAAGTGCCCTGATGGATAAAAGTTTCAGTTATGAAAGTGAATGATTTTTGTCCATTGATCTGTTAGGGGAATAAACGTGACCATGAGAAATCACCTCTGAGTATAGGGATTATTTATTCTGGACACGGTCTTGAAGTTCTCTCTCAAAACATGTGGCTTTGTTGAAAAAAGACATCCCTGCTTTCAGAACTCATCTGGGGCGGTCCTGCCTTCTGCAGAGTTCAACACTTGTTATTTGAAAGCAAAATCTTCCATCACCCCATGTTGAGTGAGGTTTAGGCAAGGGATTTGGAAGTTGATAAAAACGCTCCAGACTCTGAGGTCATTTGGAGACAAGGGAAAAATGCAGAAATGGCAACTGGGCATGCATCAGATTTTCTGTATTATTTACTCAATTCTTTGTACCTCCAAGTACCAATTGTAGGATCAAGTTATAGTTTTTTATTGACTGGGGTAGAATACTGACAAAAGAATATGATAACATAAAATAAAAATTAGTGAAGGGGGCCAGAGCAACAGTATAGCAGCGAGGGCATTTTTCTTGCATGCCGCTGACCTGGGTTCAATCCTTAGTGTCCCATATGGTTCCCCGAGCATTGCCAGTAGTGATTCCTGAATGCAGAGCCAGGAGTAACCCCTGAGCATCACCGGGTGTCATCCAAAAAGAAAAAAAAAAAGTGAAGATCTTTGATGTTAATGCTATAGTTGATGGATTGAGTATCAAAGGTATTATAACTTTGCTCAAACACTCTCTGTCCTGTCCTCCCGTTGTTCATTATTTGCTCGAGCGGGCTCAGTAACATCTCCATCGTTGACTTCTTGTTACAGTGTTTGTCATATTGAATACTCTTGATAGCTTTCCAGGCTCTCCAAGAGGGGCGGAGGAATCAAACCTGGCTCGACCAGGCTGGCTGTGCGCAAGGCAAATGCCCTACCGCTGTGCTATCGCTCCAACCCATAACTTTGCTCATAAACACAAAAATCTTTATTTGTAACAATTACTATTTTATATAATATTCTCTGACAAATTCTGTTAATATGATCAGATAAACAATTTCAAATTTATAAGCTGCCCTGTAGTCACCAAATCTTATTATCAACTTATGAGTTATATATCCCTAGAGTTTATTTACAAATATCAAGTTTTATACTAGAAGAATAGTCACTGTCACTGTCCTCTCGTTCCTTGATTTCCTCGAGCGGGCCCAGTAACATTGTAAGACTTGTTACAGTGTTTGGCATATCAAATATGTCACGGGTAGCTTGTCAGGCTTTGCAGTGTGGGTGAGATACTGTCGGTAGCTTGCAGGAATCGAACTCAGATCGGCCATGTTGGCTGCGTGCAAGTCAAACGCCCTAACTGCTGTGCTATTGCTCCAGCCAAGAAGAAGAGTATAATATTATAATAATATGTCTAGACATTGGATTTCAGTTAATATTAGCATAGTAGAGATACTCCATATAAAATTTTATAAAATTATCAAGTCATGACAATGAAGGAACATAAAATATGGAAAATAGTAAAGATAAAAACAGATATTTGCTTTTAACAATAATAAAATCTATATAAGTGCCATAAAAGGAAATTTTAAAAAATATATAAAGAAGGAAAAAGTCTTTAAAATATTAATTCTCTTGTGATATTTTTAATATTCGACAATAGTAAGGGTTTTCTACTGGCTCTGCTCTCAGGAATCACTCCTGGCTGGCAGTGCTCAGGGTACCATATGGATGCCAAAATTGGACTAATATCTGCTAAATGCAAGGCAAGTGCCTTACCCACTGCATTATATCTCAAGCCCAGATCCAGTGATTTCGTAAATATTTCTTCCGTTTGATGATTTCTAAACAGTTTTTTTAATGAACACATGCTTGATTTTTTCATGTTTTTTATTATAAGAGATGAAACTTCTTTTGCTATTATATACTCATTAGTATCAAACTTTTCAGAACTAACAGATGACACCCCATATGTTATTTTGAGTATAAGGCATAAACTATAGATAAACAATTTAGGATATGTCACAAAGGAAATATTCACATTAAAAATAGAGTCTAAATTTAGGCCCCAAAGTAGAGATCGCAAATCTCACAAAATTAGGATGTGAGATACACCATTAGCCTCTTATCTCTCCCATTTTTTTTTTTTTGGCTTTTGCAACAACATACATGGATATGGTCTCTTTTCCATGAGGAAGGGTGTTGAAAGAGAATCACTGAGAGCTGAGTTTTATAAGCCAGAAGGCATCCTAGTGTTCTACTTGAAGAAGGAAGTATCCTCAAGTAGATTAACGAAGGATTAATGTGGTACTTGGCCTGGAATGATAGCACAGCGGGTAGGGCATTTGCCTTGCACACAGCCAACATGGCCAACCCGAGTTCTATTCCTCTGCCCCTCTCGGAGAGCCCAGCAAACTACCAAGAGTATCTCGCCTGCACAGCAAAGCCTGGCAAGCTACCCATGACATATTCAATATCCCAAACACAGTAACAATTGTCACAATGGAGACATTACTGGGCCCGCTCAAGCAAATCGATGAACAACAAGAGAACAGTGACAGTGACAGTGACAATGTGGTACTTAACCCTGCAACACCCATGTGAACAAATCTTGAGTTGGTTCAGTTTGATTTGGGTGAGGGTTGGCTTTAGACTCTCTTAGTGATGGATCTCCATTTGAAACTTGAACATTAAGAATTCACGCAAGCAATAAAATCCCTGCCTTACTCTTGATATGTTTAAATCCCATGTTGAGCAGAGAGACATTGGCTAGTGGAGGCTCATAGACTCATTTTAAAGGGGTCTAAAGGAAGAAAATTCTGTGATAATGTTACAGATGCTATAACTAACTGAGATAAAAGGATCACATATATGACATATATGTGGATCACATATATGATATGCATAATTTTCTTTCTGGTTCTCTACTGCCACAAAATTGTTCCTACTGCCATTTGCAGCCTCATCCTTGCTTTAATTACCACCAATCTCTCTTCTTTCATCCATGACTTCCTTTCTTTTACTACTACATGTTCAGTTGAATTAACTAAGATGTTGGCCCAAAATTTTGCCTCCTTCCAATATCATATTCTGAATGACAGCAGGATTTGTTCCAACTCATCATGGCTGATCTCTTGAGGGTCTTCACTAACAAGTCAATGAAGAAAGAGTCAAGATTAGAGAGGAGAAATCAAACCATATTTTTCTCTCTCTTTCTTTTATTTGGTGGTATTTCCACTAGTAACTATGAACAGTACAGGATTAAAACACTGATACAATAGATCTTTTATGTACTCATTTATTT
Organism: Sorex fumeus; assembly: GCF_029834395.1. Lineage (NCBI taxonomy): Eukaryota > Metazoa > Chordata > Mammalia > Eulipotyphla > Soricidae > Sorex > Sorex fumeus. The sequence continues at coordinate 1,215,787 of NW_026606149.1, read as the reverse complement.
GGTGGCCATTCTTGACTGGGCTCTTTGTTTTTGAAACCATTGTCTCTGATTTATTTTTTTTTTGCTTTCCCTTGCCTAACTGTTGTTCTGATAACTTGCTATTACTAATCTAGAGCCACTTCACTCCCATCTCATCTTATCAGCCACTGCTATAACTCCCATTACCAATTTCTTTTATAAAACTTTTTTGAGCTAAATTATTCATAGAGGTATATGTTTCTTGGTTTGACATTGATGGCTATTGAGCTTTATCAGCAGTGATCCCAGAAAAATACTTCTCAGAATGGGTTTCCAATGCTGAGCATTTCACATACTCGATTGTCAGTAAAGGCATAAAGCTGCTCTTATAGATGGAAAATGGGATTATGCAATTTGTATCATGCAGTGATGTTATTTTTTATTTTTATTGTCATTTACAGATAGTTGAGAGATGAAAGGCCAGCTAAGGTCAAGGTTTGGGGAAACTGAGCTTTTATTTTATTCAATTATTATAATGTTGATATTATCAAGGGTAAGAAGTGTGCTCCCTACTTCTAAATAAAGAAGAAAGAACAGGAAGATAGTACAATGGGTAATGTATTTGCATTGCACATAGAGGACCCAAGTTCAATTTCCAGAACCACATAAAGTTCTCCAAGCACTGTTGGGAGTGATTCCTAAGAACAGAGACAGTTATGGTCCCAAATCCAACAATAAGTATAAGAATGGATAAAAAAAAAAACCTGGAGAACATCCCTGTCTCTAAACCCTCAGTTTAAAAGATGATGAAGGGATTAGAGAATATCTAGAATAAACCTAAAGGATGCATCATTCCCTATAACTGAAGACAGACTTAAATGAAGATTAGAGAAAACATTTACATTTGCCAAAACATAAAGTTCGGGTTGACTTTATAACATTTCAGTAGCTATAAGACATTATTGCTTAACTTTAAGATATTTGTTACAAAATCATTCTTTTAAGCTATTACTCTCAACTTCTCTGGACGAAAACAACCTCCCTTTAACTAGATAATAGGTGTTAACCCACCTGAAAATTCAAGAAGATCTCATAAGCCCTTTCTCCTGCTCAATTATCATAGTTATTTTCCAAGAAGTCCCAATAAAGAACCAGTGAGTTTTCTCTGGGAGGCTATGTCATATGCAAACAAAGAGATAACAGGATACAGAACCCTTTTTTAAAAATCTCTTTCTACTTAAAAATCATGAGAATCAATTCAGAAACTCCTTTTGAAAATGAACCAAAATCATTGTCAAATGATGGTATATTCACTGTTGCAGTAAGTTGGAATCAGATCCATTTGCTCACTGTGTCTTGAAATCTGGGTTGAGTAGTTCAGGTTAATGAGATCCACATGACTTCCCAACTTCGAAGTAGTATAGAGAAAGGAGTTGGAGTCTTAGAGAGAGAGAGAGAGAGAGAGAGAGAGAGAGAGAGAGTAATACTGTGTAGAGATGTTCTTCTCAATTGCTCTCAACAATGATTCCTGAGAATGCCCCAGGATGTTTGAAAAGGAGTGTGTGTGAGAAGAATACCAGTGTTCCTGGAAGTCATTCTAGGCTAGAGAATATCAACTGAGAACAAAGCCTAAGATTTGATGAAATTATATTTATTTGAAGGTCTTAGATTTGCAAATTGGGACTACAAATTTAGTTAACAGTGCAAACCAAGTCTCACTGAAATCTTTATTTGATAAATGCTTAAAAAAGAGAGAGAAAAGAGTGTAAATTACTGTTAAAAAAGTTGTGCCAAGAATTAGGATTAATTGTGGATATTATTCCAACTACTTCAAAGGGTTCAGTAGGTTTTAATCACACTGGCCAGGGTCACTATGAAGAGAATAATAAAAATGGTATCTGTACAGTTCACAGAGAAGGTTGTCTTGCAGGAAAATGTATTTTGCCTGTCAGTAGATAGTATGTAAAGGTAAAAAAAAAAAGTAAGATAAAATTCTGAACACAAAATGAATCTATTTAGCCTGTCTTTGGTTTCCTTTTCACTGGGTTAAAAAAATAGTTGATTGCAGTAAAACTGAGGTCTTTAATTTCATTGCTGATAACGGGATCTGGAGAGTGGGAAATTGGGATTGAAATGCTTATTTGAGATGTTTGATGCCATATATAAGTTCAACGGCCATATGAAGCAAAGCGTGGGCCAGAGAGATAGTAAAGCAAGTAGAGGAATTTCTTTGTACTCGGTTGATTCAGGTTCTATTCCATATAGGATTCCTGAGAAGTACCAAGTGTAATTGATGAGCACAGAGCCCGGAGTGAAGCCTGAGCTCTCTCCAGGAATGGCCTCCATATAAAAACAAAAACATAAACAAAGCATAACATACAGGACATCATTTTTGTGAGTAAAGACAGTTCTTAAAACTATTTCCACTGTTGCTTCTTCATTAACTCCTCGGTTATCAAGAAGTGAATTGATAAACTTTTAAGATGTTTCCAATGTATTTCTCTTACTGGTTTTCAGTGTATTTCCACTGAAGTCAGAGCACATTTACATACAGCTATTTCTTCCTAATTTATTTATTTTAAAAGATGTCCTCATCCAGTTGCTTCACTTTTTTATTATTTCTACAAAGATTGGACAATCACACACTCTTGATGAGATGAACCAGAAATCACAGAATTTGGTTTCAGTACAGACATATTCACAAGCAGAAAATGGGGCAGGGCATGAGGTGGGTTCAGGGGAAAACTTGAAGTCTCACTCCTGCAAGTCTAGTGCTTTACTATTGAATATCCCCAAACCATTTTTGTTGTTGTTGTTTTGTTTTGTTTTGAGTCACACCCACTGTTACACAGGGTTTACTCCTGGCTCATGCACTCAGGAATTACTCCTGGTAGTGCTCGGGGGACCATATATGGGATGCTAGGAATCGAACCTGGGTTGACCGCGTGCAAGGCAAAAGCCCTACCCACTGTGCTATTCTCACGTCCCCCTTTGTAATTCTTGATGTGAGTTTATAACCCTGCATATTATCTAAAAAATGTAAAAATTCTGTGTCTATTTGGAAAAATAAACAGTGAAATTATTACCTGTCTTTTTAAATACAGGTCCTTTTGGGCAAATTATAAATTTGGTCTCAAGTATTTCAAACTTTCCTACCAATTGAAATTTTTATTTTTCTTTACCCTAGTAGTGATTATTTCCTTAAGCTTATCTTGTCTAAAATTACCATGAACGCTAGATGTACCTTTGGTTACTCTCTGTATGTTATATATTTTAAGTGTCTTAACATCTTTGCATTCGTTTCTTTAATAAATTATGCCTGTTTTACAAAACCCTATCTTGCTCTCATTTTTTTCACATTCTTTTAACTATTTTTGGATAATTGGTATAATTTATTATAAAAGGTAAAGGTAAAGGCCCTCCCGTTGATCATCGGTTTGCTCGAGCGGGCCCAGTAACGTCTCCATTGGAGACTTTGTTGTTACTGTGTTTGGCATATCGAATACATCACGGGGGGAGGGGGGCCTTGCCAGGCTCCGCCGTGCGGGCGAGATACTCTTGGTAGCTTGCCGGGCTCTCTGAGAGGGGCGGAGGACTCGAACTCGGGTCGGCCATGTTGGCTGCTTGCAAGGCAAACGCCCTACCGCTGTACTGTCGCTCCAGCCATATTTAGCATAATAATTATTGATATATTGATGTCCTAATGCCTGCTCTGAGTAGGCTTCTGTATTTTGTCTAGGATCTCTGTCAAATTACTGCTATTAGTCATTATTTTTTTTCCTTTTTTTTTTTTTGGCTTTTTGGGTCACACCTGGTGATTCACAGGAGTTACTCCTGGCTCATGCACTCAGGAATTACTCCTGGCAGTGCTCAAGGGATCATATGGAAATCGAACCCAGCTGGTTACATGCAAGGTAAATGCCCTACCCATTGTTCTATCACTCCAGCCCCTTAATTATTATTCTTGTTTGTTTGTTGAGCCCAGTCCTGTACTTTTTGTGGGGCTCAGGGTCCCCTATAGCCTCCTGGGGATGGAACTCTCATTGACCACATTCTAGGCAAGTGTCTAACCTACTGGCTCTCTGTTAAATTATTGTATTTCTTAAGAAACATCTAAGTTAAAACCAGATGTTATGTTTTTTGTTGATTATTTTAAAAATATCATTTTTCCCTCCTTTTGGAAGGAGGAGGGTAGACCAGTGCTCTACCCATCAGTGCTCAGGGCTTTCTCCTGGCCCAGTGCTCAGGGATAAATCCTGGCAGTGCTAGGAATTGAACCTGGGTCAACCAGGTACAAAGCAAAATCCCTACCGGGCATACCTTCTCTCTGCCTGCCTCCATCTAATTTTTAAGGCATTTTATTTTACTTTGAAAAAATGTTTATTTTGGTTTTTGAACCATACCCAGCAATGTTTAGGGCTACTCCCAGCCCAGCGTTTGGGGCCATGTGGCATTGGGGGTTGAATCCAGGCTCTGTGCATGCAAAGCCAGGCAGCTCGCACCCTATGAACAATCTCTCCGGCATCCCTACCAAATTTTAGGAAATTCTTTTTTTTTTTTTTTTGCCTTTTTGGTTCACACCCGGCAATGCACAGGAGTTACTCCTGGTTCATGCACTCAGGAATTACTCCTGGCGGTGCTCGGGGGACCATATGGGATGCTTGGAATCAAACCCGGGTCGGCTGTGTGCAAGGCAAACGCCCTACCCGCTGTGCTATAATACAATGTTAATTAATAAGGTGCAGAATTCCTGAACAAGTACCCCCAAACATAAGTCATTTACAACATCTTTTCCCCAGATATGGGTGGAGTGAGAGCACAGTGGTAGGGCATTTGTCTTGCACTCAGCTGGCCCAGCCAAGCCGGATTCAATTCCTCCACCCCTTTTGGAGAGCCCAGCAAGCTACTGAGAGTATCTCGCCGGCATGGCAAAGCCTGGCAAGCTCCCCGGGATGTATTCAATATGCCAAACACAGTAACAACAAGTCTCAAGAAGGAGGCGTTTCTGGGCCTGCTCGAGCAAATCTATGAACAACGGGGGGGGGGGGGGGGGGGCACTGCTATATTAATGTCTATATGGTCTGATTCTATAGTTTATTTTTTATCTCTTCCCTTTCTCTTTTGCATCTTTTATCTTCTTTGAATAATTTTATATAAAACATTCAACTTCTATTCTGGATTTACTTGTCCATAAACACTATTTTATTATTCTTTTACTAAGTACTAAAATTTCCTTAAAACATTTGGTAAGTAAAGGAACACAGATCCTTTACTTACAAGAGCCAATAATGATTTATACTGAATAATATCTGCATGGCATTCAATTTTAGAATACTCTAAATCTACCTACTCCTTTTGCTAGTTTTATTGATGCTTATATATGAATATATATTTTAACTTTGCAAAAGGTATGTTAGACAGCAGAATTCACTTAGATTTTCTCATATATCTAACACTTTCAGAACAAATGCATTGACCATAACTTATTCCACTTCCATTTTTTAATCTATAACCCCAAATACACCTGCATTTAAGCTATTCAGGATGTTTCACAGCCTCTTACACTGACTGTACTTTTGCTTCTATTTCTTCCCCTCTTCTTGCCTCAGTATTGATCCACATCCACCATCAGGATACATACTTTTCTCCACCAAAATCCCACAGACCCTTCCACTTATCAGCACAACTGCCCCCATCCTACCTCAAAACACTCAAACTCATTTCTTTAGATCAAACCTCCAGTTCCATTTTCTTGGACCCTTTTTTTGGTAGCCTATTGTTTATTTTGAAATGCAACACATTGGAAGATCATTCTGTATATAACCCTCTCCTGATAGATTTCCTTCAACACAATATTTTCTAGTTTCATCCACGTAGCACAAATTGCATGATTCTTGTTCTTACAGTGTCCAAGTGTCCCACATGTACCACAACTTCTTGATCTATTTATGTGTAGCTGGGCAATTGGGTTATTTCCACATCTTGCCTATTATGTTATGAACATAGGTGTACATATACCCATTCAATCTAATGTTTCTGTGTTTGGGAGGATTAGAGGCCAAAAAGTGATAGTGGAGGATCACATGAGAGTTCTAGTATTATGTTTATTTAGATTTCTCTACATTGCTTTCGAAAGAGGTTTTTTCTGATCACATTCCCAGCAAAGAGAGAATAAAGGTTTCTTACCAGACATTTTTTTTAAAATATATGTCATCCTCACTCATATGAAATGATATTTTAGTTTGAATCTTTATAAAGTTATCATTTAAACTTAAAATTTAAATTAAATTTTATATTATTTTTGGCAATACGATTTACAATATTGTTCATAGGATTATATGTAGAAAATGTTTTAATCTATGGGTGCACTACACAGTACCACACACTCTACCTGAAATATCATCTTTTTTCTATCATTGCTTCAGTGTCCCTCATTCTAAGCCCCTCCCTGCCAGTCTTTCCCTGCTCTGCTTTCATGGTAAGCTTCTTACTAAGGACCTGTTTTTAGTTCCTTCTGCCTTTGGGCATTTGGTATTTACTTACTATGTTTATTTATTTTTGTAACACACCCAGCAGTGCTCAGAGCTTACTCCTACCTCTGCACTCAGAGACTATTTGTGGTGGCCCTGGTTAAACGCAGGCAAGGCAGGCACCCTATTTTCTATAATATCTCTTCAGTCCCCTCACTGTGTTTCTTTATATTGCAGAATTTCAGGAAGATCACTTCTATTCTGTATCCCCAAAGTCAAATCTAATTTAACTTAAATGCAGTTCTTCCTACAATTCTATGAATTTGACTTTTTTTTTTTTTTTTGCTTTTTGGGTCACACCTGGTGATACACAGAGATTACTTCTGGCTCTGCACTCAGGAGTTACTCCTGGCAGTGCTCAGAGGACCATATGGGATACCGGGAATTGAACCTGGGTCCGCCGGGTGCAAGGCAAATGTCCTACCCGTTGTGCTATCTCTCCAGCCCCTGACTAAATTTTTAATTATAGTTTTTACAACATGTTATCTTAATCTATTCTTTCAAATCTGTCTAGACATTTCATTGAAGAGCTTTATATAAATACCAATATCTCAATCTCCTATGGGCATCTATCTCTGACTCTGCTTCTCTCTCTCTCTCTCTCTCTCTCTCTCTCTCTCTCTCTCTCTCTCTCTCATCATTTAATACCCTTCCCTGGTAGGTTGGTATTTTTTTTGAGTTCTAGGCACAGTCAATGGAATATTTGAAGGATGAGTTATAGCTCCGTACCCCAATGCAGTTATTTACCTATTTAAAAGCATCAGAGCCTTTTTAAATGTCTGGTTATGACAGGTTGTTAAGATGGGGATTTAATGACATAAGTGAACAGAAATGGGTCTGGTTGGTTTCAGTTTATGAGAAACGCCCCTTTTGTGTCCTCCGATGCTGAGGTTGTAACTCTACAAAAGCAATTTAATACTTGAGGACCTCCTTAGGCATAGAAGGCCTTTAACTTTGTCAGGCTGCCGGAAGTCCGTCTCTTGTATCCAGTCTCTCAGTTCTTTGCAAGATTTCCACACATGCCTTGGGAGGAAAAAACTAATGCCCAGGTTCATGCTTCCTTCTGTACTCCTTCCCTTCCTGTTCGAATGGACGCTTTAGTCTGTGATGCCGTATTCATTCTCTAATGATCTCAAGCAATTATCTGAAATACTTTGCTCAGCTTGTGTGACTGTTCTTGATAAACTGGTTAGGAGTCAATGTTTGCTGAAGGTACAACATCATGTTATAACTGAACCTCTTCTGTTATAAAGAGGCTGAAAGTATCTTCAAGACAAAGACTAGATGCTTCTTTGCAATAGGATGGAGTGTAAGGCTTTGTATGATCAAGTCAAATGAATAAATTATTGAGGATCCTGCTGACTAACAAAATCAGTTGATAGTGTCAATACACACTCTTTGATAGAGTCTGCTGATATTTTCTTCTCTTTTCTTCTTTCCTGCTTCTCCCAAAAGAAAGACAAGCATTTCAGTAGTATTTCCCTTGTGTTGGCTGATAAGAAGCAGTGAGTGGGAGCATGTAGAAGGTTCTATGAGAACTCTGGTTTTCCTTGAGGTGTCTCAGCAGGGTGGGCTAATTCTGTGGCTTTCACTGGCCCCCAGGACTGTAATGCACCTTCATGCTTGAAAGCAGGATGATTCTGCTTCCTGGTGTTCATCTTTCCAGATTTCCTTCCTCACAGAGGTTATTTTCTCACCTCTTCCATAGGTCTAATCAGTTTAGAGCATTAAATTCCCTTTGTCTCAAAGAATAAAAATAATAAAAGCAGAAAATGGGAAATTTGAAAGAGTTCTGCAGTGAAAATAAGGTGAGTATCCAATTCCTTCAAATTTTGACATAACGACTTTTCTGTAATAGACTTATTGCAAGGAGGGAAACACAATTTTTGAAAAATGACTTTGTGTTTTCAACAAGTTTCAAGAGGATGCCGGTTGCTCCTATGAAATCAAAGCAGCATGTCATGAAGAAAGACAATTTGATTTTGGAAAGAATTCAATGGGGAGGAAAAATAAGTTTTCTGAATTAAAATCTTGATGGATGTAGTAACTAGCAGATTAAACTTGGAAGCGATTTAAATTAATGATGTAGCATATAAATGAAAGCTTCATTTACAAAATAACTTCTTACAATGAGTCCCAGATTGGATTAAAATACAAACTTTAAGTGACTTCATGCTTATGAGATATTTTTTAAAAAATAAGCATACATATAAAATGAAGGTCAAAATTATATTAGATAAACCCTAATGAAACATAATGCTGATGACAATATGATATACCAGGCATAATGCTAATCATAAAACTATGCACGAATATGATTTTATATTAAACCATAAAGCAAAATTCCTAGATTCAAAATATTTTAATTAAGTATCACAATGTTAGGGAACTATGAGCAGAAAAACTGACAAAGAGTGGGGAGAATGTGCAAGTTGTGATAATTATACATCAGATGGTTTACTTAGAAACTTTGACTATACTTTCTATATTTTGATGATTCACTACATTGTTTAACAATCTTTTTGATGCTAAAATACATAAACAGGGCCTCTAGAGATAGTGCAGCAAGTAAGTCATTTGTCTTGCAGAAGGCTGACCCAGTTTACTCCAGGGTACCACATATGGTTCCCTGAGTCCCTTCAGCAGTGATCCCTAAGTGCAGAGCACAGAACCTAGTCCAGCACTGCAAGGTGAGGACATAAAAATAAACATCAACCAAAAAAAAAAAAAGACCTAAAGATATTAGACCACTTAGACCATGAATATTAGACCATGGATCTTGCATTAAAAATATTTAGCTGGTTTGGGCAGTCAGATACACTTGCATAAGACTGATTCAAAAGTAACTTGTGCAATAGCACATTTGTTCTGGGATATTTTAGTTCATGTGATGGCAGAAATAGTACAGCTCAAAGGTCAGAGTTTGCTTTGTCGTGACAAGTTTGCTTGTGGTCCATGAAGCTCATCCTGAGAGCTTGGTCTTGAGTCTTTTCCTTAGGATTTTTCTACTGGTTTTATAGATCATGTACTAGATGGTCCTACTGTAGCCTTCACAGCATAATAGTGGTATGAAAGTTTTAAGCAAAGTGCATTCATAGATGAAGCTTAAATAGTGGACTATCAATATCATTTAACTTTTCATGAATGAGAATATATTTGGCACCACCAAATAGGATATGCATCATCCAGAAGCTCCTACAACTGTGTTAAAGTGTTTATCAAATGATAACCTGTGCACAGAAGTCAATATAGTGCTATTTTCACAAAGCTTTGGCATGTCAGTTAATTATACCATCTCTTATGAATGGTCAAAAGTGCATGGTTTTCTGGTGGGAGTTCTAAAATTGCTGAAGAATATAACAAGGAATTGTCAGCAACCAGAAAGCGGTTTTGACTGCCTAAAAATATTTTTTATTCCTTGTAGCTAAACAGTTACTTTATCGTGGAATCTGAAACAAATATGGATACATCAAATAGATGATTTAAAACATAGTAATTTACAGTACTTTTAGCACTCAAATAAAAATTAGACAAAATCTGAGTGAGAAACAGATCTTCAGATATTGAACTGATATTGAAGAGGATCAGAATGATGCAAGAACTATAAATTTCTCTTCTTTTTCACTGAGTCTCACTTATATGTGAGGCACATGGAACAATTCAAGGAGTAAGCACTGTTTTGCTTGAGGAATCTACAATAACTTCACCTAAGGTAAGTTTATCTTTTTGAGAAAGTATCAAACTTGATTATATTTAACTACAGTCATTCTATTTTTACCCTTTTGAATTTGTCATAGTCCAAACTGTAGCACTGTAGCACTGTCCTCCCGTTGTTTATCAATTTGCTTGAGCGGACACCAGTAACGTCTCACAACAAATTGTGAGACTTCTTGCTACTGTTTTTGGCATATTGAATACGTCACGGGTAGCTTCCCAGGCTTTGCCATGTGGCCGAGATACTCTCGGTAGCTTGTCGGGCTCTCCAAGAGGGGCGGAGGAATCAAACCAGGGTCGGCTGTGTGCAAGGCAAATGACTTACCCACTGTGCTATCGCTCCAGTGATAGTATTAGTCAAAACTAATAGGAGAAAAGTTTTGTTTGTTTGGGGACTTCATCTGATGGTGCACAGCATTTATTCTTGGTTGTGTGCTTAGGGAATCACACCTGGCAGTGTTCGAGATTATTCCCGGAGCATATGTGGAGGTGAAAATGAAACAGGTGTCAGCTACATGAAAGGCAAGCACCTCACTACTCACTCCCCTCCAGTCCCCCAAAGCTTAAGATTTAAATGCTTTGTAATGTTAACATCAATGTGGGGATTGTGCATGAAATATATTTGGAAGATCCTGTACAATGAAAGTAGTAATGGAAGCTTATTATTATTATTATTGTTGGTCATAGTAGTATTTAAGTTTTTAATGAATCACCCTGAGGTACAGTTACAGACTTACAAACTTCTGTGCTTACATTTCAGTCATACAATGATCGAGTACCCATCCCTCTAACAGTGACCATTCTCCAACAACAATGTTCCCAGTAACTTTCCCGCCACCCCCACCCCAGTACCCCCCCACCCTGCCCCTGTGGCAGGAGCATTCCCTTTTACTCTCTCTCTCTCTCCTTTAGGGTGTTGTGGTTTGCGGTATTAAGGTATTAAGTGGCCATCGTGTTTGATCTACAGTCTACTTTCAGCATAAATCTCCCATCCTGAGAGAACCCTCCAAGCATCCTTGCAAGCTTATTATTAAGATCATTTTATCATTATAAGAACATATAGAAGTTTTTGGTTCCATGGAATATATAGAATGACTTGGAATAGTTCTGTTTCCTTGTCTGAGTTCACTTATTGAATCTAATAGGAAACCTGGTGGAGAGTATATACTCACCCTTTATGAACCATATAAGCTTTCTAAAACATTTTCTAATTTTTTAAACAACATCTAAAATGTTGACCCTATTATTCACTCAGAGATCATCAGAGAGGAAGACCAGGGCAGAATTTTTCACCTCTAATGTAGGAGAAGAAATGAAAGGGTGACATTAAAGTATTATGATGCTATTTTACTCAAGAGAAATTACTCACTGAAATAAATTCCTTATGTGAGAACAAATAATAATTCACCCATCATTGCAGAGAGAGTTATATTTGTTAATGATCATTCCCACACTCAGCAATTATTAGAACCCCGTCATCGACATCAGATATGGGAGCCAGCCTGCAAAATGATCCTCAATGATTGTTTTTAAAATTTGTCCATTTTAATTTATTTTAATGTTTTTGTTTCTTTATTTTTTGTATTGGGTCCATGGCTCGTTGTATTCAGGGCTTACTCCTTTCTCTGTGCTCAGGAATCATGCCTGGAAGTTCTCAGGGACCATATGGAGTTTCAGATACTCAAACCCTGTTGGCCACATGTAAGACAAAACCATTGCCTGCTGTACTATATCTCTGACCCCCTGTTCCCCCAGAGTTCTGATCTCAAGATATTCACAGTCTGACTTTTCTGCCCAGCTACAGGTTTCAGAATCTTATAGGGCTCACCTTTCTGTGCATTACAGTTTCAGAAACGATGGTGTTTCACTCTGGAGGCCACGTTGTAAAAGATTTTGTGATGGTCCCTTATGATCCTTGTGGACACAGTCTACTCCACCATGATGACATCAGTACAGCCAATGGAAAGATCTGCATGGTTATGTACAAAATCCTCCTGTCAGTGATCAACATGAACTTGATAGAGATCAAAGTGAAGAGTTTTCTGGCACATTCTTTAGCCCTTGTCAGATGCTCAGATGGCAACAGTTCAGTGTAAAACCTAAACATGGCATGTTAAAACTCATACTAGAAACACTCAACTTAGTGTTCCTAAATTTTTAAGCCAGAAAGAGTGTGAAGTCAATAATGTTTGTTATTTAAAGCTGAAGACCATCGAGGCCCAGCCAAGGCCATGCTGGGAGCACTCTCCACACACTTGGATGAGCCTCACGCATAAAAGAACTGACAGAGGAACCCAGGTGTGTGGGACCCGGGGCTGAGATCTCCAAGCCTGCACAGTTTGGGACTGGACCTGCCAGAGTTACTGGCAGTTACACCCACCAACTGCCGTGTAACTCCAACAACGGCCAGGATCCAGAGATCATCACACTCAGCTCCTGGGAGAGAACAAGACAGAGTCTCCTACCCTATGCCTGACTGTCTCCACCAGGGCCCAAAAGCTGAAGACCACCGAGGCCCAGCCAAGGCCATGCTGAGACCACTCTCCACACACTTGGATGAGCCTCACGCATAAAAGAACTGACAGAGGAACCCAGGTGTGTGGGACCCGGGGCTGAGATCTCCAAGCCTGCACAGTTTGGGACTGGACCTGCCAGAGTTACTGGCAGTTACACCCACCAACTGCCGTGTAACTCCAACAACGGCCAGGATCCAGAGATCATCACACTCAGTTCCCGGAAGCGCGCGGCCGCGAATGGCCGCGCGACATCTTATCATCTCATTCCTAATTTGGTCAAACTGGCAGGCTACCAAATGTAACATGCCCACACGGCAGAGTCTGGCAAACTCCCCGTGGTATACCCAATATGCCAAATACCAGTAACAATGATGGGTCTCATTCTCCTAATCCTGAAAAAGCCTTGAATATGGCACTTAAAAAAAAAAAATCTCAGGGCTAGGACGAAGAAGACGTTACTGGCACCTGCTCGAGGCAATCGACGAACAACAGGGTGGTCGTGATCGTGATCGTGATTTAAAGTCAGTAAGATATGGGGAAAGCTGCTGTGTGTCAGTGACAGCTAATGTAACAGAAAAGTAGTATCAGATATATTCATAGATTTCATTTGATTCTAGAGTGGTGGAATCCAAGTACTCCTCTTAATTGGAGACTATACTAGCAAAATCACAGAAATAATAGGGAAATTATATTTGAAAGGAACTGGTTTTAGTTTTGTCATGGAAGCTACATGTGGGAAATTTTATTGTCTTTATAAGTTTAGATTTCTTATTAGTTTCTTTAAGCCTACATCACAAATGATATATCAATATTTGCATTTTGTATGTATTTTTGTTTTAGTTATATTGATTTCTATAGACTAAAAATACTTGGTTGCTTATGGGATTAAGAAAATAAAGTATAATCACAGAAACACAGTCATATTTGAAAATAAAAAAAATTCTCCTCAGTTCTATTCCTGTATGCTCAGCTATTTTTTCCTGGTTGGATTTACGAAACTTCCTAGAAAAATAGTTTTTATTTACATTAAGTATTTTCACTGAAGGACCTGTTCTGGATGTCTGTGTGGAAGTAACACTGCTCCTATTAGCCAAAGTACTTAAAAAAAAAAAAAGAAAAAAGAAGTACCGTGTGGTTGAAATAACCTAGAAGATTAACAACATGTTAAGCACAATGGCTGTTAAAAATTGGTGATCACAGTTCACTTAAATGCCCTTATCTTTAGAAAGTGCCCTGGAGCGTCCTATAATCACAACTAATGGAAACTTGAAATTGAGGCCAGATCCAGAGAGTTGGAGTCTTCTATCTGAGCTAGAGTTGAGCTTTATTCAAAACTAACCCTTAGGGATGCATTTGTCTGCTGACCCTAGAAAACGACTCATGGCCATTTTGCAGTATTGCTAGAAGGTGTCTAAACCAGTTACAGGTCCTATGCAACAACTTTATTTTTTTCTGCAGTGGAAGTCATTTTAAACACAGGCTGCTTTAGCTACAGGCAAGTTTTAATTACCCACTAAGGGAGAAAAAAAAGAGTATGAGAGCAAAAATGTTAATCCTTTGGCATTTATGTTTGTAAGAAAGGTTGCAGGAAGCATTGTGTACAAAGAATTATATATATGATATATATATATATATATCTGATATATATATGTATCAGAAAAAACTGATGGAAAAATGTTGAAGGAAGAGTTTTAGCTTAAACTTTTCAATGGAAAATTTTCTTTCCTGCCATCTTGAAAAAGTATAAAATTTCTTCCTCAGAGTAAGTAAGTGTGGTCACGTATTAGTATAAGATCTCAAAATACAAGGAAGAGTTAAGATAAATTTGACTTTTAGTTACTGTTTGTGAATGTGCGTAGTGACTAATTTTGTAGACCGTGTTATTGACATGTTTAAGAGAACTACATATTTGTCGATGGATTTTCCACTACTAGTAGTGATTCCAAAATGCTCACAGATAGTCAAATACTTTCAACGTAACAGGAAACATAATAGAGCAGTGTTCTGAGTTCTTTAGAAATTATAGATAAGGCAATCGAGTTATTGGAAGAAGAAGGGCTTCAATAAAATGTCCACAGGAAAGCTGACGCTATGGAAAATTAGAGTGAGCACATTGGGAATTTTGCACATTAGAAGTTTTCTTTTCTATAAGATGATAGAAATCTAGGTCATGAAAAGGGGTTGAAACTATAGAGGAAGGTAATGGCAAGACTAAATTTTTCTCATTTTGTGTCAGTCTCTGAATAAAGACTGAAATGTCACTGATATAATTGAGTCAATGTTCCCATAGTAAAATTATTTCAGATTGTACATCGCATTAATATGTGAAGAATGGATTGATAGAGTTTGGGTGGGGAGCAAGGTGACAATCAACAGTTGTTACAGTAACCTATAAGAAATTTAGATATCAGATACAGGAGCTTGTAGGATGAAAGAAGGGTACTGCATAAAAGGAAGCCAAATCAAGAGTAGGCGATGTTCTATTAGGTAAGTGACAAAGATGAAATATTTGTTATTCACCATAAAATTTAGGAAAATGATTTTGATCTAGCAATGACATAGGCAGTAGCTTATGGCTCATAATCTAATTTATTGTTTTCCTCTTTGAAGTTTAAAGAAAATATGAAGGAAAATTAAGTACAGTAAAATCAATATTAGAAGCAACAAAATCTTATTATCTCATTCTTACTTTGGACAACCTGTCAGGCTACTGAATGTAACCTGCCCACACGACAGAGTCTGGCAAACTCCCTGCGGTGTATCCAATAAGCCAAAAAGCTGTAACAATGATGGGTCTCATTCTCCTAACCCTGAAAGAGCCTTGAATATGGCACTTTTAAAAAATCTCAGGGCCTGCTACTGTTACTGGTGCCTGCTCGAGGCAATCGACGAACAACAGGATGATCGAGATCGTGATCGTGAACAAAATTTAGCAGAAGACATAATTTTAGTGAATAAAAAGCTATTCATGTTTGAATTTATATAAGAAATTTTAGTAACCTCTGAGCATTGTTGGGTGTGGACCAAAACCAAGAAACAGAAAAAGAAATCTGAATATCTAAAATAGCCAAGTGTTAGCAAAATTTTCTTGCTTACTATTTTTCTAATGTGAAAAGGGAGATGAATATTACCAGAAACATTGTTTCCATTCCAACCTATGATCTTTATAGTATTCAATATGTTCTCAACTTTGGAATGTATTCATTATTCCAAATACTGAGAGTTTCATAATCAAAGGTCAAGGATTTATCATTGTTTAATATGTATTACCATAAAATGGGGGTAAGGTAGGAATTTAGGACTTAAAGGTGACTGATGAACATTGGTAGAGGACCTTGGAACTTTGGTGGTGATGAGGTGGAATAACTTTGTACAATACTATAAATTTTAACACTATTGCAGTTATCTAAACTGTAATAAAAATAAACTATTTAAAAAATATTAAAGTTGTTGAAACACTGATATTTGTCACTGGATAATAGACTTTAATCATTCTGCATTGTATGGGGTAAAACAAACTTTGCCTCTGTGATCACTTAGATTGTTTGGTCTTATGGTTAATTAATTAGTCTTTTTTCCCCTGAACATTGTATAATATAGGGAAATAAAATTTAAATGCATCTACAGTCACTAGAATAAAGTTGTCTGACTTTTTCTAAAGTAGGGAGATGAAACACACAAACCTAAGTTGTAGTTCATTATAAATATGAACTGCAAAACATAGTACTAATGGTTTTCCGATATAAATTAACCAAATTGAAGTAGGGAAACAAGTCTGAAACAATAGTGTATGACATGTGTCTTTTGAAAATGAAGTGTATTTTTAAAATGGAGAGAAAGTTGTGAAGATACGAGAAGATTGGGAAAGTGAGGAAAATGTATTTTTTTCTCTTTCTCTTGATTGTTTTATAGTACAAAGAGTTAATGTGATTCATGATACCTAGATGCTGTAGTTGAGATACGAAAATGCCTGATTAGGATGAAAAATAAAAATAATCAATAGTCAACATTGATAGATAATGATTATTTGGAGTTTTAATTTCCAGAAAAGATAAAAATGCAAAGATACTACCACTAGCTCCTAATAAAATAAGTGAACTATGTAGGTAACAAAATGTTATATTAATGTAATAAAGAAGATAATTACCCAAAGCTGTAAGAAAGTAGAATATTTATGTCACTGAGTTGGAGATGTTATAGGAAACATTTATGGCCTGATGCTTATGAATTAAGTTAAATTTTCTTATGTCAAGAATACTGAAAACTGGCTATAAAAAAACTTTGTTCCTCAACTACATGTAATAGTCTTGAATTTCAGGATGAACTAAACAACTGTTGAAGTATTTTTAATATTAAAAGCTTTTTTGTTTTATATAAGTACAGACACCAGCTTTATTTAAGTCAATGCAAGTAAAAGATGTTGTTTAAAATAGTTAAAAATTGTATTCACTATTTGGCCAAACATACAGACTTTTCAACCTTTCAAATGGTATTTCACCAAGTCTTTAGGATTATTTTGAAACAATTGCTATTTTCCTTTATTTCCTTAGAGAATTTTTCTGGCCAGATACATTATGCTGAGATTTGCAGCTTCTATTTAGAATAAGTGCTGTAATCAATACAATATTTTCTCACTTTAAATTGCTCAAAGGACAATGCTCAGGTGACATAATATATTTGATAAAAGCATAATGGACCTCGATAGCAAAGAACATTCACAAGAGAAAATATTTGATGCTATAAAGTCAAATATTTATTTTTCTATGGAGAATAAAATGGGAAATTACAAAATTAAGGAAAAGTATGGATTTATAAATAGACCATTACATTGACTGTCAAAATCATTTTATCTAGTTAGATGTTCCATTAACTAGACATAGCTATAAAACGCAAGTCTTTTTTGGATCTTCTGTTCATCTGAGGGATAAAAGCCTCTATTTATAAAGGGAGATTATAATACATCTTTAGATGTGATTTCTTCTTTTTTTAACTTATTCTTTATCAATTGCCCCTTAAAAGTTCAAGGACTAATATTTCCATTTTTCTAAATATGTTTTACTATACTTTTATAATAGTTCCTAGTTGATTGAATAGGAAAGTTGTCTTTTACATTTATGATAATTATGATAGATGGTCTTGTTTTTGACTTTCATTGACCTTAGAATAATCTATTTTCAATTTAAAGATCTCTGTGGAACTAATTTTAAGATATCTTCACTCATCTTTGAACTGCAATAAGCGTAAGGAAATTTATGTACCAAGTTCTAAAGGTACTAGAATAAGAGTGTTTAAAAAGATGGAGTTATAGCTCTCTAGGAGCTTAGAAATAAACATCAAAAACAGATTTAAGTAGAAACATAATAAAATACCATAAATATGGATGCTAAGTATAGATAAATGCAGTATAATAATGAGATATTAGGTTTACTAAGGCCCATGGGAAAACATTTTCTAAAGGTAAATTTTGATGCAGACAGAACCTGCATCACTATAAAATAATCAATGCAACACATGATTTTTTGGTAAACTGTAAAAAAAAATAGTTAAAGATATCTAGTTGTTTTTGCCATGATAACTCAGGATTTGATACACAATTTTATGACACTTTGTATTACTTCTCTTCAAATCATTTTGCATGACCTACATCTTTCACCAAAATTAATAAGCCCCAAATATCCTATTTGTAAAACTGCTAAATAAATGAAATGATGGCCAGTAAAATTAGAACAGCTACATCTCTAGACTTTAGCTTGACCTTCATTAAAATCACTTTAATATTGTAATATTTTTGAGAAAAATGTGCCAGTGCATATTTAAGGGCATGCTTTGTTCAGTGACCTTTCAAAAAGTGAGATATTACTTTATTTTTGTTTCCCACAGTGCTCAGGGCTTACTCCAGGCTCTGAACTCAGGGATCATTCCTGAGGGGAACCATATGGGATACTGGGGATTGAATCGGGGTCAGCAGAGTGTAAGGCAAACACCTTACCTGCTGTATTAACTCTCTGGCCTCAAAAGTGAGAGACGCCTTATATTATTTTTCTTTTATAACTTAGCTACATCAATGATGCCAAAGTAATTTTGAGAATACAAGGTTTATTTCCCACAATACATTCAACAGAACAGTTTACGGAGCAGAAAAAGACTGAGGGTACCAAACCCATAAGCTTTTGGAAATTTAGTTTGCTTCCTGCAGCGATGTGTGATGTGTTCCATATAGAAGAAGACATAGTTATGATGACACAAAACAGGAACAGTCTTTTCTAGACATGCTCCCATGAGCAAATCTTAATCAGAGATGGAAGTAATATCATATGTATGCATATATGCATGTATCCATACAAGCATACATATATATCCCCACTTCTTGTTTGTGTTTTGGGCCTCACCCGGAGATGCTCAGGGATTATTTCAGGTTCTGTATCTAGGAATTACTCCTAGTGGTGCTCTGAGGACTAGATGGGATGCTGAGGATTAAACGTAAGGCTGACTGCTTGCAAGGCAAGTGCCCTAGTCACCGTACTATTGCTACAGCAATTGCCTCTTTATGAACAATATTCAAGACATGATAGTAGGACTCAGTAGACCCTTTTATTTTTCTTATGCATTGTGGGATAACACTGTTTTGTCCTTCCTCAGGTAGCTTAGGTTTATCTGGTCACACCCATCCCAGTGCTCCAGAGTCATTTCCATTCTTTTGTTTATTTGTAACTACTTCTCTATGCTCTCTTCCTCAAACAGTTAATCAGCTTATTCCCCTAATCAGATTCTGTTAATTTGTAAGGTCAGATCTTTCTAGGACACTGAATTTATATTGTAAGTTAATATTGCCTTTCTCCTCTGCTTATGTCTTTTGAATAGTTTACTTTAAAGCAATGTCCTTTCGTATAGATACAAGAAGACAATTAATATTATGCTTTTGTAACATAGGATTTAATTTAGCTTCAAATATTATTCATTCCCGGGCATCTGCTTTCTCAACTTCAGTCTCAATTGCCCTCACTTCCTAGCGTACAGAAAAGCAGGGTCCCGAAGAGGGACTGGGTGGAACCAGGGCAAGAGGTAAGCTATGTGCTACTCTGGCATCAAGATGGGCCTGGCTAAAGCGCCACAGTTATTAACTATAAGTGAAGAGCTTGAGCATGACAAATGCTGTCATGATCCAAAAGTAACAACAAGACTAGGACCCTGCTAGGGATAGGAAAGACTAATCTTGCCTGAGCACTGTAGTCTGAGATCAGGATGTCCCCAGGAGAGCAATTGTATAAGCTTAATGCATCTCTTACTGTGTCCATACAAAATGATTGATATTATGGATGCTTATATGTTTGTTGGACAAGGAGAGGAGAAACACACCCAAGGGATTCTACCCTTGGGTTAGTGGTCCAACTGAAAGAGAATCTGTCCTAGAAGCAGCATCCCCTGAGGGGAAGAACTTTAACTCTATTGATTGTGACCACACCTATGTGTAAGCCCAGCCCCTCATAGTTTGTGGGTTTAACTAGTCTGTAAGAGTGGGATGAGGACAAGGGGGGGAGAAGATCAAGAGCCAGAGCCAGAGCCAGAGCCAGGATAGGGGTTCCTGATCAGGCCCAGGAGAGAAGGAGAGAGAGAGAGACAGGAGTGAACTGGGATGAGAATGGAATAAACAGCATCTGATCAATCAACTGGCTTGGCCCTCGCTTCCTCCACCATCTTCCTCAGGGTCTGGGCAGCCCCAACTGAGGGTGCAGCCTGCCTCCTGCATGCCTCCCGCCCCTGGACCTGGGCGGCTAGGGGAAGAGCCATCGGAGCTACCCCTGGCCACCCTCAAAGTTTTTTACAATGCATTCTTCTTTATTTTTTTTCAACTGTGAAGGCAGTCATCCACGTGGCAGTGCTCAGGTTTAACATCTGGTGGTGACTGAGAGACCAATAGAAGTGCCATTTGTCAAAGAAGGGCCAACCATGTCCAAGCATAGCTTAACCTATATACTATCTTACTATTCCTCATTTGTTTAGCTTTTAAGGAAAGCTTTTTTCAGTGTAAGAATTCAAAAATATTGTAAAATGCTGGGCTAAGAGAGATGGTGCAGTGGGTAACGTGCTTGATTTTACTCTATGTGCTATAGAATTTTCTGTAATTTTTTTAGTCATGAAAGGGAGTCAACACTGTATAAGATACTACTTCTGCAGAAGATATATATACATAAAATACAAATTATACATATGATACAGAAATAAACAAACTTCAATATATCTTAACTATCATAAAAAATAAATTATGAATATTAATTCTGCAACTAAAGGATGTAATTGTGAAAACAACCATCCTAAATAGTATCAATGCTTATTGGATAAAAAAAATAGATATACAAATCAATTCCCACTCCAAGAAGACACTAGAATTCTCAGCCTGGGCGCCAGGGGACCTGAAAATTCTTTGTTTTGTTTTTGATTTGTTTTGGGGGTCAAACCTGGCAATTCTAAGGGTTCATTCCTAGCTCTGCACTCAGGAATTAATCCGGGTGGTGCCTGGGGGACCACACCGGGTATGGGAGACAAACCCAGGTTGGCCTAGTATAAGGCAAATGCTCTACCCACTGCAATATTGCTACAGTCCCCAAAGGCATCATTTTAAAAATCGTAATAAAAAATAAAAACAATTAATAAAATAACAAGGCTTAGTTTGGGAACAAACTCCACTTAATTACTTAATCACTTAACTTCCCGTTAGTCCTTGATTTGCTCGAGCGGGCTCCAGTAACGTCTCCATTTGTCCCTGTCGGGTGCTAGTATAGCCCAATGGCATCTGTTCGCTCTGGGAACATGAAGAGCCTCAAACCGATCGTTCATGATCTTGACGAAGAAGTCTGACCATCTGATAGGTGGGCAGCCACGCGGTCGTTTGACATCCCGTGGAATCCAGTCGGTAACAGCTCTAGTCCAGCGGTCGTCTTTAAATCTCATTACGTGACCAGCCCATCTGATTTTTGACACCTTGGCAAATGAGACAGCGTCCCTGATTCTTGATCGTCGACTGATGTCAGAGCTCCGGATTCTTTCTCTCATTTGAGTGAAACGTGATATTCCAAGCATAGCTCTCTCTATTCTTCTTTGGGAGACCTGAATAGCGTTCTCATCTTGTTTGCGTAGGGCCCAGGTCTCTGAGGCATATGTTAATGCAGGAAGAACAGTGGAATCAAAGAGATGTGCCCAGAGCCGGAGGTTCTTCGTCCTCTTAGCTATTTCTTCAAAGTTCTTGAAGGCGTTCCAAGCCGCTCTCTTCCTCCTGCGCAGCTCGGGTGCCAGGTCATTTGTCATGTTGACTTCTCGACCTAGGTACACATAGCTGTTGCATTCGGAGATGGTCGTTCCATTGAGAGCGAATGGGGCATCAGGAATGAGGCTGTTTCTCATAAACATTGTCTTCGTAAGATTCAGCTGTAGTCCTACCTTTCCACACTCACGGTCAAAGTCGACCAGCATTTGTGCCCCTTGACTGATGTTTGGTGTTATTAAAACAATGTCATCAGCAAAGCGGAGGTGGAGTAGTTGCCGACCATCTATCTTCACTCCCATTCCTTCCCATTCCAGTTGTCGCATGATGTTCTTGAGGGTGGCACTGAAGAGTTTCGGTGAAATGGTATCACCCTCCTGAACCCCTCTCTTGACATCAACGATCACTTCTTTGTAGAATGGTGAGATCCTGGTAGTGAATCCGCAATACAGCTCGCGGAGGATCCTGATGTATTGGGCTTGAATGTCTTGACTGGCTAGGGCTTCAATGACCGCTTCTGTCTCAACAGAATCAAAGGCCTTCTTTAAATCAATGAACGTTAAACAGAGCGGCATCTTGAACTCTCGAGAAACTTCAATGAGCTTGGTTATCGTGTGGATATGGTCAATGGTGTGAATCCTTTGCGGAACCCGGCTTACTCGCATGGTTGTCCTTCATCTAGTGTTCTGCCAATCCTATTTAGGATGACTCAAGTGAACAACTTATAGATGACAGACAATAGGCAGATCGGGCGATTGTCGCCAATGTCATGGATGTCTCCCTTCTTGAACAGTAGTACGGTCCTGCTGGTTTTCCATTGGGACAGAACCTTGCATTCAGACAGGTAGCGAGTGAAGAGCCGAGCCAGTGTATTGATGAGTACTGACGGCAGGTTCTTCAGGTGTTCAGGTCTGACCTTGTCTGGGCCGGGTGCTGTCTGTTTCTTTACCGACAAAATGGCGTGTCGGATTTCGGAAGGGAGAACGTTGGGAACGACATACCCATCCTGTGGAATTTGGTATGTCGGCAAGTGGACATGGCTATCGAAGAGATTTGAGTAGAAGTCATGGATAATCTTCTCCATTGCCGTTCTGGAGGATGTGATGGATCCATCAGGACATCGGAAGGCAGTCATTTTGGTCTTGTAGTTGGCGAACCAGTAACTACAACTGGTCTCATTCACCTGACTCTGAAGGGAACAATGTCCTGGTAGGTTTTATTGTGAAGAATGAGTGTTACACTTTACTTATAAATAATGTATTGAGACTATTACAGCATTGCCCTGCTATTAGTAGAGTCCATCCAAATGCTTAGGATTAAATAATTTTATCCAAATATTTGTCACTCTTTCAAATGTTTCTCAATTCATTAAAATTTCTTCATTTAAGAAAAAGATCACTTTTTAATAAACCCAGTGATATGTGTTGGAGAACATCTGTGATCATGTTTGAGCGAATTCCTATCTTTATAAAACAGCTTTGTATTATATTTGTGAAAGATAAAACAAATATTATTTAAATAGATTATGATAAGTGCTGCAGATTGAGAAAATAATGGTGTGCACTGGAAATGATGATTTGAAAGTTCTTATTAAAAGGGGGTCAAATTCATGATCACGATCATCCTGTTGTTCGTCGATTGCCTCAAGCAGGCACCAGTAAAGTCTCCTTCGTCCTAGCCCTGAGATTTTAAAAAGTGCCATATTCAAGGCTCTTTCAGGTTTAGGAGAATGAGACCCATCATTTTTACTGCTATTTGGCATTTTGGGTACGCCATGGGGAATTTGCCAGACTCTGTTGTGTGGGCAGGTTACATTCGGTAGCCTGCTAGTTTGTCCAACGTAAGAATGAGAAAATAAGATGTCACACAGCTGCTTTGTGGCCACGTGCTTCCTGGAGCTGGGTTTTATAGTCACTGCGTCTTGGACGTTGATGGGATTACATGGCGCTGGGGGTCAGTTGTTGGGTGTGGCCCCTGCTTACTGCAAGATGGAGGATCTGGGTGGAGGATGCTCAGCTCCGATCCAAGCAGGCTTGGAGATCTCAGCTCTGGGATCTGCATGGCTTTGTTCTTCTGCTGGTACCTTCATGCGTGTGGAGAGTGGTCTCAGCATGGTTGTGGCTCGCTCTGGAGGTCTTCGGCTGCCAGAGCTCTGCTCAGGGCAGGGAGGAAAACTCAACCCGCCCCCCTTCAAGGACAGCCAGGCGTGGGGGCAGGAGATTCTGCGCTGTTCCTTCTGGGGGCTGGGTTTTATAGTCTCTGGGTCTTGGCCTTGATGGGATTACATGACACTGGGGGTCAGCTGGTGGCTGCCTACTGGAAGATGGAGGATCTGAGTGGAGGATGCTCAGCCACCCAATAAAGGGGGTCAAGTTTCTCTCATAAAAGAGTCACTGTATGAGATAAGTAAAAATAGAGATGATACTTTGTCCCTATTAATTTTAACAGATCGAAAAATAATAGGAAATGAAGTAGAAATAGACAGCAGTTGCTCTTTGGTCCTAGGCACTATGTCCCTTTAATTATTTTTGTTTGTTTATTAATTAATTAATTTAGGTCACACCCAGCTGTGCTCAGAGCTTATTCCTGACTTTGTATTCAGGGATCTCTCCTGATGGTTCTTGGGTAACCAGAGTGGTACCCTAGATGGGACCTGCATGGGCTGTGTGCAATACTAACATCGTACCTGTTGGACAGTCTTTCTTGTCCCTGCACTCTGTTTTATACAAGATAGCCAGTAACAATATTCTCAAACATTTTTAAATTGACCACTGTGAATGATTAAGATAGTTGGAAAAAGTGTCCTGATAATATCTCATCTACCCTTACCATTGCCATCTGAAACCAAAGTAGCAAATTTATTTAAAATGGAAATAGCATGAAAATTTTTAATGGTTGCAAATTTGTTACAACATCATAGTATTAATATGTATACCTTAATATATGTATTAGAGACAGTCTCGTAGAGTAAGACTCCCAGAACAACTGCCAACTGGGAGCTCTTTGGCACTATTGCTGCAACATGGGAATATGCCATTGTTGACAACATTGACAAGGAATACGATCGACTGGTTCAGCACCTCCATGATTGTGCGAGGAACACCAAGAGAGAGATAGCAACAAAAAAAAAACCTGTCTTCGAAAACTCTTGAGCTTATTCGCCAATGTGGCTTGGAGCATGCCTCAGGCAAAACACAAGCAAATGTTTGAGCTCACAAAGCCGTGCAGAGATGCAATCAAGGAAGACCTCAAAGTGAAAAGAGCAGAAGTGCTAGTAGATGCGGCCAAAGCCGGGAAAAGTATTCGTAATGCCTGCCTGTCCTTCGCCAAGTACAAGACCAAGAAGACTGCCCTCCAACGTCCTGATGGATCTCTCACAACTTCCAGAAGGGTAATGGAGAAGATTATCTATGACTTCTACTCAGATCTCTTCGATAGCCATGTCCACCTGCTCACATACCAAATTCTGCGGGATGGATATGTTGTTCCCAATTTTCTCCCTTCCGAAATCCGACACACCATTTCGTCAGTAAAGAAACGAACAGCACCCAGCCCAGACAAGGTCAGACCTGAACACCTGAAGAACCTGTCATCAGTACTCATCAACACGCTGGCTAGGCAATTCACACGCTATCTGTCTGAATGCAAAATTCTGTCCCAATGGAAAACCAGCAGGACTGTACTCCTGTACAAGAAGGGCGACATCCACGGCATTGGCAACTATTGTGCGATCTGCCTATTGTCTGTCATCTACAAATTGTTCACTCAAGTCATCCTGAATAAAATTGGCAGAACACTAGATGAAGGACAACCATGTGAGCAAGCCGAGTTCTGCAAAGGATTCAGCACCATTGACCATATCCACACGATAATCAAGCTCATTGAGGTTTCTCGGGAGTTCAAGATGCCACTCAGTCTAACATTCATTGATTTAAAGAAGGCTTTTGATTCTGTTGAGATGGAAACGGTCATTGAAGCCCTAGCCAATCAGGGCATTCAAACTCAATACATCAAGATCCTCCATGAGCTGTATTACAGATTCACCAGCAGGATCTCACCATTCTTCAAAGAAGTGATCGTTGACATCAAGAGAGGGGTGCGGCAGGGTGATACCATTTCACCGAAACTCTTCAGTGCCACCCTCGAGAACATCATGTGATGACTGGAATGGGAAGGAATGGGAGTGAAGATAGATGGTCGGCAACTACACCACCTCCGCTTTGCTGATGACATTGTTTTAATAACACCAAACATCAGCCAAGCGGCACAAATGCTGGCTGACTTCGACCATGAGTGTGGAAAGGTCGGACTACAGCTGAATCTTATGAAGACAATGTTTATGAGAAACAGCCTCGTTGCTGATGCCCCATTCGCTCTTAACAGAACGACCATCTCCGAATGTAACATCTATGTGTACCTAAGTCGAGAAGTCAACATGACAAACGACCTGGCACCCGAGCTGCATAGGAGGAAGAGAGCGGCTTGGAACGCCTTCAAGAGCATTGAAGAAATAGCTAATAGGATGAAGAACCTCCGGCTCCGGGCACATCTCTGATTCCACTGTTCTTCCTGCATTAACATATGCCTCAGAGACCTGGGCCCTATGCAAGCAGGATGAAAACACTCCTAGGGTCTCCCAAAGCGTAATTGAAAGAGCTGTGCTTGGAGTTTCACTCAAATGAGAGAAAGAATCCGGAGTTCTGACCTCCATTGACGATCAAGAATCAGGGACGCTGTCTTGTTTGCCAAGGCATCAAAAATCAGATGGACTGGACACGTAATGAGGTTTAGAGATGACTTCCGACTAGAGCTGTTTCCAACTGGATTCCACGGGATGTCAAAAGACCACGTGGCTGCCCACCTACCAGATGGTCAGAGTTCTTCGTCAAGGTCATGAACTTGACAAGGTTTGAGGCTCTTCATGTTCCTAGAATGAACAGATGCCATTGGGCTGCACTAGCACGCGACAGGGACAAATGGAGACGTTACTGGTGCCTGCTCGAGCAAATCGATCATTAATGGGAAGTCAAGTGATCAAGTGATATAGAGAGTTATTTCTCAGTATATATACATGTATATATATATATATCTTTTATATATAATACTTGGTTTATAGTATTAAATTATGATAGTATTAATGTAGAGTATTTATAGTACGAAAGTATTATAGTTTTATACTATAAAACCAAGCTCCTGGAAGAGAAAAATTCAGAGTCTCCTGACCCTGAACCTGGCTGTCCTCAGTGGGTCCCCTTTGAGTGGGGTGGGTTGAGTTTCCCTCCCCACTCTGAACAGAGTCCTGGCAGCTGAAGACCTCTGGGACCCAGCCACCACCATGCTAAGACCATTCTCCACATGCTCAGATGAGCCTCACGCATGAAGGAACTGGCAGAGGAACCCAGGTATCCAGGACCCGGGGCTGAGATCTCCAAGCATGCTCGGATTGAGACTGGGTTTCCTGCACCCAGATCCCCCATCTTCCCGTAGCTAGACAGTTATACCCACCAATTACCATATAATCCCGCCAACGGCCAAGATCCAGAGACTATGAAATCAAGCTCCCGGAAGTGTGCAGTCACATTTGCAGTCTCCAGACCCTTATTATCTAGTTTTCGCTCTCAGAGAACCCAATAAGCTATCAAAAGTATCCTGCCTGCATATATGCCTGTCTGGGAACACCTGTAAAGGTGATTAAAGGATGCCCCAAAAGCCTCCATCCATCCCTCTTGGAGAGCCCACCAAGCTACTGAGAGTATCCTGCCTGCATGACAGAGTCCGGCAAGCTACCCTTGGCGTATTCAATATGCCAAAAACAGTAACAATAATGGTCCTCATTTCCCTGATCCTGAAAGAGCCCCCAATATGCCATCGGGCTACACAAGCACATGACAGAGATGAATGAACACTTTATTGGTGCCCACTCGAGCAAATCAACGAACGAGATGACAGTGATAATACAGTGATATATAATATTTAGTGATATATAATACATTTATAGAGCGTGAGGAATTTCTTTCACTCTCTATCACTGTCCCTGTCCTCCCATTGTTCATCGATATGCTCGAGTGGGCCCAGTAACGTCTCCATCGTGAGACTTGTTGTTACTGTGTTTGGCATATTGAATACGTCATGAGTAGCTTGCCAGGCTTTGCTGTGCGGGCGAGATACTCTCATAGCTTGCCGGCCAATCTGAGAGGGGCAGTGGAATCGAACCCGGCTGGGCAGGGCCGGCTGCATGTAAGGCAAACGCCCTACCGCTGTGCTATCGCTCCAGCCCTATATATGTGTGTGTGTGTGTGTGTGTGTGTGTGTGTGTGTGTGTGTGTGTAATGAAAAAATAAAGAAGACATTCGATGATCTTCCACTAGGCAGGTAAAGCCATTTACTAAATGTGTTTTTTCTTACTCAACCCAGCATTTGGACTCAGCTCTCCTATGCTATTGAATCTGCCAACTTAGTTGTGATTTTCCCAAACAACCTTCAGCAGTGTCATCTATGTGCTGAATGACTTAATATAACTGAGAAGCATTTACACTGGGTCCAGGGTAATCCTGACTTGAATAAAAGACTGTGTTATTACTAGCTATAATGAGTCCAGGGTATAATTATATACAAGAGTCACAAACATATTTTGTAGTGTTCTGACAATAATAACCCGAGGTACTGTACATATGCTTGTAATTCTCATCCCAATCAAGTTGGCATTCATAGTTGATCATTTGGTATTTAGATTAGAGGGCCAATTATGAAAATATAAGCTGGGTATGGAAGAGTCACATCCACAATAGATAACACAGATGGTGGAAGAGATAGCCAGCTCTTCCAACAACGAATACTGTCACTGGCATTTATAGAAAATATTTATGATAAGAAACATCATTTAAAAATTGTTTAAATATATTGATAGACATGGCAAGATCTGGCCCAAACCAGATAAAGTTTCTTTTATTTTTTTTCTCAAGAGAAAGTATTTTACTATTTTTTCAGCATTGCCTACATTTTTTGCCTATGTGTAATTTCTTTTTTTTTTGCTTGAGATAAAAATAAAACTCAAGCTATACTTTAATATAGTCTCTATAATCTCAGCCTTTTAATTATTTTGTTCCGATGTTCTTTAGACAAAGCAATCATTTAGAAAAATATAATTTCACTTCATTTTTCATGACTGTGTTCCAAAAGAAGGTTGGAAAAAGAGCATAGACATTAAGAGTCAACAAGAAAATGAACTTTGCAATTCTTCTTCGATTTATGAAATATCTTTGATGCCAATTGGGAGAGGATTCCATTAAGAAATTATTCCAAATGCAGTAATGTATATGATTTTAAATTCAATTATTGTAAGCCATTATTATCCTAGCAACACAGATAACAAAATGGTAGCTAAATACTGTGTGACTTTGTTCATTACCTCCTCAGGGAAATGATTATTCCATGGAAAGTTTTTTTTTATTATTTTCAGAAATGTAATATTTATTCTAATTCTTCTTGGAGAAAAATAGCAAAGGGGAAACTGGTGAATATACAAATTTTATATAGGACAAGCACTGGTGATAATACAAATATGCCGAGGAATACATTTCATGCTTCTTCAGATTCTCTCTGGGAAGAACACTTACCACCCTCTGAATTCAAGTTTCATTCCAAAGTCTTGTAGATAGAGACATACAGATAGTTTGACTTTATAATCAATTAATCATCCAATAAAACACTTGGCAGCTCTTGACAAGGAGGAAAACAACATTTTATAAGATGGTGGCTTTTATCTCCATCATTATAATTGAACTTATCTAGGAAGATAATTTTGATGTGACAATTATTGTATTTGAAATTATATCCTAGACAATATTTTTTGAAGTAAAAGTTGATTTATGCATTAAAATTGTATTAATGATGTGAACAATTTATTTAATCAGTTTTTTGGTTATATTTGGTATATAAACAAATATAGAACGTTTGGTAACCAAATATATAATGTTTCAGTAGAGAAAAATAGAAATTTTTTTTGAGAAACAAAATGGTCTTAATGAAAGTAATTTAGAGGGATGAGGGAGGAGAGGAAGAGAGAGAGATACATTTTCAAGAGAGAATATGAGGGTGTTGGAGTGATAGTAGAGCATGTAGGGCATTTGCCTTTCACATAGCAGTCTCGGGTTTGATTCCCAGTGTCCCATACCCCTCCCCCCACCCCACATACACCACCACCAGAACGGCCAGGAGTAATTCCTGAGTGCAAAGCCAGGAGTAACCCCTGTGCATCGCTGGGTGTGACCCAAAAAGCAGAGAGAGAGAGAGAGAGAGAGAGAGAGAGAGAGAGGAGAGAGAGAGAGAGAGAGAACAACACGAGCTCTATCAGGAAAAAAGTGGAGAATGGTGTTGGAGAGAAAGTTATGTACAGTTTCTCCCAGTGGGCTTGGCCTGCAGTTCTTCACATACATAAAAGTTAATTTAGAAAACGTCTTGGGAAAAGCTTTGCACTCTTTTATGTAATATCTAATTTCATTATTTTTAATTGGATTACCATGGATTTCAAAGTTTTTCATAATTGAGTTTTTGGTATATCATAGTCCAAAACCAATCCCCTCACAGGGCCCGTTTCCTTCTACCAACATCCCCAAGTTTTCTCCCACAGACATCTTCCCTCTAGCCTGCCTCTACGGCAGGAACATTTTATTTTTCTATTTTCTTTTTTTTTCTTTTTATGCGCTTTGTTTACAATATTGCTATTGATGGTCCTTTCATATTCTTATATCATTAACTCTTAAATCGCCACATTATTTTTACTTTAAGATTTTTAAAATGTGTTGGATCTTGAAAAAAGTAACTAAATGAAGCTTCTCCAAGTTGGTTTTATGACTTATTAAAACTGCAAGTGTGGTCAAAAGTTGATGTGTGTTACATTCTAATTCCAGACCCCCGAAAATGTTTTGCCTCAATGTATAACATTTAAAAATAAATGAAACACTAGCAAATATATTTTTAAAGCTATAAGTAAAATATTTATTATGAAACCTTACCACGTAAGAGAATTTGCAAATATTGACTGCTTGGCAAAGCTTATGTGAATAAATTAGAGAATACTAGTGTTTCATGATTATTTGCTGTCGTTAAAACATTTAGTGGTACACACTGCAGTTATTATGAGATATGTGTGTGAAATCCCATTGAGTGAACACAGGACACTATTAGACCTGTAAAGTATTAAAATGTTACTTCAAGAATATGGCAGTGAGCAGATTAATGAGCAGATTAAAGACATCATCAACTATTGAAGAGGAGTTGGACTATGTGCAGACATCAGGGGCAATATGCTCTTGACTGCACTTTTTTTTATCAATTAAGTCTTTTTAATGGTATTTCTAAAATTTTAAATATTCTGTGAAGGTAAATTGATATCTTAAGTCATTATAAGTCAATAATTAATACTAAGTTACTTTATGTAATTTTTTGGATCAAAGTAAGTGTCAAAAAGAACTCCCAGATGTAACGAAGGGAAACTAATTTACTGGTGGGGGCAAGAAATACTCATTGATACCTAAGGGGAGTGAAAACCTATAAAGCAAAATTGTATCTACTTCATAACTTAACTAAAGTTAGGACAACCTATTTTTGAACATTTTGTTCATGAGTCTGTGAGTCATTTGAAAGGATCTCTTCAGTTAACTAAAATGACACTAATTATATTCTAATTTCAACGTTCATTCATAGTTTAAATTAAGTATCCTATGTATACTTTATGAATATGAAGAAACTGAAGGGCAAATTTAGAAATAACTCTCTGCCCTATAATTATCCACCACTCAATAGATAGATCTTAAATGCTCTCTTGTATTTTAGCCAAATACTGGTCATCGGGGACAGAGAGTTTGGGGTATATTAACAAGGACCAACGTTGGCCTTTGGTTTATGGAAGGGATTCTGTTCTCAGGTTTAGCACATCGTTACACTGCAACTTTTCTCTTGAATGTTCTGCAATCTCTAATAGAGAAACTATCCCTAGAAGAGAGAGAACAAGAGAATAAGAAACCAAGGATATGAGGAACTGTATTATATTAAAGTGGGGATGCCTTGATCAGCCTTGACCCTAAAGTTTAGAGAGGTAAAGGATAGACAAAAATAAATAAATAAATAAATAAATAAATAAATGGGGAAAGAACAGAATGGAAAGAAATGGGTGAAAAGGCATCAGGGCTCCAGTTAAACTGCTGATATGGGTGAGGGTATAGCCGCGTATCCACACATAGACTCAACAAAACTGAAAACATCAGATCTAAGCTGCAGTGACTAGAACTTTGTAATGTGCCTCTTCAGGCTCACAGGCACAAATAGGGAGGGGTTTTGTGAGTGGGGAGGGAATAAGGTAACACTCGGTTGGGGAGGGGTGACACTGGCAGTGGGATTGTTGTTGAAATATCACTGCACTGCACTGTCTTCCCGTTGTTCAACGATTTGCTCGAGTGGGCCCAATAACGTCTCCATTGTGAGACTAGTTGTTTACTCTGTTTGGCATATCAAATACGTCATGGGTAGCTTGCCAGGCTTTGCCATGCGGGCGAAATACTCTCGGTAGCTTGCCAGGCTCTTCGAGAGGGGCAGATGAATCGAACCCGGCTCAACCAGGTCGGCCGCGTGCAAGGCAAATGCCCTACCTGCTATCGCTCCAGCCCTTATATTCCTAAAACTCAGCTATCAACAATTTTAAAGAAGTGTGATTTACAGTTTTAAAGAACAGGGAGGGGAAAAAGATAGGCAAAAATTGTATTCTGAAGGTTCTTTTCCTATAACAAAAAGAAAAGTTTATCACAAATCAGCTCTATAACTCTTTATTGCATACAACATTGTAATCAGCTGAATTTTGTGTTCATTCTGATCTCTGTGAATTTTCATCTACTGTGGTTTTGTAAAAACCCAATGTATGTCTTGTAAATGGAAGAGATTTTCCTTGAAATTCTGTTGTTCTCTGCCTCTCTACTTTGCCATACTTTCTTACCCATAATTGACTAATGCCAATATTTATCTTCAGAAACCTCAAAGTGTTCATTCCTAAGTCATCACAGCATCTATGTTCCAGTATCTTCATCACCATCTTGGTAGACTTCTAGTTTTATTTACATTTCCCTTTGTCCAGAATTTTGTTGTAGTTATCGAAAAGTAACAGGTTTTGCATTCTCCATTAAATTTTTTACATGGGTGCTAAATCACATCTGTTGCTGTCTTAGAAAATATATATAGATATTGGTCAAAAATTTATAGGGATTTGATAAAAAGTTTGGAACAAAAATTTCCATTTTTACCTATTTCAAACTCCCTTTTCTGGACTCAGCCAGGTGTCTGTAATAAGGTTGAGTATGAGACAAATCAGCACTGTAGCACTATCATCCCATTGTTCATCAATTTTCTCAAGCGGGCACCAGAAGACATCAGAAAAGCCAAAATTCTATTCCTTTGTCAATAGAATCATGTTTCTCTTAAAAATAATGTATGTTCTGTTGAAACGTTTGTTAAAATAGAATTGATATCAAAATTCATTCAAAAAGGAGTAAATGACGTATATAAAAGAGACCTACTAAGTTAGTTCATACTTATTCCCCCAAAACTATTATATTGATCCAATTCAGTGCAGTACCATAATTACAGAGCAAGCATTTGTGAAAGTAATATTAATCCAAAACCTAAAAAAAAACTAACAATCTTACAGAAGTGTATTTCTAAAATCCAGTTTGGTATTTTTAAGAAATTCTGACTTAGGAAAGAAAATTATGAGTGAAAATAAAGAAGATGTCAAGATATACAGTAATAGCTATTGCTTGAGTAAAAGAAGAGAATCTAATGCTTAGGTTAGTTTGGGTATCTCACAGGAGAACTTTGCCAATTGTCCACACACAGGGACTGACTAATCCATATTCCTGACAAGCATGGTACTGAATATTAGATATAATGAACAAACAAAAGAACTCTTGCATTTTGGGTGAATCAAAAATATTATGCCTCTTTTAAATGCAGGGATTGTTTTTGTAGTAGCTTAAATGTTCTTTTATGTTTCTGCATTTCAGTGCTATGATCACATGTTTTTGGATGTCTGTGCTAATTTCCTCTGGAGGAGAACATCTTCACCCTCCAGCAGATATTGATGTACTGCGTTAGATAGTAAAAGCATCAACTCAATACTCTTCCCAAATGCTAAGCTCATTTACGAAACATTTTTACTATCTTAGTACAGTTTGCATTATCTCCTTTTGTCCCAAATTGCTTTTTCATCATCTACTTCTCTATTTGGGCAATGTAGAAAAATAAATACAAAACACTTATTCCTACTTTTTTTTTCAACCAACAAGCACGATGTATCTTGCTAAGCTTATTTTGCTTTGATTTCCAGCTCTGCTCAGGAAGTTTACAAAAATAAGGAGAGGAAATTAAAACTAGCATTGAGTGAACTGACTACTTGCGTTTATATATAATTTTTTGTTAAATATATAAGAAATAAAAAGTACTGTACCAAACACAGTGAAAACTTCAAACACGAAAGATTAAAGTGAAAAAGAATGTCGTGATTTCCCTGAATCTGTGACATTTTTTCTCCCAGAGCAACTTGCTCTGTCGGAATGACCTGTTTTATTTATTTTTTATTTACTCTCGTTATTTGAATACTTAATTTTATTTTGTACGTATTTAGTTCTT
Source organism: Sorex fumeus (assembly GCF_029834395.1). NCBI lineage: Eukaryota > Metazoa > Chordata > Mammalia > Eulipotyphla > Soricidae > Sorex > Sorex fumeus. Next base: position 1,181,135 of record NW_026606149.1, on the reverse strand, counting down.
AGTTGCCCAGGAAAAATTATTATTAGTTGGATGTTAATTCATACCCTTTTGTGTCCAGGGCTAGCTCTTGGTTCTACACTTGGGTCTCACACCTGGTGGGCTCAGCAGAACCATATGGGGTGTTGGGGATTGAATAGGGTCAGTTGCATGTAAATATTACATTGTTCTCTTGATTAAATAGAAACCATAATGCAACAGATTGTGTGTGTGTGTGTGTGTGTGTGTGTGTGTGTGTGTGTGTGTTTCTTTGATTCTAAGTTCAGCAGCTAGAACTGCAATGGCAAAAAAAAAAATCTGTATAAAACAAATCTCGGCAAGGAGAAGAGGCGTTAGCAAAAAAAAAACCAAAAATAAATTAAAAAGTCATGAGAGCAGTATAAAGGACATTAACAGAGATAAGAATGTGAACATGACTTTTTGGAAGATTGTCTTTCTATCATTGACCTATTCTTCTGTCTCAAAAATCTGACGTGAATGATGGTTTACCTTTAAGTCCCTTGTTCAAGGCCTGTTAAAATGATTCGTCTTCAAAATTGAAAAATTTTACACTAAGAAAAGATTGAAATCTGTTTAAATTTAATTAGTCGGCTCTCACTATAATACAGTGTATAATTTTAAAAGATTTATTGAACAAGTTTCAGCCAATGGATTAAGGACTTCTGAAGTACCCTCTCTAAAACAGGGTTCTGTAATACAACATAATGGAGAGGTGTTAAATCTGAAAAAACATAATATTTTGCTCCCTTTCTGAAACATTCTGGTCACTTTCTGAGCCTATGACCTTTGTAACAAAACAATGAAAAATGTTCTCATGGTTTGAGTTTAATCTTCTGCAACATACCATATGTCCCAAAGAGAATATCAGCAAATGTTCTTGGAACCATCACAATAAGATTTTAAGCTTCCAGGTTATCTTTGTTTGGTTAATATTATAAAATTTAGTATTAAGAGTTCAGTATTTTTGTGTCCCCTCTCAAGGTCAGATATTTACTTATCTGAGTCTTCACTCACCATCAAGTGACTCCAATTATGCGTATTTACTGACAAAATGTGTCTGTATGTAATTGCATATCTTGCATTTTCAATTGAAACTTACAGAAAAAGCAAGGACTGACATTAATTACTGTTAATTTTGGTGTGCTTATGCTAATATTCTATTTTTGGGACATACAGGATGCTTAACAAATCATTGCCATTAAATCTTACATTGGTCTAAAATGAATTTTATAGCTGGAGTGACAATACAGAAGCTAGAGCATTTGCCTTGCTTGCATCTGACCCCATTTTGATTCCCTGCACTCCATGCTATCCCTTGAGTCCTCCAGGTATGAGACCTAAGGACAGAGCCAGGAGTAAGCCCTGAACATCAAGGGCTATGGACCAAAACCCAACTAATAATTTTTCAGTGAAACAACTTGTTTTCCTTTGAAAGTTTGGTCAAATGCAAATCCATAACCTGCAATTCGTTGTCCTATTTATGGTCAAACTAAGTTTTAAAAACTTCACCTACAACCTTGTCAGTACTCTGCTTTGTAGAATTTTCCCTTTATGATACGTCTCTGGTCTAGGGAACACAAGGTTTCAATCACTATACGCCACATCCAGCTTCCTTCCTGTTTTTAGCAGTAAACATTGTGCCCTAAATGAAAGCACCTCTTCCTTGTTTGGTAAATGGTAGTAGAAGTTAAATTTCTGGTACTCTAATACTAGTTAAATTTCTAGTACAAGGTAAATTTAGAAAATTCCTATTTTTATATGTTTACATAAATTTTCTGCTAATATGGTTAACATGAATTTAACACATTTGGGGAAATCATTAGACACTAGTGGGGTAGTTGATGTAAGGAAACATTTTTGATGTCCAATAAAGGAACATGAAAAATATCAAATTTTTGCTATACTTGATAGAAGTTTTTAATGTGTCTTAGAAAAACATGTGCACCAATTTATGCATAGCCTGATGTACGAGGTAATGCCAAAAATTTATAGCTATTTTGGGAAAATTTACCATGCTAAACTTACCACAATTACTTTAACATTTCTGTAGCAGTTAGTTCATTATTACTTTGTCCACTTTGTTCTTTTCATTCATGATAGAAAATTAATGAGAATACTCTATTATATGTATCTGTGTATTATTAAATCTACTCAATTAATTAAAAAAACTTACTCAAGCAAGTGTGCCAAATCGACTGTTTGACATATCACACCACTTGGTGATTGATGAAATTTTGACTGGCAAATTGTTGCTGTAAATATAGAAAGTTTGTAGAGATATATATTAAATTCCACTTAATCATAAATTATCCATCAATTTAGTAAACTATAATTTACAACTTAATAAGTTACTGGTAAAACTATTAAAAATTAGCACTTAAATTCTTGGGTTAGCATGACTTTCCTGGAAAATAATAGATGATCCAATTCTGAGAGAGGAACTTTATTAACTTTACACACTGACACATGCTCAGGTCTAGTTTGATAAAGGTTTCTGTTATAGGTTTCTATCTTGGTTACTGTAAGTTTCTGTTCCTCTTAAGGTTTATTTTCTTGTCATCTCAGGAATTTATAATGAATCCAAGTATGTATATTTTCATCATACTTTATTCTGTTAGGACATAGAAACTCAGTGAAATTTACCATTTATACTTACTATGAAAAGACTAAGATTCCTTAATGTTCCTAAATGATTTTAGACTGAAAAAAAGGATTTGAATTTCAATGAGTTTTTTTTTCCAACATGAACATAAATGTCAACCCAATTTCTATTCAATACAAAGAGAGTGAGTTTTATTTAGAAATTAAAAACACTTTTGAGACAATTGGAAGCATAAACGATTTGGAATATTTGAGATATTTAAAAGTGTTGATAGATTGTTGAACTGCATGGTTTTCAACTAAATAATTCAGATATTTAAAAGCAAAATTACAGCAAGAGGTAAACTTGTTTTGCTTAGATATTTGTATTGATTCGTGGAGGCCTTGTTTAGCTGCATTAATTAGTGATTTCAAGATGGTTTATTATGTGTCTCTCTATATATTTGTATTTTATTTTAGTTGTATCTGTGGTGGTATAGATTGATGCAAGGTCCTCATAAGTGATGATTCCTTTCATTGAAAGGTCACAGGGTGATTCCTTTTCATTGATTTACATCACTGGCCCCTACCTCTCACTTGTTCTGAACCCTGCTATGTGTTGAAGATTTCTAATACACAAGACAGTTGGAATTCTAGGCTGACAGTGAAGAAATATTCAGAGCCTCAATTTTGCATTTGTTTACTTTTATTTCATGAGATTTTAGTTTTATAGTTATTTTAAATTACATTGTTACATTATTTCAGAAATTATCTAAATATATCAACCGTGTTCTATGTCTACTGAAAAAGGTGTGTACGAATGTGTATAAAATGCCATTCTTTCCAGTCTAACTACTAAAAGAAGAAAAATATATGAGCATAAATTTTTAGAACAATTTTTTAAAAAAAATAATGGTAGTTTGCATTTTTTGCAGGGGGGTCACAGTGGAAGTTTTCAGAGGTTATTCCTGGCTCTATACAAACAAACCACTTCTGGTGTTCTAGAAGAAACCACATGGGATAACTGGGATCGAACCTGGGTCAGCCAGGTCCAAAACCAGCAGTCTACTCACTCCACTCTCTAGTCCCTAGAACAGAAATTTGAAGGAGAAAGTAAAAGTGGAGCTATTCACCATCTCTCTGAAACAACAGAGATAAAGAGCAAGTTTTTTAGATAAGAATATTTCTCTGGCATGCATGTTGGCATTAAAAAAGTACAACTTGCTCTTTTAAGACTCGACTTTAATATTTCTAGAAACCCTAAATATTTCTCTCCCAAGTTCATTCTTTCACTGTGAAACAAGTTAGTGGATGGTCAGAGAAAGTATTATACTAAGTGAAATGAGTCAAAGAGAGGGACAGGCATAGAATTACTACACTCATTTGTGGAATATAAAATAACATAACATGAGACTGACACCCAAGGGTAGTAGACACAAGGACCAAGAATATTGCTCCATATTTGGGCTGAAGCGATAGCACAGCGAGCAGGACATTTGCCTTGCACGCGGCCAACCTGGCTGACCAGAATACGATTCCTCCACCCCTCAGAGAGCCCCGCAAGCTACTGAGAGTATCTCGCCCACATGGCAAAGCCTGACAAGCTACCCGTGATGTATTCAATATGACAAACACAATAACAACAAGTCTCACAATGTTACTGAGTGCACTCAAGCAAACCGATGAACAATGGGAGGACAGTGCTACAGTGCTACAGTGCTCTTTGAGCATGAGCTGGGAGAGAAGGTGGAAGGGATAGAGAAGAGATCACTAAGTCAATGATGGTCAGAGGGATCGTTTGGGATAGGAGATGTGTGCTAAAATTAGATAAAGGACCAAACGTGATAACCTGTCAGTATCCACATTGCAAACCATAATTCCCAAAATTAGAGACAGAGTATGGAGGAAATTGTCTGCCATGGAGGCAGGGGGAGGCTTCAGATGGGTTGGAGATACTGAGGACATTGGTGGTAGAAAATGTGCATGGTCGAGGGATGAGTGTTCCATCATTGTATGACTGGGACTCAAATATGACAGCTTTGTAATTGTATCTCACAGTGATTCGATTAGGAAACAAACAAACATGTGGTGCCCCTGTTTTCACCAGGGTGGCGGTGTTGAAGAGGTTTTTGTAGTTGTGAAAGCACTGGGATTTACCAGTGACTTCTACTGATAATGGACAGCTCCCCCTCAACCCCGAAACACTCACCACTTAGGACTTGCCACTCTTCCACTGCTTCTCAGCATGGATTACTCAAGTGACTACCTTCTAGCAGAGAGAGACTTTCTTTAGCATACGTTTCCTTGGTGCCCAAGGTGGACTGGGAAATGTGGCATGTTTTATCCCGGCTTTAAAATTTTCCACCAGAAATAATTTCTAATTTTAGTTCATTCATAGAACAAGTCACACGAGTTCCATCTTGTAGTGTAACCAGAAATGTAAAAATTGAGTGAAACCTTGTTGTAGATGATAATTATTTGGCTTTTTTAAGGATAAGTTGTATGGCAAAGCCTGGCAAGCTCCCTGTGGTGTATTCGATATGCCACAAACAAGTAACAATAACGGGTCTCATTCCACTGACCCTGAAAGAGTCTCCAATAAGGCACTGTTGGGCAGGATGAGTAAGGAAAAGCTGCTAAAATCTCAGGGCTGTGACGAATGGAGACGTTAATGGTGCCCACTCAAGCAAATCGGTGAACAATGGGATGACAATAACGCAGTGATACAGTGAAGGATAAGTTGTCTTTTTTCTTAGGATAATTACTTCTTTATTTGGGACAAATTATTCACTTTTTTAAAATCTTTTTTTTTTTCATGAAGTTGGGGGTTTGACCAGGACTAGCTGAATGCAAGATGATTCCCTTAAAAATGCTTCTACCTTTCTGCTTTGGGAACTTTTGTAGCAATAGATCTTGTGTGATTATTTGCTACATATATAGTCTACACATTTTAGATGTGCTTGATGTGCTTGAATCATTGGTTTATCCTTACTGACGATCACACTTGGAACATCTAGGTTATATTTTTGTCATTTTTCATTTGTTTGTGTCTTTGCTTTTATACCCAGAGTGGACATTCTCATGTATTTTCTGTAAAGCAGTCTTCCTTCCCAGTGACAACTTTTTAGTCCAGCACTGCAGTGTACCGTCCTCCCGTTGTTCATCAATTTGCTCGAGTGGGCCCAGTAACGTCTCCATTGTGAGACTTGTTGTTACTATGTTTGGCATATTGAATGCACCATGGGTAGCTTGCCAGACTTTTTCATGAGGGCGAGATACTCTCAGTAGCTTGCCAGGCTCTCCGAGAGAGGCGGAGGAATCGAACCCAGCTCGGCCGGGTTGGCTGTGCGCAAGGTAAATGCCCTACTGCTGTGCTATCACTCAGTCCAGATAATTAGAAAACTTAATAGATACAATATCCAAGTTCTAAATAAAGTACTCTTCAGAATCACCCATACTAATACATAAATTGATTATGTTAGACTCTAGGAATTCATTTATTTATTTGGTCAAACCACAAATCATTTGACAATGAGCTCTATTGAGAATTTTTTTTATGGGTGATGGCTTTTACTAAAACGCTGACAAAGTGATCAGAATTTGATCAAAGTTGACTGCACTGATCAAAGTTCTCCCCAAGAACGTTCTGCTTTCTGAACAATTATTTGTGACTAAATCAATAGTGGAAAAGTGGTTCTTCTTACTCTGCATTTCTGAAAGATAGCTCATGGCTAAGTACTTCTAAAACCTCTTTGAAATGAGTAGAAAATACAATTGAACAAAGACAACTGGCATTTCTGGAAAAAGATCAGGACTCACTTCCCTATCACGTTGCTTTTTTCTCTCCTTTCAGTCTTTATTTTTCTGGATCTTTTTTGTGTCATCAAGAGCATCTCTTCATTTTCACCTCTGGCCATCTTTTCCCACTACATCTTGGCCAAAAGGGCAGGGGAGCATCTGTCTCCACCAGAGGAACAAATTATTTGCCAAATGAATGGGCCTCCTCTGCTTGGATTGACCAGTTTTTTTCCATCACCTCAGGGTTCTCTTCAGTGTGTGTGATGTCTAAGACAAGTGTCAATATAAGATAATTTTATGTTTTACAAAACAAACTAAAAATGTCTCTATCATTTTATATTATGTTTATAGACTTCTGGTTATGATAGAAATAGTATGCTTATAGGAAACAAAAGAGTGATATACCAATATTGATTTAATCTTTATAAATGTAGGTTTGTTTGTACAGACTATAAACTCAACACAATAGGTATGTTGATAAAACTTTGAAATATCAAAACTTATATGAATATCACAACACATTAAAATATGTATCTGTACCAACTAATGCAAATTCAAGTTCTTTTAACCTTAATATAATGCAAAATATTCATAATAAATTATGTTTGCAACTTGGTTTTCTTGGAGTTTTTTTTACATATTTTATTTGAGAGATTCTAAATTATGAAAAGGAAGCCAGCATTATACATAACACAACAATATAATTAAGGATTTAATGTTAGAGTTTTGAATTAATGATCTTCATTAAAATGAAATACTTAAAAATGTCTTATATATCCTTGACACAAAGTTATATATTAAATTAAGGTCTGGTAATTAAATAAATGAGTGGTTAATTTACTAAATTTGTTTTATTAGTAGACTATAGAAGACAAGAACTGTTTTTCATATTTCATTAATCAAAGAATATATAAAAGAATATAAAAGAATTAAAAGTTTTACTTTTTCTATAGTAAGTTATGTTTTTAAGGATATATTTATAATATCAATGATAGCTATAAATAAGTTTAATGTCATACCAGATTACAAGTATTTCTCATTGTAAAACACTAGCTAAAACAAACTCTTGAATAAATGAAGAAATTATTGGCATAGGCTTCTACTGAAAATTTATATTTTGTGTCAGATGAAACATTGCTACTATTATTTAAAAAAACTTTCATAATACTTCTATATATATGGTAACTATATTAAGTGATTGCTTAAATATTTACTTTATTGTTATATATATTTTTTGTTTGTTTGTCTTGTTTTGTTGGTTTCCGGGCCATACCCAACAGTACTCAACGCTTATTCCTGGCTCTGTGATCTGGGATCTCTTGTTGTTACTCTAGGAACTATATGCAATATCAGGGGATCAAATTGCATAGGATTAATTCATTCGTGGCCATCACCTTAGCCCCTGTAAATATCATCAACCCAATAGTATTTGCTTTTTAATGTCTACAATTGAGACGAGGAACCTGTAGATGAGCATACAAAGGCATATACATTTTAGGAACCTTTGTGAAAAATTTTATTAGTCCATGAAAAACACTTTCATATCCTCAGAGAGTTACATAGTTTTACAGACCAAGAAATTTCCAAGTGTTGTTTTGAAATATACAGGAAGCTGGGCTGAAATTGACACTTGGAAGAATTTGAAGCTAGGACAATACTTGTGTAAAGGAAGAGTAATTTGACTGTATCATTAAATTGGAATGTGTTCAGTAAGCAGATGTGCACAAATAAAGACGCATCAAAGTTCTGGCTTTGTGCTGCTTGATCTTTCTTTTGTTTCCTTTTTTTATGAGGCCACCCTCGGCTTGTGTTGTTGCTGCCTTGTGCTTGTTTTGCTTCTCTCTGAATTAGTTCCCAGCACTAACAGACTGCTGGAGGAATCTTCCAGGCTGCAGAGCTCCATTCTGCCCACAGATGGCGGGAGACAGGATTCTCCAAAGTTGATGACTTCCAAAGAGATTTTGTTGTCACTGTCCCAAAGCTGAAGTGGAAATTATTTATGTGGTATTGTTGACCGGGGGAAAGGGGACGGGGTGGTGGGGGGAATTCCTTTGCATTTTAAATGTCATTGAGAAATGTAATGTCATTTATAAATAATATAAAAAATCCAAATTTAATTTTTTTTCTGAGGAAAAAATAAGAGAGAAAACAGTAACATGCATTTTTTTTTTCTTTTTTGGGTCACACCCGTCGATGGTCAGGGATTTACTGCTGGTTTTGCACTCAGGAATTACTCCTACCGGTGCTTGGGGGAGCATATGGAATGCTGGGAATCGAACCCGAGTAGATCGCATGCAAGGCAAACGCCCTACCCGCTGTACTATCACTCTAGCCCTAACGCATTTCTTTTGCAACTGGGTTTTTATACTCCATCTCAAGTCTAAACTGCTATAAATCATGAAGGTCAGTCTGTACTCTGACAATTATGATCATGTTAATGTTGACTTATTTTTGCTTAGATGTAAACTGAGACAGATTTATTGTGTTGTAATTTTTACCACCAAAGAGCAAAAGGAAATTGTATAATACAGATCTGAAGAAAAAAAACATAGAAAAAGTTCTCTAAAACTAATAGAAAAGAGTAGATTTGGAGAACTTTAGGTTTTATAAGTACTTGAAACATCACTGAAGGTAAACTTACCACTTATTGGTGAGCAAACTGAAAATCAAGATAAGACTGATTTCCCAAATCACTCAAGGCACCTTAATTTCCAGGATTCTTGTGAGTGATATTGCTAGCGAAAACTGATTAAATCTTCAGTTCTAAGGTTTGTCCATCTCCTCTTGATTAGGGACAGTTGAATCTCATTGGGAGACACTTAAGTATAGCATACACACTTGTACTAGATCAGGCAGAGAAATTTCTTGTGACTACCTTGATATTTGATACTAAAACATATTAACTGTATAATTCCTTGCAGATCACAGTTATTCTAGAAATGAGACAGCATCTTTGGCACAGATAAAGGTTTAAGAGGATTCTTTCAGATCTAATATTTGGGAGACATTTTGTTTGTGATAACACTGTTGGGGCATGCATTCCACAGGAAGTTATAAGCCATAAAGAAAGACACAACACACACACATACACACACTAACACACAGAAGAGGGATAGACAGAAAGGAAGAAGAGAGATGAAAAAGCTATTGGGGAAGGGAGAAGGGATGTTTGAAGAGAAAGGGAAGGAAGAGAGAGAGAGATTTACTGTAATGCTATGTGCTGACTATACATAGTTCTTCTGAAAAAACTCTCTTTTAGTCCATTCTTGAACTATCTCTAGTGAACATTGGTATTTATTTCCCAAACTCATATATTTAAATTTTTTAAAAGTTGGTCCTATTTTGCATTTTTCTTGATTCTTTTTTATGGGCAATTTTGATGTTATAAAAGAGAATAAATAATATTGTTTATGCTTTAGAAACTTTCAACATTATAAAAATATATTTGTATTGTTGAAAGTCATTCCACATTATTTTCTTTCAGTATTATACATGACTACATTGGGTACACTATTTGCATAATAATGTTTAACATTTATGAATAACTTAACAAATTCATATTATCCATCTTCCCTAATGACAGCATTATTAGCTCAACTTTTTAATACATAAGCACAGCAGGAGGATTTTGGAGCATTCTATAATAATAAAGTGAAAAATATTCTCTAAACAAAGGATTCGCTTACCTTGACTCTCTTTTACTCCAGAGTTGTTTTTGTTTTCTTAAAGTGCAAAAAGTTTTAATTATATTTTGAGACATATAGAGTATTAAATTTTAAGTTTTTTTTTTAAGGCAACACTTGGTTGTGTTAAGGTCTTACTACTGGCCCTCTGCTCAGGGGTCACATTTGGCTGTACTCAGGGACCATACAGGGTGCCAGGGATCAAACACTGGACGGCCACATCTTGCCATGCAAGGTAAGAACATTTACCTCTTCTTAAAAATGCAGCTTTCTAGCATTGCATTGTAGCACTGTCCTCCTGTTGTTCATCGATTTGTTCAAGTGGACCCAGTAACGTCCGTTATGAGACTTGTTGTTACTGTGTTTGGCATATTGAATACGTCACGGGGAGCTCGGTAGGCTTTGCCATGCAGGCGAGATACTCTTGGTAGGTTGCCAAGGCTCTCCGCGAGGGATGGAGGAATCGAACTCAGGTTGGCCAAGTTGGCCTCGTGCAAGGCAAACTCCCTACTGCTGTGCTATCGCTCCAGGAGCTTTCTAGATACAGGTAAAAGAGCATATGGGGTTTTTGTTTGTTTGTTTATCTTTTTTCCCGTGGTCCTACATTCAGAAATTGGGAGGCTAATCCTGGGCTGGGGTACCATAAAGAGCCAGAGATAAAACTGGGGCTGCAACATGAAAAGCACGACTCCAGCCACTTGAGTGATTTCTCTAGTCCTACAAATGTACAGATTTTCAGAAACTGAGATCGAAACATTCCCAGAGAGAAAATGTGATCAGGAAGTCGTGAGCTGAACTTTCAGATCACAGAGCTGAAGATGCACAAATCACTCTTCCATATAACAAATTGAAAACAAAGATTTAAAACGCAGTCTGTTGAAATTAAATGGGTTATTTATAGTGTTTTGAGTGAATTGTGGAAAATCAAATCACATAACAGACACCAAAAAAGGATGAGTGAACATTGAAATTTTTGACTAGAATCATTCCTTGATATAAGGAATGCAGTATTAAAACCCAAATGTGTGACAAATACCTCTCTCTTTCAACATGCATTGGGAGTCCAGAAGTTTCTACGTTGGACTCAAGGATCTTTTTAATTTGGGAGACGTTTATAAAAGCACCGTAGCACTGTAGCACTGTCCTCCCGTTGTTCATCTATTTGCTCGAGCGGGCCCAGTAATGTCTTAGTTGTGAGACTTATTGTTACTGTGTTTGGCATATCAAATATGTCATGGGTAGCTAAAATAAATAATAATTTATAGCTGGAGCGATAGCACAGTGGTAGGGCGTTTGCCTTGCACGCAGCCAACATGGCTGACCCGAGTTCGATTCCTCCGCCCCTCTCGGAGAGCCAGGCAAGCTACCGAGAGGATCTCGCCCGCATGGCAGAACCTGGCAAGCTCCCCGTGACGTATTCGATATGCCAGACACAGTAACAACAAAGTCTCCAATGGAGACGTTACTGGGCCCGCTCGAGGTAAATATATATAGTACAAATATGAATCACTTGGATTCAATTTCTGATTATTAGTATTTTTCTTTCCAGTAGATAGGAATCAGATTTTATAAGTATCTTCTCTCTGTCTCTGTCTCTGTCTCTGTCTCTCTCTCTCTCTCTCTCTCTCTCTCTCTCTCTCTCTCTCTCTCTCTCTTTCCTTTGCTGTTTCAGCTACTCCAAGTTATTGCCAGGGATTTCTCCTGGTTCTGTGCTCAGATATCACTCTTTGTGGACTTGGGGAACATGTAGTGTGTCAGATTCTAACCTGGCTTAGCTGTGTGCTAGGTATGTACCTTACACACTATGTTATCTCTCTGGCCCCACAAACCCTCTCTTGAAACCATGTAAGCATTTTTTTCTCAATATTTCATGAAGAATCAATGTTGATCAAATTCTTAATTCTGAGTTTATGAGAAAATATACATCTCATGTTGGCAATTAATTAGCTTGATGAAACATCACTGTCCTACTATTTGTCTTTCTTCTGGCTTACTTCATTTAGCATGATATCTGGCAGTCACATCCATATTGTGGCAAATTGCAGGATTTCATCATTCATTTGTAAAAAAAAATGTTCACTGCCAAATTTTGAAGAAAGCAATGCTGATTGTGTGGAATTTTACAATTATCTCTTATAATTTTTTTAATTGGAAAGTAAAAATATATATTAAATTACAATTACATGTTATCATGTAATTGTATATACTTATATAAATACTGGAACAATAGTACAGTGGTAGGGCATTTGCCTTACACGCGGCCGGCCCGGCCAACCCAGGTTCAATTTCTCTGTCCCTCTCGGGGAGCTTGCCCACACGGCAAAGCCTGGCAAGCTTCCAGTGACATATTCAGTATGCTAAACACAGTAACAACAAATCTCAAAATGGAGATGTTACTGGGCCCGCTTGAGCAAATCGATGAACAACGGGAGGACAGGACAGTGCTATATAAATATACAATAAAGTACAATTACGTGTTCTAGCGACCCAGGGATTACACACAGAAGACCCACCCTACTGGTACCAGATAAATACCTAATTGGCAGACCTCCACTACCTCCACTACCCAGCCACTGCCACACTCCAGGACGCTTTACGACACATCATAAGACGCTTAAAACAAGATTACCGCACCATATTTGATAGGGTTCAAATATGGTTTGAACCATGGGAACACCTGCAAGGGCAATTAGAGGACACCCTAAAAGCCTTTATTCCTCTCGGAGAGCCTGTCAAGCTACCGAGAATATCCCACCCACATGGCATAGCCTGGGAAGTTATCCATGGTGTATTTGATATGCCAAAACCAGTAAAACCAGTAAATACATATTATCACGTAGGACTAAGCACAGCCTAAAACCTATTTCATTGATTTACTACATTATCAGTCTATTAACATTGATCATTATGGGATCGTTTTTTTATTGTATTATGTTTTATCCCTTTAATTAAAAATTTATTTGCCATGATTTATGAAACTATTTATATGAGTGTTTCACAGATTCATATTCCCTGCTCCAAATCTACTCTGGATGACGTTTACCTCCTGGATATCTGTTCTCTCAACCTAAGCCTCAGTTGCCCTTACTTCCTAGCACCCCCAAAGTAGGGTCCTGATGAGAGACTGGATAGACCCAAGGCAAGAGGTGAGCTATTTGCTGCCCTGGCATCGAAATAGGCCTGGCCAAAGTGCCCTAACACTTAACTATATGTTAAGGGCTTGGTCATGGACAATTGTTGTCATGATCCAAAAAGCAATAACTAGATTTCTAGATTTTCAAGTTAGAAAGCAATCACTTGGGTTAGGAATGATTAATCAGGCCTGAGCAATTTAGTCTGGGTCCGCGGCAAGATGTTCCTGGGAGAGCCACCCGACAAGCTCAATCTATCTCCTACTGTGTCCATACAAAATAACTAATATTAAAAAGTAGAATTAAGACTAGCACTGTCCTGTCCTGTCCTCCCATTGTTCATCAATTTGCTCTAGCAGGCCCAGTAACATCTCCATTGTGAGACTTGTTGTTACTGTTTTTGGCATATCGACTACATCACAGGTAGCTTGCCAGGCTTTGCCATGCAGGTGAGTATCTAGGTAGCTTGCTGGGCTCTCTGAAAGGGGTGGAGGAATAGAACTCTGGTCAGCCTTGTGGCCTGTGTGCATGCTAATTAAGTTATTGGTCCAAGGAGAAGAGGAACACCCCTAGGTGGTGTTTCTGCCCTTGATCCTGATGGGCAATCAGGAATGGCTTTCTTATGTTAATTTTGCTACTTGACTGGGTGTAGCATCTACCCCAGTTCAAGGGAGTTGGAGAGAGTGAGGACGGAATTAGAGAGATGAGAGAGAGCAGGGCAGCAAAGTGGCACTCTGAGAGACTAGCAGAGGGGACAGAGGAAGAAGAATGTAGGGGAGAATGAGGAGCTGGCACTTGGAGAGAAAGAGACCAGGCTGAAGATGGAGCATGGAGAGATGAGTGAGAGAGACAGGAGGAGACTGGAATGAGGGGATTGTGAGACTAGAATGGGGGGGGCACAGAGAGACTGGAATAGGCATGTGGGGAAAATGGAATAAATGACAACTGACCAACCACCTGGCTTCGACCTCCTTTCCTCCTCCCTTCCTGCCCTTTGGCACATTCCACTCTGGCTGGGGGAGTGGCCCAAGACCAAGGAACGCAGGAGGTTGATGAGAGGTGAGAGTGAGGGAGAGCAGTTGGGGCTCTTCCTAGCCACCCCAAAGATTATACACCCGAGCACAGCCAGGTGTGGCCTTAAAACAAAAGAGAAACTAATAAAATGAAAATCAATATATTGTAAGGATAATATGGCATGATCAAGTGTGATTTATTCCAAAGCCGCAATAGTACTTGGATATATATAAAAGTGGGAAGCCGCTTAGGATATCTGCCAGGAAAAGGAACTGGGTCTCTTTTGAAGTCACACTATGAAAAAATTCTCTACCCATATGAGCTTTTCCAATCTGGTGTCAGTCTTATGGTGAGATGCGTTATTTTTCTTAGGAATGGCTCAATTTATTCTGCCATGTATAAATTTCAAACATTGTTCACCAAAACAGATTGGCATTTGGTTATGCATTTGGTTTCTATTGCTACAAAATATGGGGGAGCAAGGTATATACTTTAGAAAAATCACACCTGATTTTGGTGACTTATAAGATGAAGGTTAATGGAAACGAAGGATGTTTTCTTATTTGATACAAATCCTTATAGGTCAAGGGATGGTATTCAGTGATAAAAGTCTGCTTTGTATGTATAAGACCTTGGGTTTGATCCCTGGTACCCAAAACAACACCTCCTCAAAACTCGTAGCATTTAAATATTCATTATTTAAGTGTTTTTGACTGGAGGTAGCAAAGGGGGGTCTTCTGAAGGCAGGAAGCAGTTGATCCTGACCTGATGCTCAGGTCTCCTCTGCTGCCTTTGTCACACGACAGAGTCTGGCAAACTCCCCGTAGCGTACCAAATATGCCAGATACCAGAAACAATGATGGGTCTCATTCTCCTAAAGAGCCTTGAATATAATCTCAGGGCTAGGATGAAGGAGACGTTACTGGGGCCTGCTCGAGGCAATCGACAAATAACAGGATGGTCGTGATTCGTGATATATAAATCAATGAGTGCCCTATACCACAGCCGCAAAAAGAAAGATTCAAAACTCCCTGATAACATCAATATATGGAGAAAAAGTGTTTGAAAAGATTCAACATCCACTAATGATAAAATGTCTCTTAACAAAATGGGAAAAAAAGGAAATGTCCTGAACAGAATAACGACCATATATGACTAATATACTATGAATATCATGCTCAGAAGTTTATCTTTGAAAACCACAATTACTCAACATATAATTGGAAACAACAGTAAAGAAAATCAGCATAAAAATTAAAGAATTCAAGTTAGAAAACTATCACTATTTATAAACACTTTGCATACATATGTATTTTAAGTGGTTTGTTTCCTTTTTGCAGAGAACAATGAGGTGAATGAAAATTTGTTACCTTTAATTAGAGTTTTTCTCTTTGCAAGTGTCATGAATTAGGAAGATCAGTGACTTTTCTGTGGCTCAATTTAGAGTAGAAAACAGAATAGAAAAAAATAGTAATCAGTATTTCTACCATTAATAAATAAATAAAGTGGGCCGGAGTGATAGTATAGTGGGGTAGTGTACTTGCCTTACACGCCACCAAACCAGATTCAATTTTCAACAACCCTAATCCCGCCAGGAGGAATTTCTGAGTACTGAGCCAAAAGTAACACTGGAGTATGACTGGATGCATCAAGTCTACAGAAAAAAAGAAATGAAAAATTATAAATGTCTTATTTCTGATTAAATTTCCATTATCTTTCCATAAATGTAAGTACATAAAATACATTGAGTTTTATATTACTGTGTATATTTCATGTGCATTAATTCACAATTAAGATAAAATCATGTGCGTATTTCAGTTTTTATTTAAAAATTCATTGAAAAGTAAAAGTTCATATGGGTACTTATAATGAAATAAAAATTTTAAGTTTCTAACTTTGCTGAATAAAGGCAAAAAAAAGTTTTCAGAAACCTCTTGTTTCCTATTTTATATAAATCTGAATTGATTGTGAAAAATAATTTTGTTTGTCCAACATTTAAATTTTCTTTCATTTGATGGTAAAACACAAACACACCCAAATATATGTATATATGTATGTATGTGTCTGTGTATATATCTATATGTATATGTATGTGTGTGTAAGGGAGTGTGTGCATAAAGTGTATATATGTATATGTCTATCTATACACATATATGTTACATAAACTTTGTTTGATCCCTTTGAAATCGTCTAAATGGGTCACCTTCCCCAATGGACTTACTCAGAAAGATTTTAGTAGTAGAGTTGAATATTTCAAAGGCAATTCTTCCTTAATCTAGTAGCCATCTCTCAGAGTAAATATCATTAACTTTCCCCTTATATAAGATTTGGAACTGTGGCTGAGATGTCCATTTTAACCCTACTGGTAAAATCAGTTACAGTAAAAGGTAGACATCAAACTCAGAAAATCTTTGCTTTTTTCTTAAATGGAAACATCAGCACATTGAAAAACACATCCCAATTTCTGCTGAGTCCAGGATGCCCTGTCTTCATCCTGCTTTCAGTGGGCAAAGTGAAATGGCCAGATGTCTCAGTTTGACAGTGCAGACATAGTTCTTTACGGGGCTGGCTCTGGCTCCACTTAATCTGATATAATACAGTCCATCCTGATATTGTTTCCCACCAAATACCTCCCCCTGTGTCTGTGTCTGCTTCCTGAGTCCTGCCTCTTGAGCCATCCGCTCTGTTTATATATACAGGTTCATCAAATCCCCATCAACGCTAGGCCACCTGGAGAGCGAAATTCTCTAAGCCCCGAAGGCTGAAAATCTTTTATTTAGTGCCAGAGCCTTCTATAAGCCAACCATCTTTTTCCAAAACATAGCTCACTCTGGACACAGGATTCAGGTTGTTATGAATCCAGATGATGGCACCTTTATATGATACTGTATTTTCTGCAATTTGGTTTTGCTTTCATAATCAGTTTTTTTTCATAATCTTTAACCCTCCCATTAGAAATTTTACTTTTTCAACCACTGAAAATATTCATAGAATCAGAGTGTAGCAATTGACATAAATGAGTGAGGCTAAAAAATAAGTGGTTTTATTTGTTCCTCAATGACCAAGGGGTTAGAAAAAGAAACTGTTTTTATTGACTGCAAAACAGAGAATACTTTAGGGCTTAAAGAAAGTAAAGGTAAAGGTAAAGGCCCTCCCGTTGATCGTCGATTTGCTCGAGCGGGCCCAGTAACGTCTCCATTGGAGACTTTGTTGTTACTGTGTCTGGCATATCGAATACTCTCGGTAGCTTGCCGGGCTCTCCGAGAGGGGCGGAGGAATCGAACTCGGATCGGCCATGTTGGCCGCTTGTAAGGCGAACGCCCTACCGCTGTGCTATCGCTCCAGCCCAACTAGCCCGCAGCTAGGAATAATGGAATAGGACCGCGGTTCTATTTTGTTGGTTTTCGGAACTGAGGCCATGATTAAGAGGGACGGCCGGGGGCATTCGTATTGCGCCGCTAGAGGTGAAATTCTTGGACCGGCGCAAGACGGACCAGAGCGAAAGCATTTGCCAAGAATGTTTTCATTAATCAAGAACGAAAGTTGGAGGTTCGAAGACGATCAGATACCGTCGTAGTTCCGACCATAAACGATGCCGACTGGCGATGCGGCGGCGTTATTCCCATGACCCGCCGGGCAGCTTCCGGGAAGCCAAAGTCTTTGGGTTCCGGGGGGAGTATGGTTGCAAAGCTGAAACTTAAAGGAATTGATGGAAGGGCACCACCAGGAGTGGAGCCTGCGGCTTAATTTGACTCAACACGGGAAACCTCACCCGGCCCGGACACGGACAGGATTGACAGATTGATAGCTCTTTCTCGATTCCGTGGGTGGTGGTGCATGGCCGTTCTTAGTTGGTGGAGCGAAAGAAAGTATTCATGTTTTATTTTATTTTTATTCTGACATTTTATTTTATTGGGGCATGCATTGATGCTAGAAACAAATGACAATAATTGTCTCTTATTTATTTAAAATGTGATACTGAATAATGGCGGGCATTACGAATACTTTTCCCGGCTTCTGCCGCATCTACCAGTACTTCTGCTCTTCTCTCTTTGAGGTCTTCCTTGATCGCATCTCTGCACTGTTTTGCGAGCTCAGACGTTAGCTTGCAGTTGCCTGAGGCATGCGCCAAACCACGCTGGCGAATTAGCTCAAGAGTTTTCGAAGATAGGCGATTTTTTGTGGCTATCTCTCTCTTGGCGTTCCTCGCACATTCATGGAGGTGCTGAACCAGTTGATCGTATTCCTTGTCGATGTTGTCAACAATGGCATCTTCCCATGTTGCCGCAATAGTACCAAAGAGTTCCCAGTTGGTGGTCATTCTGGGAGTTCTCTTTTTGAACTTTGCAGCCCTTTCTCCCCGCTCTGTGAAGTAGAATTTTGCACGAAGGAGACGGTGGTCCGATCCTGTTCGAAATTTTGGGACAATAGCGACATCAGTCAGGCAAAACCGTCGATTGAATATGATGTGGTCTATTTCGTTGTGGAATCGTCCACCGGGAGACTCCCATGTCCATCGTTTAGATTCTGCCTTCTGGAACTGTGAGTTACCATGAATGGTCTTGGTCGACATGATGAACTCAGACAGTCTCTCACCCTGTTCGTTCCATTCTAGGCCATGGGTCCCGATGTGAAGTTCTTCAGCTGATCTTCTCGGTCCTATCTTGGCATTAAAATCACCCACAATGATCTTGTAGAAGGTGTGTTCTTCTTTATAGAACTTCTCTAGCTCCTTGTAGAACTTCTCGATTTCTCTTTCATCATAATGAGATGTTGGTGTGTAGACAACGAAGATAGAAACTGCAGGCAGTGAGCCACATCTATTCAAATGTAAACGTCTGATTCGGGTTGTTAGGCATTCGAATGAATCAATGCTCTTGGCCAAGTTTGTGTTGACAAGGACACCGACGCCTCCGACACCTCTTTTATCGCATGTTCCGAGGAACAATTCTTCTCCAGTGAATAATGATGATATATCATGATTTATCTATATCATGAAATCTATATAAAATGGGTCCACAGTGATAATTTATAGCTTCTGGGCCCACCAAGATTGATCCTTGAGTGCCCAAATATAAATAATCCCCAAACACTTCCAGACCCCCAAACAAACATAATTAAAATAAAATGTACCAACATTTTAGACAAAACAAAACATTTATTAGTAAGGTCTGGAAAACCACTGGTTGTGACCCCAAATCTAAAAAAATAATTAACATGAGTAATAACCAATTTTATATAATTATTGTGAAACAAATACTTAATAATTTCATGGTGAAAGATAGAATTGGACTGTTTCATTTGTTTCTTTGTTTTGGAGTCACACTCCAGTGGGCTAATAGCTTTACTACTGTCTTGGGATCATGCCTGGAAGTCCTCAAAGGACAATTCGTGGTGTCAGGATTGAAGTGGAGTCTGCCGAGTGGAGGAAAAAGGCCTGACCCTCTGTACTATCCCCACAACAAGAACTGGATTTTTAGTGGTATGCATAGTGTATATATAATATCCAGTATTTATTAATCTTAATATGTTAATATAGCACTGTAGCACTGCCCTCCCATTGTTCATCAATTTGCTTGAGAGAGCATCAGTAACGTCTATATTTAATATTGCACATCATATCTCACATCAATATACTTAATGTAGTATGTGCACATATCGATTTTTAATCATTCAACTGAAACTTACAATATTCATGATACAAATAAACACAATTATATGTATGTCATTATGTAATATCCATAAAAATTTAAAATGCTTGAAAAAGATTCTTCTCATCCCTGGATATTACTCAGTGATATCCAGAATGAGAAATATTGTATTATTGAGACTGAGCTGAATGGATAATATAAGGGATTTACATGCTTAGTTAGACAAAGTTTTAAGTAAAAATTGAAAGTTACGAACATTTTCAAAAGAACATCTGAGTAGCATATACAGGGTAATAAATCCTCCAATTTTGGGTATTATCTAAATCTCATGGGATTTATAATCTGAAAATCTTGGGTGTAATCCCAGATCCTCATTTACCTGTGTGCTCTTGAGGTAGGTTCTTACAACTGTCTAAACCCTGGTTTTTTTCAAATGCAAAAATGAGATTCCTAATAGCACTGTAGCACTGTCCTCCCGTTGTTCATTGATTTGCTGGAGTGGGCCCAGTAACATCTTCATTGTGAGACCTGTTGTTACTCTGTTTGGCATATCGAATGTGTCATGGGGAGCTTGGCAGGCTTTGCCATGGGGGCGAGATACTCTCGGAAGTTTGCCAGGCTACCCTAGAGGGGTGGAGGAACGGAAACTGGGTCGGCCACATGCAAGGCAAACATCCTACCTGCTGTGCTATCGCTCCACCCAAGATTCCTAATAAAAATTAGAAATTATAAACTCTATTTATATGCATCTGCCCTATACTTTGCAGGTGGGATTTACTTCTGTATGTTTAACAACAGCAAAACAATACAAAAAATCTTCATCACTATTTTATTTTCTTACAGAAAATAGTTTCTCACAATGTTCAAGGATCAGAAGGTAGATGAACTATTGTAGAAAGAATAAAAATGGAATGCTATATGCTTTTAAAATGAGGCATTATAAAAGTCAAATCAATTACATCTGGAATCTTCTAGTTCAAGTAACTAACTGATGTCTAAAAGAAAAATAATTTTTGAATTGCTTGCTAACCTTTCTGTGAATTATCTATCTTGTTTTAAATAAGAAAACATGTGGTGTGAGATGCAAAAACCTCTTGCATAATAAACCCAATACAAATTTGAGACTTAATTTTAGATGTTGATGTTATTACCTATTTCTCTTATATAGTCAGTAGCGAATCCATACATCTTCTAAAAGCTTTATTAATCTTGGTTACTGCTCAACTGGGGCTGGAGTGATAGCACAGCGGTAGGGCGTTCGCCTTACAAGTGGCCAACATGGCCAACCCGAGTTCGATTCCTCCGCCCCTCTCGGAGAGCCCGGCAAGCTACCGAGAGTATTCGATATGCCAGACACAGTAACAACAAAGTCTCCAATGGAGACGTTACCGGGCCCGCTCGAGCAAATCGACGATCAACGGGAGGGCCTTTACCTTTACCTCTACTGCTCAACTGCAGTCAAAATTCTTGCCCCCATCAGTTCAGGTTTGGAGCACAAAGCAGTGCATGAAAATTAGCTGTCCAAATAATCCTGCGACTTCTCATGCATTGCTCCCTTTCTTTGGAATAGTCTGTATAAAAAGTCTCTGTTCTTGGAATGTAAACAGGAGTGAGGTAGCTAATTCTGAGGAAAAACAGTTGAAACTTGAGAAATTTGGGGCTAATTTGGGAAAAAATGGTATGGGCACGAAGAAAGCAGGTGAGAAGTATTATGCCTAGGAAGATCAAAAAAATGCTTGAAACAGATTGAAAAGACAGTCACAATGCGGTGGAAATGCCTAAATTGTTACCTAATTTTTATTTCTTATTGTGGAAATGAAGTAACCAAAATCCAAGTAATCCAAGGACATAATCTTAAGTGTCAATACAAAAAATAAGGACTAAGGGCCAAAGAGATACCATAGGTGCTTGCTTTGTGCAATTGACCTGGTTTGATTTCCCAAACACTGCCAGGAATGATCCCTGAGCAAAGAGCCAGGAATAAATCCTAAGTACTGCAGGATACGGGGCATTTGCAGTGCATCCCAAACAAAGGACAATAATAAGGGCTATGTTGTTCAATGGGCGGAGCTATTGCTTGTCCTATTGGACAGCGGCTGGAGCAATAGCACAGCAGGTAGGGCATCTGCCTTGCACGCAGCCAACATTGCCGACCCGAGTTCGATTCCTCCGCCTCTCTTGGAGAGCCCGGCAAGCTACCGAGAGTATTCGATATGCCAGACACAGTAACAACAAAGTCTCCAATGGAGACGTTACTGGGCCTGCTCGAGCAAATCGATGATCAACGGAAGGGCCTTTACTTACTTACTTACTTACTTATTGGACAGCGGGTAGAGCCTTGCCTTGCAAACGGCCGACCTGGGTTCGATTTCTCCATCCCTCTCAGAGAGCCAGCAAGCTACCGAGAGTATGTTGCATGCACGACAAAGTCTGGCAAACTCCCCATGGCGTATTCAATATGCCAAACACAGTAACAACAATTCTCACAATGGAGACATTACTGGTGCCCGCTCGAGCAAATGTATGAACAATGGGAGGCCAGTGCTGCAGTACTATGTTGTTCAATACTTTGTACCTGGTGCTGAATGAACACTTCAGTATCAATCTACAACAACCTACAGAATATGTCCTCTGAACTTTGAGCGAGTAAACTGAGGCACAGAAAAGTAGCTTATTGGAATTTAAACATGTGTTGAGCTGAGGCAGTCTGGCTCTAGAATCTCACTTCCCCATCTCCGAGTGAAGGAGAAGAGAGAAGAGTGAGACAAAGACCTCTTCTTTGGTCAAACATGGAACACATATAGAAGAAATGTAGGTTTCATTGAAAAGGGTCTTAGCTTCTTAAGTATCATTATCCTTATATACCTGCAGCAAAAAAAGGGAAAGTATTGGCACCAAAGTAGTGGCCTCTTTTTAAATCCCAAAAGGCAGATGGTTATTTTTAATACACTGACCCAGTTGTGCATGGTAATCCAAGGTCAGCATAAAACTCCAGAGAGAGCCAGAATTATCAACTGAGTTTATGTTGCACAGGAGAACAGTATAACCTTAAAGCAGCATCCCTTGATTTTAGTTTAAATTGCTCCCCCAGAGCCATCATATTCTATTAGATTAATTTGATAGCCTTTAGTAACTGGTTGGAGAGGACTGGGCTATCAAATGAATAACAAAAAATATTAGGTTATTATAAAAATACACCTGACTTTGCAGAAGAATCTCAGAAATTATTTTGCAAGAGCAGGGAAAGAAATCAGAGCAGTAATATACACTTATTTCTAGATGATTCAAATGTGATTATATTGGGTGATTTGGATTATGTCATTGAGGTCATGTCATAAACTACTAATCCTATTGTGTTGGAAATTGAGGACACAACAACTTTCAGGGAAAACTTTGGGAAACCTTTTTAAACACAATTAAGTACTGCTGAAAGGGGAAATTCCAGGCATATTGTCTGATGCAGAGATTAATGATCTTTTCATTTAAGGTGAAAGCCAGTCTGGAATCCAACAGCTTGATTTCTAATAGTGTGTGTGTGTGTGTGTGTGTGTGTGTGTAGATGTTTATTTGCAAGTGTAAATGTACATGTGACAAAGAGCTCTTTGTATTTATTTATTTTTTTATTAGTGAAACACCATGAGGTACAGTTGTAGACTTACACATTTTTGTGCTTGGGGAGCTCTTTGTATTTAATGTTTTCATCAATTTGATGAACATTGACAAATCTCTGGCACTATCGCTACATTCGAGACGAAAGATCACTGACCTCACTCAGCACAGACAGAGGGACAGAGAGAGAGACAAGAAAAATGAAGAACCAGGAGACATTTATTGGGGTCCGCTCCGAATGGTCCTACCAACCTCAATGAGGTTGAAGGTAACATAGTACCTTGAGAGAGGTTCATGGGGGTTTTAAGTTGTCTTGGTTGGGAAGGAAACAGAGACCACTGGGATCAGTGCTTTTGGACTGGCTTTCTGTTATCCATAGGGGTGGATGTAAGAGAGCATAGAATGTGGCCTGTTCGCTCCCAGGCATCAAATTGGGCATTGGGTCAGAATACCTGTCTTCTTCACGAGGGCAGGGGTGGGGCGGGTGGGGTTAGAAAGGCAGGGTTATATTTGATTCCGGGAATATATTGCTATCTCATCAGCTGACAATTTGTTCCCCAGCAAACTTTACACAAGGTAACAGATATATACAACATCTCTGAGGATTTCATTGTGTCCCTTTTCTTCTGTATTTTTATATAATTGATTTTGCTTCCATTAAAAAGAATTAACATAAAAACATCCCTGTTTACAGAATTTTTTAAAAAATAAAATGTTAGGGAGGTTGTGGAGAACTCTGTCCACTATTCATGGAAATGAAAAGTGATGCTATAACTATGGAAAGCAGCAACAAGATATATCAAAAAAGTAAAAATAGAACCAATATGTGACTCAATTTTTATTTTTGGGGATACATAACCAAGGGAAATTATATTGGAATCTGGAACAGATAGGTACATTCCATATTTAATTGCTACACTGTTAACAGTAGCCATGGAAACAAGCCAAAATTTCAATGGTTGAGAAAAATAAGATATCAGAAGTGTTCCTGAGTTTAATACTTTTCTTTTTATCCTTAAACGATCACAATCACGACCATCCTGTTGTTCGTCGATTGCCTTGAGCAGGCCCCAGTAACGTCTCCTTCATCCTAGCCCTGAGATTTTTTAAAAAGTACCATATTCAAGGCTCTTTCAGAGTTAAGAGAATGACACCCATCATTGTTACTCGTATTTGTCATATTGGGTACACCACGGGGAGTTTGCCAGGCTCTGCCATGTGGGCAGGTTACATTCAGTAGCCTGCCAGTTTATCCTTAATTCCCATTTTTCTTAGCAAAAAACATTTGAGTTCTAAAATTCCCAAGAATCTTGTCTCATGTCACTGTCTTGATTATAGAGCTAAAGTTTCATTTTGGAGAAACATACATAATTTTTCTGTAACTTAATTTTATATCTTTTACAATTTTTAAAAACCTTTATGCTATAGTTAAATTATGAGATAAAAGATGATGGCAGACCAGGGAGATATCTCAGATAACCTCAGTCTTATTTCAAGCACCTTGTAACATTATTCCCTGTGGGGTCAAAATAAACCATCGTGGCTTATACTTGAGATGCGCCTTCTGAGGAGCTCTGCTGGGTGTGGAAAAAATGAGAAAAAAGAAAACTGAAAGAAAGAAGAAAGAAAGAATAAAAGGTAGAGAGAGAGAGAGGAAGAAAAGAAAAGAGAAAGAAAGAAAGAAAGAAAGAAAGAAAGAAAGAAAGAAAGAAAGGGAAAGATGGAGGGAGGGCGTAAGGAAGGAGGATGGAAGGGAAGGAGAGAGAGAAATAAAGAAAAATAAAAAAGAGAGAAAGTGAGAGTGATTAAAAGGCAGGCAGGCAGAAAGGAAGGCAGGCAGGAAGGAAGGAAGGAAGGAAGGAAGGAAGGAAGGAAGGAAGAAAAGAGTAAGATAATTGCTAGTATATTCTACAAAGCATGATAAAGCATAACAAATATAGCTTTTGTATGAACTAGGAGTTAATGGTCAATGGGTAAAAAGAAAGAGGAGTTGCTAGACAATGAATTTCCACACTGGGTTGTTATACTGGGGGTGAAATAAATAGCATGCAAATAATTTCAACAATACCTGGTTTCTGTCCTTAATCATAGTTTTGCAAAATCTTTGCCTCTCATGGTATATTCCACTGTCTGTGTATACGTGTGTGTGTGTGTGTGTGTGTGTGTGTGTGTGTATAATTGTTCCTTAATATGCTATTTACTTAAAAACAAATTCGTTGATTTAATTACTTCCTGGGATTGTTCAAAAAATTTCAATAGAATTTAAACTGTTTCTATGTTTAGTTGCTAATTATGGCAGTCTACAATAGTTCACAGCAAATACATTCTCCCTTTTTCCCTAGTGACAGAGTTTAGCTGAGTCAGGCGACTCACCAATCTCAGCTCTTCTGCTCAGTGAGCCTGCAGTGACCATGTGACTCAAGGTCCACTTAAGGACTCTAGGTGAAGGTGGGATATTCAGCCTCAAATTCCTAGCGTACAAGAACATTTCTTCCTCTCAGCTCTTGTCTTTTTCCCTCTTACTTGAGACTGGAGAAAGAATAAAATGTCATTCCATCTGCACTTATTTGTTCACTGAAGCACTGTTTACAATAGCTAGAATCTGGAGAAAACCTGAGTGGCCGAGAACAGATGACTGGTTACAGAGACTTTGGTACATGTACACAATGGAGTACTATATAGCTGTTAGAAAGGATGAAGTCCTGAAATTTACATACAAGTGGTACTACATGGAAAGTATCATGATAAACTAAATGAGTCAGAAAGAGAGGGACAGACATAGAAAGATTGCATTCATCTGGGGAACATAAAGTAACAAAATAGGAGACTAACATCCAAGAATAGCCGAGTTAAGTATCAGGAGGTTTACTCCATGGCTTGGAGGCCAGCTGTACACTCTAGGAGTAAAGGCAGCTCGGGTAGAGAAGGGAGTACCAAATAAAGGGTGTTGGGAGATTCACCCAGGATGGGAGATGCATGCTGAAAGTAGACTATAGACCAAACGTGACTGCCACTCAATTCCTCTTTTGCAAATCACAGCACTGAAAAGGAGAGAGAGAACAAAAGGGAATGCCCTGCCACAGAGGCAGGGTGGGATGGGAGGTTGGGGGAGTGAGAGGGATACTGGGATCAGTGGTGGTGGAGAATGGGCACTAGTGGAGTGATGGGTACTTGAACATTGTATAACTGAAAGCCAAGCACAAAATTTTTTAAGTCTACAACTGTACCTCATGGTGTTTCACTATAAAATTTTAAAAAATAAATAAATAAAATGTATTTTCTTGAAGACAGATCAATGTAAATAAACAAGACTGTTTACTCTGAAACAAAAAAGAATAAAATGTCATTTGACCATCCTTGTAATCAAAAGCAAGTCTTCAGAGGATGGCAAATATGATATGCTAACGGAGCAGATTTGTTCTAGCTGTCATTAACTATTTTTAAAAGTGACTTAATGGTACATTTAAGCTTCATTTAATCCTTCCTAATATAAGATTTTTATTGTTTTTTTGGATAATTATGTCATAGGCATAAAGAACTTTGTTGATAACTTATTACTTTTGTAAATCTACATTTTCAGAATGCATATTTTCCTTCATTTGATCTTAGAAAGAGTAATTGTTCAAGGAATTACAATTGCATAATTATGTAAAGAAAATAAGAATCACAATACAATAAGGCACTAAGGATCTGTCATTAATGAAATGCAAAATGTTTTATGATAATTTTTATGTAAAAATGTATTTTGGACTAGAAGATAATTCTTAGAATATCTCAAAAGTGTGATAAAGCATAATATGTATAGCTTACCTCTGCAACAGGAGTTAATGGTCAACAAGGAAAAACAAAACTTATAGAAAACTATCTTATATATAAACATATGTCTCACTGTATCACTATCATCCCGTTGTTCATCGATTTACTCAAGTGGGCACCAGTAACATCTCCATTAGTCCAAGCCCTGAGATTTTAGCAGCTTCGCCATACTCATCTTTTCCAATGCGGCCATATTGGAAGCTCTTTCAGGATCAGGGGAATGAGACAAGTTATTATTACTGTTTTTGGCATATCGAATACACCACAGGTAGCTTGCCAGGCTCTGCCATGTGGGCGGGAAACATATATATACATATACATATCCACACATTATATATGAGCCTGTGGTTCTATATATGTGTGCTATATTACATTTTATTAGGTTCTGATGACTTTCATATATTTTTTTCTGATAATTCTTTTATACTCGAGCGGGCCCAGTAACGTCTCCATTGGAGACTTTGTTGTTACTGTGTTTGGCATATCGACTACTCTCGGTAGCTTGCCAGGCTCTCCGAGAGGGGCGGAGGAATCGAACTCGGGTCGGCCATGTTGGCCGCTTGTAAGGCGGACGCCCTACAGCTGTGCTATCGTTCCAATGGAGACGTTACTGGGCCCGCTCGAGCAAATTGACGATCAACGGGAGGGCCTTTACCTTTACCTTGCCTTTTATACATTTTTCTGTTTTACCGAATATTAGCTGTCCAAAGACAAAGCTGAATTCTCTGTCTTCTTCTTTTCCCCCACCATTGCCATTGGTTTGAGAGAAGACTTTTAAAATTGATTAATTTTAAGTCCAAATTTCCCAGACTCATTAAATACTGCCATCAGAGGCTTCATGCTTTAAGACCGTTCACCACAGAGGGTTGCTGGTTCCTTCCCAATTTCTCCTGCTTGCCCCAGGACTCAGTTTAACTCTTGCTCTATTGCAGGAATTTTCTGCTTCCTGCTTTCTCCTTGTTTTTCTTTCCCTCTATGTTACAGAACAAACAAAGTGACCTTCGCAAAATTAATAAGCTAAGACGTTATGTCTTGGTTCAAGTTCTTTAATGAGATACCACCTTGGGCAGGGAACTTGCCTTAAACACAGCTGACCTGGGTTCCATCCAGCTCCCCCAAACTCTTCCAAAAGTGATAGATACCTGAGCATAGAACCAGTAGTCAACTTTGAGCACAACCAGTAGTCAACTTTGAGCACTTCTGTGCGTGGCCCCAAAATAACAAAGAATCTATGATGATTAGTCTTAGACTTCATTCTCTATTGTGCCCTCTTTGTGGGTGAGAGTATCTTGCAAGATCTTATTCCTAAATTCTTCACTTGCATTTTATTTCATGTTGTTTATTTACTTATTTATTTATTTACTTATGTAGTCACACTCTGCAGTGCTCAGGGCTTAGTGCTGGCTCTGTGCTCAAGGAACTCTCATGGAGGTGCTCGTGGAAGTATGTGGAGTGCTGAAGATGCAAGTCAGGTTGGCCACAGACAAGACAGGATCCCTACCCACTGTGCTATCTCTCTCGCCTCCTTCACTAGATCTTACACATCATCCCTCATCCTTTAACTTCCCTTGTAAAATCACACTGATCTTCGTTTACTTTTCAAAGCACAACCAAACATTTATTTTCATATGATTGCCAGAGATTCAATTTCATCTCTCTGAAATGTTTTTCTAACCCGCTTACCATCTACCCATTTATTCTCAGATTCTGCCTTTAATCTCAATTTTTTAGAGGCACTTCCTTGAATATTCAATGTAAATTCTATCTCATGTGATGCAACCTGCTTTTTAGTTATCACTATTTGCATATGTATATAATAAAATCTTCTAAATGTAATAATTATTCATAATAATTGACAAACTTTTTGAATAAACATTACACCTAAAACTGAAAGAAACTCTTAGGAATTAAACAAAAGGACACAATTTATTGTAATCATTTCCATGCTTTATATTCAGTTCTAGTATTTTGTATAGTGTAGAATTTGAGCTTTGTCTACATGCAAAATTTAATATTAATTTCTCAATGAATACCATAAGCAAAGGTATATTATGATTTCATACCTAAAAGGAAGTATAGCAGAAAAGCAATCATATATTATGTTATGATGCAATACTACTTCAGTCAAGAAAAAGAAAAGATAGTGTTCTCAAGAAAGGATGTATTTCAGATTTCTGAATTGTCTATCATCCTTAAATATGAATGCATTGAGCAAAAGTAAACTAAATGATTGAATCTTTAAAATGTGAGGTCTACGTATATATTATTTCAATTAAACAAGAAACAAACAAATATGAAAAATGAAATTAAAAAAAGGAAAAAAGTGGCTTTCAAGAAATCAGGAACAGAAATGATAATTTTTCTTGAATTATATAGATCTTTACAATAGAAATTACTTATAATAGACATTAAAGTAGAAGTCATAACAATCTTCCACATTTATTAGCTAAAATAAATTAATCAGTAGCAGCTCATATTTAGGTTAATGTAAATATTGACTTCCAGTACTTGCAACTGTTTAGAGAAAAGTTTACCTTCATCATCTTTTAACATGATTTGCAGCTGGTGAAATGGAGAACGCAGCAATATTTCACAAAGATAAAGCATAAAACAATATGACTCAGTGATACTCTTTAAATGAGCATATCTCCCAAAGCAGATAAATATGAATAAGTCTATTAACGCTTTGTCACTTAATATTTTTAAAAGTTTGCAGCAAAATGCCCTCTCCAATAAAAGATACATATGAAAAAATCACTCATAATATTCAGTCGGTTACAATAATGTTTTTAAGTGTATATCATTTTAGAAAAAATATCTTCATTTGTGGATAGATGTTCATCTGGGAGAGAACAAGACAGAGTCTCCTACCCTATGCCTGATTGTCTCCACCAGGGCCCAACAGCTGAAGACCACCGAGGCCCAGCCAAGGCCTTGCTGGGAGCACTCTCCACACACTTGGATGAGCCTCACACATAAAAGAACTGACAGAGGAACCCAGTTGTGTGGGACCCGGGGCTGAGATCTCCAAGCCTGTACAGTTTGGGACTGGACCTGCCAGTAACTAGACAGTTACACCCACCATCTGCCGTGTAACTCCAACAACGGCCAGGATCCAGAGATCATCACACTCAGCTCCCGACATCTTATCATCTCATTCCTAATTCGGTCAAACTGGCAGGCTACCAAATGTAACATGCCCACACGGCAGAGTCTGGCAAACTCCCCGTGGCGTACCCAATATGCCAAATACCAGTAACAATGATGGGTCTCATTCTCCTAACCCTGAAAAAGCCTTGAATATGGCACTTTAAAAAAAAAAAAATCTCAGGGCTAGGACGAAGAAGACGTTACTGGCACCTGCTCGAGGCAATCGACGAACAACAGGGTGGTCGTGATCGTGATCGTGGATAGATGTTATTAAAAATGCCCTGCTGTATCATAAAGGTGGCGCTAAAAATCTAAACTTTAATATAAGTGTAAATAAAATGTATTGAGCAATGTAAATGGGGAAGAGTTTCAATGAAATTTATTACTTTTAATTCCTAAACAGAGGATTTAAAAATTCCTTAGTGAATAAAATGTGAAAAATGGTTTAGAGAAGGTCAATATACTGCTCCACAGTTACCTTATCAAGGGAGGGAAATCATCCACACTGCAGTATCGAAGTGTTGATATTTGATAAATATAGTTTGATAATCTATATTATCAATTATATGGATCAGGGCTGAGCATCCTTCACCAAGATCCTCCAAATTCCAGTAGGCGGGGGTCACACCCACCAACTGGCCCCCTGGCGCCATGTAAACCCATCAACGGCCAAGACTCAGAGACTATAAAACCCAGCTCCTGGAAGAGCGTGGCCGCATTCGCGGCTGCGCGACATCTTATCATCTCATTCCTACTTTGGACAAACTGGAAGGCTACCAAATGCAACCTGCCCACACAGCAGAATCTGGCAAATTCCCTGTGGCGTACCCAATATGCCAAATACCAGTAACAATGAAGGGTCTCATTCTCCTAACTCTGAAAGAGCCTTGATTATGGCACTTTTTTCAAAAAATCTCAGGGCTAGGACGAAGGAGACGTTACTGGGGCCTGCTCGAGGCAATCGACGAATAACAGGATGGTTGTGATTGTGATTGTGATCAATTATATAGTTGATATTATATCAATTATATATTAATTATATATAAATATCAATTATATAGTTGATAACAAGATATTTCTTTTTCAATAGGTATTTCATAGGTGTAACTAATAATTTTCATTGTGATTAATTTTGCAGTGAGTTAGTATCAATGATCATTTGCAGGCCTCTGGAATGTCTAAAGTGTGAAAGATTGGAGGTTGTCAGTTCCCTTTCCTACATCAAGAAATAAGGAACTCCAGGTAAAGTCTAGCAGACAGAGATTAGTAACTGGGAATAAGATAACAAATGATGTTTAAGACAGCTGGTTATTGACTAGAAATGGACATATAATTGCTCCAAAGAGAGGAATTCTGGATAATATATAAATTCTGTGTTATGGACATATAAATCCTTTTTGAATTGATTGATAAAACTATAAGAAACAATGAAGAGGGAAGAGAATAAAAGGTTCAGGATGGGGTTTCAAACTAGAAAGCTTACATATTGTGTCGCACTAGAAATAACTTGTTTGTATTGTCATCTAAGCTGTTTTACATCATCTAATTGGATAGTGTCAAAGTAACTTAATTTGAAATCAGTCATTTGGAGCTCAGAATCCATTTTGCCGTTGTTCTTCTTGTTAGGACCAGAGATGTCTATGGAGTTTGAGATCCCAGGATAAAACTTCTCAAAGCCTATTTAACTCTGAAACATGATTTTATCAGAAAATACCGAATAGGAACAAAAATAAAACGTGGTTGACCAAATAGTCCTGAGGCTTGAAAGAGTCTGTCTATTTTTAGGATTTCTACGTAGGAATGAGTTATTAAAGCAAGACTCACGTTGTACCTAAGACTCTAAAGGAAGATGGAGTAAAGAGAAAAGGGTAGAATACACAACTTACACATACAGGAGAGTTATGAAAGATGGGGAGAAATTAATATATACATATTTATATGAAGTATAAACATAGATAAGAGAGAAAGTGCAGCTTTAAGACACTTAAACCACAGGACAGGAAAAAGTCCCAAAACAATGCAGTCCCCAATGCCCTATAGAGTGCAGCCTTGGAGTCACCCCAAATACCACAGAATATGACTTTAAACCCCTCCAGAGTTTTTGTGGTGGTCCTCGTTGCCCATGTTGTCACATGGCCAAAACAACAACTCTATATACTTAGAACCTAACAGTCAACTCACTGGTACAGTTGCTGAATATTGCCGAGTGATACTTTGGCCCTGGAACACTGCTTGGGAAGATTCTCCAGTCCCTACCAAAATATTGGAGAAATAGCCTAGTCTACAAAGTACAAATAGACTACTCTTAAGACATAATGATGTCAATAAGTTTTAAATGATTCAGTAAAATTTTATCTCCAGTTGATAGGTCATGAGGTTTGGATGAGTCGTTGGTTGAAAAATTGCTAACATTAGAAAAAATGTTCAATTTCCTCACAGTTTGCCAGAGATTGTGTTTTCCATATATAAAACAAAGAGTATTGTAGAGCAAAAGTAATATTTACTTGCATTTGTTAATTGATAAAAAATACTTATTGTTATCAATCAATTTTTATTGATAACAAATACAATCTGTGACTGCACAAAATAGGATGACCCACTTCCACTAGTTGTGAAAGTAATAAACTAAAATCTAGAGCAGAAAGATATTTTTCTCTTGATGATTCCATTAGAAGACCCTTCAGGGAGAAAAATGGTATTTCCCAGTTGATAATATGTTTTACCATTGAAACCAATTCTATGCAGACCCGGATTCCAGGAAATTCACTGATGACTCTTGTTCAAGATTGCATGTAGCTGTGGTATATTATTTGAGCTTCTCAAGAAGAGTGTTCTGTTAAGTAATGCAACTACATGGGCTTTGTCGCATTACACTAGAAGCTATGAAGCACTGGGAAAAATTTACAAAAAATAGTTGTGCTTTACTGTTCCTTCATCTTATGAATTCATTTCATGAAGTCATTTTGAAGAGTCAATGTTATGAATTAGTAGAGTTTTATGTACTTAAATCAAAATAGTACTATTGTTTGATTCTGTGAATAAACATTTACTGGGACATAAACTTGATATCCCTTTTATGGTAGTTACTGTAGCAGAGAAGAATGTCCCTCGTGCAAATATATGAACTACTAGAATAGCGCTTGACAGCTATATCTGTCATATTTTGTAAAATATGTCTTGCATATGTTATCCCATTAAGTATTCATAATGATGAATAATTTCCTTAGGACACTGAAACACATGTGTTCAATGGCATCTGTTTGAGTACCCGCTCATTAAAAAACAGTATTAGATCTGAAATTAGACTTTCATCAGAAATAAACCAAATTATTGCTAGAAATTCTTTACATGGGAATTCTGCATGTTATTATATGAATAATAGTACAGAATTGGAATAACTCATAGTTAGGATAATGTTTGGAAATGTGTTGTGCTCTACTTTATTGCTGGGTGTATCAAGTGTATCACGCATGAGAATTTTTCTTCAGTAAAATTTAGGTGATGAGAACCTAGGGATATTCATATTTGTTTTCTTTGTTGCCTTTTCTATGATTTGGATGGGAAGGGAACTGTTAAGTAAATTTAAAGATGAATGAACTAAAGACACATCACTTTTATCTACATTTCATAATCAACATCAACAAAAGTACCTGGACCAGTTCATTCATAAGCTTAAGCAATGGATAGCATTTTGAGTGAGAATCAGAAGAGAATTTCGAGAAAGGGACTGTGATGTGATTTAGAGCAGAGGTCACAAAACATACTTTGAAAATAGAAAGATACAAAATTTGTCACATTGTGAAGTATATTAATGCTATTGTATCCAGTCAGTCCTTCATCAAACAACAGAAAAATGAATACAAATGATTCTTTTCTAAAAAAAGATTAACTTCATAACCAGGCTTATAACCAGACTGATTAGTACACTGTCTATAGTTTTGACATGAAGAAATGCTTTTGACATGGCTACATGACTTTACACAGAGACTAAAATGTGAAGAAGCTTCAGGGAAGCTTTAACCTGTTCTGGGATAAAGTTAGAAAGTATTTTTGGTGATACACCCTAATACTCAAGACCTCCTCCCAGCTAGGTGCTCAGATGACCATACAGTGTGGGATTGCCCTGGGCCTATCACATGCACCCCAACCCTTAGAGATAGCGCCCTGATGGCTGGGTTTTATGCCATGGAAGAACTTAAGAAAAGGCTATTGAAATCTGTTAACCAGACACTTGATGTTGCCCAATGGGTACAAATGGCTAAGCATCTAAATATAGCATACATTTATGATACATTAAAATTAATTTTCATGTTTAGGTAATTAGATTCCCAAAGATAAAACAGAGAAAACTCAGTTCTTCTACCTTTGAGGGTTACTATTTATACTCTGTAAAATACATCAACAAACATATGTTCTCAAAGTACCACTTTCATCCATTAGTAGCCCTAATTGTTGGTAACTGAGATTTATATCAAGCCAAAGCTTGTCTGCATTTGAATGATCCATAATGTATATGAAAGATATAATAGGAGTTTAGATGTTTAAGGATATTGAGATGCCTGGAATTTTCAGGGTTCCCACAACATTGCACATGCATACCTACACTGCCAGACAAAAAAAAGAGAAATCCTGGGGAAAGAAAATTGTGGAACGTAGGACCAGCACTGGAGCAGATAAGAACCATGCTTGCAAAGTGGCCCTGAAGCGAAGCCTTGCAAGAGGGAGTATCTGGGCAAAGTTGGCAGGAAAAGAGTATTGGCACTGGGTGTTTGGGTTTGACTCTCACTCAATCTCTTCATGCACCCAAGACACGGAAGATGTCACGTACACTTAGCAGGTCATCCTAACCGTAGCATCTAGCCTTGATTGGGACTGGACTGAGTGGGGCAAAGCAGAGAAAAAAAGATGATAAGACAATAATGCTGAACTTCATGTGATTGGAACTTCTTGTAAGCCGAGACCCTCTATAAAATATGTGTGTATTGTGCAATAAAGTGAACAACCGTCAGCTGCTCCTAGAGGATGTTTCTCCATGTACCAGTCATCCTTCACGCCACATTTGCCCTGACTTGGTGCACAACATGTCCAGGCACATTGGTGAAAAGCTGTTCCCCAACAGAGAATCCAAGTATCTATTGTTAAGGATAACCTATGACTATATGTAATAAAAGCTAATAAATGCTATTTATTAATTACTAGCACTACCTCTTTCATCAGTAGGTCTTTTTTTCTCCTTTTTCTTAACTTACCAGCACAAAAGAATATAGAAGCTTGTAGAATGTGTGAGAACAAAGACATTCTTGCTTTCTAGGTATATGTAGATATAATGACAAGGAAGATGACTCAAAAGGTCGGAGTTTGCCACATGGAATTATGGTTGTGCTTAACATGCAAAGCCTCTCACATGAGATTATACAGACATGTACCAGGACATGTTTTACTAATTAATCAGTCAATAATCAACTAATAATAGCATATGTGATCCCCTACAAACATGAACCACAAGTCCTTAGGTTAACAATTTAGAACTTCTTTTCGCAATTTGAGTACTGACTAAAAATATGCAAGGGGAGGAAGAAATAAATCTGATTCCATGATCAAAGACATGGTTCATCTTCACTTTAGAAGGAAAAAATATTTTGAATGATGCCAAATCATGATAATTTCCACAGACTTTTGCCCCATCTATTTTTGCCTCTCTGGGCTTCTGCATTTGTGTCTCCAAAAGCAATGTGCCTTTCTCAATGTGTATCCTCTAGTATTAACTACTGAGCATCCTTTTCACTCCCCAAAGCCTTGATGAGCTTTCACATCCTCCTGGAGGCCATGCCTGATATATTCCGTCAAAATTAATTGTTCTTTTCATAGCATTCCCATGGCAAAACTTGTTTTAGTAAATTAACTTTCTCA
This sequence comes from Sorex fumeus, assembly GCF_029834395.1. NCBI lineage: Eukaryota > Metazoa > Chordata > Mammalia > Eulipotyphla > Soricidae > Sorex > Sorex fumeus. The sequence goes on along the minus strand of NW_026606149.1, from coordinate 1,144,796 downwards.
TGATTTACTTAGCAATGTGGGGACTTATGTTCCCTATTAGATTTTAAGTGTTCATTGACAGTGACTCTGTCCAATGTCTCACTGCACACTCACAGGGTCACCCTTGGGGTCCTGGACAGACCAGGTGCTCTGACCACTTGAACCTTCCATTCAACACACTTGACTTCCACACTGCATCATTCTGTGTTTGATAGCAGTCATCTCACCATGGAAACATGTAAGATGGAATGTATTTTTTTTTTAATTTGGGATAATCAAATGGAATTTTCTTTAGAAAGTCTTTTTTGAAATTTCACAAGAGCCCCGTGTGATAATTAGGAACACTCAGGGGGTGTCAGCAAAACTGAGCTGGGAGTCGCTGTTCCAGCAAACAAAGACCACACAGTTGTTCCCGTGTGGCGATTAATATCACCGGCTGCAAAGTGTGTCAAGGTTTATTAAGTAAAAATCTCATAAACATTTGCAAATTAAGTAGTGCTTATGTAACATAGACTGCATGGGATTCCGTTGCCATAGGAAGAGCCGGATTAATAAACTAAGTAGGAAGACAGTGTTTTTATTCCTCTGTGTCCTTCAAGGATGCTGATGGGAGCCACGGAGCATTGAAGAGATGTATGGCATGAAGTGGATGTGAAGACCAGAGTTAATTTGAATCTATTAGACCCGTAATGAAATTAAAGGATGTCTCTGTGTTCACACATAAATTATACTGCTATTACTATTTTAATTTTAGCTCAATTGAAATGGACTTTGTCTTATTCTCTATTCACCCTCTACTCAGAAGGTAACAATATAGCCTCAAACCAACTAGAATATGAAAAAGAGAATACCCAAAGGATGGATGACCTCCACCTCAATCCCAGAGCCGTTGGAGATAGGCTCTGACATGAGGAAGTCTTGTAATCAGCCCAGGCTGTAGGCATTATGGTTTGGAGAGAGGTGAAGGGTTCCATTTCATTAAAGGTAGAAGGTAAAACATCCAGATTTAATTGAATTGGAGGCCAGCACACACAGACAAAGAGAGAAAGCTTTCCCAGAGAATGAGTGTTCTCTGGAGGAAGTTTTATTCTTCCTGTCATCAAGCTGAGGGCGAGTGTGACCCCGATTGATTTCATTTCTCGACTGAGGGGGAACTCCCGTGTCATAGAGCAGCGTGCTATGAGTGAGGGCCTATGGCTGTGGGTAAGGTGTAATTTCTGACGAAACAGGTGGCCCTGGGCCAAGTCCACACACATGAAAGTTCTGAACAAAGCCTGAGAAATGGACCCAAGTGATAAGAAGCTCTGTGTGTTTGGAAGTTTGATGACCAAGCATGTCAAGATCTGCTCTGCAGAAGGGCAGTTTCCATATCAAGCAGGGGCAGCCATTCCAAACAGGATGACACTGGGAGAGTTCTTTCCTCAGTAAGTCTAAGGCTGCTTTTAGGAGCAGAGACAGTGCACATGAAGGGAGAAACTAAGCTTCGAACAGACTGTGAGATTTTTGCCAAAAGTAAACTTCTGAAGCTTACTTTTAGATAGAAATGGAAAGCTCCAATACCAGAGGAAATCAACAACGAAAGAACTCAAGAAATGAGAAGTGCTTAGGCCAATGCAAGAATTCAGTAGTGCTTTAATACCCTTAAGCTATTTTCATTCACGTCAGAAAACAAAAGTAAAATACAAATTACAAACAATTCTTCAACTAATTGAAAGATACTTATTAGTGGGCCAAATGTTTTTCAATTTATCTGCAGGGCTCCTGATTTCTGTATGCAGAATGCAATAGAGTACACTGTCTCAAAAGTCTTTAAGTCCTAGCATATTATGAATGTCTAATATATTATTCAAAAATTAGGCTTATTTAAACAAATTCGATGCAGGTGATAGGTGATAGGTTCATTTCTACCATATTTTTTAAAAAGTGGCAATGTTCAAATTATTTTATTGATGCAAATGAGATTTCTACCAGGAGCCCTATGGGCAGAATTGTAAATTAAAGCAAAACTAGAAATTAATAATTCTTTAAAATAATAGTTCTCCATGATTTTATGTGTATTTGAGTTATTATAGTATTTACTTCTTTTTATATATGTGATTTGAGATAAGAATATCTGACCGTTCAAGATTATAAATCTAGGCAGGGCCTTTTAATCATCATCATCATTTAACCTCTAAATTATAATTTACCTCTTGTAAATATCATATTACACTAGTAGAGTACTTAACATGAAATTTTAAGAAAACCATAATAAGAATGTTAAAAAATTAAATTACTTGATTTCAGTAATTTATTATTTAAATTATTTCAGCAACATTCTCTGAAATAAACATTGTGATTGAATATGATTCACTAGTTCTAAAAAAATGTGATGAACTGAAACAACATTAAGTCTAAATAAAATGTAATCTTGATACTGAATTTTAATAGCTGTATTTAAGGTTTTCCTAGTGTAAAATTTTGCTTCCCTACAATCATGTTTCTTCTGTATTTTATGAATTATAAAGTAAATGCATTATATACATATATTTATTCAAATGGATCCAGATCTATTGATAATATCTAACTAGCTTGATTTCAGTTTCCTAAAGCACATAACTTCAGAGTGTTGGGTTTGCCCCTTGATGCTCTGTTAATCTCTGAGATTACTAACAACCATGTTTACGGTTGCAGAGGTGTTGAATAGTGAAATATTGCATGTGAAGAATCTGGCTCCAAAAAGTATGTGCTCTGCCACTGAACCACCACCAATGAGTTTCTAAAGAAAACGTGGGCACAAGCGACCTGAATGTTCAGTGGATGAGAGCCGCCTCCCCAGGATGGAGTATAGCGATGGGTGGACAGAGGAACTGAGGAACGGAGAAACAGGGTTCCAGGTTGGTCAGTAGTCAATTTCCCCTCTCCTCCCCAGCATAAACCAACCTCTCACCTTACTGCACAATCGTAGGCATAGTTTTGATTGTAGTCCCAGTCATCATAGTTCCATCATCCTAGTCTCCTCCTAGTCCTCAACTGTCTAGTCTTTATAGTCCCATTTTCCCCTTGCAGCATAGTTATATAGAAATCATGAAGGGTGGGATACACATAGGTGGACACTGTCATAACAGCAAACAGCGGTAAAACCACAACTTCAGGGGAAGTTCTAGGGGATTAACTCAGAGAAAAAACAATCTCATCCAAGGGTTCAGCACTCCAGATTATTAGGAGATACACTCACGGTGGGACTCTTCTAGGGTGTCTTGCTTTCTCCTTTCCTCAGCTAGTAATCTATTTTAACAATCACAGTAAATTCGCTTCTTAGCAAATTCCTAGTCATTTTGTATGATCACAGTAAGAGATATATTAAGCTTAAAGGGTAGCTCATCCTTGGGACAGTCCTCAGGCTAGGCGGGTCTTTCCTAAACTCAGCTGTGTCCATATTCAGTTACTTCTTTTTGGGTCACGACAGAGTTTGTCCTATGACTGTGCTCTTAACTTACTATACTTATGGTGCTTACCTTGTCCCCTTTCGATGTCAGGGTAGTTTACAGCTTGCCCTGGGTCCATCCAGTCCCTTCATCCAGACCATTCTCCTTGGGATCTTAAGAAGTAAGGGCAACTTAGGTTTAAGTCAGGTAAATATGAAGGACTCCCAGAGTAAATATTATTTCGGGGTCAATTAACTCCCATGGTACAAAAGCATAGCATGAACTGTCTTTCTGTGTCTATATATAAACGCCATTGCTAAACCATGCAAGTGACATAAGGAAAGAGAAAAGCAATATAGGATTATTAGTGCTTAATGCAGTTGGGTGTACCTCAGGGCATAATTGTGGGAGTAACTCGATAAACCTAAGCTCTCTGGGGGAGGAGCAAAGACAACCCAATGTTATCCTACAACCACCCCCGTATTAGTAAATGTTTTAAAAAGTATTTTTTATGTATATAGTACCTTAGTAGCCTATATGACTTTTTCTCCTCATGATCACTCACTGTCATCCTGTTCCCCATCTATTTTCTCGAGCAGGCACCAGTAACGTCTCCTTCGTCCTAGCCATGAGCTTTTAGAAAGTGCCACATTCGAGGCTCTTTCAGGCTCAGGAGAATGAGACCTATCATTGTTACTGGTTTTTGGCATACTGAATACACCACGGGGAGTTTGTCAGAATCTGCCGTGTGGGCAGGATACTTTTGTTATCCTGCCAGGTTCTCCAGAGAAATAACTAGATAATAAAATAATAACTAGATAATAATGCGGCATTCAAGGCTGCGTGCTTCTGGGAACTGTGTTTTATAGTCTCTGAGTCTTGGCCATTGATGGGATTAATCAGCTCCAGGGGCAGTTGGTGGGTATAACACCTACATACTGTAAGATGGGGGATCTGGGTGGAGGAGGCCCAGTCCCAATCTAAGCAGGCTTGGAGATCTATGCCCTGGGTCCCGGTTCCATACACCTGGGTTCCTCATGACATACCAGATAGTATTTTTTATAACTTGAAACTCTATTTCTGCATAATTGTCCTGATAATATCTTATGTTGATTTTTTTTTCACAATTGGCTCTAGCTTCAACTTATTTGGCTCAATATTAAGCTGATGAAGGATTGGCTTGATAGGTGTACAGAGTGAAACCATCTTTATGAAAGACAGAAGATAAACTGAGACATCATACTCCGGCAGCACCAAATCAAAGTATCTGAGAAGTGATCTGATAGGGGCAGGAGCAATATTGAGTTTTATACAGAGAACATAGTGAAGCCAGGCCATGATTTTATTCATTACAATTTTATTCATTACACTCTAGTACATGCCTAATTCAGAAAAGTCTCCTGTTCTTTTGTGGTTGGTTGGTCTTATTTTTCACTTTTATTGCAATTCAAGTTCATTTAGAGTGTTTTGATCACAATTTGAGTTTAGTCCTGGTTTACTGATATCGAGGCATTAAGCCCCGGAAGTCTAATACTCTTTGTGCTTAATTGCTTTACAAGTAAGTTTACATCTCTTTGAATCATGGTTTTTGTGTTTTGGCGAGAGAAGCCAAATGACAAACCCTGGGTGTATGTGAATGAAAGTTGTGTTATTATATACCACAATGGAATGGATACACTCTTCTAAAAAAATTAATCATGCAATGTAATGCAACAACAATGGAACTAGAGAATATTGTGTTATGTAAAGTCAGTCAAAAAGAAAGGGATAGATACTGAATGATCTCTTACTTATGTCGAACTTAAAGACTTATAGTAAAGTCAGAGAGTGTAATGGATAAGGTGCTTTCCTTGCATACTGGGTGGAAGTCCCTAAGAACTGTCAGAATAGTCCCTGTGTACAGAATTAGAAATAAACCCTAAGCACAGCCAAGGATAGAAAAAAAAAGGAAGGAAAGAAAGTAAAGGAGAGAAAGAAAAGAAATGAAAAGAATGAATCGCAGACCCGAGAAACTTGCTGCAGAGATGGCCTGGGATTTTACAATAGATCCTCTCTGCTGAACTGCTCCAGACAGGGGCAGGTGTCCCTTCGCCTGCCCTCTAGGATATCCGGTGGCTGCCATCTTCTAGAAGCCAGTGAGAAGCTCCAGGTACAATTTGTGGTGACTGCAAATGCCAAATCTCTCAGGACAGGGAAGGAATGAGCCCTTCTCCTTCCCCCCACCTTGATGAGATTCCATGATGACACCCACCATCTACTTAAGCTTCCACAGGTCCACGATTCTGAAACACACAAACAAATCTCAGACCTGAGCAACTTGCTGCAGAAATTTCTTTAGACCCTGATTATTATAATCTTAGAATTCCTAGAGCAGCCACGTGACATTATATTATACCCATAACAAGCAATACAAAACACATTGTCTAGCATTGCATTTTCGGCAGATATGAAGGGTGGTAGGACTGGTCTTGAAATATCGAAGGTAACTAAGGTAGAGAAAGAGTATTTTGCAAATTCTCTGCCACACAGGCTGGGGGAAGGATATATTGGTTAATTTGGTGGTAGAAACGTGTACTGGTGAAGGGATGGGTGTTTGATGAACATATGATCAAAGTCCAAACATAAAATTTTGTTCCTGTACCTCACAGTGAATTTAATAAAAAACAATTATAGAAAAAAGAAATGAAAAGGTAGAAGGGAGAAAGAAAAAAAAGGAAGAAAGAGAGAAAGAAAAAAGGGAAAAAAACAAGGAAAAGAAAGAACAGAAAAAGGAGAGAGATAAGGAAAGAAAGAAAGAAAGAAAGAAAGAAAGAAAGAAAGAAAGAAAGAAAGAAAGGAAGAAAGAAAGAAGAAAGAAGAAAGAGAGAGAACCACTGCAAGGCAGCCACAAGAGTCAGAGGCAATCTAACCACACAACTGATATTTTAGGTTGGGGGTAGTTGATAGGGCAGGGGTTTGAGGACTTTGTGGTACACTGTAGGTACACTGGTGGAGGCTAATGGGTATAGTATTAAAATTATGTTCATGACCATTTTTAATATTGTAAATCACAGAAACTTAAACAATAAAACACATTAAAAAGTTTCTACACAATGCCTACTATTCTTGCCAAAACCTTACCAGGAAGTTGTTATACTTTCACATAAGAAATGATTTTCTTTTGATATCTTTTTATGATTTACATTGCTTAGAGTAGTTCACAAGGAGTTATTCTTGTTCTATTTCCTAGTGTCCCCGGACACAATACAAAAACACTCAAAATCAAAGCATGTGAGACAATTTTACAGTTTTATTCCAATACTCTCCAAATGTTCAACAATGTTATTTATTCATTAGTGAATGCTATTTGCTCACCAAAAATGTGCTTTTAATTTTTTTTCATGTTATTTCAGCATTTCTTTTTATCTTCAGTGTAGTGGGAAGAAGAATCGTTCTGAATCTCATGCATCGTTCTGTCATTAGGTATTCAAGGAGAAACTTAAAGAAGGTTTTTGAATATTTATCATTAATTTGGTGTATTTGTAAGGTCTTGGATTGAATATTACATGAGCGACTGTCACTGAAAAAACTTGTTAGTTTTATATTCATACACATTTTGCTTGTTGTTACCCATTATTTCTAAAATCTCAGGACACTGAAGGTGAGAATCATCTTTAATATAATAAATGTAAATATTTCATTGTAGATGGAAATCAATGGAATTTGTAAATATATTAATGTGGATTCAAATAAACATTTTATAGTGTTTTTTGTCCTTGCTTTCAAATCTTATTTGAATATAAATCCTAAAAAGAGATTCAATGCAGCCCAAAAAATGAGCATTAAAGAGCAAAGATGCTCGACTCCAATTCCAGTAGGCTTGGAGGTCTACGCCCCGGAACCCGCGTGGCTTTGTCCCTCTGCCAGTACCTTCATGTGTGCAGAGAGTGGTCTCAGCATGGTGGTGGCTGGTCCTGGAGGTCTTTGGCTGCCGGAGCCCTGGTCGGGGCGGGGAGGAAAGCTCAACCCGCTCCCCTCCAAGGGGCTCCGGGAAGGAACACCCAGGCGCGGGGGCAGAAGACTGCATCTTCCACCCAGATCCTCCAAATTACAGTAGGCGGGGGTCACACCCACCACCTGGCCCCCTGGCGCCGTGTAATCCCATCAGCGGCCAAGACTCAGAGACTATAAAATCCAGATCCCGGAACCGCGCGACCGCATTTGCGGCCGCGCGACATCTTATCAGAACTTTTTTTTATGACATCTTATTGTCTCATTCCTACTTTGGACAAACTTGCAGGCTATCGAATGTAGCCTGCCCACAGGGCAGAGTCTGGCAAACTCCTCGTGGCGTACCAAATATGCCAAATACCAGTAACAATGATGGGTCTCATTCTCCTAAAGAGCCTTGAATATAATCTCAGGGCTAGGATGAAAGAGACGTTACTGGGGCCTGCTCGAGGCAATCGACGAATAACAGGATGATGAAATGAAATGAAAATGAAAAGAGCAAAGAAATGACCGGTAATTCAATTCAGGTTTGCTTGTGCTTGCAGTGGGAAGATTGCGTTCTATGTGCAGCTTTTAACAGGACCTCAATTATGTATGTATATTGAAAAAAATAGTGAATATTTGCCTTTAGAAAGATCAATGTGTTCAGAGTTCACAAAGCCTAAATGTACAGTAGGATATGTTTTTGCAAATATGTGCAGCAAAATAATGTCCCCCAGTGAAGATGCATAACTAGTGCTAATCTCTCCGAATAACCTGCAATCTCTTTCAAGTCCTATCTACACTTCATGGGACATAATTATTTTCTAATTTCTAGCAGCATAGATTATTAAAACTATTTGTTTTGATGTTAATGGACTTGAGCTTTCTGGTAGGAATTACGTTGTGCAATAGTACTGTTTTTTACCTACTTATGTTCATTATTATTATTATTTTGGTTTTTATAGCAACCCAAACCAAAATAATAATTAGGTCCAATCTAGAGTTTTTCAGGGCTTACTCTATGCTCAAGAATCATTCTTGTCCACACCAAGGGTTTTGGGTGCTGGGAAACTCATCAGAATTGGGAGTGGGCAAGGACAGTATTCAATCCCAATACTGTCCTTCTCTTATGTCTCTTCTGTCTTATTTTTCTATTATACTTATAATTTCATATTGTACTTAGATGTCTTAATGTTGAAATCACTGTACGCTGGTAGAATTTAAGTTCTTGCTATCTTGTTAAATACAAAATAGATATGTTACATATATTTATGTTCATAATTACGCTTTTTGAGATTTTTATACATTGCATATACTAATAGTTCTTTCTTACTCCTCCTTGTGTAGTCCCTTTCTTTGCCACCCATTCTTCATCTAACCACCTCTTTCTTTCCTCTTCCAGCTCTCCCTCCATTTTCTCCTTCTTACACTGTTGAGTGAATTAAAATAAATGCCCACACAAGAACAAATACAAGAAGGAATAAAATCAAAGTATGTGAGGAAATTTGACACAATTGTATTCTACTTGGTACAAGATTTTTCTAACACTCTAATAGTTAAACAATGCTATTATTTGTTTCTGCAATTTGCTGTATCCTTCCAATTTGTTTATCTTTCCTCCTATAGTTGATATTTGTAAATGTATTATGTATGAAACTACTATTAAAAGTCCTTTGTTTAACTAGTTGGAGTTTTATATTTTAATTTAACAGAAATAAATATCCAGGACAGAAATTTCTAGGTACATGTGTGATTATGTACCTAGATGATTTGTATATGCTTTACAACAAATAATTAATGAATTTTGAAAATTTTAAGCATCTTTACAGACCAGCAAGTAAGGCAGAGTAGATACATATCATTTATTAGAAGTTTCGGTTCACTTAGAAAACAGAAAATCTGTGAACTTTTTATTCAGTTTTCCTTTTTTTTTTTCTGGGGAATTTTCAACTTTCTAAATCCTCATGGTTTAAAGTAATAAAAACCGCCATTCAATTTTATAATATAAAGTGTGTTCTCTTCAGTGTTGATTGAAACACACTAAAGTGTCTGTTGAAAACTAATTTGGATCCTCTTAACATTTATTCTGTGATTAAGATAAAGAAAATTCTCTCTATCTCTCTCTATATATATTACATAGATATGCATATATATTTATATATCCGTGTTTTCTTGTATCATATACAATCTTAGGAGGACTTCTATGAGGGTGGGGAAACATAAAAGATTAATTATCAAAGTAAGTGAAATGAACAAAAATTAAAGAGCTTGAGTTTCCATGAGCTTTTTCCTAAAACCCATAGAATCTTCAAATGTGAATTTTCAGAAAGAATAAAACTTTCTAAAATTTCACTATTTTCTTCCCACAGCTTCTTCTGTATTCTTAAATAAATTAATATTAATATTCATTTTCCAAGCTTATTTTTTCATTAAATTATCAAAGTGTTAAAATCCACTCTCACTCTATCTTAACCATAACCATCTTCAAATTCTATAAGTAAAAACACTTTCAATCATAAAAAAAAAGCAAAATATTAAATCAATTCATTCTTTTCATGTCAAAGTTTTTTAACAATCATGTGTTAAATATTTCCTTTCTGCTTAATGGAAACTATGCACCTTAAATTTTTTTCTTGGATGTAAAGCATTTGCATTAATTTACTTTAAAGCAATTTAAATGTAACTGAGGCATATTTTTAATTAGGTTCTTATTAGAGAAATATACATAACATCTTCTTTGACCATGATAAAAACATGAATAATTTTAAAAAACATATACTTCTAATTCTAACGTGCTCATCATACCAATATGATGAACATATACCATGCATTCCTGTTAGCTATGATTTGCTACACAGTTAAAGATATGTAAAACATACATTATTTTCCTTTTTTAGGGGATTCCAGCCCTGTTGTGCTCAGAGGTTACTCCTGGCTCTGCACTTTGGGGATTACTCCTGGTGGTGCTCAGGGTACCTCATAGGGTACCAGTAGCAGACCCAGCTACACTGTATACAAGGCAAAGACCCTACACATATTATCTTGTCAACCCCTCCATTGTTGATATACATTTTGTCTTATTTTTCTATTATACTTATAATTTCATATTCTACTTAGATGTCTTAATGTTGAAATCACTGTATGTTGGTAGAATTTCAGTTCTTGCTATCTTGTTAAATACAAAATAGATATGTTACATATATTTATTTGCCTCCATATACAAATATATGCATAAATAAACATTATGTAAAATGCACATGGATCATGTTTTATGAGATTTTAAAATTAATATATGTGTATATAGACAATAACATTATTACTTTAAATATCACTTAAAGCATCATTACATTATTTAAAATATCTTTTAAAATATTTTTCTCATAGACTATGGGTAGTGTCATGATTCTAAATAATGTATGTTATGTCATAATTACAAGCATAAGGCAAGTAATTTAGTCACTATTAATTTTTAAAATAGTTCCAGCATTACGTTATTATAAGCCATAAATTATAGATCTTATGTACATGTCTCATTGTAGAACTGTTTTTACTAATGCAGATATCAAAAAGAGCAGTAAATCTATATTATTTTATATACATTCCAAATTTCAATATTAAATACCCAAATTGTTTTTATAATCATAAGATTGTAGTCCTTTACAATCATAAAAATCCTTTATACATCTGAGATTTAAGATTCAATTTGTATTTTTTATTAACAATGAATTTTATTATTTAGTCTACATTCTTGGACTTGCCGATGTGTTATCTGTTTCTGTTCATGCCAATTTGATGATGATTATTATGCAGATTAATTTTTATATTTTGGACAGCAAGTTATATGCAATGTGTATGTTACAAATACATATTCAATATTCTATTTTCAATTATTGAACTGGTATTATTTTTTATTTTATTTATCCTTGTCCAGAGTGATAATTTCCAACTATTATTATCTCTATTAGTCCATTTTCTGTCCTTAATGGCAAGCTTCCCTCCATGGTATACTCCTTCTGACCCTTGTTTCTACTGTCTTTTAGTATTCTTCACATAACATGTATATATGTATACATATATTATATCAGGGTGAATGAGACCAGTTGTAGTTACTATGTATAGCTATGTGTACCTAGGTCGAGAGGTCAACATGACAAATGACCTGGCACCCGAGCTGCGCAGGAGGAAGAGAGTGGCTTGGAACGCCTTCAAGAACGTCGAAGAAATAGCTAAGAGGACGAAGAACCTCCGGCTCCGGGCACATCTCTTTGATTCCACTGTTCTTCCTGCATTAACATATGCCTCAGAGACTTGGGCCCTACGCAAACAGGATGAGAACGCTATTCAGGTCTCCCAAAGAAGAATAGAAAGAGCTATGCTTGGAATATCACGTTTCACTCAAATGAGAGAAAGAATCCGGAGTTCTGACATCCGTCGACGATCAAGAATCAGGGACGCTGTCTCATTTGCCAAGGTGTCAAAAATCAGATGGGCTGGTCACGTAATGAGATTTAAAGACGACCGCTGGACTAGAGCTGTTACCGACTGGATTCCATGGGATGTCAAAAGACCGCGTGGCCGCCCACCTACCAGATGGTCAGACTTCTTCGTCAAGATCATGAACGATCGGTTTGAGGCCCTTCATGTTCCCGGAGCGAACAGATGCCATTGGGCTACACTGGCATGCGACAGGGACAAATGGAAACGTTACTGGCGCCCGCTCGAGCAAATCGACGACTAACGGGAAGTTAAGTGATTATTAAGTGAAGATATATTATATCTGCAATATGTAAATTATGTGAGTAATTTATATATGTGAATGTGAATAATGGATGTGTATGTATGTGGGCATGTGTAAACACATGTATGTATATTATATATATATTCTGCAAATGAGTATAATTGTTCTATATTTGTTCCTCTCCTTCTGACCTATTTCATTCAGCAAATCTCATGACTTTGCTTTTCCTAATAGCTGTGTAGTGTTCCACTGTGTAGATATACCATAACTTATTTATCCATTCATCTGCTCTCAAACACTTAGGCTCTTTCCAGATTCTGATTATTATGAATAGTGGTGCAGTCAATATAGGAGTGCAGATGGATTTTCTGCTTTATGCTTTTCGGCCACTAGAGTATAGTCTCAGAAAAAACGATAAGTTTTTAATCTGCATAATTTACCATCTCAAAATATCTTGAGTAAAAGTCAAAATGTTTAGCTTTTGTTATGTACTTGAAAATAAGCTAAAGGCTAAAATTTAAGAGTTCCATGAGTTAAAGAGGATCATATGAGAATTCATTATTCATAGTAATATCTAAATAATCAGTTTGTATCTATTTCTAAATAGTAAATGTGTTTTTATTCAAATATTAGAATAAAAATATTAGTTAAAGCTTTCCTCCTTATTAAAAATGAAAAGGCTACAATTATGGAAAGTCAGCAATAGTAAATGAGTTTAATAACACAAGAAATAAAATTATTGGCCATTCTTTTTCTTTCTGACATTTAACATGTTTCTGTAAATACGGTGAAATTGAGTAGAACCAGAAAATAAATGCGTATTTTATGACATATAAGATATCCTTACTTGTATGACCACAATGATAGCACAGGAGTTAAGGCATTTGTCTTGTACACTGCCAAAACTGGTTTCAATCCCTGCTACCCTGAGCCCACAGGGAATGATCCCTAAGTACAATTGGGTATCCCCCACCCCCAAAAATACTTTTACTGGAGAGTTATAATTCACCTTGTTTGTTATTTGTGACAACAGAATTTCACTTAACAGGATTTAAAAAAGGTACTTTGAAATAATTCAATTGAAAAGTTATGTACATTTCCATATTACAATGCAGTAACCATATTAATGCACAATAGATATGAGAGACTATGTAATACTGTGAAGAATTTGTACATAATTTTAATTTTATTAGTAAATATTTTTTTCTCTAAATAATTTCAGGATAAAATAGATATTTAAACTAAACATTGTTTCTATCCACCTTGAAAAGAAGCAGAAGGAAAGTGTTAACATTTGACTTAGAATTTAAAAAAAGTGCTATAAAAATGACAAATGTTGTAACCTTCACCTCTATTATGATGGTCTTTCTTGATTCCTGCTAACTAAAGCACTAATTCAAAGAATTCTTTTTGGAACTATTAGAATTTGATATGTGTAATAGTCTACAGAAAAAAAATGCAAGTCTGCAATTGCTCCCTATATTTTCAGAAAAGTGTTTGTGACTAGTTTTTATATAAAATATGCTTGAGCTATATGTATTCAATTATAAAGTATCCAGTCTTTGAATTATAAGCAGGGTAAATATAAAACAATATGAGTCTTAAGAAAACCATTTAATAACCCTAAAAACCATTAAAGTACCTTTTCTATTCATTATAATTGCATTGTTTGCAAAATGAAACATTTGAAATAAAATTCCCCTTACCTTACCTTATTTGTTACAAGACAACCAAAGCACCTTTCTTATAATTCTAATAAAAATTTATTCTTAAGATTTAGCTTTGTTACAGGCATTGCAGATATTAGGTGATAACTGAAAGTGATATTTCGTCATCAGATATTTCTTTACTTATTCATTTATTATTTTCATTATCATTATGCATATATAACAAAAGATACGTAATGATACTTTATAATATAGCAGGTTTGGTCTTCCTACCTTCAAAACATAGTGTGTAGAAAAAAGGATAAATATTAAATGAAGAATTACACAGAAAGTGCCACAAGGCTATCTCTTCCTTGTGCTAGAAGTAAATCATTTGGGAGGACAGACCCCAAAACATCTATCAAAATATTGAAGGTTAAATTAAGGATTCCCAGCTTATATGGAAAGCTACCCAGGTATATGGCATGCTCAGGAAATCTCAAGACTCCCAAACAAAGGGCCAAAGAGGTAGTATAGAGTTTCAGGTAAGGAAAATTACATTAGGACCTAGAGTGATAGCAAGCATGACACTTGCCTTGCCAACCTGTGTTTGATGTCTGGCATTCCATATGGCTCTTCAAGCCCTGCCAGGAGTGATTCATGAGGGCAGAGTCAGGACAAACCCCTGCGTATGGCTGGCTATGACCACAGCCCCTGTATTCCCTTCTTCCCCCCAAAAAATAAATAGCAGTTTTAGGCTGACCCTAGTCCAGCAAACACCAAGTTGAGTTCTTTGGGATTCTAGGGCACAAGCTACATTCTGGACTTGGTTATTGTCCTAGAAGACAGACTGATGATAAAATGTTTAAAAGGAATTGAAGAATCGGAACTAATCCCTAATAAAGGGCTTTAAAAGACATTGGCTTAATTTTAACTCAGGAATATTGTCCCTAAAGCACCCCCAGTAATATCTCGGAGCATCACTGAATATAGCCCAAGACCCACCCAAAATATGTCAATACAAGTGAAATAAAAGAATTGATCAGGGTAAGTTGATAAGGAAGTTCTAGTTGTATTCCACAGTAACATGGGCAAGTGAGTGACAGTTGATTTATCTCTATGAACACTAAAATTTTGTGTGCCAGGAAAAGAAACATTTTTGTATCTTATTTCCACACAGGAAAAACATATTATAAGATTATTGCTCTGATCATTCTTTTAGAAATGGAATAAAATGAATCTCAAGAGGATAAATGAATTTATGTAGATTATAATGGAAATGAGTGGATGACTTGAAAAAAGAACAATGTTTGTTCTGTCTCCAGAACACTTGACTCTTATCTGATATTAGATATAAGAAGATTTAGGTTGGGGAAACTGTGGAGTAGATAGTCATAGGTTGAATGAATTGATTGACTTACTGGGAGACACTTATTTGAGGCTTAAAGGATAGAAGTTCCATGCTTGCTGACAAAGGGTAAGCAGTAACTCAGATGGAGACAAGGAATATTCATGTCTATGTTGATAATAAAAAATAACTGAACTGTCACTGTCCTCCCGTTGTTCACTGATTTACTCGAGCGGTCCCAGTAACGTCTCCATCATGAGATTTATTGTTACTGTGTTTGGCATATTGAATACATCACGGGGAGCTTGCCAAGCTTAGCCCTATGGGCGAGATACTCTCGGTAGCTTGCCAGGCTCTCCGAGAGGGGCAGAGGAATCAAAATAATTATCAATTAGGATTGAAATAATTATCAATCATAAATGAGGATGAATCAATTTTTAAATGTCCACCGAAAGATGAAGTCTTCTGTGAATAGTTAAAAAAAAATCCCAAAATTTTGTGGCTCAGAAAATCAAGATGTTATTTTCTTTTTTTTTTGTTTGATTTTTGAATCACACCAGACTGTGCTTGGGAGTTACTCCTGACTGCACTAAGGGATCACTCCCGGCAGACTCAGGTGACTATATGGGGTATCAGAGATCTAAGTCAGGTGCATTATATGCAAGGCAAGTGCCCTACCTGTTGTACTATAACTTTATCCCTCTTTGATAATTTTTAATTATTCATTTTGTGATAAAGTTTAAGATTATCTTTAATAATTTGATGACAAAGTCAAATAAATATTGGGTTATTACCAATTTAGGTGAACATTTAATGGCGATGTTTTATACAAATTTCTAGAGTTGTATTTAATTATAACATTTCTAGTAGAGAAAGCCCTATCTTCTGCACTTTAATAATTGATGTTTAGGTGTTTTTCTCAAGTTTCCTACTAAAATATAATGTCTATCTCCAATCCATTGTCACTGTACTGTGATCCTAGGTATCAGTTAAAGGCTTTCTAGCTGGGAAGTCAGACAGTCAATGTTCAGGTTAGAATCTGCCATTTCTCCATTTCTCCCATAATTTCTCTTGGAGGAAAATTCTGATCATTACTTTCTTATAAAGGAAGTCATTCACTTATTTTATAAAAAAAATGTCTTTACTACTCATTTTTCTTAACGATGAAAGAGATCAATATGGAAAATACCTTATTTTTATATCCACAAATAGATACAGTGAATGAGGAAACATTTAAAAAACAATGTACAGCATAAATGAAAGATAGCACTCTATGAAAACAGTAAGCTAACATTAGAGAAAAACCTGTAGAATAAAGAAGAAATATTCAAGCTCAATTAAAAAAAATGAATTGTTGGTACTAGGTTAATGAATAAATTTATTAATATGACGTTAAATAATCATTAATATTTAAAAGAGTGATATTAATATTTTATTGCAAATCAGTAATAAATTGTGTGCTTATATATTTTATTAATGTGTGTATATATTTCAGAGAAAATCACCCCTTGAGGGCAAAACTTATTTTCACAAAGAATATAATAGTGTCTGCCTAACTCTTTGTTTTGAAAGACAAAGTGCATTTGAAACTATGTTTGTTAATAGGGATCATATGCCAGTTCAAGCCCACATACATTTAATATGCTTAAAGTCACTATAAAATCTATTTATAAAGATAACTATATTTTAAGAGTGTAAGCAATAATTCTAGGATGCAGCGTCGTGATTACAGGTGTTGGAGGTCTGCAAACAAGCCTGATAGTACAGATTTAATATGTGGACAACAACTAGGTAAATAGTATGATGTGTCCACACATAAATATGTAAATGTGTTGAGGAAAGAAAACCTAATTTGACTACTTTCTGTGATATCATATTTTGAAACTTGAACAAGTGCTTCCAGAAATATACAATCAAACAAAATAGCCATATCCATTACAGGTAGAGCAGGTATGAAGACACTGATCAGATGACTCAAAAAGTGGGTGACTGATAAAACAGTTAATTAGTTCTCAAAATGACATGTTTTAAATACAGTTCAATTTGGTGTTAGGTCTTCAACAAAGGAATTTTTGAAAGACAGCATTTAGTTCAAAATAAGTAATAAAAAATTGTGAGAAATTTTGCTAATTGGTGAGATGTTTTGATAATAGTTATTCAGCTCAATTTTAAATGAAAAGGTGCCTTCATATATGTATGATTTTTAGGGTGGGAAATTAACAACAATAGAACATATTTAATTTTAAATATTTGGTACAATGGAAAAATTCTAAGATAACAGCTATTTGGACTTCTAGTAACTTTCCAATTTTACAGTCAAAGAGTAGCTCAAGATGCTGGTGTATGTTTCATATCTTTCACATGCAATAGATCCATGCTTGATCCCACATGTGACCCCAGATCACAGAGCCAAGAGCAATCACTGAGTACCCACTCCACTCCCCCAAATCCCAATTCAAGGGAGTATTTCAAGAACAATATACTCAAGAATTTATGTATAGCACAAAAAAGAAATATTTTTCTATTTTTACAGACTTAGAAGGGTGAATATAGTTAAGCTGATCAAGAAAAAGTTCCAAAGACATTACAACAAAATTTTTTAATTTTTATCTGGCCAAACTTTTCAACTCATTGCATTTTCTACTTAAATTTTCTAAAAAAATTTTTTTCTACTTGTTCTTAATTTTTCTCATTTTCCATTCAAATTGGGAAAATAAAGGTTAGTTTGAAATATGAGGCAGTGGGAGGGCAGAGCTTGGGGGGAATCTGGTGGAGAGTAAAGCTGATTTCTTTGTTCAATTTCCATTTAGGCACTATGATATGCAATACTATCAATGATAGAGTTTCTTGTTCGTAATAAAGCCCACTCTTAAACTTTTACAATTGTCAAGGATATTGCTTGTTGTCCTGTGTTACATTACTAGATGTTGAGGAACATCAAACAAAGGGCAAAGATTCCAATAGTTCCAGTCCTTTGCAGTGAATTTTGCTGTGAGTGAATCAGATTCACCTAGAAGATTTAGGTAAGGGAATGGTGGAGGAGTTTCTCCAGTATTTTGAACTGGATATTCTGGAACTCCCTAAAATTGTTGCTTTTTATATGAAAATAATACAATAAAACCAGCATTTGCACATCAATAAAAGGGCCATTTTTTCACGTCAATTTCACATAAAAAATTTGTCAACTCAAACAAATTCTACTTTTAAGATATACACATAAATAATATTCAAGCTTTACTGATAAGGTTCTAGGTTCTCAATTCTTCGGTTGAGTGGGGTTGGAATTCAGACATCGAGAACACCTCCCTGGACCCTGCTTTCCAGCACTAACCATTATCTCTGGCCCAGAATAGATGCAGTCTTCAATTGAGCTAAATAATTTACAATCACATAGCAAGAGACTGTTCAGTCTGTGAAATATATTCTCTGCATATGCTACTGATGATTTCCATGGAACCTTGTCTCATAAATACATTCAGGATTTATTTAGTGTAAACAATATATGACTTAGGGATATCCTAGTAAAAGCATGGGTAATAAGGATGCTTTTCCTACTAAATATCATGCTTGTCTTTGCCTGGATCCATTTGTCATTTTTTTTTTCAGAAAAATAAAATCCAAGCATGCTTTCATTTTATATCTGATAGAAAATGTTAATGGAACGAAAGACATTTTTCATAGTTACTCCTCACATCCAGAGATGAGTAAAATGGTGAAATTAGGGGTTCAAGTGATAGCACAGCACTGGGACATTTACGTCGCATGCTGCATGCTGACTGGAGTTTGATACTTGGCACCCCATAGGGTTCCCAAATCTTCATCACAAGTGATCCATGAATACAGAGCCAGGAGTCAGCCCTGAGCACTTTTGGATGTGACTCTATTTTTTAAAAAAATAATGGTATTAGAGAAGACTTTATATCTGGCAAGCTCTGTCAGGATGGGAAATCAGAGACATTCAGAGGAATAGGTGAAGATTTATAAATCTTTATAAAGATAAAGATTTATGTCCATTTACTAAAGATAACTTTTATTTTAAAAAAATAATATATTATATCATCATGATTTACCAAGTTGTTCGTAAAACAGCTGTTTCAGGCATTAAATGTTCCAACACCAATCCATCAAAAATTCCGCTATCAGTGTTCCCTTCCCTCTACTAATCTATCTGGTTTCTCATCCACAACCCCAAACTGCCTCCTTTCAGGCATAAATAAATTTATTTCATATTGTGTGTTAAAACATGAAAGGGATATTTAATAATTAAAATTTGATCAATAAGAGTTGATTTGTGATATTTAAATCTCACAATGATGTAATGAAAGTTATTGTCTAAGGATTTATTGTGCTGGTTACTGCTGACTGAGCCTTCTCTGACACCGTTAATCCTCTCTCTGTGTTTGGGGTCCGCTACACAGCTTGCTCATGAGATTTTTTGTGATCCTGCTGGACTGATAGTACCTTGAAATTTCGAGTTGTTGTGTGGCCTCATATGTGGCCACATAGTGCAGTAAATACAGCGTTGGAGCAATTTGATGGTTGTCAGTTTAAGGATGTTCAGCTGTACAGCTGGACTGTTTCTATGTTGGAAAGTGTCCGTTGCAGCTGTGTACTGCTGTGCCTTCATGCGGGAAAGGGAATCTGCCCACCCCCATTCTGAGAAGGCCTAGTAGTTTTCTGCTCAGACCAGTCTAACTGGGAAGATTTGGCAGTGTCATATTCTTTGGAAGATGTGATGCTGGACCATTTCTCTGCCAGCAAGATGGTCAAAAAGATAACTTTTCTCAAACAAGGCTCCTTCCCCACAAATCAAAGCCTATTTAGCAATAATAAATAAGTGTTAGACAAGACTTTTGAATTCTCACTTTATAGACTGCAGATTTTCCGTTTCTGTGAACAATTGTCAGGAAAGAATTTAAGTATAATCATATTTGATGTGCAATAACAGGAATTGAAAAGCATGCATATATACACATATATATAAGTACTTAAAAATAATAAAATTTGATCATAGAGATTTTCATCTACCATTTCATTTGATTAAGTGGCTTTGATAGGCTACAAATACAATGCACTTATTCCACGTTTTCAAATACCGATTTGAAAGTTATACTAAGGAGCAGTAAGGAGGAGTTGCAGTAGGTTAAGATGCTTTCCTTGAAGATAGCAGAGTTGGGGTCAATCCTCAGCACCACGTGGTTCCAACACTACTAGGAGCGATGACTCTGCACAGAGCCAGGACTGAGTGATGCCTAGGCTCCAATAAACAAATAGTAAAATTAGTTAATCAAAAACTAAAATCCCAAAAGAGAATTATGGGATACAATAGAATTTCAAATATCTCCTCATTTGGAAAAAAGCACTTCCAAGAAGAAAAGTCAGTTGCACCTGGTGTTAACCTCAGTCAAGCGAGTTTTCATTTTTGGGGTGATTTCCTTTCCAACAGGAGTTTAATAGCATCATTTTGGACTTTGGCTATTATTGTGCAGGTGCCTTGATTTCTTCTCTGCATTATAATTACCACTAAAGAAAATGGAAGGTGGAGCAATACTCGTCTGTCTAACTTCCTTTGATTTTCTTCTTCAGAACTTATTTTTTCCTTTAAACCTTGGCTTCACTTATTTTATTTGTGTTACGGCACAAGCTGTGGGACATAATAAGCAGCATTTTAGCACCATTCTGTTCTTTACTCATGGTGTATAAATCACAGCAGAGTTGCTAACAGCTTGTGACTGACAATCTTCCTTGATAGACAATCTGTGATCCTTTCAGCCTTTTACTAATAAGCTCATTAGGGGAGAATGGCTAGAAATCCTTTCTGGGATAGAGCAATGAAGCACAGCAAATTCAGTGCATGTCTGACCACTCAAACTTTAGAGAATCAATCTTTCCTCAATCAAAACTTTGTCAAGTCCTGCTGAATGTCTCGTGAAGGTTACTGATTTTTTTTTTAATAAAAGTTTGTCAGAAAAAATCAAGGGAGATTTCTAGTTTAATATAAGTCAAGGGGGAAATTTTCAAAACCATGTTTTTCATATTTTGGGCAATCAACATCTGAAACATGTTTATCAAATGTTCAAAGTTGTCATGACTTTCAAAATGAAAGGGAGTTTACTATTCTGGAACTCAGTGACTAGAAGATATAAAGAAAAGGTTTAATGAAGATACTCAGAGAGCCCGGCAAGCTACCAAGAGTATCTCACTCGCACGGCAAAGTCTGGCAAGCTCCCCGTCCATATTCGATATGCCGAACACAGTAACAAGTCTCACAGTGGAGACGTTACTGGGTCTGCTTAAGCAAATTGATGAACAACGGGAGAACAGTGCTACAGTGCTACTCAGAGGTTTATTATTTTTAGGTTCATTTGTATCTTGTAATAAACACCAAAAAGTTACTAAAACTCACAATAAATATGAAAAGAAGAAAAGTTTATGCTTAATGTATATAATATACTCTCACTGAAATTATATTAGCATAGTGATATAACATAGTATTTGCTTAGTTTCTTATTCCTAAGTTTATTCTCATATATACATTACAAAATAAAAATCTAATCCCAACTTTATTGCTGCATCAAATTAACTCAAATATATACCTGATATAAATAATTTAATACACGAATTTATTGATGTAACATTCAAAAAACAGAACTGAATGAAACTGTCAGAAAATACTCTAAGGCTTGTATGTTCCCCGTTCATAGAATTCATTAAATCATTAAACATTTAAAAGCTCAGAAAAACAAACAGATTAAAGAAAAAAATCAAAGAAAGCCTGTGAAAGTTTAATTTTAGTGTTTAATCAAAACAGATTGAGCAATTAATTGATTAGAACTTGAAATTGGATTAACTCTCTTTTTCTTGTTTAAATTGATCAAACCTTTGAAATATTACACTGAAAATCTGTTAAAGATATAAAGTTTCCAGAAATACTTATACTGATAATTAAAATTAACTTCAAAAATATGCTATATAGAAAAGGTAAAAGTAAGAATACAAGAAAAGCTGCTATACATTTGCTACTAAGACAAATAATACTAAAATGATCATGTAACATGTGAATTATTTATTGTGGCAAGCATCAATCAATCTTTTAAACATTTGAGAAACCAGAAGGAATGTATTAGAAAAGAAAAGCACCGTAATGAAAATTGTGTTATATAATGTCATATTTACAATGTTAGATATACAAATATACTGTCTTTTCAAAAGTATTACATGAAACTTATGTTTTAAATTCTAATTCTTAATGCCCAAGGAAAATTAGTTGCAAGTAGAACCTATCAATGGAAATTCATGATTCCAAATCACTAAATACATAGTAAAGGTGACCTGACTTACAGATTGATGTGTCATAACCAGGCTGCTGCAATTACTGTTGAAAGAGTCTTTCTGAACAAGCATGGAACTAATATTCAAATATCACACCACCCCAAGATTCTCATTTTTTAGAAGATTGCTACCTTTTAGTAACAGAAAATGCAATAACGTTTTTCATGTTACCAAGCATCAGTGAATTGCAGTTGCTAAAGAGAACACTCATTTTTCCCCTCCTTTTTATTTTTCTTGATGGACATTCAAAGAGCAGTTAATTAGTAAGTCGCAATTATTTACAGTGATGTCAAGGCGTTTTATGGCATAATAAATACAGTTTAACATTCTATTTATAAAAGAATGCTACTTCTAAACACATAAATGTGGGTTCTTTTAATCCTTTTATACAAATTCTAATGAAGTAAGTACTACCTAATATTGAGGTAATTGGTTTTAAGAGTACAAACGTGGTAGTTATAAACCCCTCAGAGTCCACATAAAACCAATCTTATGAAAATTGATTAAGGCTGACAAATAACTAACAGAAGAAATAAACTTAATTTGTTCAACAAGCTAGGAATAAAAATGAAAGTAAACCAACAAGATAATATTTTTAAGACACTGCTGTAGAGAATCCTTCTAAGAATATTTCTGGACATGACCTTAACACTTAGTGTCCCATGAATGATACACTATTACTTTTGGATTCAAAACCATTGCGATTTTTCTTTTCTTGGCAGAAGCAAAAAACCTTTAAGAGGAGAAAATGCATATAGAAGATAACTTGACAGACACTTTGCTGTATTAAAAACTAACTTCATTCAATGCAAAAGAAAATTAGCTCCAATATAAGAAAAAATAGAAATAGGATGAGAAATTGCATGACATGATGAGGGCAGGCTGTGATAAATTTAAAGTGTATGCTACAAACCCTAATTCAGGTACACTCTGAAAGCAGTATGTGGGTATCTGAACTCAGGGAAAAGTTACATTTAACTATTAGCAAGGAGGTAGATTTTTCTCTGAATTGAAAATAACCTATACATGCAAGTTGTATACTAAACAAAGCATTTAAAGATCATTTTCAAAGGAATTGTCAACATTTGCATCTTTATAGAAGAAGAATGAGCTCGCATAGTGAGGTAGATAATTAGCAGATTATTTTATCTGGCCCCGCCAACAATATTTTAGTTTACACAGTAGGCAGTTCTTAATTTTCTGTCAGATTTTGAGAAGAAACAACATGATAGAATAAGACAATATTGTCATTTTATTTGTCATTTCTTTCTACTAAGCTTTTCTGATAGATATTTTTGGGGTCACACAAGATTACAGAATAATAATGAATAGAAGATTTTTAGAAAGTCAACTCCGCAGGTGAAATGTGTCTTATTTAATAGAATTTGAATGCTAGAGAATTCATATAAAGTTTAGTATCCTGTTTTCAATAAATGTAAATCATCTTTTTTGCTCATGCATTGCAAACACTGGGTTTAATAAATTATTTCATAAGTCAAATTACTCAGTGGTCTTGATCAAGAGACAGCAGCTTGAGATGTGGGTGGAGGTGGGATGCAGAAGAATTGGGAAGGGCTTACCTAAAGCCTTCACAATTGGAAGAAATAAGATGACCCAGCACCAGGATCATCTTCTTAGTCCATTTTAAAAGGTAGAGACTGCTTCTACCCGCAGTTTTGAAGCTCAAGGTTACTGGACTTCTGAGAAAATGGGTTTAAACAAGCTGTTGGCACCATGTCTGACTGACTCAGAATAGATCTCCAGCTCATTTTACAACAATTAAAATAAATTAGCATTATATTAAGGATGTGGCTAAGCCTCCCTTGATGGAGAATCAAGGAGAATGATGGGTACTTAGAATGCATAGATCCAATCCGTGTGATTCCTAGAAGACCCTCTATATTCGTCTAAGAAATTATTGACATAAGAAATGAGAATGAGCTCAGTGGTTTTTCTCTTCTTGGACACTTCATGCTCTAGCCAGAACCTGTCTGTATATTCTGTCGCTCAAAAAAACAAAACAAAACAAAACTATAGCTTGCTTGTCTTTGTGATTCTATTCAATTCTTTCTTGGGGAATCAAAGGAACCAGCTTCCAACCATGACATTACTTTGGGAAGTGGATATTCAATGATTTTATTTGTGAGATAATGAACAGATCACCTGATTTTCCTTTTTGGGTATTGTAACTTACAAAAAAAAAAAAGAAAGAAAAAGTGGATGTTGCTGCAAAGGTTGTATTCTGAATTAAATACAAAGAAACTATCTTCTGTCTTATAAGCACACCCTTGGATCTGCCTCAAGGAAGGAAGAAAATAATTGTAATAATAATAATAATAGTAATAATAACAGAGTGGGAAGTAACAGTAGAGATCTAGAAGAGAAAGTCTCTTTCTGTTCTGCATCATGTAAAGAGGGCAATATTTTGAGATGAAACAATCAAAAATTTTATTTAATTCAACAAATGACAAAGTTCCATAAGAGCTTTTAAGTTACAATACCAGGTTCAAATCATGTTGGAATCTAAAAGAATTCCGGATGCATAGAATATTCCTTAGCTAACATAAAATTACACTGTCAAATGTGAATTCTCTGTGTTTAAGAACATGCAAATTAGAATATTTATAGGAATCCATTTGTAGATGACAGAAAATGGATGCTAGAATAACGGACTAAATATGTCATTTCAAACAAATTCCAAATAGACATGTTAGTTTTGATATCTTGCAAAATTTTGGAGGCATCTGTGGTGTATTTGTGACCTAGTGGAATAGAAA
Organism: Sorex fumeus; assembly: GCF_029834395.1. NCBI lineage: Eukaryota > Metazoa > Chordata > Mammalia > Eulipotyphla > Soricidae > Sorex > Sorex fumeus. The sequence goes on along the minus strand of NW_026606149.1, from coordinate 1,119,597 downwards.
ATGCCAGTTTGAAAGGAAAGGAATGCTCTAGTCCTGGCTTACCTGATTCACCTATAAATTGTTTAAGAATGGAGTACTCTCTCTTTTGGTAAAGATTAAGTCTGCATAGAAATTACTCTAATAAACTATTGAAAGTGCTTTTGAAAAACCCTAATGAAATTCTAGTATATAATGTAATATATAGATTGAAATTAGACAAAAGAATAAGTACTCAGTGGATTATCCTGAGCACATAGTGTGGATCACAATAAATGATAAAATAAAAAACTTTGAAAATATATATTCCTAGGTAGCGACAGTTGTCTCCAGGAAGTGTGATTATTGGATATATTTTCTGCTTTAACCTATTTTTCTCTTTTGTTCCTTTTAGACTCTGTGATAATAAAATGTGTAGTTTCCCTATTAAAATCAGTCATCTTTTGGACTGAATAATATGGACAACAGTGATAGTTTTAGAATGTACTAACAATGACACAAAACAATCTATAGAAACAACGATAGTATAGTGTACTGTGAAGTGTATACATACAAAATAGCAGGTTCCTTTTCTCTAAAGATTCCATTCTTTTGTGCAGCATTGTTAATACTTACAAAGATTTCACTTCAGTCCTCGATGCTGTTGGCTTACATAACTGTACTCAACAAATGGTTGGACTGAGTTAGAAACTGCATTCCCAGAGGATGGGACAAAAGGAGTCCTCTAGTCCTTTGTTAGACTGCATGCTTAACTCTGATCAGTAAAATAGTAGCTTGAGTTTGGTCCTGTGTGTTGAGCTTAGTGTTGGAAACTCCCCCAGTCTCTATTGGACCCTGATATGACCTTGACTAGTTCTTCAATCCTTTGACACAAATCTGTGTCCAAGACCAAGGATGGTCAGGAAACAGGATGTTTTTCTTCGGACTCTCCTTTACCTGCTCTGTTGCCCTAAGTTGTGTCTTTAAGATTGCAATTCAATCAACTGGGAGTCAAGCTTTTTATTTACAGTTTTTAAGTTTTTCCCACTATTGAAGTCAGCTTTCTGCTTAATGATCTATCGTTTTTAGAAACATTTTTGAAACTCTGCCCGTGTGAAATATCACTGTACAATCCTTCTCAAATATGGCCGCATTTTTACTGGCTTATAGAAAAATAATAGTATGTTAACCACATACCTTCAGAACCAAATTAGTTTACAGATTAGATATCTTCTTTTAAGTACACTTTGATTAGACTCTAGCAAGTGAATCAGTCAGTCATTTCCTTATTTGCCTTTATGGCAAACTGTTAACATGATTTTTTTTTTTGCAATCTTCATGTTAAGATGGACATATGACTGAGTTCTGAGAAAAAATGAGACGGGCAGAGAAGGTGGGAATCCTCGCTGGTCCCTCTGTACCATCACCTTAGTTTGTATCTCTTATTCATTTGTAACTACAGGCTAAACCATCCAGTGAAGGAGTGGGGGTCCTCTGGGGTGGGTGGATCTGGGGTTGGGGTGGATGACCGGAAGTCAGGAGCACAGAGAGATCTTTCTCTAGTCAACTTACTCTCCGCTCAGATGTGAATGAGAAAAACACGTTCCCTTAAAGCTTGAGTTCATGAAGTATGTTACAGATACTAATGTCTTTTACAAATATCTTGTCTGTTGCTAGTTGCAGTGTAAAAGCAAACAGGGACTGTTACTGCTTAACTAATGCGCTTATGCCATGCAGTCCCATAAACTAGAAACTCATGTGTCAACTTGCACTTTTAATGATACCACAGGCAACAAGCTGCTATAATCAAATTTGAGCTATTACATTTCTGACTCCATTTACATAATATGAACCACATGGGGTGGAGAGGTTATATCTGGAGCAGGAGAGGATGATTAGATTTTTTAAACAAATTGCACATAGAAAGTATAATCAGGATTGGATTGGTTCACTGAACAAGTAGGTCTTTGCTGCTAGATTTTGTCCTAGGAGATCAGAAGAAACCAGCAGTTTCCCCTCCCTGCCCCTTCTATCCTCCTTCATGAGTGCATCCTTCTTATTTCTTAATCTGTTCCTGAGATTTCATAATTTATTATTACTTTCATTAGAAGAACAGATCTGTTTTACGAATACATTGCTTATGCTAATTTTCAATGGACTCTAAAGAGCAATAGAAGAAATAAATCAGTTTGAATACGTACATAATCCAGAACACATCTCACTTTAGAAAATGGCAGGAATGCGCTTGTTTTGTAAATAGTATTCATATGAATACTCTGTGCCTCATACAGGCATGTTCCCACACATGCACACATTCTGCCCATTAAATAGCATATCAATCAGAGTGATTTGCATTTAGGATCAATCCTCTGAAATCTTCATTTTACCAATTTTTTTTCCCTTTGTTTGCTTTCATTCTGGAGTCATACCTGGCAATTCTCAGGGATTTTTCCTTGTGGGGGTCAGGAGACCATACATTGTTGGTGCCCCAAGATGACCAAAGCATTAAGGGATAATTACATCTTACAAATAAATCTTTAATCCCTTGGGGAACAGTTTTTCCCCAACGTGTCAAGACAGGTCGCACTTTGGGTCCGGGAGACATGAGCAAAGGATGACGGACAGCAAAGAAATCACTCCGGGACACAGCCAATGACAGTCCACTTTATTGCCAAATACACACACATTTTATAGGGGATCCGGCTTAAGAGGATGGTCGAATTACATAAAGTTTAGCATAACTGACCTATCACCTTTCCATCTCTGCTTTTTTGTTAAATTAATTACTTTATTTATTGAATCACTGTGCCAAAAGTTACAAAGTTTTCAGGTTTATGTCTTGGTCATGCAAATATCAGACACATTTCCCTTTACCAATACTTATTTTTCACCATGAAGAACCCCAATAAACACCCCCCCAGCCCTCCCAATGCCAGTGAGGCAGATGAATTCTAGTTAATACTCTATCTACTTTGATTAGATTTGACAAAAGATGCACCATTAATATTTAGAGTTTATACCCCCAAATCAGACATGCTGAAAAGGCATTGTGAAATAATTTGTTTTCTACAGCTGGTCACAAATCTGGTATTTTACTTATTAAGCCTGGAAGTATTTCTACTGAGAGTCAGATAATTATGAGTTTGGTTTCTGTGTCTCTGGAGCCATGGCCGTGCCAGAGAGCCGCTCATGAGGGGCAGCTCGTGACCTCGGCAGGGCATGAAGGACGAGCCGGGAACACCCCCCTTCCCATGAGGTTTCAATCGCCCCATCATGACCGGCTCATACCTGGCTTTCCATAAGACTCCGAAGCGGCTGCCATCTTTCTTTCCAGAGCTCCATCTCTGCTTTGTCAGCACCCAATTCCACTTAGGGCTAGATGTTGCAGTGAAGAATGACTCACAAAGTGTAGGTAACAATTCTTGGGGGGTTGGGTGGATTTAAGGACGAATACCTGGTGCTTGTCAAATGTGCCCAAATACTCTCTACTGGGTAGAGATGCAGGGGCAAGTCTTATCTGCTATGCAGGGGCAGATCTTACCTGCTCTGGCACCTGTTGCCATAGTCCACATCAATTTGTCTATCACAATGCTCATTTCCAACCTTTCGTTATTGATCACTCTCAGCCTAGATCAGTAATGACTCAGTTTCTTTATGTACTGTTTGGAAGATCGCAAATCAATCCAGCAAAAATGAACTTGTCATAAGTTTTGCAGTGGTGGCTTCTTCGGAAGGAGGATAAAAACTTGTGAGGAAAAAAAAAAAAGAACTTGTGAGGTTGCGAATGACCCACAATCTTGTGGCTGTGATCAAAAACATCCCAAAGTCCCCTGGTTTTACAATGCTGCTTGAACTTTAGACAAAGGAATAAACCAGAGAAAATCACCATACTTCTAAGAAAAGGGAAAAAAATCATGTGTCCATGAAGAAATGAGCCACAGCTAAAACAATGGCAATACCATGACTGGCAGCAAAAGTAAAGACAATCCAGCCAGCTCGCGGGTTCAGTTCCTGAAACTGAGTGAAGGTCCTGGAACAGAGTTAAATTTTCATTTCCCCAAAATGGAGCAATATGAGACTAGCCAACCAGACCCCCTTTGGAAAGTCCAACAGGAGGGCTCAACCAATCAAAAAGCACCAAATGAATAGGGCCAACGCCAATGCAATAAACCATTATATAAAACAAACCATTATATAAAACATGGTTAGCCACGAAGAATGAGAAGCTTATGTAACCCTATGTTGTAAAATGTTGACAAAAATTAGAGTCAGGGACCTTGTCAAGACTCCAATGCGTTGGGTGAGATTCGGACCCTAGATGGAGCTAGCAATAAAATTTCTCGCTTTTGCAACACAGAGTGGTCTCTGGCTTCTATCCTGACCTCGGTTTGATATCCAGCATCCCTCAGCATGGAGTTCCTAAGGTGAACTGAATTATAAAGGCACTGACCCCTCTGAAAAGAGACAATCCAACATTTGAGGCAAGTTGACAAACATTAAAACTGGTATTTACAGTTTAACAATAACTAGTGGTTCTTCCTGGAAAGTATCGTGATAAGTGAAATGAGCCAGAAAGAGAGGGACAGGCATAGAAATACTGCACTTATCTGGGAAATATAAAGTGACAGAATGGGAGACGGACACCCAAGAATAGTTGACGAAAGTACCAAGAGGTCTGTTCCACAACTTGAAAGCAGGCAGCGCATGCTGGGGGGAAAGGCAGCTCAGATAGAGAAGGGAACACCAAGTAAAGGGTGTTTGGAGGACTTGCTCAGGATGCAAGATGAAAGTAGACTATAGCCCGAACACGATGGCCACTCAATACCTCTATTCCAAACCAAAACACCCTAAAGGAAAGAGAAAGCAAAAGGGAATGCCCTGCCACAAAGGCGGGGTGAGGTGGGGGTGGGGTTGGGGGGGTGGAGAGCTACTGGTTTCATTGATGGTGGAAAATGGGTACTGGTGGAGGGATGAGTACTTGATCATTGTATAACTGAAACCCAAGCACAGCAGTTTGTAAGTCTACGACTGTACCTCATAGTGTTTCACTAAAAACAGAAAAATAATGGTGCTTACAAAATCTCATGAAAATTTGAGGCATTTTTAAAGAATTGGTGTAAGGCAAGCTTTAACTTTCTCATCTCTGGGGGACTCCAACTCAATGGACCTTCTGACCCACTCTGCACATTTTTTCCCCATGAATTTCTTCCAAAATTACATCAAAGAGGAAAGTGGGGAAAGAAAGAAAAGTAGGGAGAGGGGATATATAGCAGGGTGCACACCTTAGGAAAGAAAAGATATTAGTGCTCGGAGTTCTGAGTCCTAACTATATCTTATACCTTTTTACTCTTCTAATCTAAGATAAATCTTGAAGTTTGGGCAGCAAAGCTAGCGTGCCTGAGTCAGAAGGAATCAGTAGGACTAGTGTCACAAGAAACAATTTTTTGGGGGGGGGATCACATCTGGCGTTGCACAGGGGTTACTCCTGGCTCTGCACTCACAAATTACCTCTGATGGTGCTCAGGGAATCCTATGGGATTCTGGGAATTAAACCTGGGTTGGCCACATGCAAGGCAAAGCCCTACCCACTGTGCTATTGCTCCAGGCTCACAATAAACAATTTTTTTGAGATTTTTGTATATTTTACTTTCATTAAAGTAGTTCACAATAGTTCATTACAGAAAATATTCAAACATCCAACCCACCAGTGAGCATCACAAGAAACAACTTGAAGAAGATACCACTTAATAAATTTAAGCAGGAAACAGAATGAATTAAAAGGCAGACCTGAAATGGTAAAAAATCAAATCAACCAAACTCACAAAGCCAGTTGACCGTGGATGTATCGTAGAAGATGCTGGAAGGAACCGGGAGATAATGAAAGGCATGAGGATTCAGATTATGATGCAGGTTGCAGAAGGCCTAGACATCTAGGCAAATCAAGGATGTTCAACTGCATCCTGAAGACCAGGGAGGATGATTTAGATACTGTAACTGGTTGGTGACTTCTCTATTTCAGTTTTGCAAAGCAGAAACATTTCCCAAGGCAACTACTGTATCAAGGTCTAATTTGAAATGCACCATTAAATAATAGCCACTTTGTGTTCAAATTCATTTGTAACTACTGGTCTCAGATCACAGAAGCATATTTCTCATCTGGTGTTGTATGTTCATCTCCATCCTGAAGTTTAAGTGCATTTGCATTTTAATATGCACAGGGAAGGTAAAGGGGATTAAAGTAATAGAATCATTCTGCGCAAGGAGATTTAAACATATTGTGCAAATCTGTGGTAGCATGGACAGTTCAGCGGTGTTAAGGAATCGACACTTTGGCAATGTTAAGATATTAACAACTCTAACATTCAGAATATTTCAGTCTTGCAAAACTAAAACTGTACTTGTACTTTCCAATGAGCTATTCCCTTTGACATACTTCCTCCTAGAGTCTGATAAGCATGATCTTTACACATTTCTAAGTTGTAGTACCTTTGATGACTTACATCAATAAAATGATGCAGTTGTATCTTTGGGGAGTGCCATGCATCTGATCTGGAAGGCAGTTCACAAATGGTGATCAGGAGGACTGGGTACCCCACGACCCAAGTCCCCAATAATTCTTTGTAAACCAGGCTTCTGGTCCAACAGCGCTGTGCTGCACAGACCCTGAAGGTTGTGGCATTTCTGGTCTCACTGTTGGTGCTTGGGACCCTCCAGGACAAACAGTGATGCTTAAAGGACCAAGAGGTATCGGTAATGAGCCATCATAGGCCACAAATATGGACCTTACCCCCTGTACTTTTCCCACTGAGCCTTTATTTTTGTGTATGTATAAGAAAAAAGAGAAAAGCGCAATCAATGTATTTGACAAATGATGGGCTCAGATGAATCAACTCCAAATATTGAGAAACCTCCAAAGTCTGAGACATATTTTTGTAGGGCATTTTAGGATTATTCTGGTGTGTTTCAAACTGTGCTGTCATTTCTGAGATTATTTTGCAAACTTTCCAGGTTTAAAGAATTGACACAAGGGGCTGGGGCACAGGAGCGCTAACACTGAGGCATCGGGCGTTGGTCTTGCATTCAGCCATTGTCAGGACTAATTCTGAAGGCAGACCGGAAGTATGACTCAAAAAGACAAAAACAAACAAACAAAAAACCCCACAACAAACCAACAGCTGACAAGGGGCCAGAGTTAAAAGGCTCTAGTCTTGCCTGCAGCCAGCCTCGTTAGATGCCTGGCACTGCACAGACACCTGCACACTCTAGATTTGCCTGAAAAGAACTGCATCAGGGACTGACACTTGCTGGGGTGGTGGAGTCCCAGGGAGGTTCTTGCCCATTCCCCAGTGCTATGGGGATCACGATCAGGACCATCCTGTTGTTTGTTGATTGCCTCAAGCAGGCCCCAGTAACGTCTCCTTCATCCTAGCCCTGAGATTTTTTTTTAAAAAGTTCCATATTCAAGGCTCTTTTAGGGTTAGGAGAATGAAACCCATCATTGTTCCTGGTATTTGGCATATTGGGTACACCACGTGGAGTTTGCCAGACTCTGCCGTGTGGGCAGGTTACATTAGGTAGCCTGCCAGGTTGTCCAAAGCAAGAATGAGATAATAAGATGTCACTTCCGGGAGCTGGGTTTTATAGTCTCATGGTCTTGGCTGTTGATGGGATTACATGGCGCCAGGGGGCCAGTTGGTGGGTGTGACCCCTGCCTAGTGGAATATGGAGGATCTGGGTGGAGATCTCAGCCCCGGAACCTGCATGCCTTTGTTCCTCTGCCGGTACCTTCATGCATGTGGAGAGTGGTCTCAGCATGGTGGTGGCTGTTTTTGCAAGTCTTCAGCTGCCAGAGCCCTGGTCGGGGCGGGGAAGGAAACTCAACCCATCCCCATCCAAGCCCCAGCGAGGACAGTCAGGCACCAGGGCAGGAGACTCTGTGCTGTTCTCTTTAGGGAGTTGGGTTGATGGGATTACAATGGGGAAGGCCCTGGAAGAAACAGGCAGGAATACAATCCCTCTATTTACCTTTTGCTACAATGTATTCTATTTCTTTTCCTGCTTGTTTGTTTGACTTCCCCTCAATTGAGGGCTGGAGCAATAGCACAGCAGGTGGGGCATTTGCCTTGCACATGGCGGACCCAAGTTTGATTCCTCTGTCCCTCTCGGAGAGCCCTTCAAGCTATCGAGAGTATTCCATCTGCATGGCAGAGCCTGGCAAGCTCCCCTTGGGGTATTCAATATGCCAAAAACAGTAACAACAAGTCTCAAGATAGAGATGTTACTGGTGCCCACTCAAGCAAGTCAATGAACAAAGGAAGGACAGAGCTACAGTGCAGTTCTGCTTTAGAGGGAACCATGCTGGGTCAGAATCACACGTGGAATACTGAGTGATAGATTATGCGTGTCAGGACGGGAGAGTGCACATTCTGTGAATTTATGAAAGTTAGGCTGACCCGAGAGTCAGGGCACCCATGCTTTGCCTCACAACATACGCAAGTGTTGTACCACTGAACTATTTTTTTTCTTTAATTTGCGGAAGGAAGGCAGGTTTGGGGCTAGACCTGGAAGCGCTGTGGGGTTATTTCTGGCTCGTGTAGGGGGAAGTGTGTGTGTGTGTGTGTGTGTGTAGGTGGTGGTCCCATACAGGTGTTCAGGGGACTGAGTGATACTAGAATCCAGGCTCCTGCATATGCAGAGAAAGACACTCAGTTCTGTCAGCTTTATATATTCTGTTGATGCTTTTGAAAATTGTATCTGCTTCACTATTATCTTCTACATAAAAATAAAAGGTCCTAGAATATCCCAAGCATAGATCGGGGCCTTTTTCCTAAATCAACTACAAAGTTAGCAATGTAGGAAATTTGTTTTCTTAAATTTGAGTTTTCCAATTGAAAAATAGTATGAGTACAGAATGCAAGAAACTTTATCCTCCATATCTGGAAATGTCTAAGAAAAAAGAAAAAAAATCAACTGCTTGAATTGGAGCATCGCAATTCAGGGAAAGTGAGGGATGAAAATGAATGTCCTATGGTTTCTCTGATTCACTCAGATTGATCCAGGAAAGTCTATAACAGTACATGCATGTTGTTCATAATCTATCTCCTTCTTTAATTGAATGACCTCATTCTACTGGGAGTTTCACCTTGCATTTGTGGTACAGAAATGGTTATCATTTCATAAAATAATATTCATAACAATTTATTTTTGTTTCATTATGCATTATACTTCACACAGGGCTGGAGCGATAGCACAGCGGTAGGGCGTTTGCCTTGCATGCAGCCAACATGGTCAACCCGAGTTCAATGCCTCCGCCTCTCTCGGAGAGCCCGGCAAGCTACCGAGAGTATCTCGCCTGCACGGCAGAGCCTGGCAAGCTGCCCGTGATGTATTCGATATGCCAAACACAGTAACAACAAAAGTCTCCAATGGAGTCGTTACTGGGCCCGCTCGAGCAAATCGATGAACAACAGGAGGACAGTGACAGTGACAGTGATACTTCACACAACTATTTATTTTTTATTCATTTTTATTTTGAGGTATAAGGATTACAATGGTAAACATGTTTGTTCATTTTATGGTTATGGCACAGCTTTGCACATTATGGTTAGGACATTACCATATCATTTCTACCACCAAACTGTCAGACTGCACCAGCAGACCCCATTGTACTGCTTAGCCTACTCCCTTACCCTTGGAAACCTCAATTCTGTAAACAAATATTTATTTAGTCATTTATTTATTGCTTTTTGGGTCACACCTGGCGATGCACAGGGGTCACTCCTGGTGCTGCACTCAGTAATTACTCCTGGTCATGCTCAGGGGACCATCTGGGATACTGGAAATCGAATCCGAGTCGGCCATGTTCAAGGCAAACGCCCTACCCGCTGTGCTATTACCCCAACAAACATTTCTTATCCTGGCGGAGCCACAGAATTGTCAGAAGAATGAAATTTGATGACGTCTGTGAAAGTAATGTGTATATTTCAAATCATTCAAGACAAGATTACATTATTTTTAGATAAAGTCATAGTAATAGCAGTAATATGCTAGTAAGAGTATTAGTATTTGTGAGTCATTATTAATAAATTGTTTCAGTTAAAAGCACACTTCAGTTTAGTTTTATAGGCTTTCACATCTGAAAGAAACCCTTAAGAGGATCTAATCACACCTCTTATAAATGAGATTGGATCATGCTGATCAAGTGAATGATTATGTACTACAAGGACCTTGTATTCACAACAAGTATGGCACCAAGTCAAAATAGGAAATGCCAATGAAGGATACACTTGTTCTTTGTCCAGTTTTCTTACTGAACAGAAGGGAGAAAGTACAAAACATTGGAAGCAAAGCATCCTGTTCTCTCCACTGCTGCTCTCTTGCACGTATCATTCGGGAATAGAATCTGACTCTCCATAGCCAAGTGTTTCCTGGGAATGCCTGGCAGATTTGCTATACAATTCAGCGTAGATGCCAGTCTCTGGAGAATGTGGCAGGCAGATGAACTTGGCTGCTGCTTTAATTAAATCTCTGGAGGATCCCAATTACTAGGAGGAACCAGTGCTCACTTCGTTTGGAGATCTGCATATGTAGAACATTCAAAGGTATTTGTAGATGCAAATACCTGTCCAACACTTTGTGTCTTAGAGTTTCACAACCTCCCATGGGAGTATGCCAAAAATGAATGTGGGAGAAGTACGTGCATCTGATAGAAATTACATGAATATCAAGAACAACTTGTTTCTCTGTCGTGAATATGATTCTGAGGCAATGTGGTTAAATACCAGTCCTGTAGATGCTGGGTGACTTTGAGATGTTAAGCCAAAAGTAAAGGAAGAAGCAAAAACTAACTATGTTGACAGGTTGCAAAGATGTATTCCAGACACAGTTACCAACTTCATAAACTTAAGCAAGATGCTTAACCTCTGTGAATGCAGATTACCTGCCTCATTTGAAAATGTAAAAATAGAAAAATGCACACTTTTCAAAGATAGAAGTGTAAAATCACCTGCCTCACCAATTTGGTTTCCAAATAAAGTCCATCGTGGTTTATATTTTGAAATTAACTTAAAAGTGCATTAAGACTTTCAGTATATCTGAAAATCTAGTATGAATCTAGTATGGCTGCAATTGTAAATCACAGAGTTCTAAGTATTTACTATCTGGCTTAGGGCATCTGGTCTCAGATGCATTCTTCAACCTTTCAAGTTCAGCTATCTAAGGCAGGAGACGTACCAAACTCTGATTATGTTACAGTGGGCAGTTAGGTTAGGGATTTCTTACCCTGGGCAAGAACTTAGGTCATTTTCTCTGAGCCTTTCTGCTCTAGGCAGTACTATTGGTAGCTTAAAGTTTCTTATGTGGTATCTTATTGTGTTTAACTCCTGGATAGGACCATTGGCTGGGGATGCTGCAGTTGATTTTGTCCTAATGTACAAGCAATATCATCCCTTCAACTGGTCCTCCAATATTTAAGATGAAGTTATTTCTGATGTTTGTAATCTTGTATTACCTAAAATCATTCATTAATAAGATATTGAGGATGTGAAAAATTTTGGAGCTGTCATAAAATTCTTGCTTGAATCCAGAGGAATAAAAATATCACTATTTTCTGGCGGTATCAGCTGGTCTCCAAAATCTAGTTCATGGATTTGAATTTATCTATCAGGCTAGAGTCAGAAGAAGTCAGTAGCTGGAGAAGGTTAAATGCTTAAAGAAAACAGGAGGCATTAAATTAGGGGTCCTAAGAACAGTCCCTTCAATGAATGGGTAAAGAAGAAATAAGAAAATAAAACCTGAAGCAAAGTCAGCTTTTAGAGCCTTGGCACTTAAAAAAAGTAAAGAAAAAGGAGAAAATATTATTCAAATTCCAAATACCAACAACTGAATTTTCCATTACCTGCATGGCCTAAAGAAAAGTGAAGATGCAAAATAATGCAAGTCTAAGAGAAATCTCAAAGAAAAAGCACCAGAAATCTACGATAAAGAAAAAAAACAGTGTATGTAAAAAAATTAAATCACTAAACACTAGAAAACAAGCTGCCATCATAGAGATCTGGGGTGCATGATTTGGCAGAAGATCAATCTGGATTAAAAAAAATGGAACCCATGAAGTCTTTCTCTATACTTTTGTTTAGTATTGCATGAAATTTGATTGTAGATCAATGCATCACCATTGGGAAGGGTCTCTGTATGCAGTCCTACTCAGGCCAAGTGGATCACTTCACTGGCATGTGTTCACTTTGCTGGCATAGGAATAAGTCTATACCACAGCACCTGCCGTCATATATCCACTCTTGATTATTATTATTATTTTTTGTTTGTTTTTATTTTGGAGATCTGGCAAGGTGTCACTGAGGTTCAACCAAAAAAAAACCTTCATCCACAGCATCAAAGATAGCATCTGAAAGGTGGTGTAGAGTCTGTAATATTCCTTTGCTCCCCAATCATTGCTCTTCACTTTTTCTTTAAAAATTAAATTTCCTCCCATTACCACACTAATGTTCTGTTTCATGACCTTGGGCTTATCCCTGCCTATAGAAGAAATGATGAGCTCAGTCTACTTGACCAGAATCCAAACTCTTGAAGGATCAAGTTAACAGAATGAATTTTATAGTCTATAAAATTTCTTCAGAATGAGTTCAATAATGTAATAATTTTTAGTTTGTTTCTTTGTGGTAACACACCAAGCAGAAATGCACAGGGACTACTCCTGGGTCGGCTCTTGGAATGCATGGGGGATCCCAGGCTAGATTTCTGTGTCTTACTTGGAAAGCGTGTGCTCAAACCTTTGAGCCATCACTCCATGTCTCCTAATAGAATCATATTAATGAAACAGTAGCACTGTAGCATTGTCCTCCCAATGCTCATCGATTTGCTCGAGTGGGCACCAGTAATGTCTCACAACAAATTGTGAACTTGTTACTGTTTCTGACATATGTCACAGGTAGCTTGCCAGGCTTTACTGTATGGGCAAGATACTCTCGGAAGCTTGCCAGGCTCTCTGAGAGGGGCAGAAGAATCAAACCCGGGTCGGCCGCGTGCAAGGCAAATTTCCCACCTGATGTGCTATCCCTCCAGCCCAATAAAATGGTAAACCATATAATTAAAACTAGAGAGACATAACTGAAATGGCCCGATATAATGATTAGAAGCATTATAAAGGTCAAGGGTATGACTTGAAGAAGATAGCACACATTGCTGCCACGTGAGAAGCTCCATGTTTGATCCCAGGTACAGAATAGACCTGAGCACTGCAGAGTGTGTTCCTGCTGGCCTGTGCACCAGACGGTCAGCCCACACCTCCAGGACTGGCCTCTTCCCTGTTTCCCCACCCTTACCCCTACACTGTTAGGGAGGTCAGAAGCAAAATGATACAATAAATCACGATCACAATCACGATCATCCTGTTGTTCATCAATTGCCTGGAGCAGACACCAGTAATGTCTCCTTCTTCCTGGCCCTGAGATTTTTTAAAAGAGCCATATTCAATGCTTTTTCAGGGTTAGGAGAATGAGACCCATCATTGTTACTGGTTGGCATATTGAGTACCACACAGGAAGTTTGCCAGACTCTGCCATGCGGGCAGGATACTTTCATAGCTTGCCAGGTTCTCCAAAGGAAAAATGAGATAATAAGATGTCACGTGGCCATGAATGCTTTCGGGAGCTGGATTTTATAGTCTCTACCTCTTGGCCGTTGATGGGACCAACCTGGCGCTGGTGGCAGCTGGTGGGTGTAATGCCTACTGGAAGATGGGGGATCTGGGTGGAGAAGGCCCAGTCCCAATCCGAGCAGGCTTGGAGATCTCAGCCCTGGGACCCGCATGCCTGGGTTCCTCTGCCAGTTCCTTCATGCATGAGGCTTGTCCGGACGTGTGGAAAGTGGTCTCAGCATGGCTGTGGCTGGTTCTGGAGGTTTTCGGCTGCTGGGGCTCTGCTCAGGGGGTGGGGGGGGGGGAGGAAATTCAACTCGCCTCCCTCCAAGGGCCCCCAGTGAGGACATCCAGGCGTGGGGGCAGGAGACTCTGCAATACAATAAATTAATTTTTAAAAAACTACTGTGTATTTACTAAGCTAGAAATAATCAGAGTAGCCATTGCAATAAGCAAAGGGATCAGCTGGGTATCAGAGCTAGATAAGACTTTCGCAAACGAAAGTTGTAAAAGCTAAAATTAGAAGCTAAGCCTACGTTTGAAAGTGCAATGAAGAAAGATGAATATGATTATTGAAGTTAAGAGAAAGGAAGATCCAAGCGAAAAAGTTCATTTCCATCATATAGCTTCATTCAGAGAAAGGGGAAATGGAGAGAGCAGATGATTTAAAAATAATACAGGCTAGACAGAAAAAAGGAAAGGTGGGTGTTCGCTGTGATGATCATACTAGTACTGTTGTGAATAAACAGATACGATCCTAGCAGTCTTTTACTTTGGACACATAGTATTGAGTCCCTTCTTTGTGTGGAATGGCACCCATCAGATATAGATAAATTCAATTATTTATTCACCATTGCAGAGACTCTGAAGTATCACGTAAATGCTCAGATTCCTATCTGTTTTTAATTAAGCCCCGCCTTAATCCCACGGGGACCTTGGATGGACAATTAGGGAGCCCGATTTTTCTCTGGCTGGCTTCTTGCATCCTGCTTTTATCCTCAGTGCTTTTCTTCTTCTTCTTTTTTTTTTTTCTGTGACGTTACTAACCTTGTGCCACTGTCCCACTCTCCTGGAAGAAGTGATTTTGTTTGACTCAGCAGAAGACTTTCTTAGATGAAGGTGATATTTAACTGTGGACTGCTCCAGCGTGTTACCAATAAGCAGACGAAGCAACGGACTTACACAGATGAATCAGACGGTTGTTAGAAACAACCACGCAGATCTTTCTGCACTTTTTTCCAGATCAATATGTGAATCTATTTTTATATTAACCAAGGCAGTTAGCTTATGTATAATGGAAAGGGTCAGCAAAAAAAGACTCACATTTTTTTCTTTCTGAAAATATAACATCCTACTCGAGAAGGAGACATCCAAAGTCAAATACTGGCTGAAGCTCACTTTTAAATTATGCAAAAAATGCCCAATGTTCATTAGCAACTCATGCCTATCTTTACCCAGAGCTGTGTATATTGTAAGTGGTTCTATTAATTTCTTGTTTTAGCATTTGTAAAGATGTAACTATGTCTCTTAGAACTTATTTTCAACTGGATAAACACTGACATAATGTGGAGCGTGTGCTACTGTTCTTTATAGCTAAGTCAAATTTATGTAAAATGAAAACATTTACATATTATCTGTAGAATACCTATAAAATTCATTTAAGTTTATTGGTGATTTTTTTTTTGCTAAGTCCTCAGTAGTTTAAGATGGTCTTTCTTAATGGTGTCGCCAGGAGGTTTCAGCTCTAATGCTCAGGGAGCAGCGGATATTTGTAAATAGATTAACTTATTTTCTATGAAGAATTTACATCACGTGTTATCTTCTTTACTCGGACCTTATCTGAAGAAATTAACTTGCCCCAAACTCTCAGTTTATAAAAACAAAGACCATTGATCTAGTAACTGAAGTGGAATGGACTCCAATATTCTTTGAAGTCCTTGTCTATGTCTCACTACAGTGAACCTCACAAAAAATCACTCATTGCTGCTCAATTCATAGTAATTATACAGTAAACAAATGACCAATAAATGGCTTACTTGGAGGTTTAATAGCCTGTGAAAATATAGAGAGATATATTTCAGAAGACAATTTAAGTCAAGTAAGTGCAACTACGAAGTATTTTATTTATTGTGATTTATTATTCCCTTTATTATAAGTATAAATATGCCTGCTGAAAGCAGAATTATGCTCTAGCTAAGAAGTTGTGTGTTTCCTCTTAAAATACCAATGTTCAGAGATAGGAATGCAGAGAAAAAGAAATAATCACTATATTTGCAGTTCCATATGAACCTTCCTTTGTATACTAGTATCCCATTATTATATGCACATGGTATAGCTGAGACAATTATACAAATCTTCCAGGTTTTTACTTAAATAGTAATATCCTTGAAATTATTAGAATTAAATGGAACCATATAAAATTGCAGATATTTGGTGATTTTTGACCTACAAAACTCACAAATGTACCTCGCAAAATCAAATAATATTAGTTTTCAAATTGTTAAATTTGAGTTTGATTTCTAAAAGTGCATAAAGTTAAGTTCTACAGAAAGTTACCGAAATATTGCAATGGTTTCAACTAGAAGAGAGTTTTTCTACTAACTTGATATTGGAAGTAAGCGTTTCAAGACTGGTGTGTGACTGTAGCACAAAATCCTGCTAAATTTGACCTTCTCTATAAACACTCTGGTAGCTGATGGTAGCTGATCCAGGTATGAGTACCCCATTCCATAAGGCATAGAGGAGGCTGTTGAAATAGAGGGAAAGAGGAAACAGTCCAACTGCTACTGACGGAGTTTCAAAAGATGCCAGGATTTCATGCAACCTGTTGAGTATTTATTCAGTCAGGCTCAAAATAACTTCAAGGGTCTTGGGTAAAGAAGCATTTTACAGATAATCAGGTTGCAGCTAACGATTCTAGTACTATGAATAAAAAGCAGAATTGACATTCACCCTGAAGAACTTTTTTGCTACAAGGGAAAAATTACTAATTATATGTGAAATGGAAAAGACACAAAAGAAAAGAAAAAAAAAACATATGCAAGGTATAAACCATTAACGTTGTATGGATCAGTCAGGCATCAGTATTTTATTATTAAATGACAAAATATTACATTAATATAAGTAGAAGGAATAGGAACAATTGGGGTAACATAGAGAACAAAGGTTTATTTTTTTGGTATGTCAGACTAAGTGGGCTGTAAATTATGCGGTCTTGGATAAGTCACTATTAAAGATTTTTGGTCTTCTGAATAGTCTTGTGACTGAATGAACAAATTTGCATATTCAGAAGTTCATTTTGGTAGCTTAATGGCAAAGAGACTGTGAAAAGACAAGAGAGAAAGAATATTATGAAAATAGTATTTTTCTCTCGGGGTGGGCATAAAACTGGATTATGTGCTAGTAAACCAAACCCATGGCTCTTTACCAACATATGTAAAATGATAAATTTTAAAAACTGGAGAACTTAATCCTAACATACTGTTTATACTTGGAAAGATGTAATGGTAATCAGAACTAATAACTGCTAGACAAAATCCATTAGAACATTACTATTAATTTCACTGATTATACTTAAAACCTGGAATCAGAAACATTATTTTATTATATAAAGTGTGAATCTAAATACTCAGTTTACTTTGAAAAGTTTCTTTATATGTATTAATATATTTTTATAAAGGTCAAAAATCCTATTTCACAAAGAAATCTTTTGGAGTCCAATTTTAAGAAATTTTATCATCAAGGTATTTTATTGAGGAGCAAAACTTTTCAATGCTTCACTCGCTCTACTTTTTAATTCCTTCCTTTAGTTGGCTGAGATGACTTTAAATAAAGAGTTGTGGGGAAATGATCTAAAATTTAAAGTTATGTAGCTGAGAGCTGTTTGGACATTTGACTCTTGTTGTATCTAAAATCCAATAGAGTGGTTCATAAAACTGATTGCAGAGCACATTTCAGAACTAATAAAACAAATTGACTATTGATGATGTGCACAGGGCAAATCCAATTACATCGCACAAAGCTTTATATTGCTCTATTTCTTCTTTAATGCTTTCTATTTATTTATTTCAGTTTAAAGTTTGGGTAACAAGGCCAGAAAAGATTCGGTGTGCAGAAGCAGAGAGTATCTTGGACGTTAGAATTCCAAATCACAAGAAAAACGCCACCAAACCTTTGTATGTCTTTGAATATGGGGTTGAAACTCCTAGTTTCAGATGCATGACATTCAGTGGACAGGTGCAAATATTAAATGAAACAATATACATGAAAATGTTTTGTGAGCTATAGGATATATTATAATTAAGTTTCTTGATGTTAGCTTATAGGATTAAGAACTATATAAACCAAAGAGGAATAAATATATGCAAGACACACACAACTTTGCTAGTCTTTCCTGTCAGACTCACTTGCTTTCCTCCTAATGACATTTTGGAAGAAAAGGGAGGATTTTTTTTATTGCTCCTTTCCCAGAATTCCAGGGCAACACTACATGAGCATGGAGACAGCTCTTTATCTTTCATTGTACCCCCTGTCACCTGCTGCAATGATGAGAAAGGCAAGCGGGATGACAACACTGCTATTTGGAACAGAGGAGAGTAATTAGCAGATACATACAAAATATTTTAATGACAGCCCCCATCTGAATGCTTACACCTGCTGGACACCATAATAATGAGTTTCACCTGCCACTTGAACAGTGATCAAATGTCCCAGTGCAGCTCAAAAAAATATGTGCTTCGGTTGTCATCGCAAACCTGTCACCACCCCACCAGTGGGATCAGGGAGAGCGTAAAATATTCAGCATCTGCTGCTCCACCAAGCAACATTTTGCTTTATTTAATTCCATAGGCTTATTTGCATCCTCTTAATTTTCTTCTGCTAGGGATTAATCATTCATGAAAATAATAATTACAAAACTCATTTAAAAGCTTGAGAAAAGTCAGGCTCTTTTGATGGGCATTGCTTCTGAAAGAGGAGGGGGAAATTAACATATGCTTAAGGAAACTTCAAAGTGGTTGATCTAAAATTGAGATGCCCTCATTTCTTTTCCTCCAATAAAGTGAAGCATAGGCTACTTATTGCGTATATGATGGCAAGTGATGAGTAGTTGTGTTGAGTCCTGGACGGAAGAAAATGAAAGCATCAAGAGTAAATGTAAAGCTCAAGTAAGAAGAGAAAAGTGAAAACTAAAGATAAAATGTGAAAAAATAAAATGAGGGCTCATTTTGCGAACTCAAATCCATTTCAAAGAGTAATTATTCCCGAGAGTTGTTTATTCAGCATGTGCTTTTAAGCCATTCCTTGCATATGAAGGAATGGTTTCCTTATTTGGAAAATTCCAAGTGGTAGAAAATGCTTCCTTATATTGAAGTGGCATGGGCTTCCCTAAATTTCCAACCCCATGATCTAAACCTTTCTATTGGGAGGTAATAAAGGCATTCAGTAAACTGACTTAACCATGCCAGGATTCAGAAGGATCTTCATGTACAGACTTTGAAGTCACATTACCTGGTCCTTACCTATATGTCAAATGTTTCTAGTTCCTTTCCTTTCCCCTAGTACTTAAGCTCCCAAATGAATACAAACATTCAAGATCCTTCCAGTCATCATGATGTTAATACATTCATGAAGATCAGGATAATCCTCACATACTTTACTTACAAATGTCATTCCAATGGTATAATTGAAAATAACAATGGTTTCTATGTCTGTTCCAAAACAGCTTTTCACTTTTATCTTCACAAAAGTTCTCTACAGGTAAACACTGTTACCCAGCATTTATGAACAAGAAATCTCAGAGAAAGTAGGTGATTTTCTAAAAAGAAGCAATGATCTGTAGCATGTATTGAGCTCTTGTTCCAGGTTAGATTGTAAACAGCTTTTTGAATATCTTCACAAAATTAGGCATTATTACCATACTCATAAGTGAGTCAGTAGAGTGAATCATAAAATAACTAGTAAACTCCTCCCAAACCACAGTACTGAGCAGATGAGCAGAGCCCTAGTCCCTGCTACAGCAGCTATGGAACTTTCATAAAGCCTTGGGATAGGTGCTGGCACCTTTGTGTCTAGTACTATACTAGACACCAGAAGTACAGTATTTACTGAAACATACTTCTGCAATCAGTGTGCTTTAGTATGGAAAGTAAAGAGGTATAAGTATTCGCAGAAGTAATAAACTTTTCCTAAATTGTGATAGATAAATGTATATGGAAAGGATGAGAGGGTGTGGGGTATTAGAGACTTTTATTGCGTTTCATTTTACTTGGGTGGGGCCAATGATAGTGGAAAAAGGAAACTGATCCTCACCCTGGTTATGAGAGACGTGGATCAATTTAGAAGCAAGTACAGAATTATCTGCACTAAACCAAGAATATAAAACAGAAAATATGATATGGGAAGTTATAAATACTTTTGTACATTCTATGCATTATTTTATTTATATTCTCCTACACAAAACTTTTCTCCTAATTCAGGTCAGGTTTAAACAAAGCCCATTACTCAGAATTACTTGGATGCTCTATAGGCTTAAATTATAATATGCTGATTTATTTAGGAATACTACTCTCTATTGTAGCTATTATATTGCTATTATAAGAAGCCTTCAGCTTCTTGTCCTCAAGTAGTCAACATGAAAAGCAAGGTATCACAGAGAGATGATCCAATCAGGAAAGATTTCATTTAAGAGAAGAGGAGGAGGAAGGAAGGGGATGGGAGAGGTGGGGAAGAGAGAGAAGAATGTATGGAACCTTCCAGATTATGGGAGGGATCTTCTGAAGAAAGATTCCAGAGAAAGGCAGAAAACTTTCCCCCTTTATGCCTTTTAAACAAATGGAGCTGGTGAGGTGAGCTGGTGAGCATTTATTAATTCAGTTTCAGGGAGGTGGGCTGGTACACTCTGGGTGGGGATGTTAAAGGTGAAGGTAAAGGCCCTCCCGTTGATCGTCGATTTGCTCAAGCGGGCCCAGTAACATCTCCATTGGAGACTTTGTTGTTACTGTGTCTGGCATATCGAATACTCTGGGTAGCTTGCCGGGCTCTCCGAGAGGGGCGGAGGAATCGAACTCGGGTCGGCCATGTTGGCTGCTTGTAAGGCGAACGCCCTACCACTGTGCTATCGCTCCAGCTGGTGGAGATGTTAGGATGATTATTTTCTAGTGTCTGGTGACCTCAGTTGCTAGGCAGAGATAAAGTCATCCAGATTAGAGAACACCACCTAGACCCACCCTCGCAATAATTTTATTTCTTAGAGCCCTCTTTCTAATCTTGCCCAGCCTGTTCCTCTCGAGTCCCCATCACTGTTCCCCTTGAGATTTCCATGGTATCCATTCTCCCACCATCCTCGATGATCTGCAGTTATTCTTTATTCTTCTTCCTTAGACACCACCAATTTGATTGGAAGATTTCTTCATTTAGCCTATTTCAAATATGTCCCCCCTCTTTATTCCTTCCAGCTACTTCCATGATTTCACATTGCCCAAAGTAAATGGAAATATATTTACATCATATTTTTTAACCTTTTTACCATTGCAGCACTTCTTACAATCTGTTTTGCATAGTGGTAGGGATTAATATTCCCAAATGCTGACAAAATTATTTTATACTTCTAAGGATAGTTAATGGATTCTTAATGCCTACAGGGTATTGTTCATATCTTTAACATTATAAAAAAAGTCCTTCATAATCTCCTTCTATCTTGTTCAATTTTATCTCTTGCTACTTCCACTTACAAAGTAAAATATTAAGTAGTAGATTCCTTTTTATTTTTTCCAATTTGAGACCCATTTTTAGGTGTTTTCTTTTAACATTATATTTAAATATCATAGAATGAAGGAATGTTTTTCTTAAAGTTTATTTGAGGGGTAGGTTGGGATTAGTGGGGGGCCACACCTCACTCTACTTTGGGCTTATTCATAACTTCCTCTGTACTAAAAAATCACTTTTGGCAGGGCTCAGGGGATCTCATGTGACACTGAGGATAAAACCCCAGCTGACCACATGCCAGGCAAGTACTCAAACAATTGTACCATTACTCTGGCCTTCTCTCTTAATGTTTCATAACTTTTTTTTGTACTGCTCTTCCAAAGCACTTGGGGAGTTTAATTGTAAATTTTATGCCTTTTTTCCTCATCTGTTTTTTTAAGAGTTTATGTTTAGGAATTTTGTAACCCCAAAGACTCTTAGTACAATGCCACTACCATAGAGTTAGTATTATATTAATTAGTGGGATTTTCCTAACTCCAGAGACAAATATTTATGAATAGACATTATGCTCAAAATGCATGAAAGACATATGTGAGTAATGTTATTATATGTCTTTTGTAATGTTATTATATGTCTCTTGTAATGTTATTATATGCCTCTATATCTAGCACATATTCATGAACATATTCTATATATGTTTTTAAGAAACAAAGTATATATTCAAACACTTCATGGCTCTAGAGTCCTGGACATTAATTTATTTGCTTTTAATTATAACCATATGTTGAAAACAATGAAATGCCCCTTGTTTTAAATCCCCAAGAACATTGGAAAGTGGATGTGAAAATGTAAACTAAGATTGAAATTTGTCTTGGAGGCTAACACTGAACTCATCTGCCGGTCAAAATCTGGTTTAGAATCTTAATCCTTTGTCATCAAATGGAACATTGAAGTTTGAATTTCTCAGGGTTTAGATTAAATTGTGTCCTAAGGGAAGTTGCAACTTTTCCTTCCTGTCTGGAGCTATGAGATGGAGCACCAAGCTCAGAGCTGGTCTACCTTTAATAATGTAACAGGCAGTGAAATAGCCACATACGGAAACTTTATGTCATTTACTGCCTTATAAAACTGTAAGTGCCCTCTTAAAGTCAGTATATTCTGACACATTGCTGCCCACACATCTCATGCTGGAATCCACAGGAGTTAGGCATTAAAAATTGAAAGCAGAATGCAGTTCCCCCAAATTGGATAATTGGAAGCTAGAGAAACGTCTCAAATATGGGTGTGATAACAAGCAGGCTCTGGCAAAACGTGTGCAATCTGGGTGCTGTATTTAAATTTTTAACTGACCCTTTGGCACGACTGAAACATACAAAAGTCACTCCA
The DNA here is from genome assembly GCF_029834395.1 of Sorex fumeus. Taxonomy (NCBI): domain Eukaryota; kingdom Metazoa; phylum Chordata; class Mammalia; order Eulipotyphla; family Soricidae; genus Sorex; species Sorex fumeus. The sequence goes on along the minus strand of NW_026606149.1, from coordinate 1,096,901 downwards.
AGAAGTCACGCTATGGTTTGTCAGTCTCCTGCAGCTGAGACTAGGAATGATCCCTGCAGTTCAATTTACCCTTACCCCTAAGAATAATCTGGAAAAAGACTCTGAAGAACAATAGATACTTCCATACACTGTAGAAATTCTTTGGAGTGCGCATAAACAAGATCAATTGCCTGAGGGGGAGAGGGGGGGGGAGAGAGAGAGAGAGAGAGAGAGAGAGAGAGAGAGAGAGAGAGAGAGAGAGAGAGAGAGAACGCATCAGGTAAGGAGATTGCTCCCCAGATGCGCTCTGCACCCTGTCAGTCAGAAAGGATCCCTGGCCAGGGGCAAGATCTGAGCACAGCCTGGTTGGGGTCCCCTCCCCCTGCCAAACAGCACTAGTCATTAAGTTCCTGTACAACGGATTGGCCATAGTTGGTGTGGCCTGCGAAGAGCTAATGAATCTTTAATAAAAAGTCATCTCTTCGGTCCTGTTCTAGGACTCACTTTCAAATTAAGATTGTCTAGAGACAAGCAGCTGTTTCACCATCAGACCTGCACTACACTACCCAAGTGAGGACCTCGCTTTCTGGCTCATGTCTGAATGTTCTGTTAGAACACTCTTTCTTTAGTATTGCTTGTGTTTAAATATGAATGGGTCGAAGATAGCTAAGCTTAGCCAGTGGAGAAAAGTGCTTGGAATAAACATGAGAGATTTCTGTGGACTCCAAAACAGAGCGAAGAGGAGGCTTAAGCTATTTGCCTCAACACATAATTTTGCTGAAGCCTAAACCTAATGACAAAAAATGATGAAAAAAAATAACCTCTTGGGGCTGGAGCAATAGCACAGCGTGTAGGCCTTTGCCTTGCATGCGGCCGACCCAAGTTCGATTCCCAGCATCCCATATGGTCCCCAGAGCACTGCCAGGAGTGATTCCTGAGTGCAAAGCCAGGAGTAACCCCTGAGCATCGCTGACTGTGACCCAAAAAGCCCCCCCCCAAAATAAAATAACCTCTTAACCATAAAGATCTTGTGATTCTAGGTAAAGATTTGATTTGAGCAAACATGTCCATGGAAAATAAATTATTTTTCTCGTTAATAAATTAATCTTAATAAATGCTATTGAATCTTATGTCTGTAGTATATTATAACATAGCAATTGATTATTAAAGATACATATTAGTAAAAATGTCATTTTGCTCACAAAAGATTTTATAAGTGTGGACTTCTTTTCTCTTTTCTTCTTTTTTCTCTTTCTTCATTTTGGTACCAGAATCAAACTCAGGGCTTCACATGCTCAAGATAAGTGCTAGACTACAAAGCTGCATCCCCAGCTTTACCATGTAGAATTTCTTTTGAAACATTTTTTTGAAATATAAGATTTTTCTATGCTTAAAGTCTTGCCTATGGTTTTATATAGAATCATATCTATCAATATTCATAGCAACTGTATATCAAGTCTTCTAGAGTCTCGAAAAAGAATGTTAAACGTTGTCAAATTATTATTATCATTATATTTTAGCCATACACTCAATATGTATTGCCAAATGTGTTGTAAAGTGAAAGCATTTGTAAGAGAAGTGAAAAGCTCTAAAACAGATTTTTTTTGTTTCACTGAACAAGTCCAATGAATCTGGGGTCCAAGTATCTGGGAAACAGCCCACTATTCCATACCCTGCCCCAACTACGACTTCACTTCTTTCATTGAGTTTGCAGTGATTTCTTCCTGAACAGGAAAACGTAATCAAACATTTTCCCTGCCACTCACTCACCTTGGATGCCAATCCACTGTCCTAGTAAAAATCTTTTAAATCGGGTTCCTAGTGGTCCCATCTATTAGAATTAAGTGTTTCCTATCTCCCCTGCATCTGATTTATTTGAGAAGTTAACACAGTTCACTCTTTCTGACTTTAAGGGAAGTGGCATCTTCCGCTCAGTGCCTGTTCCCAGCGGAGACTATCCCTCTGTATGCCCTGACATCTCCATCCCTTACTGACTTCTTTCCTTTCTTGGCCTCAATGGTTTCAGAAGTCACCCCTTTGACAGCTGTTTCTCGTATCTTCATTTAATATCGTCATATGTTTAAACATCCTTAAACAGTTGCTGAGCGGACATCGCACATTTGGTATCTAACAGGTATTTAAACATCTGCCTGTCCAAATCCAAGCCTTGCATTCAAATTAAAGGATATTCACTGTCACCATTCCAGTTACTCTTCTTTTTATTTTCTAGAAAGATCATTCCAACCTCGGAACCAGTGTGCCAGCTCTTCTTTTTGTGTGGCACACACTTTACCCTAAGCACGGCACTGCACTGTCCTCCCATTGTTCATCAATTTGCTCCAGCGGGCCCTGTAACATCTCCCTCATGAGATTTGTTGTTACTGTGTTTGGCATATTGAATACATCACGGGTAGTTTGCCAGGCTTTGCCGTGCGGGCGAGATACTCTGGGTAGCTTGCCGGGCTCTCTGAGAGGGGTGGAGGAATCAAACCCCAAGCAAGTTTTGATACTTTCATTCTCATTAAGTTGTCACCTCAAATGACAGTTTCTTAAAATTTTTTAATCTTAAAATTTACTTTGTTGGGGCTGGAGCAATAGCACAGCAGGTAGGGCATTTGCCTTGCATGCGGCAGACCCAGGTTCTATTCCCAGCATCCCACATGGTCCCCCAAGCACCGTCAGGAGAGATTCCTGAGTGCAAGAACCAGGAGTAACTCCTGTGCATCGCTGGGTGTGATCCAAAAAAGAAAAAAATAAATTTAATTTGTTTATATTTATAATAGCTTAGGCCACATAGTTACACTAGTGTTGAAGTTCATTTTATTCAAATGTACATACAGACTGCATCTCTCACCACCACCAAAATATCTTTGACCCTTTTTCACTAACCCATGCCTCCGTTCTATAGTAATACATTTTTAATATTTTTTTTATTTTATTGAATCATCATGAGATAGAGCATTACAAAGCAGGGGTGTGGGTGTTGTGAGGGGTGGGGGGAGAAACTGGGGACATAAGTGCTGGGAAATTATACTGGTGGAGGCATGGGTGTTGAACATTGTATGACTGAAATGGCAGTTTTTGAAAAGAAATTTCTCTCATCAGCAAATTCAAGTCAGACTCTTCTCTGATCATCTTTCTAAAAACGTTTCTCTTATTCCCTCACTTTCTCAGGTCAAAATTCTATGCATTTTCACTTTATAAATTGGCCTTCCTCTGGCACGATGAGCACCATAAACTAGTGACAATTTTCCTTTTGGTTTTCTTTCTGAAGTCTCAGTACTTTCACCAGAACTTCATTATAGTAGGTGCTCAGCAATGTTTTATGAATGAGTGTACGGGAGACTGTGGCGGAAAAGTCAGAGTTTCCTTTCAGTCTGGTTATATTTTAATTGTGGGAAGTTATGAGTACACTGAAGCCAAATTGCACTACTCGAGACATTTATATTCCTTTTGTCTTCATTAAACTCTAAAATTTGGCAGGAGGAAATGGAATGGTATGGCTCCTGTTGGCCAGAAGACAGATCTTGTTCTTCGTTTTCTGCCTTACTTCACCTCCATAATCTTCCAAGAAAAATAGGAATTATTATGTTATTGGATCTGTTTTATATATTCCCATTTCGGTCATTATCCAATTATGCACTTCGGTAAGCTGGTTTACATGTAATGTTTTTATATTAATCCTACGATAAATTTGCTCAGCCCATGCACATTAGTTATAATATTTATCAACTATGTGAAATGTTACTCATTATATATGTGTGTGTGTACACACAGACATTTATGTGTTTGTGTGTGTGTATATATATATATATGTATACACACAGATATATATCCTGGTTCTCAGAGAAGACCAACTCTGAATAGTTATAGTAAAAGAAAAGAAATGTGTTCCTCTAAAGTCAGCACCAAGAAAGTGTTACTTATGAGTAAGAAAGGTTTATTCTGAGTGGGAGAATTATTTATTCAATAATTCTCTCCCTGAAGGCTCCTCTGGCATCACGGAGAACTGACCTTTCTTGTTTCATCTCTCCAATGCATTGGCATCAGTACATTTCATACCATTACTAGGAAAGTGGAATAAAGATACTGGAGCAAAAGGGTTACGGGGCAGACATACCATGTGGCCAACCCTGGTGTCATCACTGACCTTCTGTGATAGCCTGACCATCCCTGGATGCAGCCCGGAAAGCCCCCAAGTACCAATGGGTGCCTGGATACTCCCTGGCACCACAAGGCCTAAGCAACACCAGATTCTCGTGCCCTTGCTTGGCAACACCAGCTTCGGACCTCTGGGTTGTTTGAAAATCACCCTCCTCTGGCAAAAAAAGAGACAATTCATACGTTTTTGGTCATCCTCAATTTCCTCTACAAAGTCTCTTATTATCATGTTCTAAATATCACATCAGCATGCACGGCACGGTCTGCAGCGTCTCTTCTCAACGAATATGGCAACATTGCACTTGACGAGCCAGAGTGCCTAACGAGAAATCTGTCATCTTGCTAAATGACTATGTTTTCAGTTTCTAATACAGTCCTCCAAGTCCACGCTGTAGTATACCCAGACTCATGGAAGCCCCTTCCACATCACCCCAGTATTTTTCCGAAAGAAAGTGAGTGCCAAAGGAAAACGCAGGGTCAATCTTCACTTTAGATAGTCTGGGTCCTCACCGGAAATTTAATAAGCTCCCAACGGGAATTAGCATGAATTTAAAGATTTATGACTTCCCCTGCACTAATCTGCCCATGGCTTCTCCTGATCAATCCTTCAGCCTTTCTCCAGAAACACCCTCTCTGGAACTTCACAGGCACTTACCCCTTCTCAGCATGTGCTCTAACAACATTCCAAGCCTCCAAAGAAGTTCTCTTTCCACATTTGGCCTTACAGGTAAATTAGTGTTATAGGGTGCTGTTGCTATTAGAGAGAATTTTATTGCACGCTCAGCAAAACATTAATAGCTAAAGATTTGAGAAAATCACTTGGGTTCTCTGAATAGTTTATTTTTCTTGGATTTTCCTTTTAAAATAATTAAGATTGTAACACCCTGCAAAGCTGTTGTAAGAGTTAGACAGGAAAGTGTATTGTGATTTCAACCAGACTATTGTTCTGGCCAATAATTAGTAATAATAATAATAATAATAGTAATGATTCCTATTACATATAATTATTATTATATACATGTACATATGTGCATATATATAGCTATTTCTCTGCATGTAAGTATGCTTTTATCAGTTCTGACATTATCATGACTTCTGGAAATTCACTTACCCTTGTATCTTGTGAATAAAAACAAAGCAGTTGAAATATGCTTAATTGACCCTTTTCCACATTCATTTAAATAAAGTGTATATCATTAATCCAGTCTTCATAACATTTATACCTAAGATATTCTATTGCTAGATTTGGAAATTTAGCCAACCATTGCACTGTTAAATTTAGTGTGGGCAGGAAGTTATAAAGGTGGTCTGAGACAAATTCCAAAGCGGATTCCTATAGGCATTTGAATACAGAGAAAGAATCAAGGACGAGCACAGAAATTGCTAGTTTCCTGAAATTCCATCTCTCTGGCAGTTTCCCTGCAGACTCACAGCCTTGTTTGCAGCGGGAATGTGTTTCTCTCGTGCAAGAACGTTTCCTGGCTGTGGACTTGTCAGAAGCATATACTTGTGGCCACTGAGTCTGCTCTCCTGGAAGACAACTGGCTTCCTTTGCTTCTGATTTCTTTCCTGACTGTGGTGCAGCCAGGACTAGGTGGTGTTGTACCTGCAAGACCCCGGCGAAACACTTGAGCAGAAGTACAAATATGGTCACTGCAGGGTCAACTCAGAAGACCAACCTTGGGGCTACCTGATGGTGAAGTGGAGAAATAGCTTTCACGAAGCTACTTTATTTTGGGTCTTAAAGGCAACTAAGCACGAATCAACCAGGTCCAGTGAGGAAAGACAGCTCCAAAGTACATTTAAAGCACTTAAACTTTATAGAAAAGGACATTCAAGGATACTCTGCACCTTACTACAAATATTTTATAAAATATATCTATGTACAGGGGCAATCTTTTAGATTTATAAGATAAGATCTATTGTCCGAATTCTTCTGAATTTTTATAGAATGGAACAAAATATTGAATATGTTACATGTCAACAGTCAGGAACAAGAAAAAAAATAGATTCTCCCAGGATTTTTGATTTGCTAAAATCAATTTACTGAGATCTTCAATCACGGTTACCTTTGGGTCTTTTGTTTTTTCAAAGTATACATTTGATTTTTATTTACTTTATATTTAGAGGAAGAGGAGGTTGTGTAGCTTGTCAAATATTAAAGAGCTCAAAGAAATCCTATTATACCCTGCACGCCTACAGACAACTCGGTGTGATTGTTTATTTTCCTCCAAGAGTATGTACAACGTTCTGTGACTTCCTGTTCTGTCAGAATAATCCCACTTAAAGTAAGAAGATATTTAGTAGTACTTCCATGACTCAGTGTTACTTTGATTTCTCAAATGGAAAATGATGAACTAAACTGTGTTAGGGAAAGAGAACATAACTTCCATGAGTTGAGAACTTATTCTCCCATTTCTAACTTCTAAAATATTTGAATTAAAATTAGAAGGAGAAAAAAAATCCCAGAAAAGTGGCAACCGTGGATTCTGATGCAAACTCTTAATTTATACATATGTAAAAACCCCAAACTTACTTTGCTGATTCTGCTCTCATTTATCTAAATTTAGACAGCCGTCATGAAAAGCTGCAATTTTCCTTTGAAAATTACAAATCTGTAGCAATAATTGTATGTGCACCTACTCTCTGCCTATTTTTGCAAGTGTTCAGAAATATTCCCGTGGCTGGGGAGCAGGTGTTTGATGTGGCAAATGCCTCATGACTGTGCCCAGGTGAGACAAGAAAGAAGAAGCATCTTAATCTTATCCCCAGGTGCCAGGGGAGAAGGGCTTGTCCCAGCCTTGCTCTTGGAAGCAAGTGGTGTTCAGATGTTTCCTCATCTCTAGCACGCTTCAAACCTTGGAGATTTGCATAGACTGCAAAGGGCCCCAGGTTTGAGGCTCCCCCTCAGGCCCTGCAAAAGAAAAAAAAATACTTAAGAGAAAATACAAGTCCCTTGTTAACTTTACGATTCGATCTTTTCTTTCTGCACATGGTTTTCACTGATTGCCTTCCTGGAGAGGTTTGCAGGGGTGCATTCTCCAACAGGGAGAGCAAGTCACACAAATGTGTTTCTCTAGACTGCAGTTCCTGGTGGGCTAAGTCTCCAATTTCTGGGGATAAATCTGTCTACACCCATTGTTTTGTGCTGAACCTGGCTTAATAATGGAAAGAAAACAACTAGAATGTTGAAATACCACATCAGTGATGGGATGGTCAGGCTGGGAGGCTGAATCCCAGCATCTCACATACTCTGGAGCAAACCATGGCAGAAAATCTTCATGATCTTAAATTTGGGCATTAATTGGGCAAAGGCCCAGAGTCATAGCCTTGAGTAGAAGAGCCATATGGGAGTCCCTTAAAATAAATATGGCCATTGATCATTGATCATCATCTGGTGGCCGCCCACCTACCAGATGGTCAGACTTCTTCATCAAGATCATGAACTATCGGTTTGAGGCACTTCGTGTTCCTAGAACAAACAGACGCCATTGGGCTACACTAACACATGACAGGGACAAATGGAGATGTTACTGGTGCCCGCTCGAGCAAATCGATGATTAACAGGAAGTCAAGTGATCAAGTGATCATTGGAATAATAACAAAAAGTAAAAATCACCGACATAAAATAAATATGAAAAATGCATATTAGAGACCATGTTCTCAGAGCTTGATTTAGATAAATTTTTGTTTGATCATATGCTTTGTTGGGGGTCATAATCGGAGATACACACAGGAACTCTTAGCTCTAAACTCAGGAATTACTACTGATGGTGCTCTATGGACCATCTGGGATGTTGGGGATTGAACCTGAGTCAGCTGCATGCAAGGCAAATGCCCTACCTGCTGTTCTATTGCTCCACTCAGATTGACTTTAAAATCATGAAAACAGATCTTTTTAAAATTGAAATTAATTAAATTTTAGGCACAATGGTTTATGATATTGTTAACCATGTTAACCATAAGTAAAATATTTCAGTACACACACATACACATAAACACACACACACAAACACACACACACAGAGTTACTCCCACCTTTGGGCTCTATTAAATAACCCTGCTTGGTTCCTCAGAGTCTTATAGTTGCTGCAGAAATGGGTAGGACATGGACATGATTGCAGGCATGGAAAGAGGATTTGTAGAAAATCATTTTCAAAATATGATGAGAAAAAGTGATATATCCTGAACTACTCATTGAGACATATTTCAAAAGATAAACTTCTAGAACAAAAGAAGATCCAGTTAAAGTAAAATGGTAGGCATCGATTATCATCTTAATTTGCTCAAGCAGGCCCACTAAACAGATACTTCAAAAATAACGTTTAAAATAATCTCTAAATAGAATATATTAAAAAGGCAAAGTTGCTGACTAATATCTATGAAGCTACGTATTCTACCAGCAGGAGATCACCTGATGCTAACTCACAAAGAATGGTCCTCTCTGTTTGTATTTGCTACTCTTTCAAAACCTGATCTTGGGTTCTAGTAATGCAGAGGGTGATTATCAAGACTATGATGTTGCACAGTTGAGATAAAAATAGTAGGAAATAAGAGCTGAAGAGAAAACACAGAGGGGAAGACTCTTGCCTTGCATGGCTAAGCTGGGTTCCATCCTAACTCAACCCAACATAGTCCCCAGAGTCAAGACAGGAGTGGTCCCTGAGCACAGTGGCAGACAAATGTCTGAGCACCCCCAGGTATGACTTCAGAACAAAGCAAAGGTAAACAGAAAATGAAAACGGTAAGAAATGAATCCAAGAGAAGCAGAACCTGACAGGAAAACCTGGGGTTTGAAATAGAGCATTGGTTGGCTGAACTAGTTCTTTCCCATCTAGGATGAGATGGTCCAAATATTCTTGGTAGTTGATGGGTGCATTTTCTTCTACCTTCCATTCCGAGTCTTCATTTAATCACGGCGATCCACTCCAACATTTATGTGCACATTTCATAGTTTGTACTTTTGATTCATTATGCTTTGATGATTAAACTTAATTTTTGAGAGATGCCTCCAAGGAAACTGGGTTTTTAAACATCAGGTCTTTAACATTCATTGGCACCATAAAACATATCCCAAGCCCTTGTTCCCCAAAGCATTCACTTGTTTATATCCTAGCTATTATTTAAGCAACACTTTCTTGCATTCTTACTCACTATCAAATGGCTAGGTATTATAAATTTTATAGCAGTGCTCCTAAACCTGACACTGCAATATGCGAGGCACCCTCATAGTTCTCTACTTTATATATTATTTTTATGGTGAGAATTAAAGCTTTTACGAGGCTATAATTTTTGACATTACCATCACTTCCTGGGAACTCAATGTTATCCTATTCTTCAAAGAGCTAAACAGGAGAAAGAACACATTTCCAAGGTCAAATGAAACTTCCAATTCTACACAGGAGATGACCCCAGAAAAACAGTATAGTATTTTCAGCTAAATCATACACTTTGCATTAAAAATGCCAAATTTTTGATAACACAATTTTTTATTGATGAAAATTTATGAAAATTAAAACGCTAATGTTGGAGTTTTATAACTTTTGATTACTCAAAAAAAAATCGAAGTATTGGAGCTGAAGAGGTAGTACAGCAGGCAAGGTGCTGTGGTTAATGTGGGTTTGATTCCCACCATCCCATGTGGTTCCTTCAGCCCCAACAGGCTGGTCCATGGGCCCAGAAACAGGGATAAGACCTGAGCACTGCAGGATGTGGCCCCATAAACAATAAAACAAAAGCATAATTAGGTACTTATAAGATGCTTAGCACATTCTTCTTAGTGATAAGCTTGGTTCAATCTCAGACACCCAATATGGTCTCCAGAGCTTTGCCAGGAGTGAATCCTGAATGCAGAACCAGGAGTAAGCCCTGAGCACTGCCAGGTTTAGTCCAAAGTCTATAACAAATAATCATGAACAACTTTGTAAACCACAGTGTTTTTATACTGTAAGAGGAAAATAAAAAATAGAAACCCTCCCCCAAATAAATAAATAAATAAATAAATAAGTTAACTAAGCAAACATAGAAATGCAATAAATAAAATTTAAAACATATTCCAAGTCTTCTGCCCCCACGCCTGGCTGTTCCTCGCCGAGGCCCCTTGGAGGGGAGCGGGTTGAGCTTTCCTCCCCGCCCCGACCAGGGCTCCAGCAGCCGAAGACCTCCAGGACCAGCCACCACCATGCTGAGACCACTCTCCGCACACCTGAAGGTACTGGCAGAGGGACAAAGCCACGCGGGTTCCGGGGCCGAGATCTCCAAGCCTACTTGGACTGGAGTCGAGCATCTTCCACCCAGATCCTCCAAATCCCAGTAGGCGGGGGTCACACCCACCACCTGACCTCCTGGCGCCGTGAAATCCCATCAACGGCCAAGACTCAGAGACTATAAAATTCAGCTCCCGGCCGCATGATGTCTTATCAGGACATCTTTTTATGACATCTTATTATCTCATTCCTACTTTGGACAAACTTGCAGGCTATCGAATGTAGCCTGCCCACAGGGCAGAGTCTGGCAAACTCCCCGTGGCGCACCAAATATGCCAAATACCAGTAACAATGATGGGTCTCATTCTGCTAAAGAGCCTTGAATATAATCTCAGGGCTAGGATGAAAGAGATGTTACTGGGGCCTGCTCGAGGCAATCAACGAATAACAGGATGATGAAATGAAAAATGAAATGAAATTCCAAGAATATCAGTGATATAACCCTATTAAAAAGCTAGTGATTAAAGACAATCATTAAAACTTAAATAATATATAACAATAAAATATAGTGTTATTTTTTGAAAGAAGTATATATTGCTCATTTATAATGTTTTAAGAGAAATCTTAGGAGAACATAGGATATATGAACTAAGAGTTTGAAACACAATAAGAAAAAGTATGATAGAAGGTAACCTAGATGACCTTGGCAATTTCAAATCAATATAAATTATAAAAATATTTATAGGAAATATTTTTTAATGTATGGAATATATAGTAAGAAAATAATTAAAGTTTCCTTTACTATGTATTATTGATTGACCTCATTTAGTAGAAGTTTGCTTAAGATATATCTCATGAATCATTATGTTAGAAATGGAATAAAATAGATTGGGATCACTCTTCATAAACCTGTATAGAACTCAAGACTAAATTATTTTGTTTGTTTGTTTGTTTGAAAAGTTTCTTTTAGGGGTTGGATAGACATTCCAACAGGTGAGGTACTTGCCTTCTGTGTGGTTAACCTTACCATCCCTGGTTCTCTCAGTCCAAACAAGCTGGTCCATAAGCCCAGAACCCAGAATAAAATCTGAGCACTACAGGATGTGGCCCCATAAGCAATAAAACAAAAATAAAATTAGTTACTTTTAAGATGCTTAGTACATTCTACTTTATATCAGTGTAGGTAATATTTTCCACTACTTATTAGACATAAAATTTTACCTAATCTCAAAATTAACATCAATATTTTAAAGCTTACAATTTTCTGATTTTTCTTATATTTAGCAGGTTGTATCCTCCTGATGACTGATTTGAGAACTTTTCCATCAACTCAACAAAGAATCCCTTTACTTCCCAATTTCTTGCTTCTCTATTTTTGGGCAACTGATAATCTGCTACTTAGAGATTTCTAAGGCATTCATTCCTACAGTACAAGCCTTCTGGATCTGAGTTTATTCATTTAGAATACTATGTTCTAAGGTCAGAGAGATTTGTAATCTGTGGGACTTTGTACCATTGAAGATTATTTCATTGTGTGAATAAAGTTGGAATTATTTTTTCATTAGAGATGAACTGTTTTGTTACTTGTTCAAACCTTTAGTTATTAATAGTGACTCAAGGAATCTCTAATAGAAAAGTGTGGGTCTCTGTGTGTGTGTGTGTGTGTGTATGCACACTTGTTTCCTTCCCGTGGGGCCCCATGTCCTAGCACTTGACCCTGTAGTCTTCAATTAGTAATTTTTACCTAGGGTCCTAGTGTAATATATTAGGGGTATATGGCTATCTTGGGGGTGGAATATGACTACCAATTGAGAAATACTCTTTGATAAGACTTTAAAAGCCCAATACTATCTGTTTGTACATAATTAAAATGATTTATTTTTTCTTTATCCCTAGAAACTATTTGCAATAAAATAATATTTAATATTATAGCATTGACTATCTAGAAAATGGCACTGATGTCAGGAGTTTCCTTCTCCCTTTGACCAGGTGGATCTGGGTCTCCATTTGTCAAGACCCCGGACTCTGCGAAGGTTACTCTCTAAAAGCAGGTGGAATGACTTACCCTAGTTTTTCATTCTCTTTGTCTCTGATTCTTTCATTTTGTCTCATTTAGATTTTTAGCTATGCAGCAGAGAACTTAATAAAAAAAAATGTCTCTCCTTTTTCTGGTGGCTGAGGAAGCAGAGGTCAGCCAAGATGTTCCAACAGCAGGACTTAGAGGTCAAGCATCTCAGGACGTGTGGGCTTCCAAGAACCTCAGGTACCAGAGGGTGTCACTTATGTGGAATTGTTTTGGCAAAGAAATAATATATGGAAAGAAGCCTCAGCATTTTCTTGTGATCTCTTGCAGCAGTGTCATATTCTTATGTGGACAGGTTAGGACAGGAATCATCACAGAAAAAAATTATTATCATCATAAATTGTCCATTAGTGAAAATCTGATTGCATTATTAAACATAGCGTGATGACCTCTGACCACAGCTGTGTTGTAATTGTTTTTAGTTTTGTGCCTTGTTGGTCATAATTAGACTGTGAAATGCCAAAGGGCAAGCATACTATGTTTGTTTGGTTTTGTATGCCTTTTTCTTAATCCTCTAGCAACCAGTATCTGTGAAATTTGAGCCTGTAATATACATTTCTTGTAGGAAATAAAAACTATTTTCAAATTTCTATCTATAGATATTTACTTTAAAGCATTCATTTTCCTTTTCCTTATGTTCTTGTAGTTCCATCATTTTCCCAAATTCAAATAGCTGGAGCGATAGCACAGTGGGTAGGGCGTTCGCCTTACAAGCGGCCAACATGGCCGACCCGAGTTCGATTCCTTTGCCCCTCTCGGAGAGCCCGGCAAGCTACCGAGAGTATTCGATATGCCAGACACAGTAACAACAAAGTCTCCAATGGAGACGTTACTGGGCCCGCTCGAGCAAATCGACGATTGTAAAATCTTATCACGCCGAAGGTTGTACGTTCACGGGCTCACTGGACGGCACTGTTTCACCGCCTGCGTTCGGTGCTCTTGAGCCGCTGTGTGTGGCCTGGATCGGAACGGCTGTCGGCCAAGGGCAGACGGAAGAAAAAGCGGGGACCAGGCTGGTCTATATCAATAGTAGTTTATTCCAATCCTCTTCACTCCTGTCTTTCTCTGTCTCCTTCTCTCCTGGGCCCCAGTCTTGGAAGCTCTCTCCTTCTGGCTCTGACTCTGGATCTCTGGAGCCCGAGCTCTCTCACTTCTCACCCCTTTTCCGAGCTTACGTTTTAGTTTATATAGCAGTCACATAAGGCGGTGACATAAAGGTGGGTTGAATACTGACGAATCAACAAAGAGAGGTAAGACCACTCCTCCAGGAGATTAACTCAAGGATAAAATCTCATCTACAGAGATTACTTCAGATTACTAGGAGATCCACCCAAGGGTGGGATCCCAACAAGGGTGTGTTCTTCCTTCAGTTAGTAATCTACTTAAATAGTTGTAATAAATCTATTTCTAATATTTCTAGCAATGTCATTCTGTATGAGCACAGTAAGAGACATAAATTTAGTTTGGTTCTTCCTGAGAACATCTCACTATACATTTCGCAGTTCTCAGGCCAGGTTAATCTTCCTAGCTCCAGCAGGGTCCTAGTCTTGTCGTTACTTACTTTTGGATCATGACAGCATTTGTCCATGATCATGCCCTCAACTTATAGTTGAGTATCGTGGCTCTTTGGCCTGGCCCATTTTGATGCCAGGGTAGCTCACTGCTTGCCCTGGGTCCATTCAGTCCCTCGTCGGGACCCTGCTTTTGGGGTGCTAGGAACTAAGGGCAACTGAGTCAAGAAATCAGATGCCCAGGAGTAAATATTATTCGGAGTCAATCAACTCCCAAGTTACAAAGCATAATATTTACTGTCTTCCTGTGTCCACACAGAAAGGACATTGCTTACAATACAAGTTCAGTGTTCTTAGATGGGTGTGACCTGACAAACCTAAGCTACCTGAGGAAGGACAAAAGAGTGTTATCCTACCGACGATCAACGGGAGGGCCTTTACTTTACTTTTACTTACAAATACAAAACAGATATTTTCAACCTTGTCTTTTTTGGGGATGATAAACTAACTCACTTGTTCTCTAAACATTTTTGTGGCATGCAGGTTGTGTGTGTGCTTGTGTGTATGTGTGTGTGTGTGTTGATATGTGTGTGCTTTACAAAAACAGTAATAAAAGAATAAAATATACGATGTGTAGATTCCTTTCTTATTTCTCCCAGGTTACTTTCTTTCTTTATAAAGCTATGCCAATACTTTTAGTAAACAAGAGAATTTGTGTCTCCTGTGACACAAAAAAAATTATCAAAAGTATTACTTGAGGGGATGCTTTTGTACTTACCTCAAACATGAAATTTCAAGCAATGCCTCGTTCATATTAAAATATTTCCTGAGGCCTACATCAGGGCACATCCACATTGCTTCTGACTCCTAAGTACCGGCATGCATTAAGTGATTTATTTTATGTTTCTAATCACTGTGTGGCCACTTTTTTTTCATATACCCCTTACTATATATAGAAATCTAAGCCATTCACAACCAACGACACTTTCTTAACTGATTTGTTGCATTTCAGTTCGGCCTATTTTTCACAAATAACATTCTTCTCTTGAATTAAACATTGGTGAGTCTTTAATTTATAGTGAAAATGTATTAAAAAAATCTGAAAACAGATCCATATTTCTTCAGCCATTGATTCTAAAATAAAAAATAAATTCACTCCCCTTGATTGTCTCCTCTCTTTGACTTTTTCTATGAGATCAGTGTTGTGTCATCTGCCAAAGGCTCACTATAGTTATAGGAATGGTTCTCACATGCTTTGGAATGTTTGTGAATTTCACCTGGAAATAATAGCTTGCTTTGTACATTTCAATTCCAAGTTCTGTTGACATTTCTAAGGCTCTATGGATTTGGAGGGGGCGGTTAGATATAAAGGTGATCACACATTCTGGAACACTTTCTTTCCAGCTGCCATTCTACATTTGGCTCAGGACCCTGGAAGTCCACCCCCTAATGTAGTTGGTGTAATTTGCTATAATTTCCTAAGATCCATGCCAATGATATTTTCCATTAGCACAGGTATCGGCATTCTGGTTATTGTTTTGCCCTACTTAAGCAGTAGGGAATACACAGTAGTCTAAAAAAGTAATTTCAACAGAGCCTCTCCCTTGCTTACAGCCCTATTTTAATCTGAGAAACAGGTGTCCAATATTTTAATTGACTTGTTTTGAGTCATTTTAAAATTTTAAACAACAAAAATTGGACTTTCGCTTTAGTGCTGTATACATCATTGAGAGCTATTCAATACATTTTTTCATTTCTTTTTAGCATTGTTTTGTAGAGAAACAATAAAATATGTTCATGCTTTCTCCTGTCAACATGAAGCATGCATTTGCAGACATAATGCAGTGAATAGGATAACTGAAAACACTTTCTGTACATCTGCATAAAATCACAACACAAAAATATATATATGCTTAATTTTGTGCTTCAGCATAGAATATATCAATGTTGAATGTGTTACTGTGTTGCTTTGTATTTGATAACTTGTAGATAATAACAATACTCAAGTTTGTTTCCTGTGAGGAAAATCTCACATTCTTTGGGCAATAAAACGAATTCAATTTGATTACAATTCACTTGTAATCAAAATATTCATTTAATAACCATCACCCAGGCTGGGGCGATTGCAGGGCGGTAGGATTTTTGCCATGCATGCAGCTGGACCGGCCGAGCTGGGTTCGATTCCTCATCCCTCTCGGAGAGCTCGGCAAGCTACTGAGAGGATCTTGCCTGCAGGGCAAAGCCTGGCAAGCTCCCTGTGACGTATTCAATATGCCAAATACAGTAACAAGGAGTCTCACAATGGAGATGTTACTGGGCCCGCTCAAGCAAATCGATGAACAACCAGAGGACAGTGCTACAGTGCTAATCATCACCCAACTTATTCATCAGTACTGACAAAACTGGAAATTTTGGGTGTGGCTAATAACTTAGAGACCCCTATTTCAAGAGCCTGGTGCATGAAACAAGAAAATGAATTATTTCAAAATTATAGTGTACTGTGGAATCCTAAGATCTTTGAAGATAAAGTTAGAGACACAGGAGAGCATGACAATCACCAGAACTTTAGCTTCAAGATGGACCATGACAAGTTGGAAGTTTCCCAAGAAAGGTAACAGTTGAACTTCTGAGTGCCTAAAGGAAAAAATCCCAATTACCAGACTACAAAAGTGTCCAAATCAAAACAAATCACAAGT
The DNA here is from genome assembly GCF_029834395.1 of Sorex fumeus. Lineage (NCBI taxonomy): Eukaryota > Metazoa > Chordata > Mammalia > Eulipotyphla > Soricidae > Sorex > Sorex fumeus. The sequence continues at coordinate 1,080,265 of NW_026606149.1, read as the reverse complement.
AAGGAAAGGCTGCAATATCTACTTGGAGACTGAGCATTAAAAAAGAATACTCATAAAGTTTTGAGTAAAACTTAAGTAAAGTGTTAAGAAAATAAAGAAGATTCACAAACAGGAGAAAAGGTCACAAGAGTGAAACGACACAAGAAAGTCAGCATAAAGAAATGCTGAAGAGATGACTGTAATCAGTTTGAATGACATGCCTGATCTGGTAAGAGATCTCTCAGATGAGTGACAGATTATCAAGAAATTAAAGGTATAAAAACATACATGATAGTTGAATAGATTCTTTTACGCGATAAAGAATAAACATGTTCTAAAATGAATTCAGAAACCTGTCTTTGAGGTTTTATTGAATGTTCTTGTTTTCCATTTGAAGCTGATAAAATGGGGTTGTTCTTATTAGACTTCTCCTGAGAGAATGTTGGAAAACTTATGCCACATAGAGAATCACTGTCACTGTCACTGTCTTCCCGTTGTTCATCGATTTTGCTTGAGCGGGCCCAGTAACATTGTGAGACTTATTACTGTGTTTGGCATATCGAATACATCACGGGTAGCTTGCCAGGCTTTGCCATGTGGACGAGATACTCTCGGTAGCTTGCTGGGCTCTCCGAGAGGGGCGGAGGAATCGAACTTGAGTCGGCCATGTTGGCTGCGTCCAAGGCAAACGCCCTACCTGCTGTGCTATGGCTCCAACCCACATAGAGAATAGATATATCCAAAAGGAATTCCCTGGAGATAGTCGAGTGTTTGAGGGCTGGAAATATAGTGCAGTGGGCAGGGCAGTTGCCTTGCACATGGCCAACTCAGGTTTGATTCGTGGCAACCCAAATGGTCCCTAAGCACTGCCAGAAGTGATTCCTGAATTCAGAACCAGGACTAAGTCCTGAGCAACACCCAGTGTGGTTCCAAAAAAAAAAAAAAAAACAGAGAGAGAGAGAGAGAGTAAGAAGAGAAAGAAAAGAGTGGGCTTTCTTGGGTTTGAATCTCCAGATTCTTAGGAATGCAGTTTCTTTTATACCAGGTCAGGTTTTACAGCAAACAAGAAGTCTCATTTGGTAGATATTTTTAGTATCAACTTTAGACTTCTGGACACTTTTCATATCCTAGCTTGTTTAGTTGTGTTTATGTACAGCCTGAGTTATGTTCATCCATACTTAGTGATGTTTATGTACATATTTATATCTGACTTACACAAATTACTCTGGGAATCTCAACTTTTTTGCCTGTAACCTCAGCTGCTTTCTCAAAAATTCCCTTAGAATCTGCCCCTCATCAAGAGAAAAAGCACCTGCTTCACTCCTTGGCCTACATTCCTTCAAAACAACATCTTGCAGTCCTACCAACTGATCGACAGGAATCAAGCATCTTAGTTACTCTTTTATGCTGAAAGAACGTGCTCCCTTCTTTTCTCTATTTCTCTAGATATCCATGACCAGATCAGTGAAGACCAAAAGAGTTCAAGTTTTGTACTTTTGTATTGTAACTGTAGAACTGTAAATAATCCATGCCAACAAAGAAATTATTTGGAAAACTTAGCAATTTCTATTGTGCTGCAATTAAGTATATAAACAGGTGTGTGTGTGTGTGTGTGTGTGTGTGTGTGTGTGTGGTTGCAATAGGTCAAGTTATACAAGTTTGAGCACAGCTGCACAACTTGTTACATCATTTGTCACACTGAGCTTAACCACAAAAGCTCCAAATCTTTCAGCACTATCAAATTGACCTCTTTTGTCTAGGTTTACTTTCTTCCCCTTTTCCTTCCTCTTTCTCTCCTACTAAGCACTAATTTGTTGTCAGAGTGCTGCCTTATTTAACTTACTTCCTTATGCCCCTAAGCCTCTTTATGCAGTGACAGATTCTTATCACTTTTATAAACTAAGTGTTTTAGTCAATGTATAAATTCTATGGCCACTCAACATACATTCTAAGAAAATACTTCCATTCCTTTTACTCTAGCAAAAAAATATGTTTTCGGGGCCAGAGGATAGTACAGTGGGTAGGGCATTTGCCTTGCACTCAGCCAACTAGGTTTCCTGGCATCCCATATGTTCCCTCAAGCACCTCCAGGAGTAATTCCTGAGTACAGAGCCAGAGGTAATGATGCTAAGATGCACCCCTGAGCATCACTTGGTGTGACCCCAAAAAAAGGGAAAAAAGTGTTTTCAATTCCAGAAGGTGATGATTCCACGGTCATGATCACTACCATCCTGTTGTTCGTAGATTGCCTCGAGCAGGCCCCAGTAATGTCTCCTTCGTCCTAGCCCTGAGATTTTTAAAAAAGTGCCATATTCAAGGCTCTTTCAGGGTTAGGAGAATGAGACCCATCATTGTTACTGGTTTTTGGCATATTGAATATGCCATGGGGAGTTTGCCAGACTCTGCTCTGTGGGCAGGTTACATTAGGTAGCCTGCCAGGTTGTCCAAAGCAAGAATGAGATAATAAGATGTTGCTTCCAGGAGCTGGGGTTTACAGTCTCTGGGTCTTGGCCGTTGATGGGATTACACGGCGCCAGGGGGCCAGTTGGTGGGTGTGACCCCTGCCTACTGGAATTTGGAGGATGTGGGTGGAGGATGCTCAGCCCCAATCCGAGCAGTCTTGGAGATCTCAGCCCCGGGACCCGCAGGCCTTTGTTCCTCTGCTGGACCTACGATTCCACACACTAATTTAATCAAGAGTTAGGGCATTCATTACTGAAGTGCATTAAACAAGTATCTTCTCTTCGCTCTTTTTATGATATAGACATATGCTCATCACGGAAGCAACCTTGGCATTACTATTTAATTCTGAAGCATTTCTTAGTAGCATGCAAAGGTTGTTTGCTCAAGTTTGCTATGCATTTTTAGTGTGGTCTACATATTTCCTTCCACCTTTAGTTTAGAAAGTTGCCTTCATCCCCCAAACTCAAATTGAAATTGCACAACCTATGCCCGCTTCATTTAGTTTATGGTTCAATATCTGTGCAGTTACTTGAATGTCGCCTTGCCCTTAGATTTTTTTCCCCTTCGTGCATCAGTGTTGTCTTGATTGTCACTGAGGATTGCATCTACTTAAAGTTCTTCTTTCCTTCCAGCAAAGACTACTCCTTGTCTGAATTGTAGCCTAAAGCGAGAGTCAGATTCTAGGAGCAAGTAGTTAGCTTTGTCACGCTTCAATCAGCTTAAAGGTATCTGGCCTTCTGCTTGCCTAGGACGGCTCAGGGGAACAAAAACCACTTGCCCTTGTGAACACTCTGGTTTTTTTGAAGATTAGGGCAGAGCTGCAGTTTCTTTGAAATCACGTCTTTAGTGTTAGGTTGTTAAGGGGAAATCATGTTCGGAATAACATAAGTAAGGCATTTCACAATCTTTTCAGGGTTTTACATGTGATTTGAACCATCAAAAAATAGTACAGCTTTCTTATTTGGCTTTTTAATTTTTTTTATTCCTCTGCCCCTCTCAGAGAGGTACTGAGAGTATCTCGCCCGCACGGCAAAGCCTGGCAAGCTAACCCCTTGACGTATTCTATATGCCAAACACAGTAACAACAAGTCTCATAATGTTACTGGGTCCACTGAAGAAAATTGATGAACAATGGGAGGACAGTGACAGTGACAGTTTATTTTATAAGGTAGCTCACAATATTTGATTACGGTTAATATTCAAACACCAATCCCACCACCATTAAACCTTCCCACCACCAAATTTACCATGTTTCCATCCCAACCCCCAATCCCTGTCCCAAAGCAAAACCGAAATAACATATTTTGTATTCTTATTTAATTTTAATGATTAGTTAGTTATGATACAGAATCTAGGGCACTTCCCTTTCCTGACGCTGATCCATCTTCTTTTCTTGGTACCTTATATGGTTCCCTGAGCCCTTCCTGGAGTGATCCCTGATGAGCGCAGAAGTAAGCCCCCAGTACAGCCATGTGTCATCCCCATATCAAGGTAGAAAAAGTCAAAATAATACCTAAGCGATATGCACATAAGACAATTTGTTGCCACTTATACAGATTCTTAAGCTTTCTAGTGAAAGTGTTTAAACAACGTCTCCCGAAGCAAAAAACAAACCAACAAAAACCAAAAACTGAAAATGTTGCGTTCATCTGGGGAACATAAAGTAACAATATAGGAGACTAACACCCAAGAATAGCTAAGATAAGTACCGGGGGGTTTATTCCATGGCTTGGAGGCCAGCCGCACACTCTAGGGGTAAAGGCAGCTCAGATAGAGAAGGGAGCACCAAATAAAGGGTTTGGGAAGATCCGCCCAGGATGGAAGATGCATGCTGAAAGTAGACTACAGACCAAACGTGATTGCCACTCAGTGCCTCTTTTGCAAACCACAACACCCAAAAGGATAGAGAGAACAAAAGGGAATTCCCTGCCACAGAGGCAGGGTGGGATGGGGGGAACGGGGGATGGGAGGGATACTGGGATCCGTGGTGGTGGGAAATGGGCACTGGTGGAGGGATGGGTATTTGATCATTGTATAATTGAAACCCAAGCACAAAAATTTGTAAGTCTACAGCTGTACCTCATGGTGTTTCACTAATAAAAATTTTTAAAAAAATGAAAACAAAACAAAAACAAACAAACAAAAAAAAAAACAAGCCTAAGGAAACTAGACTCATTATTTTGTGGAGTTCTCAACCTTCTTTAGTTCAGAGGGAAAACCCTGCTATTGCAGGCTCTCCTTATTTGTTGCTGTGCCTGGCTCAATTGTGTGCCAAGGACAGCCCTGGCTGAGGTTCGGGATGGAGGCTGGTTCTTCTTCCATTGGACATGAGTGGTTCCACGGGGAGGCTTTTGAATGGCACTTCCAGCTGCTCCCCACATCTGTATCACATTATTGCTTTCATCACAGGCTCCAAGTGTTCATATCTTTCCATGATTTTCCTGGTCTACTTTCACCTAGAGCCTGGATCTACACACAGGTCCTTAATCAATGCTGTAGTCTAATAATGATTTATGGTGTTGTGATCATTTATTTTTCTCAGGTTTTAATGACCACAAGCAGGTAAACTAAATCAATAAGTACTTAGCATCTGTGGAAACAGAAGGTTCATGTCTGCTAATCAGTGTGGTTTTGAGGGGCTTTATATTTCGGTAAACTGCATGGTGACAAAGGTTAGAGCTACTTTGGGTTGATTTATGTTATGTCAAAAAAAATGCTAATTCTAGAAAGTCTCCCTGTGGTTCTGAAGGCCATTATCCCATACCTGAAGGCATGAGATTTTTAAATAGCCTAGATCTTTCTCCTTGCCTCTGTGACTGCATGAGAACACAGTGACCAGGAGTGCAGAGAGCCCTGGATACTGTGTCAGCTGTCCCTGTTTATAGCCAAGCAGTCAAGAGTTCATGTGACAAGACATCAATGTAGGAGGAAAGTGACACCAGGGCCAGAAGTGAAAACCACTGTTCACTTAAATTGATTTTCATACAAGATGTTTAGATCACTAACATCATTTCTTGTCTTTTGCTTCCTATGGAATGACACAAAAAATATGTTGTTTTGTTTAGATGATGAAAACGTCTTCGAAGTATATAAAGTATTGTCCCTGTAAATTAGAGTTTTAGATAACCACACACCCTTGGAAGAAATAAGCAATGAAGAGTTTTATTATTAAGAATTAGTAATACAACCACAGTTTTTATTTGTGATTATTGATAACTGCAAGAAGGCCACACTGTCCACACTATATACACTGTCCTCCCGTTGTTCATCGATTTTCTCGAGCAGGCCCAGTAACATCTCTATTGTGAGACTTGTTGTTACTGTATTTGGCATATCGAATACGCCATGGAGGGCTTGCCAGGCTTTGCCGTGTGGGCGAGATACTCTTGGTAGCTTGCCGGGCTCTCCGGCCATTGCATGAAATCTTAGAGATATGGCCCAATAATTATGCATCAATTAGAAATTCATGTCTGTTGTGAAGAATAGAAATATTACAATTTCTTGCAATATCTGTATTAGAAACTAATATTCAGTATGTGAAATTTATCTATAAGACTATTCATTTATAATAATTCTATTACATATACCTAGAAGACTAAAACAACAAATGGTTGTTGGATTTGAAATAGTAATTTCAAATTTGTAAATTTAGTATGAATGGAACCAAATATAGGACAGAAGCAGGATTTAAAAAAAAGTGCTTTTGTATATATGTGAATATAAAATTGTTACTTAATGTAGCCATTATTATTTTTTTATGTAGGAGTACTGCTATTTATTCAGCCACTGATTGTAGCTATTATTATTAAAGCATCATAGATATGTCATCTACCTCTTTAAGTATTCATACTTAATAGAGTCACATTTCATATAAACATTGTGATTTGTTAATATTTAGGTTGTTTGCCAGTATTATTTGTAAGTTAAGTCAAGACCTATAATTTTTCTTGAAATTTTCTGTAATGATATTAATTCATGCTATGCATATACACTTATGTGCTAGCAAGATAAGTACATTTTCAGTTATAATATCTTGAATGATATGATAGAGAAATTTACTTTTGTAAAAAGTGTATGACATACTTTTCTATTTATTTTTACTTACAGAATACAACAATGAACAGGTGAGTAAATGCTATGGTAAAATCCTCATACAAATAGAAGCATGGTTCAAATGCAAATTTTTCACCTATTAAATTATAAAATTGCTATGTTAGAGGTATAAAAGAAAGCATAGTATAAGAATTCTTCTGAACTCATATCAATAATAGGATAAATTTTAAGATATATTAAAAATTACATGTAAAATTATGTTCTCAGAGTCTGAGAAAAAATTTAGGGTTGAGAGACTGAAACCTCATGGGAAGGGGGGTGTTCCCGGCTCATCCTTTACACCCTACCGAGGTCACGAGTTTCCCCCCACGAGCGGCTCTCCAGCACCGCTATGGCTCCAGAAGCACAAGGACTTAATGCAGAGCCTGGCAGCTTGCAGCCGAGAAGTGAATGGACTATGCGTTAATCCACGCCACCATGTCTGCATGTCTGCCCGGAGGGGAAAGGGTGTTGCTCCCTTCCACCTTTTTCCCTCAGGAAAGAAAGATGGCAGCTCCTCCGGAGCTTTATGGAAAGCCAGGTATGAGCTGGTCGTGATGGGGTGACTGAAACCTCATGGGAAGGGGGGCGTTCTGGGCTCATCCTTCACGCCCTACCAAGGTCACGAGTTGCCCCCCCACAAGGGGCTCTCCTGCACGGTCATGGCTCCAGAGCACAGAAACCAATCTCATAATTATCTCACTCTCAGCAGAAATACTTCCAGGCTTAATAAGTAAAATACCAGAAATCCAAAATCATTTGATTCTTGTGATCAGCTGTGGAAAAAAAAATTATCTCACAATGCCTTTTCAGCATGTCTGATTTGGGGGTGTAAACTCTATATAATAATGGTGCATCTTTTGTCAAAACAATGAATCTAATCAAAGTAGATAGAGTGTTAACTAGAATTCATCTGCCTCACAGGCATTGAGAGGGTTGGGGGGGGGGGGTTATTGGGGTTCTTCGTGGTGAAAAATAAGTATTGGTAAAGGAAAATGTGTTTGATATTTGCATGACCGAGACTTAAACCTGAAAGCTTTGTAACTTTTGCCGCAGTGATTCAATAAATAAAAAAATAAATAAATAAATACAAAAAAAAATTAGGGTTAAAGCCATATAATTAGTTGACCCTGGTTGGATCCCAGGCACCATCTATGCTTCCCTGGATAATGCAAGGAGTGATCTCTAATCACAGTGCCAAGACTAAATACTACAAATGCTGTTGGGTGTGACCCCCAAAATGAACAAATTATACACTGTTTTTAGTCAACTTGCTTTAAAGAGCTTTTGCATCATATTATCACTACACTCAATCTTTCTATATGATAAACTCATTGAGCCAGTGTGTTACCTGTTTCTCTTGAGAACCTCACATATTTCTATTCAGCTACATCAGCAAGTTTCCCATTTGCCTATTTGAGAATCTCCAGGAATGAGTCAATGACTGGGTCGAAGTACTGCTGGCTAACATACTGCAATCTGTTTCCTAGTCTACGTTGATGCTGCTTGTAACAGATGGGTCAGCATGTGATTTGACCTTGGCCAAACTCATGAGCTTTGATCATAGTTCCTCATAGATGCTGCAAAGGGTGACCATAAGGGTTCTCTTCAGGTGCCCCTTCCCTGGGAAAACATTACTTATGCAAAGTCAGTCAGCAAACAGGTGGAAAAGGCTGATGGCGTCAGTTTCAAGGCTTCTTACTCATTTTTTTTTAGGTGGGAGAGGGTTGGACCACCCCCAGCAATGCTCAGGGATTACTCCTGACAGTTCTTAAAGAAACATACAGGGTTCCTGGGTTGGAACTGGACCAGCCATCTCTAAGGTGAATGCCTTAACTATACTGTTATCTCTCTAGTTCCTCACATTAAAGACTTTAATTTTGGGGACTGGAATACCGCTAAGGTGCTTGCCTTGCCTGTAGCCATTTTGGATTCAGACCTTGGCACCAGATACAATCCCCTGAGTCCACCAGGAATTATCCTTGAATACAGACCTGAGATCAAATTCTGAGCACTGTCAGATGTACCCTCCCAAAATACAAACTTTAATTTGTTCTAATAATTATACTGCTGCACTCAAAAAATATTTTTTCTACTATGTTGACATTTAAAAACCATTAACTAGTAGGTATTCTGTTGTTATATAATTTTTAATGCTTAAGTAATATATGTTTTATTTATTGTTTAATATTTTGTTGCATAAGAGGGGAAAATATAAAGTAAACAAACTTTTAAATCAGAAAACTTAGTCTAGAGGATTGCAATGGGAATAATTTATCAATAATTTTATTAACATTATGGGAACTATATGTCAATGATGGATTTTTAATTTTTACTGTCTTACACATTCTTTGAGTCACAATGATAATTTGACATTTAATTTTTTTTAGATATTATTAGAATGAATTCCATGTGAAGCATTATACAATTACACATTAGCTTGGAATCTTTTTTAACTTTGTCACTAAAATAGTCACTATTGTTAGAATTCAAAACCTCAGAAGAATATTTCTGAATCAGAAAATAAGGCACCAGGAATGACTCTCTAAATTTCACTTGGGAAAACTTTACTGTAAGCAATTTGTATTAAAGGCATTGATGTATCTCTGAGTCAAATAAAAATAACTGCTCAATATAGCCCACACAGTTACCATGAAATTTTCTATAATGTATTTGAGTTTTTTCTTACCCTGTGAAGACATCCATGTATGTATATACATGTGCAGTAATAATTAGTTTTATTTTATGAAATCTATGATTTACTGATTGGTCCTGGAGCAATAGCACAGAGGTAGGGCATTTGCCTTGCACGCAGCCAACATGGCTGACCCGAGTTCGATTCCTCTGCCACTCTCGGAGAGCCCGGCAAGCTACCGAGAGTATCTCGCCTGCACAGCAGAGCCTGGCAAGCTCCCTGTGATGTATTCGATATGCCAGACACAGTAACAACAAAGTCTCCAATGGAGATGTTACTGGGCCCGCTCGAGCAAATCGATGAACAACGGGAGGGCCTTTTACTTTACTTTATGATTTACTGATGAAAAAATAATGGTAATATACAAGTAAAATGTTAATTATTAAGCATTAAGCTCATATATTTCATAATTGTCTAAACAGTCAAAATAGTTTGCTTTCTAGACATGTTTATGTTTATTTTTTGCATTTTATTTCTTAAAAATTATCATTCAATGCGCAATATCTTATATAGCTCCATAAGCACTGCCAGGAGTGGTCCTTGATTTTAGGGCCAGGAGAAAGCCCTAAGCATTGCTGGGTGTGGTCCCCCAAAAACAAAAATAAATTTAAAATATATAAAATATTAAGCAGCCTGTTAAATGGCAAACAGGACTGAGGACCTCGCCTGGCATGTACTGTGGATTCAACCCCTTACATCACATAGTTTCCTAAGTACTAGACAGTATTGCCTGGTGCTCCCAAGTTCCACTAGGGAAATGCTCCCAATAAATATTAAGTGACTTACTAACATGAGTTCTCTTAATTAAAAACTTAAAAGTTCAGACCCAGAAGTAATAAATCACAAAAACACTACAGAAAGTGTTTTAGATTAATTTAAGATTCTCTTAGGAATTGATTGTTGTTGTTTTTTCCCCCTACAGCTGAGAGTGCTCTCCATGCTAAACATTTGCTTTGGGTATGTGGTCACAGTTCTCACTTAGTTGTGCAGCATCCTATCAAACACTTAGAAATTGTGGTGCTCTATTGCTTAGGTGACCTTTGTCAAAGGGACATAAGAATGTTGGCTTTTTAGTGTGTGACGTTGTTCATTTTACACTCCTGTATACACAGAAAAGCAAATCCTATCCAATAAACTTTCTGAGATTCTCAAAGAGCCCATACAAGGGATGAGGACACAATGGAACAAAACAGGGCAATCAATGGTGCCATGTGTTAATATAAGTCAAAAAAACACTTTCCATCACCAGATTGCTAAATCTGTTCTTAGACTAATGGGTTATGATGTCCCATTCATATGCGAGAGTTCATTTGAAAGTGAAAAAAATAAATCTGAGAGTCTAGCATTGTCCATGTCTAAAAATGACCTTCGGTAGAGATTTCAAAGTTATACGGAGTTATTCTTAACAATAACAGTAAAATCACCCTATTTGAGGCATAGTAGGCTATTTTTAAAATGCTCTCTACTTGATTCATCATTATTCATATAGTTTGACGGTCAAAGAAAATGCTTTAATCTATTATATTTTTAATAATTTGGAGAAATATGTCATTCACTCATTAAAGAAAAATAAAATGTTTATAAATTAAAGGTCATCATGCCTATTTTCAAGGACTAATCTACTAAATTCATATTCCTTTGAAAGTTAGAGCTGTCATATTGTCACAAACACTCTTTGTTTTATTTTCTTGCATTATTTATATTTTTGAAGTATATCAAATTTTATTTGGAAGTTTTGAGAAATTTTTATCAATGTACATTATCTGTCAATTTTTTCTTTCAATGTGCCATCACATTTATAAACAGATGAATCAAGATACATAAGATACATTTTATACATGCTTACACATTAATTAATGTGAAAGCATTCATGGAGGAAGTAAATAAGAAAAGTATTGTGAGTTTTAAGATTTTACAGTGGTTTTTACATTAAAAGTATGTGAGGCTCTATGAAATATGAATCTAATATCATCCTTACTATAGTGCTATGCAAACTAAGGTAGCCACAAAAGATTCTAAATAAAAGCTCACCATAATAAAAATTAAATCAATATTTTAAAGTGTTGCTTAAAATGAAAATCATAATCCACAAGAATATAACATGCATTCTGTTGAGTGGAACCTTACATTCATAAGAATAAATTATCCACACAGAGAAGCCTAAAAAACTATAGCAGAGCTATCGAACCCTGTTTTCCAGGAGCAGCAAAATTTATTTCTGTTTAACTCAACCAGGTGGAAAAATGCAGGATTCCCAAGAACAGAAGTAATGTTTGATATTAATCTAGTTTCATCTGTGTTGTTTGCAACTATAAATATTAAGTTTACATGAAGAAATAACAATATAAAATCTTTTTCTAAGATCCTAAGGAATGTTTATTCCAAAATGGGATGCATTAATTATTTTTACTTTTGAAATGACTTTTAAACTATCACTTTTCTACAATGGTCAGGATTATAAATGTGAATCATTTAAAATTGTTATTTTTGTATGATCCTGCTTATATTTATACATATATTACACTTTTTATCCATTGGAAACTTCTTATATAATGTATGTAGAGATAATAAAAATTATTGATAACACATGTCTTCAACATTTGAAAAAATTGCAAAAAATAAAAATAAAATTAAAATAAAACACGACACTATTGACCATGTCAATGTAATTAAACCAAACATTTAAAATGAACCAAATGAGCATATATATAACCTATAATACTCTTTACTTCAGAGAATATTGCCTTCTGTCATTAAGGGTAACATGGTTTTGTAAGATATGCCAGTGAAAAGGTATAAAATGACATCACGGAACTTACAACTCCAAGGAGGAAAACGCCTCCTTAGTTTTTGTAAAGCTATATTGGTTAAGTACTTCTACTAAAAGGCCTCTGAAATCACTTTAATACTAATTAACCATTGCTATTAAAAGATAAGTGAGTAGCACAGGTTGACATATCAGCTATAATGTGATTGACCTAGGATGATCATATCCTAGGATAATAAACATGGCAAAACCATATATGTTCCTGGAAGTAACCTCAATCTCAAAAATATTAACCTCAGTCTCAAAAATATTAACAAGAACCTAACTTTTAATCAAGATATAGAGCAATTTTTCTCTCTTTCATTTACTTCTTGAAGTCAAGTTCTAGCTTCTAAGAATACATAGATGAAGAATACAATATTCTGTTCGAGAACTACACTCCAATTGGAAACTCCTAATATCAAACTTGCTTTTTCTCTGCTAGAGTCAGATTTAAGTGTAGAGGGCATTAAAGGACCCTTTTAGGTAAAGGAAAAGAAAACAATTCAGAAGATATTGCACCCAAATGTCATGGTAAAAAGGGTTAAATAATGAATACCAACACTTATCCTATAAAACAACTACAAGATTTGGATAAAATACAAAACCCATGCGTGCGACATCAGAGAAGTGCTGAAACTGAGATAATTAGGACAGCGACTCTCTCAGGAGAGGAAGAACCTCTGACAATTGAGCTGACTTGTGCAGAAGTGTCTTCCCAGAGGGAACTTGCTGATTCTGCTATTGTGGAGGAGGCTGAAAACGTTGGCTGTGCCCCAGAGGAGGTCTCTCACTGGGGAGAGAAGAATTAGCAGAGCTTTGGCTGGCGTCATGGGATTTGGGAGAGAAAACAGAAACGTGATGGTTTCTAAATATATGGCTAATTCCATATTGAAAGGCGTTTATGAGAGTGGAAAGACTAAACCCAGAAAAGCTCTGTAAAGTGACCAGAGCCAAGGTAGACTTGCAGAGAAAACAGTGACCTCATCCAAAGTTTAGGATACGATCTCAGTGCAGCATCCAGTTCTCATCTTAAGACACGGCGAAGACTGTGATGAGGGGAAGGAGGAACCAAAGTTAGAACCAAACATGGTCCAGACTGCAAGATATAAGGGTAGTACATTAAATCCAAGAGTCCAAGAGAGACGTCTAACTTATCATGAGAGAGAAGAGGGCCTTAAAGTCCTAATCCAGGAGAGGATTAAGAAGATGAGTGAGATGTTGAATTTTGCCAGAAATATAAACTCTGCTAAAGGAATGATGAGGAAGTTAGTACAAAACAGAAATTCAACATTTTAAATTAAATAAGTAGATGGATTTCACAACAGATTACATACTGTTGAACACTAGATTATTGACTAGTCATTGATAGATTCAGTACAAATTAATTACGTGTCAAAAAAGATATACAGTGAAAAACACAAAAGGATTAGAAAATACAAATGTATAAAAGAAAAGCTTTAAATCTATAAAATTAAATCTATTAAATTAATAAAATGCATAGAACAATTGAGATTACTGCTTTGGATGGAAATTAGTGCAAGAGAAAGAAAGAATATTTATAGAAATAATGGTAGTTATATTCCAAATGGAAGAAAGGCATTATTAAAATACAATGGTAGTGGGAGACTTCAAAATACCACTGTCACTACTGAATAGATTTACTGGACAGAATATCAATTTAGACACAAGAGCTCTCTTTGTTGAACTAGGGGAGCTGGGACTAATGGATTTGTACAAGGCCTTCCCTCTTGAAAACACCAGATATATGTTCTTCTCCAGTGCACATGAAATATTCTCCAGGATCAATCACATTTTAGGACATATATTTAACTTACATAAATTCACAATAATAAGCATCATAACAAGCATCCTATCTAACAATCACCACAGAGATTGAAATTAAACATAAAAGAAGATGAAAACAAACTCTAATACCTGGAGACTAAATAAAAACTGAATCAAAGAGAAATAAAAAGATTCCTTAAGACAAACGATAATGAGAAACAAATCATGAAAATCTAAGGGATACAGGAAGAGCAGTATTTAGGGGAAAGCTCATAGCAATACAAGCCTACATAAAGACTGAAGAAAAAGATAAAATCAACAACATAAATGCACATCTTAAATATCTAAAGAACCAACAACAAATGAATCCCAAAACTAGCATATTCAGAGAAATAACAAACCTAGAGCAGAAATTAATTATATGAAAACCATGAAAGCAATACAAAGAATCAAAGGATTCAGAAGCCAGTTATTTGATAGAATAAACAAGATAGACAAACAGTTGTCTAGACTCAGGAAAAAAAAGAGAAAGTACTGAAATAAGTCATATCAGAAATGAGAGGGGAGATATTACAACAAAACACCCCAAAATTTAAGATATTATGAGATTTTACTATGGATGCGTCTTCTTTGTTAAGTTGGAGAGCCTAGAAGAAAAGGACAGATTGCTAAAAACAAGAAATCTCTCCAGATTTAATTGCAATGAAGTAGAAAGTGTGAAAAGGACAATAACAAGTAAAATAATTAAAAAGTGAATGAGAATTATCCAAGAATAAAAGTCCTGGCTGAAATGGGTTTATGATGAGTTCTATCAAACTTTCAGAGAAGACTTACTTTGATCCTTAAACTTTTACAAAATACTGAAGAAATAAGAATCCTTCCAAACACCCTCTACAAAGCTAATATTACACTGCTACCCAACACTGACAGAGATATTACCAAAAAAATAGTAAATCCAGACCAATCTCCTGGATCAACATCAGTGTAAAAAGCCTCATAAGACTTGTAGCAAATCAAGCTCAACATCACATCAAAAAAATCAGACACCATGATTAACTGGGATTCATCTCATCCCAAGACTGCAAGGATGGTTCAATATATGCAAATAACTTAACATAATACATCCCATCAGTAAAAGAAGATAAAAATGATATGATACATCAATGTAGAGAAATCTTTTGATAAGATTCAATACCTATTCATGAAAAAGAAAGGATCCAAATTAGAAAAGAGGAACTTCAAATTGTCTTTATTTACAGATGACATGATTATATACATTGCAGACACTAAAGAATCCACACAAAAGCATCTAGAAATGAGAGACCAATAAAGTAAAATGAATGGCTACAAAGACACACACACAAAACTTGGTTGTATTTCAATATGCAAATAATGAATCAAAAGAGAAAGAGATAAAAGAGTTTATCCCATTTAAATAGTGACCAAAGACATCGAGTGCCCAGATATCAATGCAACAAAAGAGGTGAGAAACCTATATCACAAAAACTTCAAAACACAAAGACATAAATTGATTGAAGAATACCTTAGGAAATGGAAATGTATTCCAAACTTGTGGATCTCTCTACCTAACTTGAAACAATACTATAAAGTCATGGTGATGAAAACAGTATGGTACTGGAACTAAGAAAGAAACTCTGACTAAAGGCTCAGAGAGAATGTTCATGAACAAACCCCCATGTATATGGTTAGTTAATTTTTGACAAAAGAGCTGAGAGCTTCACATGGAATCAAGACAACCTTTGCAATAAATGACCTTGGGAGAATTTGATAGCCACGCAAAAGAAACTAAAGCTAGATCCTTATGTCACACCCTTCACATAAGTCAACTCAAAATAACTAAAGACCTTGAGATCAGACCTGAATCTTTGCAGTAGAATGAGGAAAATATAGGCAGAACACCCCAAAGACCTGACCTCAACCTCAAAGGAAACTTCTTATGTTTTATTACAACATGAACATTGCAAATATTTGTGAAATCCTCATCATAAGAAAAGAACTTTTTATTTTTACCTAATTTTAATGGCTGTCAAATGACCTCAACTTATGTTACCGTTACATATACGTTTATTACATGTATATAGTAATATGTTTAAGTCTAAGAAATAAATTATATGAATTGCTTAAATTGACATATATAATAAAATAGGATTCTTTTTTTCATACAAAATAATTTTATTTAAGAGTCAAATAGAATCTTCACAATTATTCATTGGAAACATAACTAAATGTCTAACAAATTTCTTAAAAATTATTTTAATAGGAGCCAAACTTACAAATGTGAGCCATATAATGGTTTAAATACTTGTATAAAATTTCTTTAGACTAAGTGATGATAAATATATCATTACTTTTACTATAGAAATTCTGTAAAAATTTATGAAGAAAAGACTAAAAAAGGTTTCTTAAGGTAAAATATTCTCCACACTGTCACTGTCCTCCAGTTGTTCACTGATTTTCTTGAGTGGGCCCAGTAACGTCTCCATCGTGAGACTTTGTTGTTACTTTGTTTGTATGTCGAATAAGTCACTAGGAGCTTGCCAGACTACTCTCAGTGGCTTGCCAGGCTCTTGGAGAGGGACAGAGGAATCGAACTCGGGCCAGGCCATGTTGGCCACTTGGAAGGCAAACGCCCTACCACTGTACTATCGCTCTAGCCCATTCTCCACACTATGTGTGTGAATTGTTAAATATGCGTGACACAATGAATTTGAATAATGTACCACAATTAATAGCTAAAGGGCAGCTGTGACTGAGTTGATGTGGGTTAATATAAGCGGGACCTATAGGACTATGTTTCATTAAGCTAAAGTAGGTTTAAATCGTGAGAAGCAAATGGACAGTCTTAAAATTTACCACTTTAGACTTTGCATCTAATTTGTAGCAGCTTAATAAGATAAAGGTGCATGCTTCAGCAGAATAATAACTTAAACAAATTTGCATTAACAATTAATTTCTACTCCACTAAGATTTTGTGATAACCTGATGTGTTCCAGAGATAAAGAGTTGATTAGGCCACAGTCCCTTCTCCTAAGAGGTGTATTTTGGAAGAGGGAGATACACAGATACTAAAGTTGATTTAATGAGCAAAATCAAAAATGCCCCCCCCCACTATTCCTAAATAGTGCATCTGAGTACTAAGCTGATCAATTTAAGGTTCCTTGGAAAATAAAATCCATGCTTTATCAGTGATGGAGAAGAAGGAAAATCTTTTTACCCCTCTCTCAATGCTTCAGTGTTGAGGCAAATAATTAAACAGGTTTCAGGCAAATTTATCAGAGCAAAACTAGCAAGTTTATTAATGAGATTCATATGACCAGCATTTGTTGGAGCTTTCCCGAAAACAACAGACATACAAACAAAGGCAGAAGCTCACTGTAAATAGATAAAGAGCTATTTTGTGAGTCATATAAATAGCTAAGGAGCTCAGCTAAGGTTACTGAGAAAGGAGACAGGAAAGGTCAGTATGGAAGGTTATCTGGAAAGGTGCAGTGAACTGGAGTATTCAGATGCCTTTCAGTTTTGCTATCTTCATTCACAAGATAAGGAGGTTGAAAATAGTGTCTTCCAGAGGCATTCTCTTAAGGGGGACGTCATCTATAAACCTAAAGATATTTTGGCTTACTTAAATTTGGGGAGGGATATCCACCACCACGTGATGCTGAGGATTCAGCGCTGAAGCCAGAGATACTTTGGGTATAGAGATGAGTGGGGAGAGGAGGCTTGTGCAATCAGGGCTTGAAGCTGAGTCTGTGAATACAAAACATGTGCCTTCACCTCTGCTCTGTCTCTGGCCCTAGGATCTTTTCTGTAAGCTTCTTTTTGTTTGCTTGTTTGAACCACACTTGAGAGCACTTACAGCATAGTCCTGGCTTATGCTCAAGCACCATTCCTGGTCGAACTCAGGACTATATATATATACATATATATATAGGACTATATATATATCCCATATATACATATATATCGTGAGATTGGGCCCGCTCGAGCAAATCGATGATCAACGGGAGGGCCTTTACCTTTTTATTATATTATATTATATATTATTTAAATAATTTAAATAAAAAATAAATATATCGTAAAAATATATATATTGTGAGATATATATGTATATCGGGATATATATATAGTCCTATATATATATATATACTATAGTCCTATATATCACAAATCACAAATCATCCTGTTATTCGTCGATTGCCTCGAGCAGGCCCCAGTAACGTCTCCTTCATCCTAGCCCTGAGATTATATTCAAGGCTCTTTAGGAGAATGAGACCCATCATTGTTACTGGTATTTGACATATTGGGTACGCCACGGGGAGTTTGCCAGACTCTGCCGTGTGGGCAGGAGACATTCGGTAGCCTGCCAGGTTGTCCAAAGTAAGAATGAGATAGTAAGATGTCCGGGAGCTGGTTTTTATAGTCTGAGTCTTGGCTGCTGATGGGATTACATGGCGCCAGGGGGCCAGTTGGTGGGTGTGATCCCCGCCTACTGGAATTTGGAGGATCTGGGTGGAGGATGCTCAGCCCCAATCCGAGTAGGCTTGGAGATCTCGGCCCCGGAACCCGCGTGGCTTTGTCCCTCTGCCAGTACCTTCATGTGTGCGGACAGTGGTCTCAGCATGGCGGTGGCTGGTCCTGGAGGTCTTCGGCTGCCGGAGCCCTGGTTGGGGCAGGGAGGAAAGCTCAACTCGCTCCCCTCCAAGGGGCCCCAGGGAGGACAGCCAGGCGCGGGGACAGGAGACTGCCAGTCCTATACATTGACTATAGTTTTATATATATATATATATATATATATATATATATATATATATATGGGATATATGGGACTATAGTTATATATATGTAGTTATTTATATATTATATATATATGGGATATATTCCCAGGACTGGTATTGCTGGGTCAAATGGGAGATCAATTTCTAATTTTTTGAGAATTGCCCATACTGTTTTCCAAAAGGGCTGAACTAGTCGACATTCCCACCAGCAGTGAAGGAGGGTCCCTTTCTCGCCACATTCGGTCCAGCACTGGTAGGTTTTGTTCTTAAAACACAAAGTGTAAAGAGATTCATAACATTTTGCAAACAAACACTTTTGCGATGTTCAATGCTGAGCATGTTGATGACATGCAAGAATGATGTTTATTGAAACAAATAGTGTCTTCTTTGTTTCTTCCTTCATAACTTTCCCTCCTTACATCCTAACACAGTTCATCATATTTCTTCTTGAAATACATCTAAACTTGAACTTAAGCATGAAAAAAAAAATTGCATTGCTCCACTGAATGTTATCAAAAAAAAGAGAGGAATTTAGATGATAAGGAACATCTTTTTTTCTTTAGTACCAGAGATAATGAAAACCAAAGTTACCACATTTGGGGACTTTTAGACAGACTTGGAAAATTATTAGCTACTCAAGTCTGTTGTAGAAGAGGAAAATCTCATAGTGCTCCCAAGTCTTGATATGAGAACATCTCAATGATATTTACATCCGAATGGAGATAGAATCATAAAGGGTTTTGTTAGAGCTATTTGCTCATCAGGACAATAGGCCCATCAGGACTCATCCTTTTTAAGTATTCCATTTCTTGAGAACAGAATCTAATTGTTTCTTGAATGATCCTTGTATTTTGTCTCAGCAATTGTGCCTTATAGGCCATTCCATATGTTTATTATGTTCTAAGTAGAGGGAAAATCTTGCAAACATCTGTTATAGGTTGTTCTAAAAAAATGCCTCATGTGTCTCTCTTCTGAAGTTACAGTCCTGGAAATAGCTAGTTAAGTTTCATCATATATTAATAAAGTGGCATGTGACTTTAGCTCCTCAATCCCCATAGATATTTTTAAATGATATTTTCATGATAACCAATCCTGTGCTGTTGGCAATCAAAGTGATTTGATCTTATCATCTTCTAGAAAAAAAAAATGGAGAACACACTAAATCAATACCCAGATAGCAAGTGCTTTTTGGCAAAGTAGAGGAGTGTCTGAGAAAAATCAAGACGCTGCTCCTTGATCTATAAAGCAACTGTTGTTTGTTACTGATTGCTCAATTCTGATGATATAAAACAGAGATGTAGTAAAGTATGGAAATAAATTACTTTTAAAATTGAGATGCAAAATTATTCCCAATTGATTGTTATGCTTTTATTAATAGTAATAATGTGTGAATCTCATTCTTCTCCTTCTTTTATTATTCTTTATTTAAATAATTTAAATAAAAAATAAAAATAAATAACAAACAAATGAACACTGTCCTCCTGTTGTTCATCAATTTGCTTGAGTGGGCCCAGTAGAGTCTCCATTTTGAGACTTGTTGTTACTGTGTTTGGCATATTGAATACGTCACAGGTAGCTTGCCAGGCTTTGCCGTGCGGGCAAGATACTCTCGGTAGCTTGCGAGACTCTCTGAGAGGGGTGGAGGAATCGAACCTGGCTTGGCCAGGCTGGCTGTGTGCAAGGCAAATGCCCTATCGCTGTTTTTTCTCTCCAGCTTTTACTAAAAATAAATAATCTAAATATATTTACTGGTATATATTTCATCAGCATGTTTTCATATGGCATAGCAAGGTGTTATAAAGAAACAGATACATATAAATTTAATACAATATTAATAAGAGGGATTTGTGCATAATATATAAAATTCATTACACTAGCTTGTGTAGTCTCATAAACTCTGATATAACTTGAAGAAGAGAGAATTTCTTGGTTTCATATCAATGTAAATGAGACTAAAACTCAGAGAGTGAGTAAGCACTAGGCACTGGGCATGCTCAGAAAGGAGATGGAAAACTTTAATAGGCTCTGGGTCTTTCAATTACAGAGTTATTCCAGCAGCCGACTTTCTCTTGTAACTTTTGCTTAATTTCAACTATTTTTAGTCTGTTATTAATAATTGACTTATAATTGGCTTCCGATTTGGTGGATAGCAGGATTGTTTTTAAGAGTCACAGCTGGGGCTGGAGCCATTGCACAGGGCGTAGGGCATTTGCCTTGCACCCGGCCGACCCAGGTTTGATTCCCAGCATTCCATATGGTCCCCCAAGCACTGCCAGGCGTGATTCCTGAGTGCAGAGCCAGGAGTAAACACTGTGCATCGCTGGGTGTGACCCAAAAAGCAAAAAACCAAAAGAAAACAAAGGAAATAAAGGTCACAGCCAATGGTGCTCAGGGGAGATACTTTGGGAAGAGGGCTCAGGTGTCTCTCTGACAGTGTTTGGGGGGTCCATGTCTGTTGGCTCCCTGCAAAGCAAGTACTTAAGCCCTTTAAACTAACACCTTAGCCCTCTTACTCCCCTCTATCAGAATATCACAAATATAAAATTCATAAGGGGTTAGATAATGAAGACATGGCATAGTACACACACTTGAAATCAAATGAAATCCCGGGAGAAAAGAACTTTTAAGATTATATTATCTAACTGCTAAATATATTCAAGAATATAGAGACAATTAAAAAAAACTATGATAACCAGCCAGAAATTTGTAGGAGATGTGACATGGTTGTCCTTGGAGTAAGGAAGACAAGCTTAAATTCCAGTATTCATTGATTGTCTGAGTATGATCCCAGTGCAGAAACTGAGAACTGATTTAATATTTTGGCCTTAGTCTCTCTGGATCTATGTGAAACTCCTCAGGATTCTGTCATGGGAATCTAAAGAACAACTTCTTTTTTTTTTCTTTTTGGGTCACACCTGGCATTGCACAGGGGTTACTCCTGGTTCATGCACTCAGGAATTACTCCTGGTGGTGCTCAGGGGGCCATATGGGATGCTGGGAATCAAACCCGGGTTGTCCACATGCAAGGCAAACGCCTTACCCACTGTACTATTGCTCCAGCCCCTAAAAACTAACTTCCGTAAGAAAACCAGTGGGATATTAGTGAATGCACCTTGTCAAAGTCAGAATGATGGTTCGACCATCATCGGAGCAACTAGAAACCCCATGATTCTGAATGCCAGGCACAGAAGATGAAAATCGGTTTGTAGGGATTGTTGTGGTTAGTTCCAGCTAAGGTAACTAACACTGGATCTTTACTTGTTTTTTAAAGGTGAGATTTTGTTTCCTACAACATTCTGCTTGTTAAAGTTGAGCCACAGTTACCTAAGATCACGGAAACCAGTAATTCAGTCGGATGAAAATTGGCAGGATTTGTATAATACTTAGACTTCTTTCTCAGCCAAACCCAGTGGTGCTCAGACTTATTCCTGGCTTTGAACTCAAGAGTCACTCTTTCTGGGGCAGAAGACTGTCTGGCTGAAGAAAACAACTTGTGTTGACTGTGTGCAGAGTAAGTGGTCCACCTGCTCTACTGTCTCTCACCCTGGCCTGAGTCTGTACACCATTTTCCTTGTCAAATATTTTTAAAATTTTCAAATTCATTGTATTTTTCCATGATATTATATAGTATGGTATATACTTACTTATAGTTCTTGATTTATATATCCTTTTAATTTTACACTTTTCTATCTTATTCCTACTATTTTAATTGAAACTAATAATGAAAATCATATCTTCTGCAAACTCAGTGATGGGTGACTTTTTAAACATTTACAGAATAAATCTTACCGCTCTGTCATAAGATGACATATAGAGTAAAAACAGACAAAAGTAAACATTTTTTTAAACATGTTGATTACATCATATCAGTCTAGGATAAAAACCTATAACTGAATATGACTCTCCTTATAGTGAAATGTTTTCTTTCAAACTCTGTTTTCATCATCTGTTTCCATATTTTGCTAAAGAAAGGTAACCTCCCCAGGCTACACCTCTAGTAAGGAATGCAAATGAGAAGATTTGGGACAAAAATATTAGCTCAATCTGCTACCAACGACCACTATGGTATTTTGAAACGTTTGGGGAATCTGTCTTTAATCCCTTCAAAGACTTTCACCTTGTTGCCATTTCTCTAAGAAAAGTCACTGCTTAAAATACAGTGTAGTGTTCCCATATAAAAATAATAAAATCATAGTGATAAAATGTGAAAAGCACAGAAAAATGAAACAAAACATATCTGTCATAGTCAAGATTTCAGAAATGCATTAAGTTTTTATTTACATTCACTTGGTCATTCATTTAGGATATACAAATCCATAAAGATACCCTATTATGACTCTCCATGCTGGAGAAGAGGCAGATTAGTCTGAGGTCACCATTGTTAATCCCATTTCAATATACAAATCTGACTGTAAAAATTCATTTCATATGCACCTAAGTGTATCCTATACATTTCAGTGTCCTACAGCCAGATACACAAAATTGGATTACATACATTGTTGCTCACTTTAAAAAAAATCCTATGAGCATTAATGTATGAATGATTTTATGATCATTAATGATTTCAACCACACTGTATTACCATTTTTTTCTTAATGTAGTTCTTAAAAGTTTTCTTGATTAAACTTACAATTTAAAAACTGATGATAATGAAATATTGATAGTTATCTACACACAGTGGGGAGTCTGGGGGCCACATATACTTTTGGGGCTTCATACAGTAAACAGTGTACATGGCTTACTTCTGACTCTGTGCTCAGAGTGTACAGGGCTTACTTCTGACTCTGTGCTCAGAAATTAATCCTGGTGCGACTCAGGGGACCAGATGTAGTGTCACAAATCAAACCTGAATTGGCTGCATGTAGAACAAGTGTTCACCCACTGTACTTTCTCTTTTCAATCTCTGAATCCAGAACTTATAAGAATGCATATTATTAGAATTATGTACATAAATTAAATCACTTATATATAGCTAAAACCGTTTGACAATCACACAAATGTAGCAAATAATGAGATATATCAAAACATAGTTTGTCTCTAGATGTATGCAAAATAAAATTGGGGATATTACTAAAAATACACATTGCCACAAAGAGTGAATTCATTCAAAGATCTCTACATAGACATCTGTGATTGCCTGCTCAGTAACAATCCAGGCTGCTCAGCAGAAATATCAGCACTGAAATCAACAACAATGATCAGTTAGTAATAGTTTAACTGACTCCAAAGTTCAGGTGAGCAGATGAAGAAAGGATTGAATTTCAGTTATAGTACTGGGGCCTCTGAATTGTAGTTTAGCAGAAACAGATGCCAGAAACACATGATATGTGTGCTCCAATTCTCCATGCAATGGGAGCTCTTGTTGCCCCAAAGTGGAACTAGACCCTGCTCAGTTCACTCATACGAAGTTTTCCTGCATTTTTTTTTTTGATTAGTGGACAGCTTGTCAAGGGGCCATTGTTAACTTCCAACTAGGGGCTTCTTTGTCTTTCCAACCTGCTTTCATGTAGATATATCTGAAAGGAATGGAAAATTTGAACATACTCCTTCCTTCCTTCCTTCCTACCTTCCTTCCTTCCTTCCTTCCTTCCTTCCTTCCTTCCTTCCTACCCTCCTTCTTTCCTTCCTTCCTTCCTTCGTTCCTTCCTTCCTTCCTTCCTTCCTTCCTTCCTTCCTTCCTTCCTTCCTTCCTTCCTTCCTTCCTTCCAGCCTTCTTTCTTTCTTTCTGATTCTTAATTCAAGGAAATTGTTGAAATTATTAGACAAATCTAAGTAGAAATGGAAAGCTAAAAGTAAAACATTAACCCTTTTCTGATGCTATCAAACAATCACTGATCATATACAGTCTGTGTATGTGAGGCTTTCATATTTAAATAAAATTTAGGATATGAACTTTTAAAACACCACTTAGTAGTCTGCTCTATGGACTCAGTATGTGTTTTCATGATGCTCATGTTTAAGAACAAGAAATTAAACTAGATGACCTCTTAAAAGAACACTTTAAACTTAAATCTTTACAATAGACTTATGTAGCCAAAATGGCTAATATTTGCTGAATTTTGATAACTGCTAGATAATGATACAAGTATTATCTTATTCAATTCTCATAAATTCCTTTGGGTTTGACATGAAAAGGGTATTGAGGTTGTGAAGAACTCCTAGTGGGTTCTAGGTTGTAGGTAAATAGGGAAGGGAATTTTGGAGTATGAGGGGCTAACATGATCAGTTATACGTAAAGATTCTAAGACCAGTAAGATGTACCAAATGTCCCATGACAATAGAAACTATATGAGTTTTTAATAGTGGTTTTTAAATAGGAGAACTGGTTTTCAGCAGAAAGTTGGCCCTGGGGCAGGTGTGAGGGTTAGGAAAGAGAACAGGAGGACAATGTGGAATAAGAAAGTGCCTGCCACAAGGTAGGATAGGGAGTAGGATGGATACTGAGGAAATTGGTGGAGAGTAATGGGTACTGGTGAAAGTATTGGAAGCATTTACGCCTGAAACTCAATCATAAGTATCTTTGTAACTTTGTAGTTCATGGTGATTCAATTAAAAAAATAGAAAAGGAAAGTTAAAGAGGGGAAAGAAGAAGTGAAGGAGGGGAGAGGGGACAAAAAGATATGGATGAGTCTTGCCAGTTCCCAGAAGGCCCTTGAAGTGCTTGAGTTAGAAGAAGGTCCCAGTAGCTCTAAGTAGAAAACAAGCCTTTAGCGTGTTTTAGAGACAGTCTTCCACTTTTATTGCATCTTGCCTTTCATTTCCTGTTGGCTCATTTGGGGTAGCTATCAGGCGGGAGGGAAAAGGCACGCTCAGTGAGGCATGCTTAAATTAGATTTGCTCTCATTGCTTTATTTACCCTGTCATGATAAATCATAACATTTTCATCCTCTGGTTAACTGCATATTAAAATGACATGAGATGGTAACATTTTAGTGGGCAGAAAATTAGAAGAATACTTCTTTTTTCATGGGAAACATTTAACTTTAAACTCTATTTCTTTTCAATGTATGTGAACTGCATTTAACAATTGCCATCTTGTCACCTTAATACCTATAGGCAGGTAAGGATGTGTTGATATTTATGACAATCCAGGAAAGCACAATAACATCCAACTCAGTAGAAATGGTTGCTTCAACTCTGTGTCCTGAGAGATTTGGGCTCCACCTTAACAGGCCTTTTGACACATAAAGAGTAGCTTCAGTTTCCACAAGCCCAGCTGCCTCTACCCTTACCAAAAGATCACAGCTACAGCTTTTTCTCTCTAGGTCAACGATACCCAACCTCCTCTTTTATTCACAATTCCCATCTCCAACGGATTTCTGGATATTTTTAAACTCTCTGCTAATTTTTTTATTTTCTATTTTTTTCAGATTGTCTATGTATAATGAATGACAGCTTATGTACTAAATGTTTCTCTACTCGTCATGCTTTCAAAGTAATGGGTTTGTTTTCATTTTGTTTAAATGGGCCCTGTTATATATTAATTTAAATTCCATTCCAGATAACAGATTATCAACCAAAGTTCAAAAGATATGGGTAAACTTTGAGAAATTAAAAAGTAAGTGAGGGAGGAGGGAAAGAGAAAGAGAGAGAGAGAGAGAGAGAGAGAGAGAGAGAGAGAGAGAGAGAGAGAGAACAGTAACAACTAAAAACTTTCTAAAAGTGAATAAAAATGGAGTAACTATACCTACCTATGTTGGTCTATAGGAGGATTCTGGAAATGGGTCTTTAATGAGATGGAAGCATTAAATGAATGATAAATTGGTAAATAAAGTAAGCAAAAGACACAGTAAAAACCTAAACAACAAATGAATCAAAAATCTAAAGTAAGAATGAACCTATAAACAAAGCCATCTAGATTTTGTGGTTAAAGGAACCATTGTGGAAATAACTATAATTTAGAATTAAAGGGATAAATTGTTGGTGTGTTACTGTGAGAGGTTAGGGTAGATGGGATTTGAAGTTTAGTGACTCTGGGATTCATGTCTTGTCCAAGAAAAAATATAAAAATATTATATAAAATTAATTTAAATATCACTATACAAGGTAGCAAAATATAATACCCATAATAGTAGTAAAAAATTTTATTTGCAGTACACATGATGATTTACAGTTAGTGTCAGTGATTTGGTTTTATGAATGCAACATTCCAACACCCCCTTCCACCACCATGCTCATTCCCTCCACAAATGCCCTAGGGTTCTCTCCTAATCCCCCCCATTCCACTGCACACCTCATCACCAGTTTTCCCATCCTGGTAAGCTCAGTCTGTACATCTCTTCACAGTTTCTTTTGCTTGTGACTATTTGTCATTCTCATTCTATGCTTCTTTATATTCTATCCATTGGGAAGATCATTCTGTATCCATCTTTCTCTTTCTCGTTTAACTTCTTTTACTGTGATCACTTCCTGTTCCATCCACAAAGCAAAATCACATGATTTTGGCTTTTCTTATGCTCAGCAGTACTTATTATGACAGTTTCTTTATCCAGTTATCTGTTCCTAAACATTTGGTTTTTTATTTGTATACAGTGAAAAGTATTTCAATTTGTATAGGAATGCTAATGTATTTTCTGAATAGTTTTTTGGTCCTTGAAGTAAAAGTCCAGAGTGGAATTGCTGAAACAATGACTTTTGAAGGGAAATTCAACCTGAACAAATAGCCAAAAACATGGAAATGCACAATCAAAAGAAAATTAAAAAAAATCATGGTAAAAAATAAAAGCATATGAAAACCCTTAAAATTTAAATTTATATTAATTCAGTTGCAAACTAATATTATTTTAGGAATTTGATTATAAAACTTAGGTCCATATAAAGTGAAATCAGAGCATATTTTGCAACAAAATATTAAAAAATATATACTTTATTTTTAATACTTTGCAGCAAATTATTAAACAATATAAACTTTAAAAACTAAATCATGTTGACAGATTTACCAATCTTAAAAGTAAAACATATTTCCTAATATAAATTTTATTAAAGGTTAAAAAATTAAAACAGTATCAAATGAAATAAATAAAACTCATTTTATTTACAAATTATCAATATACTCTATGTAAGATCATTCTACATATAAACAAAAAGGACAAATAAATTAGTTTAAATGTGAATAATGGAATAATTATTATTTTAAAGAAATTCAAAAACAAATCACCATTAAATTTGTTCTGTTAAATTCTCAACTATCCTGATTAAAAAAAAATTAAACAAGATTTATACTGACTCACATATGGCAAAATTATCAAACATATGATCAAAAACTAATGTTTTCAAGGGTACTATTCATAAGATCACTGATCCACATTTGATGGTTCATAAAATTATATGAGCACATTAAAAATTAACAAGACACTACCTATTGAAGTTGAACATGTTTATGTACTACACTTTGTATATATGCCCATAAAAATACAATGCATATCATGTCATTTCATATCTGTTATGAATATTCACATTATAAGATAGTCATTAAATAGCATGCATAGCAGTGCTCCTTTGGAAGTATTTTTAATAAACTAAGCACACATACCTGCATACCCATACACAGCTAAAAACCTGTCCTTTTCCAGCAGCATCTGTTGATATGATTTGGGCTCTAAACACATGGAAATAGTCACTAACAAAACTTATAAAACTCAAATGGGTAAGAGGTAACTTAGTCACACTAAAGTTGTCATAATATAAGCTATAACCACACAAGGTGATTGAACTTATATAGATACATCATATTTTAGAACTGTATTCTGAGTCAATAGGAAAGCTTTGGTTGCCCTGAAAATCTGCAAATGGAAGTTAAATGTTTCTTGGCGTTCATAGGATATTGAAGAAGAAATTAAGTATTGTTTACTGTTCATGAAATCATTAAGTAAACATAGTTCCATTGAAGGGATCTTCTGGAGTGAATGGGTAATTGTTACTCAGAGTCGGATAAATTTTCGCTCATTCACCACAAAGACCATTGTCATTATTAAACTATTACTAAAAAAAAGCCATACACATATAGAAAATGTTATGAAAGTCATTTTTTATTAAAAAGTTGTAACAGAAAACTAATCTCTAGCTGATTTTTTTATCAGAAAATTTTGGTATTCAGCACATTATTTCTATAAATGAACTTGATGATTTAGTATTTGTCATTTAAATAACTTGTAAGAAGTTCTCATTAACAACATTGACTTTGTTAATAGTAGGTAGGATGGAGGCAAGTGGGAGTAAGATTTTCATATTTATTCAAAAGCTAAAGCTCCTTTTTATTTTTTTAAAGCTCCTTTTTAAAGTTTTATTCCATTTTTCTTGTTAAAATGTTGTCTTGGGATTTTAATTAACCCCTTGTTTTCCGCTGAATGCTTAATTTAAATTTTTGTTTTAACATTCAATGGAGAATAAATGCTACTTTGTGTGATCATTGTATCACTGTATCACTGTCATCCCATTGTTCATAGATTTGCTCAATCAGGCACCAGTAATGTCTCCATTTGTCCTAGCTCGGAGATTTTAGCAAGTGCCACATTGGAGGCACTTTCAGGGTCAGGAGAATGAGATCCCTCATTGATACTGGGTTTTGGCTTATCAAATACGCCATGGGGAGCTTTCCAGACTGCCATGTGGGTAAGATGCTCTCAGTAGCCTGTAAGATTCTCTGAGAGTGAAAACTAGACAATAAGAGGTCCTGGACCTTGGTTTTATAATCTCAGGATCTTGGCTGTTGATGGGATTACACGACACCGTGTGTGTGTGTGGGGGGGGGGAGGGTGCAGTTGTTGGGTGTAACTGTCTAACTACTGGAAGATGGGGGATCTGGGTGGAGGAGGCCTGGTCCTGATTTGAGCAGGCTTGGAGATCTCAGTCCCGGGTCCCGCACACCTGGGTTCCTCTGCTGGTTCTTTTGTGCGTGAGGCTCATCAGGCTCATTGGGGGGAGGGTGCAGTTGTTGGGTGTAACTGTCTAACTACTGGAAGATGGGGGATCTGGGTGGAGGAGGCCTGGTCCTGATTTGAGCAGGCTTGGAGATCTCAGTCCCGGGTCCCGCACACCTGGGTTCCTCTGCTGGTTCTTTTGTGCGTGAGGCTCATCAGGCTCATTGAGTAGAGTGGTTTTAAGCCTGGCTGTGCCTAGTTCTGGAGGTCTTCAGCTGCAAGGGCTCTCCTCGGGGCAGAGAGGGAAACTCAAACGCTCCCCTCCAATGGGCCCTGGTGAGGACAGCCAGGCACTGGGGCAGGAGTCTCCAGGCACCATACTCACTGTGCAGAAGTAGGAGCTGCCACCTGTGTGCCCTTCCCCTGGGCCAGCCTGGCTGCCCGAGGCCATGCAGAGCCCCGGGGCTGAAACTTTGTGTGATATACCTTGAAAATGAAACAAAACAGAACATTTTATTAGAATCACTTTGGATGAAATTATACCCTGATGTACCTTTCTGGTTGGATTCTGAATCACCATTGTACTGCTTTGCCTTGACACTAAAAGTCATTTATGTAGACAGTTTGATATCTTTGAATGGCTAAAAATTAAAAACGCCAGGTTCTTCAGTGATTTTTTATTCTAACAATGTTTGAAAGAAATCTACTCTTGCTATCAGGGTTATCAAAGTTTCCTGATATTCAGATGCCTAAAATTCTTTCTCTGCCTGGCAGAGAGCACGATGTCTGCAGTAAGTGCCTGGCTGGCTCTCAGCCATGTGGCTGGTGGTAACAGAGTTACTTTGCTTCTAGCCTGGTGGACTTTGCGATACATTAGAGTATCACAGTGCAATTATTGATCAGAGATAATTTTCTCTCATACAAAGACAGGCTAGTGCTAGCTTTTGGCCTCAGAGTGAGGTTAGTCAATAAGAAAAATGTGTGTTTCATTTCAGGGTTAAATCAGAGAAAGAAAATATTCCACAAATGGCATCATTAGATTCTGGCAGGATATACTCAGAACGAAGACTTGGTTTTGATTAATAGACCAGCTTATGGAGTGTAATCATTGCTCTAATCCCTGGCCCATCACTCTGCATCCATGCTCAGGTTTGAACTGAGGTGCTCATTTCAGTTGGCAGCATCGTTTCCTCTGTTTGGAAGAGAACTGTAGACTGGAAATGTGTGTTTAAGCTGAACTGGGGGTTCTGCTATAAATGTTCTGTAGGTTGAACATGAGGGCTGGAGCGATAGCACAGCAGTAGGGCGTTTGCCTTGCACACAGCCAACATGGCTGACCCGAGTTCGATTCCTCCACCCCTCTTGGAGAGCCAGGCAAGCTACCGAGAGTATCTCGCCCACATGGCAAAGCCTGGCAAGCTACCCATGATGTATTCGATATGCCAAACACACTAACAACAAGTCTCATGATGGAGATGTTACTGGGCCCACTCGAGCAAATCGATGAACAATGGGGTGACAGTGACAGGTTGAACATGTCCTTACTTGTGAGATCACCACCTAACCCTGTCCCTTTTACTAGAAAATGTTACTCTGTGACATGAGACAAACATCATCTGGAATGTGGAGTTTGTTGCTTCATGAAGAATCTAGTGTATGTGTGTTTTCCATTCTAGCTTCTTTCCAATGACCAGATTTCTAAAGCCAGACCTGGTTCTCTAACCGTCTTCAAAGTTTAATGAAGTTCAGGGCACTGCAGTCAAAAAATCAGTTTAAGCTTCTCTGTTAAAAGCTGGCCTTGAAATCGCTGGTGCTTTGCTTAGAGATAGAAAGCACAGAGGAGAAGAAGAAGAGTACAGTTCTTCACCAGAGGACAGAGATATAATTCTCTATTGGAAAACATGATCCAAATGGCACAATCAAAGCATAAAAAAGAATCCTGATTTCTTCTCCGGTGTATCATTCCGCCTGGCATAAATGCATACACTGCACTAACAATGTTAATTCGATTTATATTTTAAACCAGCATTCATGTTAGTTCTAGGAAAAGAACTGGGAGGTGTATTAGAAATGTTCCATTCAATATGATTAGTCATAAGTATAATTTATTGGAGGTCATTTAGAGTAATTTCTGCACTATATTTTGAAGTCTGAAGCCCGCCCATCCCAAGTTGTTAAGAAGCTCAAAATAAATACAATTGAAGCAAGTTAAGAGGGTTACACATTCCTTGTGACCTTTCCTTACTCATATTTATTTCCTTGTTTGAGTTCTCAGAATGTGCTCAAATTATTTTTCTTTAACATTTCCAGAAATTTCGTTGAGATGGCTACATTGAAGCACAGAGACACTTTTGCTAATATATGGTGCTGCCAGCGCAGTCACTTTGAAAGCACAATTTTTCTGATTGACTTCTTCACATATGGTGTTATGAGGAAATCACAACTGGGAGAAACAACTTAACTGCAAGTTTTGGAAAAGTTACAGAAATGTAAAGGCACGCGCGTGCACACACACACACACACACACACACACACACACACACACACACATATCCACAGTCACTTCCAAACCTTCTCCAGCCATTTCTTCTCCCCTCCGCCCTCCAGATTCCTATATACAGAATTCTTATCTTGGCCCAGGATTCACACCCTCTTTTACAAGTCTGGAACCTGCCTTGGATGCAGCAACTAAGCAGACCACTAGTTTACAGTACTGTAGCACCGTAGCACTGTCCTCCTGTTGTTCATCGATTTGCTCGAGCGGGTCCAGTAACATCTCCATCGTGAGACTTGTTACTGTGTTTGGCATACCGAATACATCACGGGTACCTTGCCTGGCTTTGCCTTGCAGGCGAGATATTCTTGGTAGCTTGCCAGGCTCTCGGAGAGGGTCAAAGGAATTGAACTCGGCTTGGCTGGGCTGGCTGCGTGCAAGGCAAACGCCCTGCCTCTGTGCTATCGCTCCAGCTGTAGTCTAGTCTACAGTGCCAACCTTGCCAAATTGGCAAAATGTATTTTTGTTCAAGGAAGTTTGCTGACTAAATACTTTACTGCTGGAAGACACGGGTTTATAGATTATTACCAAATAATTATATCATTATGAGTTTTGGGGGCTGAGTTTAGCACAAGGATGATCAGGGCTAAAGTAATACCACAGCAGGTAGGGCGTTTGCCTTGAATGCTATTTGTTGGGGCTGGACTGAGCTAACAGATGAGCCCATGTAATCTGCTCCGCACAAGGGCAGAAACATAGGGACCCATGAAAGTGGGCGAGATTTCTCGTGTGTCCTGACTGGTTTGGATGAAGCTGAACATCTTTTTCTTTTGGATGCCTTAGTGAACAATTTCATAAATTTTGGTGTTCTGAAATTGTCAGTCTTCCTTTTCTCACAGATCCCTGAAGGTTGCTTAACCTGTTTGTTGTCAGTATGCAGATCCTGAGTTGGAGTGATAGCACAGCTCTAGGGTGCAGGGGGCCCCCCCGGTAACCACTCTCCGGCCCGCGGAGGTGGCCCGAGGATTGATCCGATGGTGCAAGGAGGGACCAACCGAATGAACACGAGACACAAGAGACAGAGTACAGTTTAGAAACAGAGAGAAAAAGGGACAGGCTTTATTGAGGGATACAGGCTGTTTATATAGGGTCCGGGCAGCTCAGTCAGGAGCAGAGGCAATATAAACATATACGGTAAGGTCAGCAACAAGAGCTTTACCTAACATTCAAGGTAGACATTTGCACATCAAAGGGTCTTGTGGCAGTAGGTGCATCCTGAGCTTTACATTTGTATATCAAAGGGTCTTAGGGAGTAGATGCATCCTGTAGGTTACTATAGATAAGGTCAGATAAGCTGTCAGCCTGATGTGTGGCTATAGATCAGGTATCTGCTGAGATCAGGAAGTCCTGGGAGACTGTCACCAATGTCTGTCCCAAGCAGTTCCTAACATGGGAACCATGGCCAGGGTCTATGAGAGGGCTCTTGGCTTCCCACATCTCCCCCTTCGATATTATATAAAAGCCTCGTTCAGGGAGGTAGTGGCTGGGTCCCCCCGAGATTGCAAAATACCTCTGTTTTGTGGAGGGGAGGATGAGATGCCCATCCCTCAATTCTCCTTGCTAGAAGGGAATTGTGGAAAAAGGCAGGGACAGAGGAACCTCCATGCAGACCCAGCATGCCTCTCAGGGAGTCGGAAACTGGCCACAGGGCCATCCCTTGCAGTGCTTTGCCTTGCAACTGACGGGCTCCAAAAAGAAAAAAAAAGGGGGTGCAGGGAGCGGGTCCGACGCCACTACTCCCGCGACGGGAAGGTCCATTCGATAGACAGGTGGGAGAGCTCAACTGACCCAGCGGAGGCCTGTGACAGCCTAGCATCTTCCATAGCCTGGCTGAATATAGTGCACCTATATGGGGTTGGTAGATAGAGAAGCTATCTGTTGTCTAACAAAAGCGATAATTCGGTTAAAAATGCAGGGGCCCACTGTAGCAATCAATAAAAGGGCAGTCAGGGGACTCAAGGGTGGCAACAAGCAAGGAAGTAGAGTGTGCAGGGCCCGCCCAGAGCTAGAAGACTCAGGTTGCCAGTGTCTCCGCTCCAAACCTTCCCTAGTTCAATCATGGAGTTTTTAATCACTCCACTGTGGTTAACATAAAAGCAACACTCCTCCCCCAAGGCAGCACACAATCCCCCCTCTTTCATAAAGAGCAAGTCCAGTCCTGGGTGGTTTTAAAGGGCAATCTCCGACGTTAGCGAATCCTCGAGGTGAGAGATGGATTTTTCAAGGCGCTCTAAATCGGTATCCACGGCGACACGAAGTGTAGCTAAACCGGAGTGCTGTGAGGTCATGGTGGTGATGCGCGTACCGGTGCCCGCAAGGCCAAGGGTGAACAGGGCAGAGATGGTGAGGGCGGTGACAGGCTCCTGGTGGACGGTGGGGTGTGGCAACATCGCGCCGGGACCAGTAATCATAAAGGGTGGAAGTTGGGTGGTACAAAATACGGGGACCACCAGAACAGTCATACAGAACTGTGAAGAGGAGTCGAAAACAGAGGCAGCAAAATGAGGAGTCAGGCCTGTCACTAAGTAGAGCCACCAGGCATCCTCAGTCGGGTCAAAGGAGGCAACCACTAGGGCCCAGAGAGTGTCTGCAGAGCCAGACTGGAGAGGAGGCAGAAATGGTGCTGACCTTATCTTAATCTCACTTAACAAAAACTGTACTCTGCAATGCTTCCATAGATACTCAAAAAGCCTTAAAAAATGCTCACAATTAAAGCTCTTACAAGGTATGTTCACTGGGCAAAAGATCACTTTACATTAGAAATCAACCAGAAGACATCTTAAAATTCTGATTTCCAGGAAAACACAAATACAAAAGATTAAAGCACTCATAGATTATTATGAAACATTAAGTATTTCACACTTGCGTACAAAGCTTTCTGAAGAACAGGGCCAGGTTGATACCTGGTGACAAGGTTTTGCATGAAATAAATAATAGCATGTACTTTCAAGCACTGGACAGGTTGATTAACAATGTAGTTAGTAAAATTTCCCATATTTCCCATGAAATTCTCCATTCTCAGACAGAGACCATTACAGAAGGCTGACATCTGAGATTATTCCACTTTATAACTCTTAGAAGTTCTAGAAATTTTAGTTACGAAGAGTCTCAGAGATCAGATAGAGTAAGACTAATTTTGCAACAAATTTTGTAACTCTAGAAACTCATGTTTAAACTAAACCATTACTTTTTTGAACCTGTTTTCATGTGTCATAGTTATTTTAACACCTTCTAGATCAAATATTCTAATCCAATGCAGATACAAATATGTACATTAACATAACATAAGACCTATGATCAATTTTTACAAAACATGATAAAAACTTCTTTGGCTTAATTATAATAGTTCTTGTACCTTAATTATTTAAAATCATGAGCTTTCTATACCAGATATTTTTAACAATTCACAAAAATACAAACATGCTTTCAGACACAGAAAAAACCCTTTGGATTATTTAACCAAACCTTGATATTAGCATTAGAAAATATTTGAATTGCTGTGTGAACACAAAAAGGATGGCAGCAATCTATCTTTCCCACCGCCCACGTTCAGTAGTGTCCCCAACTCCAGGGAGGTGGATGGCAATGGGCAGGAAAAGGAAAGAAACCTTATGGCCAGGCTGCTTGACCTTAGTTGCAGTTTATTCCAATCCTCTCTTCATTCACTCTTGTATCTCTTCTGCCTCTCCCAGCCCATTCTTACAGTCTCATTATATCCCATAAAAGAAACTCAGGTTCTCTCAAACATGTTTTCCCCTGTTCTCTCAGACCTCCTAGTAGAGAGCCCTGAAATCTCCTCATATAGATCATGGTACCTCTAAAAGGGCAATATAGTGATGTCATCAAAAGAAGAAAGAACATTGAGGCAGCAAAACATACATTGCTTCTTTACATCTGCAGGCCAGTAATTTTGGCCTCACCTTTTACAAGCTACAAGCACTTGGATTAGCACATCAAAGACCAATCTACATCTCAAAGATCAGGCCTGGCTAGCACCTGAGTGAGATCTCTCTGTGAGAGAAGCTGCCTCTAACAGCAAGGTTTCTGTGAGATAAGGGAAGCTGCTTCTTTCAGTATACTGAAATTTTTTACTGAAGGCAGTTTGAAAGGGAAAAAATGTTTAGCTTCATCCAAACTAGTCAGGACATTCTTCTAGGACAGATTCTCACTTAGCAGATTGACTCACAATTTACAATACAAGTTCGGTGTCCTAGAAGGATCGGATCTTACAAATTAACAGATTCTGACTAGGGGAAAAGCTGATTAACTGGTTGGGGAGGAGAGCATATATAAGTGGTTACTGAAAAACAAAGGAATAGAGGTGACTCAGGAGCACTGTGATGGGTGTAGCCTGATAAACCTTAGCTCCTTGTATCAAGGAAGAATGAACAAATCCAATTGTTATCCTATAAATTGCCACTGTTTAGGAAAATAAGGAAACTTCATTTTAATGGCTTCTGTACCTCTGTAGTTTATAAAAGCGGCCTACTTTTTCATTAAAGTTAGGTCTACTTTTTCATTAAAGTTAGCTGAGGCTTGTAAGATAAAGTCTTGTTTTCTCTGAACTCTTATTTCACTTTAGTTTCAGGCTCTAGTTCCATAGCTCTTCTAGATAGTACAAGATTCTTAAGTTCAAAAGGATTTCAACTGTTAATCACATAATCATTAATGTTATTCTATCAAGAAATTTAGATTGAGAATTCTGCTTTCTCTATAGGCTCTACCTTCTGATAAGGATTCACCCTTGTCTGACAGGTTCCAAAAACAACTGCATTTCTTAAATCACTGGGTAGCATATCACTAACTTCTCTAAAATTTCTATCACTGATTTCAGCCTGGTTCCAACACTCGAGTGTTCCACATAGACAGACAGACAGACAGACAGACAATGAACTGACTAAAACACCAAACATACATATGCACACATCTGCAATTGATCGATCAATCTGACCCTTCAAAATATGACAGGGAGAAACTGATGGTCTGAGAAAGGAAGGGACAGTCCCCAGGGCAAAGAAACCTTATCAGATTGGGACCACTGCTCCCCATTTCCCAGCCTAAACAGCCAATCTCCTGCTGTTAAAAATGGATCAGGAAAGCACTTGTTGTATAAACTGGCAAAATAAATTATCACAAAGATGTTACCACTTTTTGGCCAAGGCTAATTCTGAGGCAGGAAGATTCTTATCAGACATGGGGATAGGCTCCTTAGTTACACACTTCTTTGTTTCCAATGACAGTTAATCATAAGATCTTGCATTTTCCTGCCTCCTCTGCTTTGATATTCCTATTTCTTTTGTTTACCTGCAAAGATCTGACTCCAAAATGATCTGGTAATGCAAACTGCCATTCACTGGCTATCTTTCCCCACTCTACTCAGGCCACATGGTGTTATGGTGGTCAACAAGATACTCTTTATCTAAACTACCTAGTTGGAAGCTCCTAGGATATTTTTCTAATTGCAAGCAATAATCTAAAAAAGAAAAAAAAAAGGATGGTTCCTTGGCAAAACTTTTTTCCAGGTCTATACTTTGGCCTTTCGAGGGGATTCTAACCCCCTGTAAATTGGCCTTTACTTTGGCCTTTTACCCCTTTTTTTCTTTTTTTTTTGAACTGCCTTCATTAGCATTTTAATTGACCTCTATCTTCTAGTTAGACCTGGGTGGGGAAAAGGATCTTAAGCCTGGAAATTGGCCTGCCTTAGTTTCCCAGAGTCTTTCTCACTAGTGGGCTTCCTCCTAGTGGAGGGTGACGCAAAACAAAGGAGGGGTGCCTCTTTGCAGAGACCATTCACACAGAGGTTATCACATTCCTTCCCCATGCCCCCTAGAGATTTCCAGGGGAGTATACCTTCACAGAAGATTTTCTACAGATTACCTCTTTTACTGGAGCCACATGGTTTGTTGAGAAGGAATCTTGTGGGGGCCAATCCACACCAAAGGAAGGCCATTCTGATGAACAATAAATGCCAAACTTACCTTTCTTGACCCTCAAGCCCAGATCCTGAGCTTTCCTGTGGATCTCAGAGAAGTGATTAAGAATTAAAGCCTTGAGGGTCGATCGATTCTGACCCATGTCAAACAATCTTAACAAGCAGAACTAGGAGAAAGATATTAAGGCAATACACACACTAGGAACACACGCACAGATCACACTCCTACACTCGCTCGGACCGGTCCTCCACTTACATGTCCTCCACTTACACGGGTGCGCACCACACTCACCAGTCACACAGAGATATCCGAATTTGCCCAAAGGGCGTGTACGTGATTTTCACCTTCAGGGTTTCAGTTCTTCCAAGTCTTCTCTTGGCGCCAGGTTTTCCAGATCAAGTTACTAATTAGTGGTGCATAGCTCTGGAATTCTGCAGCCAAAGAGAGGTCATTTTCTCTTGCAAATACATTTTAGGGTTGTAAGGGGGAGGTCAGGAAGAAAAGGTACAGAGGTGTGGGGGCCATTTGGGCTCTTGATATCGGGCAGCCTCCTGCTGGAGGTCTGCCTCATCCTTTGGGGATAGGACAGAAGGGGAGTCATGGTGGGGAGCAGAGGGTGGATCTGTGGGATTGTCCTTAAGAACTGGGTATAAACGAGGAACATTAGCCTCAGAAACAGACATGAGGATAGTAACTGAGGGGTACTGGGACATGTACTTCTTCACGGGAGAGGAGGCCCGAGAGATTTTTCTCTCGTAAGAAGGCCTCTGAATCTTTCACAGCATCCTCTATATCCGATTCAAAATGCCCTACAATCCACAAGGCTCTGGGGACCTCTCCTGGGCCGAGGGTCAGATAGAAATCATTCAGGCACTCCCAAGTTTTTTTTTTTTTTTCCCTCAATCTCATTTAACATAACAAAGCTAGTCTGTAGTGCTAGTAACTGGAACCTGGAGAGAGTCCCTAAGACCCACAACAAAGAGTTTCCTTTTGCTAAGCAAATTTCCCAAGGTCCTAAGAAAGGAGGGTGGAGGGAGAGGGAAAGAGAAAGGCGGCGTTTTCAAATCTGGGGACGTGGATGTGCTTAACTGACGAGTACCTAACGACGCACAGTTTTTCTTCTGCGGGGGACGCGATTTTATTCTGGGAATCGCGGCTGTGACCCCCTCATCCTGTCACGGGAGACTTCTAGCGGCGAGCGCCCTAGTGGCTTTTAAGTGCTCGACCCGTGCCCGCAGGGAGGAAACGCCGGGAAATGAGAGAGTGAGAGGGAGAGAGATCGGCCCACTAACTGGGCCACCTGAAACACATTTGGGCTGATAGAGGGGGAGGGGATAGAGGGAGGCCGAGAAGGGCCGGGGACTGTGGAGCAGAAGGGCCGTAGCCCTTTAAGAAGGTCTCTAAGTTTCATTGCCAGTAAGAAAAGGCCGAGATGGGGATTTAAGACAGTCACAGCCCCTACATTTTCAAGAAGAAAGAAATTGACAAGGTCCTTTTTCTTTAGGTAGATTCCTCGGTGCTTAAGGGAGGTCTTTAAACCACGAACAAACAATTCCTTCTTGCTTACACATGAATATAGGAAGGAGAAATATAGGAAGGAGAGAAGGAGTAAGATAGATGAAAGAAATAGAAGGCAGATAAGACATAAAGAGACGAGACAGGAGATGGGTCACTGGAAGGCTGTCCCCTGCGTGAATACCTGGGAAAAACAGACGCAAGACACTGGGGAGGCCCAACAAAGGGGCCCACTCAGTTGCTTGCCTGGCCAATGGGAAACTTAGCCGTAGTGGATCAGCCAAAGGTGACTTGCGGCCGACGTCTAAGTCAGCACCACCATAGACCATATGTTTCCCGTGGATACGCAGGCAGCCCAACCGGGTTCCGTAGCCTTTTTGGGGACCTTAAGGGTGCCCAGCCGTGGAACCACAAACTCGAATCAGAGGCGAGGACGCCCCTGACCGCTCATTCACTCACACACACATTCCACAAAGGACACAACAAAGGAGCACAGGGGGGCCTTATCCAACCCAGTGACCGTCTCATATACCTCATATGAGACTGAACACTCAATTGTGACACAGACAGAAGGACTAGAAGGCAGAAAAGAAAAACATGAATAGAGACGAGACAGGAGATGGGTCACCGGAAGGCTGAAGCCCCGCGTGAATACCTGGGAAAAACAGACGCAAGACACGGGGGAGGCCCAACAAAGGGGCCCACTCAGTTGCTTGTCTGGCCAGTGGGAAACAGCCATAGGGAAAGAGAAAGGTGGATGTTTCCCTTGGAACCACAGACAGCCCAACCAGATTCCGTGGCCTTTTCAGGAACCTTAAGGGTGCCCAGCCTTGGAACCACAGACTCGAATCAGAAGCGAGGAAGCCTCTGACCGCTCATTCACTCACACACACATTCCACAAAGGACACAACAAAGGAGCGCGGGGTGGCCTTATCCAACCCAGTGACCGTCTCATATACCTCATATATGAGACTGAACACTCAATCCTCCCCTGATACTGCCCCCTCGGCCTCCATCATGAGGTGGGGATTTTGATTAGGCACGCACTCACCTTTCTGTGCGTCCCGGCGGCCGCCGCTTCCTGCTTCCTGGAGGGGAGTTCGGAGGTCTTCTCCTAGACACCGCCCCGCTTGGGCGCCAGTTGCAGGGGGCCCCCGGTAACCACTCTCCGGCCCGCGGAGGTGGCCCGAGGATTGATCCGATGGTGCAAGGAGGGACCAACCGAATGAACACGAGACACAAGAGACAGAGTACAGTTTAGAAACAGAGAGAAAAAGGGACAGGCTTTATTGAGGGATACAGGCTGTTTATATAGGGTCCGGGCAGCTCAGTCAGGAGCAGAGGCAATATAAACATATACGGTAAGGTCAGCAACAAGAGCTTTACCTAACATTCAAGGTAGACATTTGCACATCAAAGGGTCTTGTGGCAGTAGGTGCATCCTGAGCTTTACATTTGTATATCAAAGGGTCTTAGGGAGTAGATGCATCCTGTAGGTTACTATAGATAAGGTCAGATAAGCTGTCAGCCTGATGTGTGGCTATAGATCAGGTA
Organism: Sorex fumeus; assembly: GCF_029834395.1. NCBI lineage: Eukaryota > Metazoa > Chordata > Mammalia > Eulipotyphla > Soricidae > Sorex > Sorex fumeus. The sequence continues at coordinate 1,039,230 of NW_026606149.1, read as the reverse complement.
TCTGCTGAGATCAGGAAGTCCTGGGAGACTGTCACCAATGTCTGTCCCAAGCAGTTCCTAACATGGGAACCATGGCCAGGGTCTATGAGAGGGCTCTTGGCTTCCCACACTAGGGCATTTTCGTTGCACCCAGCCAGCCTGGCCAACCCGGGTTCGAGTCCTCTGCCTCTCTTGGAGAGCCCGGCAAGCTACCAAGAGTATCTCGCTCTCACCACAGGGCAAAACCTAGAAAGCTACCCATGAGCATCACTGGGTGTGACCCAAAAAGAAAAAAAAATCATTAAAACTCTAAGGCATTTATTGTATTTTAAAAGGCATATGTTAAACTTTTTTTAAAAATTAAGTTATTAATAAAATAGTTTTTTCATTAAGTTAAAAGGTCAATTTGGGGGCACTGGAACTGGGTAGGTTGTTTGTATTTGGTCCACCCAGCTTTGACCCCTGGCATCACTAGGCCACCATCCTTAGCAAGCCTGCCTGAAATGATCCCTGAGCACAGAACCAGAAGTCAACCCTGAGCAAAACCAGGACAGATTAAAAACAAAAAAACAAATATTAATGTTTTCCACGAAGAATGTACATATTTTAGCCTCTGTTGTACTCAGATGAAATTTTTAAAATTTTCATCTTTGAAAGTGGAGGCAAAAATAATAATAACAAATACATACCTCAAGAAAAGAACAAAATTGGGGCTGGAGCAATAGCACAGTGGTAGGGCATTTGCCTTGCACGTGGCTGACTCTGGTTCGATTCCCAGCATCCCATATGGTCCCCTGTGGTTAATTCCTGAGTGCAGAGCCAGGAGTAACCCCTGTGCATCTCCAGGTGTGATCCCAAAAGCACACACACACACACAAAATAGAGCAAAATTACTGTCAATTAGTTTCTAATAAACCTAAGGCCAGGTTTATTTTTTAACTTACAAGACAAATGCCCAGATCTGGAAGTGCTTGGCCATAAATTTCAGTACATTTTCTCTCTCTCTCTCTCTCTCATTCTCTCTCCTCTCTTTCCATATACCTGTATACATATGAATATATCTATGTACATACATATACATCCTGTTTTGCATTCTGATCCTCGTCCAGTTTCCATCAAATCTATACTCAACTCTGTTCCAGTGGTCTTGCTACTTGTATTAGCCTTCATTTTTGGCTCATTCTTAAATTTAAATTTTTCATGTTATACTCTCAGAATTCTCAACTGACTTTCCAAGTATCTATTTTTCTATATTATGAAATTCATATGAATGTTTATTTCCTTAGGCAATCCATGAAAATTACCTTTTGGCTCATTTTGACCTCTGGAACACCTTATGTTGTTTGAACTAAGTAAGGGATTTTTTTTTTGGGTTTTCATAACTTTCACTGGGCACGTTTTGTCCTTAATCTCTGGATGATACAGGATCTTTACTAGTAACTATGACATATATCAATAAGATAGATCAAATCAAGTAATATATTGGGACCTACAGGAAGAAAATGTACATACATTTTTCTTTTTTATTTATTTATTTATTTATTTATTTTTTTACAGTTGTAGATTTACAATTTTTTTTGTGCTTGGGTTTCAATTATACAATGATCAGATACCCATCCCTCCACCAGTGCCCGTTTTTCACCACCATGGATAATATCCCTCCCACCCCCATCCCCCTATCCCCCCTGTCTCTGTGGCAGGGCAATCCCCTGTGTTCTCTCTCTCCGTTTGGGTGTTGTGGTCTGCAAAAGAGGCATTGAGTGGCAAACATGTTCAGTCCATAGTCTACTTTCAACATGCATCTCCCCTCCTGGGAGGATCCTCCAAACATCCTTTATTTGGTGCTCCCTTCTCTATCTGAACTGCCCTTTCCTCTAGGATACCCGGCTGGCCTCTAAGTTATGGAGTAATCCTCCTGGTGCTGATCTCAGCTATTCTTGGGTATTAATCTCATACTTTGTTACTTTATATCCCCCAGATGAATGCAATCTTTCTAGTACATACATTTTTCACACAATGGAATTTGCAAACACACTCACACACACACACGTCCCACCATCATGGAAACTAGTTTTAAATGCTTGTACTAGATATTTTATATGAATTATGTTATGCAATTTATTTATGGGATTACAGCATAATATTGTTTAATTTTGGTACAATATAACTCCCCATACTGGGTGCTTCTGCATATGCATGTTGAGGACAGCCTCCATAATATTTAATTAAAATCATTAATATTAAATAGTTAAAGACATAATGTTTAAAGTAATCCACTGGATTGGGGAGTTGATTTTTTTCTTTAGTTAAGAATGAAGTTATTATTAAAAAGACAGTTATAATATGATATATTATATACATTTGTTTTAAGTCAGTGATACTAATGAGATACTAAAACTAAGTACCTATTTTCAAATTCTGATTATAGTGTAAGAGCAGAAACATTTAAAATCATGCTAAAGGATTTTTACTCCAAGCAAATTTCTCCCTAGGTAGTAAACAGATTGTCATTATCACTTGTCAGAAATATAAATACAAGATAATCATGTTGTTCATTAAAAATAAAACCAGGTAAGATGGGGGTGACTGCCCAGCCCAGATTCAGATGTGTTTCCCAATTGCCAGTGGGTGTAACCCCCAGACAAAGAAATATAACTCTTATGCTTATAAATGTAGTTTTATACCACTTATATTTCTTTAAATATATAATTCAGTTAAGGATATAAGTAACGTCATTTTATCTATAAAATTTGAAAAAATGTAAGCAGATAATGAAAATAAATGGTAAAATAAATGCACTTAGTAGAAATATATCAATAATAAAAACTCCCTACATGCTAAAAGTAATGTGAAAAGCACCAAGGTTGAATGATGTAGCTAATAGTAGATGTAGCTAATAGTACTAAATATGAAGCAATTTGGACTAACTGAGACAGAAATCTAAATCTATTATAGAAAATTATTTTAGCTGTATTACTAAAATTGTGTATACATCATTCATGAGAAATGGACTAGTCCCTGATGTTCCATTTGCTCTCAATGGTACAAACGTCTCAGAATTCATCAGTTATGTGTACCTAGGTTGAGAACTCAAGATGACAAATAACCTGGCAGTTGAACTACACAGGAGAAAGAAAGTGGTGTGGAATGTCTTCAAGAGTGTAGAAGAAGTGGTTAAGAAGATGAAGAACCCCCAGCTCCAGGCACATCTTTTTGACTTCACCATTCTTCCTGCACTAACATACATATTAGAGACCTGGGCCCTATGAAAACAGGATGAGAACTCTATTGGGGTATCACAAAGAGGAATCAAAAGAGCTATGCTTGGAATATCACATTTCACTCAAATGAGAGAAGGAATCCGAAGTTCCAACCTCCATCGACGATCCAAGATCAGGGATACTGCCTCATTTGCCAAGGTGTTGAAAATCAGATGAGACATACACATAATGCAAACCAGAGACGACCACTGGACTAGAGCCGTTACTGACTGGATTTCACAAGACATCAAAAAAATGTGTAGCTGCCCACCTATGAGATGGTCAGATTTCTTCATCAATATCCTGAACGATCAGTTTGAGGCTATTCATATTCCTAGAATAAGCAGGTGCCACGGGGCTACTCTAGCACCTGACAGGGATGAATGGTGAAGTTACTGGCACCTGCTCAAGCTAATCGATGAGCAATGGGATGACAAGTGATACAAGTGACGGATAAGTCATGCTGTACAAGAAAAATTACTGTCTACAAGATGTGTCCATCATGTGCTATATAAAAAACAAAGAGATAAAAGAAACAATTCACTCAGGGAATACATTGTGTTAGTCGTAGAGAGAGAGCAAAATGCATGGGAGAGATTGAGAAGAAATTAGTCCAAAGAGAAAGTCTGTGTAAAGATGATAAATTATTTCTTTATCATGTTGTGGCATCTTAATTATTAATTGGACTCTAGTGAGATACTTAGTTCCATTGAGCCTCAGTGCTTACATGTCACTGTCCTGTATCACTGTTCTCCTGTGTTTACATGTAAAGAAAGAAAAAAACAAATAATTTTCAGTGTTAAAGATAAATTTAGGTAAAACCTGTTGAACAATTGTCTCATGTTATATTGTTGGAATATAGCTCTAAATATTTTAGGCCTAACATTGGTTTGTCTTTTCCCTCTTGCCACGGCGAGCGTAGGTTTATTGAGTCACACCCATCAAAGTGCCCGAGTCACTCCCATTCCTTTGTTTATCTGTAACCTCTTCTCTATACTCTCCTCCCTAAGCAGTCAATCAGCTTTCTCCCTAATCAGATTCTGTTAACTTGTAAGGTCAGAATCCTCAGAAATCTATGATTTTACATATGTGAGTGAAATATTGCCTTTTTCCTCTCCTTATATCTTTTAAATAGTTTACTTTAAAACAATGTCTTTTTTGTATCGACAAAGGAAGACAGTTAATATCATGCTTTTTTAATTTGGGATTAAATTGTCTCCAAACAATCTATACTCCGGGTCATTTGCTTCCTCAGCTTAAACTGCAGTTGCCCTTAGTTCCTAGCACCCCAAAAACAGGGTCCTGACAAGGGACTGAATTGACCCAGGGCAAGCTGTGAGCTACCCTGTCATAGAAATTGGCCAGGCCAAAGATACTCAGCTATAAATTGAGAGCATGGTCATGGACAAATGCTGTACTGATCCAAAAGTAACAATGAGATAAGGACGCTGCTAGGGATAGGAAAGAATCATCTGGCCTCAGCACTGTAGTCTGAGATCAAGATGGCCCTAGGAGACCAATTCTATAAGCTTTATGTATCTCTTACTGTGTCCATACAAAATGATTAATATTATGAATGTTTATGTTTGTTGGACAAGGAGAGGAGAAACACACTCATGGGATTCCATTCTTGGGTGGGTCATCCTGCTGAATGAGAATCTGTCCTAGAAGAAGCTTCCCTTGAGGGAAAGACTTTACCTCTTTTGATTGTATGACCACACCTACCTGTAATTATTACCCCAACCCCTCATGCTTTGGGATTTAATTAGACTATAAGAGTGGGCTGGGCAATCCAGAGCAAGAAGGATATTGAAGAGGGATCGAGAAGGAGAATGAAGTAGCATGGGGGAGGAAGAGGCAGGAGGAGAGTCAGAGGAGAATGGAGATGAGATTGGAATAAACTGCAACTGACACCAACCATCCTGGCCATCGTTCCTTCCTTCACCTGCCCATCATCATTGTTCTCCCCAGGGTGAGGGAAGTGGCGAGAGACTACCCAACACAAAAGGCAGGAGATATAGAGTTCTGTGGCCCCTTTAGTGAATATACACATCAGCCATGAGGCCCCCTCATATTTTATTTTTAGTGAATATACATTATATAGCACAAATAATAAATGTTGTTTTAAAAGCTATAGAACTATTAAGGTAAAAGTCTTATTAATTTTCTTAAGGAGTTTGTTATTTTTAAGAGCTTTATTTTATTGACTATTTTGGCACAAAGGCATTTCTTGGCATAGTTCTGCCTGATGGCACACAAAATGAGCATACAAAAAGTCAAGTTATTAGCAAGGACAATATTAGGCAGTCATGACTCTCCTCCCTCTAAATTCTATGGAGAAAACAATTTGCCAAACTGAAAGACTCTTATGAAAAGAAAAGATAATCCTTTAAAATGAACTGCTAAAGGAAAATTAAATAGAAGAACTCTAAGCAGCTAAACTTCATTAAAATATAAAATAGTGGATTTCTCTGTGAAACCTAGTTATCGGCTATGACTTCTCTGGAAAGAATGACATATAGATTCTAGAAACTTCTGGGGATAGTAACTATTTTTAAAGTAACAATATCATGAACAAGATAAAAGCATAAATGTGTGTGATTAGTTACAACAAACCAAAAAACTTCTATGCAGCAGGCAATCAGTGAAAGGAAAAGCCAACATACTCAATTGGAAATATATTTACACACCATATATCTGATTATGAGTAAACTTCCAAAACATATAAGAAACTCATTACTCAATGACAAAAATTGCATAAACAAAAAATTAAAATATAGACAACAAAGTCATTGAAAAGTTACAAGTATGCACAGAACCTGGAGCCTTTATCAAGGAAGTCATGTCAATTGCCAAGATATTTGAAAAATATGGATGCATCTAACCATCACAAATAGGAAATACGTCAAAGCCACGATGACAAATTACTTCATACATGCTCCATGCTTACTCCTGGTTCTGAGCTCAGAAAGGAGAGCCTGGAGGTGCTAAGATAGGCATGCAAGGTAAGCCTGTACTATCTGGCTAGCCTTCATATATACTTTTTTTTTTTTAATTGAATCACTGTGGGAAAAGTTACAAAGCTTTCAGGTTTAGGTCTCGGTCATGCAAATATCAAACACATTTCCCTTTACCAATACTCATTTTTCACCACGAAGAACCCCAATAAATCCCCACCCCCTACCCCTCCCAATGCCTGTGAGGTAGATGAATTCTAGTTAACATTCTATCTACTTTGACTAGATTCATTGTTTCGATAAAAGATGCACCATTATTATTTAGATTTTACACCCCCAAATAAGACATGCTGAAAAAGCATTGTGAAATGATTTGCTTTCTACAGCTGGGTTCAAGAATTAAATGATGTCGTGTGTCTGCACGGTTTTGGATTTCTGCTATTTTACTTAGTAACCCTGGAAGTATTTCTGCTGAGAGTCAGATAATTAAGAGATCGGTTTCTGTGCTCTGGAGCCATGGCCGTGCCGGAGAGCTGCTCATGGGGGGCAACTGGTGACCTCGGTAAGGCGTGAAGGACGAGCCGGGAACGCCCCCCTTCCCAAGAGGTTTTAGTTGCCCCATCACCACCGGCTCATACCTGGCTTTCCACAAAGCCCCCAAGTGGCTACCATCTTTCTTTTCCTCATATATACTTTTTAACTAAAGTGTGGAAAGGGAAGCCAAGGTGATATTATAATTATTTAAGAAAGCCCACAGATAAAATGAAAGCAAAGGAGGCAATCTTGTGTAGTTAAGGGTAGTGCTTAGTTTAGTGGGCATAATTTGGAAAGAGCCCAGATATATAACAACAGATGCACAAAGAAGTCATTGTATAAATGCAGTGAAGTATTATACAGTTGTAAGAAAAGATGAAAATATGTTTTGCTGCAACACGCACAGAACTAGAGAAGACAGAAGGTGGAGAAATACTCGTTGATGTTCCTCATCTGTAGCTGAAGAGAAAAACCTCGGAGATAGGATTAAATAATGAAAAAAGTTTGCCTTTGGATTATAAAACTGAGATTACTAACCCATGTATTTAGAGGAGTAAGAGCATGAAAAGACGGATTGGAAGCCAGCTTTAGTCAGTTTGGAAGGGTCATGACACCTTTAGTGGCAGTGGGACATAGTAACTATATATCAGTCTCATAAACTTGAACACCATTTTAACCAGATGATCTGTGATTAGAAATAAATCGTATTTTACTTTCTACATCCTATATCCAAGGAGGAACTCATATCACTGGGGTAGATTACTTAACCTCTTCTTTTTCACCTTTTATTTCTGATTTCGGAGAGCCCGGCAAGCTACCGAGAGTATTCGATATGCCAGACACAGTAACAACAAAGTCTCCAATGGAGACGTTACTGGGCCCGCTCGAGCAAATCGACGATCAACGGGAGGGCCTTTACTTTACCTTACTTTACTATTTCTGATTAATTTTGATATAAAACATAGAAACTAGTATGCAAATACAAACTTAGGATATTATTCTGGCTCCGTTTGAAAAATTCCTCAGGTTTACAAATTGTTTACACACAGATCTCATTTTAATGAAAACAGATAACCTGCAAAACAGAAATTGGTGGTGATTTGTCTTATTTCTATAATGGTGTTGTCTGTGACCTTTAAATTTTAGTAAACCACTCCAATGACTTGTATACGCCTCTATGCTGTGTGTTCTTCGGCTCTGTTTTATTTTTTTCCATGACAGAATGGTCTTGAATAAAACTGCACTTTTGCAGCAGGTAGCAAGCCGTTAGAAAAATACTACCTAGCAGAGTGGAGGCAGAATTTCCTATGAATGACATTATCACTGAAGCAGGTGAAAGAGCAAAATGAAAGCCTGGCCCTGTCTTCTTCTTGTTTAAAGAACAGCAACTTGGATCCTGCCTGCCAGTGAAGCGAAAGGCAGGGGAAATGCACATTAAAATAATGTATTTTGTGAAGACAGTTATTTAGAACTACCCAGCACCCCGGCCTTTTTATTGTAATGTGGAAATAATTCCTGGTGTAGGCATAAATGTCTACAGATGCTCCTGTAATGTGCAGACTATGAATTCTATTCAGGTATTGCCAGAAAGACAGAGCATTTTAAAACTCAGGGTGAAACATCAGATTCCTTCCTTTCTGCTTTTTCACAGTCAAATTGCTTGAGGTCACACGGAGTATCATTTTATTTCTAATTAAATTTCCAAGCAAGCCCTTTCTGTGTCTGCACTTTGATGTCGTTTCCCAGGGTGGTCTTTGCCTGGGACGCTGGTGGGTAGGGGTTGCTCTCCGCCGCTGTGGGTGCAATCCTGCAACTGGAAATGGATCCCTAACAAACTGCTTTCTTTGAGACCTATTACTTCTGTAATGGGATTCACTGCTTTCCTAAGCAGCCCTTGTAATTTCCAGCAAGGTCCTTTAACTCACTTAATGTGCAACATTTGTTCATGCCTAATTTGTCGGAGCCCAGCCATGTTTGTGTTTGTTGGGACTTGCAGAGGTTGATGGTGGGGGTGGCATCAGCAGCCTTCAGTGACTGCATTTCTCCCCGAATCGTCGCAATTACCTGGAGCTGTATTGGTTAGTGGTTTCCACAGTCATCCTCCTGGATGAGGTTAACAAGCAGAAGGGAACTGAACATCAGAAAGAAGAGTGCCACATACACACAGGCAATAGATGTCAGTGAGATGTTCCCTGCCGCCTGAAGGTCTCATAAGACCTTAGGAATTAAAATCCAGAATATTCATTAAGGAAGCATCGTTAGGACCATAGTACTTCTCTTTGTTCCTGTATAAAGATTAACCACTGCACATATCTTGAACATGTTAGCAAACCCAACTTTCATGGGGCTCTAGGTGACGGCTTTATTTTTCACACAATTCAGACTCCTATCTGACACGTCTTGGTAGTTCTATTCAGAGCAAAAGAACTTCTCCTGGGCACAATTCAAAATGACAGCTTGATTAGCTCTGAATCTCCCCTCCATCCCGACCCCCACTCCTAAACTGGCACATCAGAACTGGTCTTGTTGCCTGTGTATTAGCAATGAGACCATTTCTTTTTTTTTCCTTTTCTTTTACTTTCTTTTACATTTATATATGATTCAAATTAGTTCTTTCTTTTCTCCTTCTTTTGTATCTGTCAGGCTGGAAAACTACTTTTTCACATTATGATGACCTTAAGCTCTTAACTGTGCAATTATAATAGAAAAATAACCTTTAAAAATTTTTCAGATTGGTGACAAGTGCATAATAAATATCCAGACATGCCTGTTTTAGCATAATCTTCCTTTGAAGTTTCATTTTAAAACAGTACATATATTTTATCATTACATATAATTTAATGATGTGGAATATATAAAACATTTTATCAGGGAATAAAATTAGCATATCTTTATATATGCATCTGGTGCATACATATGGAGAGTACTTTGTACATTATATTCCTAACTGTATACAGTCACATTGCATGATATTATTTCTATTTTAGAAGATCTTATGCTGTGAGGTTTGAGTATATGCCAACAGTAAACATGATCCTTAACTATTTTCCAAGTCTTAGAAATCAACCTACTAAATAATTTACTAAATAACAGTGTTTTAAAATATAGCTTGATTGTAAGTAATCACTCATCACATAAAAATAATATTTTACCAAAAAAATAAGTGCATTGAAGACTGAGTGAATACAGCTAAGAGGGAATTTTTTTTTTTTTACATTTTTTTCTACTTTGGAAGTCAGTTTAGTTTGGAAGTCAGTTTTGCTCTAGTTTGGGAGTCTAGTTTTGCTCGTCCTGAACATACGCCTCAGAGACCTGGGCCCTACGCAAACAGGATGAGAACGCTATTCGGGTCTCCCAAAGAGGAATCGAAAGAGCTATGCTTGGAATATCACGATTCACTCAAGTGAGAGATAGAATCCGGAGTTCTGATCTCCGTCAACGCTCAAGAATCAGGGATGCTGTCTCATTTGCCAAGGCATCAAAAATCAGATGGGCTGGACACATAATGAGATTTAGAGACGACTGCTGAACTAGAGCCATTACCAACTGGATTCCACGGGATGTCAAAAGACCGCGTGGCCACCCAGCTACCAGATGGTCAGACTTCTTCATCAAGATCAAGAAAAATCGGTTTGAGTCTCTTTGTGTTCCTAGAACAAACAGAAGCCATTGGGCTACACTAGCACGTGACAGGGACAAATGGAGACGTTACTGGCTCCCGCTCGAGCAAATCGACAATTAACGGGAAGTCAAGTGATCAAGTGATCAAGTGAAAAATAGAAAAATAGAAAAAGAAAGAAAGAGGAGAAAGTGAGAGAGAGAGAGAAAAGAAAGAGAGAAGAAAGAGAAAATGGAAGGGAGAGCATACCTTTCGAGGAAGATCACATTAAATTCTATGAAAGTGTATAAAGGAATATATTATACTTCTCATGAGCTCAAAGGAATTTCAAGTTAACGTTACCTCAATAAAACTGACATGCAAAGTTATATAAAACATGTAACTGTCCACAAATTTAATAACATAGTTCATGAATTACTAAAGAATGACCTGGAATAGATACGAGTAAGGGCAAAACAAGTAGCAATACAAATAAAATTTCACAAGAAGATAGCTAATTGGTGCAACAAAGCCCACAAAGAGATAGACAACCCTGGCCTTACTGAGTAGAAAGCCTCTTACTTCACACTTCGAGAAATTGATCCCCGGTTATTTTTTAAACGTCCTTTAAATGTCATTTTAATGCCATTCCCTTAGTTAGTGATGAGCTCCCTTTGTTCAGGACTGACAACTGCGGTATTTGTTCTTCATTATTGCTGTCCGTATTTAGAGGCCATTCGCTCTGGAAAATAGCTGGGTCGTGGATAATATTAGACTGAGATCTGACCATTTCCATATGCAAGACCAAATATCAGATGTCTATTTTAGAAAAAGAAAGCCCTGCTACCCCGAATATTATAATCAAGTGCATGGAAAATTGTGAATGTGTGTGTGTGTGTGTGTGTGTGTGTGTGTGTGTGTGTGTGTGTGGTTTGGGTAAAAACATTTTAATAGTGTATGTCCTCCTGAATAACAATCTCAAGAATCTGCATAAAGCATACAAAAGTTAGCTTTGTAAAAATTTCTGTTCTTCGGAGTTCAAGGGAAGGCAAAAAGCAAGGTATCTGCCTTGCCTGCAGCCTACCAAGCTTTAATTCAGAGCTCTGCCTCAGCTATCCCTGAGTCATACCAGTAAATTATCTGTGAGCACAGAGCCAGGAGTAAACCCTGAGCACTATCAGTATGGTACTAAAACAAAACAAAATGTCTAAAATGGAATTTCATTCTTAGAAGGTCTTTGTTTTCTGTGGACGAATCCTATCAGGGCTAACATATTAATTGTATGAAATAGGTCTGACGGAAAAATATTGCTCCTTATGAAAATTGAGTTGCAAATAAAATCATAAATGGAGGATTAATTTAAGGTTAATTTTTCATGATAGTTTTTTTTACTAAAACATACTAAGTAAAATAATAATCTACATGCAAAATGAGTGATATTTATTATTCATTCTCATTTATAGCAGTAGATATTTAACAAAAATATTCTAAGGGAATAACTATTAATCACTTACATTGTGGAGGAGATAAAATAGCTTTATCTCTGCTTTTGCTGAGCTGAATCACCCTCCATGTGAGCCTATTATGATCGAGGACTTTTCAAACACTAAGTCTCTTATTCCTAAAAATATCCTATTAAATATGCATTTCTTAATTACATGTGAGAACGCATGACATAGAGGTTAAGTAACATGTACGGCATCCTAGATATTTAATTGGGAACTTAGGGATTTGGCTCAGGTCTCTTTGAACTCACTGCATGTGTTATATTCAATCTCAAACATTTTGAAAATGAACTAAATTTAGTAATGAAAAGGTATTTTATTGGGACAAACTATAAACTTTTAAATATTAAGTCAAAAATGGCAGACATCATGCTACTTACTGTAGAATATGACTTCTGTGAAATATCCAGAAAATATGAATCTGGAGAGCGAATATTACAATTGAGTTGACCGAGGTTGGGCATGTGAATTAAGAAAGAAAAATCGCGGGGCATAGGGCTTTATTCTAGAGTGATAGAAATGTTTTGGGAGACAATAGAATAGTTGCACTAGACAGTGAAGGTACTAAGGACTTAGACTGGAACTGTATTCTTTATTTTCACTTTCCCTTGTGGTACTAGGGAAACTCTCAAGCAGTGCTCAGGAGTCCTGGGGTCTCTTCCCATTATCCTTGGCCTATAGGGCCTGCTATCCACTAAGTGCCTAAGAAGGCAGTCACCTGGGCTGTGTTGCTGGGAGTTCCAAAGGTCACTTTAGAGGACCTCCAGTGACATATCTGGTAGACCATATGGAACCAGGGGTTGAACCAGAACCAGGATGCGCCACATACAAAGCATGCAGAGTAACTCTCTCTCTCTCTCTCTCTCTCTCTCTCTCTCTCTCTCTCTCACACACACACACACACACACACACACACACATCTGAACTTTAATTCTATCTGAACTTGATCCTTCTGACAGTTAATTTAGCCTTATCTCCTTCATGGACTGGAGTGGTAGCCTAGCGGTAGGGCGTTTGCCCTGCACGCAGCTGACTGTACCTACCCGGGTTCAATTCCTCTGCCCCTCTCGGAGATCCAGGCAAGCTACCGAGAGTATCTCACCCGCACGGCAAAGCCTGGCAAGCTACCTGTGGCGTATTTGATATGCCAAACACAGTAACAACAAGTCTCACAATGGAGGCATTACGGGGCCTACTCGAGCAAATTGATGAACAACAGGAGGACAGTACCTCCTTCATATATCTATATGCCCCAAATTAATACAGTGTAGTGAGCAATCCATGAGATGCAGGATTCAACATGGCTTAATATGCACCCTTCAATTGGGTTTCATTCATTTGTACTATATCACGCCATACAGTTTTCACGTGAGATTTAATTTATCACATAAGTTATATTACTCATACAACTTCCCAAACACTTAAGTCAGGATCAGCCCACACTTGGTATCAGATGCCAAATTCCCCATAGTCCAGCTAGGGTGGATATGTCACAAGATGGCCCTGGTGTCTAGCCTTCTATCAGCCTGGAAGAGCTCCATGACTTGGGGTGCTTGCAGAAAAGGGGACAGGATCAGAGTACATGCCAGAACAGCCCCTGGATGCTCTGGGCCTATTCCTTGAGAGCACTGATATGATATGTAGGAGCAGAAAGCAAAGGTCATCTCTGTCTGTGACCTGAATCCTAGTTTTATACTCAGTCCTTGCTGTACTCTTGGTCCTTTTCCAGGACTTCAAAACTAAACAGTTTGCTATCCCTCCAGGATCCTGGTCAGAGGTGCCAGTCTTTCCTAATTGGATGACTTCCACGAGTATCACTTTATTCCAGCATCACGATTGGTGGCACCTGAGTGCAGTCCCCCCCTTCCCTCCAGGTCGGTTGTCTTCCCAGCTTTGGGTGAGCGCCGCCATTCCGTCTCTGACTTTAAAATATGCTCTAATCAACTTTTCCTTCAGAGGGCAGAATGCTGGGGAAGGGTCAACACAGCCTCTTGATTGTCCAGAGGAAACGTCAGCCATTGGGTTTGGCATCTTAATCTTCTTATTGAATCAATCCAATGCCAAAGAAAATATTCCAGAAATTTTTGAATATTCACTTTGGAAATCAAGAATCCATATGAATGGAATCATGAAGACTCTTTACAAATACACAACATGCGCGATTCATGGTTACACAAGAGTTTTTAGCATACATGTTTCAAAAGAAGATTTCTCCTAAGCTTAACCAGAAAAATAATCTCCGGGTTTCAGAGATAGAATAAAGAGTGTATGTTAGCTTTTTGAAAAATAGAGCATTTTAATGAAAGTAGAATTCTTTGGCTCTATCCATCACATAACAGGCCACTTTATTGCTACACCTGGTTTATTTACACAGTCATTTATCTCAGTCAATGATGCTTTTTATAAAAAAAAATAAATAGCTCTATAAACATCAAACTATTTTGTTACAGATGATCAGGTACACCATGCTGCTTGATTAAAAACGAGTTTTCATCTTTCACAGAATGGCACTTTAATGAAGAAAAGGGGGATATTGTTGTCCATTAGAAGTTGCAGGTAACAAGTAGCTTCTTGTTGGTGCCAATGTTTGATAAAATATTAGCAGTCAGGAAAAATTCCAAGTGAAGCCTCACTCCGCTCTTTTAGGGGTTTTAGCAAGACCCAATTAGTCTTGTTTATGGCTTTTATTGGCTATAAAGTGTAAATGAACTATAATCCTTCTGACCTGCTGTCAGGCAGTTTTTATTCTTCAAGCTATTTTGTGACTTTTATATTTTTACTTTATTATGGACCACATAGCACTGTAGCACTGTCCTCCCGTTGTTCATGTATTTGCTCGAGCGGGCCCAGTAACGTCTCCATTATGAGACTTGTTGTTACTGTGTTTGGCATATTGAATACGTCACAGGTAGCTTGCAAGGCTTTTTTGTGCGGGCTAGATACTCTCGGTAGCTTGGCGGGCTTTCCGAGAGGGGCAGAGGAATCGAACCTGGCTAGGCCTGGTTGGCTGCATGCAAGGCAAATGCCCTACCGCTGTGCTATCGCTCCAGCCCCAAGTATCAAATAAAAAAACATAATCACTCTCTCTTTCCCTACAACCTAAAGCTTCCTCACATTTTAAACTGGAACCATGATAACGTATTTAATGAAATTAACTAATTGGAAGTAGTAATTCCATCTACATGGAGGAGATCAGAGGACTAACAGTGCCTGGTCCCAAAAGACCCAGATGTGTTCAGAAGTAACTTTACATCAAAACGTCTATCGCTATACACAGCTCATCTCCTGTTCTCTTAAGTCAGCAGTGATTTATAAAATAAGAATTCATGGCAAATGATCTGAAGATCTACCTCTGTCTGGCCTGGAATCTTTCGGCTTCTCTCTCTTCTCATCTCTCACTTCTTCTTCCTGTTTTCCTTTGCTTTTAGTCATCAGCTGGCTAATCTGTTTGGAACTTGTGAGATTATCTGATGTTTCAGCAGGGAGGTTTTTAAAGAGAACTTTCAAATCTTACCTCCATCCCAACTTTAAAGGTCAATGTAAAAATAATTTAAAGCATGACGTTTTAAAAAAGGGACAAAAAAAAATTCTGCTCAGTCATCTTTGCAATAGTGCAAAACACCTAATAAATAGCAAAACCTAGGAAAGGTCAAAATGGAAATTATTAATAAATGCTAAATAACCCAGAGCGAGAAATACATCAAATGATGAAATGCCTATTTAAAACCACCATGTGAGAAAAAAAAAACTTTATATTTAATTGAAAATGTCCATAAAAGGAAGCAATAAAACAATTTTTCCAAGGAACACCCTTGCGAAGTTTGATTACTAGATTGCTGAGGAATAGCATTTCTGCTTAGGGTCCCACCATTTTCAGTAGGTTTTTATCTTTCATAGATCGGTGCATATACCTCATTAAAATGCATGAACCAATTCATCAAATGACTTAAAATGTTTGCAAAGTTTTGTGACTAAATAAGAAGAGGAGAATAATTTATAAAAATTACCGCTTTGCAGGGCTGAAGAGATAGCACAGCGGGTAGGACGTTTGCCTTGCATGTGGTCAACCCAGGTTCGATTCCCAGCATCCCATATGGTCCCCTGGGCACCAGCCGTAGTAACCCCTGTGCATCGCCAGGTGTGACCCAAAAAGCAAAAAAAAAAAAAATTATCTGCTTTTATCTCTTCCTGACAAACTGGTGGACATTGATTGTTCTCTCACTGAAAATTATCAACACTATCACCTTATTTTTCTGATTGTACTATTGATTTTTGGGTCATGCAAAAGCTTAGAATTTAATGGGTAGTTACTTCTAAGCTTTTGCATGTATTCTGGAATTCAAGCATGATAACCTTAGAAAAATATTTTTTGGGATGTTCAGGGGTCACTCCTGGCCCTACGCTCAGGAATTACTCCTGGCGGTGGTGGGGGACCATATGACATTTTGGGGATTCAACCTGGGTCGGCTGTGTGCAAGGCAAACACCCTACCTGCTGTATATTGGTCCGGCCCCTTGGGTGGATTCTATAGGTATTTACTCCCTTTACTATTGTTTTGTGTCTAAAACTAGTTTACAAGAGAAATTTAAAATTGACCATAATTTACTAATGTAAAAAAGAGAAAAATTCAACCAAGGATAACTGACTCATGATACTGGTGTATCTTTATCTCAGATAGATAAGTGACAACTGAAGACAGGTATCCATAAAATCAATGTCAAGAGAGGGGTTCAGCAGGGTGATACCCATTTCACCGAAACTCTTCAGTGCCAGTCTCGAGAACGTCATGCGACAATTGGAATGGGAAGGAATGGGAGTGAAGATAGATGGTCGGCAACTACACTACCTCTGCTTCGCTGATGACATCGTTCTAATAACACCAAACATTAGCCAAGCAACACAAATGCTGGCGAACTTCAACCGTGAGTGTGGAAAGGTCGGACTACAGCTGAATCTCACGTAGACAATGTTTATGAGAAACAGCCTCATTCCTGACGCTCCATCCACTCTCAATGGAAAGATCATCTCCAAATGCAACAGTTATGTGTACCTAGGTCGAGAAGTCAACAGGACCAATGACCTGGCACCTGAGTTGCACAGGAGGAAGAGAGTGGCTTGGAACACCTTCAAGAGCATCGAATAAATAGCTAGGAGGGTGACGAACCTCTGGCTCTGGGCACATCTCTTTGATTCCACTGTTCTTCCTGCATTAACATATGCCTCAGAGACCTGGGCCCTAAGCAAACAGGATGAGAATGCTATTGGGGTCTCCCAAAGAGGAATCGAAAGAGCTATGCTTGGAGTATCACGTTTCACTCAAATGAGAGAAAGAATCCGGAGTTCAGATCTCCATTGATTGTCAAGAATCAGGGACGCTGTCTCATTTGCCAAGGCATCAAAAATCAGATGGGCTAGACACGTAATGAGATTTGGAGAAAACCACTGGACTAGAGCCGTTACCTACTGGATTCCACAGGATGTCAAAAGACTGCGTGGCTGCCCACCTACAAGATGGTGAGACTTCTTTGTCAAGACCTTGAACAATCAGTCTGAGGCTCTTCATGTTCCTATAATGAACAGACACCATTGGGCTACACTAGCACTTGGCAGGGAGAAATGGAGACATTACTGGCGCCTCCTTGAGCACATTGATGATTAACAGGAAGTCAATTGATCAAGTGATCCATATAAGACTGTAGATATAGATGCTGTTGTTAGAAACTTTACACGAGCTATAGTCCTAGATCTGCTTTTAAATTCCCCTTATATGAAAAGGGTTAGAAAGAATATTCTAGTCATTGATCTTTCTGCAATAATTTAATGTGTTGGGTGATCCTAAGAAAAAAATCTTACCAAGATAAAAATAAAATTCCTAGCAAATAAATAAACTTCCCTATGTTATAATAAATAAATTAGAAAAAATAAATAAAAACAATAAATTAGAAAAAATGTAAAACCATATGTATGTTTGTGCCCAGCATACACTGGGAAGTGGCTGACTATAAAAGCACCTTCATGACTTTGAACTAATTTTTGGTCCCATTTTATTGTTGTTCTCTTCATTTTCTCTTTTGAAGTGAGATCCTGAGGAATACTATTTCATGATAACCTAAACTTTTAAAGATTAACGTTTTAAATAATATGGTGAAGATTTATTTTGATTACATTTAAGTGTATTTTACAGTTGGTGCCCAGAGGGTTGGGAGCGGGGTTGCATTCGGCATTCTTTCTGATAACTTAAGTCCCTCACATGCTATTCTGAGTAAAATTGCAGAAATAAGTCTTCGTTTTGTAGTGGTGGTTCTGTTAGTGGTACAAAAATCCTCTGTGAAAGAGTTGGCAGGACCATTCAACAATTCATAGATGTGATAAATGTGGCATATAGGAAGATAATAAAAAAATAGAAAATTAATCAGTGCAATGGGATAATGGTATTCCACCTTTCCCATCCTAAGAAAAATCTAAGATTAAAATAAGTGTATTTCAAATAATTAAAACTGAGGTAGAATGGGCTGCAGCGATAGCACAGCGGTAGGCCGTGTGCCTTGCCTGAAACCAGCCCTGCCGAGCAGGGTTTGATTCCTTCACCCCTCTCGGAGAGCTCGACAAGCTACAGAGAGTATCTCACTTGCGCGGCAATGCCTGGCAAGCAACCCAAGATGTACTCAATATGCCAAACACAGTAAAAACAAGTCTCAAAATGGAGACGTTACTGGGCCCGCTTGAGCAAATCGATGAACAATGGGAGGACAATGTTTGTTTGTTTGTGTTTAAGGTGGAATATTATTTTAAGTTTAAAACAGTTTTATAGAGGAAATATCACTACCTGTAAAAGTAAGCAATCGTTGCATTTTCCTTTGTTGCTTATTCAGGTGAGTGATTCAAACACAACTATACTTTTAAGAAATGCAGTTTAAAATCAGACCATGTGAAAATTATAACACATCTATTTTTGGAGTATAAAGATAACATACTTGAGAAAGACCAATCCCTTAAGACCAAATAAAATTTTTGTACATATAATATAGAAGAGATTTTAGGTCAAGTAGTCCATAATACCTTGGAGATCATATACGAATGATAGAAAGTTTTACTTATGTTGCAAATTACTTAAGAAAGTATAAATACCTTAGAATGTTATTGCACAACACTGAAAGAAAAAAATCAATAACTAACTGTGTGGCTATACTTTGATTTTCTAATACATTAGAAAAAAATAACTTGTTAACCGATTCACATTTTAGAGAATATTAAATATAGAATTTCAGACACCCATGCCCAAACCTAGCATAAGAGTATAAAGTTGCAAAATTATTTAAAATATTTGAAAGTTATATGTAGTATTTAAAGAGAATAAAACATAATATGACAATGATTGTGATTACATTAACTCGTGGCTCATGAAATTCTGTTAAGAAACTCTAGCCTGAGACAGTGCTTGTGAAGTTCTATGATGAGAAAATTTCTCCTAGCCTTGTGTGTACTCATGAACCAATGGAGACAGAAAGAGACAGACACCTTTACACATGATCAATCAGCCAAATAAGTCCTGGAAATCAGAAGAGCTTTAGCCATATTGCCTTCAGTCCAAAATTAAGAAGATGATGAACTGTTGTATTTTGATGGAGGTCAGGTAGCATTTTTATTCGCTATGAGAGACCTAACACACTTAATATGGAAGGTGAGGATTCTACTTTCTTCATTCAAGCTTACTTGCCAGTAAAGAGATTTATATATAGACTAATCATACATGGAGAACATCATGAATATAACGATTTGATAAAGGGAACTGAAGACCCGGGGTACTTAAATTTTTCAAGGAATATCACTGATGAAGAATAAGAAGTTTATCCCTAGGTTCTGGGAAATTTAAAAGCCTCCATTGCACTTTCCTGTGGTTTTTTTTACCATTTTTATGCAGATGATTAAAGAGCCAGTAGAGATGTAGGAAATTTCAGTTGAGGCAGTATAGAGGAAAATGTTTATGTGCATAAAGAGAAATAAATTTCTAGTTAAAAATATTAATGTATTGTATTTTAAAGCAGTGATTCATAACTTTCTAACTATCAATTATCTAATTACCTAAAGCAATTTTTGTTCTAACTGCTGTAGTTCAAACATGAAACTTAATTGAATTTTATTCTATACATTTTACACTCAAACTGAAACTATGATGTAATGTGATTTTTTTTTTACATTTTCAAATGATATTTTCATTTTCAAGTGATATTTTCAAGTACTGCATATTTCATTATAAAAAAGACCATTATTGAAAATTACTTGTTTTTTTCTGTTTCCATGGAAATGCCTCTTATTGCTTGTACAATGTGGAATAAACTTTGGCATTCCACCTTGGGATCACTTCCAGAAATGATACACAAGTGTTTAGCTGGACTGATCTAGTCTCAGTAATGAAAAACTGACGCTATGAAATAACTGAGGACTCAGACTCTAAATTGAAAAACTTCTTGGGAAATTTCAAGGACAGGAATATAGAGGAACAAAATTTACTACTCTAAAAATAGATCTTTTGGTGTGGAATTTATTTCACAAGGGGATCTGAAGTCTGCATGCAGATTGGCCCTTTGTGAGATATATTTATATATATAAGTCTCCTGCCCCCATGCCTGGCTGTCCTCACCGGGGCCCCTTGGAGGGGGGAGGGTTGAGTTTCTCTCCCGCCCTCATTCCAAGCAGAGCCCCAGTAGCTGAGGACCTCCGGAGCCAGCCACGGCCATGCTGGGACCACTCTCCACACGTCTGGATGGGCTTCATGCATAAAAGAACTGGCAGAGGAACCCAGGCATGCGGGTACTGGGGCTAAGGTCTCCAAGCCTACTCGGATTGGGACTGAGCCTTCTCCACCCAGACCCTCCATCTTCCAGTAGGTAGGAGTCACACCCACCAGCTGCTGCCAGCGCCAGGTTGGTCCCATCAATGGCCAAGACACAGAGACTATAAAACCCAGCTCCTGGAAGTGCGGCCGCATTTGTGGCCACGTGATATCTTATTATCTTATTTTTCCTTTGGAGAACCTGGCAGGCTATCAAATGTATCCTGCCCGCACGGCAGAGTCTGGCAAACTTCCCGTGTCGTATTGAATATGTCAAATACCAGTAACAATGATGCGTCTCATTCTCCTAATCCTGAAAGAGCATTGAAATGGCTCTTTTAAAATCTCAGGGCTAGGAAGAAGGAGACATTACTGGTGCCTGCTCGAGGACATCGATGAACAACAGGATGATCGTGATCGTGATAAGAGGAAAATCTTCGTTTGTAAGGGCATTTCACTCCTTTTAGCAATACTGTTAACTCTAAGAGAAGGCAAGGGGTTACACCTACAGAAAAATTATTCCTTGCTTTATTGCTTAGTGTGACTTCTGACGGCTTCCTAGGGTTGGTCACCCCACTTTCCCACAGGCCAACCCCAGCAATGGAAAGGGGTGCCCCAGGGCGCCAGGATCAAGAACCCAAATGAGGAGGGAGTCCTATAGAGCTGGGGATGGTATTAGGGGCCTGACAGAGGTTGAGTAAGTGCTCTCCTTGAGCAAGTGTTCAAGCAAGGCTTGAGCCAATGTGCTCTTTGCTTAGGTCAGCTTCCCAGCTCTCAAGTTTTTATTTATAACTGAAGTTATTTAAGGATGTGACTTAAGATGCATGATTGTCTTATTCACCTTTATTGGGTTTCTGGAAATATATAAATATATATGTATGTGTGTGTTATTAAACTTCTTTTGACATTAACTTTATAAGCATATAAAGTTATTTACGTGTAGCAAATTTTTGAGAGGAAAAGGAAGTCAGGTATAAACACTTCTCTGGTTTGGATCTGGGATCAACCGGACGCAAGGCAAGTGCCTTAATATTTTATTATTTCTCAGAATCCCCAAACTTTCTCTTAAAGAAAATACATGTCAGGATCCCTTCTAGTCTCACTAGGTGTGGTAGAGAGGGGTGGGGTCTGTGTTCTTATTTCCCAGGAGATCCCATAGAACTTCAATTCCCATCCTCTTGACCTTGAGAAGAAGGTTCCCTCTCTCCCACACACCCCATGGGTGACTACATACTGTGATATTTTTGTTGCTGCCTCAGACTCCATTGTTGTGTCTCTTAATTGTTCTTGAGAGGATCAGCCTTGCAAAGCTTCCATCCTTCCTTCTTTTCTTCCTTCCTTCCTTCCTTCCTTCCTTCCTTCCTTCCTTCCTTCCTCCCTCCCTCCCTCCCTCCCTTCCTTTCTTCCTTTTTTTCTCCTTCTCTCCCTCCCTCCTTCCATACCTGGTGGTGCTCAGATCGTTTATTCAAATTTAATTATTGTGTTAAATAAATGATTCCTTCTAGTTGTATCCTGAAGAAAGAGACTTGAAAAATATAACACTGAAATTTAATTCTTACGAATTTCAGAGATATTTAACAATAACAACATATATGTGTGTGTTTGTATGTGGATTTGTGTATATACATATATACATATATGTATAGTAGATATATGTGTGTATATACATACATATTTTTAAAATAAGTTATTCTTACAAATAAATTCAAAATATAAAATATAAAAAAATGTGAATTTCACTCATATTAGAAGTAAGCAAGTGTAATAACATTTTGGAAAACTTCCCAATGAACATTTTTTCTATATATTTTTAAATTCTCTGCTTCACAGTGAATTTATAATTTTAAGGTTTGTTTATAATCACCATGATAACATTTTTATAGGCAAATATTTCTGGAAGTGCATAATAAACATTTTGTACCAGGTGCTTCTACTTTATAAATATTTTATAATAAACTTTTAATTTTATTAGTACACTATTGTTTTAAAATAATTTTTATACATGGACATGCCACCAGTGGAAAGGTGAACTATTAGGTTTATAAAAATAAACATCTATATTAATTCAGTGATGTTAAACCTTTTTCCTGAATATTAATTAACTATACTTAATTAATTGTGGTTTGACTTATATAAATGGAATTGTGAAACTTGAATATCCATATTGTTCATTGAATTAGTGCAGGATAAGTAGGCATTTGTTTGGGGGCCACAACTGGCTGTCTTCAGGGCTTACTTCTGGCTTTGTTCCAACGATACCATATAAGGAGTCTGGAAATGACTGTGGATCATATATTTGTGAGGCCAGGACCTCACTCACTGTAGCACTTTTTCTCCCCAACGAAGTATTGAAAATCTAACATTTTCAACAATGCAACAGGCAGCTGTCACTCTAGTACACACATACTCATAAAATTCTCAGACCAACATTACAAAATAAGTACCACAATCTCAATTTTAGGTTGGGAAATTTGGAGAAAGATTTAAATTAACTTTCCCCCAATCCCTATTAGAAAGCCTAGGGCCAATGTAAGTTCACTATAGATTTTACAATTATATGCTCTAAGTTACCTAAAAACTAACATATTAGTGATTAAGAAATTCCAGTGGTTGTTTGAATCTGAATCTAGGGTTCCAGAAAAGACTTGAAAGATAAGATGTGGAATTTAAAATGACAATACCCTTCAAATACAGATTCTAAACAGGCTTGCTTTAGACAAAGATAATTTTTATCTGTTTTATCTCTATTAATGTTTCTGGATAAAGAAGATTATCCTTCAGTCATGCCGTAAGTGTATTTTTAGTTTTATAAGCAAAGCCAGTTTTCCAGAGCATTACCTTTTCATTACCACAAAACATATGCCAATGGTCTAGTTTTGCTCTATTCATCCTTGCACGTGGTTGTTCTCATTATTTTTGATTCTACTTATTTAGGTAGTGTTTAGTATGTTCTCATTATAATTTTAATTAGTCTTTCACTAATGGCTAATAAATCCTTTACAACTTTATATTTTTACATATCCATTTTTTTTGTAAAATATATGTCCTTATCTTTTATTCATTTTTCTAATTGGATTATATATTTTTTCACCTGAGTTTAAAGAATCCTTTGTATTTTTTCAGGTAAAGAATTATAGTTTTTTGGGGAAATGTAGAATTCGTAAGAATAACATTGCAGTCTTTATATTGGCTCTTTGTGGGATAAATGAAAGAATAAGAATTTAAATTTTCAAGTCCAATTTACCTAGTTTCCTTTATGATTTGTATTTTAGTGGCAAGCTTGTGATGTAAAATAATTTTCTACTTCTATAGATTTATAAATAGATGATTCCATTGATCTGTTTATGTTTATGTTTATGTTTATTCCATTGATATGTTTATAATTTTAAAGTTTCCCTTGAAGTATAATCTAATGAAATGAATTAACGTATTAGATATGTGGTTTATTTAATATTCTTTCAAGTTTTGATATCCAAGTGCTATTATTCTCTTTACTGGTATTTATTCTTATGTCATTAAATTACTTTACACCTTTCTGAGAGTCAATGGACATTCTTAGAAGAATTTGATTTCTTTTTCTACTCTGTTTTCTAGATATATGTAGTTTATCCTCCTGACAATGCCACACTGTTTTGATTATTGTAGAAACACATTAAGACAAAATGTCAGGTAGAGTGATTCCTAACCATTTATTACTTTTTAAAGATTTTCTTAAATCTTTGACATTTCATATGTCATTTACTATTTCATAAAAATTTTATATAGAGTTATATCATTTTCTGTCTAGTTATTTAAGTTCTTTCTGGGATATTAATAGCAGCTATATTAAATATATGGATCAATTTTGGGAGAATTATTGGAGTGAATTATCAGTTAATAAGCTCAGTATATTTTCCAATTATTTAGGCCTTTGATTCACTCTGGTAGTTTATATTGAGTAACAGTTTCTACGTCTGCCATTAAACTCTTATCCTGTTATGTCATCTTATATGGAACTTTTTATTTATTTTATTTTTGTTGTTGTTGTTTGGGTCACACTCAGTGATGCTCAGGGGTTACTCCTTGCCCTGCACTCAGGAATTACTTCTGGGAATGCTCTGGGGACCATATGGGATGTCAGGGAACCAACCCAGGTCAGTCGTATGCCAAGCAAATTCCCTTCAGTATAATTTACTACTGCTCCAGTTCATTATTGTAGCTTTTTTAAAGGCATTTGTCTAATTTTAGTTTTAATATGTCAGTTTTCAGTGTACAAAATAAGAGTGATGTTTTTGTGTGAATCTTATAACTTCCATTTTCTGAGATGATTTCTTTTCTAGAGATTTAGTTCCATTTACATTTGTGTTTTTGAAGCTTCCTTGGAAACTTCCATGTTGTTATGTCTTTTGAAAATGAACAAAATGAATAGCATCCCATGCCACTTGCTACATATCGTTTGTCTATTTCTATTTTCACCTTTTAACTGTGAATGAAACTCAGTCCTATGTTGAAACTACTGAAAATATTCATATTTGTTTCATACCAGACTTTTGGGGTGTTGCCTTATTTTTATTCATGAAGTCATTTTAAATTCAGGATATGAAAACTCTATGTCATTTTTTAAATGCAGACATTTTCCTCTAATTGTGTTCTGCTGAAAAGTTTGTTATCAATCCGTATTGGATGTTGTCAGGATATATGTGTGTGTGTGTTAATAACTGTGCTCATGTATCTTTCTACTTTATTCTGTTGATTTCACAGATTGTGTTGCTTTGCAAATGTTAACCAGATTTTCATATGGGGAATAAAGTGTATTTGGTCATGATACCTAATTCTTTTACACAGTGTTGAATAAAATTTGCTAATATTTTGTTGAGGATTTTTTGTGTGTGTTCATGAGATATTGCATTTACTTTTATCATTTTCTTTTATTATACTATCTCAGTGTTTCATATATTGACAAGATAATATTGTGCTTATGGATAAGAAAGCACTTCCTTTTTCATTTCTTCCTTATGAATTTATTGACATGTTTTTATATTTAACAGAAACTGCTTAATTGTAGCACAAAATTTGCTCCTGTTTTTAATTTCACCCATTTCTGCTATTATTTTCCTTCGTGGTGTTAGGTTTGTTGTGTTTTCATCGCTTTATTTTTGAGAAAGGCACCTTTATTGCTCACTGGAGGACTTTAATTTTGGGTAATATAGGCATTTAATACTGAAGACGACCATTTTCACTATCATTGAGGTCACAAACCCAAATATGTTATGTATTTTATGCTCAGTTAACATATCTTTTTACCATCATTTGAAATGTTCTGTTTAATTTCCAAATCTTTGCTGAATCTCATGTGGTTCTTCTCTTGAATTATCATTTGATTCTACGTTTTATCATTTTTTAGACCACACCCAACAGTGTTCTGGGATTTGCGCCTGACAGTCATTCTTGGCCTTTGGGAACCATGCAGTGACAGGAGTCAAATTTAAGCTCTCTCATGCAAAGCACATGCTTCAGTCCCTCCTTGCATTATCCTTTTAGTCCTGATTCCACTCTTGTGAGGTCACAAAATGTATGAGTGCTACGTAATGCGTGTGTGCTTGCGTGCGTTGGCGAAGAGCCACCTTTCATCTTCCAGCAGAGAGAAAGAGAGATGGGGGACCACAGGCTGATGCTGAAAATGGCCCATTTAATGCAGCGATACTAGCATACTTATAGAGCATCTGAAGGGGTCAGAGTGTAGGACTGCATGTCATGTGATTTATAGAGGTAAAAAAAATTCCAGGTCTGGAGTTGTTAAATTCAAGAAGATAATCTGTCTCTCAGGAATATGTATATTGTTTTTCTCTTTCCCTCTGGTTGTATATATATATCAAACAATTAAGTCGAACAATCAATCAAATAGCTAAGTTAATTTCTCACCAATACTTGCAGTTTGTTGGATAAACACTGTAAGAGATAAAGATCCCAAACTTAGTTTTCTGGGCTCTTAGTTCTCTGAGAGCAAGCAAAGCTTTTACTGTAAATCCCAGACTAAGTCCTCAGTACAATTTAGCTTGTTTTTCCTCATAGAGGTCCTGTCTCTTCTGTCAAGACCATGCATTTATGCTTTCTAGACTGTCCCATTTCGATGATGGGGAAACGTCACCACCTTGCCCAGGATCCATCCCAGCCCCATGGCAGAACCTTTCTTTTAGGGTGTTAGGAACTACAGCAACTAAAGCCTGAGTCAAGTAATTGTGATGGATGCCCAGGAGTAGATATATTTTTGAGTCAATCAACCCACAAATATTAGGACTATAGCATTAAGGTCTTTCTGGGTTTAAGCAAAGAACATTGCTCTATAATAAAATATGAAAAGACTCTAGGGGAAATAGAAAAGAAAATAATTCACTACAAATACAAAATCCAGAATTACCAGAAAGTTTTGGCTTATAAGTAATCAAGATTGACTTGGGGAACTATGACAATGAACTATAAAACACAAAGGAAAAATTCAAGATGAACTCAGGGGATTAGGCATTCTTAAACGTCTCTGGGAGGAGGAAGATGAGCAATTCACTGAAGAAGCTTAAAACACTTAGGGTTAATATTCAAAACACTCTTATTAGAAAATATTTTATGATAACTATTATTTTACTAATATGATTGGTTTGGGGGGTATATCCAGGTATTCTCGGGAATTTTTTTTTTATCTGGTGATATTCAAGGAGCCATACGTGATTCCAAAGATTGAACTGGAGTCACCTGCATGTAAGGCATGCACGTTATCTTCTAAACTATCTCTCTGACTATGATTATGATTATTTCATGTTTGAGTAGGCTTGTTTTATGGCTAAAGATGTGATCAATTTTGGTGCGCTTTCCACAAATCTTGAAGTAATGTGGATTGAGTTTTATACTAATGTGAATTAGATCACGTTAATTTATATTGGTTTTGAACATTTTAGCATTTTAAAATTGATATTTTTTTGTCTAGTGATTCTATTCACTTGCTAGAATATAGTGACTGTTGAAATATTCAGCTACATTTCTTGGTGTGTCTTTAATTCCACATATGTGTTCATTTTTCTTTCATGCCTTTTTAGATTATGTTTGTGGCATGTACATATTTATGCTCTTTAAATCTACCTATTGTATTGATCCCTTTATCAATGTGAAGTGTTCTACTTTATTTATAGTCATTTTATACTCTTTGAAATCCAGTTTTTATTATTTAAGATTAATATGGCAAGTTCTATTTTCTTGTATTCAAAATGTCTGTATAATATCTGTTTGCCTACCTTTTCTCAATATTCCTATAGAATTATATTTGAAATCCAACACAATTTAATATTTAAAAATATAGCACTGTAGCAGTATCCTCCCATTGTTCATTGATTTACTTGAGTAGGCACTAGTAACATCTCCATTGTGATACTTGTTGTTATTGCTTTTGGCATATCAAATACGCCATGGGGAGCTTGCCAGGCTCTGCCATGCAGGCAGGGTATTCTCGGTAGCCTACGGGACTCTCTGAGAGGAATGGAGGAATCTAACCCAGGTCGGCCACGTGCAAGACAAACGCCCTACCTATTGTGCTATTGCCCCAACCCATTAAAAAAATCTATATACATTTTAAAAATATATGTATATTTAAAAACATATATATTTAAAATATATATATATACAAATATTTTTCTACTAATTGTATACATATACCAATTTTATTTTATGTAACTATTGATGCTCGAGCGGGCCCAGTAACGTCTCCATTGGAGACTTTGTTGTTACTGTGTCTGGCATATCGAATACTCTCGGTAGCTTGCCGGGCTCTCCGAGAGGGGCGGAGGAATCGAACTCGGGTCGGCCATGTTGGCCGCTTGTAAGGTGAACGCCCTACCCGCTGTGCTATCGCTCCAGCATCATAAAATGTGTAGAGACCCTCAATCTCCCATTTGGTTATTCATGTCAGTTTATAATCTTCTGTCTCAACATTCTAGTCCTCAATGTTTTATTTCTCATTTTATTCTCCTGCCTTCCATTGTGATTTGTGAATAGTTTTTAGGATTCTTACTTGATTTCTTACTTGATTGAAAAAATAAAACAATTTTTTTTATGCCGGTTCTTAGTGGATTCTGTGCTAATGCACACCCAGGCACACAAGCACATGTGAATATGTGCATATCTTGGTAATTCTTTTAGTGAGACATCAAAGCTTCATTTAGGCATTATTAAAGTACTAAAACATTTAGGACCTAATCTGGTCTGCTCTTTGTGGTAGGGATTAAAGTAGAAACTGAAATAATTCCTTGAACTCCCTTCACCACGCAGAGGGTTCTTTCTAATTCTAAGACAGGCTTGAGAGATGTTAGGCCTGTGTTTTCATCTTTATTTGTGTAAATTCAGGTTAGGTGAACTCTAAGATTTAGGGACATCTTGAAAATTCTGCAGCACAAAGCCATAGTCCACTATGACTGTCTCATTCTGCTTTTTATGATTTTCAAGTCAAATTAAACACAGTAGCTAATTTAGATATCTCTAAATTATTAGAGAAAGAAAAAAATGAATCTTACTTTGAACCTAGAAATTATAGATATGACAGCATATTTGCCATAATATCTCCCATAGCATATAATTTTTAATTATGAGCAGTGTCAGGGTTAAGGTACATTTCAATAATTTCATCACATATTTATTATACTCAATTAGTACTTAGATAAGTTGTTGACAATATTCAGATTACTTCTTGCTATGGTATATGTCTATAACTCTCTATGTTGCCTACATTATCTCTAATAAACATCTGGGCAAGCTACCGAGAGTATCTCGCCCGCACGGCAGAGCCTGGCAAGCTCCCTGTGACGTATTTGATATGCCAAACACAGTAACAACAAAGTCTCCAATGGAGACGTTACTGGGCCCTCTCGAGCAAATTGATCATCAACGGGAGGGCCTTTACCTTTATACCCTTTAAACATCTTTCAAGTATAATTTTCCTTATGTTTTCTCAATTGCTCAGACTAAAATGTGACGTATATGATACATTTTTTGGATTATATAATTCAACTCAAATTTATTGTACCTTAATTTGGCTCAAAACAGTCTACCCAATCTGGTTCCTGTAATTTTTCCATTGTACCTACTTTAAATGACATATTTCCACATTTTCAGTCCAAAAATCTTGGTGTCTTCACTATTTAATTCTTTTCTTTCATCCATGTTCCTAATTTTGAAAATGAAAAATCATATTTTGGATATTCATTTGCAATGTCAAGTAAGTATCCTATATATGGATAGATATTCTCATATCTACAGTTACACTATCTAGTTTATAGCAATACCTGATCTAGATTGTAGTAACAAATCCCTAACTAACTCATTTTAACGCCTTTCACCTCAATCCCTTCTCAATTTATTTACATTATAACTAGAATGATTCTTTACATGTACATTGTATTATTTTTCTCATCCATACTTTATAATGGTTCCTCGAATCAATAAGCTTTTTTGGTAAGGATCTGATAAAGTCCTCCACTTGGGTCACAAATATATAAATAAACATATGTTCATATAGTTAGTAATAAACTGTGTATATGTATGCGTGTGTCTACATGAATTTCACACACACATTATATCTATATTATATGTTCAATATTGTATACTTTATAGATGTTTTAACTTATATTCTGAATCATTCATATTTCTCATCTCTCTTAACACTTTTGTTCTTCCCTCTATGGAAGTAGATTAAATTGGGTAACTAATGCATCCTTAAAAAACAATTTTAGAAAATGGTGTATGTTTGGACTTATTGATAGCAGTTTTTATTAACTCATTGTTTTTCTAATTTAATTTTATTAATACTGGTTCACCTTTAATGAAGTTAACCCCAAATTAATCTTGAGATTACAAAAATCAAATATACATTTTTCAAATTTTCTTCCTTGAGTTGTATTAATGATGATTATATAAGTGAATGAGAACTGTGATGTAGTTGTGGTTTAACTACTATTAAATAATGTAGACACAAAATCTCTTCTATTAAATTAACATAACATGAATCTTGGTTAATATGTAATTGAAAAAATGTCATCACAGTACTTTTATATAGTTGTTACTTAAAGTTCAGTAATTAGCAAAATCTTCAGATTATATGTATTTGTGTAACTATTTTGTAGGGCAATAAGAAAATAGTGAGGAATTTCATAATGAGATATAATACTGCCAGAGCTGCACTAGCAATATCACTGGCTAAAGGTATTGGCCCAGAAGCCATCTGTCACTTTCATGAAATTGGGTTAATAGTCAAGCTTATATATTTTGATATATGGCCCTTCAATGCACAGGTTTCATTTCTATCCCTGCCATTTAAAAATATATGATACATATAACCCATTGGGATAATTACAGCAAAATATAAAAATGGTTTTTCAACATAGACTTATAATAGGTATATTAAACAGAGGCTTAAAAATCCTAACTACCATCTATAATTAACTATGTCTAAATAACATTAAATTGCCCATTTATTTAGTTCCGTGCTCTAACCTGATAATGTTTTGAATATACAACATATGGTAATACATTATGATGCAATAAATATACCATTTGCCAATAGAAATAACATTGACCTTAATATTTTCTCTTAAATAATATTATTTTGTTTTAAAATCATACGTTAATCAAATGTTCATAGAGTTTCTGATTATTTCTCTATACCTACAAACTGAATTTCCACTTTTGTACTATATATAATAATCACTTTATGATGATTGTCCCTCAGAGGAGTTATCTGATTTATTACTTCTCTCAAACACACTGTCCAGTATCTCACACATCCCCAAAGACTTTATACTGATTTACTATTTTTCTGTTCCTGAATTCCAATAAGGTATATAATTTTAGGGTGAAACTTCCATCCTTCTATGTTTGGAGGTTTATGTTGTTTGTGTTTATACCTGATGGGGTTCTGCACTGCTCTCAGTAGTGCTTCGGTGGCCATGTGGTGTTGGAGATAGAAACAGAGTCAGCGATATACAACACAAGCACTGTTGCTCTTCTGCGTCTATCTTTCTGGCCCTTAACTTTTCTTCATGCTAAATTGCTGTAACTTAAATCATGGATGTTTGGTCCTTGTGCACTTAATGACGTGTAGGATAACATTGGTTGGCTCTTCCTCCCCGGTCGCTGGAAGCTTGTGTTTGTTGATTGCCCCTCAACCTGTCGATTACATTTGTCTCCTGATCAGACTCTGACTTATAAATATTGTCTTTCTCTTCTCTTCACTGTCCTTTGCATGGTTAGCTATTTCAGAGCAATCGTTTTTTGTATGGATACAGGAAGACAGGAGAAGCATGCTGAAAGTAGACTACAGACCGAACATGATTGCCACTCACTGCAAACCACTTTTGCAAACCACAACACCCAAAAGGAGAGAGAGAACAAAAGGGAATGCCCTGCCACAGAGGCGGGGGGGGGGGGGATGGGGGATGGGGGGGGAGGGATACTGGGACCCGTAGTGGTGGAAAATGGGCACTAGTGGAGGGATGGGTACTTGATTATTGTATAACTGAAACCCAAGCACAAAAATTTGTAAGTCTACAACTGTACCTCATGGTGTTTCACTAATAAAAATTTAAAAAAAAAAAAAAGACAAGCCTTTTGGCTTGGGAGTTGATTGACTCCAGATAATTTTACCTCCTGGACATCTTTTCTCTCAACTTAATCAGTTGCCCATACTTCCTAGAGCCCCAAAAGTAGGTTCTCAACGAGACACTCAATGGACCCAGGGCAAGGAGTGAGCAAGCTACCTGGCATTGAAATGGGTCTGGCCAAAGTGCCATAATGCTTACTATAAGTTTAGAGCTTGGTCATGGACAAATTCTGTAACAATCAAAAAAAATAATAATAATTAGACTTTGACCCTGCTGGCGTTAGGAATGATTGATCCAGCCTGAGCACTGTAGTCTGAGTCTGTGGAGAGATGTCCCCAGGAGAGTCACCCCACAAGCCTAAAAGTGTCTATTACTGTGTCCATACAGAATGGTAAATATTAGGAAGTAAAATGAAAGATGTTAATTAAGTTGCTGGTCTAAGGAGAGGAGAAATACATCTTTCTGTTGTTGCTGTTGTTGTTAAATTTATTTATTGAATCACTGTGAGAAAAGTTACAAAGCTTTCAGGTTTAAGTCTTGGTCATACAATGATCAAACACTCTTCCCTTCACCTGTAATTATTTTTCACCACCAAGAACTCCAATATACCCCCCTCCCACCCCTCCCGATGCCTGTGAAGCAATGATTCCTACTTAACTCTCTCTCTACTTTGATTACATTCATTATTTCAGCAAAAGATGCACCATTATTGTTTAGAATTTCCCCCTACAATCTGAACTGCTGAAAAGGCATTGTGAAATAATTTGTTTTCTATTGCTGGTTATGAAAACCATATGATATTGCGTGACTGTGATTTTGGATTTCTGATACTTTTACTAATTAAATCTGGAGGGTTTTCTGCCAAGAGCCGGATAATTACAAGATTGGTTTCTATGCGTCTACTGCCATGGCTGTGCCAGAGAGCCGCCTTGGGGGGCAACTTCTGGCCTCGGTAGGGCATGAAGGATGAGCTGGTTCCGCCCCCAATCCCATGAAGCTGCAGTTGCCCCATCACTGCCAGCTCATATCTGGCTTTCCAATAAGCTCTGAGGCGGCAGTCACCATGCTGCCAGGAAAAAAGGTGGAATAGACAGATGCCCTTTCACTCCCGGGGGAGCATGTCGCCGTAGTTTAGCGGATAGTTCATTCACATTTCTGTCTAAAGCTGCCAGACTCTGGATTAGGTCCGTGTGCCTCTGGTGCCATGGCCGTGGCCAAGAAATACATTTCAAGGACTATTTTTCCCCTGTGGTCTGTGGGTGGTCAGGAAGATTGGTAAAACATTTTGATTGCACTTCCTGTGGGGAGGCTTGGTTAGGTAGGTGTGAAGAGAAGAAAAAAAGCATCTGCGGGGAGAGAGAAAAATGGTTATGGTGACACAGAGGGTGAGAGAGGGACAAGTAGATGGAGTGAGACAGAGAGTTCTAGGAAGATTGAGGCAGAGACAGAGAAGGAGAGAAGAGAGACAGAGTTGGAGGAGAAGGTTGCGAGATAAAGAGAAGGCTGAGAGCTGAGAGTAAGAGTGGCTGGGGAGATTGGAGAGGAGTCACCGAGAGAGGTGTAGAGCGAGTTAGAGAGAGGGTTGGAGAGAGCTGGGAGAGACGAGAGATTGAATAAACGGCAACTAATCAGCAAGGAGCTCGGTCCTCGTTCTTCCTTCCTCCATGCAAGGCAACAGCCGTCCGTGTGGGGAAGTTGTTTGAGAGCCCCAGAACATCCTTTCATGTGTAATCCCCACTCACTTGCAGACAAAAGGAGAGTATGTAGCTCTGGTCTGGATGGGTCAGAGGGCAAAAAGGGGATCATCAACAGCTGATGTTCCTGGGTGTGGGCCCGAAGTACCAACTAAAGGTAAAGAAATTTTACAACAAATTTTGCTTATAATTTGAGAGCATTGATATATAAGTACCACATCATTGGTTCTCGAATTTTAATATGTCAAAATGTTTTGAGATATTCTACTATTAAATGAAATATGTGATTTTATGTAATATTTAGAATTACCCAAATCTAATAAGATTTTAATGGCACTGTAGCACTGTCCTCCTATTGTTCATAGATTCGCTCAAGTGGGCAGCAATAACGTCTCCATTGTGAGACTTGTTGTTACTGTGTTTGGCATATTGAATATACCATGGAGAGCTTGCCAGGCTCTGCTGTGTAGGCTGGATACTCTTGGTAGCTTGACGGGCTCTCCGAGAGGGACGGAGTAATCACACCTGGGTCTGCCGCATGCTAGGCAAACACCCTACCCGCTGTGCTACCGCTCCAGCCCAATAAGATTTTAATAGAACATTATGTATTTCTATAAATAAGATTTTAATAGAACATTATATTTTTCCATGAGTTTTCAACCCTTGAGATAGTGTAACAATTTAGTAAAGAACTAAAATTACATTTTCTTATACTGATACTGGTTAGATAAATATGCATAAAATAAGATTTGAGCTCTCTTGAAAACTATTAATATGTTTTCATGCCATGTATCATTTTAACTAAAATTTTCTGATTACTTACAACGTATGAAGCATTCTGTGATTCCAACCAGAGGATGCATGATTAAAAAAATAAAATGCCCAGTTGAAGACCGACAAGCCATAAGAGTTTTTTTTTTTTTAATGTTTAATACGAGAAACATTGGGGGATTGTAAAACATTTTGTTATTTGTTATGAGAGTTGAAAAGAAGGAGATATAAGTTCTGAATGTGTCTGTATCTTCAGTGAACCTAAGAAGAAAGTCCACTAGAGATGGGTTTTGATCTCTTAAGTTTTTGGTGAGCTTTTGAAGAGAAAGTCAGAAGATTGACGGGAACTGTCTCCTGGAGGAAACACCTGATAGGTGTTTGAGTGGAGAACAGCGAAAGGAGAAAATTATGTTAAATTCAATGAATTTGCACATGGTAAATTTAAAATTCCTTCTTGAATGCATAGAAAAGAATATACTCATGCTTGATCCTGAAATGATACTATCTGGGAAGGAGACATAACTCATTGTAGATTATAAAATTTTGTAAATCAAATAAAATATATTTTCAACCCAGAAAAAAAGGGATTTGAAAAAATTTCTTTTGCTTGAAAATGAACTGGTGCCCAATCATGGGTTTAAAAATAAGAGTTTTAATTAAATGGCAGAAAACCTACAGGAAATTTGAGCAGTTCGAGTTACTAAGTTGACCTCAGCTTCATAACAAAGACATTTTTGTTTTTTAATTTCTTTAGAAAAAAATTATTTCACTTTTCTTCATACTTTTTCTTTAAAACAAAGAGAAAAGGAGAGAGCTGACTCTATATTTAATTTAGAAGTGATCAGAAAAGCTCTTGGTGATATAAAGCACAGATATAAAAGGTCAAGATAAATTTTGTGTCCATATAATTGTAAAAATTACATAATCCCATCTAATCTTAGCATAATACTCTCCAGTAGATAATATTCAATGTCAGACAAACTTTTAATTATGAAAGAACAGAAGATCCAAGAATCAAATTTATATCTGTTTTGTCTTACATCTTTTAATTAAAAAACACATATATCCACCCCAGTATGTTACAGTCTTACAAAAACAAATATAGCCTCAAAATTTCAAAGTGAATTTTTTCACTTTTAATTTGATGTGTTGTCATAGTAGATGAACATCTACAAACAAACACCTTAAAATATATTGGGAAGAGAAAGATACTACAGAGGTTAAGGCACTCCTCTTGCAAGGAGCTAGCTGAACTCTATTCAACCCCAGGCATCAAACCTAGTCCCCTGAGGCCCTCTGGGAGTGAGCACTGAGCATAGATTCAGCAATAAGCCCTAAGCACTTCTAGGTCTGGCACCCAAACAAACAAACAAAATAACCAAACAAATATATTTACCTAGCAAAAAAAGGATTTGATCTCTGGTAATATGTCACCCTATGAGCATAAACTAGCTTAACACTGGGCTTCCCTGAACCCTACGGGCCCAACCGTAGAAGCTTCTAGAGCTATAGGATCTGAGCAGCACCACATCTTTAGAGTTCCACATTGAACCACTGGACCATGTAACTTTGGGGTGGTCCCCAGATTCCTCAAACACAACTTGCACAACTTGGGATTTCCTCCACACACAAATATATATATATATATATATATATATATATATATATATATATATATCACTGTCACTGTCCTCCCATTGTTCATTGAATTGCTTGAGCGGGCCCAGTAACATTATGAGACTTATTACTGTGTTTGGTATATTGAATATGTCACGGATAGCTCGCCAGGCTTTGCGATGTGGGGAAGATAATCTCGGCAGTTTGCTGGGCTCTCCGAGATGGGTGGAAGAATCAAATTCAGGTTGGCCATGTTGTCCACGTGCTAGGCAAACACCCTACTTGCTGTGCTATGGCTCCAGCCCATATATATATATATATATATATAACTTTTATTTGCTTAAAAATTATTTTGTTTAAGTTCTTGATATTGCTTTTACTTTTTCTTAAACCTTTAATTCTCTAATTATTAAATAGTAATTTTTAGCCAGAACTATAGATGCCTTAACTATGACCAAATATTTTCTAATGGGCAAAACATTTTTAATAATTTTAAATATTTTTTTTACTTTTTGGACTTTGCCTTTTTTTAATGTCTCCACAATAAATAATTTTAAAGAACACAAATATTTCATAATTACAGAAGCTAAACAATGTATTCATATATAGAGAGAGATAGATATCAAACATAACTTTAAATATAAAAAATGTAATACTTTTAGACATAAATTTTATTCTTAATCCTTCCTTATAGAAAATACAATTATGTGTTGATACCTAACTCTCCTAATCATCTCATTTAGTTTATGCCCCATTTTTTAGGCCAAATTTAGCCCTTTGGTTTAATTTATATTTTTTTTTGGAAGGTGTGTCACACTGGGCTTATGTCTATCTCTGCTTCCAGAGTGCTTCCAGAGATCATTCCTGATAAGACTCAGGGGACTGCTGATGATACCTGGGGTCCAACTCAGGTTTCTTTTTTTTTTTTTAAAGCAAATACTCTCTCTCTCTCTCTCTCTCTCTCTCTCTCTCTCTCTCTCTCTTTGGGTTGACTTGACTTATGACTTCTCTTCTTAAATATTAAGATGAAACGAAATAAATGCTTCTTAGAACATTTTTGCATTAGCCGGTTGGTTGATCAGATGCCTTTTATTCCATTCTCCCTATGCGCCTGCCCCAGTCTCTCTGAGCCTCCCATTCTAATCTCCACTGCCCCTCGTTCCCGTCTCCTGTCTCTCTCGCTCATCTCTTCGTGCTCTGTCTCAGCCTGGGCTCTCTCTCTCTCCACGTGCTGGCTCCCATATTCTTCTACATTCTTCTCTCTCTGCCCCCCTTGCTAGCCTCTCCGAGGTTCATCTTGCCACCCTATTCTCTTTCTAGCTCATCTCTCCAACTCTCTTGTCTCTCCAACTCCCCAGCACTCTGGGCTGACACTGCAACCAGTCAGGTAGCCCAATCAACATAAGAAAGCCCTTCCTGAGGACCCACCAAGTTCAAAGGGAACACCACCTGAGAGGTATTCCAAAGCCCTTCCTGACTGCCCAAGGGCAAAATACCTTCTAAGGTGTTTTTCTCCTTTCCTCAGTCAAATAACTCTATCAACATCTCAACACTAGCTATTTTTGTATGGACACAGTAAGAGATAACATTGAGGCTTGTAGGGCAGCTCTCCTGGGAGCATCTTGCTACAGACTCAGACTACAGAGATCAGGCCAGATTAATCATTCCTGACCCTACCAGGGTCCAAATCTAGTTATTAAATTTATTAATTATTATTAACTTGGATTTATTAAATCCAAATCTAGTTATCGATTTTTGGATCATGACAGCATTTGTCCATGACCGAACTCTTAACTTATAGTTAAGCATTATGGCACTTTGGCCAGGCCATCTTGATGCCAGGATAGCACACAGCTTACGGATTTCCCTGGTTCTACCCAGTTCCTCATGGGGACCCTGCTTTTGGGGGCTCTAGGAAGTACAAACAGCTAAGGCTTAGGTGAAAGAACAGATGCCCAGGAGGAAAATATCACTGAGAGTCAATAAAGCATAGCATATACAGTTTCTTGTGTCCAAACAAAAAAAAACATTGCTCTGAATAAACTATGCAAAGGGCTTAGGGAGAAGAGAAAAACAATATTTACAAGTCCACAGAACACAAAGAAAGAAGTTACAAATCAACACAGAGGAATGGGAGTACTATGATGAGACCATCCCAATAAACCTAAACTACCTGAGGCTATGCAGGAAGGACAAAAACAGTGTTATCCTGCAAATAGTGCTTGCTATTATAATGATAGAGCATGTCTCCAAAGCAAATCTATAGCACCACAACTCAGTATGGTAACTGAGATAGAAAAGTGTAGCACTAAATAACTTTCTTATCAGAATCCTTGGGGCAAAAATTAACAGATATAACTTGAAATGTGTCCAAGTGGTTAGCCTCCATTAAATTCCAAAACTCTTCTATAAAGAGGAACCAAAAATCCTGGTCGGTCTCTGTGTCCCTGAACTCTTTTATAT
The DNA here is from genome assembly GCF_029834395.1 of Sorex fumeus. Lineage (NCBI taxonomy): Eukaryota > Metazoa > Chordata > Mammalia > Eulipotyphla > Soricidae > Sorex > Sorex fumeus. The sequence goes on along the minus strand of NW_026606149.1, from coordinate 1,000,404 downwards.
CCTAATTTCTCATGATTCCGTTGTTAGAGTGTACACAAACACACACACACAACACACACATAGACACATATATTTATATATGTATACGTATATATACATATATATATTTATATGTATATTTCCCCAAAGATGATAGCTTTGCTTTTAAATTATGCTGTATATAGTCAGGACTGACTTGTGAATTGGGAGAACAATAGACTCTTGAGCATATCTTGGTGAACATCAAATGAAAGCAAACAGAACAAAGGCAAACATTCTGGAACAATCTATCATGAAATGCCGGCTGAATTGTCACCTCTGTTTAACCTTGCTGTTTACACCTGTCATGAAATTCATATAGTAAATTCAGGAGGCCAGGCAGAGATATGAACACAGGGGATGTTTTAAGCATGGTAAATTGGAATCCATATTTTCTGAGGTTCAGAAAGTATATTGTTTATAACCCCATATGTTGTCTACATTGCTGCATCCCTTCTTAAGTGTTAGAAGCTACAAGAAATGTCTCTTTGCACTTTTTTTCTTCGTTAGTTTTGGTTGGGATTGTGTTCACTCTTCAATTTTCAGGAGCTGTTTCTGGTTTTGAACTCAGGAATTATTCTTGCTGGTGTTCAGGGGCCATCTGAGGTGCCGTGGATCAAACCTGGGTTGGTTGTAAGTAAACAAGTGACGTAAAGCAAGTGACCTACCCACTGTACTATTTCTCCAGCCCAAACCTGTTTGCAGTTTTAATAAGGCCTAGATAATATTCCAAATTAAATGAAAAAGGAAGAGTATCTTGTGTAAATATTTAATAAAAGTTTTTTTTTTTATTTTGTGAAAGTATTTTATTCGGTCATCAACACACATTTGTTATCCTGAAAGAATCCATATTAGGGCATCAAATTTTTGCATGCTTCAGCTAACTTGCAACATTGATTTCTGTAAAACTGCTTGGCTGCTTTGCACCTGGGTTGTGGCGGGGGGCGGGGGAGACTTGGAATGTGAACAGGGCATAACTTCTTGTGAAACCAAGTGTGACAGGATTCAGGTGTATTTACTGTTCCTGAATTGTACTGTCTCAGTAAAGCACCCTGCAGACTTGGGTAAAGGACAACTCAGGATGCGGGTGGTTGGGGGAGATTACCTAAGGCTTAATGATTCCTGCTATAACCTTTCTTGTGCTGACAATCGATGTAACTGCTGACTTTCGAATCTATGGAATGTGCGGGCTTTGTTATGATGGTTGATGAAGGCCTATATAAGACCCCCTTTGAAGAAGCTCGGGACTCTCAGCCACTGCTCACTCTGGGGTATGCTGTGGAGCCCCAGCATGCTGGTCTAAATAAACCCCGTTTGTACTCCTGCAGGAATTGTGTCTGTCTGGTCTTTCCGCGCCTCCCAGGGCCAGGGGACTCCCAATCCCAACAATCCTAGGCCTGGGAACACAGAGGGCAACAAGATCCAGGCCCTAATCTAATGAATAAAATTATAAAAAAATCACCCTATAATATGATATTCTATCTCATATAGGTATCAGCATTCATTTCAACAATTAGTCATAGATAGCAATTGATGGCTTTAGTTAGATTTGTTGTTATAGGAAATCTGTAAGAATATTCTTGAATATATGTTTTCATATACTTATGCTATTATTTCTATGAAATACAAACCTAAATGTAGAATTATTAGGTTCCATGAAATATTTTTTTAAATTTTTTTTGGTGAAACACCATGAGGTACAGTTGTAGACTTACAAATTTTTGTGTTTGGGTTTCAGTTATACCAAAAATATGGAACGCTTCACAAATTTGAGTGTCATCCTTGGGCAGGGGCCATGCTAATCTTCTCTGTATCATTCCAATTTTAGTATATGTGCTGCCGAAGTTAGCACTATTTAATAAAAGTTTTAAGATAACAATAATTATTCTTTGAATATAGTTATTTCTACATAAACATGTTCACCTGTAAATTTGTTCTTTGGAAATCTTAGATTTTCATTTATAAGAGATGTTTTAAATCTTTTGTTGTTACTGTATTTGGCATATTGAATACGTCACGGGGAACTTGCCAGGCTCTGCCATGCGGGCGAGATACTCTCGGTAGCTTGCCGGGCTCTCCGAGAGGGGCAGAGGAATCGAACTCGGGTCGGCCATGTTGGCTGCGTGCAAGGCAAATGCCCTACCGCTGTGCTATCAATTTCAAAGCATCTTAGAGGTAGTTTACTAAACCCATGGTATAAATGTAATTCAATTTTACCTATTTATAACCAATTTAAAATATAAACAATGTGACTTTTTATTTCCTAATACTGTTTTCTAAATATATTTGCTGTATTCAAGCAAGACTATTTCAGAAAAGAAGATATGATTTGATCATAATGGGTCTCAAAACACTGTTAGAAATTGCACAAGAATTAGTAGTGATACAATATACTTCCTAGGTGAAAACAACTCTTCAATCCAATAAAGTGCTACTACAAAATTCATTGAGGTGGGGCTGTAGCGATAGCACAGTGGGTAGGGCGTTTGCCTTGCACATGGCCGACCTGAGTTCGATTCCCAGTATCTCATATGGTCCCCTGAGCACCATCAGGAGTAATTCCTGAGTGCAGAGCCAGGAATAATCCCTATGCATTGCTGGGTTCATTCATTCATTCATCATCCTGTTATTCGTTGATTGCCTCGAGCAGGACCCAGTAACATTTCTTTCATCTTAGCCCTGAGATTATATTCAAGGCTCTTTATGAGAATGAGACCCATCATTGTTACTGGTATTTGGTATATTTGGTACGCCACGGGGAGTTTGCCAGACTCTGCCATGTGGGCAGGCTACATTCGATAGCCAGCAAGTTTATCCAAAGTAGGAATGAGATAATGTCATAAAAAGATGTCCTGATAAGATGTCGCGCGGCCGGAATTTGGAGGATCTGGGTGGAAGATGCTCGACTCCAATCCGACTAGGCTTGGAGATCTCGGCACCGGAACCCGTATGGCTTTGTCCCTCTGCCAGTACCTTCATGTGTGCGGAGCGTGGTCTCGGCATGGTGGTGGCTGGTCCTGGAGGTCTTCCGCTGCCGGAGCCGTGTAATCCCATCAGCGGTCAAGACTCAGAGACTATAAAATCCAGCTCCCGGACGAGACCAGTGCAGTCTCCTGGCCCTGTGCCTGGCTGTTCCTCGCCGGGGTCCCTTGGAGGGGAGCGGGTTGAGCTTTCCTCCCCACCCCGTCCAGGGCATTGCTGGGTGTGACCCAAAAAAAGGCAAAAATAAAATTCATTGAGGAGAAACACTTTGAGAGACAACAATCGTCCAGTTGCTCTAAGCTGGGCAAACTTTTTGTAAGAATCTACTTGTGATGTGTGTGTGTGTTTGTGTGTGTGTGTGTGAGAGAGAGAGAGCTAGAGAGAGAGAGAGAGAGAGAGACAGAGAGAGAGAGAGAGAGAGAGAGAGAGAGAGAACTAGAGAACTGGGATCCAAGTATGGCGTTGCATGTGTTTGAAAACATACATGAGATTATGGATGAGAATTTGTGCTCTGTGTGTGTGTGTGAGTGTGTGCACGCATGTGAGAATGAATTTGAGTATCATGTTTGCAGGATAAATGTGCTGTTCATAGGCTGAGTGACGAGTACATCTCTTGGATGCGAATAAAGGAGCTCTCACTAAGAGCAATTCGCAGCAAGTCAACAACATACGGGGAAGTGCTGGAAAAAGCTGGTGAAGAAATATGTTGAACTTGATTGTTCAGATAATATTCATTCAAGATCAATAATTTTGATTTTCTGTGTTGATGCTGAATCACTTTTCTCAATAATGAGATGGGGAAGGAATGGATTCACTTGCCCACATCGACACTGTTAGAACAGCAGGACAGAGCCCCATGCTGATCCCATCTGCCCTCGCATTAGATCAGTACAGAAGTGTCACTCTCACTCAGTTTGTCACCATCTCCTTCTACACCACACATGAGTGCTTGCAGTCTCTAATTCCCTGCCCAAATATTCAAATACTAGCCTGTTTTTAGAACACGTGTGTGTGTGTGTGTGTGTGTGTGTGTGTGTGTGTGTGTGTGTATCCTTACAGGAATGAAACCATTTCATTGTGATGGGATATCTTGAAGCCTAAACATCCAAAAATATTTCAATGTGATGGGGTAGACATAATCTGTGGACTGAATTTCAAGATGTTGAATGAATTTCTATAAACTTGGTTACTAGAACATTGTATATTATTTTTCTAGTTTATTAAAACCTATCAATGTTATGCTTGACTATTTTCTGTCATGTTTCTACTCCCAACTATATCTGAAAAAATCTTTTATTTCCTAAGATTCTTCATTTTCCTCTGAAACAATGCAGTGACTCACTGTTCATGAGATGAAAGAGCAAGAAATGTCTATTATTACAGGAGCCAATGTTTCTCCAGCTTGAGAAATCACAAGCCTTTTCATTCATCTCTAAATTTCACTGTTCCCACATTGTTAACCTTGACATTCTTCAATATTTTAGGTGTTTTCTACCTTAGACCATTGATTCACTTTATTCTTTTGCTACCACTGCTCCTCTTAACACATTCAGACACTTTGTGGCTAATATCTACAAATCGTCCATAGTTCAATTCAGATATGTTTACTTCAGAGAACTCTAATGTATTCCCCAATTATGTCATGCCTTCAACTAGGAACTTTTCATGGCTTATCACTCCATTTTCTTACATTTACTACACTTTAATAAAAGAAATTTGTCCTTTCTTATTCACTATCTGCTCCCTAAATAAATACGAATTCTTTCCCTAGGAATTCTCAGCACAAAACTTTTCATTTCAAAGTGCTCAAATAATACTTGTTTCATAAATGAATAGAAACAATTTATCAAGCAGGTAAGGAAAATCTGCCATTTTATGATGGAGGGGCAAAAGAATGTTTAACATGGTAATAAAAATCAGTTCTTATGTATAATATACAAACCAAAATATAAAGATTCTAATTATAATGGATTGAAGGGTGAGTAAAATCATCAGAAATAAAAATGTATAATCCTAAATAAGAATGATTATTTAATGAAAATATGCATAGATTCAAAACCAAAACTTTGGCGAGTTCTCCAGGTAGCCAATATTTAGGTGACACTTGGGACCATTCGCTGTAATTCCCAGACAATTAGGCCAGTAATTCAATGAAGTGCTACTAAGGATTTGCTACCATGGTAGTGCCCTGCCCGAGGCTTCCAGGGTCACACAAAATGCTCAGAGAACTAAGCGGTACCATGATCAAATCCAAGTGGGGCACAGGCACCAAGTTAGGCATTATCTCCAACTGTGTTGTCTTCCTGCACAAAGTTTTATTTTAAATACCATTTTATTATCTCGTCTTTCTTCTCCTTCTCCTTCTTCTCTTTTTCTTCTCTCCTCAGTCACCAGTGCTCAGGGATTATTACTGTATCTGAGCTCAGGGATTACTTTTGATAGTGCTCAGGGAACCATATGTGGGGCTGGAGATAAAATCAGTCAGCCACATGCAAAACAAGCACCTTAACCCCTGTGCTAGTTTTTTGACCCTTCAATATCAATTTTAATGTTGATATACATTGATATACATTGAAACTGATGTTTAATTAAGACACATAATAAAATAAATATCTACCAAGTAGATACTTGACAGGGGTCACACCCACCAACCGGCCCCCTGGCGCCGTGTAATCCCATCAGTGGCCAAGACTCAGAGACTATAAAAACCAGCTCCCGGAACCGCGGACATCTTATTATGACATCTTATTATCTCATTCCTACTTTGGACAAACTGGCAGGCTACCGAATGTAGCCTGCCCACACGGCAGAGTCTGGCAAACTCCCTGTGGCGTACCCAATATGCCAAATACCAGAAACAATGATGGGTCTCATTCTCCTAAAGAGCCTTGAATATAATCTCAGGGCTAGGATTTAGGAGACGTTACTGGGGCCTGCTCGAGGCAATCGATGATTAACAGGATGATTTGTGATTTGTTGTGATTGTGATCTACCAAGTATATGATATTTTAAGTCCATTATCCAATTCTCTTAAAAAGTGTAACAAATCAGTTACTAACCCAGTTCAGTGTGTAGGAAAGGAAGATAAAAGTTGTTACGAATCCTATCTAGTCTATGTCTGCTTTCTCACTTCATGAAGTTTTAAACCATATCTCTGAGCCACACAGAAGTATGTCCTATTCAGCTTTTCTAAAACTATTTTGTTTTGCTTTAGCCAGAATATTTTTCAAGCTGTAGATTAAGTATTTTGATCTGAGTTTGTTTCCAAATAAAATTCGCTTGAATTGACGTGGTAAGTAGGTTACCACTTCACATACATTGTGAATATTGTACAAAACAAAAGGTGGGCTGGCTGGAGAGATAGCACAGTGGGTAGGGTGTTTGCCTTGCACGCGACCAACCTGGGTTCCATTCCCAGCATCCCATATGGTCCACTGAGCACCGCCAAGGGTAATCCCTGAGTGTGGAGCCAGGAGTAACCCCTGTGCATCTGTGCATAACCGGGTGTGACCAAAAAGCCAAAAAGAAAAAAAAGAAAAGAAAACAGGGAGGTATCAAACTTCAATGCCAACATATAGAAAAGTGACCAATGACACTATGATCTTACTGTAATCTTCTAATTATTAGGATTTATTCTATAATCTATGAATGTTTTCTTTTCCAGATGAAGTAAAAACTATTGAAGGTCAAGTACAAGTTAAAAGCAAGTTATTGAGCCCTGCAGATCGTTTATGCTGAAATCTAAGTCTAAAATCTATTCCCAACCTGTCCCTTCCTCTATAGAGAAGGGACACACATGTTCACCATAATTTGCCAGATTGTTTTACTCATTTTCTTAGGAACATAGCCATATTGAAAAGACAGTGAACTGCATGATGTTAATTACTAAAGAAATTAGCTTTACCAAAATAAGATTATCATATGTAGTAATTAATTTTTCAAATTTCAAATAATGTGTTATATACAATTTATAAAGAAATGTGATGTATTCTATATTAACTGAAAAATTATATCTCCCTGAAGTTAATGTAACATCTCAAATACATTAATGATTCGGCAACATGATTTAATACAAACTGATAAATTAAAGATAATTTTATGATAAAATCCATAAAATAATTTTTCATAATACCCTACTGTTTTTTATACAGAGTCTTGGGTAATAAATACATAGCTCAAGTTGGAAAGTGATCCCTTAAAACTTGCCATTTGTTTAGAAAAAGAAAATGTAAAAAAATAAATTACCTGTACATAAAATGAGGAACCGAAAATGCAGTGATTACTTTTGTATATGTAAATGAAGAAGAAAAATGTTGTAACTAAGGCAATGCTTTTCAAAGATGATTTACTTTCAGAATAAACGTATTTTTCAGTTAAGGTAATAGATTTCCCATGCAATTTTTCTCAACAACCACACTTCCTAACTAGTGTTTTGCAAAGGTCTGGGGGATATTACTGCTTTCCTCAGAACTGTCAGCCCTGGAAATGTCATTAGTAGAAATGTTAGAACATCTGCCTTGTTTCGCTGTCTGATACACTTTTAACATGAGGAAGACACATTGGAAAATGATGGTTTAATAGTGGGGCATACATTTATCTTACATATAAACATCAGGCTTTCTAAATAGAGTTTTAATATGCACGCTTTAATCAACAAATGATTTTGCATTATCTCTTGAAAAACTGCAAGGCATATTCATTGTTTCAGATAATTTTACAGTAACGCAGCATAAATTGTCTCATTTGAATCACTAATAAGTTCCATTCAGATTCATGATAGCACTTTCAAAGGAGTTCTATGTGATTTTTGGAGCAGTAGGCCCAGTATTGACTGTGCATGAGAATCTTTTTTTTTAAATTTAATACAATTAAAGTCACCGTGAGAAATCAAAAACACCCACCGCCATTGTCTTCATCACCCCAGTTCTACTCCCTTTCCCGTCCCTAATCCCTGCTAACATCAGTTGTCAAAATGCAAGGATTTGTTCTTATTAAATATGATCCTTCCTTCCTTCCTTCCTTCCTTCCTTCCTTCCTTCCTTCTTTCCTTCCTTCCTCCCTTTCTTTCTTTCTTTCTTTCTTTCTTTCTTTCTTTCTTTCTTTCTTTCTTTCTTTTTCTGTTCTTCTATCTCTCTTTCCTTCCCTCCCTTCCTTTCTTCCTTCCTTCCTTCCTTCCTTCCTTCCTTCTCTCATTCTTTCTTTCTTTTCTTCCTTTCTTCCTTTCATTTATTAAAGCACCACCATGATTTACAAAGATATTCATAGTTGATTTTTATTTACTTTTCTTTTTTATTTTTAATATTATATATTTTTTGCTTTTTTTTTCACACCCGGTGATTCACAGGGGTTACTCCTGGCTCTACAGTCAGGAATTACTCCTGGCGGTACTCAGGGGACCATATGGGATGCTGGGAATCGAACCCGGGTCGGGCCATATGTAAAGGAAGTGCCCTACCCGCTGTGCTATCACTCCAACCCCTCATAGTTGAGTTTTAGAGATAAAGTGTTCCAGCACCAATCCTGCCCCTAGTGTGAACTTTCACCAGTGTTCCAACATTGATTGGCATATTTTAAAGTTAGGTTGTTGAAGTTTGGATCTTATATTCTCTGTGTTGTTGACTTTGTATTTGGGTATTTATGCCACATGTCTAAACCACCAATGTACCTTGTTCCCTTTGAACAATGACCGCCCAACTCCTAATTGCATCTTGCCTGTCTCTTCTTATACCCCCTTCCCATTTCTTTCCCTGATCCACTACCTATGCGGGATTTCATCCATGATTTGTCTTTTTTTTTTCCTCTCTGACATTTTGCACAAAATGATCACAATCAAGATCATCCTGTTATTCGTCGATTGCTTTGAGCAGGCTCTAGTAACGTCTCCTTCAGCCTAGCCCTGAGATCTTTAAAAAGTGCCATATTCAAGGCTATTTCAGGGTTAGGAGAATGAGATCCATCATTGTTACTGGTATTTGGCATATTGGGTATGCCATGGAGAGTTTGCCAGACTCTGCCGTGTGGGCAGGTTATATTGGGTAGCCTGCCAGTTTGTCCAAGGTAAGAATGAGATAATAAGATGTCCGGGAGCTGGGCTTAATAGTCTCTGGGTCTTGGCCGTTGATGGGAATACATGGCGCCAGGTGGCCAGTTGATGGGTGTGACCCCTGCCTACTGGAATATGGAGGATCTGGGTGGAGGATATTCAGCCCCGGTCCGAGCAGGCTTGGAGATCTCAGCCCCCTGGCGCCATGTAATCCCATCAACAGCCAAGACCCAGAGACTATAAAACCCAGCTCCCGAAAGAGAACAGCACAGTCTCCTGCCCCCCTCCATGCCTGGCTGTCCTTGCTGGGGCCCCTTGAAGGGGAGCGGGTTGAGTTTCCCTCCTCGCCCCGATCAGGGCTCCGGCAGCAGAAGACCTCCAGAACCAGCCACCACCATGCTGAGACCACTCTTCACACGCATGAAGGTACCGGCAGAGGAACAAAAGCATACTGGTCCCGGGGCTGAGATCTCCAAGCATTGCACAAAACACTTCAATTTTATCCAAGTTGAAACACAATCAAGATTTAACTGTTTTTTTTTTTTAAATATCTGAAGTAGAATTTCATGGTGGACATATGTAATTTTTTTCCCTAATCACTTATCTTTCACTGAACACTTGAATTGTTTCCAAATCTTGAATGCTAATGCATACAACTGTGCATCTCAGAGTTGTATAGAGAAGGAAACTGGGTCTCTGGCTTCGCTCACTCCAGCAAGAAAACTTACCAGAATATAGATGACCAAGCCCAGCAGCACCTTTCATTTGCTTGATCTTGTTTTCCCCCCACTGTGAGAAGCTCATCTCCAGCTCTGCCTGAAGAAGGGCTTACAGAGAGAACACCCATTCTACCTTTTTAAATGTCTCAATCACTCTCACCCTCATGTTTCGTTTTTGGGTCATAGCCTCAGAGCTTAGTTCTGGCTCTGGGTCCAGCGACCACTCCTTTCTGGGCTCAGGGGGACAATATGAGGTGTCAGGGATTGAAACCAGGGTGGCCGCATGCAAGACAAGTACCGTACCCACTGTACTATCTTTCTAGTCCCTGTTTCGAAGCTAATTCCTCACTCTGAAGATAATGAGATCTTCCCTGTTTTGAAACTAATGAGCTATTGTTTGAGAAATGTAAGAATAGCATACAATTATGAAATACTCTGAAAATTCATCCCTAGGAAAGCCTTGACTTTTTCCTATGGGGCTATTGTATTTTTCATAAGGCATAATTAAAAATAAGATTAAATATAAATGTGAAAATTAACTCTAGTGAATCTGGCCATAAAGAAAGTCAAATTTTTCCCTTCATTAAATTTCACTTAGTTAATTCTACTGAAATTCAGTACATTCAGCAAACTACACACCACAGGAATAATTAGAGTAAGGCATGGTTACTTTTGGTTGATATGAAAAAAAATGAGAGAGAAAGCAAGAAGAAGATTAAAAAAAAAGAACAGGGAGAGAGAGACCAAGTTGAAGGAAATGGAAGGAGAGGGGGGATTTTAAATGCTGTAGAATCCAGGACATTGCTTGAAGCATGTGGTGTTAAGAGTCAGTGAACATGGCTTCCCCAGTTTCTGTCATTTAAATGCTTGAGACAGGATAGAAGCAGGTTTCCAACTTCTATGAGCAAGGAGTATTTAACTTTGTGTGCAGTTGGTTCCTCAGGAAAAGGATATATATTTCCCTCTTTAAAGTATAATCAAGCAAAAAGTATATCATCACAAATTATATTACTTGTTCAAGAGAAGCATAAAATATGTATTTTAAATATGTACTTCTTCACAAAGGGCTGGAGCGATAGCACAGCGGTAGGGCGTTCACCTTACAAGCGGCCAACGTGGCTGGCCCGAGTTCGATTCCTCCGCCCCTCTCGGAGAGCCCGGCAAGCTACCGAGAGTATTCGATATGCCAAGCACAGTAACAACAAAGTCTTCAATGGAGACGTTAGTGGGCCCGCTCGAGCAAATCGACGATCAACAGGAGGGCCTTTACCTTTACCTTTACTTCTTTACAAATTCACTATTAGTGTATCTTTTATAGATACAACGTTTGCAGAGACTTACTGTCCTACTCAATAAACTAAAGTTAGTATATTGAGTACAGTCTCTTAGAAATATCTGTCGGTGTGGAATGGGCAGGGAGATAGTCCAGCAGCTAAGATGCTTATCTTGCATCCTGCAAACTTGGGTTTTATCCCCAGCATCTCATATGCAAACCAGGAGCAACACTGAGAATTGTTGGGTTTGGCCCCAAAGTGAAAAACAAACAAACAAACAAACAAAAAGCAGAAATATCAGTCAGCCTAAATATCTACCAATGAAAAGACACATGTTTCAAATGCTTTTATTGACTTGTCAAAGTGGATTTCTACATGGGAACACTGTTTCCAGAGCTTTGACAAGATCTTCTCTGCTTCTGCAATAAGGACAAATATACCAAGCTTAAAAATAAAAATATTCTGTATCCTGGAGGGGTTTATTCACCTCTAAATTATATTAACATGTAGAAAAAAAAGAGAGAAGAATGCAAAAAACACAAAAGTGGTGCATTCATGAAACTAATGGAAAAATATGTAATTTAATGGTTTTCTACATATTTTCCCAGTTAGGGCACTAAAGGGAAATCTTGGTGTAAAAGTGTCATTTATGTTCAAAGGATTCTCTTTGTTTTCCAATTACAATTACATGGAATAAAGAAATAGTATCTTTTTATTGCATCTGAAGATTCGAGCCATCTACCTTGAGGTATTAGTGTATGAATTTGTTTTTCATGCATTTAAATGACAAACTAAAAACCATTATGCTAAAATCCCCTAAGAGATTTTAATATTAAAACAAATATAACATATATATGTATTTATATATATTTATATATGTGTACACAGAATATTATCAATTAGAGATATCAGTGTTATGAAAAGCATTAAAAGTTGAAACTATATTTTGACTTTAATGACATGTCAGGAAACATTCAAAGAATAACTTCCATGTTGTCTCTTCCAGGGCACCTGTTTTTGGTAGGATGGTCCAGTTTGCTAAGTAACTTGACTGTTTTCAACAACCTTTAATTTACATATGATGTACTTATTATTGAGCGTATAGGTACCCATATACAGAGAAACATTCACATATGGAAACCACTCTCTATCTCTCTCTCTTGTATACACACGTGTACATCAATGCACATGCATACACACACACAGTCTTTATCCTACATTGTGTTTTACAAAACTACAAGTTTTCTGTATATAAGAAGATAATTTTAGGATCTTGTCAGAAATGGTGCCCAGGATTTATGAGGTTTCCTTCTGCCAATTATGACCAAGTAGGCCAGCTGTTCAATTTAAGGGCCCAGGGATTAAATGTTGCAGAGGCCTTAGGGGATGGAAATATTCTAGGTCATTGGTCATGCTCAGGGACCTCCAGGGCTGTACCCTGAAATGCTTGGGAGACCATGTGGTACCAGGGATCAGGCGTGGTCTGTGGCATGTGAGGCAACACCTAAACACCCTCCCATAATTGCAACCCAGGGCTTTGGATATTCCTAAAGAAAGATCTATTATAAGTATGTTTCTTTATCTTCATACTATTTGCCTTTTTTTCCCCCAAATTAATGTCAAAGTTTTGGACCAGAGTGCAGTCTAGTAGATGCTTTTTTTTTTTTTAATCGTGATTTACAGTCCAAAGCACTAAGTAAGGCAGAATACAAGTTGTGAGTGTGGGTGTATGTCTGAGGGAGGGAATGTGACAAACTGTCAGGGACAGTGACAGGGAGAGTGGGGTCTGCAGAGTGGACAGTGATCTCTGTTCCTGAGAGCAGGAGTCCTTTCTGCTTTATTCCTCCCCTTCACCACAGGTCTGTGTCTTCTGCACTTGCCCCTGGGTACAGAGCCTTGCCAAGATGCAGGTAGCTGTATTGCACTAATCACTCCATCTGTGTAGGTGAAAGTTGCCTTATGTAGAGCCTGGGAATCGAAGGGTCAGGACCTATGAATCTAAAGATAGTGCCTTGGCATATTAAGTTGTCTGTTCCATCGTTTGTTTGTTTAGAGGCATCCCAAGCTGTGCTCAGTAGACTTCGGGGTGACATCTGGAGGTCTCATATACCCTAAGCAATGGTTCAGTGCTCTTCCCCCATAGAATATGCTACTATTTGCCCTCTGCAATTACAAGGACCAGATGGAGGTACAGATTCTTTGGGGGCCTCCAGAGACAGACCAAATATGTCGGGGGGGGGGGGGCTGTCAAGTTTTGCCAAACTCAAACTATGGGTAGACACAAGCTTATCCTATGTCTGTGGTCCTCCTACTGTTTTAAGCTGAAAACATTTGAGAATAGAGAAAAAGCAGAAAGGGTCCTCTGAGTATTCCTTGGCTCTTCTTACCTAAATAAACTTAAAGTTACTGTGGGGGAGAACTCTGATGTGGGGGTGACCTTTCTTGCCATTGGAGTACCCAGAATAATCTACATGATTAGGCCTTGTGGAGTCACCAAGCTTACCACACTTACATCAAGGTTTAAACTAGGGTATTTTTTTCATACCTGACATAGAGAGTATCATGCTAAGTGAAATGAGTCAGAAAGAGAGGGACAGACATAGAAGGACTGCACTCATTTGTGGAGCATATAAACAACATAACATGCGGCTGACTCCTAAGGGTAGTAGATACACGGGACAGATAGATTGCTCCATAGCTGAAGCCTGACTCATGAGCAAAGGGGAGAAAGCAGTTGGAATAGAGAAGGAATCACTAAGAAAATGATGACTGGAGGAATCGGTCGGGATGGGAGATGTGTGCAGAAAGTAGATAAAAGACCAAACATGATGACCTCTCGGTGTCTATATTGCAAACCATAATGCTCAAAGTAGAGAGAGATTATTGGGCATCATGTCTGCCATGGAGGCAGGGGGAAAGTGGGAAAGGGGGGGTATACTGGAGATATTGGTGGTGGGGAATGTGCACTGGTGGAGGGATGGGTGTTTGATCATTGTGTGATTATAACCCAAACATGAAAGCTTGTAACTATCTCATGGTGATTCAATAAAATTTAAAAAGAGAGAGAGAGAGAGAGAGAGAGAGAGAGAGAGAGAGAGAGAGAGTCAGCATTCCTCCAGCATTCCTTTCCTTACAATGCTCCTGGGTTAACTCAAACATACATGAGAGCACAGCTATAATGTGTGAGCCCTGGGGAACAATGTGGCTCATTGTGTGTGAGTCCTGAGGAGCACTACATTCAGTGTGTGTGTGTCTTGGGGAGCACTCTGGCTCAGTGTGCGGGAGACCTTGGAAGCACAGCAAGCCCTGGGGACCACTACACTTAAAGTGTGAGAGCCCCGGGGAGCACTGCACTCAATGTGTGAGAATCCTGGGGAATACTGTGCTCTGTGTGTGAGCCCTAGGGAGCACTGTGACTCAGTGGGTGAGAGCCCTGGGGATCACTACAGCTTAGTGTGTAAGAGCTCTGGGAAACACGGTACTCAGTGCGCATGAGCCCTGGGGAGCATTGTGACTCAGTGTGCAAGACTTGGAGAGCACTACAGCTCAGTGTGTGCAAGCCCTGAGGAGCACTGTTCTCAGTATACATGAGCTCTGGGGAGCACTGTGACTCAGTATGTGAGCCTTCGGGAGCACTAAAGCTCAGCGTGTGCAAGCCCTGGGTAGCACTGTACTCAGTGTTCATGAGCCCTGGGGAGCCTGGCGTCTCAGTGTGTGTGCACCTTGGTTATCACAGCAACAGAAGCAGCAAAGCAAAGGGAAAAGAAATAACCGTAATCATTCAGAGGAGAAGCTGAAATCAGGCTGGGGAATAGCATGGATGGTTGGGCATTGCTTTGCACTCAGTCAATCCAGGATTAATTCTTGGAACTCCAGATAGTCCCCTGAGTACTGACAGGAGTGATCACCTGGACACAGAGCCAGGAGTAATCCCTAAGCATGGCTGGGTGTGGCTTACATTTGGTAAATACATTTGAGAATGCAGTAACTGAGCACAGAGCCAGGAGTCATCCTTGAGCATAACTAGGTGTGGCTTACATCTGGTCAATATGTCTGCTTCTTGCCATTAATCTGTTTTTGAATTTTCAGTTTACTATTCAAACTTCAGTTTTCCCAATCACCTCAAAAGAATTTTTTCCTCTTCTATTGATTGTGAAAATACTTATTTATATGCTTTATGGCTTTTATGTCTTGTGCAAAATTTCTCAGCTATCCTCAATGAGATCAACTTCATAATAAACTGCATGGTGATAAAATCATAAATTTAGATTACTCATCAAAAAAGAAAAAAAATGGTAGATTAAAAAAATGTGTTATAGGCAATGAAGAACTGGTACATGGCCACATTATGCTTACAAATAATTTAGTCAAGTTAGGACCAAAAATAAGATGAAAAAAAATTGGCCCTGCCTAATCCAGATGGAATACCAGCGACCAAGAGATTCCACAAGCAAGCCCCCCGCATAACCCCACCCCCCAGCATGCGGGTCCCAGGACGAAATTTCCAGGCTGCATGGCGGCAGAGGAACCAGGCTGCACACTCAGCATACTCTCTATCACGCCCATAATTTGCCTCTGATGCCATCTTTGCACACCAACAGCCCTAGTCCAGAGACTCCCAATTGAATCCCAAAATGGATTAGTGCAATACAGAGATGTCTCTCGATTCCAACCATTTATAATCTAGAAATTTGCATTTATAATTGCAGCCACGCAAGCTTTCATGATATTCAAAATGAGCAATGAAAAATAAATTATCTAGCGTCTTGCCCTTGTCAGGTAGACTTGAATGGTGGTGGGAAATTTTGAGAAAAACACAATGCCCCAAATAAGAGTGACGGTATTGGGGAAATGTCTGCCATAGAGGCAGGGTGAGGACTGGGATGTGGGTGATCGAAAACTTGCACTGGTGGAGGGATGGGTGTTCCATCATTGTATGGCTGAATCTCAAACATGAAAGCTTTGTCACGGTGATACAATTTAAAAAAAAGTAATGGGGAGCTCTTGCCCAATTCAATCAGCTTAATCAATGGCTGAACAAATCACAGTACTGCTACAATATTAAAAAAAAAAGAATTGGCAAAGTACTATTGAAGAGGAATACATATAAGTGAATCTCTGCTGTGACAGAGTTACTATAGGCTCCATTCCCTTATTTTAAGTTTGAGAATAAATGAGATCAAGGGGCAAGGTAATCAGAGTGCATTAAATTTTAATTTCCACCTAAAATATATATATATATGCATATATATGTATGGGAAAATATATATATACATATATATATAGTGGTTTATCATTTTTCTTATTTATCACTTACTCAGAGAAAATAATTTATGAATCCACATAAATGTGAAGATGTCTGAAAGATCATAAAATCTATCGAGAAAATAATTTTCTTGGTATGAATCTATGCTGATAAACTGATAACAGTCACTATCATTTAAAAATATCACCATTCTATAGCTGAGATCAGCACCAGGAGGATTACTCCATAATTTAGAGGCCAGCCGGGTATCCTAGAGGAAAGGGCTGTTCAGATAGAGAAGGGAGCACCAAATAAAGGATGTTTGGAGGATCCTCCCAGGAGGGGAGATGCATGTCGAAAGTAGACTATGGACTGAACATGTTTGCCACTCAATGCCTCTTTTGCAGACCACAACACCCAAAAGGAGAGAGAGAACACAGGGGATTGCCCTGCCACAGAGACAGGGGGGATGGGGGGATGGGGGTGGGAGGGATATTATCCATGGTGGTGGAAAATGGGCACTGGTGGAGGGATGGGTATCTGATCATTGTATAATTGAAACCAAAGCACAAAAAATTGTAAATCTACAACTTTAAAAAAAATAAAATAAAATAAAGGGAAAAAAATATCACCATTCTAAAATGGTTTTGCAATACTTGTCAGTCTAATTCTAGATATTTATAAAACATGGGTTAGTAGATGAGGTATAAACCAGAAGGAAAGATAGAAACAAAACTTAAAATAGGGGCTGAGAGGGTTGGTGGCTACGGTGTACCCCTAGTATATGGCTGACACCAGTTCCATCCGTCACACCACACAGTCCCCTGAGCTACAGAGGGCACAGCCGAGAAGCAACCTGAGTATAGGGTGTGGCCCTAAACCCCTGAGAACTGCTGAGTGACCTGGCTAACATCCAGCACCTCCAGGCCAGAGAAGTACCATTTTTGATCCGTTGCATTGAACCACTAATCAGGTTGCCTGAGCTTTGCAGGGAGAGGCCCTTGGGATGCAGGGACACTGCTTGGGAGGGACCCCTCCCACTGTCCAAATTAATACAAAACTGTAAGTCCCTGCATTCTGATCATGGATCTATCTGCTCCATTCATAAACCATAAGCAACCATAGGTTTATTTCTCTCTCCTCATTACAGTCACTTAGATTCTTTGAGTCAAACATTTCAGCAACTTTTTGTTCACGATATTATGAACTCAACTAAATACTTCTCTTTGATAAAATCTCTTAACTTTCAAAATTAATGGTGTCCTTTGAAGTGGTCACAGCATTGTAATATACCTGTAATATTAAATTCTGAGATTCAATTTGTTCGAGAAGTTGCAGTTTATAGATTAGGAAGAAAGACCTGTATTACAGAAGTTCATGTTTTCTCAGGTTGGAAAGAAATGATTTGCACTAACAAAGTTTTTGTATCTATTTTATTTATAGAAATCACATCACTAATTAAATGAGATCTAGCATTCAATCCCTTGAACAATTGTCTTCACTATAAAGGTTAAAGTCTCTGAGAGAAACAGGAGGAGCCTTGAGTGTATTTACAAAGCATGAGAAACTTCAGCAATGTAGTTGCCATGGAATGTTTGCGTTAATTAAATATCTATTCATTGGTAATGAATTCCAAACAACATTAAGCAGTTAGAAGAATATTAATCACATGCTTTAGGACTAATTGTACCATATTAGCAATTAATTGCTGTATAAGAAACAAGATCTACTATAATACATAATTTGTAGCAATTGAAGGCTTTTCTAAGAGTGTGATTTTCTACTTCCTAATGGGACACTAGCACAATGTACACATAATTACTGGATTTTCTTTCATGAGCATCGTGATCTGTATCTGAGAGCTAGTGATACCTCTATTACCATTAAAAAGCCGTTGATATAAATTATGTTCTTTCCATTCTCACCTCCCTCTGGCAGAAGAAAACCTCATTTCATGATTCAAATTGCTTTCTGCTTAAGATAACATGATTATTCAGATCCTATGAAACCCTAAATAAGTAAAGCTGCACAATAAAGAAGCAATTTGAAGAAGTACCACCCTTTTCAATGTCCATCCTTTTGCTCTGGGGCAGAGATGGAATGGTGATTATGGCATGGGACAGGATTCAGATTCCTTGAGATGAAGGGTGCTTCTCTCTCTCTCTCTCTCTAGACCCTGTCCAAACACTTCCCCGGCCAACAGAAACTGGTGCCAAAATGCTTCATCCACTGAAGAGATGCTCAAGGTGGAGAAAGAAAGTAACTTGTGTTAGAAATCAGAACTCTTATGGCAGATTGAGTTGACAACGACAAACACTAAACCCTTCTGCCTTCTGTCACACCACTGGCAGTTTATCTCACTGGTATGATAAATTTACTAAATTGTATTTTTAAATAATATATTAAATTATCGATATACATATATTTTTAGATGGTTAAAGTAATTGGTATTTGCTCTCAAGACTAGACTAATACCTTGCCATTCCTTCTGACTTTCATTATTGCCCTGGAACAGCAGACTGACAAGAAAATATTTCATTTGTTTCAGGTCTTATTTTTCTTTGATTTAACACAGTTTGATACTATTTCTTTATCTTTTGATACTATGTATTTCAGCTCCATGGACCTAGTTGATTTGGGGGATGAGGGATTTTATTGTCTTTCCAGAGTTCATGTATTATGTCTTTTATTAGTTTAGAAATCACACTGTATCACACTGTCCTCCTGTTGTTCATCGATTTGCTTGAGCTGGTCCAGTAACGTCTCCATCATGAGACTTGTTGTTACTGTGTTTGGCATATCGAATACGTCATGGGTATCTGCCGTGCAGGCGAGATACTCTCGGTAGCTTGCCGGGCTCTCCGAGAGGGGCGGAGGAATCGAACTTGGGTCGGCCATGTTGGCTGCGTGCAAGGCAAATGCCCTACCGCTGTGCTATCGCTCCAGCCCAGTTTTAGAAAAGAAAAGTAATAATATCTAATAATAAACGCTTTGCTTCTTTAATGATATTCACATTTTTGTTGTTGCTGTTTTGGCCCACTCCCTGTGGCAGTGCTCATAGCTTACCCTGATACTGCACTCAGGAGTCACTTCTTACTGGGATTGGGAGATCTTATGGGGGTCACGATCACGACCATCCTCTTGTTCGTCGATTGCCTCGAGCAGGCCCCAGTAAAGTCTCCTTTGTCCTAGCCCTGAGCTTTTTTTTTAAAAAAGTGCCATATTCAAGGCTCTTTCGGGGTTAGGAGAATGAGACCCATCATTGTTACTGGTATTTGGCATATTGGGTTCACCACGGGGAGTTTGCCAGATTCTGCTGTGTGGCAGGTTACATTCAGTAGCCTGTCAGTTTGTCCAAAGTAAGAATGAGATAATAAGATGTCTTGGGACTTGGCCGTTGATGGGATTACACAGCGCCAGGGGGCCAGTTGGTGGGTGTGACCCCCGGCCTACTGCAATTTGGAGGATCTGGGTGGAAGATGCTCAGCCCCGATCCGAGCAGGCTTGGAGATCTCAGCCCTGGGACCCGCATACTTTTGTTCCTCTGCCGGTACCTTCATGTGTGCAGAGAGTGGTCTCAGCATGGTGGTGGCTGGTTCTGGAGGTCTTCGGCTGCTGGAGCCCTGGACGGGGCGGTGAGGGAAACTCAACCCACTCCCCTCTAAGGGGCCTCGGTGAGGACAGCCAGGCGCGGGTGCAGGAGACTCTGCCCTTATGGGGTACCAGGGATCAAACCCAGGTGAGTTACATGCAAGACAAGTTCCCGATTGCTGAACAATTTCTCCGACCCCTGTATTTACTCTGTTCAAAAGTATTGCTCTTATGCTATCTATATTCCATCTTAACATATCTCAAATTAAACAGACAATCTGTGATGCTTCTTAATGTCTTCTACATTCATTTAACATGATATCTTTTTTTCATCAGATATTTTGTAAGTTTTCATTCTGGTATTCTGATTTCTAATCCTTCAAGTTAAAGGTAAAGGCCCTCCCGTTGATCGTCGATTTGCTCGAGCGGGCCCAGTAACGTCTCCATTGGAGACTTTGTTGTTACTGTGTCTGGCATATCGAATACTCTCGGTAGCTTGCCGGGCTCTCCGAGAGGGGCGGAGGAATCGAACTCGGGTCGGCCATGTTGGCCGCTTGTAAGGCGAACGCCCTACCCGCTGTGCTATCGCTCCAGCCCTTCAAGTTATTTTTAGTATTATGCTTACTACATTCAACTAATACTGAGGGTTAGTTTTTATTTCAATATGTTTGGTTTGTCTGTTTTTTTCTTTGTTTTATTTATTTAAAAATCTTCCCACTCTTTTCAAATTATTGGGTTTTTATTTACATATATATTTTACCTTAAATTACAGAAAAGTTTTTACTAGATTTAATTTATGTGCTATATCATATAAATTTAATATATGATAATTTTGATAGTTTTTGCTCTTAGTTGCCTTCCTTGAGTTTGAATTATGGTTTATAGCATTTTATTCCTTGTGCATATGTGTTAATCTTCTCTCTTGACGTCACATTACTATCTCCTTCACTTACAGAAATGATTCATGTCCTGGTTGAAATTTTATTTCTCCAGAAGGATAGCATTTACACATTATATGCATGTATAATGTTTATACGTAATACATAACCTATTATATACATTCTGGAAGAGAGAAATACGATGGGACCATTCATCTTAGAAAAGTTAGTTTCATTTGTTTCCTAGGACCGTGATTCAACTGATTATGTTTCATCAAGATTTACCCAGTTACAAATAAAATTTCTCAGTGTAGTCTATTTTTAATTGGTGGAAGCATGTGGGTTTGGAGATTCAGTCTGAGCTTCCTGCATGCAAAACATGTGCTTAGCCCAAGGAGCTATCTCTCTTACCTGATCCACAAATTTTGTGTTCAAATCTCCCTTTCTAACTTGTTTCAATACAAAATTAGCAATTTTCTCAATTTCTAATGATATCTTTGCATATGCATTTTATTTTAACAGTAATATACATTAAAATATTATTACACAACAGCTAGGTTCTATGCCTTGCTTCAAGTCTTTGTGAATATCTTCTCTTTCTAGGAAGGAACGTAAGTGAAGGGGAGCTGGAATTGAGGAAAAAAGAATGATTGATTTTTATTTGATTTTTCTTTTTAAAATATTAATGTGCAGGGGCTGATGAAATAGTACAGCAGGTTGGGCACTTCCCTAGCATTCAGTCAACCTAGGTTCCATCCATGGAAACCCATATGGTTCCCTGAGCTCTACCAGGAGTGATTCCTGAACACAGAGTAAGGAGTAAGTCCTTAGCACTGTTGGCTGTGTCCCTCAAACCAAAAAAAATGTGTAAATACTACTTTATTTTAGCTGTTTTTAATAAATAGTAATTCACTATATCACTGTAATCCTACTGATCATCAAATTACTTGAGCGGGTGCCAGTAGTGTATCTATTCCTCCCAGCCTGAGATTCCAGCAGCCTCTTTTTACTTATCTTTTCCCAAAGATTGGAGGCTCTTTCATGGTCAGGGGAAGGAGACCTGTTGTTGTTACTGTATTTGAAATGTTGAATACACCATGGGGAGCTTGCCAGGCTCTGCCTGTGTGGGCGGGATACTCTCAGTAGCTTGCCAGGCTCTCTGAGAGACATATATTTATATATTTCCCTCTATGATTTATTGCCTACTGATTGAACCCTATCATATATGATTTAGTAATTGTGGAAAACGGGTAGGGAATGTCGTACAATGTATAGCGGACGCCAAGCAGAAAATAGCCTGGAGCGTGGAGGTTTTTGGGTAGTGGTCGGCTGTCGGGGTTGGGTTGCTTGGGGTGGGGAGGAAGTAGTCATTAGGACCTAAAAAAATAGACATTTTTGTGTACTACTTAATAAAGAAACTAAACAATATATTATTGAAAAGTGCATGTGAACACTTTAATATCATTTACTATACATTTCCTTCCCAGGTGATGAATTAAAACAATTCTTCTAATTTATTCAAGCATAATCTCATTTTGTAGACCTTAGAAAGATATTTAAAATCACCTACCACACAAGGTTCATCTTTACCAATAGCAGTGGTAGAATAAGCTTGTCTAGCAGATATGATCTGGATATTTACTCCTTATCATTGTCCACTTATATTATAGCAATATAAGCCAAAACTTTCAACTGTATCTATGTATATACTGAAAATAACCAATATAATTTTGCCTTGAAAGTGGAGAGCTGTAGCCAGCTTGCTAAGAAGACAAATAGGAAGTGAAAGAGTGATTATGGGCAAGTTGCTAAAGTGTCCTTTTAAGTGGGGGACTTACCTTGCTGATTCTACTCTGCCCATCCCAGTGTCTTAAAAGGGCTCATCAATGATGAACTGGAGTTGGCGGAGTATATCACGGACATCTAATTTTGGCTAAGAGTGCATCATAAGCACTCTACAGTTTTAAATATTCTACCTCGGGTTTTAGATGAGAGAAATATGAACAAGTGGAACACAGACTACCAAAATATTTTGTTGTCAAGTACTCTAAAAGGGAATAGGAGCCCTAATCAAACCAACAAATTTAAATAAATATTTCAATTTAAACATCTAAGCATAAACATTTCCTCTAGATTAACCAAGATTACAGATTTATTTTTTTCTTTAGAGTTCTCTTTATACAATGTGTAGGTCAGCTACTTTAAAGTGTTATTGTACTCAGTGCTCAATAGCTCAAGATAATCTCCACACATATCTGTTTGTGATATGATAAACTTAAAGACATAAATAATATAAGAAAATTTTTCTAAATCTTGCTACCATGGTTATCTATTGATAATGCCTGTGTTTCTGAACTGTGTCACATAGCTCAAATTCTCACTCTGTGCCAGGCCTCACACTAAATCTTGAAAATCTAGGCAATATTAAAAAAAAAAATAAAGCCAAAACAGGGATACATTACCTGCCTTTCAGAGTTACTCGTGTATTTAAGAAATGTGATATTTTATATAGGTTGATATTGATTAGATTCTTCCTTAGAGACGAAAATACGAAAATCATAAATTACTTCTTAGGTGCTTCATTTCAAAATAAAGTGAGTGAGCCCCATGACCACCCACAATTCACCTAAATGGAGGCCCTGCTTATAAAATATATTCAAATATGTTGCATGTACTGAACACTTTGGCAAAGCTTCTTCTTAGAACTTACTATTATTCCCGTAACACAAATTGCAACATGTCTCACAGTTAATTTCTTTTGAACCCTTACAGGGATTTTGATAACTTTCTAGTTAGAGTGGCACAGTCAGAAAAGTTTGTTATATACCGATGATCTAACTCAACGTTCTTAGCATGTTTGACATTTCCTTTGATCACCTTGATGGATATTTTTTAACTTGAAGGGAGAGAAACTAAGGAGATGGAAAGGATAATATCTGTGAGAGCTTCAGAAGCAACTGTCAGATGAGCCAAAAAATAAAAGACTTAAAATAACTTCTTTTCAAAATGACTATCACAGAACAAGAAGTTAACTACATAACTGATACTGCAGAAAATGAAAACACAGTAGAGACTTAATTTACTTCTCTGGTCAATGTTATGTTGCAAAATAGAGCAATAAGATAAAAACGCTAAGTAATAAGAAACATTTCATGCAGTTATACTTAGAAAATATCTTCATTAACAACAATAATCAGGAGGAATACTTTTTCTAACTCAACGTTAGAAAATTAAAATTGCATTGAAAATGAAGGTACTTTCAATGTCAAATAAGAAGCAATGATAGAACTAAAAATAAACCTGTGTCTTGACCTGTCTTTGCCAAATGGGTCTAAGTTCAAGTTCAGAAAAAGAAATTCTATTTTACTTCACTTATATTTTTTCTTAGATGGTTATTTTTCAAGTACCTGATAAGGTAGGCTGGAGCAATAGCACAATGGGTTGAAGAGGTATCACTTTGCATGCAGCCGGTCCTGGTTTCATCCTCAGCATCATAGATAGTCCCAGACTATCCAAGAGTGATCCTTGAGAGCAGAGCCAGGTGTGTGCCTGGAGCACCACTGCACATGACTCCAAAAAACAAACCAACAAACAAAATGATCTGATCAAGTTAAAGAAATTTATCTAAAGCAATGGGATTCATACACGCTGAAAGTGACAAAACAATTCTTTTAATTTTGCTTTAGAAATAAATAAACTCATTCCATTTATGGAAGTTTATAATGACTAATCTCCTTAAATACAAAAAAAATAGTTTCATATTAGGCCATCAGAGAGACAGAGGGTAAGGCTCTTGCTTTCCAGGCTCAAAGCTTTGGCACTGCATATGGGCTCTCAATACCACTAGAAGTGATCCCTGAGGATAGAGGCAAGAGTAAGCCCTGAGCATCATTGAGTATGATCCAAAAAGCAAAGGGAGAAAGGGTAAGAGAGAAATAGAGAGGGAGAGAAAGAGAGAGAGGGAGAGATAAAGAAAGAGAGGGGGGAGGGAGAGGAAGAGTGAAGATATTAGAACCCTATATTTCCATGACTTAAATTACTTATTTTTCAAAATAGTATAATAAGCATGTAAGCATTTTGATGATGACCATTAACATCCATTGAGTTTATGCCAGAGAGATAGCTGAAAGTATTGTGTGAGCTCTGCATGCTGGGCTAAAAGATTGGATAATGGCACCATGTGGTCCCCTTGATTCTACCAGGTGTGCCTCCAAAAACAAACCAATGGACCAACAAACAAAAATAAATAAATATGGCATTGTCTTTAAGAAAAAAATTCATTGGGTTTACTGTTTACATGTTACTCTGCATACATTACATGACAATTGGGTGCTGTTGTGGTATTCACAAATACATTCATTTTCATTTTATGATGCTATTGAAGAAATTACTACAAAACTGGCAGTTTCATATGCACTGATTATCATACAATTTCTATGGATCAAGAGCTGGAGTCACTGTAACTGTCACTATCCTCCCATTGTTCATCGATTTGCTCAAGTGGGCCCAGTAACATTGTGAGACTTGTTACTGTGTTTGGCATATCGAATATGTCACGGGTAGCTTGCCAGGCTTTGCCGTGCAGGTGAGATACTCTTGGTAGCTTGCTGGGCTCTATGAGAGGGGCGGAAGAATCAAACCCAGATCAGCCAGGTCACAAATCTCAACCAGTGTGTTCCTGTGGTGTGCCTACATCTTTTTTCTGGTCCACAGGATCCTTGTAGGATCATTCCCTTATATTGCTAGACTATCTATTTGATCTTTTTCCGGCAGTTCATAGATCACCTTTTCCCCAAAAGCTGACCCTCTCCTTCAGTTATTTCCTTTTGGGACTCTCGTATAGGCTCTCACCCCCCATTGTGACAAAATAATCTGTCAAGTCTCTACATATCTCAAATCACAAACTTCATCCTGCAGTGAACTCATCACTTTTGCCTTCAGTGAACTCATCACGTTCTCTTGATCAAGCCCATCAAGTTTCTACCTTCTGGGAAAGTGGGGAGACTTACCAGGACCAGGACTCACTCACCTTGGCCTGCGTGTGGCTCTCTTACCAGGCAGGAGAAGAGAGAGCCGACTATGGCAAGACTCCTGATTTTCAGCTTCTTCATTCTCTAATCTCCCTAACAAAACTTTTGATTTAAACCATGTCCTCTTGCCACTGCTGATTTCAAATGAGCCTATAAAACATGATGAGGAGATAACTTCCCATTTGCATTCTTGTAAATAGCTTGACCTTTATTCCAATTCAAGTTATGGCTCCCTGGAGATTAGCCGGGCTTGGTTAGAGATTGGCTTCTACCACCAGGTAGGAGGGAACTGACAAAAGATGAAGTGAGGGAGCAGATGTGAGCATGGAGCCATTTTCCTTTATCTTTTACTCCAATTCTTGCCAAGCTTTGTTCATGATAGGAAGGCTTAAAAAATATTCACATTCACTCCCCACTGGGTAGCACTGGGACTGTGTTGAATCTATCATGGCACTTAATTTTAAGCAATAGCTTAACTTTAAAGCGAAGCTTACAAGATACAGAGGAAATATCAGGAAAAGAACTTAGCAAAAAAAGCTTTAAGTCAACAGCACGTGTTAGGAAATTTACCCTATAGGAAATTTATAGGAAAAGTACCCTTTATGCATATGCTTACCCCAAATGTATAGGAATCCTAGGTGAGCCCATTTTGAGATTAGAGAGAATTGACTAAATACACCTGGAGTCTTATCCTACTTGTTCATGGCACGGGTGAAGGGGTCTATGAAGTATTTTCCATTTCTAATAACTTTAAATAAAAAGAAACAAGGTGAGCATATTCAGAAACTAAAGAGCTATGGGGTATTATCTGGTGTTCTCCTGTGGTGTCCAGGAGCAGGTGTGAGGGAAGAGCCACAGGGTCTGACCAGCTAGGGTGGGGTCAGTCTAAAGCCAGGCTCCGCTTTTGACCCTCTAACCTCTCTTTGACCCCCACCTTCTTTTGAATTTGACTCCTTTCCTCCTAGACTTTCCCATCCAGTAACTTGAATTCTCTTGTCTCTTCCCATTTTGTATTCCTTTATCCTTTATCTCTTTATTGTTATTATCTTGTATAGACACAAAGGCAAACTTCTCATGCTAAACTTTACCAAACTCCCAAATGTCCTTTGGCTAAATTAGTGGCTGGTCTCTGAAGGGTTCCAGTGTAAGCCATTAATAAGTCTGGACAGGAATGTCTCCATACCCCTGAAGGATGTAAACATATATCAGAATCTGATACTCAAGTATATCAGAATTCAACTTATATGAAATCCATAATTAAGCATGTGTGACTTATTTTTTGATCAGAATAAGAGGAAGTGACACAGTGAGAAACAAATACTTGTAATTGCACAAATGGTCATTCACTTTGTTTTAGTCTTTTGATGTTTCACTGTCATCCTGTTGTTCGTTGATTTCCTCGAGCAGGCCCCAGTAACATCTCCTTTGTCCTAGCCCTGAGATTTTAAAAAGTGCCACATTCAAGGTTCTTTCAGGGTCAGGAGAATGAGACCCATCATTGTTTCTGGTTTTTGGCATATTGAATATGCCACAGGGAGTTTGCCAGACTCTGCCGTGTGAGCAGGATACTTTTGGTAGCCTGCCAGGTTCTCCAGAGTAAAAACTAGATAATAAGATATCCGGGAGCTGGGTTTTATAGTCTCTGGGTCTTGGCCGTTGATGGGATTACAAGGCATTGGGGGGCAGTTGGTGGGTATAACGCCTACATACTGGAAGGTGGGGGATCTGGGTAGAGGAGGCCCCAGTCCCAATCCGAATAGGTTTGGAGATCTATGCCCCGGGTCCCACACAAGCAGGTCAAGCATCTTTTGATGTTTATCAAAAGATAAACAAAGCCTTAAATATAGGAACCTAATATAATCATAATTTAGTTAATAATGTACACAAATAATTATCACTATATTTTTGTCTCGATAAAATATTTGATTTTTCAAAAGTTAATTTCTATTGTGGAGGTGCCAGAAGTTGAACCCAGAGTCTCACACATGCAAGAAAAGTCCTCTAACACTGAATCTCATCTCTGACACACATATTTATTCATGTACTTATTTTAAGTAAATAAGAGCTTACTCCTGACTCTGTGCTCATGGATGACTCACGGTGGGATTCAGATGTCAATGTTCAAACCTGGTCAGCTACATGCAAGGAAAGTTCCCTACATGTTATGTTATGCTATTATTTCAGTCCCTCTGGCAAACACTTTAACTTAATTTTAGTGAAAAAATTGTTGTAGTGTTCATGTTCTATCCTTGACTTGCTCTAGTATTATATGTTATGCTTTTGTTACAATTTACTTTTCTCTTTCTTATGCTTTTTTAGGTCCCACCCTACTGAGATCAGGGCTTACTCCTGGTTCTGCTCTAAGGAATTACTCCCAGCAGAGTTTAGGATTTATATGAGGTGCCTGGATTGAACACAGATCAGCTGCATTTAAGGCAAGTGTCTTACTTGCTGTATTATCTCTCTGACCCCATGTGTTTACTTTTTTAATTTAATATTTGTGTTCTATTATTGTGATAGCATGCCCAGCAATTCTCAGTCATACCTAGCAGTGCGGAGGGCCTACAATCTCTAGGATTAAGCCCAGGGTTTCAAGCAAACAAGGTGTAGACTCTACTATGTGGCCACATTCCTGATTCAGTTAGGGCTTTATCAAATGTTGAATTATTTTTCTTAAAGTTCTTATCTACTTATTCATAGACTCATATCGTTACTGAATATGGAGGGAAGTGGCATAGTGTATAGTCTCTATTGTTGGCATATTCATTCCTAGTGTTCCGTATTTGGGAGGCATATGTGGTCCCTGACACTGAGCTGGGTTCAGCCAATCCAAGGGCAGCAACTCAATCCCTGTCCTATCTCTTATGTCCCCACAGCAGATAGTTTTGCAAGATAACCAAGAGCACTGTTCTACTACCTTTTCTGGTTTTATCAATGTAGTCAATGTGTGAACACAGATTACCAGGGACATTACAGTTTTGCAGTCTAATGCACATGCACATTTTTTTGAGCAAGTTTAAAATAATTAGTATAGAACACTTTCTGAGACATGAGAGGAAATGCAAATCCACATTGATCACTTTTGTAAATTATAAATTGCTTTGTAAATTGTTTTTCTGAATGAATTTGGTTGCATGTGTGCATTTAAAAGTCACAAAAATAATACCAACCATCTTGCTGATACTGACACGGGTAACTTCAGTTACTCATTTTATTTTCTCAGATTATTATTTCATGTTGTTGATTTGGTTTTGGTTTGGGGCCACGCCCTGCCTTGTTTGGGGTTATTTCTGACTCTACACTCAGAAATTATTCCTGTAGGCCCTTAGGACCACATAGCATGCCAATAATTGAAGACCCTATCCCCTACACTGTCTCTTCAACTCCAAATTATTAATCCAGCAACGCTATGAACTGTTTAGGGCAGGATGATTGTCAAATAATGGCAAGGTGTGAAGTGTAAAATCATCCTGAGTCAAAAACTCCTTCTTTCCTTGCATTTGTTAATATAAAGTAAAAGCAAAAAAAGAAAACCAAGCCAGGTTTACTTTGGTCTTGGTGTAGATGCATCTTGAGACTCATTTTCCTAAATTCCATCCTTGATCCTGATATTTTTTAGTACAAGAGTAAACCCTGAGCAGAACAACTGGAGTGTGTGTGTGTGTGTGTGTGTGTGTGTGTGTGTGTGTTTGGGGGGGCGACGTTGTTGTTGTTTTAGGTTTTAATCAGTATGAGTTCCAAATTTTAAAGAAACCACAGTATTGCAGTTCATATTTCACTCCTGACGCCTAAGACATCGTTTTAACACGCACACTGCACTTGTATTAATTAATCAGCAAAGGGCTAAATTGGTCTTTTCTTTCCTGTTGAGATAATTATTCTCTAACAATCGAGCCACTGTCATGGGCATACACACACGTCCAGACTCCTTGTACGGAAGATGGATTGAGAGTGAGAAATTTCCTTCCCGACTCGGGATCTCTTCCAGGGAAGCCAAGGCGGGATTAATTGGTACAAAGACACAGAGGTGAATCTTGACCTCTCACAGCGGAGGCTGAGGTGGCCGCCTCCTCCAGACTCATCCTTAAGGAAGCAGTGATTAGAAGCCTGTCCAGGAGCTGGACTCAGACATTGTTAGAGAGAGACTTCCAGTCTGGGC
Organism: Sorex fumeus; assembly: GCF_029834395.1. Taxonomy (NCBI): domain Eukaryota; kingdom Metazoa; phylum Chordata; class Mammalia; order Eulipotyphla; family Soricidae; genus Sorex; species Sorex fumeus. The sequence goes on along the minus strand of NW_026606149.1, from coordinate 970,465 downwards.
ACCGCTGTCTTTTCACCTCTTCCTCTGATTCTTTTTTTTTTTTTTAAATTCCTCCCCAGAGAAAGTGATCAAGAGGCGGCTTTACCTTGAACTCCACTCTCTGTAGTTCCCTGATCTTTAGTCCTGCACTGGCACTTCCTTGTACTCTCCTTTGCCTTGGCAGTCCCAGGGGTAAGCTGCGGCAGTTAACACTGAATACAAAGGTGATGCTCTTCTCAGACTTGCTTTTAAAAGACAAAAGGCATCACTTCACTAAAGAAGCCCCACTGTCCAGGGCAGCATGCTTTATGATAATGATCATAACCGAAATCAGGATTGAAAGATAACTTTAAATTTCATAAAACTATTTCAAGGCTATTTTCTAGCCCCATTATCTCCAAGCCCTAGGGAGGAAGACTAGGTGAGCTTTCTCCTCCTTTTGCACATGTGGAAGCAAACTGAGAGTGATGAGGTGGGTTCCCCTCAGTTACCTTGTTAGGGAATATCAGAATTGAGAAGAAAACACACAAGATCTGGTTCTCAAGGTATTGATTTTTCTGATGTATTCATTGTTTTATCCTCTAAAGCTGCCTCAAGTGCCCTGGGTCTCCAGACCCGACAGAAAATTTCCATTTTATCTACAGAGAAAGAGAATATTTTTTCTAGCTTTGTTCCTCCTTTAATCTCTAAAGAGACACTTTCAATAGATATACCACATGTATGTGTGTTTTCGACATTCCAGTCTACATAATTGGACTTAGGTATGTTGGGGTGCTAAGTGGACCCCTGTCTATGCAGAACCAACAGTAAGTGCAAAACAAATGCTTATGGGACTCCACAAATCAGTAAATCAAAGGGGCAAGGAAAGAAAAAGGCAGCACGGGCAAAGTGAGGACAATTTGGATCTTTGTGGAGCTACAGTGGCAGTCAACTTGGTTTCCTAATCTGTCTTCCTCTGTTTTGTTCTTTTTCAATTCTGCTTGCTTCTCCTTCATGTTGACTACCCCTCATTGAGAGTAAGCAGTCTCACTTTACCTTTTGCTAATTAATTTTCTCTCTAAATGCCTCCAGCTGACAGCTGAGTTCTTTCGTAATTTTGGAAAAGTTTCTCGAAAAAAAAAAATTATCTGACCGAATGGCGCCAAACAGCATGTTGATATTAGCGATAGAGAAATCTTCAGACAACATATTTAATACCCGGGTTGATAACATTTGTGTCTTTGCATTTTGATAGTTTAAGGGGCTTTGCCATTGTAATCGAATGAGATGGTGCATGGAACAAAACAAGCTCTAGAGTGTTATAATATCAATAGTAAGAATTGATTTGAGACTGTGAATCATACTGGGCAGTACTCAGGTCATACTCTTGGCTCTGTGCTCTGAGATCTCTCTGGCAGAGCTCGTGGGATCCCAAATGCAGGGCCAGGGTCTAATCCATCAGCAGTGCACAAGGTAAATGTTCTAACCAGTTTACTATTTGGCCTTCTCTAGCACTGCACTGTCCTCCCATTGTTCATCGATTTGCTTGAGCGGGCCAAGTAATGTCTCTATCGTGAGACTTGTTGTTACTGTGTTTTGGCATATCGAATGCGTCATGGGTAGCTTGCCAGGCTTTGCCATGCAGGTGAGATACTCTCGGTAGCTTGTTGGGCTCTCTCTATTAATTTATTTTTTCTTCTTTTAGCTCCCAGCACTATATATGAAATGTATAAGAATATATGAAAATAAAAATATAGTAGATCATAGGTGGTATACTCAATTAAAATGTAGTATGCACAATGGAAAAATTCTAGTGATGAATGATCCATTATTGGTCTTGCCTGTGCTGGCAGTTTTTAATAAGATCATTTCATTTTCTTTCTGGATAATTTTAAGCTTGGCAAAATTTCAGTCATTTCTTTAATGTACATGTGTACCATGTCCTGTGAAAAGCTGGTGCATATCTAACTAGGCGAAACATTCATCTAGTAGATGGGGAAAAAAAAATATTTACACATACTTGAAGGAACATTCCAGGTTAATTAGGGTTGACAAGACAAGAATTCATAATTAGACTTTAAAAATGTTTATTGGCTGTGTTTTCTTGGGCTAGATTGATATGGGGCACTGCTAAAGTCAGACAAGCATGAGAACGCTGGCACCAAAATGCAAGCCATAAATAATTGTTGCATAGACACTTTACTGGCAAAAAATTGAAAGGGACAGAGTCAAATTAGCTGCTGATTTAGGAGGTACATTTCACAGAGCTTGGCCATTTATGGAATGAAAAACTATGGAGAGGTCTAATTCAGCACAATTCTCAAATTCAGGGCTTAAGAAACTAAGATCAATGAATTAATTTACTTAAAATAGAGAAACCCACGGAACCAAAGATTAGTACGGCGCTTGACGTACTTATCTTACATTCAACTGACCCAGGTTCATTTCAGGTACTGCATGTTTCCCTGAGGATCATGAGTGCAAGTCTAAGTATTGCTCTAGTGGATTTGATGATCTCCTGCACTGAAAGACCTGACTATCACTTATCTCCAGATCCATACACTGAACTATGGAGAATTCCTGAGGCATGGAGGCAGAATCCAGTGGGGGTGGGTATTTAGAGATTCATACTCTAAAATTCCCTCAAAATCGAGAGACAATGAGAGGTTATGTTCTAATAAAACAATGTTTAGGATGATGGCATATAAATTTTGAAATGGCCTAAGAAAACTCCCAAGGAGGTATTAATTATGGAGGTAGTATATAGGATTGGAGGAAGTAGTGAGAACTTGTGATTTGTTGATATTATTGAAGGAAGGCCTGTTAAAATGATTATGAAAGGGAAATTACAAAAGCCCTAAAGTCAAAATACAAGGATACTAGAGATCATGCAGTGATATCAGAAAAACGTAAGACAGTAATGCCATGGTAACATGGTGCTAGAGGGTGTTTGAAAGTGAACTCATTTAAGGCAAATTTATCCTAGCCAAAAAGGAAACATTTCTAGAATTCTTGAAGAATCAATCACCACACAGTCAATAACCAACCTCAAACTCTTTTTCATGGCATATTATTCTCCTGAATTCCTAAGCATAGTCTGATTTGCCTGTTGAGCTTTAAATAGCAGGGAACATATTTTTAATCTCACCTTTAAACTTAATAGCAAGGTTACTGATATTTATCATGTAGGTGCAAATAGAAAAGCCTCTTTCCTTTCACTATGTATAAAAAATCATTGGGATCACCATTTATTTGTTGTATTTTTGATGAATACCTTAACCTTTCCAGTTTGAAGCTGAATGTACTGCCACAAATATTCTTACTCGTGATGAATATGTAGTCATAAGTAGATTATAATTTTCCAAAGGAGGTGGCAATGTAACCAAAGATCACTAAAAATGTAACAAGGAATGTAAATAATCCATTGGGTTTATGCTGAAGGACCACTGATTATTTTGGTTTGCGCAAGGTCCATAGGTTCTTAGAGATAATGGCAAACTTTAATGAGATAAAGAATGAGATTGTTGGATGTAAAAATCATTGAGAAAAAGACATACTTTTTTGATTGGATGGAAAGAAGAGAAAATAAGGAATGGGTTTCAGCTAGCTACAAGGAAAATGAAGGGAAGTGCGAATACCACTTCTAAATATGAATGTGTTTCCCTGTTTTCCTTATTCTTCAATTTCTTTTATTCAATTTATTTCTATCAGCATTTAAACACATTTAATCTGCCATTCTAAAAGAAACCTATCTGACTGCCCACTCCAATATGAGTTTACTGATGCTTCCCCACAGTAAGCAACCCCTCATAACAATTTTAGAAATTGAATAACTTTCCTTTATTAAAAAATACTAAGCCATCTACACACCTCCAAGTCTGCCCGAGTAATTGTTTTTTAGTTGAATAACTCTTAGTACTTCTTTGTACTTCTATCTGCTAGATAATTTTAGCCTCAGATTTAGTTATGCTTAATATTACTTGCTGTTCAAAACTTCCTAGTTCTAATTCTATTTTCAACAAATATGGCATGTGTGTTTGTGCTTGTGATGTGTGTTTTCTGTGTCTGTGTGTACGGGATGTGATGTGTGCATGACAACTGGCACTCAGGAGCGCTTTTTTGGGGTTTATCACATTTTTGAGAGCTACACTGTAATCTAAATTGCTTCCTACTCTTGAATGCATTCTCCTCCCACACAGGTGACAAAGCTACATCATTAGCGCAAGATTATAATGATTCTCAGGTAAGTTGTTAATGGATCACATTTGGAGTATATGTTCTATAACAAAAGGCTATGTATAGTCTGAGTCTGATATATCTCATTACTTTCTGGTTTTCCATTTCATAATTATATAACAGATTCACCTTAGCAAATTCTATCTCTTATCATGTGAATTGACAAGATAGCATGAAAAATAAAGCTATAATTCCTTGCTTCCACCTAACACAAGGCAGTAAGTGATTCTGAACTGGATAAATTTTATGTTCAAGAGATAAACTGGTAAATTTAGGGTGAATTCTAATGCCATAAATACATTCAACCTAAAATAAGAGTTAAAAAGTACTGTAGAAATATTGGAGGACCGTTATATTTGACAACTATGACATGTGCTTCTCATATAGAGTTTCTAGAAATATGCGAGTGTTGGTATATAAATAAAAATGAATATATACATATCATTATATAGTGCATGCACATTTACACACTACATTCCTGAGGAATAAACTATTTTACAATTATAACTTTACACATGATTCGATATTACTTCAATGTGTAACATTTCATTAATTTGAAGTCTATTTATAACCTTGGCGAAATAATGAAACTCACAATACTTCAGATTTCTCATCTTCTAAGTGCTTCAATTTTCAGATAATATCTCACAACCTCCAATGGTTTAATTTTCCATAGTTTCATGACACTTTAAAATTATAAATTGATTATGTTTTATATTCTCATCATTCTTGGTTTTTTTATTTGTTTGTTCACTTTTGTCAACTAATGATAAACAGAAGGAAAACTCACATTTTGCTTCAATAATCTTGTAAATTTTCAGTCTTGTTCTATGATACCTGACTGTCAAATTGACATTTCTGTCATTTCTGAGCTGAGACTTTTCATCTGTCATCATTCCCAAACTCTTGCACATAACTATAATATTTTCTGCAGATTGTGGGAAAAAGCAAACAGAAAACAATAATATATTATTTCATATTATGATCATTGCCCAAGTACAGAAAAAAATCTACTCTTATATAGGTCGGCTTGACAACAGTAAGTTAGGCATTTTGGTGTTTTGTTCATGTGTGATTGTGTTACAAAAATAATATTTCTGGAAAATAGACCACTTAATAAATGGTATAGTTTTGGGCTTTGACCTTTTCAGAAAGTACACAACATTAAAAGGTTCCTTGACATATGATGCATTTTATAACCTTCACCAGAGGAGATGGACAGAACTTAATCAACTTGTTTTCATATTTCATAAAAGTAATTTACTAGACTGATATTACAGGTAAGAATTTTTATTTTGTTTATTATTTTTATTTTTTTTTTTTCTTGGAGTCAGAGCAGTACTATGTATAGGGCTCTTGCCTTGCATACAACTGATCTAGGTGTGATCAGCACACAATACAGCCCACCAAATCCTACCAGAATCCTTGAGCTCAATGACCCTTGTGTATAGAACCAGGAGTAAGCCCTGAGCACCACAGGGCATGGCCCAAATTCTCTCCCTACCCCAAACAAACAAACAAACAAACAAGCAAATAAACAAAGCCAAGAATGGTATTTCACTTAAGCAGTGTTTTGGCCAACAATGAGCCTCTACTATGCCTTAGAACTCTAAGAAATGGAAAAAGTAGCTCACCTTTCTACAAAGTACAAAAGTCAGATTATAAGAAGAATAGCTTCCCAGGTCACAGAAGAGAAGATGAATCCAACATGAAAACTCAAGTGTTTGACTTTGCAATAGCTTTGTGCATTGATTAGCATTAACTTACCAGCATAAATTTATGAACTGCAGGGTATATGAATTCCCGCTTTCAAATTCATTTATACAGATTACAAATATCATTGAAGCTCCATCTCCCTGGCAATGTCTAGCTTGGTTCACTCTATTCTGGAGTTACCCAGATTCAAGTTTGGGATGCATAACATCCAATCCCAGCTCTTAGAGTATAATTATCTTCTTCTTCTTCTTCTTCTTCTTCTTCTTCTTCTTCTTCTTCTTCTTCTTCTTCTTCTTCTTCTTCTTCTTCTTCTTCTTCTTCTTCTTCTTCTTCTTCTTCTTCTCCTCCTCCTCCTCCTCCTCCTCCTCCTCCTGTCCTCCTCCTCTTCCTCCTCCTCCTCCTCCTCCTCTTCCTTCTCCTTCTCCTTCTCCTCCTTCTCCTTCTCCTTTCTCCTTCTCCTTCTCCTCCTCCTCCTCTTCCTCTTCCTCCTCTTCCTCCTCCTCCTCTTCCTCCTCCTCCTCCTCTTCCTCCTCTTCCTCCTCCTCCTCTTCCTCTTCCTCCTCTTCCTCCTCCTCTTCCTCCTCCTCCTCCTCCTCCTCCTCTTCCTCCTCCTCCTCCTCTTCCTCCTCCTCCTCCTCCTCCTCCTCCTCCTCCTACTCCTCCTCCTCTTCCTCCTCCTCTTCCTCCTCCTCCTCCTCCTCCTCCTCCTCTTCCTCCTCCTCCTCTTCCTCCTCCTCCTCCTCCTCTTCCTCCTCCTCCTCCTCCTCCTCCTCCTCTTCCTCCTCCTCCTCCTCTTCCTCCTCCTCCTCCTCCTCCTCCTCCTCCTCCTCTTCCTCCTCCTCTTCCTCCTCCTCCTCCTCCTCTTCCTCCTCCTCCTCCTCCTCCTCTTCCTCCTCCTCCTCCTCCTACTCTTCCTCCTCTTCCTCCTCCTCCTCTTCCTCCTCCTCCTCTTCCTCCTCCTCCTCCTCCTCCACTTCCTCCTCCTCCTCTTCCTCCTCCTCCTCTTCCTCCTCCTCCTCCTCCTCCTCTTCCTCCTCTTCCTCTTCCTCCTCCTCCTCTTCCTCCTCCTCCTCCTCCTCCTCCTCTTCCTCCTCCTTCTGCTGCTATTTGGGTCACCCCCTGCAGTCTCAGTCAGTGATTACTCCTGGCTCTGCACTGACGGTGGTCAGGGATGCCATATGGGATGTCAGGGAATCAAACCGGGGTCAGTCTTGTGCAAGGCAACATCTGGACTATTTCTCTGACCCTAATTTCTTTAACGCATGCGAATTGTCGTGCCCTGTATTGGGCATGGATTGCCTTTACTTTGGACATTTCTTTTTCTCTTTAACTCCTTCTTTTCCCTCTTGAAAATTCCACATTCTCCTTAGAATTAATATCTTTCTTCAATAAAAATACTTTACATCAAACATGCAATGGAAGTCTACTTTACATAGTTTGAGAACATTAAAGAGAGTTTTATCATTACGTATCACAAAAATGATAACAATGTTGACCATAGTTAATTAGCAAAACTCTTGCAAAAAAGTCTTAGAAACTTTAATGTAGTTTTTCAACTTTTTTTCTCAATCAACTGCCAATCATTTTAAAATGAATTAATTCTTCTACATGTACATTATGCACAAGTAAATGCATTTTCAAATATTAGTAATAATCATCACGCAATAAAATCAGATTTTCAACTCAATCTCTGTGTAGCCTAAAATTAACATTCACATATTCAGATTGATACATTATTCCTCTAAATAACAGTATGACATAATAAAAGGAATACAGCTACTCAAAATATTTATTTATGCTACGAAAAATTGAAGCACATGTAAATATTTTGACTTGGTAAGCTATTAGTTATTTCCATTAATTTGAGAATTTCAGATTGAGAATTTCAGATTGCACTAAAAAGAAGACAAAGAGCATTTCCAATAATAAAAGACATACATGTTTGATCATTTGCAATAATCCTTGTACTTTTAAGCTGTAGGTGATATATTTAGAGCATGTTAAGTATGCTAAATGAGTGTTTTACTATTAACATACCGTTACATAGTTTTTTAAACTCTCCTGGGATGTTTATAATCAGTGAATAGTTACAACCTTTCCTTTTTCTTGTGTTCCTACATTTATCACTAAGCACGCAAAGCACTGCATATAAGAAAATCAATAAATGCAATGCTTAGATGATGAATGTTTACAATTTACTCTTTCATTGCTACTATGTTGCAATAAAAACAACACCTAAAAAAGAAAAGTGAGGTTACAAACATAGAACAGATACCTGCCCCCAACTAAATATTTTCTTTTTTGTTAAGTTAGACCATTTCCATTGCTAGCATTTTACTTCATTGCACATACATTGAGGGTTTTATATATCTCATCTGCTCCATTCAAAAAGAAAATGCAGAGAGTTTAGGGAAAACTTGAGATACACTTCATTACACAGTTGGGCAAATTATTTATGCATTCAACAAAAGCATAGTGTAAATATAAATGAATGTGGTTAGGTTATCCGTAAGCCATAACAAAAAAAACTTTTTATATATGAAATATTTCAAAAACTAAATTTCCCAGTGTCACAATACTTTATGTTTAACTGCTGCAAAAATTTCACATCTTTTTGAAAGGTAAGACACTATCATATGCATTTGCAATGTGATGAGGAGTTTCATTACATATGAGTGCTTTTTTAAGCTTCCAAAGTCAATTTCTTTTCTGCATTGGGAAAACTGTCATACAATTAAAGTAATGAAAGCAATCCCATTTCGCTCCTGCAGAAAATATAGTTTCCTATAGTAACAAGACAGTCAGAAATCATTTCCCTTGTTAATACTTAAAAAATAGAGAGAACATTTTCTTTCTGAACAAGCCTAGAGAATATCCCAATAGATGCAATTTTTCTATTTTGAAAACAATGCCATGAATAATGATTCTCTTCCCTCTGAATTCATTATTAGTGCAAGAAATAAAAGGCTGATATGCATCCCACACTGTAAAACCTTATATCTTTTTTGGAGGCTGTAGTTACTGTTTCCCAAACCAGACACAGGTGGAAGTGCTTCTAGAATAGCCAGTCTCCAAGTTCATAAATTCCTTCTCTATCTAAGGGCACAAAATGCTGAGAGCTATGCAAAACCATCTCTCTTGGGATTTGGACTTTTGAAATTCTATTATTTATGTTTTAAAAATAAAGTCCTTTTAATCTAATGCGCTTAATCCCCTCTTTTCTTTTATTTATTTATTTCTTCGTGATTCTTTTTTGTTGGGCATACCTGGTGATGTCCAGGCCTTCCTTACTTCTGGCTGTGCATTCAAGAATCACTCCTGGGGGTACTCTGGGGACTATACGGGGTACAGAGGATCAAACATGTGTTAGTCACATGCAAACCAAGCACCCTATCCACTGTGTTATATCTCCTGCCCCATCCTGTTTTCTTTTAAGTTGAGATTTGCTTTCGGTAAATGTTACTTAAATTATATACTAACAGTTATGGGAAGACTAAATGAAATATCGGGGGTGAAAAGATGTAGAAAAGAAAAAAGAGGTCAGTTGGGTGCTTACTTTGCACATGACAAACCCAGTTTTGATCCTCAGCCAGGCATCTGAAGCCTCCAGTCCACCCAGGAGTGATCCCTGACCACCGAGCACAGCCATGTATGTCCCCCTCCCAAAAGAAAGAACTTGAGATAGATGGTAGAGATAGAGACGATAGAGATAGTGAAAATGTGCCCATCAACCAACATGCAATCCAGAGCTATCAATTTAATTTATATATAAAAATTAACCTGAGAAAACACCAGAGGGGCTCACACATGTGTACTATATAGAGAAAAGAGGCAAAGGGAATAGGAAGTACAAAGTAATGGCAAATCTTTGAACTTGGATTTCAGAACTGTGAAAGCCCAGTGAAGTGGAGACGGTAGGGGGAAATGATGAGGGTATAAGGAGGTAACACAGGGACATTAGGGACAAAGGTCTTAGACACTTTGTTGGCACAGAGATAATTGTACATCAAAACTGAAAGTATCAACACTATTATAAGAACGTGGTTCAAAACACCACTTTCCTTTTAAAAACCACCCTTTATAGAAAGATGACAGAAAACCCCATAACAATGTTAATGGTCTAAAACACAAATTAAAAGACATAAGGTGGAAAAATGGATTTAAAAATGGAATCAAACTCTTTGTTGCCTATAAGAATACATTTGAATAATCAGAGCAAAAGCAGATTTGAAGTGAAAGGTTTGAAAACAATTCTTCCAGCAAACAATTCTTTCAACAAAACTAGGATGTTCGTACTAGTATTCAAGACATAGATTTTAGGGTGAAAATGTTATCAAGAGATAGTGAAGAACGCGTGAAAGGGGTTTCTTAATAATTAAGTGATACATAGATCAGGTGGGCTGGAGCAATAGCACAGCGAGTAGGGCATTTACCTTTCATGCGGCCGACCCAGGCTTGATTTCTCCACCCCTCTCAGAGAGCCTGACAAGCTACCAAGAGTATCCTGCCTGCACAGCAGAGCCTGGCAAGCTACAATTGGCATATTAGACATGCCCAAAACAGCAAAAACAAGTCTCACAATGGAGATGTTACTGGTGCCCTCTCAAGAAAATCAATGAACAACAGGAGGACAATGCTACAAAGCTACATAGATCAGAAAGAAATGACACCCCTAAATGAATATGCACCCGATGTGAAACAGCAAAATACTTCATCTGCTAACAGATATTAAGGAGGACATTGGTAACAACACAAATGTAGTTGAAGACTTCAAACACTTTCTTGTCACCCATTAGATAGATCAATGAATCTAAAACTCAGCATGAAAATTCTGGCTTTGAAGGATAAAGTTGAAGAGAGGTGACTCTTATATACAGAGCTTTTTGTTCTCCCGAAACCAAATATAAATTCTTTTCCAGTGAGTTCTTCTCTATACATTCTCAGTTCAGTACACATGCTGGACCACAAAACATATCTCCATCAAATTAAGAGAATACAAAGTATATCAACTATCTTCTCAGATCTAAGGTACTGAAAATAGAAGTGAATCACACACAGAAATGGAAAATCAATTCAAACACCTGGAAACAAAACAGCTTGCTGCTAAACAACCAGTGGGTTAGAGGAAATCAAAGAGATATCAAACTATTCCTGGAAACAAATAAAGGTAAGGGAATGAGCTACCAGAACTTGTGGGATACAGCTAAAGCAGTGTTAAGAGAAAAGTTTATAGCTTTGCAAGCATACATCAGGAAGGAAGGGGCCACATTAATAACTTGACTTCACAGCTTAAGATCTTAGAAAATGATCATCAATAGAAGCTCAAATCAGGCAGAAGAAAAGAAATAATAAAACTTAGAGACAGAGACAGAGATACAGAGAAAGAGACAGAGACAAAGAAAAAGTGCCTGCCAGAGAGGCACTTTTTAGGGGGTACAGGGGAAAGAAAACTGGGGACACTGGTGGTGGGAAATGTATCATGGTGAAGGGACAGGTGTTGGACCATGACTGAAACCCAATTATGAACAACCTCATAACTGTGTATTTCTCTGTGATTCATAGGAAAATAATTTAAAGAGAAAGCAAACAAAATAAACAGAAATGTGGTTCAAGCAATAATAATTAAATGATAAAGCAATGAATTTTCCAAGGGCATATGGTTGGGGAGTGGGAGGGAAACATGGGACACTGGTGAAGGAAACTGGTGGTTGGTGAGCAGTTGGGAAATTGTGTGTCTGGAAATTATTATTGGCAGTTTTTAAATCATGGTGCTTAAATTAAAAATTGAAGAAACATAGGAAATGAAATGATCTTCTACTTTATTATTTTACTTTGTCATAGCTTTGTGATGACGCTCTAAAATCCAGTTCATAATGGGAGGAATCAACCTCCCTAACTTCAAACACTACTACAAAGCAGTAGTAATTAAAACAGGATGGTACTGCAAAAAAAAAAAAGGCAGAGCTGTAGACCAATGGAACAGGATTGAATATATTGTCATCTCCACTCAAACATATGATCATCTAATCTTTGATAAAGGAGCGAGAAAAGTGGAGTAAGGAAAGCCTCTTTAACAAATTGTGCTGGCAAAACTGGTTGGCTATATGCAAAAAAAATGGACTCAGATCTCTGCCTAACATCATGTACAAAACTAAGATCAAAATGAATTAAAGACTTCAACATCAGACCGGAATCCGTAAGGTACATTGAAGACAAAGTTGTCAAAACCCTCCATGACATTGAAGCTAATGTTATCTTCAAAGATGTCACACCACTGGCTGAGCAAGTGAAAACAGAGATAGACAAATGGGACTATTTTAAACTAGGAAGCTTCTGCACCTCAAAGAAACAGTGATCAAATACAAAGAGAGTCTACAGAATGGGAAAGAATATTCGCCCAATACCCATCCAACAAGGGGTTGATATAAAGGATATACAAAGTACTGGTTGAACTCCACAAGAAGAAAACATCCAACCTCATCAAAAATGGGGTGACAAAATGAACAGAAACTTTCTCAAAGAAGAAATCTGAATGGAAAAAAGGCACATGAGAAAATACTCTGAACCATTAATCATTAGGGAGATGCAGATCAAAACAACAATGAGATATCATCTCACACCACAGAGACTGGCCCACATCCAAAAGAACAAAAGCAACTGGTACTGGCGGAGATGTGGCGAGAACAGGACCCTCCTTCACTACTAGTGGGAATGCCGACGGGTCCAGGCCTTTTGGAAAACAGTATGGACAATTCTCAAAAAATTAGAAATTGAGCTCCCATTTGACCCAGCAATACCACTCCTAGTAATATATCCCAGAGAGGCAAAAATGTATAGTCGAAGTGACATCTGCACTTGTTTGTTCATTGCAGCACCCTTTACAATAGCTAGAATCTGGACAAAACCTGAATGTCCGAGAACAGATGAGTGGTTAAAGAAACTTTGGTACATCTACACAATGGAGTACTATGTAGCTGTTAGAAAAGATGAAGTCATGAAATTTACATACAAGTGGTACTACGTGGAAAGAATCATGCTAAGCAAAATGAGTCAGAAAGAGAGGGACAGACATAGAAAGACTGCATTCATCTGGGGAACATATAGTAACAAAATAGGAGACTAACACCCAAGAATAGCCAAGATAAGTACCAGGAGGCTTACTCCATGACTTGGAGGCCAGCCGCACATGCTAGGGGTAAAGGCAGCTCAGATAAAGAAGGGAGCACCAAATAAAAGGTGTTGGGAGGATCCTACCAGGATGGGAGAAGCATGCTGAAAGTAGACTATAGACCAAACATGATTGCCACCCATTGGCTCTTTTGCAAACTACAACACCCAATAGGAGAGAGAGAACAAAAGGGAATGCCCTGCCACAGAGGCAGGGTGGGATGGGGGGAATGGGGGCTGGGAGGTATACTGGGATCTGTGGTGGTGGGAAATGGGCACTGGTGGTGGGATGAATACTTGATCATTATATAATTGAAACTCAAGCACAAAAATTTGTAAGTTTACAACTGTACCTCATGGTGTTTCACTAATAAAAATGTAAAAATAATAAATAAAATCCAATTCATGTCTATAAAAAAGGCATAAAGTAGCCTAAAAATTTGCTTTTAGTAGGTGGTAGATTAGCATACATGTGAATAAATATGCTACTACTTTCAATATATGTTGTTTAGTGTACATATACATATTGAACATAAAGCATATTGACAGTTTCTGAGTCAAAAATCTTATACAATATCCTTAATATTTGATGTTTATTCACTAACAGTTTTAGACTTATATGTTTATAAGAGTGTGATATCCTCCATTTCTAGTTATCAAAATACTGATGGTTGATTTCTTATATTTTGGCTGATAATGAGGGGACTGGAAGGCAAGGTTTCATGCAGATGCCCTGAATCTGATTCCTGCTGCACAGCACTTGGTCCCAGATGATTCCTGGAGTCAATTCCTTACTTATCGCCTCTCTTGGACACCAGCAGGAGCTCACAACTCTGCCCTCTAAATTTCATATACATATCTGAGCATTTCCTTGTTAATCTTAGGTCTTCATCTGTGAGTAAATGCTCTATTTACACCCAAATATGTAAATCTGACACCCTTTAGATCTTCATTTATATCTGATTTAACCATTTCTGATCCTTTTAATGCATGAGTACATAAGGTCAATTTTGTTTTAAATGACTGTGGCCATCTATTGAGGAACACCTGAAACCAATTCACGGTGTTCGCTGTGGAAGCTTCGTTTTTCAGATGTATCCTGTGTGGGACCTAGATGCCTCAGGGAGGGAAGTTGTGTTTGGTGACCACAGTGGGGACCACTTAGAGGCAGGAAACTCCTGACACTGAAAAGCTGAAACCACTTGTGTTTGACTCTCCTCCTGTCCCTTCATACCTGGTCCAGATTATGATGTCCTGGTCATGTCCCTCGCTGTCTGCTAGCATTCATCATAGATCACCCGGTCTGTACCATCTCTGTCCAGTTTACATCTTCCTGGTGTGAAATCTGTCACTGGAGCCCCGTCACCTGCTTCTTACTCAGTAAGTGTCACTGGGCCTCTCTAGGACTGTATCCCAGCTTCTCCCTGTCACCTCTGTCTTCCTTAGTCTCCACCCATCACCAGGTAGACACAAAGGTGATATCTTCTCTTCCTGAAGTCTGTCTGTGCATCATTGAGGGGGAGGGGGGAGCAGAGAATTTTGCCTGGCTGGGGTTTATCACCTAAAACCTCCTGCCTCCACCATGCAGTTACCTATTTCTACTGGTTACCTTTCTGGCATATTTGATTTAAAAATCATCATCCAAGGGCCAGAGAGATAGAACAGCCTGGAAGTCAGTGGACTGGCAAGTGGCTGACCGGTTCAATTCCCAGAACAACATATGGTACTCCCCAAGTCCCACCAGGAATGATCCATGAACAGAAAGTCATGAGTATGTCCTGAGCATTGCCAGATGCTGAAAAGAACTGAAAAGAACCCCACTCTTGCAAAGTAAAAATGAAAAAAAAAAACAAAAACAGTTTAACTAGTTTCTTTGTCTCCTTCCTTTCCATCCCCACAGGAGCAGAACTGAACTATTCTCTTATGGTGGCTGGCCTTGGAATGTTACCTTCATCAAGAAAAAACTGCTATTTTTTTCCATACATTTTATGACATATTAAGAAATTTGTGCAGTATCGTGATCAGGATCAAAGACAAATGGTTCTGCCAGACTGACATCTTGATTGAAAAGTTTTTCTAAATTGTCTAGATTTTTTTTCAAACTGATATAAAGTCTGTTTAACTCAGTAAGGAATCATAAGGACTGAAATAATTTCCTCAAAGTTGACATTGAAAGATTTTAAAAGAACATACTTTGTAACACTAAAATAAGTGTTAATAAGCACTGATAGATTTTTCTTGATTATAAAAATTGAAACCAATGTACTAAAAATCACTAGGTTATGATATGCCATGTATGTAGCAATTATCATGAAAATATTTGATTACATTCATTCATATTAATAGTGCAGTCTTCATTTATAGGTTTGTAAACATTTCAGACTCTATTACTTATTAATGCTTTTCCACTCTGTGGACAGAGTACATTATCTTTTGTTTTCTTGCTGAACTAAAGCTCAGCAAGAAAAGAAACAGAAAAAAATCATTTTTCAGTCAAAATACTAGGGATGCTGGGTATAAAATTGTGTAGAGCACTGGGCACATGAGAGCAGGGTTTGCTTGATTCTTTGTGTGTTGGTATTACTTGGTATTATTATTTACAGAATTTCACAGAGCATGTGTGAATCTATATTTTAACTCTTAATCTCTTTAACTTAGAATGCCAGCAAATATTAAGGATAATAACAATATGGTCATTTGGCTACACAGCTAATGTTAAGTATCAATAGTAGTTGAAAGCTTAAAACATATTTATTCCCATATAAATGAATGATTTTGTCAGCTATCTGTGTATCTTTACCTACCTCACCTACTTTAGTAAATCAACTATCATTTTTATTCTCAGATATATAAAAATTAGCACGTGTCTTCAATCAATAAAAAGTAGTGACTAGCACAATTTGGAGAACATGTTAAAGTAAAAGCTGTTAAAATTTTAGGTGATAATAAGCTTTTAGAAGGCAATTCTGCCATTATCTAGTCAAATTAATGGTAATTCATTTCTCCGGACATGGAGAGAAGCTATTAGGTTATTGTCATACGTCTTTAAATTCTTCAAGCATTCTGTATACAACTGTATCGACAACATATACTAACATGGTCCACCCTAATAAATTATAAACATGAAGCTGTAAACATAGTATCAAAACTTTAACTTATATGAGTTGAGCTCAACCTCGCATAGGACCTATCAAATTTTCATGTTACGATACTTTTAAAATTCCATAATATTTTTAATAAGACACTGTAATTTACAAGGTTATTATTTATACTTAAGCCTTGGGCATATTATGTTCCAAGCACAGTCTCATCACAGGTATCCACTTCCCTCTACCGAGGTTCCAGGGCCCATAACCTCACCCACCTCTCAGCCTTCCTCTTAAACAGACACACACATTTTTTAATATTTTAATTTAATCAAAGCATCATGATTTACAAGATTTTTCATTGCTGGATTTTATATATTCACTGTTCCACCATCTGACTCATCAAAGTTTCATCTTCGCTCTACCAGTGTCCCCGATCGGCCACCTTGAAAAGCACATCCTTCGGTTGGATTGAAGTTGTTGATTCTGTGGTTTGGATATTTTAGGAGACCAATTCTCTACACCTCCAACACACTTGAGGCCCTTGGACACTGGCCCTGGTTATTCTTTGGCTGCTTCTTCTTGCTCTCCCCTCAAGATATTTATCTTCTAAGGAAAACAAGAGATGATAAATAATGTGACAAATTTCACTCAGTTAAACTCTGCTCTTAGCAGGTCACTGCCTTCATCTAGTTCAACTGTAGAGCGACTTTCACCCTCGTCAGCCCAGAAGACAGACTTACTGCCTTGCTTCTTCATTTCCTTCTGGAAAAAAGGCATTTTCACTATGATCATCTGAATAATATCTTCCTATGGATCCTGGCAATAAAATAGATTTTTTGCTTTTGATATCTGAGAGCTCTAAATCACATCGTATAAATCCTCACCAACTGTGGTGGAAATATCTTCAGCTTTAAAAATTTCATACAAAATTAATTTGCTGTCTAATGCATCAGAAGGTAAGCAGAATGTAGCTCTCAAACTCAACTCCAGGGAACATGGACAAGTGTCTGGCATTATTTGAAAGGGAAGCTTAATGTCCTGGGAAGTAATAGGAAGCAACCATTGACATATCTCTATTCACCATTTCTAGACAAAATTATGCAGTCTGGGCCCTGCTTTCCCTGGAACTGCACTGAAGTTACTGAGCAGTCTCATAGACCTTCTATGTAATGAAGCAGTAACTTTAGGCCCATATTTTGAGCATTATTGAGTTGCTGATGGCCTTAGAAAAATCACAAGGATAACTTTATTAATTTGTCAAAAAGAAATGATTAAAGAAACACACACATAAAAGAAACTGTGATCTTTTGTTAATCAATTTTATAAATACAAACTTAATGATAATTAGGAAAATATCTCCCTTGAAATGAAAGGATCCCAACTTTGTCTCCAACTGAATTATAAATTATTAGCTTCTGTCTTTCATAAATGGTTTAGCTTGTGGTCTAATTTATCTCAATTAGTGTGTTAGTTAATTTAATTGAGGAATGCATTAATTTTAATTGGGTAATGACTAAATCAGGTAAGAATCAGCTTGAAAATTGTTAAACTTGTTAAAAGAACTCAAAAGTGAAACTAAAACATGGATGAAACTATTGCAAACTGACCTATTAAACGATATGTGTTCAATACCCCCACCAATGTCAAATTTCCTTCATCATGCGGAAAACTCAACTATTGAAAAAAGTAAAATATAAGTCCACACAGGATCCTATGTTTTAATTGCATTTTGAAATTCAACAGGCAAAACATCCATAGATATATAAAGTAATTTTCATAGAATTAACGTGGAAAATTTTTCTATCAAAAGAGTCTTCATGAGATCTACGCAGAAACCACTGAAACTTTGTGATGCGCCTATCAAGTTGACAGGCAGGGGTGGAATGGGGGTTGGTATAGGAAGGGAATCTGGAACACTGGGAGAGGGAATTTGACACTCGTGGAGGGGTTGCAGTTGAATTACTGTATGCCTAAAATGTAACTATCAGTAACTTTGTAAATCATGACACTGTAGTAAAAATTAAAATAATCATTGTATTCATTTTCCAGAATAATGTCTACTCATTATTATTTATTAAATAATGTATTATTGTTTACTATTTTAATTTATTCTTTATTTATTATTCATTATTTATTAAATGTCAAGAGTAATAAACTGTCTATCCAAACTCTGAACACCTACGCGTACAGATTTGGATCCTCACTCCCATGGGTACAGATTTGAATCCCGGCAATATTCACTGTGGACTGTGAGCTATTCTGCTAGTCAAAGAAAACATTTCGCTGTTATATCTTTATCTTTAAAGTGGCAAAATGGAGAGTACCTATGTCTTAAGCCTTTTTGAAGACTAACTGGAATGTTATAGAAAATTTAGCAATCACATGATACAAAGGAAAGCTTATTAAAAGTTAAGCTAGCCATTGTTTTATCACTCTTATTACTTCTGAAATTTAACCTGATAAAAGAAAAAAAATTAGCTTCCATCTAGTTTAATTATATAACATTATGTATGCTTTCCTTTTATGTTGATTTGATAATATTGGTTTAATACTTATAGTTGTTATTACCATCTTAGTCAGAAGAAACTGAGTTATTAAGAAACTAGATATTTAATAAATTCTTCCTTATAAGAGGTTTTGAAAATTTTGGGTCACATTTTGGCTGCTGTCAAATGGCCTTCTTAGGAACCAGAGGCACAACTAACTGAAATAATCCCAGGAGATTCTGGTGTTAATGCAGAAGACATGTCTAATTCTAATTCATTTTTAAAAATTCAAAATTGAAATGAGCTATGAATTGTTACAGAAGAAAAGTTGTCGATGGTGCAATGATTTGTGCTTGTTAGTGTGTCAGAAATTACATCAACATAGTAACAAAACTCAAACCTGCTTTAAATCTTGAATGGGTACGACCCTTAGCGCAGAACCCAAGCTGGACAGCTTCCTCAGTCTCTCTTACCTGTTCACCAGCAAAACGTTCTAGGAGTGGGACTAAATACCCAGTAAACTGCTTGGAAACCCCACAAGAATAAAACTAGATGTAAAATAGATGGTGGGGGGTGGTCACACCTGGTGATGTCCAAGATCTACTTCTGCCTCTGCATTCAAGAATTGCTCATTGTGGAGAATAAAGCAACATGAAAAAAACAATCCCATTCACAATTGTGCCCCAGAAAATCAAGTACCTAGGAATCAGCTTAACTAAGGAAGTAAAGGACCTGTACAAAGAAACCTACAAAACGCTACTTCAGGAAATAAAAGAGGACATGAGGAAATGGAAAGATATCCCCTGCTCATGGGTCGGGAGACTTAACATTGTCAAAATGGCAATACTACCAAAAGCATTGTATAAATTCAATGCAATCCCTATAAGGATACCCATGACATTCTTCAAAGAAATGGAGCAAACACTCTTGAAGTTTATATGGAACAAAAAGCCCCCACGAATAGCTAAAGCAATTCTTGGGAAAAAGAAAATGGGAGGAATCAACCTCCCGAACTTCAAACTGTACTACAAAGCAGTAATAATTAAAACAGCATGGTACTGGAACAAAGGCAGAACTGCAGACCAATGGAACAGGGTTGAATACACTGACATCTCCCCTCAATCATATGCTCATCTAATCTTTGATAAAGGTGCAAGTAATGTGAAGTGGAGTAAGGAAAGCCTCTTTAATAAATTGTGTTGGCATCACTGGACGGCTACATGCAAAAAAATAGGCTCAGAACTCTGCCTAACACCATGTACAAAAGTAAGATCAAAATGGATTAAAGACCTCAACATCAGACCAGAAACCATAAGGTACATTGAAGATAAAGTTGGCAAAACCCTCCATGACATTGAAGCTAATGGTATCTTCAAAGATGCCACGCCACTGGCCGAGCAAGTGAAAACAGAGATAGATAAATGGGACTATCTTAAACTAAGAAGCTTCTGCACCTCCAAAGAAACAGTGACCAAAATACAAAGACAGTCTACAGAATGGGAAAGGATATTCACCGAATACACATCTGACAAGGGGTTGATATCCAGGATATACAAAATACTGGTTAAACTCCACAAGAAGAAAACATCCAACCCCATCCAAAAATGGGGCAATGAAATGAACAGAAACTTTCTCAAAGAAGAAATCCGAATGGCAAAAAAGCACATGAGAAAATGCTCTACATCATTAATCATCAGGGAGATGCAGATCAAAACCACAATGAGATACCATCTCACACCTCAGAGACTGGCCCACATTCAAAAGAACAAAAGCAACCGATGCTGGCGTGGATGTGGCGAGAAAGGGACACTCCTTCACTGTTGGTGGGAATGTCCACTGGTTCAGCCCTTCTGGAAAACAGTATGGACGATTCTCAAAAAATTAGAAATTGAGCTCCCATTTGACCCAGCAATACCACTCCTGGGAATATATCCCAGAGAGGCAAAAATGTATAGTCGAAGTGACATCTGCACTTGTTTGTTCATTGCAGCACTCTTTACAATAGCCAGAAACTGGAAGAAACCTGAATGCCCAAGAACAGATGACTGGTTAAAGAAACTTTGGTACATCTACACAATGGAGTACTATGTAGCTGTTAGAAAAGATGAAGTCATGAAATTTACATACAAGTGGTACAATATGGAAAGTATCATGCGAAGCGAAATGAGTCAGAAAGAGAGGGATAGACATAGAAAGATTGCATTCATCTGGGGGATATAAAGTAACAAAGTATGAGATTAATACCCAAGAATAGCTGAGATCAGCACCAGGAGGATTACTCCATAACTTAGAGGCCAGCCGGGTATCCTAGAGGAAAGGGCAGTTCAGATAGAGAAGGGAGCACCAAATAAAGGATGTTTGGAGGATCCTCCCAGGAGGGGAGATGCATGTAGAAAGTAGACTATGGACTGAACATGTTTGCCACTCAATGCCTCTTTTGCAGACCACAACACCCAAAAGGAGAGAGAGAACACAGGGGATTGCCCTGCCACAGAGGCAGGGGGGGATGGGGGGATGGGGGTGGGGGGGACATTATCCATGGTGGTGGAAAATGGGCACTGGTGGAGGGATAGGTATCTGATCATTGTATAATTGAAACCAAAGCACAAAAAATTGTAAATCTACAACTTTAAAAAAAAATAAAATAAAATAAAGGGAAAAAAAAAGAAAAAAAAAAAAGAATTGCTCATTGTGGTGCTTGAGGGCCACATGGCGAGGCATGGGTAGAAACCAGGTCAGGCACTTGCCAGGAAAGCACTGTATCTGTTGCTCTCTATCTCCAGCCCCTCAGTAAGAGACTTTTAATCACTTAATCACTTGATCACTTAACTTCCCATTAGTCGTCGATTTGCGCGAGCGGGCGCCAGTAACGTCTCCATTTGTCCCTGTCGCGTGCTAGTGTAGCCCAATGGCATCTGTTCGCTCTAGGAACACGAAGAGCCTCAAACCGATCGTTCATGATCTTGACGAAGAAGTCTGACCATCTGGTAGGTGGGTGGCCACGCGGTCTTTTGGCATCCCGTGGAATCCAGTCAGTAAGAGCTCTAGTCCAGCGGTCATCTTTAAATCTCATTACGTGACCAGCCCATCTGATTTTCGACACCTTGGCATATGAGACAGCGTCCCTGATCCTTGATCGTCGACGGATGTCAGAACTCCGGATTCTTTCTCTCATTTGAGTGAAACGTGATATTCCAAGCATAGCTCTTTCTATTCTTCTTTGGGAGACCTGAATAGCGTTCTCATCTTGTTTGCATAGGACCAAGGTCTCTGAGGCATATGTTAATGCAGGAAGAACAGTGGAATCAAAGAGATGTGCCCGGAACCGGAGGTTCTTCGTCCTCTTAGCTATTTCTTTGACGTTGTTGAAGGCGTTCCAAGCCGCTCTCTTCCTCCTGCGCAGCTCGGATGCCAGGTCATTTGTCATGTTGACTTCTCGACCTAGGTACACATAGCTGTTGCATTCGGAGATGGTCGTTCCATTGAGAGCGAATGGGGCGTCAGGAATGAGGCTGTTTCTCATAAACATTGTCTTCGTAAGACTCAGCTGTAGTCCTACCTTTCCACACTCACGGTCAAAGTCGGCCAGCATTTGTGCAGCTTGGCTGATGTTTGGTGTTATTAAAACAATGTTATCAGCAAAGCGGAGGTGGTGTAGTTGCCGACCATCTACCTTCACTCCCATTCCTTCCCATTCTAGTCGTCGCATGATGTTCTCGAGGGTGGCACTGAAGAGTTTCGGTGAAATGGTATCACCCTGCCGCACCCCTCTCTTTACGTCAACAATCACTTCTATGTAGAATGGTGAGATCCTGGTAGTGAATCCGCAATACAGCTCACGGGGGATCCTGATGTATTGGGCTTGAATGCCCTGATTGGCTAGGGCTTCAATGACTGCTTCCGTCTCAACAGAATCAAAGGCCTTCTTTAAATCAATGAACGTTAAACAGAGGGGCATCTTGAACTCCCGAGAAACCTCAATGAGCTTGGTTATCGTGTGGATATGGTCGATGGTGCTGAATCCTTTGCGGAACCCGGCTTGCTCGCATGGGTGTCCTTCATCTAGTGTTCTGCCAATCCTATTTAGGATGCCTCGAGTGAACAACTTGTAGATGACAGACAATAGGCAGATCGGGCGATAGTTGCCAATGTCATGGATGTCTCCCTCCTTGAACAGTAGTACGGTCCTGCTGGTTTTCCATTGGGACGGAACCTTGGATTCAGACAGGTAGTGAGTGAAGAGCCGAGCCAGTGTATTGATGAGTACTGACGGCAGGTTCTTCAGGTGTTCAGTTCTGACCTTGTCTGGGCCAGGTGCTGTTTGTTTCTTTACCGATGAAATGGCGTGTCGGATTTCCGAAGGGAGAACGTTGGGAACAACATATCCATCCTGTGGAATTTGGTATGTCGGCAAGTGGACATGGCTATCGAAGAGATTTGAGTAGAAGTCATGGATAATCCTCTCCATTGCCGTTCTGGAGGATGTGATGTATCCATCAGGACGTCGGAGGGCAGTCATCTTGGTCTTATAGTTGGCGAAGGACAGGCGGGCGTTACGAATACTTTTCCCGGCTTCTGCCGCATCTACCAGTACTTCTGCTCTTCTCTCTTTGAGGTCTTTCTTCATCGCATCTCTGCACTGCTTTGCCAGCTCAGACGTTAGCTTGCGGTTGCCTGAGGTATGCGCCAAACCACGCTGGCGAATTAGCTCAAGAGTTTTCGAAGATAGGCGATTTTTTGTGGCTATCTCTCTCTTGGCATTCCTCGCACATTCTTGGAGGTGCTGAACCAGTCGATCGTATTCCTCGTCAATGTTGTCAACAATGGCATCTTCCCACGTTGCTGCAATAGTACCAAAGAGTTCCCAGTTGGTGGTCATTCTGGGAGTTCTCTTTTTGAACTTTGCAGTCCTTTCTCCCCGCTCTGTGAAGTAGAATTTTGCACGAAGGAGACGGTGGTCCGATCCCGTTCGAAATTTTGGGACAACAGCGACATTGGTCAGGCAAAACCATCGATTGAATATGATGTGGTCTATTTCGTTGTGGAATCATCCACCGGGAGACTCCCATGTCCATCGTTTAGATATTGCCTTCTGGAACTGTGAGTTACCATGAATGGTCTTGGTCAACATGATGAACTCAGACAGTCTCTCACCCTGTTCGTTCCGTTCTAGGCCATGGGTCCCGATGTGAAGTTCTTCAGCTGATCTTCTCGGTCCTATCTTGGCATTAAAATCACCCACAATGATCTTGTAGAAGGTGTAGTCTTCTTTATAGAACTTCTCTAGCTCCATGTAGAACTTCTCGATTTCTCTTACATCATAATGAGATGTTGGTGCGTAGACAACGAAGATAGAAACTGCAGGCAGTGAGTCACATCTATTCAAATCTAAACGTCCGATTCAGGTTGTTAGGCATTCGAATGCATCAATGCTCTTGGCCAAGTTTGTGTTGACAAGGACACCGACGCCTCCAACACCTCTTTTATCGCATGTTCCGAGGAACAATTCTTCTCCAGTGTCGAAAACAGCATGGTGAGATTCGTGCCTTCTTGTCTCAGTCAGACCAATGATGTCGTACTTGATCATTCGCACTTGTACCATCAGGTCCTCGATGGATGCATCTGATGCTAGCGTACGTGCATTGAAAGTACAGACGATCATTTTTGTCTTCCTTCATTGTGGCAGCCTAGGTCGGCCTTGAGTTTTTGTCGGCCTCTCCTTTCTCATCCTTCTCAGTGCTGCCATGTCAGTGAAGCCTTCAGGGTCAGGTGAATGAGACCAGTTGTAGTTACTGGTTTTGGCATATCGAATACACAACGGATAGCTTGCCAGGCTCTTCCGTGCGGGCGGAATACTCTCGGTAGCTTGCCAGTCTTTCCGAGAGGTATAGAGGCTTTTGGGGCGACCTCTAATCACCCTTGTAGGTGTTACCTTATTTGAACCCTATCAAATACGGTACAACAATTCTGGAAGATGGGTATTTAATGTTTTATGATGTGTCGCGCGGCCGCTTCGTGGCCGTGCGGGTCCGGAAAGTGTCCTGGAGTGTGGCGACGGCTGGGTAGTGGGAGTATTGTAGTGAGAATTTTAATAATATAATTTAAATTATATTAATTAGTGAGACTTTTAATAAGTAAAGTAAAGGCCCTCCCGTTGATCGTCGATTTGCTCGAGCGGGTCCAGTAATGTCTCCATTGGAGACTTTGTTGTTACTGTGTCTGGCATATCGAATACTCTCGGTAGCTTGCCGGGCTCTCCGAGAGGGGCGGAGGAATCGAACTCGGGTCGGCCATGTTGGCCGCGTGTAAGGCGAACGCCCTACCCGCTGTGCTATCCCTAGTGAGACTTTTAATAATATAATTTAAATTCTATAATGATGACAAACTTCAAGTTGTTTCAAGCCTTTCTTATTTTGCTTTTTTGCTCATATGTTTATCTTGAAGATAATGCATAAAAATTAGGCATGTATTTTGTTTACATGTTTAAACTGAACTTTTACCAGTGTCATTTTTTCTAAAACTTTTGGTAGTTTATACCTAAGAATAATTCATAATCATGCCTTTTCTTGTATCAGTAGCATAAAAGATATTACCTAAACTTTCGCATTCTTCAAAATCATTTCATGACTTTCCATTGCCTTATTAACTCAAAGGGCAAAGTAATCTATGTGCCAAGGTAGTAAGAGGCATAGATTCTAATCATTTTTGTCACTCTTTTATCAGACTCGAGTAGCCAGGACAGAGGAATATAGTTTCATGGTGAGCACGCTTGACAATTCTACATGAATCTCCCAACCATATTTCTCAAACTTCCCTTAGGAAGCCCCTCTGAGAAAGCCCAGCAAGCTACTGAGAGTATCCTGCCCCCACGGCAGAGCCTGGCAAGCTCCCCATGGCATATTCGATATGCCAAACACAGTAACAAGTCTCACAATAGAGACTTGACTATTGTCCACTCGAGCAAATTGACGAGCAACGGGAGGACAGTGCTACAGTGCTACCTTAAAAAACAGAAACCAGACGAAATTCTCTAACATTTATATTTTTCTGACAGGGATCCTTAGGTCCAGGTGCCAAATGGATTTGCCAGCTAGCAGACTGCAAGACACTTGAATCTCACATCCATCCTTTCCTTTTTATTCTCTCAGGGGAGCAGTAGATAGTGTGTATGTGAGCTTTAGTCTCTGCTTGGATTTTCATTGCTCTCCTTACAAAACATGTTTTCAATACTTGTTTAAATCAATCCTCTTTTCACCATAGGTCTATTTTTCATAAAATGGCCCTAAAAGTTTTGGATTACTTGATTCATCTTTAATATTTAATGAACTTGGGGGTCACCTCTCTTTTTTACTCACACAAAAAAGTATTAAAACAACTGAAACATCGATGACTTTTCTTGGACACATCAGAAAACTGAGGTCATAGGGAAAACCAACGCTGTAGAATGTAAGAGACTTGCCAATCCTTCGAGTCTCATGTATTGGCAAGTCACTTGCTGGAGCTGTGAACTGGTAGGGAAAATTAAATACTAATTTTTACAAATTACTGGTTGAGTCAAACCTAACTTAAAGTTAAGAAAACCTCCTACTTCTTTAAGTAGTTGTTGTTGCTTTACGGTCATTCCTGGCTAAGTTCGGGGTTTATTGCTACTTCTATATTCACAAATCACTTCTGATAGTGCTTGGGGGATCAAACTGGTCTTGGTCGTGTGCAAGACAAGTATCTTAATCCCCGTGTCATCTGTCCAGTCCCAAATTTTGTGTTTCTGGTTCAAAGTTCCCCACGTTTTGTTGGCATTTACCACCTATGGCTACATTAGGTTCCCCTAGTGAAGAGTTGAACAAGAATAAGCAAGCATAAATGTGTCCGTGGAATTCTCAGAGTGCAAACATAAGCAGTAAGGGATAAACTATAGTCAGAGTATAGTTCCTCTGCAAGAGTGTATCACCCTCTCTTAAGCCTTCCTGTATTAAAAGTGTTGGCAGGGGTGATGCTAATGAGAGACACATGAGATGAATGTGAAAGCCTGTGGAAACAGGCTCACTGAAAGTCCAATATATAATCAGATGGTTATTGGTGTTTCCCCACTTCCACAACTTTCCATCACACCAAAAACAGACGGTCAACACAGCACCACTGAAAGGCCTACTAAACAAGCACACTGAGTTTATCTGAGAAGGCAGTGTTGGGGAAACAAAAGGGCTAGAAAGGGCCACTGATGTGTTTCAGTGTCAGATTCCTACCCTGTGTCACAAGGCCACAGGGTTTGTCTCTGTAATGCGGCTTTAGTGAGTCCTGCTATCACAGCGAGAGTGGGAATTCAGAGTACAGTCTAGTGTGAGCAAGAATGAACGACATGTGTGTATTGCAACCAATCAACCTGCTTTCAGTGAACACTGCAACCAATTATGCTAGCACCACAATCAAGTATGTGGGCCTGTGACATGGTCAAAACCACATTAGTGACACCAAAGGGAACTCAGGAAACACAGAAAAGAGGCAAGGAGACATTGATTGGTACAGAGGGAGAAAAAACAGTTTCTGGCATCTATAGAAGCAAAACCATTACATACATAGATTAACTTTTTGTAGAATAATGACTAGGACAATTAAAAAAGAAGTATGTTCATTTCAGTTTCTATTATCCAGAGTTAAAAATGCCATTCTAAAAAATGAAAACACAAAGTAGATTAAAAACATCGAAAATGTCCCACAAACCAACAGGAACAAAGAAATCAAGGTCACATTGAGGGCCAGAAAGTTTAAGAGGCTGAGAGTGGGTGTTGTATATGGGAACATTGGGTGTGTTTCATGGAGCACTAGGAATGAGTTCCCAACTGCCTAGCATAGAGCTAGAAGTAATTTCTGAGCACTGCTGGGTTTGGCTCCAAACAAAAGCAAAACAAGCACACAAAATTCACAAATTCATAGTTATTTAAGTTACAGATGCCAGAACTCAGGACTACAGAGAGAATACGGCATGTGGGGAGTTTGTCTTGCACGTGGCTTATCGACTTTGATCTTTGACATTCCATATTTTCCTGCAAGTTCCCCCAGAAGTAATTACTGTATGCAAAGTCAGTAATAAACTAAGATCAGACCAGCCATGTCTTCAAAATTCAAAATCTATAAATAAATTTAAAAAGCTATTCTGAAAAGTGGGGATTTTACAGAACAAATATTTAGAGCTGGATACAGAAAAGGGAGAACACAGGATATAAATTAAATAAAGATATAATATGATTATTATTTTTATCATTGTTCATCAAAAGTAACTGTTCAGTTGCATTATTGTGGTATGTGGGTTATTATGTATGACTATAATATCATGAGGGATCACCGTCACTGTCACTGTCTTCCCATTGTTCATTGATTTACTCGAGCAGGCCCAGTAATGTCTCCATTGTGACTCTTGTTACTGTGCGTGGCTTATCGAATACGTCACGGATAGCTTGCCAGATGTTGCCGTTTGGGCGAGATACTCTCGGTATCTTGCCGGGCTCTCCAAGAGGGGTGGAGAAATCGAACCTGGGTCAGCCAGGTTGGTCAGGTGCAAAGCAAACACCCTACCTGCTGTGCTATTGCTATGCGAATTAATGTTAATTACTAAGAGGCTTTTTAAACTATATGTGAAGTCTTATATTGTTACTGGAAATAGCCTTGCATTAGTTGTTATAGCAAAAGTGTTTCATTAATTATAACAAAAGTATTTACTGGGTAGGGTTACAGGACAAATTTTTGTGCTATTTTCATGTTTTAAGGAAATCAAACTCCTCTCTTTTTGAATTATGTAAGAATTAACCAACTTTATATAAAAACAAATATATATGTATATGTACATATGACATTATTTTGTAGATTAAAACTTTTATGTTACAAGTGGGTTTCTACAAATTCTTGAAAATTGCTTCACAGAGCAGGCAGTCTTTATTGAGTGTCCCTCAATTACCAATCTAAACCATATACATATCCAGCTGTATTTGCATGAGGAATTATGTAAAATATCTACAGACAATACAAGAAATTAGGCTGGACCCACTTTCTGTACACATGTTAGATCACGATCATGATCACGACCATCCTGTTGTTCATCTATTGCCTAGAGCAGGCCTCAGTAACATCTCCTTCGACCTAGCCCTGAGATTTTTTAAAAAGTGCCATATTCAAGGCTCTTTCAGGGTTGGGAGAATGAGGCCCATCATTGTTACTGGTATTTGGCATATTGGGTACACAGTGGGGAGTTTGCCAGACTCTCCCCTGTGGGCAGGATACTTTCGGTAGCCTGCCAGTTTGTCCAAAGTAAGGATGAGATGAAACCTGAGAATGTTCTGCTGGTTATAAATTCTGTTCATTGAATATAAAAGATGATCTGTATCTAATTTCTTCACACTTTTGGAAGCATTTGTTTAATAGTTGACAATGAAATACTTTTACTTAATTCTGGCATTAACGATGCAACTTCTGGGGGCCTGAGAGACAGGACAGTGGGTAGGTACTTGCAATGTGCTCATCTTACACAGTTTTGCTCCCTGGCACTATTATGGTATCCAGAACCCTCTCACGGTTGATCTCTAAACAAAATTGAGTGTGGACAAAAATAACAGCCCACAAAAAATGATAAAAGGATGTTCCTTCAATTTTTTTCCTGTCATTTTGTTCTCTACCTTCCCATCAGCGATGTTCTGTTAGACTGAAACTAGGAACATGCTAGATTAAAAGCATTGCCTTGCTAATCACAGACAATGCTTACAATTTACCATTCATGATTAGATACAATAACTCTTCACTTAACACCCTCCTTAATTTTCTTGGAAACTACTTTTAGCTAATCTATGTGTAATGATCCATGAGCTAATTGATATAAACAACAGTTAAGTTTCTTTAGCGTAATTCTGGTCATCATCAATCTTTACCAAACTTCTAATAAAGATAAAAAATTATATCATTTTTGTTTTATATTTTAGTCACACTTGAATGTGCCTAGGGGTTACTTTTGGCTTTGCACCCAGGAATTATTCCTACTGGGCTCAGAGTATCATGTGAGATGCTTGGGAGCAAACATTCAATATGGGTTCAGCACGTGCAAGACAAACTCCCTACCCACTATATTATCTCTCCAGCCCAAATACTCCTACTGTTAAGAAGTAATTTTTATTTCTTCATTTATTAATTCAGCAATCTCCTAGTGGAAATACTCCATTTCAGGGATGCAAGTTATTGGTATATCTCTATAACTCAGGCTCAAAGTGGGATGTCAACCTGGACAA
The DNA here is from genome assembly GCF_029834395.1 of Sorex fumeus. Classification (NCBI taxonomy): domain Eukaryota; kingdom Metazoa; phylum Chordata; class Mammalia; order Eulipotyphla; family Soricidae; genus Sorex; species Sorex fumeus. The sequence goes on along the minus strand of NW_026606149.1, from coordinate 940,546 downwards.
GGTTTTAACAAGGCAAATACAGAAAAACTACTCTGTCTGTCTGTCTGTCTTTCTGTCTGTCTGTCTGTCTCTCTCAACCTTTCTTATGTTACTGTGGAAGATTCAATAAGTCAATAAATATAAGATGAATGTTGTTGCATAATTGGCATGTGGGGGAAATGGAGTAGACGGGTATAAAACAGTGCAGACATGGATGAGCATGTTAACTTCACACAGATAATGGTTCCTATTGGGAATTGACCTTTTCCTGCCAACTTTAAAATAAAGTGGTGTTGAACAAAATGGTGCTTTCAAGGAGCTTCTGAATTTCATAAATTAAATCTTAATATAATATAAATTGATCCCAGAATACTAATATTTTGATGCTTAAGAAGCCCACTTTAGATTCATTATTACCTGACCTGTGTAATGAAAACATGTTGTTCATATTTACTAACCTTTCAGTTCTTTGTGTTTTGTTACTGATGATATATTTAGGTATGTATACCTAAAACTTTTATTAACTAAAATGTTAGAAGAACTACTCCATAATTATCAAGATTTGGCCCTGAGTATTGGATAATTAGTGAGACAATGAACTATTTGAAATATTTGCTTATATGAAAATAGAGTTTTTATAACTGCCCTGTATTCCTGCTAGTTTGGTTGCAGTGCTAAATGAGAAATAGAACATGCAAAAGTTTGCCTTTGGAATTTGAAATACCCAACAAGTCTCAATAGTGTTAGCTGTATAGTTGATGAATGATTGACCAAAACTACCATAAATTCACAGTGCAGAATAATCCTTCACAAATAGGCATAACTAATTGAGCTTTGGACCAAAAAAACTTTCCTAATAAGTGTCACCTTTTAAAATGTATTCTCATCATCAAGTTTCTTTTGGATTTTTTCACTCACATAAATGAAGTATGAAATATAGCAATAATAAATGTTTTATTATTTCTGCCAATATGAATCCATGCCAGTTTTAAAGGGAAACAGAATGATGCATGGTGACAGATTACAATAGAGTCTGAAGGAGGCACAAAGTTATGCAAAGTCCAAACTTTGGCAGGTCTTTTGGTTTTATTGCCAACTCCTTGCCAAAATCCTTTTTGATAGATGAGAACAATTTATCTTTTTGGACATTCATGAATGAGACACTGTAGACATTGAATTATACACACAGAGGTGAAATTTACTTTCATATTTGAATTTGGTAGATGAATATGCAAGTAGAATTAAATGTCCCAGATGTCTTGCCAATTTAAACTACAATAAATCTAAATGTTTCGACTAGCTTATCTAAATCACAATATATTGTACACAGAAGCATTCCGTACATATCTGTCACTGATGCTGAAGATACTAATGGCTTCTTCAAAAGTACACGTATAAATATCTTACTCCTTATTGAGCCCTTTTATTCTGAAGAAGAGAAATTATATTCCCCAGCCTACAAAAGCTCTTATGATGGAATGAATTAACCTGGAATATTAAGTGGTTTTAAATCTAAGTATGATTTTTAGCGATATATCTTAGATTTTTTTATTAATGACATCCGAATACAATAGTACTTCTAAGATATTATAGAAAGGATTTATATGAATGGTTGGAAAGAGGACTGCCTGGGTAAGTGTGAGCAAACACTTCAACAAATAATCACAATGCACAGCCTGCTCGACACATGAGATAAAATACTTAAAAAAAATCTGTGTCTAGGAGAATGAAATTTGAGGCTATACTCTAAAGAAAGAAAAGGAAAAATGAAGGCATCCCATTACCTTATTTTAAACTATGCTACAAAGTGACAGTTGTTAACATTGCATCTTTTGGTATTAAAAATAAAACAAACACAAGTGATCCATGAAATAGAATTGAAATCTAAAAACCTAATCTACAATTTTTTTTGATATTCAATTTATGGCAAAGAATCTAATATAAAAGGTTTGGGGAAAGCTGGTATAATATGAAAAATAAAGTGGAATATTTTATAACCCCACCTACAAAATGGAATAAATACTTCAATGTAAGACCCCCAAAGCACGGAGTTCATACAAGAATAAACAAGTGAAATATGTTTCATGATATATTTACAAAACTCGACAGTAGAGTAACTAAAAATAAAGTTAAAAATTAGAAAGGTGAAGATAAAGTGAACTTAGAAGAGTTTTATGAAAGAAAAATCTCGAAAATAACCAAAAGACAACCAACTAATTTAAAGAATGAAGATATGTGAATATAAGATATTCACCTATGGACTAATGTTCAAGATATACAAATCACTCAGACAATATAACAAAAGAAAAATGAAATAACTCAATTTAATAATAGGTAGAATGCCGGAGAGGTAATACAAAGAACTGGAGCACATTTCTCCCCCAACACTGCATGGCACTCTGAGCATGACTGGGGGGTGTGCCCTGAGTAACAGTAGATTCTAACAACCCCAGGGTGTGGCACAAAGATCAAAGATACAGGCAGAACATTGGCTCAAAAATAGGCAGTACAAATAGGCAATAGGTATTTGAAAAAAATTATCTTAATTGATAAGAGAAATGAGAATACCATAATGAGATGTTATCTCATACATCTGAGTAGGCTTGCATCAAAAGTGACATTAAGATGATATAGAGGATATTGAACATAGGAACCTACATAAACTGTTGCTGGAAATAAAAATTGGTTTAAACATCTTCAAAAATCATATGAAGTTTCTATAACATGAGCCAAGTAAAGAATTGATCCATCACTCCCACGTTTGGGTACCTATCCAAAGAATATGAAAACATTCTCATAAAACATTATATACACGCCACTGTTTATTGAAGCTTTATTTACATTCACTAATAGCTAAAAACAATATAAATTGTCATTAATAAACGGTTGTATAAAGAATATTTGGTATATTTATACAATAAAATATTATTAAATTATAAAAGTATTAAATATTTTAATTCAAAGAAAGAAGGAACTTGATATAAAATGAAGCAAATTACTCAGGCAAAAAGACAAGTAGATGCTGGATTATTTTATCCATGTACACAATATAATGATATGAAATCAATGAACTCATAAAACAAACAACAAAGACAAACCAGTGGACATTGAAAATGAAACTAAGATTAACTAAAAAAGGTCTTAGAGAAGGATCTGGGTGAGGGGTGTACAAAATGTTCTCAGGAGAAATAGCAAACCATTCAAGATAGAAAAAGCACATAGAGAATTTTGTTGGATACCACTGTGACAACTATGGAAAATAGTGTGCAACAACAACAAAAAAAATGAAACATTATTTTGTGAAGAGCAAAAAAAAATGTTGGAGAATCCAACACTTGCTTTGAATTTATTCTGCCTGTGATGAAGATTATTCAAGGATTTTAATTAGAATAATGACAAGATTAGATTTGGGTTTCAGAAATGTAATTCTAGTCACAATATTGTGAACCAACTAGAAAGAGTAGAAAGGAGAGACTTACAATTCTTGAACTGAAAATTATAAGACATTGAACTAACATAACAATGAAACGAATCAAGGAAAGACTTAAGACATGTTGGAAAGGTAAAATGACAGGAATATTTGAACTATTAAATGTGACAGACAAAGGAATATAAGAAAATAATAGAGAGATATGTTCATTATTATAGACACTTTTAATTATGTCTTCTAGAGCTGTTCTTGGTATTTCTGTCCCTATGGTGTTCCATGACAAGAGAAATTGGTTCTATTGGATAAGTGTATATTTCATTTAAAAATAAAAAAATTAGTTTCTTACATATGGGACTGGAGTGATAGCACAGCGGGTAGGGCATTAGCTTTGCATGCCCCGGACCCAGGTTCTATTTCTCTGCCCCTCTCGCAGAGCCCAGCAAGCTACTGAGAGTATCTTGTCCTCACAGCAAAGCCTGGCAAACTCCCTGTGACGTATTCGATACGCTAAAATCAGTAACAACAAGCCTCACAGTTTGTTGGGAGACGTTACTGGTTCCCACTCGAGCAAATCAATGAACAAGGGGAGAATAAGTGATACAAGTGCAAGTGCCACATATGATAATTGAGGTATCATGCAATAACATTATTTAGTGCAAATGAGTCTCACAGTTTAGTACTGAAAAACTACTTGGAATTCAACCCAAAAGTATTTAAAATGAAATTTGTGAGCATGTGTAAAGCATCAATAGGGTACAGACACACAGAAATAATAATATAATAATTAGTTGGGGGACTTCCCAAGTTCTTGTAGAAAAATATGGGATTATCTGAGAATATTCTTCCATCCCTTTGAAGACACAGAATAAAGAGAAATAAGAACTAAAGTTAACCATAAGCTTAGACTTCATAGTCTTCTAGAGGCCATTTTGTTTTCTACTTAGATTTGAGTTAGATAGTGAGACAAAGAACATTTGGAGGGTTTAACCAATAATTCAATCAGAAAGAAATATTTTCTCTCTTATGAACCTAATATTTCTGATTATCGTAAAAATAGATGTAAGACATATCTATTTTTATTTGATCTCCATGAGATCTAGTTACAAAGCTTTCATGTTTGAGTTTTGGTCATACAATGATTGAACACCCATTCCTCCACCAGTGCTCTTTTTTCACAACCAATGTCTCCAGTATTCCCTACTTCTTCCCAATCCTCCCCCTGACTCTATGGCAGACATTTCCCCCATATTATCTCTCTACTTTTGAACATTATGGTTGCAATATAGATACTGAGAGGCTCTCACATTTGGTCCTTTATCTACTTTCAGCCCACATCGCCCATCCCAAACAACCCCTCCAACCATCATTGATTTAGTGCTCCTTTCTCTATTCTAGCTGCCTTTTCTCCCAGCTCATGAGACAGGCTTCCAACTATGGAACAATATCCCTGGCCCTTGTGTCTACTGGCCTTGGGTGTCAATTTCATATTATGTTATTTTATTTAAATATCTCTTAGTCTTTTTTAAGAACTTCTATATTGAGACAAGACCATGTTCTTAAGTGAGTTTAGACAGGTTTCTCTTGTAATTTAAAAAAGAAATTATTTTATCATCTTTTAAATTAATTTTAAAAAACTCAGCCATCATGCTTTTTTGCTTGTTTGTTTTTGATTTTATTTATTTTTTTTAGGGGGACACTTTTTTTCCCAGGTAATGTTCAAGGGCATTTTGCTGTGCCAGGAATAGAAGCATAGTCTACTGGCCTGGGAGCTATTTGCATTGACCTGTGCATATAATTTTAACTAGTAGAAACATGTGATTTAGAAACATTTTGAAATAAAATTTGGAATAATCTAAAGCAGTTTACTAAGGGACTTTTTAAAAATTGGGCAATTTTAAAGGGCAATTTTAAAAATTGCAATGGTAAGGTTATTTTTAATATTTATTTATTGGTGGCATGTTTGTTTATAGAATGTAACAACTTTAATGGTACAATGTTATCATACTACATTACCCATGAAAATAGACAATATACCTCTACCACAAATCACCCTTTACTACAAAGTTACTACTTCCTACCTTTGATACCTTCAGGTCTTAGGTCAAACCTAAGATTTGCTTTCATTGCCACTTTATTTGATCCTTTATTTCTTGATGTTCTATATATGAACGATACCACCAGTATTTGTTGTCCTTTTTCCTTAAATTTGCTAAGTCCAATCCTCTCTAGCTTTGTCAATGTAGCATAAAACAATATTTCCTCTAATCTAAATGAAAAACAGCATTCTATTATTATACAATTCACAACGTATTACTTATTTAAATATTCATCTGTCTTATGACACACCAGTTGCTTCCAAACCTTGACTATTGTAAATAGATTAATGTTGTATAAATGACATATGCGTACATATACTTTCATTATGGTTTCTGTGTTCTTCAGGGAAATACCAAAGGGAATCATTTGATCTTGGTTTCAATCTATATTTTATACTCCAGAAATCACCATCCTATTTGCTACTACAGTTATTCAGTGATATTATAGTCATTTTAGCTTACAGTTATAACCATATTTAACTCTCCAACTCAGGATAGTAAATGCAATAACAAAATTTAAAGGAGGCATTTAAAATGTTCTTAACTTTCTCTTATATAAGTGATTTTATATTAGTTTAGAAAAAAATGTTCTGTCAATATTATCTTACCTCAGACATAAGTATGCTGATTGTATTTATAAGCTATGTAAAATATGTATAGATATGCATATGCATTTGTAAAATATTTGTAGACATACAAATGGGCTATATTTAGGAAACAATTATTTGTGAAGATATGTAACAATTCAAGTATTCAAATAATGGTAATAACATAAAAAGACAATGTTTTAGAAAGTATTTTGCAATAATATAATGTAATATATAAAAGTTATATACTTTATATAGTTCATATAAAATATGAAATTGATGTGTTGAAGAGAAAATATATCTTCATTTTGTTGCAGTGCCTTAAAAAAATCTCATGAAGATTCCTCTTTTGGAAACACTTTTAGAGATATTTTGATAGTTAACTAAGAAAATCAATCTCAATTACTTGAAATTCATACCTAATTTTAAACTCCAAATGGATATTCTCACCGTGTTTGTGCATGTAATTTACCAGATTTGAATATAAAAGACTATTAAAAAGGATGAAATGTGCCCCCCCCCATAAAATGTCACTTCAGAAATCAACATTCAAAATCATGTTCCAAAATATATTAGGTAGTTAAAGCCCCTGAGTCTCACACACTCTGTACCAAAATTTGCTCCAAATAAATGGATAAAATAAAGTATATAAGGAAATAATTATATAGTTATATATAAGGAAAACTATTGAAAAATTGAAACATATAAGGTAACACTTTAAATATTCTTATGGAGAAATCCAACAGCAACAAAAAGTATTTTAACACCATTAAAAATGGAGAGAACAGGCACATATCCTGCGTGAGCCCATGTGTTGCTTGTGCTTACATGGCCGAGCACATGTGGTACCTGAGCACATGTGGTACCTGAGCACGTGTTGCCCACATCTCCCCTCTTGAGATGTGGACTTTCATGCTTTCATGTCTGATGTGTGCAGGGCTCTCTCCACCCTTGGAGAATCCCTGGTTCTCTCTTGAGCACGTCTCTCCACTCTCTCCCTCTTTCTCTCCCTCCTTCCCTTCAACACCGCCAAATGAAAACTGTGATATTAAAAAAAAAATGGAGAGAACAGCTGAATAGAAATTGCAGTATAAACATACATTGGTGGGTAAAGGAATAAAGCAATAAAAAGATAAAATATAATAAGATAAAAATAATAAGCATAACAAAAATGGTTATTGTCATGTATTATCAGGGAAATCCAATTCTATATGATACTGAGACATAGTCTTACCTCTGTGCGAATGGTTTATATTATGAAAAGAAATAGCGTAAGTTCTGCCAAGGGTATGTACAAAAAAGATCTGACAAAACCTTTTGATGGGAAGACAAATTTAAATTTAGCCTCTATGGAGCATGGGATGGCTATTTCTAAAAATATTAAAATGTATTTCTTATATATTAAAAAGGAAGATAGTAGAACTATAAATATGCTATATGTTATCAATTATATGCATATTTAGTATGTGTCTAACGATTATTAAAATACATTTTCTCAAATAGGTATTATAACATTAAATTTGAACAATAAAAATTGATCATGTTATTATTTACAATAGCCAGGGTATGGGAGAAACCCAGCACCAGGAGAGGTGAATGGAAACAGGTGTGGATTACATACTCAATGGATTATTAATCAGCTATTAGAAATGATAAAAAGTTTTGCTCTTTGGTGCAACAGGGATGATCTTAGATGGGGTCATGCTAAATGAAATTAGGTCAGAAAGAGAACTGCAAATACTGGATCATCTAGTTCCCAAGTAGGAGACAAAGAAATAAATTGGACAATCTAAACCAAAAGAAACAAAATCTTAGACTCTGAAAAGAATATTGGAATGACAGTGGAGTGGCCTCAGGGAGGGGTACCAAGGCTTGGACTAGAGAGAATCATGTGAGGTCTTGAAAAACTAAAATTAAATCTCTTTCTCTCTCTCTCTCTCTGTACACACACACACACACACACACACACACACACACACACACACACACACAAATACACACATATGTATGATGCATATGTATAATCACACCTCTGTATGAGTGATTACAAAATAGATACAAAAATACAAAATAGAATGCCTTGAACAGAATCTAATTCACTGCTATCAAATTCAAAATTGTAATCTAAAGTAAAGTAAAGGCCCTCCCGTTGTTCATCGATTTGCTTAAGCGGGCCCAGTAACGTCTCCATTGGAGACTTTGTTGTTACTGTGTTTGGCATATCGGATACATCACGGGTGGCTTGCCAGACTCTGCTGTGCGGGCGAGATACTCAAGACAAAAAATTGAAGTCTGTTTAAGTAGCTGTAGTAAACATAGAAAGTTTAAACATATCAGTGGACTGGGGAGATAGTTCAACAGCCTGACGCACACTCCTTGCGCTAAATTTCTAAAAGTACTGTCTGTCCTCTCTGTAGCATTGTCCTCCCGTTGTCCGTTGATGTGCTCGAGCGGGCACCAGTAATGTCTCCATTGTGAGACTTGTTGTTACTGTTTTTGGCATACATCACAGATGGCTTGTACTGTTTTTGGCATATGTCACAGATAGCTTGTTAGGCTTTACCATGCGGGCGGGATACTCTCAGTAGATTGCCGGGCTCTCTGAGAAGGATGAGTTGGCTGTGTGCAAGGAAAACACCCTATCCACTGTGCTATCGCTCCAGCCCTTTCTATTTCTAAAAGAAACAATTAAATACAAATGTACTTTTGCTATGAAATTTGCCACAATGGAATCATAAGGGAGGAAGTTATGAGCTACTCTACTAACTATTCTTTGCCATCTAATTATCACAGAATCCAGGGCTCAAATCGCATTTACTTATTGCTGAAGTTTTCTGTAGCTTGATGTCTGGGCACTGATTAGTCTTGTCTTCAGTTGAGGATCTTTCATAAGCTTCAATAGAAGTCACGGTCACGGTCACGGTCCTCCCATTCATCGATTTGCTCGATCGGGCCCAGTAACGTCTCTATCATGAGACTTGTTGTTACTGTGTTTGCCATATCGAACACTTCACAGTTCTGCTGGGCTTGATATATTTCTATGCTCACAAAACATTGGTAAGCAGTCCTAAGCAGATGTCGGATTACAGATTTCAGTTTCCTGCTGCTTATTTCTAGAAACTTCCCCAATTACTTGTGAACTAGACCTCTCTATTGATCAGTTCTCAGGATAATATCAAAACTAGCAAGGAAGAGAGCTACAAGATAAGTGTGATTAATTTATAGGTTGATTTATACATAAGTCAGCTGTTTACAAACAAGTCCCAGGTCCTGCCCAGACTGACCTTGGAGATTTTCAGCACTTAAAGATTTTTCTGAGGCAGGCAGTGGTAAATAACATAATATAAATGTTCCATGTTGTAAGGTGAGATGTGTCGTATCCTGAGAGATCTTAATAACTCAGAGAACCAATATTTCTCAAATGGCCAATGCAGACCCAACAGACTTTTGCTTTTATGTCATTCATCACCCTAGCAGCTAGAGATTCTGTGGCTTTTCTATTGCTTAAAACTGGGAACAGTGTCATACAGAACAAAATTATCATTTGAAGACTAACCGGTCAGCCAGGCATCTGCTAGGTAACTTTATCGTGCCCCATAGGGTCTTTGTAAAGGGCATCATGCAGATAATAAATGACTACGTTGATCACAGATTTGTGAGTTATGATTATCCAACGAAGTGATGCTGAAATGTTCATTTAGGCATATGAAATCAATCAATTAAAAATATTTTCTCTCATCCAACTTTCAAAGGGGGAAATATTTGTAAATGCTATATTAGCTATAATTGTCTGAATGCCCATTAATCTAACATTATGTATGGGACATTGATTTAATTCTCACACTTACCTGTGAGATGAGTATTTATTCTTTTGAACAGTTGATTAGCCTGATACTTCAGGCAAATATATCAGTTTGTATCACTGGGACTACATATTAATGAATTTAGCTCTGATATTTTTAATATAGAGAAGTGGTAATTTATTCAACTTTCCCATTCCCTTTATTAAAAACAATAAAGCTTTGCAATGCTGCCAGTACCAACAAATTTTCTAAATTCTGAGTGGAACATCAGAAACACATCTTAGGAAGCCCTGGGTTGGAGAAATAGAACAGAGATAGAAAAAAAGATAGATGCTTGCATTGCATGTCCCATGCGTCTATCCCTGGCACCTTAAATGGACTCAAGGTCCTGCCCAGAGTGATCCCTGAGTGGAGAACTGGGAGTAATTTCTAGGCACTGCAGGATGTCGTTCCCAAACAAACAAATTTTAGGAAGCCTATTGTCAACGAATAAGAATTTGTCTTTCTGTAAGTCCCGTATTGTGGTTTTAGGTGCTTGTGTAAAATACCAGTGTGTGTAGTTGTGAGATATAAATAAATAAATAAATAAATAAATAAATATGTATATATATATATATATATATATATATATATATATTTGCTCGAGCGGGCCCAGTAACGTCTCCATTGGAGACTTTGTTGTTACTGTGTCTGGCATATCGAATACTCTCGGTAGCTTGCCGATAGCACAGCGGTAGGGCATTCGCCTTACAAGCGGCCAACATGGCCGACCCGAGTTCGATTCCTCCGCCCCTCTCGGAGAGCCCGGCAAGCTACCGAGAGTATTCGATATGCCAGACACAGTAACAGCAAAGTCTCCAATGGAGATGTTACTGGGCCCGCTCGAGTAAATCGACGATCAACGGGAGGGCCTTTACCTTTACCTTTACCTTTATATATATATATATATATATTATAACAACTTCCATTGAACTCCTCTGTACTTAGTGTATGCTATTTTATCTCATTAAATCTTTCGTATTCATCGTTATTTACCAACATACGTGCTTAGTAGAATATGCGATGTTCACTATTATATAGTAATTTTAATAAACCGTTTGAGTAACATAGTGGAAGTAGATTTCACTTAAGATGACAATGTAATAAAACTTTGTTGTATAGAGTTTTCCCCTTGAATTTTTACTACTTTGTCTTGGAAATACTGAATCTTCCCATCTATATAAGCCAAGTGAAATCCAAAAGTAAATTCTTTGGAATCTAAATTATTTTTACATCTTTAAATAGAAAATGTGTGAATGCTCTTTTGGAAGTACGACATACACAGATCTTTTTTTCTGGGAATTGCACTAAGAGAAAATATCTCTAGTGGTGAAACCCTGTTGAAGAATAAGTGAATACATTAATATAGTCACAATCAGAGTGCAAACTATTAGATAAAATAATAAAGGCCATACCCTGAAGTACACAAGGACTACTTCTGGCTCTGTCCTCAGGAATCACTCCTGACAGTGTTCACAGCCCTTATTGAGTGCGGGGATCAAACCCAGTTTGGTCCTGTGAAAGGCAAGGGCAATATTGCTCCAGTCTCTATTTTTATTTTTGGTTTTGGGTCCTCTATCATTATAGCACCCATTTTTACTTTTGGTTTGGCATCCACATCTGACACTGATCCAGTGTTATTTCTGGTTCTTTGCATAGGTATTGGCACAAGCATTGCTTGGGAACTCCACAGAGTGCCAGGGATTAAACCCTATTTTCTACAAGCAAATCATTCTGTGCATGTGCGCAGCCACTGGAGTTTTTTCCCCAGTCCATGAAGATACTATTTTTAAATATGATGCTAGGAATAATTTGGCAGAGGTAATTTGCGAGTTTGCTACTCAACACAGAAAATGAAAAATTAGTAGAAAATGTTGAATTATCCAGAGTACAAAACCAAATCAACAAATGCTAAATTAAATAACTCAATGCCACAAAGAAAACTCGAGAATTAAGTCAATTTATATGACATCACAGGAACAGTTGACTGAAAAGCTGTTCTTTTGTCCTTAAACATAATAAAAGATAGACAAATAATTTCCTAACTTTCATCAATTTAAGTGAATGACTAGCAATGTTGTTATTCTCAATTCGTAGTTCTTTGGAGAGAAACACCAGATTGCCTCAAAATTATATTCTTCCCCGATGCTTAATTTGCACTTATCTATTTATCTGCTATTTCATGTCACACTCAAAAAATGTGGGAACAGTATAGAATTATCCTGGAAACTGTAAAGTATCTATTCTTCATTCCAGGGGTCTTTACAGTTAGTCTTAGATTTGGCAGACGTTCAAAGTCTTTGTTAAAGCTAGAATTACTCCTAACATGCTTTACTAATGTATTCACTAAAAAGTGTATATATAGTTGTCTGTCTTTTTACATGTTTTAGGAACATTCCTGTGACCCATCTGGTAGCTGCGAGTAATATACTAGATTCATTCTATTAATATTTAGGTATTGCTTTAATTTTTTTAAGAAGCAACACCATTTTGAGATCTAATATAGAGTATAAAATTTGTGCTGGAGTGTGGCAGAAAATATTTTTAATAATCATATGTGCTACTTTTTTTTAATATTATCTAAGCACTCTGAGTTGCATTTTGCCCCTTTGCATTATAATGGGCACTACTAACCCAATTGTCTTAAGGATGCTATGAGAATTGGGAAAAGTAGATGATCACTAAATGACTTCTGAAATTTTTTAAAGTATATCATGTGAAATATTTTATTCGCCTTCTCAAAATATATCTCACAAAATTTTTTTTGCCCTGTGTGTTGTTTTACCAACTTACCATGAGATAACATTTTGTACTTTCAATAATTAATAATAAAGAAATACTTGAAAATGAACCTTGATATTTGTAATGAAAAATATAAATGCAAAAATTTACCTTATCAAAATAATATTTTATGTAAAAATTCATTAGGAAGATAGTGCAATAGTTTAGGGTTTAAAGGGTTTTCAGTGCACCTGACCAAGCCAGGATTATACCCAAGTATGCCCGGCATGTGTTCTTTTAAGTACCTTCAGGTTTAATCTACTCTCCTCTTCCTAAAATACATCAAGCTGTTTTTATTTATATACAAAGCTCAAGATCATTATAAAACTAAAAAATTGCAAGTTCTGTTTTAACTAGCCATTGCAGAAATCAATGCAAGAAGGAAATTGTCCCCATTTTGTAATAAGATTCCCCATGTTTTCTATTCTAGTTCTGCTTTATGAGGCGTTTATTATGCATATATGAACTTCAGAAGATTTCTTTATCTTTTAGTTCTTAGAACAAGTTAGTCATTTGAAAAAAAGGCACTGATAACTCAGAATTATTACAAAGATAAAGATTAATGTAACAATATCATTGCTGGTGTTTTTTCTTTAGCAGTTACTAAACAAAAATTATTTTCCATTTTTCAATCTAGGAAAAATAAGACAAATTGATGTATTCTCTTATCTATATATGATTTTCATGCCTGAAGATTTAAATCCTTATTTTGATTAATATTTATGAAAGGATTCTTGAATAGTAAAATAAATCTCTTACCCATAACATTTATCAGACCAATGAAGCCCAAAATTCATGTTTAATGAAAGGACATGGACCTTATTAGACAATGGTTTTCCATTCCAATTTCAAATGTGTTTCAAATAGAAGACTTATAAAACCCATTTCCAAAGGTTAACAAATCCAAAAGAACACCGCAAGATTTAATTAATTAACCATAATTACAAGTGTCATCATAACTTGTCTATAAAAATAAGCCATGATTATAGTCAGATATTTAATTTTTTGCAAATAATTGTGCGGACCAATTTATTTCCTTAGTTGGGCTCTCATAGCTGCCTGCAATTGATGACACAAAATTCTCCTTACAACATCCTTACAATTTTAGAGGTTTGAAGAATGTTAACACTCTAAGTAGTTATATCTATGGTATATCATATATGATTATAGTACACCCATGACATATTCATTTAAAAGGGTCAGAGCTTAATAATATTGATGATACATTTTTGCACGTATTTTTTTAAGGACGAGTGAGGCATTGGACCACATCTAGCAGTGCTCAGGTACTACTCCTGCATGTGTGCTCATGGGTTACTTCTGGTGATCTTCAGAGGACCATGTGTAGTACTAGGGATGGAATTAGATTCTGCTATATGGAGGGTGAGTGCACTGACCTTGCACTACTTATCCCCGCCCATCTGCTTTAATTTTGAAATAAGTGTCATCCCCAGAAATTCCTTTCCTGTGTAGTGTGATGCTCAGGCCTTATAGAGCATCTTGTTTGCTGGAGTCAAACTCAGAATCTCACACTAATAATCACACTTATAAGCCTTGTGCTCAACCACTAAATCTAGATTCCCAACTCCTTTCTCCTCATTCTTATAGGTAATATGAGTGGGGGGGGGGTAGTTGTTTGTTTTATTTCTGAAGAGCATCGAACCCTCCTATTCTAGGAGTACTGAAATCAGAACTCCTGAACACAAATTATGTGCTTCAACCTTTGACCCTCTCCCTGGCAGTCTGTTGAATCTTGTTAAATTTCCTAGGACATTTTGGGATAATTCATTGCACTCCATGTGCTATTACTAAAAGTGCCACTGAAGATTCTGTTATTCTTTTATCACAAATTTGAATTATCACACTAGTGATAGCCATACATTTTAATTCAATAAATAGTTAAGGGTTAGTTATTCATATCTTTCTTCTGTTTGTCATAGGAAAAAGTACATATGAGTATTTCCATTATGGAAAATAATTCTTGGAAAGAGGCACCTTACACAAATAAACATGAAATATAATGTAAACTCTACAAAGAATAAAATCTTATTTTCAGAGAAGTGTAATAGAAAATAAGTGATTTGGTGGGTTTAAGGTACTCCAACTTGAGAAAATTGCACTGATCTCGAATAACCCCAGTCACTTTTTTTTTTTTTCAGAAGTGGCTGAATGTGTTGCCTATTGATGCAGAAAAGAGATGGGTGGCAAAATGGAAGTTGAACGAGATTAGATCTTGTAGACCATTTCAGGAGTTAAAGTTTTATTTTAATGGCAAGGAAAAGAAGCATTTCGGCAGGTTAGTACCATTGCACATTTTAAAATGTGTTGATAACAAGTGAATACCTTATAGATATGAATAGAAACAATTTATTCCATTTGAAATAGGTATTTTTGTAAAGTTAATATACACCTGATCATCTTAATAAATATCAAACGGTTCCCCTTGTTGAACACATCTGTCTGGACTGGAAATTTTTATACATGTTTGGATCACTGAAGTTTTTTTTCTCTCCTCCATAATACTCAAAAATTTAAATTGATTTATTTCTCATTTGTGACTTTTCTGACATAAATAAAATGAAATATTTATTAATATTACTTAACTAAATATAAAATACATTTTTCATTCAGTATTAAAACTATTTTCTAGTTTTGAATATGCTTGCAAATATTTTTGTAAAGATACCATCTTCTAAAATAAACACTTCCTCAACCCAGAGTAAAAGAATAATGCCTCACTTAAACCTATACATGATACATATTTAATCATGGTCACGGTCACGGTCCTCCCATTGTTCATTGATTGGCCTGAGCGGGCACAGTAACATCTCCATCGTGAGACTTGTTGTTACTGTGTTTGGCATATTGAACACGTCATGGCGAGCTTGTCAGGCTTTGCAGTGCGGGTGAGATACTCTCGGTAGCTTGCTGAGCTCTCTGAGAGGGGCAGAGGAATTGAACCTGGCTCGGCCAAGCTGGCTGTGCACAAGGCAAATGCCCTACTGCTTTGCTATCACTCCTAGTACAAACTATCAAACTATTAAAGTTGCGAAATTAAAATGTTTACTGAGTTTGATTAAATTGAGCAAATAGTGACTTGTTAATACTTGACTATATTTTTGACATAGGCAAAAAGGTATTGAATAAAGATGACCTTTTATTTAATTTAGAGATATGTCTTCTGACTAAATTCAAAATTAGTATACTTCATAGAGGTCTACATATCAACTCTGTCAGTATCCTTATGGGAAATATATGTAAATATATAGGTAAGTATAGTGAAAGATTGCAAAGTATAATAAGGAAATAGAATACAATTGCCTTTTGAGAAAACTCTGGAAGTCAAGATAGATTTTAAACAATGGAAACATCTTTACAATCTGCTATATGTATGTTCAACTCAATTGCCTTCCTGAGAAGAAGAAATCAGCTCTCACTGTTACAATTTCCTTACACAAGGAAGAGTTACTATCTGAGCCAAAAATTAATTTGCACCTCGAGAAATATAAGTGAAGAAAGAGTTACCCATCTGCCAGATAAGAAATTGCTTTAAAATGGAATAAAAGTGTTAGCTTTCCTTAAAATTGAATTTACACCTTGCTTCAGTGGGGTGGAGGACAGGTAATGAGTTCACCCTATTATGTGATGGATGGTGTCTGTACAGTTTTTCTAGACTTTCTCAAAGAACTCCATCTCCTCTTTTTATGGAAATATAGACAGACACCTGTTGGAGGAGTCAAATGCAGCACAAATACAGCTTTTCAGTCGGCCAAAAGGTAATTCCATCACTTTACTGGCTCTATGCTGCCCGCTTCTCCACTGATCGCCAATAAATGAAGCAATTAGGGAACAATCTTTAAGTACCACTTTACGAGTGCTACCAAAGGTCACGATTTATGGCTGTGATAATCTGCCTCTGAGTTTGAACTGGCACGTTGCATCCAAAACAGTCTGCTGCTCCTTTGCTGGAATTATTGCTTTTCCTCCATGCTCTACAGTGGGGCTTAATTATGTAGGAATTATGTTAAAATTTATCTAAATCAGCAGCATATATACACTTCACCAGCAACGCAGCATAGAATATAATGGACTGATCCCCAAACAAAGAGTGTTAATGATAAGGGCACTGGGTTCATTAGGGTGTTGCACAGAGTGAGTAATGGAGTCAGTGGGGAAGACATTAGGGAATAATTAGAATGCTTAGGTGTGGGAACATGCTTATCTTCCGAAATAGAATGATGATCTGCACCTGGTTACTAGCATGATTTTCCTGTATTTCCTTCCCTGCCTTAAAAAAATCTTAGGTTATACTTGCCCTGACACACGTGAGAACGCAATTGCCTTTTTATTAAAGATAAATTGGTGCCTACTATGTGTTCTGGACATTAATCCAGACGTTGAAGACATAGTGCCTATAAGAAAAGCACAATTCAAAGCAGCAAAACGTTAAAAAATGGCATATAAAAGTCATGGTCACAGTCCTCCCATTGTTCATCGATTTGCTCGAGTGGGCCCAGTAACGTCTCCAACATGAGACTTGTTGTTACTGTGTTTGGCATATCGAATACGTCACGGATAGCTTGCCAGGCTCTGCCGTGTGGGCGATATACTCTCAGTAGGTTGCCGGGCTCTCCGAGAGGGGCGGAGGAATCGAACTTGGGTCGGCCATGTTGGCCGCTTGTAGGACAAATGCCCTACCTCTGTGCTTGGGCTGGAGCAATAGCACAGCGGTAGGGCATTTGCCTTGCACGCAGCCAACATGGCATCTAAAAGTATTGAGAATATTCCCATTGTGCTATAGTCATTGAGGGAAATAGAAAAGGAAGGGAGGAAGGAAGGAAGGAAGGAAGGAAGGAAGGAAGGAAGGAAGGAAGGAAGGAAGGAAGGAAGGAAGGAAGTGCATCACAATCATTTTAGAAAGGACATTTTAACAAGCAACAGATTTTGAGTAATTAGAATGAGGATATTCTTCGTCCTCTTAGCAATTTCTTCGACACCCTTGAAGATGTTCCAAGCCACTCTCTTCCTCTTGCGCAACTCAGGTGCCAGGTCATTCATCATGTTAACTTCTCGACCTAGGTACACATAACTGTTGCATTCAAAGATGGTCATTCCGTTGAGAGCAAATGGAACTTCAGGAATGAGACAGTTTCTCATAAACATTGTCTTCGTGAGATTCACCTGGAGTCCGACCTTTCCACACTAACGGTCAAAGTTGGACAGCATTTGTACAGCTTGGCTTATGTTTGGTGTAATTAGAACAATGTCATCAGCAAAGCAGAGGTGGTGTAGTTGCCAACCATCTATCTTCACTCACATTCCTTCCCATTCCAGTTGTTGCATGACGTTCTCAAGGGTGGCACTGAAGAGTTTCAGTGAAATGGTATCACCCTGCCGCACCCCTCTCTTGACACTGATGATCACTTCTTTGTAGAATGGTGAGACCCTGGTAGTGAATCCATAATACAGCTCACGGAGGATCCTGACATATTGATTATGAATGCCCTGATTGGCTAGGGCTTCAATGACCGCTTCTGTCTCAACAGGATCAAAGGCCTTCTTTAAATCAACAACCATTAGACAGAGAGGCATCTTGAACTCCCAAGAAACCTCAATGAACTTGGTTATCATGTGGATATGGTAGATCGTGCTGAATCCTTTTAGGAATCTGGCTTGCTCATATGGTTGTCCTTCACCTAGTGTTCTGCCAATCGTATTCAGGATGACTCGAGTGAACAGCTTTTAGATGACAGACAATAGGCAGATCAGGCGATAGTTGCCAATGTCATGGATGTCTCCCTCCTTGTACAATATACAGTCCTGCTGGTTTTCCATTGGGACGGAACCTTGAATTCAGACAGGTAGCATGTGAAGAGCAGAGCCCGCGTATTGATGAGTACTGACGGCAGGTTCTTCAGATGTTCAGGTCTGACCTTGTCTGGGCCAGGTGCTGTTCGTTTTTTTAACCAATGAAATGGTGTGTTGGATTTTGGAATGGAGAAAATTGGGAATGACATATCCATTCTGCAGAATTTGGTATATGGGTAGGTGTACGTGGCTATCAAAAAGATATGAGTTGAAGTTATGGATTATCTTCTCCACTGTCCTTCTGGAAGATGTGAGAGATCCATCAGGACATTGGAGGGCAGTCATCTTGGTCTTGTAGTTGGCGAATGACAGGTGGATGTTGCAAATGCTTTTCCCTGCTTCTGCCGCATCTAACCAGCACTGCTGCTCTTCTCTCTTTGCGGTCTTCCTTTAACGCATCTCTGCACTGCTTTGAGAGCTCGTATGTTCACTTGTGGTTACCTGAGGCATGCGCTAAACCACATTGGCAAATAAGCTCAAGGGTTTTCGAAGACAAGAGTTTTTTTTGTGGCTATCTCTCTCTTGGTGTTCCTCAGACAATCATGGAGGTGCTGAACCAGTCGATCATATTCCTCGTCAATGTTGTCAACAATGGCATCTTCCCATGTTGCCGCAACAGAGCCAAAGAGCTCCCAGTTGGTGGTCGTTCTGGGAGTTCTCTTCTTAAACTTTGCATTCCTTTCTCCCTGTTCTGTGAAGGAGAATTTTGCACAAAGGAGATGGTGGTCCTATCCCCTTTGGAATTTTGGGACAATTGCTACGTCGGTCAGGCTAAACCATTGATTGAATATGATGTGTTCAATTTCTTTGTGGAACCGTCCTATCTTGGCATTAAAATCACCAACAACGATCTTGTAGAAGTTGTGGTATTCTTTATAGAACTTCTCCAGCTCCATGTAGAACTTATCAATTTCTCCTTCATGATAATTGGATGTTGGTACATAGACAATGAAGATAGAAACTGCAGGCAGTGAGCCACATCTATTCAAGTGTAATCATCCGGCTCTGGGCACATCTCTTTGATTCCACTTGTAGGCCGCCCACCTACAAGATGGTCAGACTTCTTCGTCAAGTCTGAATGATCATTTTGAGGCTCTTTGTGTTCCTAGAACAAACAGACGCCATTAGGCTTCACTAGCACCCAACAGGGACAGATGGAGATGTTACTAGCACCCTATCGAGCAACCGATGATTAAGGGGAAGTCAAGTGATCAAGTGAAGAATGAGGATAAATGATGAACTATTATATCTCAGATTACATTTTTTCAAAATAATTAAAAAATTAATATATATATGCTTTTTAACAGTATGTAGACTAATATTTACAAAATTGCAGAGAATAGAGACAGAAAAGAGTGAGAAATCACATACATGAAGTGACGCTTGGGATCACCCACACCAGTCACATGTTCTTAAAGATGAGAGAAAGTTTTCACCCCAAAGTGATATAAGCTTTGACTTGAAGTTTGACTATGAGTTAATTAAAAATAAGTCAGTAGCCTATATATTTCAGGTAAGGTATGAAAAATAAATAATCACATTTTCGCACAAAGAAAACACTGGGGACCAGAAGAAGATTCTCGCGGAAATAGAAGCTGTAAATATTCTTGGAGCATCTCACAATCTTAAATTGAGGGATTTGCAGGAAAAAATAGAGGTCACTATATTAGGAGACACAGTTGTCTCTAGTCTTCAATCAGATGAATGTAGGGATGTTGAAAATGGGATGGTAAAGAATATATTTGGTGAAGAAAACTGCATTTGGGTACCAACTCCTTCTCCAATTTTATTAATAAATGGAAAATTTCTTTGAAATAGAAACAATAGGCAGAAACTCAGAACTCTCCATGTTGACAATCAAGGTCATCATTTTTAAGTGAGTAACTGAGACCAGCAGAGGTAACAGTACTGGTAGAAAGAATCTAGAATTGGACGGGTGCATGGAGGGGGTTGATAACCACCATCTTTATACCCTGGACAAGTGTAGCGTATGAATACTAGATTTTCACACTGATATTTCTGTTGAACTAAGACTTAAAAAACAAACCTCAAAAAAGCTGTTTCCAGAACTTAGTAGATTCTTTATAACTTAAAGTGCTCAATTAAACTTTTTAAAAAAATTTTGTAATTTATGCTTTAACAAATGTGTTTAGCACTAGGGATGGGTGTGATGGATGGTATGCCTCTGTTCCACCTCAGAAACAAAATTACCCTCGTTGCTGCCATTTCTCAACTTTCAGCCCCTTCATGATTGCCCAGACAGAGAAGATTCTATCAGTCAAGGTCATCTGATGGATGCTCTGATAATAAAAGTCTGGATCTTTCCCTAGAAATGAGATCTCAGACGTATTATCTTAGAGGTTCCCTCCCAGACTGACTTAGCGGTTGAACTCTCCCTCGCACATCCCTGGTTCTTTCCCACTCTCTCATGCCAATCTTTCTGTCAGCCTTCACTTTCTGGGGAATTCAACCTACAAGAGTACAAGGTAGGAATCAAACAGTCTGCCAGATGCACCTTGTTGCAGACGGGGCATCAGGGAACTCATTTTGGTGAGTGCGAAATTTAAACATGATTAATTTAGACCTGGAATAACTAAACTATAAAAGGACTACACAAACCAGGTACTTACTCATCTCTCTCTCTTTAGTTTTTAAAATAGATTGTCTTACTTTTGGATCAAAAATCACGGTGCCATATAAAAATCCAAGAGCCATGAAATACTAATAAATCAACTGCATGCAACTTAAAAGAGAAAGAAATATCTCCAAGAAAAAGGACTCTAATTGAGGGGCAAAATCAAGTAAAAATTAGAAGGAAACTTTTTTATAAAAGGGAAGTGTCTTCACTTTATAGAAAGATAATTCATGTAATTTAATAAAATATACAGGAGGTGAATGCGTCAAGATATTTCTGTTGTAGAGATAACACAGCAGGAAGACTGCTTGCCTTGTTTCCGGCCCACCCAGGTTCAATCCCTAGCACCCCATATGGGCCTCCAAAACCCACGAGGAGTGACCTCTGAGTCAGGAGTAAGCTCTGAGAATTGCTAAGTATGTCTCCATAACAAAACAAAACAAAAATTCCTGGGAGTTTTCTTTGTCAATCTTGCAAGACACAAGAAAAACAGAAAGGTGAAGATGAGGCCAATGCCTATTGCTCCAATTATCAACTAAAGGAGAATAGAACATTATTTCTGATTTTGCTTTTTGGTAGAAAGGGGAAAATATATTGATCTGTCTCTTTCACTTGACGCCAGGGTTAAATATCTAGCTGAATGCACAAATAAGCAGCCCAGGAAAGAAGTAAAAGCCTGAAAGTAGCCATGAGCAAGGCTGACAGCCCATGATGAATAATTTTCATGCTTATCATGGAAAATAATGAAAATAGCTGCCTTGTATTATTTTGCCAATGACTGAATAGACATAAATGGCAAAACAGAGTTAGCTTTCAGAAAAGTCGATATATTTAAGTATGTTTATCACATATGTATAGAGAAGCTTGAATTGTTATAATATAGAGTGTCGTTTGATTATTTAAGATTACTGGCAAGATTTAAAAAATAAAATGATCTTAATATGGTGACATTAAGAAATGTATGCAGGAACCTGACCTCAGTTTGTTTCTCTGTCATGTGGTTGATGTGGTAGGCCCAGTCACTTGTGAATAAATCTGAGCGTTCTGCCCACCCCACCCCCACACAGCCCTGAAGAGGTTTCCCGGGACTTCCTGGCATAGCAGGTGTCAGGCAGTGCCACATCTGGCCCTTGCATTGAACCCTGTTGATGAAGAAACACTGGTGGGGTCCCTAGAACTCCTGAGCACAGTTTGGGATCCCTCAAACCCAAATGAATGATAATTTTTTTTTTTAGCCTTTTGGGTCACACCCAGCGATGCACAGGGGTTACTCCTGGCTCATGCACTCAGGAATTACTCCTGGCAGTGCTCAGGGGACCATATCGGATGCTGGAAATCGAACCCCGGTCAGCCGCATGCAAGGCAAACTTCTTACCTGCTGTGCTATCGCTCCAGGCCCCAAATGGTAATTTTTGTTCTTATGAATCATCAAGAAGAACAGCAAAGAAAAGGGAAAATATGGCAAATAAACAACAACAACAAAACCCCAATATGTCTAAAAGCTTTGTTCCTCAGGACACATCAATAATGAAGCCTATTATAGGATTTAGCCCTTGGATTTATTTTCAGCTTTATAGGAACACATGATTGCCAATATCAATATGGATTAAAAGCTAGGGAAGAAGAAAAGCACCTGAACCAGGTCCCACCCTCCCTCAGTCTTCTGCATATGGTCTTTTGCATTGTCACAGGCATGCCTGGAGGACTCAGCTTTGCCACCATGGAGTCTGAACCTCAAAGTTCCCGGGAGTACCACCACATCTTCAGGTGGCATAGATCCCCCGGAGCAATGATGGAGAGAACACCCAAATTGGATTACTTTTAATAATGTGATATAAGAAGCTGTTAAAAGATAGTTGAATCTTGTGCTTCATAGTTCCAAGCGATCATATTACTGATTTTTAAGACAGAGTAAGATGAATAGTGAAAATGGAAAATATCCCCATTATGTTATTAAGGAATAATGTTAAGCACTTTTCGATTTTGAAAGGAAATAATTCACCTCCAAAGATAAGTGAACTTGCGGCCCTTAATCCAATCACAAGATGATAAAAAATAAATTACCAGCTGTCTTTGGAAAAGTTCTAGAGTGAAGATTCTAGAAACAGTACTGACTTTCATTCCAATAATAAATATCGTGAGGGGAGTGCATCCTGCCAGTACAATCATGTCAACTACTGCTCGATTCTCTTCCAAGGTCTGAAAACACTGTCAAAACTATAAGTAGATTTATATAAAAATTTTCCAGTAAAAGTAATAATTGTCTCTTGGGAAAAAGCTGTGAGAAATCTCCTCAGTATATCTTAATGAATTCAGCATTTCTAATTAAAGATAAAGGACGTATTTTTATCAGAAATAAAATTTCTGCAAGTACTGTTCTCTTGATTGGCTTCATGTATATGATATGATTAGTTATTGGCTAATTGTCGCCTTTTGCATTTCACGGATTCCTGCTCTGTCATTTGTCTTTTAGCCCCCCTTTCTACTCTTTTATTGACTTTTCAGATTTGAGGGATTAATTCATTAACTTTAATATTTCTCCTTTATAAATAAATGCCTTGAAGGAGAAAATATCTGGAAATCAGGAACTCTTGCTAATGGCTTACATGCAATGTTTCACTGTAAAATAGTGCTAATATAGCTTTCCATTTACATTTTAATTTCCCTTTGTTTCTGAGTTATAAAAAAGTTTTGCACTACTTGTTTTCACTTTGTGTGGCGAGATGAGTAGAGGTCGATTCTAGAGTTTTCTCCCTCCAATGCCCGTAGCTTCCAGCTGTCACTCTGAACCACAGGGTGGGAGAGTGTGAAGGATGAGCACGTGTGCCTCTTCAAGGTTCAATCTATAAAAATATATCTGAAAAGAGAACTCGTTTCCTAGGGCTGCATACCAAAGAGCCATAAACAGGAAACCTATAAAACAGAGTGACATTGTCTCATACTTTTGGAGGTGAGACATATAGTATTTGGGCACCAAAAGTATTGGTTCCATGTAGAGGGTTGAGAGAAAACTGATGTCTCTCTTCTGGTTTCTAGTGTTGGCTGCAAATACTTGATATTCTTGACTTATCTGTGCCAACCTTCCCCTCCTTGGTCACTGTCTTTTCTCTGTTTTTCCCTCCCTGTCACCTACCAGCCAACCTGGATTAGGTGAAATTTAATCTGTTCTGATATCATCTTATTTTTTTTTACATCCGCAAAGCTATTATTATCAACTAATGTTACACTTTTACAAACTGGAGATCTTGATCTGAGTATATCCATGGAAAAATAATGGGAAGGCGGGAATCCAGTCTACTACACACAGGTCAAGGCACCATATATTGTTGGCTGTGACTTGTTGAATGTGCTTGTACATGTTGCATTTTGAAGTTGGAGAGCAAGAAATCTTTGTTCCATTGTAAGAAACTTAATTTTCTATGTTGTGTTATAGGCTGAGATCTTCATGCCTGCTGAGATTGGGACTGAACCTGGTCCACACAAATCCGCATTTTCCATTAGCTAGACAGTTATACCCACCAACTGCCGTGTAATCCCAATGGTCAAGATCCAGAGACTATAAAAAGAAGCTCCTGGAAGTTTGTGGCTGCGTTTGCAGCCATGTGACCTCTTATTGTCTAGTTTTTGCTCTTAGAGACCCCGGCAGGCTATTGAATGTATCCTGCCTGCATATATGCCTGACTGGGAACACCTGTTAAGGTGATTAGAGGCTGCCCCAAAAGCCTCCATCCCTCTTGGAGAGCCTTGCAAGCTACTAAGAGTATCCCGCCGGCAGGGAAGAGCCTGGAAAACTACCCATGGATTACTCAATATGCCAAAAACAGTAACAATGATGGCCCTCATTCTCCTGAAGCTGAGAGAGCCCCCAATATGCC
Source organism: Sorex fumeus (assembly GCF_029834395.1). Taxonomy (NCBI): domain Eukaryota; kingdom Metazoa; phylum Chordata; class Mammalia; order Eulipotyphla; family Soricidae; genus Sorex; species Sorex fumeus. The sequence continues at coordinate 915,453 of NW_026606149.1, read as the reverse complement.
ATCGGGCTACACTATCATGTGACAAGGACGAATGGAGGCCTTACTGTAGTCTGCTCGAGCAAATCGATGAATAAAGGAAATGACAGTGATACAGTGATATAGTGTTGCAGATTTTAAGATTTTTAATACTTTATTTTATAAATTTAAAGTACAAACATTACAATTCAGACTCCATATTTCTGGTTTTGCTAATTTTGCTGTTAATATTTATTTGCTTAGTATGTTTTAATGTCATATGTTGTATGAAAAACCACTGCTGTCTTTTTGAGTTTACACAGGAAAAATAAAGATTCTCATCTCCTTATTTAGAAAGTTAGGAAAGGCTTATTATTAGGAAATTTATACTTAGAAACTAATATCAGCAACGAGTTCTGCTTGTCTTACAATAGGTATTGCAGTCCTGAGAGTTCAGTGACCACTCAGAAAATTGTTCAGATCACTGTTGGGATTCTGGACTGCTAGTAAATAAAATGTGAAAGGCAGATTGGTGCTGCTAGATTAAACAATTCCATGGAAAGGAGCAGTGTGACAGCTAGTTGACTATTTATAGTCTTTTGTCTAAAATTCAGGTAATAGTACAGCAGTACATGAAAACATAAATAGCAAATTCAACTTAAGTTCGCTTATTGGTAGGATCTAAAGAAGAGATTTGATGCCACAGAATAAGTTTTATATATCACTGACTTAGCATTAAGTAAATTGACTTTTCCTATGTCTGCTTTGAAATATTTAAGTATGATCTTACTTCCCCTCTCAAGAAATAAAACAATATATACAAAAATTGAGATCTATCCTTTTTTAACTTTTTTAGCACTGTAGCAATGTTCTCCCATTGTTCATTAATTTGCTCTAGAGGTCCAAGTAACGTCTCCATTGTGAGACTTCTTGTTACTGTGTTTGACATATCGATACTCTCGGTAGTTTGCTGGGCTCTCCGAAAGGGGCGGAGGAATCAAACCTGGGTTGGCTAGGTCAGCAAGGCAAACCCTAGCCGCTGTCCTATTGCTCCAGCCCCAGATATATAGTACAATGGGAAAAGTGCTTTCCTTGCGTGCACCGACCCAGAATCGCTGGCACCACATTTGGTCCCCTGAGTCCACCAGGAGTGATTCCCGAGCACAGGCAGAGTCAGGAGTTAAGCCCTGAGCACCACTGGGTGTGCCCCTCCCCCACAAAAAGTAAAAATATCATTTTCATAGCACTATCAAGTGCTAGTAACCTTTAGTATTTAATTAATTAATTAATTAATTAATTTTTGCTTCAGGTACTTCGAAGCGACTCCAGACCGTCTCAAGTGCAGCCTACAATGCTGGGGACCAAAGCTGGACATCTAGGTAATGCATGCCACCATAACATGAGACTGATTCTCTGCCACTCTACAATTTTAATGTGTCCACCTAAGACATTGCTGTAAATAATGGTTATCAACATCTCACAGGGCTGGAGCGTGTGTTTCACAAGCAGGAAGTCTGCCTTCGCTCCCAGCATCATGGTCTCCCAAGCACTAGCAGGATATGAATCCCAAGTCCTACATCTAGGCAATGCAAGTTGTGACTCAAAAATCAACAAAAAAGAAAAAGACTATTTGGGGCTGGAGATGGCAAAGGACTGGACCATATGCTTTGATGTGAGATGTGTAGCACAGCAAGTGCCACTCGATGTGATCACAGAGTGTGGTCCCGAAAATGAAAACCCAACATGGTTGTCTGGGTCCTGGAGATGTGCTCTGTGTCAGGCCACCATTTCTGCATGCCTACAGATCTGGCTTCAAGCTCTGACACCAATCTAACAAGATGGTCGTCTGTGGTTCTATGTGCTACAAAAGTGGGACTAATTTTGTTTGATTTATAGTTTCCCCCAAATCAGGGGAAACACGGCTCACAATAGTACTGATATTGTTGTTCTATATTTATGTTGCTCTTCAGCAGAATCACCATCAGTATCAAATTCCATTCATTCTAATAATGAGAATATTCATGACAATGATATTGATGATGATGAAAGTCCCTCCCTTCCACACCACCCTGCCTCCATAGCATAGCATCCTCACATCACACTTCCGGTCATCATATCTCAGGGTTGCTGCCATTAAGAATACCTAACCTTGGGGTTGGAGCAATAATACAGCGGGTAGGGCATTTCCTTGCAAGCGACCAACCTCGGTTTGATTCCCAGCATCCCATATGGTCCCCTGAGCACCGCCAGGAGTAATTCCTGAGTGCAGAGCCAGTAGTAACCCCTGTGCATGTCCGGGTGTGACCCAAAAAGAAAAAAAAATTTAAAAATGAAAAGAATGCCTAGCCTTGTTTCATTTTCCTCTACCGATGAGTGAAATCACTATTTTTGACTTTTCTTTCTGATTTTCTTCAATTAGCATGCTGCTCTCCAACTGAATCCAAGTTGCTCCAGAGCAGAAGATGAATATCATTTTTATTAAAGTGGAAAACTTCAATCTATGTTTAAAAATAAATATATTTGAGGGGTACTGTTATTTAAAGAAATTTATCCAAGCATTTCTTCCATTTTAGAAGATTCATGAGGAAAAATTTTTTAAATGCCCTCACAATATTTATACATTAAAATATTCTACCTATTGTGTACTGAAATTGGCAAAGGAGAGGAAAATATACATTTGTAATGGAACGAGGAAGTTAGATGTGGGAAAAAACACTTTCCTGCCCCTTACATCTATATTTTCTCAAGATAGAAACTACACAGCTTCAAAAGCTTAATAAACTTTATGTCACAGAAATAATTATGAAAAACAACTTTCTGCTAGAGTTCAAACGAAAGAAGCTCAAAGCATGATTTAAGTAAATTGTACCAATATTTGCACTTAGAACTTCTATTAGAAAGGTATTCCCAGGCACTGATTTAGAGTATAATTAGGTTGTCTAAGGCAAACTGTGTGCAATTTATTAGTGTACATAGCAAATTGTTCTACATAGATAATTTTAGTAAAGGGTTTATTCTGCAAATGCTATTTTTCATTTGAGGAATATTTTTTTGTACAAGGAGCATTAATAACCTTCAATGTTGCCTGAGAGATGTAGGGATATGAATAACAGACTGATATTGATACATGTCTATCTTGTATTTTTAATGTCCCATAGTAAAATAATTCTGTGTATCTACCAATAGTTGTGTATAGTTTACTGGAGACATAGCTTAAGTAGAATTACATATTAAATTAACCCATATAATATCAGACATAAAAACTGGGACCCAAATAAATAAATCTAAATTTCTCAGTGGACAAGATAAAAATGTTAAAACTATTGTACGGTTTTGAAAACCTAAACAATTACAAATAAGGGACATGAGTGATATTATGGCAGGTAGGGTGTTTGCATTTAACTTGGCTAACCTGGGTTTGATCCCTGGCATTCCATGTGATTCCCATAGTACTAAAGGAAATAATTACTAAATGCAGAGCCAAGAGTGTCCTTGAGCATCTCTGGATGTGCTCCCCCAAATCAAACAAATAGACAAACCGAAAATACAAATATTAACAGTAATGACAGGAGGCAATTTTTTTTTTAGCACATGGAAGAGATCAAGCATTTCATTCTTGGAATACAAAATAAAATGTTTTTATAGATGGAGTCAAATCTTAATATTTTATATTCATTGTCTTTGCCCTAACCCTCCGGGAATTATCCTTTTCTTGAAACAAAAGCAATTTGCAGGAGGATAACAAAGACATTGTTTCTGTGTCTAAAAGAAAACAAAACCAAACAAAAAGGGAAAGAAACATATGCGCAAGTTCATGAAGAGAATACAAACTGGAGATGGCATCAAAGAAGCATGATAAATAGTTTTACATCAAGCTGAAGGGACATGCAGAGTGGAGCAGCAGGCTTGGATCTGAGTCAACAGACAGCAGATTAGAGGAACGCATTAGTGGCAGACTTCAAAACCAGGTTGCCCACAGACAACAACAAAGTGCTTTGGACACAAATGTCTTTTTAGAAAAACAAAATGAGCACAAAGCTTCAATTGCTTAAACGTAAAATTTCAGCCAACGCTTGTGCAAACATCCAAGAGCTGTCCCAAACTTATATGGAATAAATCAGAAACTCATGCTGTGAGGAGGCAGACGGTATGTAGAGTTATTTAATCATGGGAAAGAAGCAAATAGCAGATCTTCTTCTATTTCTCTTTCTGCTTTCTGCTTAAAAAAAAATTCTCATTAAGATTCTCCAACTCCAAATCATAAACATATTAACCTTGAAGCCATGTTATCTTATTCGATGTCTTTCCAAACCGGGCAAGTTGGGAAGATCAAACATTTAATTGGTTGTTCTGTTTTATTATGAGCAAGGAGTGAGGACAATCCTTTTCATACTGTGTCATATACTTTGTCTTTGCCCTCGGTAAAAAGAGATCAATCATGCATAGGAATAAACAGGCTTCACAGCCGGGATAGTTCAAGCCTAGAGACCCTAATAATGTTAGGGTCCCTGCAGATGGGGGACGCAGCGTAGTACACCGCTGCTCCCCACCTCAACCAGGGCCCTGTTGTGAGGTAAAAGCCTAGAATTACAGTTGGGTGCTGGTGCAAAGTAAGTTTTGTTTTCAGTCTGCCAAGCGCTCTGTGTAAGAAGGGGGGGGTCCATATTTCCTATCCTTGATCCATCTTTCCTACCTCTTCCACCTGATTTCCTCCTCCTTCCTTGCTAGACTTCCTTTAAGTCTGCAGTGCTCGCCTTACATTCCTTCTTCCATGGAAATGTTACTTTCCGGATGTTCACGTGACGCTCTCTCAATTCATCCCAGCGATTATGAACTGTCGCTTTCTAAATGTACTTCATCTCAATCATGAAATTCATATATAAGTGGACGGACATGGAGAGCATCATGTTAAGTGAAATTAGTCAGAAAGAGGTCAAGCATAGAATGACTGCACTCGTTTGTGGGATATAAAGTAGTATAATACGAGACTAACACCTAAGGACAGTAGAGATAAGGTCCAGGATGGTCACACCATGGTTGGAAAGCTGGCTCCACATGCTGGGAGAAAAGGCAGTTAGGAAGAAGAGGGGACCACTAAGTAAATCATGATTGGATGAATCTCCCAAGATGGGAGATGTGTGAAAGTGGAGCAAAGACCAAACACGATGACCTCTTAGTATCTGCACTGCAAATCAAATGCCCAAAATTAGAGAGAGAGTAAGAAAGACTGTATCTGCCACAGAGGCAGGGAGTGGGGTAGGGTCGGGGTGTCAGGTGGGACACTGGGAACAATGTTGGTGGAAAATATGGAAAACTTGCACTGGTGGAGGGATGGGTGTTCGAGCATTGTTCGAATGAAATGCAATCATACAAGTTTGTAACTGTATTTCACGGTGATCCAATAAATCTTTTATTTAAAAATAAATAAGTAAATTTACTTCATCTCATTTATCTTTATGGCCTTATTTAGTGGAGTTATTGTAAAATGTCTCCCTCCTGGGTAGATTCTCTCTTAGGTCAAGGAATCTATTTGTTTCATTCAGCACCTTGTCTCAGGACTGGAGAAGGGCCTGGCCTGGACACCAGCATTTGTGATTGCTGTTTTAATTTCATCAAAGAACTGCAGGTACTAGAAGTTCATCCATTCTTGGAAAGTATTTAGTGCGTTTTTTATTATGCTAGGCCAACCTCTATACCAAATTGTGGTGTCTCTACATTGATATTTCTAATTACTTCCCATTTTATTTATTGATTTTATTTTTATTATAGTTTAGGCAATAAGGTTGCAATGGCATTTAGGTTTATAGTATTGATGTACAACATTAATGTCCTTCGCTGCTTCTGAAGTGCCACAGATTCAGAACTCCCGTCCTTCTAGCAACACTGGTCTGCTCTACACCCACAAGGGACACCAGTGTGTGTTGACTGGCAGTGATGGTTTTGGTGCATACTGTGATCTGAATGACTCACCAGTGCTCTAGAACTCCACCCATCTCTATTTCTGCATTACCTCCAGTTCATACCTTTGTTTCCCCAACTACTCACCCGAAACCTGCCTCTCAGGTGTGTGATCAAGTGTCCAAGGCTTATAAGAATTCATATTGTCCAAAACCTTGATTTCTAGCCCATTTTGACATATTTTAAGTCTTGAATTTACTGCCACATATTGCCAATCACCTATTGAAAAGGTCAAATAAGCTTCAATAAAAATGGTCAGATGGTATATTCTATATTTAGAAATATAAAAAAATCTATAGGATATTGAAGAAAATTTTAATCGGGTATCACAATATTGCAAAAGCCCAAGTTATTGTTCTGAGTATTACTTGTATCCGCTCAACCTTGGAACACCCAGATATTGGGTAGTGAAAGAAGATAAAAATAAACAGTAAAAAAAGTCAAAATCATAGATGTGACTGTACATAACTACTACACTCATTTGTGAGAACTGTATGAAGACAAAAATATCAGGAGGATGAATAAAATAATGTAACCTGACTGTTCTTACAGAAAGAGATAGATTTTAGATTAAAAAAGAAATAGAATATATCATGCAAACAGAAATTGAAGAGAGTTGAAATGGTTATATTAGTATCATACAAAATATTAATAAAAATGTTCACTGGAACAATGAGGTTATTTTATTGGAAAATGTAAAAATATTGAGATCTAAATATTGTAATCCTTTACTATCAATCTAAAAAGTACTGCTACAACACAACAGTCATGCAACAGAGGGGATAAATACAAAAATACAACAATCTCCCTCAAGTAACCCCAAGTGCCCTCAAATAAAGAAAATAAATGCAATACAATGGAATAGTATTGAGTCATCTTAAAAGATAAAATCTTGCATTTGCCTTCAATATAACTACAATGTGGCTAGAAGTGGATGAAGCTATGCTTGATAAAATGTCAAAAGAAGAATGAGAAACTGGGTCCAGAGAGAAAATAGAGGGGATAATGTGCTTTTCTTGCACATGCCTGAATTCCACATGGTCCCCTAAGTACTACCAGGAGTGATTCCTGAGTGCAGAGTGTGAAATAAAGCCTAAGTATAGCAGATGTGGCCTAGAAACAAAAGCAAGAAGAAAGAAAAACTATTGAATATTTGTATGTTGACAGAAAAAAAATAACTCAAGGAATAGACATTGCCCAATGGAAATCAAATTTAATATTATAGGAGTTAGGTTACCCAAGTAAGTCTCCTGCCCTCACGCCTGACTGTCCTCACTGGGGCCCCTTGGAGGGGGGGCGGGTTGAGTTTCCCTCCCCGCCCTGAGCAGAGCTCCTGCAGCCGAAGACCTCCAGAACTAGCCACAGCTATGCTGATACCACTCTCCATATGTCCAGACAAGCCTCATGAATGAAGGAACCGGCAGAGAAACCCAGGCACGCGGGTCCCGGGGCTGAGATATCCAAGCCTGCTTGGATTGGGACTGGGCCTTCTCCACCCAGATCCCCCATCTTCCAGTAGGTAGGCGTTAAACCCACCAGGCTGCTGCCAGCACCAGGTGGCCCCACCAATGGCCAAGACCCAGAGACTATAAAACCCAGCTCCTGGAAGCACTTATTATCTCGTTTTTACTTTGGAAAACCCGACAGGCTACCAAAAGTATCCTGCCTGCACGGCAGAGTCTGGCAAACTTCCTGTGTTGTACTCAATATGCCAGATACCAGTAACAGTGATAGGTCTCATTCTCCTCGCCCTGAAAGAGCATTGAATATGGCTCTTTTAAAAATCTCAGGGCTAGGAAGAAGGAGATGTTACTGGTGCCTGCTTAAGGCAATTGATGAACAACAGGATGATTGTGATCTTGATCATTACCCAAGTGAGTGGGGAGTGTGCTGAAAGGGTTCAAAAATATTGTTGAAGGATTATTGGCACTTAGTGGTGGGTATTTTGTGAAATCATATATTCTCCAAAAATATAAATTGGGGTCGATGTTACTCCAATAAAGAGCTCATTTTAAAAAACCAATTTAGGGGCTGGAGTGATAGCACAGCGGGTAGGGTACTCACATCGCACGTGGCAGACCCAGGTTCGATTCCCAGAATCCCATATGGTCCCCCAAGCACTTCCAGGAGTAATTCCTGAGTGCAGAGCCAGGAGGAACCCCTGAGCATCGCTGGGTGTGACCCCCCAAAAAGCAAAAATTAAAAAACCCAACAATAGCAAAAAGCCAATTTAAAAACAAGTGGAGAATTCAGTACACAAAGTTTTTATAATGAATGGATCAAATTACTAGACATGTCAACAAGAGAAAAGGAAAATTAAATACTATTTCCCGAGACACAAGGATCATATAAAGACACTCCAATAGACAGTAGAATAACAGTCTTTTTAAGTGAATACAAGGCATTTTCCATGAGAGAGCATATATTAATGATCTTAAAAATATCAAAATCATCTGGGGCTGGAGAGATAGCACAGAGTGTAAAGCATTTGCCTTCCACACAGCCGACCCAGGATCGATTCCCAGCATCCCATATGGTCCCTCTAGTCACCACCAGGAGTAATTCCTGAAGGCATGAGCCAGGAATAAGGAACCCCTGTGCATCGTGAGGTGTGACCCCAAAAGCAAAAATAAAAGGGGGAGCATAAGCGCCAAACACCTTTGGCTATGGCCCAAAAACTTAAAAATAAAAAAATAAAATAAAATAAATCAAAATCAGGTCAAGTTACATTTTCTGATCATAATAAAGTAAAATTAGAAATTGAAGGAAATTTGAGAAATTTACAATCAAACAACTAGTCAATAAATAATCAATGGATCAATTAGGAAATCTTGGGAAAAATTGCAAAATTCTTTGACATGAATAGAAATTAACTCATTTTACCAAACTTTTAGCATATGCTAGAGTTGCACTTAGAGAAAATATGTCAACTGTAGTATATAGCTTGCTTGGAGAGCCCAACAAGCTACCGAGAGAATCTAGCCCACACGGCAAAGCCTGGCAAGCTACCCATGACATATTCGATATGGCAAAAACAGTAACAAGACTCCCAACTTGTTGTGAGACGTTACTGGTGCCTGCTCGAGCAAACCGATAAACAATGGGAGGACAGTGCTATGGTATATAGCTATATCTTAAAATTATATTTAAATTCTACACTTCAGGAAATAAAAATGAAGAGCAAGTTAAACACAAAGTAAGGAGAAGAAAGAGGAGGGCTCAGAAAAATTTGAGCATAAAATATATAAAACACGATCATGATCACGATCATCCTGTTGTTCATTGTTTGCCTCAAGCAGACACCAGTAAAGTCACCTTCGCCCTAGCCCTGAGATTTTTTAAAAAGTGCCATATTCAAGGCTCTTTCAGTGTTAGGAGAATGACACCCATCATTGTTACTGGTATTTGGCATATTGGATACACCACGGGGAGTCTGCCAGACTCTGCCATGTGAGCAGGTTACATTCGGTAGCCTGCTAGGCTGTCCAAAGTAAGAATGAGATAATAAGATGTCACAGCGTGCGCTTCCAGGAACTGGGTTTTGTAGTCTCTGTTACGAAACACAGACTAGAAAAACTGACTAGCCGGAAAGAAACCAAAATGGGTAGGATGTTTGCCATTCATATGGCCTTCCTGGTTTCAATCTTCAGCATCTCATATGGTCCCCTGCACACCATTAGGTGTAAGCTCTGACTGAAGAGCTATGAGTGAGCCCTGAGCAGTGCTGGGTGTGGCCCAAAATACATAAATAAAAGGTTATACAGTAAAACCATGCTAAATTATATGCTGATACCTAGATACAACTGACAAATTCTTAATAACAAAATACTAAAACCTGTATAAAAAATATATAGGACACTTGACACAGGATCGAAACAGACTGGGAGAGAGTCAGGTGACAGAGAGTTTAGGGCTCTGGTGTGGTTACCAGCCCGTCATGCTCTGAGTGATCAGTTGCTATGTGGGGTTGACTTTCATCTCTGCCTACTTCTCCATTATCACGAGATTCCTCCCAGCTTCTTCCTGACTGCTGATCTCTTTGAAGGATCTTCTCACCTTCTATGTATGCTTGAGAGGGGACTTTGACGGACTTTTTGAAGGACTATTTTTTATGAGATGATTAAAAGAACTCATTTCTGTGTTGTGGCATTTTTGATGCCAAAATAGAAGCAACATAACACAATATTAATAGCTGTGGGTACTGCAAAACTAAAAACTGGGAACGAAGGAGAGCTTATAGTTTTCTGGACAGGATACTAGCAGAAATCATTGAAACTTGTAGGAAAATGTGACATTCAGATCACACTGCATCCTTGTATGTGACAGGAAGAAGGTCGGAACCAGGTAAGTGTGAGTGAAGTTATTCCTTGTCACCAATGATGAGAGTAGAAATGATTCTCTTTATTCTCCCTGTACCACTACTGATGTATCTCAAGGTTCTCTCAGAGGTGTCATTACTGCCCTCCTATTTCCTCCCTTTGAGGTAACCTAGGGTCAAAGTGGTTGACTCAACTGTGTCTCCATCGGTTTCCTGGCTACCTTCTTCAATCCCACAGGGGATGATCCTCATAGTCCTCCTCCAAGGACCCTTAAGTAAGCTTCACCCCAGGACAGTCTTGATTTTATTATCTCTGATCCACAGATTTGTTAAAAGAATGTAAGACTGACCACCATGCATGGGTCAGGACATTTTCTTGATGTGTGGGATACAAATGTAGACTAATTACAAAAACATAAATAAATAAATAAACAAACAAACACACAAAGTACTTACATTCAAAAGAAAGTTTTGATAGTGTTTGCAATGGGCAAGGATGTGAACCTTCAGATGATATGCACTACCCAAAAAACTTATTTATAATTGAACATGAACTGTACTTCTTTCCTGTCCAAAACACATTTTAGAGGAAAAAGTATAATGGATTTATTATGGGTATACATGAATAGGTATATATGGATACATGTATAGAGTTACATATGTGTCCATATGTCTGTACAAAGAAAGAGGGAGACACAGTGAAACAGAGGCAGAGAGGTTTAAACTGAGACAAAGACAGAGAGAGGACAGAACCAGACTCAAAGTCCATGAGCAAATAATGTTTCTTAGCATTAAGACTTGAAGGTAAAAGGTGACAATGACCAATTTGGACTCTTGCTCCAGTATTAAGAAAAGATGATTGTGGTTGAGAAGGAATAAATTGAGAAGAAATAATGCATAATTTTCGAAGAGAAAGATGATTTCAAAACTAGTCACATCTGTTCAACTTGACATTTCTATATAAACCATTTTATCAAAGCTGTTACTTTTTGTCACAATATCTAAGGGTGATTTTCAATGAAAGTTGCTGGTTAGGGCGTAGGAATATAGACGGGCTAAGTCAATGATGCCTTCAAGTTCTCATATTCCTATTGTCTGTCTCTCTGGATGCAAATTCTGTCAACATGACACAGAGATTCCTGGAACCTTTGCTGTCCTTTAGACCCTTCCTTTACTTTTAAGGTAATAGAGTTCCCTGGAGACCTGGTCCACATTTCACAGTCAAAGATGTACCTTCATTTCTCTGAGATATATTCAGTTTCTCCTCACTTTTTATTTAACTTATTCATGAAATTTAAAAAAAACAATGGAAAGCATGAAAAATAATTTTAAAATAAAATTTTATATTAATATATATTCGGGCTGGAGTGATAGCACAGCGGTAGGGTGTTTGTCTTGGACACAGCCATCCCAGCCGAGCCGGGTTCGATTCTTCCGCCCCTTTCAGAGAGTCCGGCAAGCTACTGAGAGTATCTTGCCTGCACGGCAAATCCTGGCAAGCTCTGTGTGACGTATTCAATATGCCAAACACAGTAATAACAAGTCTCATGATGGAGACATTACTGGGCCCGCTCGAACAAATCAATGAACAACGGGAGGACAGTGACAGTGACAATATATATTTACATGCAAAGAACAATTAAGGCAGGAGAAGGGCAATAAAATGTAGAAACAGATTTATCAGTGAAAGACAATAGGCTACTTTGGTTATTTCCACCTTGAGACTCTAATATATATTTTTGAATTAATATAATATCTCAGTTGGGATAGATTTAGAGGTATGTTGTGTGCCAAATTTTATCATAAATGACAAATATTTATATCTCATTAGTGTTATTGATTGTTGGCCTCTTAATAATTGAAGTTAATTTTCCATAAATATTGCCTCTTAATAATTGGACTTAATATTCCATAAATATTTCTTCAAAATCCAGAAACAGTCTCAATTTAATTTTTTTCTTCTTCAGTAGTATTGATAGCCTACTGAGTCATCAGAAAATTAGTTTTGAGTGGTTGAGCCTTGACCTACTTTTTTTTCACTTCTGGCCTCAACTTCTCTTTCTCTCATCAGAGATTGTCTAGGCTCCAGTGTAACTCAGATGATTACCTATTGATTCCTATCACAATGCACCTATGTGCTGACATCACTGATCTCTGATTAGATCCACATTCCTTTCCTATGCACTTCTACTGTGCTATTCCCTCCAAACATGTTGTAGAAACAAAAATAAGAAAGTGTTCTTCTTCTGTGTCTTCCTACTCACTAATCCCTTTGACTTTCTTAGCTATCATTTGCACTAACCAGGTGGGTTTTCTCTCTCAGACACAAAGCCCTTCAACCTCTGCTGGTTTGACTTTTTGGATCTCTTGTGTCTTCAGTCACTGAAACCTGAAGTCCTTTCATCTTACAGCTTTTCTCAGTGTTTCCATTCTCTGACAGCTGAGTAATATTCCCCAAATACACAACACCTGAGGCCTCTGTTAATAAAACGCTTATAATTCAAAGGAGCCACCATTCCCATCTTGCTCCTTATACTGGCATCACAGGTCAGCTGGTCCACATCCTCCAAATCTCTGCATTCAAATCCCTTCCTCCAGCAACTCAGTGCAGAGGCTGTCCACCCAATGAGTGCTTCACGCTCACAGTGTAATGACATGTATCAGTACACAGACACTGTCTATACATAGTCTCATGATTACCAGGTTATAGTCATTTTTATTATTTCTTCTGTGTTATTTAATTTCCTAGGAGCTGGGCACATAGGAGATCAGAGAGTTAGAGACAGCAGTACATAAACAGATCAATCAACACCCCACCACCACCAATAACACACACACACACACACATGCACACAAACCACACACCAATGAACTCTCTTCTGAAGTCCTTACCACTGTTATTTCCTTTCTCTTAACAATGAAAATTGCTTCAATTGTGGGCACACTTTACTTTCCTGATCTCCATGCTTTTAGAATAGTTGTTATCATCATTTACATTGTTTAATTACATATTTTTAATTGGATGAGTAACTAAAATAGTTATCTTCTTAGTTAGTAAGTTTCTTTACCATAAGTGAAAACAATAGGAATAAAAATAACATTGTTATATTACTACATATTGAATAATATTTAAGTTCATAATTAATAACAGTGGATTTTATTTTCTCAACTACCGTTATAACCTGTTTTTTTCTTATACATTTTGAGGTTCTTATCAATTGGAACATTTTTTTGGTTTGCTTTTGTTCAATTAGTTTGCTTTTGTTGTTTGGTTATTGGGTCACACCTGTTGATGCTTGGGGATTACTCCTGCGTCTGTGCTCAGAGACTGTTCCTGAAAGTGCTCAATGATCCATTTTTGCTTTTGAGGAGGGGACTTATGTCAGAGAGAAGCAGGGTAATCTCTGCTATACACTCTTCCCATCTCTCCGCTGGGATCTTAACATAATAGCTATGTGTATCTATTTTTATTATCTCAGTTTCTGTACATCATTTCAGTAAAGTGTTTATGTGGTCTTGGTATTTTACTTAGATTTCTGTCTTATCAGGTGGAAATCAAGGTGCCAACCACCCTGGTTTTCTAGAACAGAAGTCCAAAGGGAGGGAACATGTACCTTAGCTGATCCACACATGAGAGAATCTGGCAGGGTTGCTTGTTGCATCATTGACTGTTACTTGAAAGTCACCTAGTCACCAAAGGCTCTGTAGAGTCCTAACCGTGCTGTATTTCTTTATCCTGATCAATAAATGCTCTTCGGGTCCTTCTTAGGCTTCCAGATTCTCTGACTTCTGTACATATTTAGTGTTTTCAGCTAGAGATTTTTCTCCCATTCCAGGGCTCATTTATTAAGATTAAGCTCTTATTTAGTCTAAAACCCTGAACTTAAGACCTGAAACTTAAATTTCCTAATAAAGGGACATCCATGAAGTCCCTTTCCAGTCCTTCTCCCCAGTAAGTAAACATAGTCACAGGATGCAGGGATCAGGACATAAACAGCTCTGAGTGTTCATCCTGATCATGCTCCATGCACATAGGAGTCACCCTAGGCCCATTTATTCCACACTTCAGTGTTTGCTTTCTCATCCACAGAATTCTAATAGCCAACTCACTTAGTTCCAGAATTGGGCTGTTTTCTCAGAATTCAAAGATGAGTATTCTATACAGCATGATCCACAATACAATTAAAAATAGAAACTTGTATTTAATAGGTCCATGATATAGAAATGAATTAAGTACTATTGAAATACAGAAGTCTTCTTAAATCCCACGAATATTTTCTAACATTTAAATCTCAATGGAAATTATAAATTTCAATATTTCAAAAGTGATGTTTTGTTTAATCCTGTGAACCAGTCTAGCTGCTATTACTTCCATCTATTTTTTTTTTGATACTTTACTTGACTTGGAAAATTAAGATGTTCTTTCATTACTGCTCTATTAGTTTCCTAAGTCTATCATAATAAAAATACCAAAAACTGAGCAATTTGGCACATAAAGAATAAATACTCTCATTCTGGAGGCCCTAAGTGCAAAATCAAGGTGTTAGATGGCTGTGCTCTTTGCTATGGGGGCAAATTCCAGTTGTGTCTTTTTTTGTTTGCTTGATTGTTTTGGTTTGGGGGCGATACCCAAAGCTTCACAAGGTTTCCTCCTGGCTCTGCACTCAGGGATCACTTCTGGCAGTCTCATGGTAGCATATGGGGTGCACAGAATTGAACCCAGATCAGTTGTGTATAAGGCAATGACCTACAGTACCAATATTTATCCATTTCTCATTGCATTATTATCAGTAATATTTTCCTCACTAAATTTGATCTTTAAAAGGCAGTGCATTTTTTCTGCATGAAAATAATTTAATATATCATATTTATGAAATCAAGATCATATATGAAATAATTTGCATTTAAATGTTGAGATGGGACTCGAGTGATAGCACAGAGGTAGGGTGTTTGCCTTGCGTGCAACCGGCCCAACTGAGCTGAGTTTGATTCCTCCACCCTTCGCAGAGAGCCCAGCAAGCTACTGATAGTATCTCATCCGCATGGCAAAGCCTGGCAAGCTACCTGTGACGTATTCAATATGCCAAACACAGCGACAGAAGTCTCACAATGGAGACGTTACTGGGCCCGCTCGAGCAAATCGATGAACAACAGGAGGACAGTGCTACAGTTAAATGTTGAGATAATGTTTTTGATATTTATATATCTATCTTTAGAAATTCCTGCTTGTTTTTGGAATCACACGTAGCAGTGCTCAGAAATAACTCTAGCATACTTAGGGTCACATATGGGATGCTGACATTTGAAGCCTGGCTGACCACATGCAAGGGATGTGCCCTACCTGTTAGGATATCCTACCATTAAAAATATATGTTTTCCACATATTTGTAATATAGAACTAATATGAAAACCATTAAAGATTTTTAGATACTAGTTTTAATATCATTTTTAGGCTTTTTATAGTATTATACAGAAGTGAACAAATTTTACATTTTCATAGATATTATTTAAAAATAGGTCTTCTCACAAGACCTTGAATTTTCCAGATAAAAAAATTCCTAGTCTAACACCTTGACAATTTATCCAGGATGACAATTATTCAATGATAATTTGGAATCAGACTTGTTATTCCTCAACTAGTGAAGCACTTCCCCAAAATAGAATATACCTTTTCCACACTATATTGACATTAACTGATATACTAACAAGTGATCAGAATATTTCTGTTCTGAGTATATTTTTACTCAGTTTGTAAATCAAATCCTTGATTGAGTGCAGAAACGTATGAACATTTCAGATTTTTAGACTCTTGTTCAATTCTTGAGGCAGACTGAACATTTGGTAGCATTCTATGGAGCTGAAAATATATTTTAAAACATAGGATGGATTCAGTGAGCAACTACCAAATGACAGGAGATGAAAATATTCATTGCTGAGTCAGTGCTAAAATGATTACTATTTATGGTTGTTGATATTTACATATATGGTGCCTTAATGGTACGAGATAGAACAAAATTTAAGTTATTTAAACAAAATCTACATTTTTTTTTTGCCTTTTGGGTTACACCCGGAAATCATAGGTGTACTCCTGGCTTTGCACTCAGGATTTACTCCTGGCAGTTCTCAGGGGACCATATGGGATGTTGGGAATCAAACCTGGGTCAGCCGCTTGCAAGGCAAATGTCCTCTCTGCTGTGCTATCATTCCAGCCCCAAGATCCACTTTTAAAACTGATTTTTCTATTGAGCTTATCATCATTTTGATGGGAACAAATTACTTGAATAATTAAACTATTTTGTAGAAGTAATTGTTTCAAGAGATAAAACAAGGAGGAGTGTGTCCAGTTTTCTTTTTATTTTATTTTATTTTATTTATTTATTTTTAAAATTTTTATTAGTGAAACATCATGAAGAACAGTTGTAGACTTACAAATTTTTGTGCTTGGGTTTCAATTATACAATGTTGGAATACCCATCCTCCACCAGTGTCCGTTTTCCACCACCACTGATCCCAGTATCCCTCCCACCCCCATTCCCCAATCCCACCCTGCCTCTGTGGCAGGGCATTCCCTTTTGTTCTCTCTCTCCTTTTGGGTGCTGTGGTTTGCAAAAGAGGCATTGAATGTGTCCAGTTTTCAATCTGTATTTCTATCTTAAGCAATATGGAAATATTTGTGTATGTGCCCTCACCATGGAACAGTTCCACAATACTTCATTTTATTTTGCAAAAGATGAAATCAAAATTTAGGTGACAACGCAGGGGTTTGTTATTACCACCTAGTTAAAGATGGCCGTGTACTTTAAACTGTCAAATCTTTTGTACTTCAATTTATGCTACAGTACTTGGAGGAAAATCTATTTTACTCAGCAACACATAGAGATTATCTCCAAAAAACTATCCCCCCAAAATCAGGCTTTTCATTCAAATTCCCCAATATGATTTTGGAAATAATTTATTAATCCTGGCTGTCTAATAACATACTCTTCGTGGGAGACAACAGAGACATTGCATTGTTTTCAAGTGCTGGCAACATTTCTCTGTCAACCATCAGTGCCACAGATGGGTTTCTGATTCTGTCCTCTAAAATTTACTAGCCTGTGTTGGAATACATCTGACTTTTATGGAGTCTGGTTGCGTTTCTCTAGCATCAGTGTTCCATTCATCATCAGCCCCTGCTGTGCCCACGCCACCTGTTTGCTCCATCTGTGCTCCTCCGAGTCACTTGCTTGAATCCTACGTTTGCTTAGTTTTACGTCTACTCACTCATTAGCTGCAAATGAAGCTCATTGCTTCCATTCTGCCAAACGTGCGGTGGGAAACTCCACTTAGTTTTCCTTTTCCTAGTCTTGCTTTACATAAAGATGAATGAAACCTTTAGGTTTTTTTTTTTGTACAGCGGCAATGCCTACTCATATCTCTGTATATGAAATATTTAGAGGAATGCATTTGGTTCAAGTGAGAGCAGAACAGACCATTTTAATGTGCCTTGAATAAGAGATGGGTATTTTGAAACTCCTGCAGTGGATGCTCAGGAGGCCACCAATGGCATCCATGCTTTCATAAATGATGGCAAGCATCATTAAAATAATGTGCCTGTGTTGCCACCTTCCTATCTTAATAAGCCATTTAAAAAAATCATGGTCTATCTTCGAAGTTTCGAATCACGAATCACGACCATCCTGTTATTCGTTGATTGCCTCGAGCAGGCCCCAGTAACTTCTCCTTCATCCTAGCCCTGAGACTTCTAAGAAACTGCTATATTCAGGGCTCTTTAGGAGAAAGAGACCCATCATTGTTACTGGTATTTGGCATATTGGATATGCCACGGGGAGTTTGCCAGACTCTGCTGTGTGGGCAGGTTACATTCGGTAGCCTGCCAGTTTGTCCAAAGTAGGGATGAGATAATAAGATGTCATAATAAGATATCGCACGGCCGCAAATGCTGCCGCGTGGTTCCGAGAGCTGGTTTTTATAGTCTCTGAGTCTTGGCCGTTGATGAGATTACACGGCGCCAGGGGGCCAGTTGTTGGGTGTGACCCCCGCCTACTGGAATTCGGAGGATCTGGGTGGAGGATGCTCAGCCCCGATCCGAGTAGGCTTGGAGATTTTAGCCCTGGGACCCGCTTGCCTTTGTTCCTCTGCTGGTACCTTCAGGTGTGCGGAGAGTGGTCTCAGCATGGTGCTGGCTGGTCCTGGAGGTCTTCGGCTGCCGGAGCCCTGGTCGGGGCGGGGAGAAAAGCTCAACCCGCTCCCCTCCAAGGGGCCCTGGCGAGGACAGCCAGGCATGGGGGCAGGAGACTGAACTGTTCTCTTCCCGGAGTTGGTTTTTATAGTCTCTGAGTCTTCGAAGTTTCATCAATGAAATTTTACTTCTCCAAATACGTTTTACTTAGTCATCTGAAAAGAAGCAACTATTGCTTCACTGCATCATTGATTTGGACTTTTATTCATTCCTTTGAGACTTTAGTAGTCATGAAGCCCTGACAACATGGAAGGCATTGAATGGATGTTGGCTGCTAATTAACTCAGTGTAATGGGAGAAGAGACAGCTGGTGATAAGAAAGGGCACTGTGCCTGTGATGATAGAGATACCACTAAAAAAGTAAGAGGCTCCACAGAGGCTCTTGTCTTGACCTCAAGGAGAATCATCCATAGACTGCAGTGTTAGTACAAGAGATCTTTGGAATCTGAGAATAATTAGTTTAGAGGCATCACACGTCTTTGAAATAGATGGGGAAAGCCCTGTTATTCCTTGAATGTGGATATGTCATTTATACTCGGGAGTTTTATCTATTAGTCTAAGTTTTATCATATTTCATCTACATTTGTTATTGTTATTTTTGCTATTCTTATTTAAATTCATTCTACTTAATGTGCTCTAGTTATTTTATTTTATTTTATTTTTTGCTTTTTGGGTCACACCTGGCGATGCACAGGGGTTACTCCTGGCTCATGCACTCAGGAATTACTCCTGGCAGTGCTCAGGGGACCATATGGGATGCTGGGAATCAAACCCGGATCGGCTGCATGCAAGACAAACATCCTACCCTCTGTGCTGTTGCTCCAGCCCCAATGTACTCTAGTTTAATAAGTGCAACAAAAGAAAATGAAAGCACCAAGATAGTGTCAGTACAGTTGCATTTTCTGCATAAAGTAAGTGGAAGCGCTATGCCACTCCCTAATTTTCCCCAGGTGCTGGATCCTCTCCACAAACCTCCCTCTAAACTTGCGACTACTCAAAAGTAAATCTTAGCTAGATTTTGTATCTAACTGGCCCCAACATGTTTCATTTGATTTGCCATATATTGATGCATGCCCACACAATATGTAGTTAAATAGTGCGCATGTTTTAGTGTTTATGTAAATGATGTCAGTTTTTTTTAACTTTTTTTAAACTTGATTTCCCCCATTCAATTTTAAGTTCTTAGATTAATCCATAGTTGGCATCCCTAGAGCGTATTCATTTTCCCATCTGTGTTGTACTCCATCTTTTTCCTGAGCTATGCATTTCAAACTTGGAAAATGCTGCATCAGAGTAAGCCATGCATTTTTTACATTTATCTTTGAATAGTAAGTGATCTGTAGGGCGATATTTTCAGAACATGAGGATATTGTGTTAATTATGAGAAAGTTATACTTTCTCAGTTAATATGTTGTACTTTTATGTTTGCTACCTTATCGAGATGTATTTATTGAAATTTTCTCCTTCATTTTGTAGATATCATTAAGGATTATTATAATAAATGTAAGTTAACATCCTTCAACAAAAACAGTTCCATTTTCTTCTTATAAAACTTTAAAAAATGTACTTTTTAGTGGGCTGGAGCGATACCACAGCAGTAGGGCATTTGCCTTGCAAGTGGCCAACATGGCCTACCTGAGTTCGATTCCTCCGCCCCTCTTGGAGAGTCTGGCAAGCTATTGAGAGTATCTTGCCTGCACAACAAAGCCTGGCAAGCTCCCCATGATGTATTCGATATGCCAAACACAGTAACAACAAGTCTCACAATAGAGATGTTACTGGGCCCGCTCGAGCAATTCGCTGAGCAATGGGAGGACAGTGACTTTTTAGCAGTTGCAGTGATCATTTCTTTTCAATTGTTATATTTTAATATCAACTTATAAAATTCAAATATTGACTTCTGAAAGCCAAGTGATCAGTAATATTTTTCCCAGGGTACATCTGGGCTCCGTGCATAATCTTAATTGGGTTTTTGACAACAAAACTTTTAATTTGACTGCATTCACTTTATTGATTTTTCTATTAATGCACACTATTTCTGTGACCAAATATAATATCTCTTTGCTAAGTTCAGTTCTCTAGAATTTTCCTCCTAAAATTTGTGCAATTTTACACTTATATTTATTATATCAAGTTCAATCAGTTGATAGATAAACTATGTGAATTACTTTGAGATTATATATATATGTACACACACACACAGACATATATATACACAGTCTATGGATCGCCATTTTTCTCTAGAAATATTTGGTGATAATTATTTTCTTCAATAAATTATTTATAAGGCTTTACTAGTAATTTCAGAATATATTTACTTGTGCTGACCTATTTCTACATTTTCTATTATGATAAATTCATAGAGGTGCCTTTTTCTTTTCCCAGAGTACACCTAGGGCACTAACTTGGCTCATTCTCACTTCTAGTCCTGCCGTTGTCTTTGATTTCTTCCTCGAAGTCAGGAGAACCTGGCATCTTCCCAGGAAATATGCTGCAAGCCAAGGGTGGAATTAAAATTTAACCTAATACCCATCCAATGTGCTGTGTCAGAATATATTTGCTTCTCACTGGTGCGCAATACTACAACAAAACTATTTTTAAAGACCTGCCGACAAAAAGTGCATACAGTTACAGGCATGTTTCTCAGTTTAGGAGAAGGACGTCATTCTCCTCATCTCTGTAACACTGCAGGGGACTAACTGGGCAAGGATGATAGTATGAATATATGATAATATGAACACTGGCTGGGGACACATTCATTTCACTTCTTTGAGAAGTCTGATCTGAGTTCAGCTGTCTGGGTTTTCTCTAGCATAGCAAGTGCCAGTCAAGGTAGAATTATAACTTTCTACCAATATAAATCTTTTATCATAATATTTCCCTTTCTTGTCTCTCAGCTTATTGAAAATAAAGTTAAACTTGGTGAATATATTAATCTTAAAATTCCTGTTAAACTATTATTGTGGGCCAAAGATGCGTTGAATGGGAGGAGAGTTCTCAGAGGTGGGTAATTTCCTTTATGTGTGTCCATTTGGGAACATGTTTGAAAAATTTTAAAAGAGGGTTTTAGTTTGTGAACATCTGTGTTCTAAAAAAAAGCAAAAACTAAACAAATCAATATCTTTAAGAAAAATAATGCTTCCCTCATTTTTTGAGGTTTATCATTATTTCATGTATTTTACTTTAAATGGTAACACAAATATTTTAAGACAATATCTAAGTAAACGGTCAACATTACTCATACTTAACTTTCATTTTCCTATAGTTTATATCAAATAAAAATTGATTTACCACAGTAATTACCATAAGTCACACTGACAGTGTTTATCATTTCTCCACTTTTCTTTCATCAAATAGATTTTACTAGAAAGAAAATAAAAATAATTTCATTTTAAAGAGTTTTCCAATGAATGTAATAAATTGTCATACTTTAAGTTTTTGAAGTAAAAATATTAATCATAAATTTCAATATATCATGGGGAGTGTAACCCTTATTAAAACAAATGATCTGATAATAAATTATTCTTCTGGACAGAATCAACCAGCTTTACTTCTGAGGCAACACTCTTGATGAATATCAACCATTCTTTCCTAAGCTCCTGTGTTTTTCAGTTATGTGATAGAAGAACTTGCAGAAATGATTAATCTTGTGGAAACCAGAATATCTACCAGGAAGTTATGAGACAAACAATTACATTGAATAATATTCTGAATCATCTGAATACAAGTGAGCTATCAACAGAGTTTAATAAAACCTGAGAATAATCTTAAGTTTATCACAGTTCAACAATACATAAATTCAAAAAAATACAAGAAAATTGAACTCTAGAAATCACAAATACTTATGAAAGATGTAGGTTTTGTTCATTTGTTTTGAGTGATATTTAAAGATAGTGGGAGTTAGTTGAACTAAGCCTACACTTTAAATAATAAATCAATAGTCTGCATTTTAATTTAATTAATAGAAAATAACTATAACTGGTTTCTATAAGGATAATTTAAGCCATCTGAATTCTTTAGTCTTGAGAAGATGAGGAAATACGAAGAAAAAAACATGAGATTAGGTATTAAAATCCCTTACAAACACACACAAAAACTCAGTTTAAGCACTAAACAAAATAGTAGAATTCAATAAGTTGTGTGCTTATGCTGTATTCTGTATGCATAGTACAATTTATCTTTATAAAACAAAAGCAGTATGAAAATCACAAGTTAATAACTTCAGACAATTGTTCAACTCATAAATAAAAACTTCTAAACAAATACATTTATTCAAAGTATATAATAATATGCAGTATAATATATCCATCTGTTAAACTTAGCTAAGTTTGTTTATATACAGTAGTTCCCTATGGTATTCCTACAGTTGTCTGTGGGGTATTTGTTTTAACACTCCTGAAGGGTACCTAAAACTGTGGATAGCATAAAATCCCTTTATATTGTATGTTTTTCCTACAAAGCATGCCGATGATGATGTTTCATTTATAAATTAAGGCTTGTAAGAAAATAACAAATGTAAATATATAATATAAAAATTATAGCTTTATGTGTAATGAAAGTTCTGTGAGTGTGATTAATGTGTTTGTGTTTCTCTTTCAAAACATCTATCTGTGTAACTGAAAAGCAGCAAAACTAAATATAGGATGTGTATGCTAATCTATTAAACATTTGATGCTGTTTGTCATTTAGTTACTCTTTATTTGTGAACAGTATCAGCATTGTAACCTTTGGCCTCTTTACCTACAACTTCAACAATATTGATTAAATCATTCTAAAATTTGAAACCAAACCCCTCTTCTTGGCTCTTAAACACCTTCATGACCTCACACATAATCGAACTTTGACTTAACCTTGATTGCCATTTCTATTTGTAACGCTATTTTGTTCTTGAGCCCAGAAACATTGGTATCTTTAGAACATTTAAATCTGTATGTTTATGACTTTTAATAAAATAAATGCATATAATTCATCAGCACTATACACACACACACACACATATATATATATACACATATATATATTTAAAACTTGTTTTTTAGGTGTGTCTACAAAAGGAAGCAACAATAAGTACCTAATATAACTGAACTGAAAAAATTCATATGCTTTGGGCATTTTTGCAGACTGGAATTTCTCAAAAATAAAAAATCCTCAGCATGTGAGTTGTAAAATCATTAACCATTGTGCTGTTGGGTTGTGGCTTTCTTTTTTTCTTTTGGAAAGGTCTTGCTTGGTCTTTGTAGATAGAATGCAGGTTCAGTCAATGGCTTTATCACGTTGGGTGATAATATAACTTAAGATTGGAACAATCCACCAAAAGCCAAAGGACACCAACAAAAAGAGGGTCCCTGTTCCCAATTGGAAGTCCACTATACAGAATTCCTATAGAGTCACAAATAGATCAAGAATCTATTAAATCCTGTCTTTGGGCTCACAACTTCCAGAAATGTGATAGAAAATTATGCCCAGTGCCAAATAATTGGGTACAATGGTTTTCAACCACCAGCTGGATCACCAATCCCAGTCCACAGTCGAACAAACATTGAAAACATTTGGTCTATCACATCAGTTATCAACTGCATATCAGTCCTTGGATCACAAGTAAATGAGTACTTGATCTACAAGTATAAAAATGCTGAAAAATTCTGGCTTTGATTTGAGAGTGTTTGGTGGTTGTGTTTTACTTGGGGTTAAGAAGTATGCCTAGTGATTCTCAGAGCTCGCCATAGCTGTGCACATTTCTGGCTGTGCTCAGGGAATTATTTGTGGTGCTGGGGATCAAATCCAGGTTGGATGCATGCAAGGCAGGGCCCTGCTATACTATCTCTCAAGCCCCAGGAACACTGGGGTAATTTCCAAAGGCAGTACTAAGAAGTACTAAGATAATGATAATAATAATAATAATAATATAAAATAATACCTGTAGCATTGTAGCACTATCCTCCCATTGTTCATCGATTTGCTTGAGCGGGTCCAGTCCATCTCCACTGTGAGACTTTGTTGTTATTGTGTTTAGCATATCAAATATGTCACAGGTAGCTTGCCAGGCTTTGCTGTGTGGGCAAGATATTCTCAGTAGCTTGCTGGGCTCTCCGAGAGGGGCAGAGGAATCAAACTCGGGTCAGCCGGGCCAGCTGCATGGAAGGCAAATGCCCTATCACTGTGCTATCACTCCAGCCCACAATAATACATTTATTATAATAATAATGTGCTGTGAAAGGAAATAATAGAGTATTTCAAGTGTTATAAATGAGGACAGATCTGACACTGACACTTGGAGATCTGAAGCATAGTCATGTTTTTTTGTTGGAAATAGTCAGACTGGATACCTGGTAAGAGTCTGTTGTCCTATGATTACAGAGTCTATGAACTGTATTCTTAATTTGAGATCAGCTCCACAGTACGAAATAGAAGTGAACACACTCAGTAGCCGCCAGAAGCCTACTTGGATTCCTTGTCCTCTGGACTCAGGAAGGTCATGTTGAATCTCTGCAGTTAGTGCTACTTTTTTAAGGCAAGAGAGAAAGGTATAAATGCAAATAAAATAGGTCAGAGAGTGAGAAAAAAACACAATACAGAAAAGAAAGCAGACAGTGAAAATCCAGATCCAGATGGAGAAGGAATCTCTTCTCACTTTCATGATAAGAAATACAGAGAAGGGGCTAGAAACAATAGTTCAGCAGGTAGGGAGTTTGCCTTCACGTGGCCGACCCAGGTTTGATTCCCAGCACCCCATATGGTCCCCCAAACACTGCAAGGAGCAATTTCTGAACGCAGAGCCAGGAGTAATACCTGAGTATCTCTGAGTGTGACCAAAAAAGAAAAAAAATTCAGAGAAACTCTAACGTGAATATTTTAAAATTTTGTTTGCATGGAATTCTAGGATGCCAGGCTTGACAAAGAGAGGAATGTAGAAGTGCCAAATGATAGTACAGCTGGAGGGCATTTGCCTTGCATTCAGCTGACCTCAGTTTGAGCCCTGGCATCCCATGGTCCTCCCTAGAACCTCTAAGAGTAAATCCCGATTGCAGAGCCAGGAGCAATCCTGGGCATCGCCTGACCTGACCCTTGAAATGATCGACGATCACAATCACAATCATCCTGTTATTCGTTGATTGCCTCGAGCAGGCAACAGTAATGTCTCCTTTGCCCTAGCCCTGATATTTTAAGAAGTGCCATATTCAAGGATCTTTCAGGGTTAGAAGAATGAGACCCATCATTGTTACTGGTATTTGGCATATTGGGTACACCATGGGGAGTTTGCCAGACTCTGCTCTGTGGACAGTTACATTTGTTAGCCTGCCAGGTTGTCCAAAGTAAGAATGACATAATAAGATGCCACGCGCTTCCGGGAGTTGGGTTTTATAGTCTCTGGGTCTTGGCTGTTGGTGGGATTACATGGCACTGGGGGGCAGTTGATGGGTGTGATCCTTGAAACAAAAAGAGAGAGAGAGAGAGAGAGAGAGAGAGAGAGAGAGAGAAGAATGCCCATATTAGGTCCCTGAGGCCACGACAAATAGAGCCTCAATTCTCAAATTCATTGCAATTCCCTTTTAAAGGTGCTTAAAAAAAATCCTCCCATCTTCTGTAACTCTATTCCCTTCCCTACCACCTTTCAAACTGTTCCTCACACATTTCTGTCCTTCCACTCCCATCTCCAGAGGTGTTTCTTCATCTTCCCTCGGCTTCAGAGTTCCCAGAATCACAAGGGGCGCACATGTTCCCTCTATTCCCTCTCACTCATGCAGTTTATTAATTGATGCATCTTGAAAGCAATCCTGATTAAGACTGCACGTCATGCACTCAAAATTCTCTGCACCTTTCATTAGTTTTTATTCTCACACTTGCCACAGCTATGATACATATTCTCCATATGCAAATGTCTATGTATGTGACTATATTAACATATATCTTTAAAATCTCACTGATTGTCTCTCTTTTTTTCTGAAATAGGGAGACAGTGAGTGGCAGGCATTTTACTTCCTGAAAGAGTTTTGTTTCAGATTCCGTCTTATAATGGGATTTTGCCCAAGTGTAAGTAACAGTGCTTGGCATAGAGTAATTCCTCAGTAAACAGCTTCAGACATTTAAGAACAGATGTGCAGTTAGTTAGAGCAGCACTGTCAAAATCTTGACATTGGGGCCAGAACAACAGTACAGCAGGCAGAGCTCTTGCTTTGCATGCAACTGACTCAGGATCATCCTCCTCATCCCAGATGGCCTCCCAAGCACTGACAGGAGTAATTCCTAAGCGCAGAACCAAGAATAACCCTTGAGCATTGTCCCAAAGCAAACAAAGAAAGAGTCCTGACATCATTTTAGAAATCATATGAAATTCTGTATAACTTTCATCATATTTTCATGATGGCTTAAAAATAACGCAAAAGAAAGCAGAAACTAGAAATAAAAATCAATAAAGAGGAAGTTACTTTAAAAGCAAACAATGGTGGAGTTCATGCCCAATTCAATCAGCTAATCAGTGGTGGAATAAATAGCAGTACTCCTACATAAATAAATAAATAAATAAATAAAAGCAAACAATGCTGTAATAAAATAATAGATAATCATGTAGCCTATAAAGAAGGAATATGGCTTTTTCTGGTGGTCTAAAAAGACCTTAAGGAATGATATAATTTTAAGAAAGGTTCAGCATGTAGAAGCATGATACTTTTGTGTTAAACTTATTTTTACATGAAAATGAATAGATACATATGGAAAAATAGAGAATTATGTGGGGAATAACTGGGTATGAAAAAATTACCTAACTTTAAATATATTTTACTTACCAACTGCTTTATAACCATTTAAATATATAAGATTTTAATGTAAGAGGTTTATTTTATTTGTATCCTAGGGAAATAAATAAAGACATTGGCTCATGTAAAACTTCAACTATACAATATCTATGAGTTTTTCTGAAAAAAAAATGTCAATAATGAAATCTCCCCAAACAAGTCTAAATTAAATTTAGAAATTTGTGGTGAGTTCAAGAAAACATAGCTGTTACTAAATTACTATTAGAAATAATCTTAAATATATTTGCTCAGTTATATTTGTGTGTAGTAGTATAATTCTGTCAGTGTGAATATGACCATTAAAAAGCAAAATTAAAATAGTGAAACTGGGCAAAAAAGAAGAAACTAACAGATTAATATTTCTTCACAATCTCATTCCAGACATATGAAACCAAAATATTATTGTTTAATGGAAAAAATTTATTTTTAACTTAGAAGATTTGAAGAAATTCATATATTTATTTTGTGAAGAATATTGGCCACAGTTTTAGTAATTTCTTTTTCTTTATTATTTTTTCGTCTATAAAAATTTAATAATTACTGCTAAATTTTATCAGATTTTTCTAAGCACATGTAACCTTTTATCGATGTATACCCATCTCCATGTATATTTAGAGATCTATCTTACATGGATTTAATTACTCTAAATAGTTGAATTTTCTATATTAGAATTTTTTAGATATTTTTACATATTTTATTGGATGTTTTTTTCTTTCTTTACTTTGCTTAATTGATTAAATATAATGGTGCTCCAGAATCACTTGGTACTGGAGATTGAACCAGGGATGAGAAACAAGTCTCTTTTCTACACCTTACTCCATACTTTTAGTTCTCTAATACCTTTAAATGACTAGGACAATTTTCATAAAGCATTAACTTCATTATTTTATAATATTTATCTTTAAGAATAAATGCCTAGTGATGGTTAAGTTTTTACAAAGAACACCGTCCAGAAGATAGGGCACACTTTCCATGATATCGTGAAGATAAATCTTTTATTTCATTTTCATTTCATCATCCTGTTATTCGTCGATTGCCTCGAGCAGGCCCCAGTAACATCTCTTTCATCCTAGCCCTGAGATTATATTCAAGGCTCTTTAGGAGAATGACACCCATCATTGTTATTGGTATTTGGCATATTTGGTACGCCATGGGGAGTTTGCCAGACTCTGCCCTGTGGGTAGGCTACATTCGATAGCCTGCAAGTTTGTCCAAAGTAGGAATGAGACAATAAGATGTCATAAAAAAAAGTTCTGATAAGATGTCACACGGCCGCGAATGCGGCCGCGCGGTTCCGGGATCTGGATTTTATAGTCTCTGAGTCTTGGCTGCTGATGGGATTACACGGCGCCAGGGGGCCAGGTGGTGGGTGTGACCCCCGCCTACTGGAATTTGGAGGATCTGTGTGGAAGATGCTCGACTTCAATTCGAGTAGGCTTGGAGGTCTCGGCCCCGGAACCCGCGTGGCTTTGTCCCTCTGCCAGGACCTTCATGTGTGCGGAGAGTGGTCTCAGCATGGTGGTGGCTGGTCCTGGAGGTCTTCGGCTGCCGGAGCCGAAATCTTATATAAAAGGGAATAATATTCCATATTCCAAATTTGAAGTGTATATAAAATTTAGGTATAGAAAACATTAAAACAGAAAGATGGAGCCAGAGAAATAGTGCTATTAGTCACATACTTGCCTTGTACTCAGCTGAATTAGGTTTGGTTCCCCAAGCACTGCCAGGATTGCTCTATGGGCTCAGAACAAGAAGGAAACAGTAACTGGGTAGCCAATAAAATAAGAGGCAGAATAGAAGAAATACACATATGTAGGTCAACTATATTATATAAAATATATACATAAATATATAATATATATAAATAAACAACAGGTAGGGCATTTGCCTTGCAGGTAGCTGACCTGGGTTCAATTCCTCCATTCCTCTCAGAGCTCCTGGTAATTTTAGATAGCTTTTAGATATCAAAAGTATGCTGCCTGCATGGCAGAGCCTGACAAGCTCCCTGTGGTGTATGCGATATGCCAAAAACAGTAACAAGTCTCACAATGAAGATATTACTGGTGCCCACTCAAGTAAATCAATGAACAATGGGAGGACAGTGCTACAGTGCTACATAAAAAGTTGGAGTAAATAAAAATTAAAACTCTCTTGCAGTTTTAATTAGAGAACTACTGGTTCCACAGGTATAAAGTAAGGGCTTGGAAGGTTGCTAATGGTACTTTTATAATCAAACAAAAAATCCCCAAATACAAAAATATAAAAGAAACTCAAATTCCAGGAATTAAGTTTCTTTCCCTAGCCTTCTGCTTTGGGAGGTGGGGAAAATACTACTCAATGTAATAATTGTGACCAATAAGAGAAACACAGGGAATCCTTCGGAATCAAGGGGAAATTGAACACTCTTATGGGGGAAAATTAGCAAACAGAAGAAACTTACGTGTGTGCCGGTGTAGGGTAGCAGGACACAGATGAGAAGAAAGGACATAAGGACTGATGAGCCCTGAATCAAGGATAACAGCATGCAAGACTGAGGAGGAGACAGGAACTCTACTTCTGACCTATTCGCAGATTCTACCTGATAGATTTTCTCACAGATTTAAGTCAATTTCGGTTTCTGACACATCATTAAATCCTTAAATGGGCTAAGACCTGCGATTCTAATAGCCATGTTATATTCTACTTAGTGGTGGCATGCAGTTTTTGATATATTGCGGAGCTTAATATGTAAAATGGATGAAGGGCATAAGATTAAAGTTTGAGTTGAAAATATAGCACCAAGCTAATTCATTTGAAACACTGACCTGCTCTTACAAAAGAACGCATGTTAATCCTCAAACATTAGCAACGGCTCCTAATATATATGTGTATGTGTATGTAATAGTTTTAACCATCCAGTTTGCAAGTCCACTTTACTATTGTGAAAACAGATAAGGCATGAAGTTATTTTGTGTTGTGTATGTTTACCAGTTAGTTCTTTATATCCTGTTTTTTGGTACCTAAAGCTATAAACTCGAGTGCTTTGGAGATACAATTTGGAAACTAAATGTTCTTGCTCCTTTTAGGTGTAATCAGATCAAGTATAACATAGGAGACATGGGTAGGTAAGTAGGTAGATAAGGTGACAGACAGACAGACAGGCATATAGTAGATAGACGTAGAGTGTTGGGACAGAGAGGATAGGACTAGGGAAGGTGTGTCTGTCTGTGTACATATGCATATGTGTTTATATGTGTGACAGGGAGAGATGCTAATTGCTTCTGGCTCCAGCAGATTTAAAATCACCCCTAAGCCTCTTTTGTGACTCATGTGCCTTATAATAATAAGACCATTTGGAAATGAAATCCCAAAGATTTAAACATGTGTTTGATGAGGATACATAACACCTGCAGGAAATTGTAATGAATCAGTTCTTAATGCCATACCAAAATCCCATGTAATCCAAATGCAAATAGTGTGAAATGAAGATAGACATTATGTCACTTTGGGTAGTTTGCTAAATGGGGGGTTTAACAACCTCGTGAGTCTGAAGTATTTGTGTGCACCTTCACGATTTTAAAGTAAAAATGATGATTGACATTGCATTCTGAGGTACTCTGTAAGTTAGATAACCTTGTAAATCACACTCATTTAATGACTAAAAGTAGAAGTTGCTTAATGTTATAAAATGAGATTTTCCTACACCTGCAAGTGTTTTCTTGCCACCTTTCCGGGCAGGTGATCGCTTTAAATTCATTTATTTGAAAGAAGCTTGACATGGCTTTTGAGATATTTAGTTTAGGGATTCCAAGCCTTTGCAATTCCTCTTCTATCCACTTAAACCTTAGAGGATTGTTTTTGACATAAATGACAATTACAGCAGAAGTGCCACCTAGGAGGGAACCATCAGTCTTTGGAGCAAGAACTCAGGAGAGAATGCACACATCTATCTGTGGGATAGAGACCCTGAGAACAGAGCCTGGGTACCCCACCCCCACCCTGTAATATGCATGCATGACAGTCAGCTACACACATCTCTTTGGGGAGCACCACATAACACGTCCATTTAATGTACATTAGCCAAGCAGAACAGAGAGAACTTTTAGAATTATGCATGCTACATAGTTACGTATAAAAAAATGCATTGAAATGTAGATTCTGTGGCCAGCAATCTGTCCAACACAGTGGTATCCACAATGAACAGATTTTCAGTGCAAAGAAGAGGCTCAATTAAAGACATAGAAAGGTCTCAATAGAATTAGTATCCCCATTCCAGGACCACCAACATAAAAAATCCACTGTGGAAAGTAACTGACCAGTATTCTTAGGATGTCCAACCTCTTGGCCTGAGGTGTCACGTAGGCTTGGGTTTAATGATGGGTCAGCATGTACTAAGTTCACATTTGTTCTTGTGCCCTTGATGCTGGTTCCACCTCTCTCTGTTTCCGTTTCTATATTTATACAATACCTTTTATATCACACAACTCTAAGAATGGATCTGATGGTCTCTCTCCCCCAGCCCCACTGTGTCACAATATACACATGCTTCGTTAAACTTCACCTTCTCCATTCTCTGCGCCACCGACACCATTTTTGTCCTCTTGCTTGAAAGAAACCCAGCTTCAGAATCGATGTCAAACCTGCTGAATGGAAATCTTCCTTGGAATAAAAGTCTCAGTTGACTCTGGGGAACACTCAAGTTTGAGAAACCCTTCTTAGAAGATAAGCTTTCTAAAATGTAAAACATGTGACTGATTAAAAGTTGAATTATCTACTCTATTATCCCATCCAAACATAAACAAGCAAAGAGTTGACTTATGCCTAAGAAGAGTCTGTACTACGTAAGCGCAGTTTAATCTTTTAATCACACTGATATGCATTCTGCATCTGCAGCTAAATTACCCCATTTATTCTTTTACTTATCAAGCTTGGTTACACTCTGAACATGGTTTTATAGATTAAAACTAGAAATCTAGGAATAATAAATCTAGTAATTCATATATCAGACATGCATAAAAATGCAACTCACTTTCAGCAACATCTGCTTCAACTCAAGCCCACACTTACACCCTACTCAAGCCTACCTCTGTTGGTCTCTTGTTTCTCTCACACTCATTTCTCTACAATAATATTTTTGACCGTGTGACCTTTTATTGTCTAGTGTTTTGCTCTCAGAGAACCCGGCAGGCTACGGAAAATATCCTGCCCACATACATGCCTGACTGGGAACACCTGTAAAGGTGATTAGAGGCTGCCCCAAAAGCCTCCATCCCTCTCGAAGAGCCTGGAAAGCTCTGAGAGTATTAACAAACCTGTTTTTTTAATTTCTTAATCATAGCCTCCATATTCTGCTATTTTCTATATCTTTTATAGTAGTTTTGTGGTTTTTTGTAGTAATAGTCATTACTGGTAGTAATTTACTAGTAATTTAGTAGTAATGGTCATATATTACAAAAATACTAATAGTTTTTAGTAGTAATAGTCATTACTGGTGTTTATTTATTCTCCTGCCTTGGTATCAGAATTCCCTCCCTCTAGTCTAATGGTGAGAGTCAACCAGCTCCAGATATCATTCTGTGCCCTGTTTGCTGTATCCTTGAACACTGGACAGCAGTCATCATCATTATATATATGTATATATATATATATGTGTATGTGTGTGTGTGTGTGTGTATTATATAATATATTTGCAGCTGTGTGACCTCTTGTTGTCTAGTTTTTGCTCTCAGAGAACCCGGCGGGCTACCAAAAATATCCTGCCCACATACATGCTTGAATGGAAACACCTGTAAAGGTGATTAGAGGCTGCCCCAAAAGCCTCCATCCCTCTCGAAGAGCCTGGAAAGCTCTGAGAGTATCCCACCTGCATGGCAGAGCCTGGCAAACTACCCGTAGCGTACTCAATATGCCAAAAACAGTAACAATGATTGTCCTCATTCCTCTGACCCTGAATGAGACCCCAATAAGCCATCTGGCTACACTAGCACGTGACAAGTATAAATGGAGATGTTACTGGAGCCCACTAAAGCAAATCGATGAATAATGGTGGGATGACAGGGACAGTGATATATATATGTATATATATATATATAATGATACTGATATATATCATTATATATATAATGATACTAATGATTAAGCAAGAAAGAAGAGTTTCAAAAATACCAACACAACTGTGTTTTATTAGTAATCTTAAAGGGATACCCTTGAAGCCACCAGGGAGTCTGTAAGTAAGTAAGTAAGTAAATTACTACACATACTATAAAAGTTGCCATATAAAAGTATGAGTCGTTTGATGGGAAATTTCAAATAACATTCAGTACTATTCTATATTTGGGAACATGTTGGATATTTATCATTTTCTTATTTTTGAAGCAAATTAGGCCGTGTTTTTGCCCAAAGACAAACTGTTTTTGGTAAAACAGTATTTGGCATGCAATTGAGATAGAAAAATATTCAACAAATAGTCTTAATAAAAGTGGTCATTCATCCACACATGGGAATACTGAAGTCGAACAACTATCTCACAACATGCACAAAAGTTAACTGAAAGCAGCTTAAAGACATTGAGTTAGAGAGCTTGCACAGGAGATAACCATTTGTCTTGAGTATAACCAAACCTGGTTTGAATCTCAGTACCACATATGGTACCCCCAACATCTCTAAGGATCTCTAAGGATCACTCCTGGTGATGTGATAAAAATGAAACTCTCTTTCACTGTTGGTGTGAATGTTTTTTTGGTTCTGTGGAAAACCAGTATGGAGATTTCCCCAAAAATTAAAACCATAGTATTATTACAACTCAGAAATTCCAATTATTTATACCTTCCCCACAGACCAAAAAAGTCACATTTATTTGAAAGGGCATAACAACATGAGTGTCACTGTAGCACTTGGTATAATTACTAGGATATAAAACTATCCAGGTGTCCAGTAAGAGGTGAGTGGGTAATGAAAACATGATATAATTTCAGAGGTATCCATGCAGCTGCCAGAATGATGAAGTTATGCCATTGGCTAGAGCCTGATGTAACTGGAGAATATCAGATTAAGTGAAATAAGTCAAAAGAAGGTAAAATACCAGATGATCTCACTGATCTGTGACATAGAGAATAGCTTCACAAGAAATCCAAGTTAGCTTATAGGTAAAATCTTGGTCTTTAGGCTATAGAAATAAAAGACCAGGAAAAGAGATAACTTTGAGAGGAGGGAATAAGATAGCTCGAATGAAAGGTCATAAAAGCAAGGGTCTGGGGTGTTGGACACATCATGGGGTAGAGGTATGTTTTATGTAAATATCTCAAACACAGAGCCATCAATACTGTAAATGGCAACCGAAACACAGTAACCAAACTTAAAAAATATGCCTGTTAAAGAAGCAGGCTGGTCAAGGAAATCTGGAAATGAGTGAGGGAAGTTGACACTGGAGGTGGTACTGATATTTGAAAATTATGTGGCTGAAACTTTTTATGAACACATTTGTAAATGGTAGGGCTGAAATAAAAACAAATATTTAAAGAAAAAATGTTCACTGTCAAGTCAGCCAAGTGCTGTTATTAAACTGATTCATACGGATAACTTCTCCAAAACTGTTAACAAAAAATCCCTATCAGTTAATCTAAGTTAAATTATTTCTCTCTTCTTCCCTAAAATATTGCAGTGGCCCCTAAGAGGAATCCTTAATCCATTTTGTTCTCAAATGTATCATCTAATTCTTCTATACTTTAGTCTTAAAAATGATAATCTATTCTTTAAAACTTTGTGTCTCTCACAGTAAATTTAATCTTCTGTTAAGATCCTGAGGGATCAATCTCTCATCCACTGGAATTCTACACTCCAGAAACTCTATACTTCTCTCAATTTTACGCAAATGCCTTTGTTCCCACTTCACGTAAACTAGAAAAGAGTTTTACTAAATTTTCTACCCCATTTCCTTATATAATTAACCCTTAATCACTTCTGACCATTGTCATCAATAATAAAAATCTTAATATTATTAATAATAATGTTACATGTAGAAAAGTGTTAATCTATTTAAAAGAAATATATTCATAATCTCTTTTTCTTAATCTATATAAATCACCTTATAATGCTCAAAGTTATGCAATTCTTTTTTAAATTTTTGTTATATTTATATTTATTTAACACAGAGAAATCTCAAATAAGGATCATGATTTCTGGAGAAGTGTAGAGATGTTTCATATGCCCCCTGTCTCTCTCATGTATACCTTCCTTCATTATCACCAGATAACCCCCAGATTTATATTCCTTGTAATTTATGAATCTACACGAACCCATTGTATTCATTCACTAACCACATTCTATCTTGGGGGTTCATTATTTAAGTTGAAGATCTATGTTTGAAAAATATATCCATTTCTATGGCGCGATAGCACAGCGGCAGGGCGTTTACCTTGCACGCAGCCAACATGGCCGACCCGAGTTCGATTCCTCCGCCCCTCTCGGAGAGCCTGGCAAGCTACCGAGAGTATCTCGCCCGCACGGCAGAGCCGGCAAGCTCCTCGTGACGTATTTGATATGCCAAACACAGTAACAACAAAGTCTCCAATGGAGACGTTACTGGGCCCGCTCGAGCAAATCGATGATCAACGGGAGGGCCTTTACTTTTACTTTTACTTATATTACCATGCAGAGTATTTCCACCACACCATTCATTTCTTCTCTCATATTCCAAACACTCTATATTATTTTGTGTAGTTTTATCATGTAATATACCCTTTCTTCCTAGCATATTATGGTAAGTTGAGGCTTAGTTTTATCAGAACATTTCAAAATGGCTGTACTTATTTGTATTCCGAAGCAATAAATAAGTGTTTCTTTTTCTGCACATCTGTGTTGCATTTTGTAGTATTATTGTTCTGATGTTTGACCATTCTAATATTTTTCTCCAAATTGATTCACACTTTCCTGAAGATACAGATATCAGATATGTTATCATATATTTATTTTTCATCTGTGTATAATATCTTTGAAACCTCTATTTCTTGTTTTACAAAATGGGACCTTATGTTTCACATATTTCATGAATTCTACATATTTATGCCATAACAAAGGTATAGGGGTTTTTGGTGCATCTGAATAGCCACTCTTTTTTTTTTTTCAAATTCCATTTATTTATTTAAGTTAGTCCACATTACATAAAAGTGATTTATCAAGTTTTGCATATGCAGAAACATGTTCAGGAATCTGCAGTAAGTATAGGGAATAAACGAGAAATATAGGTTATGAAAACAGCTGAGTCAAAATGATCTATCCTCTTAACCTTTGTACCCTACCTCCTGCTAATGTTCAGTTTTGGGATATTGCTTCTAGAAAAAAACTTTTTAATGTGTTCATCGACTTGGCTTCTTAAATATTTGCCCATAACCCCATTATTAGATAGCATAATTATATATTTAACTATAATCATTTGATTATAAAATACTGCTTTGGACATTTTAGAGTCGAGAGTGAAAAACACTAGTCTTTGTTTTCTCTGCATTCTGCACACATAGCCAATGCACTGTCATCAGTAAATAATCTACTTTTAAATAATTAATGAATGGTTTATTGGACGAAGTTATCAGAGGTTAGGCATTCAGATAAATGATAGTTTACATACATAAATGTATGTGTATTATTTGAATTTTTAACCAGGATATCTTCGCGTAATAAAAAACTTTTCAAGTTGACAATAAGTGTTGGTTATTACAGAAGATACTTTATATTTCTTCTATTTTTAAATTTCTGGACCATGCCTGGCAGTGCGCTTACTCCTAGCTTTGCACTCAGGGATCATTCCTGGTGGTGCTCAGGGATTGATCCTGGTTCTGCAACATGCAAGGCTAGTGCCCTGCTCTCTGTTTTATTTCTCCAGCCCCCAAAATAGTTTAAACTGTTTGTGTTTCTCCTCTTTGTAACTGTAAAGGAATCATTACTCATGTTCCCTATAGGTAAATACTGAATTATTTTTTATTATTTCAAATAAAAATTTATAAAACAAGTCATTTTCTTGAAAGAGGAAAAGACTAATTAAACATCCTTTTAAAAACTATTACAGCTAATTTGAATAACAATATTTTTTATAACCATGAAAAACTGTGAATGTTAATAAGTTTGAAACTTGAGGATGGAAAATAAAACCTTTGTTTAATAGAAGCTGAATGATTTTGTAAATACGAAATATAATTATTAGCACAAAGGCAACGGCAAAGGCCCTCCCGTTGATCGTCGATTTGCTCGAGCGGGCCCAGTAACGTCTCCATTGGAGACTTTGTTGTTACTGTGTCTGGCATATCGAATACTCTCGGTAGCTTGCCGGGCTCTCCGAGAGGGGCGGAGGAATTGAACTCGGGTCAGCCATGTTGGTCGCTTGTAAGGCGAACGCCCTACCACTGTGCTATCACTCCAGCCTATTATTAGCACATTTTTTGTAATTAATTTGATAGTTCCAATGAATTGAGGTCGGCATAAGTATCACCTGTAATATCTTGTAAACATGAGTCCACTGTACATTTGCTAGAGGAGACTATTTTGTTCACCAACTCATTTCTTTACTATTCCTAGTCATCTATGTGTGCTATCTTTAACTCCGACCCCCAGAAACTCATCTTACTATGAACATTAATTACTTTAATTCCAACTGAAGTTAAAGTGAAATAATTCAGTCATGAAGTTTCTTTATTTCTGACTTTTGTAATATCGTAATGAAGGTAGAAATTCCTATATTGGTTAATAAAGCATGATATTTTTTCTGTTGCTTTTATTCTATTGCTAATATAGTCATTCAAAAACATCACAGAATAATGGAAGTCCACAAAGGTATGTTATTAGTTCACTTACTTAAGAAGTGAAACATCTTTTATAAACATTATTTCATATAAAGCTAATAGCTTTCAGAATACAGGTGATATTCTATGTGTGTTGCTTTTGTCAACTGCCTTAGATAAATCTTAGTTTTTCTTATTGATGTAAATAAGTATGTCATTTACTATGATTCCTTAAGATATTGCATCCCATGCTAACAGTATAAAGTTATTAACAATAATTGAAGAGTAGGTACCTAATTTACTACAAAAATGTTTCATGTTATTGTACACTATGTATGATACATATATAATATATACACATATATATGTATGTATAGTATATATGTAATACAAACATGTGAGTGCATTTTATGAACACTTTGTTCCTTTTTTAAAGAATATTAATATATCACAAGTAGCATTGTTTATCTTTTCACATCATGCAAGTTGTCACTAAAACTATGTACTAAACTTTTTAAAATTATGGTGTAAGAAAATGTTTCCAACCTTAGTAAGGAACATATTACAAACTAATAGCAATAGTCTTGTGTTTAAAAATAATGGGTGTAAATCAAACAGTAAACAAGAGAATCCAGAAACAGCAGTTAAGTACATGATTTCATTCACATGTATTATTTTTAAAAGCAAATTTAATATTTAGTCTTCAAACTA
This sequence comes from Sorex fumeus, assembly GCF_029834395.1. Lineage (NCBI taxonomy): Eukaryota > Metazoa > Chordata > Mammalia > Eulipotyphla > Soricidae > Sorex > Sorex fumeus. The sequence continues at coordinate 876,729 of NW_026606149.1, read as the reverse complement.
AGTATAGTATTAAACGTTGAGTTAGGACCTTTATGTGACATTAGGTTTTTGTTTCCAATTTTAAAAATATAGCACATATGCATATCTGCATTTATCTTTGAACCTCAGGAATAACATGCTATGTTAAAAATAATATTTCAAAGAATGCAACTATTACTGAAGTCACATGCAATTTAAGCAACATCTAAATAAAACAAAAAACATACATAAAATTATGAATGTTTTGATGATTATTAATTGCATATTTTCCCTTTTAGAAATTCTTGATTTTTTTAAAGTGAATAAAACTAAGGTAAAAATCATGTTATTACTGATATTTAGACCAGAAGAAAAAACATTACTTATTAATATATATAATGCAACACATCAGATAGAATGAATAAAACTTCTAATTTTTTTCTTGTATTTCTTTGCTCTGTTTCATTGAGTCTGAATAAAGAAGAAAAATTTATCCATTTTTGTATAAATGAGTGTTAAACTGCAGAGCACTTTTTTCTTAGGTTCCACTCAATTGACTTCAAGAAGAATAGATTGACCTCATTTTAATTAGAAAACAAATATTTTCATGCTGCATTGATTTTGATATAATGTGAATTTGTATATAATTTCTGACTAATTACTCATAACTTCACTGACCACATTTATCTTAATGTGATACATGTTTTATTTAATGACTTTATTATCATAAAGTATAATTAGAGCTGATAATTTGATATTTAAGATTTTATTAGTATTGCTATTTTATAATGATTTTGAGGTCTTTGTTTCAAATTAAATTCTGAGTTTAATGCAAAATAGATTGATAATCCGGGTCTGATAGAATAAAAACAAATCTTTTAAACCATAGATAGAGAATTTACACTGATAACTAGATAAGAAATAAAAGAATCAGTAGGATATATTTGATAACATATATGAGAATTGTAATTTAATTTCCAGAATGTTCCAGTTCTCCAAAACATTACATGAATATGCAAGCATAATGCAAACAGACCCAAAATTTCAACTTGCCATTTAGCTAGCCTGTTAAGGTTGATATTAGTAAAAGTAACTTTCATTGTCTGAGTCATATTATTACTCATATATAGATGTAAAGATTTAATACTGACCTATAATTCAAAACACTTCAATGATGAAATTCTTTTTCCAAATATTTTGGACTAGTAATTGATTGATAATTGACCATTAGTAAAAATTCAGTTAAACCTGAGAATCACACTAAGAAGAGAGATAGAGAGAGGGGAGGAAAGAGAGAGAGAGAGAGAGAGAGAGAGAGAGGAGGATTTCAAATGTTTAAAAAAATTACTAGCTCACTTATTAACAAAATGTCAGTGTTGAAATTAATGAGATACTGTTATCTTTATAATATTACTGTTGGTTGAGTTTCTGACTTGTCATTCTAGCATATATCATCTATAATTCATCTTATGCCATTTCTAATCTAGTTTTTTAAGTGTATTTTTTATTCATTTTGTTGTATGACATAATATGTTTGAAAATTATTTTTATATAAAGGAAAGTCTGAGATATTATCCAGTTCTTATTTTTTTAGTATTTAAACATGGTGATTTACAAAGTTGTTCATAATACGGTTTCAGAATTTCAATGTCCCAACACCTGTCAGACCACCAGTGTGACGTCCCTCCACCAATATCCCTGTTCCTCACCCTCTCTTTCACTTGCCCGCTTAACAGACACAAACTTATTTACTCCATATTGTTTGCTACAACAAAATGGAAAATGGGATTATGAAAAATATATCAATGAAAGTTGATTTGTGATCATTGTTATATCTCACAATAGTTTACTAAAATTGAGGATTCACTAAGCTGGCTGATGCGTTGAACCTTCTGTGTTGTTGTTTTAGTTTATTGAGCTTGGTGGGCTTCTAGGCAACTTGCCCATCAAATTTGCTGTGCTCCTACTGGGATGTAAGTACTGGAAATTTAAAGTTATTTTGATCCTACTCATATGGTTTCGTGTAAAGAGAGGTAGTACAACAGGTAGGGTATTTGACTTGCACTTGGCAGTGAAGGTTTCTATCCCCAGCATCCCTCATAGTCCCCTGAGCACTGCCAGGCATGATTTCTGAATTCAATGGCAGGTGTAAACCTTGAGAATCGCACAACAACCAACAACAATATATGTGGCCACATCCTCTAAAAGCTGTGCAATGAGAATGATTTGGTGACTTGGCAGATTAATAAAGTATGTTGTGGAGCTGGGGTCATTTAAATGCCAGAGGATATAGAGTGTGGTTGAGGGCTGCCAGGACTCTCAATGATGGAGAGAAATCTACCTTTCTGCAGTCTGAGAAGGCCACAGAGTTCTTAGTCGGGAGATGGATCTAATTAGAAAATTCAGAGAGGGATAGACATAGAAAGATTGCATTCATCTGGGGGATATAAAGTAACAAAGTATGAGATTAATACCCAAGAATAGCTGAGATCAGCACCAGTAGGATTACTCCATAACTTAGAGGCCAGCCGGGTATCCTAGAGGAAAGGGCAGTTCAGATAGAGAAGGGAGCACCAAATAAAGGATGTTTGGAGGATCCTCCCAGGAGGGGAGATGCACGTCGAAAGTAGACTATGGACTGAACATGTTTGCCACTCAATGCCTCTTTTGCAGACCACAACACCCAAAAGGAGAGAGAGAACACAGGGGATTGCCCTGCCACAGAGACAGGGGGGATGGGGGGATGGGGGTGGGAGGGATATTATCCATGGTGGTGGAAAATGGGCACTGGTGGAGGGATGGGTATCTGATCATTGTATAATTGAAACCAAAGCACAAAAAAATTGTAAATCTACAACTTTAAAAAAAATAAAATAAAATAAAGGGAAAAAAAAAGTAAATAAAAAAAAAGAAAATTCAGTTGCTTGGCATATTTTGCTGTTTTCAGAGTTTTATATCCAATGTCATTATTAGTCAACAATTATAAAAACACTGGCCACAGCCCTAGTACTAGCACTATAGGGAAGACACTTGCCTTGCACGCAGCAGACCCAGGTTCCATTTTAGTCATCCCATATGGTCCCCTAAGCACAATGAAGAGTGCTTCCTGAGTACAGACCTAAGAGTAACCCTTTATTAAAATAAAGCAAAAAGAAAAAGAAAATATTTTTTTTATTAGTGAGACATCATGAGGTACAGTTGTAGACTTACAAATTTTTGTGCTTGGGTTTCAATTATACAATGATCAAATAACCATCCCTCCACCAGTGCTCATTTACCACCACCACAGATCCCAGTATCCCTCCCACCCCCCATCCCCCATCCCACCCTGCCTCTGTGGCAGGGCATTCCATTTTGTTCTCTCTCTCTCTCTTACTGGGTGTTGTGGTTTGCAAAAGAGGCAATGGGTGACAATAAAACTCAGTATTTTCATAGAAACACATGTCCATTTTTGTTTTCTTTTGTGTGTGTGTGCAGGGGGGAGGCATCCAGTAGTTCTTTGGGCTTACTTCTCACTCTGTGCTCAGGGAGCAGTTCTGGAGGGGCTCAGGGTACCATATGGGGTACTGGAGCTTGAATCCCGTGAGTATCCTATCCACTGTATTTTCTCTTTGACTCCAGAAATGTGCATTCCTTTATTAAATTTGATTAGCGTAGATTGAATTGTTAAGTACAGCAGTAAGAACAGTAGGCATTAAGCAGTTTGGGAGGAATCCTGGCCCCCTCTGTAATTGTACAGCTTACGTGAAGCCAACAGTGCATTAGAAAGTGACCAAAGCAGTGTGGAGCAGACTACCCAGAGTAGAACAGTTGATCCGTGAATGAGTTGAGATCAGTTGAATAAATTTAAACCATACAAAACTCTCATTTGCATTACCATCTAAATACACACTTTCTGTTCTTTGGGACAAGAATGTGACTGCTTTCCTTTAATATATCTCAAATTCCTAAAAGAATAGCTAAGCCTCTTTTGAGTTGAAATAAAGGTTTTATATGTCACAGCCCGGGGATATTAAGGACCACAGAAAATTTAGAATCCCTGTGAATGTCAATGTCATTGTAACCCAAAGAACAAATCATCCTAGAGCTTAGGTGACTCCACTTTCATTCTTAGTAACAGACACTGTGGCCATGTTGGTTGAGTTCCAATACAATAAGGTTAACCTGTTCTAGACCATGAGCTTCTTAGGAAAGAATACTGCTTTCTAGCCATTTCTGTCACTATTTTTTTGCAAAAAAATAATTTTGAAAATATATGTGGATATGTAGCAAGTTGGCATTAGACAGAAAAATTAGTACTAGCCAGTATCATCTGATAATTAAATATATATATATATATATATATATATATATAAAAGACACAAATCAAAACTATAATGTTTGAGACACTATTCAGTTTCCTCAGACCAGAGGGATTGAAATAATCTGTGAAATAACTGCAAACTGATGGTCAAGTCTAACAATACCATCAATACCATATTATTAGAAGTTAGTGTTACAGAAAAAAAAAATACAGGATATCTTATTTCAGAACAAGGATTCTCACAGAAAACAAACATTGGAGAAAAATTAGCATTTCCTTTGTTTCCCTAATATTTGGTTTTATGAATGACAGATTTTGAGTTTTACAATTAATAAACATAGGCCCTCCCGTTGTTCGTCGATTTGCTCGAGCGGGTCCAGTAACGTCTCCATTGGAGACTTTGTTGTTACTGTGTTTGGCATATTGAATACGTCACAGGGAGCTTGCCAGGCTCTGCCATGCAGGCGAGATACTCTCGGTAGCTTGCCGGGCTCTCCGAGAGGGGCGGAGGAATCGAACTCGGGTCGGCCATGTTCGCTGCGTGCAAGGCAAACGCCCTACCGCTGTGCTATCGCTCCAGCGATAGTCATGGATTTATTTTTAACCAGTCTATAAGGAAAGACCAGAGATAGCTAATAAGGTAGAATATAACTTTTATTGACACTCCAGGACTTACTAAAAACATTACTGTCTACAGAAAGCCTTGGCAATATTAGTACAATATTTTAGAGCAAAACAAACAAACAAACAAACAAACAAACAAATGAAAACCAACAACAACAAGAAAACTGCATGGAACCTTTTACTGTTTATTTTTTTTAACTTAAGCTATTTATAACACCCATATTTAACTATCGAAGTATCACTGCGTTGAATAGTTAAACCAGGCTGGTTTTTTCCCTGGCCCTTGTATCTATTTTTATAAAGTTCACTTATTTTTTACTTTTAGCATAACAATTTTACTTGAACATCATTACCATAACCATTGCAGTTCTTTATATTTCTTTTGTTTTTTGTTTGTTTGACCCAAATCTGGAAGTGCTCTGGGGTTACTCCTGGCTCTGCACCCAGAAACCCTACTGGAAATTCTCTGGGAAGCATATATTGAGGCAGGAATCAAATCTCATTCTACTGTGAACTAGACAAGCCCCTACCTGTTATACTGTTGCTACAGTCAAATAACAAAACAGAAACTTTAAAAAATGACGTGAGTAAGCTAAAAAGATAGAACCAATATTCAATGACAATTATTGACTCAATATAAAATACCTAAATATATATGTTTGAAATGAGATGAGCTTCCCAATATCACACTGCCAATTAAAAATAGAGTAAGAAACTTTCTCTACACTTTTGAAGGAAAACATTTTTTTTTACTGTCCTGTGATTTAACTCATTTTATTATACATTTTATGGCACTTGAGTTATGAAAATGCCCTTTTTATTTGGTTTATTTGTTCTCATGGAGCAAGAATTGTTTGGCAACTTTATCTGAAATGACATTTGCAAACAGAATACTTGAGATAGTGGTAAAAGAATTAAGTATTTGGCAGTAATGGAAAATGTACTTAAATTAACAGACTCTGTTTCACTATGAAATGTTAAAGTAAAATATCACAGCACACAAAATTCTTTGTATTTGATTTAGCACTTCTGTCATCAGTAGTAAGCATGAGTTATTAAACTAGTAAAATGAATGTGTAAAATTTGATAGGAGAAATTATGTCGAATTTATTATGCTACACCTATTTCTATAGCAGAAGTCATTGTAGACACATGGCCATAGAGCAGTAGAAACTTTAAATGCCAGGTAGTTGTTAATATTTTATGAAGCTAATTGAGAACTGTAAAAGAAAACTATTTTTGAGCAGAAAATGCAATCTCTATAAGGTCAAACACAGCACACAGCAGAGTCCAGAGGATGGGAGAATAATGGATATTTATATTGAAATTTTAAGGATAAACTTATGGGTTTCCATTCAACATGATACATTCGAATGAAAACTTGAGGTAGGGTTTTATGAGAGGTATGCAGGTATACTTATTCATGGTAATGCTGTGTTCAGTCTTCATTTACCCAGATAAGAGCAACCTGTTCTATTATTCTCTTAAGAAAGATTCCATTGTACTTCCATTAATGAAGAAAACCAGGTCCAACCAAAGAAGTTGAAGATCAGAGACTGGAACTACCTTTCTAGAGAAAAGTTAAAATATATATGCAAATAAAAGGCAGAATTCTTTCAAATATTTGCTTTCATATACTCAACTTACTATCTGTAAGTTGATATAGTTATAAACCACAAGTCATTGTTGCTTGTATTTGGTACTTTAAAATTCTTTAAATAGGCATCAGTAACACATAATTTTCAAGATGCTTTCTACTTAACACTGTCAGACTACTAAATGTCATTTAATGTGAAAGGACATACTTATTCTGTGAAGCAATACTATGATGGCTGAATGTTGATAGTAGAAATACTATCTAGAGCTCTCCTAAGTTGCTTATACGTAGCAGTTTATCTAGTTGTTCATCAGACTTTGGGGGAAAATCATCTAAGCTGCACATTTATAAAGGGTGCTTTTGGAATATAGTGTCACAATGTTTTATTAAAAAGAACTGCTGATAAAAATGAAACAACTATGATCTCTCCCTCTACTGTTTTATCATCCTAGATGCATCATTCATTTCCAGTCTGCTACTTAATTTGCTCAATGATGATAGATTGATCAGAGCATGGATGTAGAGGGTTGTAGTCTTGGTAAGTGAGGGAAAAGTAAATGATTATAGCGGGACACTGATTTGATAGCACTGTAGCACTGTCCTCCCATTGTTCATCGATTTGCTCGAGCTGGCCCAGTAACATCTCCATTGTGAGACTTGTTACTGTGTTTGGCATATCGAATACATCACGGGTAGCTTGCCAGGCTTTTGCCATGAGGGTGAAATACTCTCAATAGATTGCAGGGCACTCCAAGAGGAGTGAAGGGATCAAACCGGCTTGGCTGGGCCAGAGGCTTGCAAGGCAAATGTCCTACCACTGTGCAATTGCTTCAGCCCGATTTGAAAGATACATATTAAAAATGAATAGAAATGTTAATTACACAATACTTTTTCTTGCTAAAACGTCACTGTATAAAGATATTTGCATCCTAGCCATATAGTCTGTCTGTAGCACTGCACAGTCCTCCCGTTGTTCATCCATTTGCTTGAGTGGACCCAGTAACATTGTAAGACTTGTTGTTACTGTGTTTGGCATATCAAATACGTCATGGGGAGCTTACCAGGGTTTGTCGTGTGGGAGAGATACTTCTCAGTAGCTTGCCGTGCTCTCCAAGAAGGGTGGAGGAATCGAACTCAGGTTGGCCGGGTCGGCCACATGCAAGGCAAACGTCCTACCTGCTGTGCTACTAACTAAAATTCACTGGAAATTTTTTTCAAACCACTGCCATGAGTAAGCCAGGAAACAATTCATAATGCATTGCATATAAATTCAACCTTGTTCTTCTTTGAGAAAAAAGTTAATTTCAAACTATTGTGATATAAATCATCCCTCACAAGAATTTCTTGAACTGATGTAGTGTTCATTTTACAATATGAATTAGAAATGACCTACAATTATCTTTAATGTAGAAAAATAAATAATGTGTTTGGTAATTAGTGAGTTCTTTGGAACAACAATAAATCAAAAACGCTATTGTTTTATTAATCAGCTCATCCAAAGATGTGCTCCAAAGGACAACCAAAATAAATGGTTATTATTGTAGAAAAGATATCATGCAGTAAATTTGATTACCGTGTTTATAAATTGTCAAGTTTTTGTTGCATGTTGGAGGGAGAGATCTATGCAGACAGAGAGGTTGGTAGGTTCATACAGTACTATGTAAATCAGCTCTTATAGGAAAAATAATGTCATCAACTAGGACTCTGAATTGTGTACAAGTATCACAATTAATATTAATTATAGTTCCTCTCTCTTCTCTCTTCCAAATAATGCAATTCTTTTTCTTTGTTTTGTATTTGGCACATACATTGTCACTTCATGATTGTTTATATCAATTTAAAGAATTTAAAATCACATAAATCCTAGATACTGTAACTGTCATTGTCCTCCCATTGTTCATCGATTTGCTCGAGCAGGCCCAGTAACTTCTCCATTGGAGACTTTGTTGTTACTGTGTTTGGCATATCGAATACATCACAGGGAGCTTGCCAGACTCTGCCGTGCAGGTGAGATACTCTCAGTAGCTTGCCGGGCTTTCCGAGAGGGGCAGAGGAATCGAACTCGGGTAGGCCATGTTGGCTGCGTGCAAGGCAAACACCCTACCACCGTGCTATTGCTCCAGCCCTTGTATCTAAATCCTAGATACAAGATATTTAATAGACTGAAGGATTAAACATGGATAACAAAAAGTAAAGGCCCTAAAAAGTAAAGGCCCTCCCATTGATCATCGATTTGCTCAAGCGGGCCCAGTAACATCTCCATTGGAGACTTTGTTGTTACTGTGTCTGGCATATCGAATACTCTCGGTAGCTTGCCGGGCTCTCCGAGAGGGGCGGAGGAATCGAACTTGGGTCGGCCATGTTGGCTGTGTGCAAGGCAGACACCCGACCAGCTGTGCTATCGCTCCTCCAACAAAAAGTAAAGTGCTAATATTTTTACTTCAGTATGGAACTCAGATTAGAATTCAGTTGATTAGTGAGCAAAATGTCCAAAAATATAATTTTACATATGAATTATTCCTAACTTCTTGTTTTTAAATATTTCAACTCAGATCTACTTGTTCGAAGTATGGTGACAAACATGAGTTTGAATTGCAAGACACAATTGTAAAGCATAAAAAGTTTTGTTAATGAGTGAAATTCAAAAGAAAGTCTTTTGTGGTGGTGCTCCAATTATTTCATTTTCTTTTTATTCTGATCTTAATTCAGTTCAGCATCTATCAAATCAGAAAATAGCATAATTAATCAGCAAAATAAACTGTGAAGATGTATTAATATAGAGGCAAAGCAACAAAAAGAAATGTGTTAATATGAGACTATATCAAGGTTTAATAGTAATCTGTAAAAATATTTAACTTAATTAATTTAGCTACATTTAATATCGGGCTGGAGCGATAGCACAGTGGTAGGGCGTTTGCCTTACAAGCGGCCAACATGGCCGACCCGAGTTCGGTTCCTCCGCCCCTCTCGGAGAGCCTGGCAAGCTACTGAGAGTATCTCGCCTGCATGGCAGAGCCTGGCAAGCTACCCGTGATGTATTCGCTATGCCAAACACAGTAACAACAAGTCTCATGATGGAGACATTACTGGGCCTGCTTGAGCAAATCAATGAACAACGGGAGGATCATGATCATGACCATGATGACATTTAATATCTAAGTTCTTACAAGCCATAATGACCTATTTTGTTGTTGGTTGATAGTCAAATGCATCAATGGTGAAAAATACAGAAAGATCATATGACCAGGGTTAAGCTGAGATCCTTAGATTTATAAAGGAAGTCAGTTATTCTTGTTTGCAGTACCATTAAGCAATGCATTTCATTGCATTGTTCTCCCATTGTTCATTCATTTGCTCAAGTGGGCCAAGTAACGTCTCCATTGTGAGACTTGTTACTGTGTTTGGCATATTGAATACATCACAGGTAGCTTGCCAGGCTTTGCTGTGGGGGCAAGATACTCTCAGTAGCTTGCTGGGCTCTCCGAGAGGGGCAGACGAATCGAACCCAGGTTGCCTGGTTGGCCGCGAGCAAGGTAAACGCCCTAACCACTATGCTATCGCTCCAGCCCAACCATTAAGCAAAAATGTGAATTTATGATCTCCTATCTGCAAATTTAAATATGTGGCATGTTCTATGCAACAGATTATAGCATATAGCCAGTACATATCAATAAGTATGTTGTGTGAATGTTTGCAAACTAATCTAGTCACTAATAAAGAAATTATTTTCAAAATTTGGAAATAGGTTAGGATCAAAATTAAGAGATTCGTGATGAAGAACAATGATTTGATTTCTAAATAATAAGTAAGTTACACCTAGTATTACTAGATTAGAATGGAAGGAACATTGGTATATGAAACAGATTAAAGGGCATGAATGTAAGGCTTGTGAGGTCACGATCTATTAAGATAATTAGAAACTAGTCAGAAAACAGTTTGTTTTTGGTAATCTTGAGGATGAGCTCATTGGGTGCTCATGTTACAGGGAATAATCAAGGAGTATCAGAAACTACCAGGATTCAATTCTGTTTTTTAATTTTCCGTGTGAACACAATCTCAAGCAACCACTGTACAAATGTTAGCAGAACAGGACAACTCGTTAACACGAATCCATGTCATAAAACAATAACAATGCCTTGCTTGCCATCATCAAGTTTGCCTGAGCCTTCAAGTTTCTGTTCTCCACAGTTTATGATAAAATGGAATGCTCTGGATTTTTATTTCTTCTTGATCACTTCACTTGATCACTTGACTTCCCGTTAATTGTTGATTTGCTCTAGCGGGCTCCAGTAATGTCTCCATTTGTCCCTGTCGCGTGCTAGTGTAGCCCAATGGCGTCTGTTTGTTCTAGGAACACAAAGAGCCTCAAACCGGTCGTTCATGATCTTGATGAAGAAGTCTGACCATCTGGTAGGTGGGCGGCCACGCGGTCTTTTGACATCCCGTGGAATCCAGTCAGTAACAGCTCTAGTCCAGCGGTCGTCTTTAAATCTCATTTCGTGACCAGCCCATCTGATTTTCGACACCTTGGCCAATGAGACAGCGTCCCTGATCCTTGATCGTCGACGGATGTCAGAACTCCGGATTCTCTCTCTCATTTGAGTGAAACGTGATATTCCAAGCATAGCTCTTTCTATTCTTCTTTGGGAGACCTGAATGGCGTTCTCATCCTGTTTGTGTAGGGCCCAGGTCTCTGAGGCATATGTTAATGCAGGAATAACAGTGGAATCAAAGAGATGTGCCCAGAGCCGGGGGTGCTTCGTCCTCTTAGCTATTTCTTTGACGCTCTTGAAGGCGTTCTTAGCCGCTCTCTTCCTCCTGCGCAGCTCCGGTGCCAGGTCATTTGTCATGTTAACTTCTTGACCTAGGTACACATAGCTGTTGCATTTGGAGATGGTCGTTTCGTTGAGAGCGAATGGGGCATCAGGAACGAGGCTGTTTCTCATAAACATTGTCTTCATAAGATTCAGCTGTAGACCGACCTTTCCACACTCACGGTCGAAGTCGGCCAGCATTTGTGCCGCTTGACTGATGTTTGGTGTTATTAAAACAATGTCATCAGCAAAGCGGAGGTGGTATAGTTGCCGACCATCTATCTTCACTCCCATTCCTTCTCATTACCGTCGTCGCATGATGTTCTCGAGGGTGGCACTGAAGCTTCGGTGAAATGGTATTATCCTGCCGAACCCCTCTCTTGACATCGATGATTACTTATTATTTCTTCTTAGTCATTCAAAATAACATAATTATAAGATAATTTCACGGGTTGTTGTGATATGAGGTGATCCAGCAGAGAATCGCCAACTGACTGTGTTTTTCTAGCTAAGAACGTCCCAGGTGAGTTTCCTGGGAAAAAAAAAAGAGATGAGTTTCCTCTAGAAGCTGGTTTTCTCTTCTGTGATAACCAGAATCTTGCTTTGTTCTACAAAAATGGTTTTTTTGAATGACCACCAGGGAAGCTTCATAGTCATGGAATTTCCTCTTCTCTAAGTCACCAAAAAAATTTTAAAAAAAATTTAAAAAGCACCAATAGATCAGGAATTTAAGGTTTAGAAACTTATGGGTACGAGAAGTAGAATAGTCGAACAGACCATCAGGGTTCACCAATAATGAAATTCAAAATGCCCTTCATAGATAAAGAAGTGTCTGTCTCCAGAACAGCAGGAGAGCTGGAAGTACCCATAAGCCAATTAGTTTCCCTGCACCCTAGATTTGCTCTGAATTGCTATTTCAACATCTCATTACTACATTAATGAATACAGCTTCAGAGACAGGCATTTGTACAATTGGTGATGGTTCGACCTCTCGGAAAGTGAGCGTCTAATTATTTCTTCATGCAGAGCACTAATTTAAAGGTTATTGCACTTTTCTGGCCTGATATAGAGCTTCTTATTGATTCACCTGAATTTAGGAAAACAATAGGGGTTGTCAGTGCTTAATGAGTCATTTCTTTGGTTGCCAAAATATATCTGGGATATTAAATTCTGACTGATCCCTAAGAATAATAATTTACAAGCATGGAATCTAACAATTGGTCACTTGACTACTGAAACTCAAATCATTTTTTATAGCATTTGATATATGCTATATAAAAATGAATATTTTAAGTAAAAGAGTGAAAGTTAAGTGAAAGTAAAAAATCATTAAGTGATATAAATAAATTATATATGAGTTTTGTAAATTAAGAGTTAAAATGTAAGACGTATTTTATAACATAAGTAAAATATTAATGTATAATCAAAGCAATAAATAGGATTGATATTTAATATATATTGATTTTTCAAAGGGAAAATGTTGTAGTCACAGATATTTTGGCTGTAAATTTTTCATTATTTTTAATTCAATTTTCTTCTTATTCTCTAAAACTCTACCTAGTACTAAGTAGGTTTTATTTACTTATTTTTGTAAATGTTCACAGATGTTACAAAGAATCCAGCATAGATTATAAGAGTGCATTCAATGTTTTACTTAGAAATACTTTATAAAAAAATCCCCAAGAATAGTGAAACCAATATATCAAAGAGATATTAGCATTCCTATGTAAATCACAACTTTACCATTATTGCTAAGATACAAAAGTAAACCAAGAGTCCATGGTCAATTGAATGAATAAAAAATATGAAAATCCAAATAAAGTGAGAGTTACCCAGAGATAAAAAATAAAATTATAGATTGTTAAACATGGCATTAAATCAAGAGAAAAAAATAAAAATCCTGCCATTTAAGAGAACACTAATAAACTTGGAAGGTGTAAGTAATTAAAGAAATACATATGGTATATGACACTTCCAAGTGAAGTTTTCAAAAAAACCCAAATTCAGGAAAAAAGTATATAACTGTGATTATGAGGGCTTCAATAGGTGGCGGTTTGGGTGAACTGGGCAGTAAACTTACGGTTATGAATATGTCTTGAGTTCTAAAGTTTAGTATGATGAGTATATTCAATAATATTCAATTGAATACTGGAAATATTTGAGATATTTGAAATAAAATATCTGCACAGCAGTAGGGCATTTGCCTTGCGCGCAACCAGCCTGGCCAAGCCAGGTTCTATTCCTCTGCCCCTCTCGGAGAGACCGGCAAGCTACTGAGAGTATCTCATCTGCACGGCAAAGCCTGGCAAGGTACCCATGACACATTCGATATGCTGAACACAGTAACAACAAGTCTTATGATGGAGACATTACTGGGCCCACTCGAGCAAATTGATGAACAACAGGAGGACAGTGACAGTGTTTTACTACAAAGAGAATTGGTAACTATGAGGAGATAATAAGTCCATTTAGCTTGATTGGAGTGGCCATTTCAACATAGATAAATATATGTAGTCATAGATAACCATCATTATGTGTGCCTTTGACATATAGTTATTATTAAAGGCATAGGTTTTCAAGATTACTAGCATATTCCATACGTACAGTTGCAGTTTTCAAGGGGGTTGCTGATTTTATGTTACTTGCCAAATGAAAGCATTTAAAAATGAATATAGTTCAAATGCTTTCATTACATTAAATTCCACTTTTTTTTTCATTATGGAAATGATTGAAATCGTGAATAACTTAGAAGCGCTTTCTAAATTGCTGTTTGATCTTGATTTTTTTGGTGTTCTAAAAGATCCATTCATGAGAGAACACTTTGCTGACACCCCCTGCCCTCCGGAGCCACAGGCTCTAAAGGAATCCAGTGCGAGTGCAGATTCAGTCAGCAGCCTTGAAACGACTCCGGCTTAGCGTCTGCCACATCCATCAGGCGCTATGTGTGATGGATGGCGCTGGGTTGAGCCTTTGGAAATGATCACCAGAATGAAGGATTTTTCTGTCTGCATTAAAGCACAAAGTCATTTTAAAGACCAATTTTAGGAAGGTGAGCCATAACTGTCATCAACAACGAAAATTTCAAAATCTCTTGAAAAGTGGCACAAGAGACTACAGTGCAAAACCAGGAACAACCTTCAGGTAATTGTTTGGCATCTTTCCTTTATTAGAAGTTCATGGTATATTTATTAATATGATTAAAAGTTCCATTTGATAATGCCAGGTATTCCTCTCTCTCTTTCTCTCTCTCTCTCTCCCTCTCTCTCTCTTGCTCTCGCTGTGTGTGTGTGTGTGTGTGTGTGTGTATGTGTGTGGTTTTGCCTGATATTTTTATTCTGTGGGAATAATGTAAAATTTTCTCAGTAAGGAAATTTTTATAAAAACCTTGAGTTTTTCACTAATATACCAAATTTCATGCCATTTTTCTTCATCCATTGTCAATTTATTCTCCAGATTCAGGTCTCTTTACGTGTCCAGTTCAAACAAGGTAAAGCGGTAGGCAGAGTTGATGCAATCCAACAAAAAGTTTTCTACTTGGCAAATCATTCACAAAAATAGAATCTGTGCGGATGCAAGAGTAGTATGTAACCCAAGTTTCTGGATTCTTCTGCAATACTGATCGCTTTAAAAAAATCATCAGTTTTAAATAATTATTTGCCTTGACAATTTGTTTTTCACCATTCTCATTGGTCTGTGCCTCTTGCTGTTGTTTACTTGTGTTGGGAATCATTTAGTAGAGCTCTACTGTTTTGCCCAGACAGCCAAAACTAACTTTGTGCAAGTTTCAAGTACTAAGAAGTGTTATGGTGTTTATAGAAATAATGAAGTCATCATTTCATAAAATAAATATAAAAAAGAGTAGAAGACAATAGCCTTTCCCACTTAGTCATTGTGTCATCACATAAAATAAGGTCAATGTAGTTTATCAAATTGATAATTGATCCTTAAGATGTTAACTTATATCCTAGGTTTTGTCATTCATGTTGACATTTCAAAAAAGGTTGGTTTTCTGGCCTAATGGTTTGTTCTTCCTTTTCACAATGTGGCATGGAGTGAATTAAATACAGCTATAATGAGTGAATAACCTACATAAAATATCAGATAAGAGAACTTAAACACATTAGGTGCTCAAAGAGTATTTATGCTGTAATACCTTTCCTAAGTTGCTGAGCAATGAAAATTTTGGTTTGACGGATTCTTTAACAACTATCAACTTTTGCTACAAACTTTATCATAAAAATAACTTGAAATAGATATAATTGTCCATAAATTATTATAATAGTGTGTCAAAGTTATCTTTTTATCTTAGATCATGTACCCGATGTCTATTAAAGCTATTAAAGCAGTCTCTCCTCCTCTACCTCACTTTCTCCAGTTTTGCCTTCACCTCTCTCTCTCTCTCTCTCTCTCTCTCTCTCTCTCTCACATGCACACACCCGTGGTTTAAATTAAGATAAGTATATTAGAAAATATTTGTTTACCTATATAGAGGCATCATACTTTCTTATTTACAAACTTGCATGATGCAAATTTCACAAAGTGTATTTATTTTAGAAAAAGTAGCAAACAATGACAGCTATATGAAGTTATTTAAAACTTTTCTTTAGACATACCAACTTCTCACAGTTTCTACCTCTAAAAACAGTTCAGTTGTTAATAAAAGAAGGTTGCAATATAATTATAATTGATAGAGCCATTCAATAATTGTGATTGGGTGATTTTATTAAATTACCTGGTGAAATATTCACTAAGGTATTTAATATTATGCACATACTTATGTCAACATTCAAGTAAAAATCAGTTTCAATTACTATATTTATACTAAAAAGGAACATAAAACAAAAGAACTAGAGAAATATACCATTATACATAAATGAATCATTGTGCAACCAATGTTTTAAATATATGATTGTCCATTCAAGAAGACTAACTTCACTGGCCTGTTCCCTCAAATAGTTGATTGCCAACTTGCACATTGTGTAGCTATATCAGATTCAATTTTAAAAATGCACCGCAGAGTCTTTTTACTGTTGTACCCGAATCAGACACTTCTACTATTACTATTGGTCACATCTCCTGTGTGATTCATTTGAATCGGAAGTTGCAAAGAAAGATAATGTAATTCAAAGAGCTCAGAAGAGACCAGAGTATTCAATTGAAGTTGTTCATTTATTCCTGACAAAATTCAAATACAGTTCCAGAATTTTGAAAAGGTACTCTAATAATTTATAAAAACTAGTAAAAAAAGTCATCATGCTTTTCATGTTATTATGTATTCTGAAGAACTTAAATTTCAGATATAGTAATGTCAAAATTAGTACAAATAAATAAGGTCACAGAATCTAATGAAATATACCTTTACCCTAGTAATTATGTTCCATTTCTCCAAAGAAGAAGACAGTAATTTAATATTATCTTAGCAAGAAAAAGTTAAATACCTGAAGTTCACTTATGTTAACAAAAAGAGAACAAGATCTCACCAGATTTCGTACCTAAATTTGTCACCAACTACTTTCAACTTGAGGAAAAAAGTCAATGTTTTAGGTCTTACAATTTTCTATCTATATCAATAAGAGAGTAGAGTGATACTCATCATGTATAAGATAAGCTCATTTTAGTTTTTAAGTAGTTAAATGACTAAATATAAAATATGGTAATTCAATGAAAAGATAAAATATTTTCTATGTATTCATACACATATTTGAAAATTTACTTAAAAAAACCTATAATTTCCTATAAGTTGAGTGCAAAGGTTAAGGCTTTTTTTGTTTTTGTTTTTTGCTTTTCGGGGTCACACCTGACGATGCTCAGGGGTTACTCCTGGCTTTGCACTCAGGAATCACCCTGCAATGCTCAGGAGACCATATGGGCTGCTGGGAATCTAACCTGGATCAGCTGCGTGCAAGGCAAAGGCCCTCCAGCCCGGGAGCTGGAATGATAGCACAGCCGTAGGGTGTTTGCTTTGTGCACAGCCAGCCCAGTCGAGCTGGGTTCGATTCCTCCACCTCTTTCGAAGATCTCGGCAAGCTACTGAGACCTAAACAACAAGTCTCAAATGGAGACATTGCCAAACACAGTAACAAGTCTCAAAATGGAGACATTACTGGGTCTGCTTGAGCAAATTGATGAACAATGGGAGGACAGTGTTTGTTTTTTGTTTTTTGTTTCCCATAAGTTAATATATTATTTTTTCTTTCAACATGGAGGAATTTGGTTCCAAGTAAAATAACCAGAACAATCTTACAGCAGTTAGATAAAATTATCTAACTTCCTTACTAAAGGTAAAAGGTAAAGGTAAAGGCCCTCCCGTTGATCGTCGATTTGCTCGAGCGGGCCCAGTAACGTCTCCATTGGAGACTTTGTTGTTACTGTGTTTGGCATATCGAGTACTCTCGGTAGCTTGCCGGGCTCTCCGAGAGGGGCGGAGGAATCGAACTCGGGTCAGCCATGTTGGCCGCTTGTAAGGCGAATGCCCTACCCGCTGTGCTATCGCTCCAGCCCAACTTCCTTACTAATCTACCTAAATTACTTTATCTTCCTTACTCAACTATGACCTATGATTTTCCCAAACTATTACAAAAATTCACCAAAATAACATTCAATGGAATCTGACTTAAAACCTATGCCCTGCCACAGAGGCAGGGTGGGACCGGAGGATGGGGGGTGGGAGGGCTGATGGGACCCGTGGTGGTGGAGGATGGGCACTGGTGGAGGGATGGGTACTTGATCATTGTATAACTGAAACCCAAGCACAAAAATTTGTAAGTCTACAACTGTACCTCATGGTGTTTCACTAATAAATAAATAAATAAATAAAACCCATGCTTTCCCTTTACCACACTGCTTCAAATATTTAAATATTTCTTTCTAAACTCAAGTTCAAATCCCCTATTATTCAGAAATTCCTAGAGTGTGCAATTGATTTCACTCTCCAATTTAGTATGTAATTTCATCAAATATTTTCATGCATAGCATTCTTAAAACTTTTCTATTTAGGGGCCAGAGCGATAACACAGTGGGTAGGGTGTTTGCCTTGCACACAGCCAACCTGGGTTCTATTCCCAGAGTCCCATATGGTCCCCCAAGCACCTCCAGGAGTAATTCCTGAGTGAAAAATTAGGAATAACCCCTGAGCATCGCTGGGTGTGACCCAAAATGCAAAATAATAAATCAATAAATAATAAATAAAATAAATAAATAAATTGATTAAAAAACTTTCTATTTAGCACAAAACACCATGCCAAATGTATAATAGAAGCTCAATAATTAATTGTAGAATTTATTAGAAAAATTTGACAAAATTTCCCTTTATTTATGGTGTCATTAAAAAGGCACAGTGGTTGAAAAGTTTTCTTCCATTAATTCCCAAAGAGTGTTCTTTAGTTGATAAAGGTTCTCTCCCCCACAATTCTAATGGCTTAATCAGGTTATGTATGTTCTCATTGCTTTCATTCTAATAATAGTCATAACTTAAGTGAATCTCTTGGCAAAACTTATGGAATATCTTTCTCTATATTGATTCTCCAAATGACCACTTAACATTTCTTTCCTGTAGGTACTTGAGCATGTCTCAGGAGCCCTGAGGAATTCTTAGGCACTTGTAGAGGGAATTTTTTTTGTGTATTTTTTTATATTTGTTTCTGAATACCAACTATCAAGAAACAGTTTTCTCATGAACTTTGTCTAACACTTTTATCACCAGTTAGAACCTCTTTAGAGCATCCATTTTGCTTATCTATCATCCCAAGATACAAGGAGTCACGATTCAGTTCAGCTATAAATTTAAACATCATATATTTATGATATGTTAACTTTAAAAAGGATTTTACATGTTTTCTATTGTCAGTTTAATCTAATTACTAAGAAAATATTTAGTAGTGCTAAACCATAAAATATGTGCTAAACCACAAAAGGGTTGATCTGAATTCTATTTTGGAATTTTCCTGATTCTGTATAGAGTTCCCATCTTTTGAAGTAATTGACTCCAAGGAATACTAGAGTGAAGAAGGAAAAACTAAAAATAATCCAGGGAAATCTTGATCACTGAACTCACTGAACTTGGATTTTCAAATGTATATAGTAAGTACACCAAAAAGTCATTTCAGTTTTTTTCAATCTACTTATTATTCCAATCATCAAATATTTCAATCATAACTGTTATTCTAATCAATTATTCCCATCAGCACTGTATCAGTGATGGCCTTTGAGATTCAAATGGAAGCTCTTAAGTGACACTCCCTATTATTCAAATCCTAATAAGCTGAAGAGAATTGGAGTGAGCAATTCTAATTATTTATATGCATCCATATATATGTAGATCATATAAAAATATATAAAGGATATGAACTTGTATAGGAGGTGATATGTATGATAGATATGTATCCTTAGCAAATACTATGCAACATGATTATATATTCACCTTCTTACCCTTTCTACTTCTGGTCTTTCTACTCCATGATCTTTTCTAAGCCCAGTAAATGTATTTTAATTATTATTTCTTTGTGTATACTTTTGGCGTATTTTCTTTTTGTGTATGACTCATGTTCTTTTATTTATTTATTTATTTAAGACTTGACCATATTTATTTAAAATCACAAATACATATTACAGTCATGGTTGATGCTCTGCTGAGATTTGAACATATTCATTTAAAATCACTAATAAGAGAACTTATATGTATACATACATATATATCTCACATATACACATATAGCATTATATTGTGCAAAGGGTGTTGAACTTTAGTGAGAAAGGATCAGTGGAAGGTTTTTACAAAATTTAATTGGCCTCATTACTAGAGATTGTGATTGAGTCACAGGATTCCTTTTTTTCATTTCAGTAGATTCATTTTTTCTACTCTCCTCTTTAAAGGTAGGTTAAAATAAAACATGGGTATAAATACCATAAGTATTATATAACAGATATCATATAAAATATAGGTGTCTCTTATAAGAGGTAAATATCTCCACAGGGGTTACATCTTCTCAGTTTATATGGACATATTTTATTTATGTTCCATTATCTTCATTTCAATTACTGTTTCCTATTTTAGAAGTTCAATTTTTCTCTTAAAATCTACTTCATATTTTTTATGAGATTAATACCCAAGAATAGCTGAGATCAGCACCAGGAGGATTACTCCATAACTTAGAGGCCAGCCGGGTATTCTAGGGGAAAGGGCAGTTCAGATAGAGAAGGGAGCACCAAATAAAGGGTGTTAGGAGGATCCTCCCAGGAGGGGAGATGCATGTCGAAAGTAGACTATGGACTGAACATGTTTGCCACTCAATGCCTCTTTTGCAGAACACAACACCCAAAACGAGAGAGAGAACATAGGGGATTGCCCTGACACAGAGGCAGGGGGAGATGGGGGGATGGGGGTGGGGGGAATATTATCCATGGTGGTGGAAAATGGGCACTGGTGGAGGGATGGGTATCTGATCATTGTATAATCGAACCCAAGCACAAAAAATAGTAAATCTACAACTGTACCTCATGGTGTTTCACTAATAAAAAAAAATTTTAAAAAATCTACTTCATATTTTTAAGTAACCTCTGTATTTTTTAATGATTTCAAATATTGGTATGTCTTTGAACATTTTCCTGAGTTTTTGTTTGGTATACTGAACTCTTCTAGGGGAGCTGATTTTAAGAAATATTTTTGCATTTTCCAGGCCTGCTAATTCCCTGATTCCAATTACCTGAGCCTCAGTCACTTAAGAGAAAGAGTCTGTAGTTATACAAATTCAGTGACTTTTGTGTTCCTCTTCTTTTATGTAAACTTCATACTTCTCCCCCCACTCTCCACCTCCACACCTCCCCCCACCCTCAGGGGAGACCCCGGAATCCTTGTCAACCTCTTAAGATGGGTGTAAATTTTTCCTAGTATGCCTTTTACTAGGGCTGGAGTGGTAGCACAGAGGGTAGGGAAGGCATTTGCCTTGCACGCGGCCAGAGAGCCCAGCAAGCTACCGAGAGTATCCCGCCCAAATGGCAGAGCCTGGCAAGCTCCCCATGACTTATTTGATAATGCCAAAAACAGTACCAACACGTCTCACAATCGAGACATTACTGGTGCCCGCTCGAGGTGCCCACTGAAGCAAATAGATTACCAACAGGAGGGCAGGACAGTGCTACAGTGCTACAGTGCCATTTACTGAGGTTTACCACTCTACTGCCTGGTATTTTGGAGTAGACAGCACAGATGGAGTAGATAGAGCAAGGAAGAGAATGAGTTGCGATTCAAGACTCCAGATTCTATCCCCTCTGTTTCTTACACTTACTCCCTTTGTATAGAAATCTATGAGCAATTCTGTCACCCATACTCTGGTGTCAACACTGACTAAACTAAGACTTTGTTCTTTCGCATGGTTTCTTTTCTTGTGAACCCAGTCATCCATTTAAATGTGTGTGGTTGTGTGTCCAGAATGACTAGAAGGCTCCAGAATTGAAGCCTAAACTTCCATATTGTATAAGTTGAATTCCATATTGTATAAGTTGAAATTACAACAATGACAATAATAATAATAATATTAAATGAGTAGTAGAGGCAGGATAAAATAAATTATTATTTGATGCTATGTGAATCATGTTCTTTTATTTATTCAAAGCATAGCGAAGACTCTCAAATCCACATTTTTTAACTGGTTTCTCACTCTGTCTCATTTCTCCATTTTCTTCATGGAAAATTCTACTCAGACATTCCAATTCCACTGGCCTAACAAAATGAAAGCACCAAATCCTTACTAATCAGAATAAAGAAATTCATAATCACTTATAAAGGACAGAAATATTAAATAAGTTTCTAGGAAAACAACTCCAAGGTTCTTATCAAATCAAATAAATTAATATAGCTGGCCTAATACTGGTTCATTAAAAGGGAAGAGATTGTCATGCATAGAAGAGAAAGGATAGTGAATGAAAGCAGTTTGAAAATCCAACTAAAGTATTCCTGTGTAAGAGGAAATGTACCATTGACCGAAGATGTAACTTGTATGCTGTCAACTAATTATGGATATACACTTTTAAGGGAGACACATCTAGGCTACTTTACTGCAATGATATTGTACAATTGCAAGTTAGATCTTTTATCCTATATATGTGTGTGTATATATATTACTTTCAGCTAGTAGCCTAATTATACTTCTTTTCCCCAGCTGCAGCCCTATGGGAGAGAAAATGCTATTCTGAGGATTAAGCATAGTGTCTCTACAGTTGTATTTCCCATTGTTAATTAACTTGTTGGCATTCTGATTTCATAGATCAGTCCCAGGAGATTGGTTAATTCAAATATATTACTGAAGTGGCTCCGGTTTCTACTTAGTGACAGAATTCAATCCCTAAGCATCAAGCTTCAGTGTCAGCATGAACCATGGTAAATTCACTAAGGCAGCATCCTTAAAACATATTCTGTGAAATACCAGTTGAAAAAGCTTTAGGAGTAGTGTATGTGCACCTTCAGACTTTCTACTTTTTTAATATCTAGTGGATATAAGTATACTTTTCAAAAGAAAAGTTTTGAAAATATACCTAACATCATTTAAGTCATGGGCTGTGAGAACTTAGAGACACAAATAAATATGTAAGATATATAAGAGTGAGATGGTCTGGTGCTACTCTGCTCTTATGTGCTTCATAATATTTGCTATTTCTAAATGTATTATCTATTTGATGCCTATAATGTGTTCTAAATAAAAAATAAAAGTATAATAATCAGGAATAGATAAACAAACTTAATATAGAGAGAATTATATATATATATATACAAAACATTTTAGAAACAGACCATGAGTGTGTGTGTGTGTATATATATATATATATATATATATGTTATCCACAAAAAGTATAAATTTTTTACAGTTAAGTTTAATTCAGGTAGAAATATGTGTAACTTTTGATGTCAAAAATGAACACTAATAATATCGAAACATTTTTTTTTAGCTATAGCCGATATATTAGCCAATAGTAACATAATCTTATAACCCAAAATTTCCTTTCTCTCAACTGGAAAAAAAGATATTTTATTTTATTTTGCTTTTCCTGGAGGTTGTGGGGTTGTCACACTTAGCTGTGCTCATGGATTCTTCCTGGCTCTGCATATCAGGAACTGTCCTAGCAGGGCCCAGGGAACTTCAGGGAGGGCCTGAGAGCAAATGGGGTTGGTCATATGCCACTAAGTGCTTTGCACATTACCAGCTGACTATCTGACCCAGAAAGAGATAATTTTATAAAAAATTCTTTTATTCTCCAGTTATTAAAATACTGGAATAATTTAATTCATAGCATATGACATTCCTATAGTTAATTCTTCTATTTCAACTCAGTTTCCAAAGCATAATTTCTCAATATTTAGAACCCAGAATAAGTCCCCCGAATTGTAATATAATAAGAATACAAGACAACAAAAAACACTGTACTAGAATAACAAAAGATAAGTTAACAAAATATTCTAAGTAGGGGCTAGAGTACAGTGGGTAGGGTGTTTTCCCTGCAAGCAGCTGACCCTGATTCAATCTCTAATACCCCAAATAGTCCCGGGAGCCCGGTCAGGAGTAATATCTGAGCACAGAACCAGGAGTAAACTCTAAGCACAGTCAGGTGTGACCCCAGAAAATGTGAAAAGGAAAGTTATAAATGCAATGCGCCTTTTATTAAATCGTTGAAGTTGAGCTATAACAGCATAGGTTAAACACAGGAAGTAAAAACCAAATATAAAAGAATAATTGGCAAGTTTTATTTTTCAAATAATGTCTGACAATTTTTTAGAAATACAATAATGTAAAACACCTTTTAAAAAGAATAGGAGGATGTGATATGTTTATCTTTAAGGCATATATTTTAGACAGATTTAAATGATGCTTGGTCTTTAATAAGTTCATACATTAGGAAATGTTCAGATAATTTCCGTGGAAAGGATTACTTAAAATAGCTATAAAATATATAGTAACAAAATATATAGTAAGCATGATGGAATTGTAGATCATGCAGTCATTTAATTCCAATTCACTGCCCACCTAAAAGAACAGAACAAAGAATTGAAGCTAGACATTCATTGAGGTCTTAAAACTTCAAAAGTGAAATGTCTGAAAAATTTTCTTGCAAGATAAAATTGGCTTCTACCATTTTTCCTGCCAATATTTTTATCTGACATTAATATACTGAGTACATAAAATGCGGTTGTTTTCTCAGGTCTGATAAATTGTATGAGAAAAAAAATTCCTAAGAACACACAAAATATCTGTCTCCAAAAATTTCCTATCTGGTCTAGGAATACCAACAACACAGCGATGTGAGGACGCATAAGAATTATGGTGGAAACATTTCCAGAAGAACAGAACACATCCACAAATATCAGATCCCTATGTTCAGTATACAAGTGAATCAAAGCAAAGGTGAGAAAGCATACTGTGCTCATGGTAACCGCGTGGAGATGCAAAAGCTGAACTGACAAGGGTACTGCATTGTTGAGAGTAAATTTGCCCCTATTAATCTGCAGAATAGAGTGTGTATCACTAAATTTCATTCTATTTTAAAAGCAGACTATGGACCAAAAATGATGGCCACTTACTACTTGTATTGCAAACCTTAACATGCAAATAGAGATTGTAAAAGGAAATGTGCCTGACAGAGAGGCAGTGGAAGGGATACGGTGGGATTGGCCGAAGTGATACTGGGAACATTCATGGTGGAGAATGGGCACTGGTGGAGGGATGAGTACTACATTATTGAATGAATGAAATGTAATCACGAAAGTTTGTAAGTCTGTAAGTATGTGACTATCTCACAGTGATTCGTCAAAATATAG
Organism: Sorex fumeus; assembly: GCF_029834395.1. Taxonomy (NCBI): domain Eukaryota; kingdom Metazoa; phylum Chordata; class Mammalia; order Eulipotyphla; family Soricidae; genus Sorex; species Sorex fumeus. The sequence goes on along the minus strand of NW_026606149.1, from coordinate 851,629 downwards.
AACAACAGTAAAAAAATAAAAGCAGAAACACAAAAAAATATTTTAAGAAGTAGTTTGCTGTAAAGGTGATTAGAAGCTGCCCCCAAAGCCTCCATCGCTCTTGCAGAGCCCGGCAAGCTACTGAGGGTATCCCGCCCCCACGGCAGAGCCTGGCAAGCTACCCGTAGCATACTTGATATGCCAAAACAGCAACAATGATGATCCTCGTTCCCCTGACCCTGATCGAGCCCCCAATATGCTATTGGGCTACACTAGCACATGACAGGGACGAATGGAGATGTTACTGGCGCCCAGTTGAGCAAATCGATGAACAATTGGATTACACTGATGATCACAGTTTCCAAATGAATTATTTTTAGTGGGACCCCACTTGGCATAATGCAGGTTTTCTTCCTGGCACTGGTCTCAGGGGTCACTCCTCCTGGGCTTAGAATCCCCTGTGTATAGGGGATAGGGGATTGAGTTTGGGTTGTCTGCTTGCAAGGTATAGGGGATTGAGTTTGGGTTGTCTGCTTGCAAGGCAAGTGCCTTATCTGCTGTACTATTGCTCCTCATCCTCCAAATGCATGTTATGGAAATCGTTTTTGAAATCGAATGTCTCAACTTAAGTATATTAAATGAGTCATAGGATATTTCTATTTCAACACTTCCTAACTTTACCTTTTTTTCATTAATGTCATATGGTATAAATATTACTACGATTTTGTCAATGAAAGCATTTACCTCTATTTAGTCAATGGTTTGCAGAACATCTCATCCAAATTTATGTATATCTTCCACACCATATTTTTTCCTGCAACATGGAATATATAATAAACTAACATCATGTGTATGCATAACATCTGTGTATAATATGTAATTTTATAAACAGTTAAAATGTATTACATGTGAAATATAGGTTGTATATGTTCAGTAAGTGTATTTTAAAATATAAAAATGCAGCAAATTTTTTAAATGGAATACTACATTTTAACGAAGTAAAAAAAGAGATATACTAGAATATTTTTAAATTACAGCATCAAAATGCCATCACTTTTTCCACTTATGATTCAGGAAATTAGAAAAAATGATAATAATCTGAAAATATTTATATAAAATTACATTATCAATATGCTATAATTTTTTTAAATACTTGCACTCTGAAAATTATTTACAAACTGAATGAATTTACTTCATTGTATCTGTTTCCTTCTGAGATAAAAAAAATGAACACAATGTGCTAAGCCAAATCCCCAAAATTGTGCAGAATTTTTTTGCTTCCACCCATATCATTTTTCACTGAAGGCTATTGGTCTTTTTATAAGCGCACTAAGAGAGGGACAGATTAAAGATAGCTTTTATGGGATTTATAGGTTTAGCTCATTCATTTCTGAATGTGTAGAATGGGAAGAGAGAGAATGGATATGAAAGAAGGATAAGAAAGCTAAGAAGATTTACTGGCTTCTTTTCTATTTTAATACTCTAACCCCCAACTTCAATAGTTCTGGATTCAATATTTATTTAAAATACACTACTGCAGTTTAGAGTATGTAATTTAAAAAATAACTTTCTTAATTATATTTTCTTCTTATTATTTTTACAACCAACTTGGTTTTACCTTATTTCCTTATTTTGTGGCAAGAGCTTAGCCTTTGAATTCTGAGACTTCCAGTAGCTGTCGTAACATAGAGCAAATGTGCTTGAAGACTGATTGTTTAATTGTCAGCACAATAGTTTATCAAAATAGGTTAGAAAACAAATTAATAATAGTGTGTATTTCCAAGCTTGGTTGTAACTAGTCATTATAGAACCTCTTACAACTATCATGCAGTTCATGACATATGACAAGTTCTCAAAGCACTAGTCATTATCTCATTATGGACAAAGTATAATTGCCTCAAGTTTTGAGTGCTCACATATGATTTTTTTCATCTGCTCTGAGTTAGCCCAATTAGAGACTGGATTAGGGTAGGGAATGGGCTCAGTGGTGCCACTATACAGACATGGGTAAGGATCTATTTTTGTTAGTCCAAAGATCATACTGTTCGGTTCTGAGTCATGTAAGATTTATCCCATATGTGAAGCTGTTCCAGAAAGTTACACATCTTCCTGGGCACCCCAATCTACAGGGACTCATACATAGTTGTCACATTATGATAGTGTAACTTTAGAGCTTCAGCTTCTGTCTCTTCCTGAGGTACTGAGTTTAGTTACTGGCAATTATAACCCTACTATATTATAGATATGTCTCTTACAGGGTTTCATTTCTTATTCTCTCTAATTACCATTATCTATTGTCTTATTATTTAGCAACAACTACTTTCATCATGACTGAAATGAAAAGAATGTTCACACATAACAAGATTTGAAATATTCTAGATATCTAGATATCACACCCTTATCAATAAGGCATCTGTTGACTGCATGGTTTCTAATATTAAAGTGAGCATGACTGGAGAAAACGTACTTCCTCTGTATTTATAGAAGCAAAATATTTCACCTTTTATTATTGAGTTCTAGTAAAATCTTATTGGCCTATATTTCACTTACAGACAACAATGTAATATCATAAATTTAAGATAAATTTTTTCTTTCACATAGATTCTTATCATATGACACTGTCAGGCAGCAAATAATTAGAAACATCTAATCAGGATTTATGAAAGGTTCACCATGGCATAATGATGGTCAAAACAATTAACTGCTCTGTGTCAGTATTTACCGCTTTTGTGTTTCAGTTAACATATAACATACTCATATATCATTCTTTCAAATGTGTAAAAGGATATATGATTTGATTGTATCTGTGAATATGAAGTGATACCACAGAATATGAAATGATATCCAACATAAACTACATACTTCATGTGCAAAAATAATTCTACAAACTATAAAAAATGATGTGGGGAATTTCTAATACTTTGATCATGAGCTTTAGTGTTCATAACATCAGAAATATTGTTTCTCTGCAATTGACTGAGAAATTTTATCACTTTGCTACCTAGTTTATGTTAAATAAAAAGAGCACAGGAATTGGTACCTATTTATGGAAAGGCACTTATTTCTTATAAAAACAGCTTATCATTTAGTGTCCAATTATTAATATATGATATAATATGTAGAAAAATCAGTGGAGGATTACATGTTGTATATATAACTACACATTCAAGTTAGAGATTCCAAGATATAAAATCAACATTTGCATTAATTCAAAATATCTACAGGGCATATGTTAAGAGTGTCAGATTCTCTCCTACTGGCTAGATAATCCAATAAAATAAACCATCAACATCAATACCCTCCTGAATTTATGAGAATAGAAATAGAGCTAATAAAATCATGGCTAAAGTTTGCAATTATAAGCTGTGGCAAATGACATGACATTAAATTAGAGGGTCTCTCTGGACATCAGAGACAGTAGAAATCAATGTTTTCTAAATACTTAGTAAGTTCTTAACTGAACGAATATAGGAAATGAGAGAGAAGGTATTTGGAGAAAGCATGGTAAAATCAGGTTGAAGAATTATGATGTGGGAATTATTTCATTCAAAATAGAGTATAAAAGATCCTGACATGATAAAAGTTTTTTTTTCTTTAGATAAAGTAAAACAGTTATTTTTCAATTTCAATTACTTGCAGAGGTAAGTGATACTAATATGATCTAAAGATATCAAACTAGCCTACCACTCAAATATTATAGTCATAATATGTGGGTTTATCCAATTAGTTCTGAGAATGTTGAGTTGCATAATCATATAAGGAAGAAAATGAGTTAAATTTGTGGTAATATTGATTGGAAATATTTATGAAGATGCTGACAGGAATAATAGATATATTAAGGAAAGATTTCTCATCAGGAGCAAGAAATTTGTCTCTGTCTAGGACAGAGGTAAACTTTAGGATCATTGGATAAATAGGTTGATAGGAAAGTCAAAGTTGTATAGACTGGGAAACAAGTAGACATCAGTAGAAAGAACACCAAATCAGGAAAATGCATGCAGAGAGGAATCAATGGTGAGACAATGCAGTGAGAAGGTGAGACGAACCCTGAGAGGTAGAATGCTATGGAGGCGAGTGGACAAAAAAATTTCAGTTGCTGTTGTTCATGAGTTCATTAATCACATGGTATATATGAACATGAGCATGAAATAATTATATTCATAGTAAGTAATCATAGACTTCTGAATTTTCAACTTAGTTAACATTATTTACAATATTAATAATAATTATACTTGAAAATATAATGTTGAGAATTTAGGAACCAAGCAGTTAGCTGTACAGATGCCTCCGGACTTGCACCAGGTTGACTTCACCAGGATGCCTCAGATCGAGCAGGCGTAGACCCTCCACCTGCTCTCTAGGATTCCCAGAGACCACCAACATCTAAACCCAATGAGAAGTACTGGTACTCGGGTTCAGTGATGGCAAACTCAAGGCATCAAGGGATATGGTATGGGCCAGCCCTTCTCATCTCCTCCACCTCACCACCTCCACCATCCCCATGGGACCCTAGAGATCACGCTCATGAACTGCCTCCAGCTGCTATTTAAGCTCCTTGACAGCCATGATCGAGAAACACCCAAAGAATCTTGGAACCAAGCAGCACTGCAGAGATTTCTCCAGACCCTAATTATCTAAAAGTTTAGAATTCGAGGAGCTCACGTCTGCAAGAGTGGCACCAAACTTCTAATGCTACTCATAACAAGCATACAAAATAAATTATCAAGCACCTGCCTTATTGGCAGGTTTGAGTGCTGGTCGAAAAATTCAAAATAATGGTGATAGGAAGGTATAATGGTGGTGAGACTGGTATTGAAATATTGAATATAATCCATTATTGTGAACAAATTTATGAAAATAAATTTTAAAAATTTAAAAAAGTAGAACATATATTTCTGTGCCACACCTACATCTTATATATGTGGTCAACAGGTCTATTCAAAGTTGTCAAGATTCATTGATCATTAGAAAATGAAAAACATTAGTGAGATATCATCTTCATACCACTGAAAAATAGTTTATATCAACAAACACAAAAATAATCAATGATTAAAGGGATGTGGTTTAAAAATAACTCTCACTGTTGGTGGAAATTCAATCTGGTTCAGACTATATAAGTCAAATTTGGAAAATTATGAAAACAATTAAAAATAAATCTGCCATATTATCTAGTGATTCTACTCCTAGACATCTATCCCAAGAATTCGATATCATTCATTCAAAAAAATGATCAAGTCATTAGTACATTAGTGGTACTAGATATAATAGTGTACTTAGAGATTCAGTTATAGCTAGATATGACAAGATAATAAGCTATCTTTGTGCACGATGTATTATATCCTAAGTAAAGTGGAAATTTCCTATAGTGCAATGTGTGATTTACAGAAATAATGTTTTCTAGTACTAGTTTTTAACTAGATGAAAATAGTGAAAGGAGATGACTTTTTAAAGATATGAGAGTAGGATAAAATAGCTGTAGAATTAAAATAATGGAGAAAATACATAAATTAATGTATGGTAAAGAAAGACAAGAAAGCTTAGAATGAGAAAGTTCAAGGCTTAGAATATCAAAAATATAAAGATAATTCGTATAAATACAAATCAAGCAACCATAAGGGAACTTGACCAGATATAAAAGAATATGGCAAAACACCAAGAAAAAATTCATAGAGCATTTAAAAATGAATTTTAATATCAGTTATTATAGCCAAGATATCCTTTTACTTTTTCCACTGGAACTAATCCATGTTATTTTGAAATACATTTGATATCTATTAACCATTCCTTTCATTTTTATCATTTCTTGTCAAATGCCAGATAGTAAAATGAAAACCATGTAGGATCAGATAAGTAGCCAAATTCAAAAACTCTATTATGACAGTTGAAGGGAGAGGGAGAGTGCAGTGCATTGCTTTTTAAACCATCCTGGCATCTTTCATGAAGAAAAGCCTTGTAGCACACAATATGCCAGGTCAGAGGCAATTGAAACTTAAGTGATTCAAACGGAAAATTTAGGAGCACCTTTCAAGGCAATATGAATTCCAATAATAAAAGATTCTTAAAATACATCAAAAGGCCTGTCTCATTCAGCCAGCATCTATCCAGTGCCTTTCCCACAAGCCTCAACAGGACCAGGGGGTAATCATTGATCTAAAGGGACCCTAAAGAGAAAGAAAGAATGGAGTGAGGGCCAACTGTGAAAACATGTTCCTATTTTATTGAGGAAAATTATCAGAACATTCCCCAACTGAATTTTCTTTAGTGTAACGTGGTGCAGTTGGAAACCTTTAATTTTGAAATAATTTTAGACTGATGTAGATCTTTCAAAATGTAACTGAGCAAGTTCCCATTATATGTTTTCAAACGAGCAATTTAGCATCTTACAAAATTATGTACGATTGTCGAAATTAGAAACTGACTTTTGTTCAGTGTTACTAAATAAGATAAAAATTACATAAATTTCTTTCATTTTTACATGAATATCTATTCTGCACATACAATGAGTGAGACAAAACAGACCCTATAAGAAACATCGAGATTTGAAGAATAGCAATGCAATGCTATGTCACAAAAATGACGAGCACTTCAAGAAATTACTATTTTATCATACTCTGGAGCAGATATTTGTGTCTCACATCCTCATATTATGCAGTCAACCAAACTATAACAATTCGAGGAGAGACACAAGTGCTCTACATAGAAAATTTCTCCCTCCTAAATTTCCTAGAAACCCTATGATCTCCCATTAAATATTATCCAGAATTTTACAAAGTCTCATAAAGTACTCCATACCAAAGGTAGTATCCCACTCTGCTCTCATAATTTGAACCTCCGTCCCTAGAAAGAGTAAATTCAATCCAGAATCACAGCTTATAAAGAAACCCTATTGTAGACATGTATATCAATCTGATCATATTAGATTGGAATATGCTTTATATTCCTAAATGCTGCTCATGCCCCAATCACACCTCCATCAATTCCATGGCTGAAGATGAATTTGGAGCAGGGCATATTTTTATATGAAGTAGAAGCAATATATATATATTTATATATATTTATACATATCATATATATACACATATGTGTTTAGATATCACTGTATCACTGTCATCCCATTCTTCTTTGATATGCTCATGCTCGAGCAGGCGCCAGTAACGCCTCCACACATCTCAGCCCTGAGATTTTAACAACCTCTCCTTATTTGTCCTTCCCAAAGCTGCCATATTGGAGGCCCTTTCAGGGTCAGGAGAATGAGGCCCGTTATTGTTACTGTTTTTGGCATATCCAATACGCCAAAGGAATCTGGAGTGTGCTCTTGAGGGAAGAAACAAAATATCTATAAATTTATTTATTTATTCAGTAGCTTGGCAGTCACACCCACAAACTGCTCTCAGTTTGTGTCATGTAATCTTATCAACGGCCAAGATCCAGAGACTATAAAACAAAGCTCCCAGAAGAGAGCGATGCAGAGACCCCAGCAAGCTACCGAGGGTATGATGATATACATACTTTTATTAAAGCACTATGATTTAAACATTGTTGATAGTTGAATTTTAGAGATAGAGTGTGCCAGCACCAATCCCACCCCCAGAGATCTTAGGTTCCTTCCCTCCCCAGTGCCCCCATTCTGCCACTTCTCAGGCACGCTTTTAAGTTTGACTGTTAAGTTTGAATCTCTTGTTTTCAGCGTTGTTGGCTCTGTGATCTGGATGGCTAACCCAGCACTCCTCTACACCACCAATGGACCAAATCCCCTTGGCCTCCGCTCCTCATTGCTTCCAATGTTTCTCTTCTTCCTCCTTACTGCACTTCCTTCTTTGTCCTTCACCCTATACTCTGAAGCCATAACAGATCTAGGCATCCCCACTTTAAAACAGTTCATGCCCTCTTGCACTTACTTTATATACCAAATGCAAAACAAAGAGACTTGTTTTTTTTTTTAATTTTTTTAAAAATTTATTTATTTATTTATTGAATCACTGTGGGAAAGGTTACAAAGCTTTCAGGTTTAGGTCTCAGTCATGCAAATATCAAACACATTTCCCTTTACCAATACTTATTTTTTACCATGAAGAACCCCAATAAAACCCCACCCCCCACCCCTCCGCGTCCCTGTGAGGCAGATGAATTCTAGTTAACACTCTATCTGCTTTGATTGGATTCATTGTTTCAATAAAAGATTCACCACTATTATTTAGAGTTTACCCCCCACCCAAATCAGACATGCTGAAAAAGCATTGTGAAGTGATTTGCTTTCTACAGCTGGGTTCAAGAATTAAATGTTGGTTTTGGATTTCTACTATTTTACCTATTGATGCTGGAAGTATTTCTACTGAAAGTCAGATAGTTAAGAAATTGGTTTCTGTGTTCTGGAGTCATGGCCGTGCTGGAGAGCCGCTCGTGGGGGCAACTGGTGGCCTCGGTAGGGCGTGAAGGGCGGACCGAAACGCCCCCCTTCCCATGAGGTTTTAGTCGCCCCCACACTCCCGGCTCATACCTGCTGTCCACAAGGCTCCCATGTGGCCACCATCTTTCTTTCCAGAGAGGAGAGGGCGAATGGGGCAACACCCTTTCCCCTCCGGCAGCCTTGATGGCCTGGATTAACGCATAGTCCGTTCACTTTTCTGCTCCAAGCTGCCGGGTTCTTCATTAAGTCCTTGTGCTTCTGGGGCTGTGGCCGTGCTGGAGAGCCGCTCATGGGGGGCAACTGATGGCCTCGGTAGGGCATGAAGGACGGACCAGAACGCCCCCCTTCCCATGAGGTTTTAGTCGACCCCACTCCCCCGGCTCATACTTGCTGTCCACAAGGCTCCCATGCAGCCACCATCTTTCTTTCCAGAGAGTAGAGGGCGAATGGGGCAACACCCTTTCCCCTCCGGACAGACATGATGGCCTGGATTAACGCATAGTCCGTTCACTTTTCTGCTCCAAGCTGCTGGGTTTTGCATTAAGTCCTTGAGCTTCTGGGGCTGTGGCCGTGCTGGAGAGCCGCTCATGGGGGGCAACTGTTGACCTCGGTAGGGCGTGAAGGACGGACCGGAACGCCCCCCTTCCCATGAGGTTTTAGTCGCCCCCACACCTCCGGCTCATACCTGCTGTCCACAAGGCTCCCATGCGGCCGCCATCCTTCTTTCCAGAGAAGAGAGGGCGAATGGGGCAACACCCTTTCCCCTCTGGGCAGACTTGATGGCCTGGATTAACGCATAGTCCGTTCACTTTTCTGCTCCAAACTGCCGGGTTCTGCATTGAGTCCTTGTGCTTCTGGGGCTGTGGCCATGCTGGAGAGCCGCTCGTGCGGGGCAACTGGTGGCCTCGGTAGGGCGTGAAGGACGGACCGGAACGCCCCCCTTCCCATGAGGTTTTAGTCGCCCCCACACTCCCGGCTCATACCTGCTGTCCACAAGGCTCCCATGCGGCCGCCATCCTTCTTTCCAGAGAAGAGAGGGCGAATGGGGCAACACCCTTTCCCCTCTGGGCAGAAATGATGGCCTGGATTAACGCATAGTCTGTTCACTTTTCTGCTCCAAGCTGCTGGGTTCTGCATTAAGTCCTTGTGTTTCTGGGGTTGTGGCCATACTCCAAACTTAACTCTGATTTTCAGGGAGAAAGATTGGGTGGTTTACTTCCCATTGATCACTTTGTATATAGAGAGATGTCGCACGGCCGTGTAAGCGGCCGCACGGTTTTGAGAAAAAGTCCTTGTTCCCGCATACTCGAGCTGTGTTTGTAGAGGCTTCTGGTCACTGGGGTTCCATCTGGGGGAGGCGGGATGCAGCACCTACCCCATCTGGAACTTGCCGGTGATCTCGGCTCTTTTTGGAACCTGTTTTTTTTTTTTTTCCTCCGGGATCTGTGGTTCCTGCACCCTCCATGTGGTCCTTCTCTTAGGCTGAATGCCTTTATGTTAGAGATTTTCTTAGAGAAATAGGAGTGAAGATAAAGAGGTACATGATCAAGAGAGTATACAAGTTTCTCAATTGTGGGAAACAACAGAATGGATTTCGGGAGAAGGTCATATATAATTTCTTCACATTTTCTTGGTTTATATAAATGTTAAACTGGGTATAGTCACTGAGAAAATGTCTTGTACTCATGAAGGCCCTTTTATATACTTAAAAAAGCCATTTAGATTCTCTCGTAGCTACTCCTTTTCTGAAGGACTCACTTCTCTGAGTGGTACCTTAGTTTATATATCTGGGTACTGGTTCAATTTCCTTTTTTTTTTTTTATAATTTATTTCTTTATTGAATCACTGTGGGAAAAGTTACAGAGCTTTCAGGTTTAGGTCTCAGTCATGTAAATATCAAACACATTTCCCTTTACCAATACTTATTTTTAACCGCGAACCCCAATAGAACCCCACCTCCCACCCATCCCAATTCCTGTGACGCAGATGAGTTCTAGTTAATACTCTATCTACTTTGACTAGATACATTGTTTCGATAGAAGATGCACAATTATTGTTTAGAGTTTACGACCCCCCCCCCTCAATCAGACATGCTGAAACAGCGTTGTGAAATGATTTGCTTTCTACAGCTGGGTTTAAGAATAAAATGATGTCGCGCGGCCGCTATCGCCACGCGGTTTTGGATTTCTGCTATTTTACTTATTAACCCTGAAAGTATTTCTATTAAAAGTTAGATAGTTAAGAGATTGGTTTCTGTGCTCTGGAGTCGTGGCCGTGCCGGAGAGCCGCTCTTGGGGGGCAGCTGGTGACCTCGGTTGAGCGTGAAGGACGGCCCATTACGCCCCCCTTCCCATGAGGTCCCTGTCGCCCCTACCCCCCGCTCAAAACTGCTGTCCACAAGGCTCCCGTGCGGCCGCCATCTTTCTTTCCCTGGTTCAATTTCTAACGCCCAAAAGTCTTCAACATTTGCACCTCAAAGTGTTTGCATTCATTACATCTTTGATCTACCTAAGGGCAAATTATTTTCTTCTTAGTTTTATTATTTCCCCAAAACTCATCACCACTCTCCCCAAGTCTGCTACAAATACCTGTTTAAATCTTTATAAATATATATAATATATAATGTAATACTATATACTATATATTATGTAATATAAATGTAATATATATTATATTATACATTATACATTATATATTATACATTATATATAAATAATAAACTTGAAATAAACAGTCACAAAGTTGCTCATGATTTGAATTCAGTCTTACAATGTTTCATCACGTCTACTCATTTAAATATTTAAAAAGCACATAGGGACATAGGTGAAAGTACATCTTCTCTGGGTTTTTCTAAAGACAAAGAATCTGGACCCGCCTGTGTATAGGAGTGAAACTTTATGCTAATTTATTACATCCAGCCAATGTTTTATTATGATGAATATTGAGTGGTCACATTCTTTTCCCTGAAACGTTCATTAAAGTTATTCTCAGAAAGCTGTCTGATTTTCTTCAACTCTGTTACACTCCTAATGTTCTCCCTGCTGACACATTAACTATGAAAGTTTTCAAAGTTTATTTTTGTATAGAACAATATTATGTATCCTTTTTTCCCATCATTGATTCCTTTGGCATGCCACTAAATATTGTTGGCTATGTTGACAGCTGAAGCAAGAGATCATTCTGTATTGTAATCCCAAAGAACAAGTAATTTAATGCATGATGTATTGCAATCTGATGCCTTTTGACCTAAGATTTGTGCCCTTAAATTTAGCTCAGTATGTGCCAGTTCCTGTTTATGAGGTTGGCTTACATATTATTGTCTTGAAATACTTTATTGAGATGATCTGAGAGATTTTTTCAAAGCCTTCTTGACAAAGTCAGCCATCTTGAAACCAACAAAATGTTTTTGCTAAAGTGGACAATGATCTCTTTGTTAAACCAGCTGACTTTAGGCTTTCTATACAGTGTCATGTGATGAAATTATAACTTCAAATCCCCAGAATATGCATAAATTTGCATCTTTCACGGCTCCATTTTTGAAAACTACAAAATAAGCTGATGTTGATACTAGACTTGCACATTTTCCAGACAAAATGATATTTTGAAATCTCCACTAACAGAAACTTGAAATGGAAATTGATTTCAAACTTGGATATAAACATCTATTTTAGTTGTTTCTCTCATTGCAAGGATATGATGAGAAACTTCAATTATACTTTTATTGAAATTATTGCACTTTTAAAATGAATTAATCCAATGTATTATTTGAAATAGGCTTAAATGTTTATCTAACTTACTCATGCCTTTTTTTTAAAGCAACTAATAGCCATTATGTGAAAATGAGATTGCAGTTGGAGAGGAGAAATTATTTTCTTTTCTTTTTTATGTGGAGCATTCCAAAACTTAGAAAAGACAATTAAGAGAAAGTGTCTTCCCCAACTTTCATACTATTAAAATATCCATTGGTCACAAGGTAAAATAAACTGCTAGTAATCTATAAAGACTGCACAGATAAATATATTTTAAGTATCTCTCCCTTCAAATATTTGGGTTGTACACATGCTTTAGATAAGATTGAATGGTCATACGAGAGCATCATACTATAATAATCACAAATTTCAAATAAAATAAAAATTATGTTTCAAAGTTCTAAAGTATATAGTAGAAATGGAATGACCTTAATGGTTAGAAGTCAGTATGTCTAGGATTTAGTGTTCAGCTAAAATATCCTGGAAGTATTCACTCATCTAAAGTACACAATTTATGCAAAAATTAAAAACATTATTAAATTGGAAAGAAAAATATCTGGGCCAAATTTTTACTACATATTTATATAGAAATATAAAATTAAAAGTGCCACAATATTAAGTTCAAATTTCTTACATATGAAATTCAGAAACTTTGCTGGCTCTTAAACTGTATATCTAAATGAGAACTGAATAGATTCAAATAATATTCATTAAAACCATCTAAGAGCCATGCCTTATGACCAGCATTCACCAGCAATAGTATTATTAGCTTGAATAACCCCTGAAATATATTTCTTGCTCCCACAGAAATCAATACTTTACAGAGGAATATGAAAGTACCACCTTGTTCACATGTAGAATTTACAATCTCCATGTTGTAAAAAAATAAAGTATGTAAAATAAACAAATTAATAATTAGATAATTATGATGCCATGAAGAATATATTTTTCATTACATTTGAAATCAATAGAGAGCAATTAGACAAGCTAAAATTCAAAGGGAAAAAATGAGATGAAATAGACACAATCTTAATCTATAAAGTTCTGTAAAGTAGTATGACAAGTATAAGATAAAGAGAAGGTAAACAAAAAGGAGAAAATATACTCAAATCATTGAATACTTATTATAGGGATTATTTTAAATTACTTAAGTATACATAATTCTAAAAATTGACAAATGAATGATAAGGTAAATAAGCATAAAACTGCATCTAGAGACATTATACCCTCCCCCCCCAAAAAAGAGTAAAAGTAAAGGTAGATATCTGGAAAGTATCTGGGGATTTAGACTTTTATATAAAGGGGAGAATAATTAAAACGTTAGTGTATGCACTATCTGAAATGATATAAACTGGAAAAAATGGAAAATTCTTAGAGTACTAAAACTAATTTAAAATAAGTAATTTTAATTTTAATACAAGAAATAAATAGGGAAACATTTATTTCCCCTAATCACATTTATTTCCTTTAATCACAGCTCATTGCCCACAGTTCTGTTTCTAAGAAACAGAGATGTAGGTCAAGCACAAAGAAATTAGAAGAAATAAAATAAGGGTATGCAATGTTATGTTAAGTTATGTATATAAAATACAAGTAAAAAGGAAATACAATAAGGGCAGAGAAAAGAGAACCAGCAAATTCCAAATCTAAACTTTAAGAAGATTAATGAAATTGCAAATATAATTGAAAAATAACTAAAAGACAGAGTGAAGAGAATCAGCAAATTCCAAATCTGAACTCTGAAAAGATTAATGAAATTGCTAATGGAGCTAATGAAATCAAGAAATAAAGTGAATATCAATGAATATCAATAATGAAAAAGAAGTCATTTCACGGTGCCCTCTAAATCTTGAGGAGAAGATCCTGATGACGATGTAGAATGACAAATTTTTAGCAACTGAATTTCTTCTGGTGTTTAAAAGGAGTTTGCTCTTGGGAAGTAAAAGTGTACTTCACAAGCCCCCATGATTCTTATTTTTATATGTCTTAGACAGAAGCATAAGAACTTCTAAGGTCATTTCTGTGCTAGTAAAAAAGTAAGTTCTGTAATTATATACTTGAAGTAGTTCTTCCTGTTTTGTGTCATTTCAAGTAAGTAAAAGTGCCTAGGAATCTGTTATAACAATACACACTTTATTGTTTAAAAAAAGTCATTTGAAAGAGAAAAAAATCATAAGGTTTGCTCCAAGTTAATGAATAAGCAAAATTTTATTTTAAAATGAACAGGTTGTGATTTATTTGCCATTTATTTCGATTCCTTTTGTCTTAATGATATAACATTAAACTTGGTAGATAAATGCATTCAAAAACAGTATCTGACACAATTTCTAGTTGAATTTTATTTGATTAATTTATCTTTAAAATGTTAACATTTCATAACATGTGAGAAGGCATAGTGTGGCCAAAAAACTGAATATGTAGTACATACAATCATTCATTTGTCATAAAACATTTAAACCAGTGCTTTAAATAATATTTAATAAAACATGTTACAGGTATTCAAAAACCATCTACAATGATCTCAACATAAAACAAAATGTTTATGCAAGAAAGAGTAGGGATATTTTCCTACCATCAGATGCTCTCATACGACATCTTTTTGAATGGAAAGAAGTAGTGATTACTAGCATCAGTGAATCATAATTAGACGTTGCTTTCTCACAGTTGAATTAATGTCATTTCTGTAAGATGTTTAATATTTTGAGTGTGAGATTGCTTTTCACATCTATTATGCTTAAGTCTGGCATTGCTCCTGGCTAGAAGGATAAAATATTTTATAGGATAAAACCCAAATCCTCCTTTCCTGAATTTCCTTAATGCTGATATGTTACTTAACAGAAATACAGTGAGTATGCCCTTTAAAGATATCAAAGTGAATCACTTAGTGACAAAGATTTGATTGATCCACTTGTGAGGTTCCAAAGCCTGTTTCTAAATCATTGCTTTAGAACGAGCTCTTTCCTGCACACTTTTTCTGCGTAACCTTACACTCATTCCCTATCATATTTCAGATCTTTGTTCTATATAAAAGGTCAACTTCTAAAGAGATCTGGCTACTTAATCCTCTGTGTGTGTGTGTGTGTCTGTGTGTGTGTGTGTGTGTGTGTGGTGGTGGTGGTGGTAGTGGTGGTTGTCGGTGTTGTGGGTGGTTTCCACATATTCAACAACTCATTCTTGGACACCAGCTATCTGTACCTAAATTCAACTCAAAGCTGATGCTATCAAACAGAAGGGAGACTCAAATTCCACTGCAAATACCGTCAACTGCTCTCACTTCAGATATTATTATAAAATGCTGATTGTACCTGGAAAAACAAAACTGACCACTAATGAGTTTCCAAAAAGTTTCTCTCTAGATTTGATCTATTTCCTAGAGCAACTTATAGAACTGAGCAACATTTTAATTACAAGGAATTATTTTATTATAATCTGATACAACCACAGCAAGTAGATTAAAGGGATGACTAGGACAAGGTATTCCAAATAGAAATTACAAATGCCATGTGCTACAAAATTTATCTTATAAAATATTTTTTCCTTCTAGTCATGATAACATGCACCAACTGTTAGATGCAGAAACTAATCCTCTTAAGTTTACATATAAGTTTCATTACATAAGTTTATTAATCAAATCACTGATGGGACTTGAGATATATCACAATGGGTATGGCATTTGCCTTGAATGTGGTCAACTTGGAATCTCATATGGTCTCCCATATAAAGGGGAGAGGGAGGTCTAGAAATTCCAACCCTCTAATTTCTGAATTAACCCTGCTACCAATCAGCTTTCACCACCAGATGGGTTTCAACAGTCACTTCACTAACATAGCAAAAGACACTTTCTCGACTGCTCACAGCAGGTGATTCCAAGAACTTTAGGAGTTCTGTGCTAGAAATGGTGACAAAGCCAAATATGTATTTCTTATTTAAGTAACAGTATCAGGGGCCAGAGAGACATTATCAAGGGTAAGACACTTGCTTTGCCAGAGGTTGAACTGTGTTTGATGCCTGGCACTGTATATGGTCTCCCTGAGCACCAAAAGGAATGATCCTTGAACAAAGGGTCAGGTGTGGCTGTGTACACATCCAGATGTGACACAGTCCCACGACTTCACCCAATTACAGTATACCACATGTTCAGAAAGGCATTTCCAGGTATTTCTCCTGGAAAACCCATTTGAAACTGTAATAATATATGTATCCAGGAATCCTTCACATTTTCCTATTTTCTTTTCATAGAAAGAACAACTGCCATCCTTTACCAGGCATCTCTATGCACTGATAAGCAGTCTTGAGGAGTCTTGAGCCTTTATGTTTCTGACTATATTTCAACCCAGAACAAAGCCTGACATACAGCTCACGTAGCATCAATATTTGTTAGGGGAATAAGCATATTTTGTAGCTTCAGTGAGTATTCAAAGATAAAAGATCAAGACTTCAATTTAATTAACTTTAATACTCAAATTAATTTAAATCCCTCTTCATTCATTTGCAATTATATCTTTTAATTAATAAAGTATATAACAATTGGAGGAAATAAAACTTCCACTTATTGTAAAAATGGATAGCATTTGAGGACATAAATCAAAATGCTACATAAAGTTTTTCTTTAAAGTGTTACCCAGATAACTGCCAGACAACAGAATTACACACTTATAAATAAATTGCAACAGAATATAGGTCTTTATACACTAATATGAGAAAATGTAGACAATATATATTGGATTAAAAAAGAAATTTTTAATTCATTTAATAAACAAAAAATAAAATATATTTAATATGCTTATATAGAAAAATAAAGCATAATAGTTTCATCTAAGTATCAAGAACAAGGTATTATATTCATAAATTACATAAAATTGACTTTTGATCAAAACTATATTTTCTTGTTGTATGTATATATGGAAAATATAACGTTAGCTGGGTAATGAAGATACATACACAAACTTCCAAGAAATGTAATAGTAATTGATAAGAGGAATGTTGAGTCTAACCAAGATTCCGTACTTTTGTTGTTAATAGAGTAGTCTCCAAATTATGAATTGAAGAATGTTAAACTAAAAAACTAAACAGAGATCTATCTATCATCATGTAAATCAACTTAAACATAGGCAAAATGCATAACAGAGGTCTTAGAGGTTCTATTCTGGTCCTATTCCTGATGGACCTCAAACAAGGCAGTTTGTGACTCCCAGAAAGCTGAGGTGAACTACAAAATTTTTTTCCGAGTACAATGAAACATTTCCTACCCTCAACATTTTACCCCCATGGCCCTATGGGATAGAAACTTCTTTTTCTTCTTCACAGGACTCATCACCAGCTGTGCTTGTAGGTCTTGGGGGCCACTCCCATTGTGGCCTGACATGAAATGAAATGTGCTTTGACTGAAGGCCTCTTGATGAGTCAGTCTAATGAGTGTGGATTTAGGCCCAGGAATGTGGTGGGACTCAGGATTGACCAGAGCCACTTACAGTGGGAAGGTGGATAGCGACACAGCCATAGATGAGATTTGGGGCTTGCACAGGACACCTGTTTTACCATGAATCACCTCCTGAACCCTTTGAAGATGTTCCAAATCTACTCGGGAAATGCAGTTTCTTTGGTAATTACCTATAGATATAGTGAGCTCATCAATCCATTTCCAGTTTATTATTTCTTTGTACATTAATCAAGTAACTATTCACATGTTTGGTTTATGTCTGCATAAGATTTGTGATTTTACTTTTATTACCAAGTAATATATATATACATAGCTATTTAATTATATCTATATGTTCACTTGACAGAGAAATATGTGTGCCCACATTCAAATACTTATATAATTGACATATAGTTATTGATTTCATATGTCTTTATATGAACCATTTGGTATATTTTGACTCATTTGCCTGTTCTCTTATGGACACTATATATTCAGTTGTTTTCCAATTTAGCTTTTAACAATTTAGCTCAATATATATAATGAAACAATCATGATAAATGTTTAATGAAGATAGAGCTTTAGACTGTGTAGCTATAATTGACTAATAGAATATACAATTATATCTTAGGTTTTTGGCACACCAGTATTATATAAATAAAGTCCCCAAACATTTATTAAATTTATGGCACTTTTGATAACTTAAAACAAATTTAATGATTGTTTTAAAAATATTTATTTCTTATCATGATGATTCCTCTGTTCCTCTCGGAGAGACCGGAAAGCTACCGAGAGTATCCTGCCTGCACAGCAGAGCCTGGCAGGCTCCCCATGGCATATTTGATATGACAAAAAAAGTAACAAGTCTTACAAAGGAGATGTTACTAGTGCCTGCTCAAGCAAATCGATGAATAATTGGAGGACAGTGCTACAGCATGACATTTATGTTTCTGCTTAAAATCTAGTTCTTAATTTTGAAACTAGCATAATCTCAACATTTTTTCTAATTTTACATTTTATAAAAACCTGATTTTATCAGTCATTGATACCCTAGTTTAAAGTTGTGAGTTATTCAGATTTGTTAATTTCTAGAGACATGTTCTTGTAGCGTTACTGGGCCCGCACGAGCAAATTGATGAACAACGGGAGGACAGTGACAGTGATAGTTCTTGTAGCATCAATGCTTATATTTAACAATACTGTACTGTAGAACTCATAGAGTGTGCAGTTAGATCTCATTGTAAGTATTCTTAATACAAGTGTGCTTATGTGAACAATGTGTAATGGGGACACAGATCAAGGACCTTTCATATATCCTTGGTGTGGTATAGAGTGGTCTAGCTATAAAACCAAACCATAGATTCAACAACACTGAAGGTAAGAGATCCAACTATCACAGCCAAACAAAAACAAAAAAAAATGTCTGTCATCAAGGCAGACTGAGAAGTAAATGGAATGTGGGGACACTGATAAAGAAAAGTTTACACTGGTGATGAGATTGATGCTGGAGCACCATATGCCTAAACTCATGTATGATTAACCTTGTAAATCAGTGTCTTAATAAAAAAATATAAATAATTTTAAAAACTGTCATACGGAAGGTGAGCTTTGTGAATTGTTTCCTTAGCTTATAAGGATCAACCATATCGTAGCATTCATTAGCATTTTATTCCTTTTTAAGATGACTGCTCCCTCCTACATGCATTCCACCATTTATTTTTACTACTATTTGTTGGTGATCACTTCGATGATTCTACATTATACTCATTGTGAGTAAAACTGCTTGGACATGTGTGCAGATATTTCCTTGATTATCTTTTTCAGTATACGCTGGGGAGTGGAATTAGAGAGTTGTGGAATAAATCTTTGGCTGACTTATTGAGGAACTGCCAAATTGTTGGAGGAATCCATAAACAGAAGGCATATTGGTACTAGCCAGAGGCTATGGAAAGAGAGGAATGGGGAATAACTCCTTAATCGGTACAGGATTTCCTTTGTGATGACAAATGTTTGAAATTAGAGGAGTTAGTAGCACAATATTGTAAAGCTTAAGAGCTATTGAATTACATGTATTATAATGTTAAAATATAAATTATATGCATTTTACCTCCATAAAAATTGTAAAAGCCGTAGGGTGATAACTTCTGACAGAGTTAGGGTAATAAAATTTCAACTGTTTTTCATATGTTGGAATGCATAGAAGCATTTTTTTATCTTTAATAATAATGAAATGGTATCTGTCAATATGATAGGAATTTATGGATTTTCTTTTGTACATTTTCTAAATTCTGAGCGCATTTTAGTGATTAACAATGATTTACTGATAATAAAATTTTAACTTTTTAGACAAAATAATTTACCAGTAAGTAAAAACAATGCACATTTAATATTTTTCAAACTGAATTAAGCGTACCAAAATATCTCAATATTAATATTTATTTGTGCACAGTTATTAGATGTCTATTAGTGTATTTAAAAGTTATAAACCTGGGTTTTGGGTGGAAATCAAACAGAAGGATTTTTTTACTGAGGAGAGTCCTCCCAAGTGGTGCTCTGGAGACTTAGGGTCACTATCATTGACTCTAGTCAACAGGATTGGATGGTTGAATGCACAGACCTGAGAATGAAGTGCTTTTCAGCCCCCGAAGTGATGCTGAAGACCACGAAGTTATCATAGTAGGCTCAGGACCACCCATGCCTGCATCCTGTGATGCTCAAGGGCCTCTGGGACACACCCAACGATGCCCATGGGCCATGTTATTTGAGGGTGAATCCAGGTTGGATATATACAAGGTATGCATATTAACCCTTATCTGCTCTGCAGCCCATAATATAAAATTTAAAGAACTCTCTCCATAAGCACAAATCATGCAAAGATTCAAAATTATTCTTACAGTACTATTATGCCTAAAGAGAGTAGTGCTTTATCTAGTCTTCACATTTGTCTGCTCAAAAAGAGAATTATGCCAATCTGTAAGTAATGCCATAAATTACAGAAATAAATTATTAGAAAGAAAATGCCGTGATTTTAATACTTTTCACTTTATTAGCTTGTTATCTGTATACATGCTATATAAGAGCTCTCACCTGAAATAATTGAGGGCAAGTCAAATGGCATTTAAAACAAAACTTTAAATGAGGATAAATTTTCAGATCTAACAGGAAGCTAAGTGCATGGTGTCTAAGTATTACATGCTTTTATCATGATTTTTTTCTCTCACTATATCATTATAAACATATCACTATATCTCTGGAAGCATGGCCATTATAAATTTTAAGTCAAATGTTATTATAGAGTTCTCATTGTTGTGTTTTGAGTTTCAGACCTATTTTTCTCCCATTTTATATTCACATCACAATAGCATTACCTGGTTCTAATTACTAGCCCATTTCAATACCTTCTTATCTCTTTCCAATCATGACTTTCATTACTATTTATTTTTCACCCTAATTGCAACAACATGCTGATAA
Source organism: Sorex fumeus (assembly GCF_029834395.1). Lineage (NCBI taxonomy): Eukaryota > Metazoa > Chordata > Mammalia > Eulipotyphla > Soricidae > Sorex > Sorex fumeus. The sequence goes on along the minus strand of NW_026606149.1, from coordinate 830,604 downwards.
GTTTCATGAAGAAGATACATCAAAACTAATAAAATATTATATTTGCTGCTAATTTAGGTAATTGCCTGCTATATCTTTCACAGAGGATAAAATAACCTGTTTGCTATATCGGTGCTCCCTGAAAAGAATAAGAATGTCTTAGTTCGGGGTTTAATGTAACAAATGATTCTAACATACAGCAGGCTTATATGCTCTGGGTTAGTCTACTGTTGGTTTTCATATGATTCCACATTTAATGACACTATCATCATCAACTGAATAAGAAAGAAAATTAAGAAATTGCATAACCTCAAAATACAGAAATGATATTTCAGAATAAACTAGAACTGAATTATAGGATAAGCTAGAAATAAGCTATAAATATAGTACAGACTAAAGTGCAAATGATAGTTGGTTGACTTATGGACAACACTTGATTAGAGTCAGATGTGGTTTATGCAAATAGGCAAGTACATTTAATTTAGACTAAAAGTATTAAAAAACAATGCAAATAGACACATTAATGAAACGGCATGACATTAAATTTCATTTCAAGAAATAATAATAGTTTTCTTTAAATAGTGCTCTTTAATTTGCATAAGGCTTTGGTATTAAACTCAGAGAGAAGTTACCCAAAATAGCGCTGCATTTTGGAAAAGGCCAATTGCTCAATTACTTCAATTTTTCAAAAACAAGAAAACAAATTACTGCACACTAAGTCTAGGCAAGCGAAAGGACAGTGAGGGCATTAGGAAGCTTGCCATCTGCACTTCCCAGCCATGAGAATACTAATTTCATATATCAAGTCAAGCAAAGTTTCCTGATAGTGTATAATATTTTAATTAATAATAAAACTCAAAACTAACTCCAGAGTAACCAGCAAGAAGATGTTTCTCTGCCTTGCCAGTCAATCTTAATTTAATTAAGATATTAAAAATAAATTCCATGAAAAGAATCCATTTACTTTAATCTGTCAATCTCATTGGATATTTTTTACTACACCCTTAAGGTGCCTTTCAAACTATACAATTTTAAACAGGAGCAAGTAATGAGCCTTTCTCTTTCCTATACTTAAATGTTCAAAGCACAGATTGAAGGGGCTAGATTTCAACAGTGAAACACTTGAATTACATATGTGATACCTTGGGTGTGATCACAGGCACTGAAAAAAATTCAAACCACAGTAAAATTAAGAAGTAAAACTAAAGTTTATTATGAAACTTTTGAAGTTTGAACATAGAGAAGCTGATAAAATGAATAAAGATTTAAAATTAAAAATTGGAAAGACTTGGACCTGATTAATAGTCAAACCTTAGCTCGAAATAACATGTTTTGAAACCCAAGCTAAGGACACCAAATCAAGAGGGGGAAAAAAAGGCAAAGGCAGAAAAAATGTAATTTCTGACATTTCATGTAACAAAGGAAGAATTATATAGATTTTTAATTATTGACAACAATCTAAATATCATTTTTTTGCAAATTATCAAAGAAATGCTGAGAATGGTCAATTGATCTATACAAGGACAAATTTCTAAGGATGATTGACTCAATCAAGATTTAACTCTGTCCATTCAACAATTCAGTCAACTTCTCTTACTTATTAATCAAGTATTTTAAGATATAATTTAAGCTTTATCTTTAACAGAAACAATAGAAACTTGATTTATTGGTGTTCAGGTGTTTTGAAGCATTCGATTTGGAAACCAAGCTCAATAACCAAGCCTAAAATTTGCACCAATGGGATTTCTTTATCATGGTGACTTTTGGAACTTTCCTTCTATAGCTATAAAATTAGACTAGATGTTTGAAATCAAAACTCCTTCATCTTAGAGACAGATCAATAACCACAGACCTGCATTTCCAAACACACCTCTGTGTTGCATTTGAATGATTTTTTTTACATCCAGTTACATTTTTAATTTTTTTATTTTATAAGTTACTTCACAATATTTGATTACATATAATATTCAAACACCAATTCCAGCACTATTACACCTTCCCATCATCAAATTTGGGATGTTTCCATCCCAAGCCCTAATCTCTGTCCCAAAGCACATACGAAACAATTTTGTATTGTCTGTTATGAAGAAATGCTGAACATGCTTACAAAAAGTGTTCATATAAGAAGCAGTGTGAAGACTGTTCGATTTTGGCAGGAGTCATTAAGACATTCTATAGGATATCACTAACATGTTGTTAAAGTTTGGATGATGTGAGCTTTGGTATTTATATCTGAAATTATGTAAATACATATATTTATATATTTTCACCTGTGATTTGCTGCCTACTGTCTGAACCCCATCAAATATAGTGTGGTAATTATGGAAAATGGGTAGGGAGTGTCTTATGGCTGCACGGTCCAGGTATATGTTCACTTGTATGTGAAACTTGCCCCAAGTGTTTGGAAAGCAGCCTGGAGTGTGGCAGCAGTTGGGTTGTGGAGGTTGGCTTCTGAGACTAAGTCTCTTGGGGCAGGGAGGGCTCTAACCCGCTCCCCCTCTGGGTTGCTCCAAGTGAAAGCAGCCTGGTGTGGAATTTGGTGGCAAGGTTATGGGGGCCTCATTTTCTGTTCTCTCCAGAAGAAGCAGCCGTGAGTTCTGCAGGGTGGATGTTGAGGATTTTATCTAGCCTCTAGTTACATTTTAAAATCCAGCTGTGATCCAGAATTTTGGCTAAGCTCCCTAAAGGATTCCTAAGTACAGCAAAGTTGGGGACCACAATTGGGAATGTAAGAGATATGGTTATTACTGAATTAAGTCATGTGTGGTAATGAAAAGGATTCAGAAAACTGATCAACACAACTGATTCTGAGGGTGGGAGGTTAAGAAGGACCATCACTGGCGTCTTTGGGGTAGAGATATGGATATACCAATAAAGAGTGTGGTATTAGAATTATATGCACGGGAAAAATTTATTAGCAGTATGTAAACCACAGAATCTTAATAAATTAAAAAGTATCACTTGTATCACTTGTCATTCCATTGATCATTGACTTGCTTGAGTGGGCGCCAGTAACATCTCCATTTGTCACTGTCATGTGCTAGTGTAGTCCAGTGGCATCTACTCATTACAGGAACACAAAGAGTCTCAAACCATTTGTTCAGGGTTTTGATGAAGAAGTCTGACATCTTGTAGGTGGGTGACCAGGTGTCCTTTCGACGTCCCATGGAATCCAGTCAGTATTATCTCTTGCTCAGTAGTCATCTCTAAATCCAGTTACGTGGGGCTGGAGCAATAGCACAGTGGGTAGGGTATTTGCCTTGCATGCAGTCGACCTAGGTTCAATTCCCAGCATCCCATATGGTACCCCAAGCACGGCCAGGAGTAATTCCTGAGTACATGAACCAGGAGTAACTCCTGTGCATTGCTGTGTGTGACCCAAAAAGAAAAAAAATAATAAATAAATCGAGTTACATCATGTCTGGCCCATCTGATTTTTGACGCCTTGGCAAAGGAGACAATGTCCCTGATTCTTGATCGTCAACGGAGGTCTGAGCTCCAGATTCCTTCTCTCACTTGAGTGAAATGTGATATTCCAAGGATAGCTCTTTCGATTCCTCTTTGGGATACCTGAAAAGCGTTCTTGTCCTATTTTCATAGCTCCCAGGAGGTCTCTGAGGTGTATGTTAGTGGAACGTCAGGGACTAGTTTGTTTTTCATGAACATTGTCTTGGTGTGATTTAGCTGCAGTCCGACCTTGCCATACTCATGGTCGATGTCAGCCAGCATTTTTGCTGCTTGGCTAATGTTTGGTGTGATTAGAACAATGTCATCAGTGAAGCAGCGGTGGTGTAGTTGCTGATCGTCTATCTTTACTCCCATTCTTCCCATTCCAGTCATCCATGACGTTCTTGAGGACAACACTGAAGACTTTCAGTGAAATGGTATCACTCCGCTGAACCCCTCTAATGTCATCAATGAACACTTCCTTTTAGGATGGTGAGATCCTGATCATGTCTAGGCCTTTTGGCTAAGATCAAGTGTAGAATGGTGAGATCCTGGTAGTGAATCCATAAGACAGCTCATGGAGTATCCAGATGTATTAATTTTGAACGCCCTGTTTGGCTAGGGCTTTGATGGCCACTTCAGTCTCAACAGAATTAAAGACCCTCTTTAAATTAATGAACGTTAGACATGGTGGCATCTTGAACTCTCACAAGAGCTCAATGAGCTTGGTTACCATGTGGTAACTGAAGCGGTCATCAAAGCCCTAGCCAAATTAAAAAGTATAAATGCAAAAAAAAAATTTACAGTTCAACAACAGAAACAAATACTTTTTAACAGCATTTACCAAGTGAGATGGGCTGAGATGGAGTGTGTTGTAAGATGGGAAGAAAGTTTGAGGGCTCAGGAAGAAAGTTTAAATATTTATAAAGAAAGAGATTATTATGCAAAATTTAAACCAACTTTTGCCACCTTTAGTCTCACATCCCTTCAAGGCATATGCCAAGTATTCATACAATCTCTCTACTTTGTTTTCTCACTGTCCTACTTAACTTTAAATTTTCTTAATTTCCAATTCAAAGACATTCAAATGTTTTACTTTTTTTTCTTACAATTATGTACATGTTTGCATATTTTTTATCTTTGGTCACTAATGAAAATTTTAAGAAAACTTTATGTAAGTTATATGAAAAGAGACATCCTAAAATGTTTTGAGGTTTGATCACAATTATTAAAAGTAGATTAGCACATGCCACTGCTGTGACAGGTTACCCACAGGATATGAGCGACAAGACCCAAGACTAGACCTCCAAGGAGAAGCAAGCCAATCCACTAAAACTCGTGGGGCACTTGTGGAAGGTGGACAGACTGACTTCCATCTCTTCAAAAGCCCCAGCAGCTACACGCAGCTGCCATCCACTCTAATGACCCAATTCATTGTGTCACCACTAATCACTACAGAGACACCAAATCACAAAAATTCTAGGTATACTAGTCTTTGAGCTAAGAAGTCTGGAGTCTTCTAGAATTTGGGGTGGGCAGCCTCCCATTATCCCATATTTCAATCCCAGCAACCACACCCATATTCCACAGTCAACCAGTTCTAGAGGTCCCGGAGTTTCTGGCTCACAAGGTCATATACAAGCTGTGCAATACCTTCAAATTCCATGATACTGACATCCCAGTAGGAGCACACCAAATTAGATGAGATAGTAACACAAAAGCCAACTAAACTCAACAAATAAAAAACATAACACAGAAGGCTCAACAAGCAGCAAACAGCTTAGATAATGCTCAGTCAAGGACATAATGACCCCGTGGTAAAATGAGAATTTTCACAGATTTTGTTTTACTAAAAGTAAAGTAAAGTAAAGGCCCTCCCATTGTTCATCGATTTGCTCGAGCGGGCCCAGCAACGTCTCCATTGGAGACTTTGTTGTTACTGTGTTTGGCATATCGAATACGTCACGGGGAGCTTGCCAGGCTCTGCCGTGTGGGCGAGATACTCTCAGTAGCTTGCCGGGCTCTCCGAGTGGGCTGGAGGAATCGAACTCGGGTCGGCCATGTTGGCTGCGTGCAAGGCAAAGTGATTTGTTTTACTAAAGTATTTTTAATAATACCATTAGTCATTTAGTTATAACAAGTAGTATAAAATAAAATTTAAAAATATGCATTTTTCCACACTCAGTTTGAAGGTAATACTGAATTTAAGTGAAAAATAATAAGTATTAATGCAAAAAGGGAGATGGGAAAATGATAGTGTCGCATTTCTAAAATATAAGAGGAGTTTGCAACTATACAAACAGGAAACTTTCAGTTTGACTGAGGTTATTTCGGAAAGCCAACTCTAATTGCATGGCAAAATATTTTATATTTTGTATAACCAATAATTTAGTTTTATTTTTGTTGTTGATTTTTTTGGTTTGTTTTTTAGGCCTTACTCAGAGGTACTTAGAGTTTAGTATAAAATAAATCTTTGTTCTGGGATCATGCCTGGTAGTGTTCAGGGCAATGCCAGAAATGGAACCCAGGTGAGTCATAAATGGTTCATTTAAACTAAAGATTTTTAAAGTTATTTGACCTCTTCAGAAAAGAAAAATTACTTATTTCCCCCTTAAGAATATGCCTTTGAGCACACAGCAGTGAAGAAAACTGGCTGGTCAGCTCCAAAACTCCCGAAAAATTCTCCGGGCCCTGTACTGAGTCAATATCACTGGGAGGTCCCAAACGGGGTAGGTGCTGTCTCCCTGCCTTCTCCCAATGGAATCCCAGTGACCATGAGCATCTACAAGCATGGCGCTGGTATGCGGACACCAGGACTGTGGCCACGTGACATTTCCTGATATGCAAAGTGATCAATGGAAAGTAAATGATCTAGCGTCGTTTGTCCCTGAAAAACAGGCTTAAATGGTGGTGGGAAAATCTGAACAAAATATAATGCCCAACCGAAATGCATCTGGACTGTGCATTTAACTATGGTGCTAGGCCACCTTGGGAGGGGAAGGGTGTCTGTCCCTCCGCGTGTTCCCCCCTTGCGGTGGCAACATGGTGGCCTGCATCTTTTAGAGCCTAATGAATAGCCGGGTACGAGACCACATTGACGAGGCACGTGGGGCCTTGTGGGATGGGGGATGGAATCGACCCTGCTCCCCGCCACAACAATGCTTCGGGTTGTCATCCTCAAATGCCTCCTTCAGCTTCTGAACGACCATGATCCCAGAGTCACACAAACCAATCTCGGAACCCAGGGACTTTTGGCAGTAACCCCTCTAGGTTTATTACTAAAATATTAAAAATCCGAATTCGCGTAGCCACTATTATGGCCACACAACATCATATGCTCTTCACAATCAGCAATGGAAAACAAATTACCTAATGATGTCTTTTTGGCAGGTCTGAATGTTGGGGAAAATTCCAAATAATAATGTTGGGTCTTTTGTCATAATATTGAATGTGATCATTGTAGAAAGAGAGAGTAAAGTGGAAATACGGCACACAGGCGGAGAGTGGGGGGGGCGTATACTGGAGTTCTTGGTGGTGGAATATGTGCACTGGTGAAGGGACGGGTGTTTGATTATTGTATGACCGACCAAAACTTGAACTGAAAGGCTTTGTGACTGTTCTCAAGGTGATTCAATAAATAAATAAATAAAAGAATATGCCTTCTTTAAGCTTCCCAACTTATCCCAGACTAATACTGGTCTCCTTCCTTGTTCCAGCCCACACCCCAACCACTGGACATTTTTATTCACTTGGTAAAACACTTGATTAGACAGAAAATAAACCCTAAACAAAATGTATTTATTATCAAATAGACATGTTTCTAAATTTTATTGTATACCATATCACTTTTTTAAAATAATGTGCTGTTTGTGATTGTGGTAAAATTATTAACAGTCTTTGTCATTGTTACGGCAGTAAGATAGTGCAATTAATTTCAGGGTTTGGACAATAATCATTGCTTTCTGTCTTCAAAAATATGGAACACTTTATAGTGGAACAATGCCTGAGAGCTATGTTGTTAATAGTGAAAATATAGGTAACATAAATCTATAATTTGATTTATATGTATGTATTTCATGAAGCATGCATGTGTATACATCCATGTATACTAATGGTAGACTGATTTCAAAAGAATAATATGTATTCTTTGTGAAATTCAGTACATGTTTTGTCTAAATAAATGCTCATTACTCTTTTATTTTATAATCAGAGAAAGCATAGTTCCAATCAGGTCCAGAATCTTAGATTTGCAATATTGCAAACACTGATATGCAAGATGGAATTTCATCTTTTTTTATCATTTACCTTAGAATTCTTTACTCAATGTTTTAACATATATCCCTTAAAGTTTGACTTTAAGCAGTTAGCAATTATAAAATATGTCATTAATTTATTACTTACATAGGCTACAAAATTTATGTGAAATATGTAAATCAGTCACATGATTTTGTTTCATTAAATCAATATTGCTTTCAGCTTTCTGAGAAAGTTCACAATGTTTTGTTGTATTCAGAGTGCAGTCTTTGGCATGAGATTGGCAATCACTTTACATGGGTGTATCGATAGTTAAAAATTACCTGCTTGTGGGCAGTGTTATCCTTTCTAAGTTGCCATAAAACATTAGTGGATTTCTCTTTTTTGACACAATAAGGAACAGCTGTTATTTTCCCGTTGAGAAGCATTTGTTTCACTAATACCAATGCTATGCCCTACTACTCACTTTCTCTGAACACAATTACCTTTTGTTTTAGCTTTGGAACATTTTGTTCTTTGGAAGGTTTCAATGGCAATTAAATCTGCACATCAAGTATAACGAATACCCACGGCTTGACTGAAGGGGTGAAAACACATTCAATGACCAAGTTATTGAGTGCATAATCAACAGACAGCTCACCCCCTTGTTTTAGCCACTGTGATTGAAAGTTGCCATTGATTGAAAGATAGCATTGATAGCAAAATAATAATCCATTTTCTAGAGATGTCAAAATGTAGTGTGTTGGAAGACCAACACATTAAACCAGGATAGATTCAGTTCATCTCAGGTTAAAAGAGACAGACATAGCACTTGAGTGGAGGTTTTCAGTGGAAACACAATTGAAGTCCAAAATAGATTGGGCGCAAATATCTGGAGACACAGAAGAGGGATGATTGTCATGAAACGTTTTGCTTGTTTTGATTTTCGGAAGCTTAGCTGGCGAGAAGGAACAATTACACATGAGATTGGACAGAATTTTAACTAGAAAAATTTTGGAGTGCCCATTGCCAAAGCAAGATAATTTCTCTGAGTTTTCTTACATGTGATCAGAAATGTTTTTTTCAGGTTGTGAAGTCTATTGACTGACTTATACAAGCCAGTTTGTGGGATGATTATTTCTTTGTAAAGGAAAGCCCAGGGACCAGAGAACACAGCTGACCAGTTTTGCTCTCGGGCACCACATTTGTGCTTCTCTTGCCCAGCAAGCCAAGATCAACCCTGAACCAAGAGCCCGGAGTAAACCCTGATCACTGTTAGGTGTAGACGAACCTGCCCCCCGCCAAACAAAACCCCAGAAATTCATATACTACTAATAAGGCAACCACAGGTTGTGCATCAAAAAATATAGGACTAACTTGTTTATGTATACAATATAGCAATTTATAAAAAGAAAAACACTCAAATAATGGTTCAATAATTGGGAAAGTAGATTCTGAGCTTGAAGTAGTAAAATATCCTAATAAACCAACCTGAAAATTAATAAGGAACTAAAATAGATTCATCATGGTTATTTGAAAGAAGGTAGAGACATTTTTAATAGTCTCTGAAAATGTATTTTTAGTTACATTCAGTTACTAAGATCTTATTGCATGCTTCATTGCAATAATTTACAGTTGAATTATATGTTAAGATAAAAATCTTCCACAATATTTTGCACTGTTTCAACATGTAATCTGTGCAAGATTACATTGAGAGCAAAATAATAATCTGAATTATTATTCAGGAAAATAAGTTATCTGTCGATTGCCTCGAGCAGGCCCCAGTAACGTCTCTTTCATCCTAGCCCTGAGATTATATTCAGGGCTCTTTAGGAGAATGAGACCCATCATTGTTACTGGTATTTGGCATATTTGGTAGGCCACGGGGAGTTTGCCAGACTCTGCCCAAGATCACTTCCACAGAGCACAGTGTAATAAAATACTGGAGATTTGTTTGTTTTCCTTGGCAAACACAAAGCAAACACAGAAAACTTTCAAATAAAATGAATGTGTTATTACGAGTTAAGGGCTGAGAAATAGTCCAGAGGGTAGAGTGTTTGTCTTGCATGTGACTGGCCTGGAGCAACCCTGAGTGCAGAACCAGTGATATGACCCAAACACCGCTGCATGTGACACAGAAATAAAACAAACAAAATTCAAAGTTTAATGGGTTCCTCAAAGAAACCATGCATTTTAATATTCTCACATAACTCAAAATATTATTTATATAAATTCTGTAAAACTAAATGTTTCCATTCACTTCATTATTTCCACATGCACTAGAACATTAAGGAATTTAGAAGAGAAAGTCTTTGTTATACAATTCATGAAATCAAATGAACTATCATCTTTCCGTTCTGAGGGGAGTTCTACATTGCCTTTTGAGGACAAAACCATACACAGGACATATATGCGCATATCCAATTTTTCATTTCAAACTTTAAAATTATTTTATTATTATTATTATTATTATTTTTTTGCTTTTTGGGTCACACCCAGCAATACACAGGGGTTATTTCTGGCTCATGCACTCAGGAATGACACCTGGCGGTGCTTGGGGGACCATATGGGATGCTGGGAATCAAACCCACGCCCTACCCGCTGTGCTATTGCTCATTGCTCCAGCCCAAAACTTTAAAATTATTTTTAAATTTTTCAACAGCAGTGCCTTAACTGCTCATTTACCATTGGGGCTGAAAATTAGATTTGCAGACCTTTGATTTACTGGAGAGACTTAAAACAAATATAATAGGTAGCCTGTGCAAATACTTGCTTCTTTGTATAAAAATTTATAAGCATGAAACAAAAGAATCAAATGAATTATAAATTACGTTTAAAGAAAAGAAATGATGGTTATGATTAGTAGCCTAAAGTCAGGCATATTGAAGACATGACTTGTTGGATTTTTCTGGAAGGGAAACAGTTGTCCTTAATCTCCAATAAAATATAAAAATTTAAAATATATTCAAAGAAGGAAAGTAAAGGGTGGGTACAATTATGGAAAACAAACAGCTGTGGACTAGAGAAAGGCTGAGAAGAGAAGATCACACGCAAAGAAAAAATGATCCACAAGGTAGAAGATTCTAGTACCTATCCGTGGCACTCTCCTGAACTGCAGGTGTCTCTCCTATATCCTATTTCTTGTATTTAAGAAACAGGTTCAAATATACTTACCTGACTGCAATTTATTTGTCTAGCTCATTATCATAAAATCATGTAAAATTTAAAATTATACATAATTTGAAGTGGGAATACAATTTTATGGCACACTTAAAAATATAAATAAGTCAGGTTGTACTAATTTGGGTATTTGCAATAATTTTTCTCTGTTGCCAGGCAGATCCCCTTTCAGAATGTGAAGGAACAATGTCAAGATGAACTCCCATGAATCCCACAAAGGATCATTTATCAGTCTCTAGAAGACATTTGCACCTCCACATCTTTGTTGCAAATAAGGAAGTGGAACTAATTAATGCTTCATAAATGATTGCTGATTTCCTCTCCCCACAAGAAGAGATGACTTGCCAAGAATTTTGAAAAACCAGGCTATTCCTAGTCACTCTTAAGTTTGACTTATTTGAGCCTAGCAATAGAAAGATGACTATATTTACGAAGACAAGCAAAAGTAAATGCCATCGGGAAACAGTCCCGAGATTCCCAGATAATGAGAAAAGGGAGAAACTCTGATCTAACGAGAAGAGAGGGACTTTTATTGGGCTCAATTCCACAAAGTCATTTAGTAGGAAATTGTTATAAAACACGGAGACTTAAAACATCTCTTTGTACTAAGTAGCAAAGGAGAATAAGTATTTAATAGTTGATTTATAACCTCATTTCACATTTTCCTTTTTACTTGCACCAGTTGCTTCAACTATTAGTTCACTTTGTCATAAAGAAATGGGAATATAATCACATCCTAATTACATAGCTTTGGGTTATTTGTACAATTAAGTTATCTGTTACAAAGTTAATGAATGTTAATAATGCAGTTCACTGTGGTGACCTGATTGATATACTAACATTTATAGTATACTTCAGTCCATTAATTGAGGCATACGTACTGAATACATCTTGAACATTCAAATATAAGTAAGCTGTCTTCAAAATAATTCATTTTTGACTATTGTGTTTTAAGTAAAACTTCAACTTTTAACACCTTTTGTAAAAAAAAAGGTTAGTGATAACGATGACATGTTATTTTACTATTTTTGAGGACACTTAGGCATTAATGCTGTATTTGAGAACACTTAGACATTAATGTAACCTAGTCTTCCATTATTTTGGAGGAAAAAATATACACTTTATCCCAACCCGTATAAATGATGGAAAAGGAATAACAAAACATGTATACAAATATATACCTCTAGTATTAATGCATTTGAAATATGAAACAGACAATATTGGAAAAATGAAGAAAAGTCTTTTTGACACCACCAGGTTAAAACAAATACTGGCACAAAAAAATTAACACTAAGTATTATTACACTAACACTGCTGGAGAAAACTTGTTGCCTTTATTTCTTCTGCTTAGACACTGTCAGCAATCACAAATCAAGTTAAAGTTTGACTCACTACGTGCTAAATTATATTTATGTTCTTGTAAAGCTGTACAACTTGCTGTCTGTGTAAGAAATCTTTAAACCACATGTTCTACCAAACAACTGCAGATATTTAGTTGCAAAAGCTGAACTGCTTTCATCACATGCCTTAAACAATTACTTTAGTCTATTTTAAAAATGTCTCTAAGTTAATTATTTGCGTATGTCACTACTGACTTCTACTTTTGTTCGTGTTGTTTTGTTTGGGGACCACTCATGGCAGAGCTTAGGGCTAACTCTTGGCTCTGCACTCAGGGATCATTCATGGTGGTTCTCAGGGGACCATACACAGCACACAGTGCGGGCTTTGAACTATGTCAGCTATATGCAAACTAAAGCCTCAAGTCTGTGCAATGCCTCTTGCCTGGCGTATTTCTTCTTGTGTCCTTGAAATTGGTACTGATTGCTTCCTATGTCTTCTGAAACCTAAGATTTCCAGATTTAGTTTTAGACCATGAATCTCCAGGACCCAGAGTGATAGTACAGAGGGTAGGACATTTGCCTTACATGTGACTGACCATCATTCCATCCCCAGCATCCCACATAGTCCCTGAGCACTGCTAGGAGCAATTCCTGAGTGTAGAGTCAAAAATAACCCTTGTACATTGCTGGTTGTGCCCCAAAAAACAAAAAAACAAAAAAGAAAGAAAATTAAGAGAGCATGCATCTCCATAAAATAGAATTTGGTATTAAGAAAAAGTAAAGCCTATATCACTGGAACAGGTTTATTAAAGTTGCATCAAAATATCAAGTTTAAAGTAATGCAGTTATGGAATGAAAGTTACTTTCATCTTAAGTATCCAAATTATTGAAGCAAATGTAAATGAAATTGGATTTTGGAAATAATTTCAATTTTCCACATCAACTAGCTATTAAAAAATAATGACATTTTGTATCCCCAAGCAATTAATATTTAAGCATAAATAATATACCAGCGTTATTTGTTTCCATGCATTTCTGTCTAGCATTGAAAATGCATATTGCTTAAATTGTTAAATGAATCACAGTATATATGTCACTGATAATTTTTGAAAGGCCAAAAAGATTCTTAAACCATAATTCTGTATGTGGACCATACACATTGTATATGTAAAAACAACTAAAAGCATGAACACTTAAAAAAAATCAATAAGGGCACTGGAGTGATAGTACAGCAAAAAGGTATTTTACTTGCGTGTGGTCAACCCGGGATTTATCTATGGCATCTCATATGGTCCCCTCAAACTCCACCAAGAGTGAGTCCTGAACACAGAGCCAAGAGTAAGTCCTAAGTACAGCTGGGTGTGACCCAAAAACCAAACAACCAATCAAACAGATAAAAATCATCAATACTTGCCTAGCTACTATCTTTCTGAATCTAAATTAATACTTAAAAAGTGACCCATGTTCTCTCAATCAGGTTAATAGAAACAAAATGATGTGTTTGAAGATAAATATTTCATATTCTTGCATCTGAGGGAGAACGCAGTAGTCTAGGTGCTTATGTTGTACCTGGCCAACCTGAGTTTGGTCCTGAGAATCTGATATGATTTCTGAGTCCCTCCAGGAGTGATCCTTGAGCACAAAGCAAGGAGTAGGCCCTGAGAACTGCTGTGGTCCAAAAAACAAAATGTAAACATTTTATACTCTCTATGAAAATCACTTTTCTATGAATTTATGAATATTATATGTAAACATAATACAGCAAAAAGAAATTATCTTTCAATCTTTACTTACAAAGTACTAGAGCCAAAGTGATACTTTTGAAAATGTCAGAGCATAATACTCACTTTTCTATAAAAGTAAAGCTAAAAAATATGGGTGCTTTTAAAAGTGTGTTGATATCATTAGATTGATCCTAATTTGTGCAAATAAACATATGAACATTTTTGCAAATAGCATAAGGTTTTTACTATATCAGTGCCACTGGTAACATTGTTTTATAAAATGTCTACAAACTACTGGGACTGGAGTGATAGAAAAGAAAGTAGGGCATTTGCCTTGCACGCGGCCAAGTCGGGTTCGATTCCCAGCATCCCATATGGTCTCCCGAGCACTACCAGGAATAATTCCCGAGTAAGAGCCAGGAGTAACCCCTGAGCATTGATTTGTCTGACCCCAAAACCAAAAAAAAGTCTACAAATTACTATAACTAATATTTTCGTTACTTGTATTGATGTATCATCATATATTTTTCATAGTCTGATATACCTCTTTTAGTGAAAATTTCTTAGAATGCTCATGTCTATCTCACTTACACATACACAAAAATATATACATATAGCACAGTAGAGATTCATAATTGTATAATTTTTAGTTTGTAAATACACTTATAGACATCATATTTACAGGTTATTATTGCTAATATTTTGGTGCTCTCAGCATTCTTGATAAAGTGAACAAGAATTAAATCTATAATATTCTATTATAATAATAACATAATATCATGTATTATAAATAAATAATATAATATTTGTAAAAGGTAAATAAAGTCAACCTTAAATATACAAGCCATTTTGGTAAATTCAAGTATCGAAAAATAAGTGTAATTCTCTAGTCTCACTGAGAAAATAAAATATCAATTTATTTTGCTATCAACGGAAAGGGGCCGGAGCTATCGCACAGCAGGTAGGGCGTTTGCCTTGCATGGGGTCCACCTGGGGTTCGATTCGTGAATCCCTGTCTAAGAGCCTGTCAAGGTACCAAAAGTATTGTGCCCACATGGCAGAGCCTGGCAAGCTCCATGTGGCGTATTCAATGTCAAACACAGTAACAAGTTTCACAATGAAGACGTTACTGGTGTCCGCTTGAGCAAATCGATGAACAATGGGAGGACAAGTGCTCCAGTGCTACAGAATGTGTGCCAGACTCTGTGGTGTGAAATGATGATGATATCAAAGGAAATGTTCATCGTGTAAAATGCAGCATTGTGATTAGTTATAGTTATCGTACATACATTTCCTTTAGTAGAAGAGAAATATGAATTTAAAGAGATCACTGGAATATTGAAATATTTTCACATATCTGTCATGTGTCTATGTGAATATAGAATTTGTTTGGAAAACTTTAGCACTTTATGATGTCGATTTCCTAATGATTTTAAATGACTACTTCCTAGATATGTTTCAGGTATGCACTAAGGCTATGTTGATCAAAATTAGTGAAAGGCATTTTTACCTTATTCTTTTATAAACAATGGTGTAAGATATTTTCACCTTCAAAAGCCAACATTATGATTTGTTCAAATTTACATGTAGTAATAAAATCCCCTGTATCATCAAATCAATTGTAGGGCAAAATATAGAAGTTTTTTCTTTCTCCAATTTTAAATTTTACTATGAAATATAGTAATGAAGATTTAATGGGACTAGAATAAAGACAAACTTTCAGATCAACGGAACAGAACGACAATCACGGAGATAGAACTATTTTGAATGAAGGATTTAGGTATATGAAGTATAACTAGAAAAGGCCTCTTCAACAAATGGTAGCAGGAAAACTGGTTAGCCACTTGCAAGAATAAATAAATAAATTAGTGAACATGGCTACTTGTTTTATATTGTATGCAACAATAAATTCAAAATAGATGATAGGCCTCAATGTTATATACTGATTCATAAATCCATCAGAAAGAAACATAAAATTTTACACGACATTAACTCTAAGATATATTCAGAGACTCAAAGTCAAGCAAAAAAGAAGCAACAAAAAATTAAACAAATAAGATGACATGATTTCCAATAAAACTAAGACGATTCTGTACCAGAAAAAAAATGATGACAAGAATTAAAAGGTGCTCTATGGGAGAAAATATATGCTCACCATACATCTGGCTGGAGCAATAGCACAGCGGGTAAGGCATTTGCCTTGCACTCAGCCAACATGGCCAACCTGAGTTCGATTCCTCCGCCCCTCTCAGAGAGCCCAGCAAGCTACCGAGAGTATCTCGCCCGCACGGCAAAGCCTGGCATGTTACCCGTGACGTATTCGTTATGCCAAACACGGTAACAACAAGTCTCATGATGGAGATGTTACTGGGCCTGCTTGAGTAAATCGATGAATAACAGGACGACCGTGACCTTGACCGTGACATCTGACAAATGGCTAATAGCCAATATTTATTAAGGGCTCAGAGAACTCAACAATGAAAAATAAAAAGAGTTACAGATATTTCTTCAGAGAAGATGCAGATATGACCAGTAGATATAGTGTATATTTCTGGTTTGGGTTTGGGGGCCACAACTAGCTGTGATCCCCTGTATTCTGTGCTCAGGGATCTCTCAGAGAATCATATGAAGTTCTGGGATTGAACTGAGCCAGAAGCATCACAAGCAAAGCCAGAACTTTATCCATTCTACTATCTCTCTCCTACCCAATAATATGATTTGTTAAATATATATACATTTATATATTTACAAAAATGATATAACTAAATCTAGGTTATTTTTATCTTTATTTTCCCCAATTTGTAACCAATTAAGCAATCAAACTGTACTTATTTTAGTTTAATAAAAATAGTGAGCTAGTTTATTTTAATAAGTGATAAATTGCATTTAGGTTATTCAGAGATAAGTATAGCACCTATATATGTATGTATTTATATATATTCATGATATATATTAATAATTCTTAGATAAGCTTCAATATTTAATATTTGGTTATGATTATTTTCGTATTTTAGCTTAATAAAATTCAATAACTCAGATAGAAATTTTCAATATGTTTATTATTTTTTATATCTCTTTCAAGCTCAGGAATATAATATTAACATGTTCTTCTTTTCTTTTGGAGGCAAGCAATATTATAAGGCAAGTCCTAGTTCAAATTAATTCCTCACAACTGGGATAAAGAAAGATATAATGAAAATTACATCAACCCAAGGTAAAGCCGAAGACCCAAACTATTTTCTTCAGGAAGAGAGAGAGAGAGAACTTTAAATTTTAACACTGTCAGCCATTACAATTGTGTATGACTTATTTTTGTTTTATGACTTATGATGTTAACTTCTGTTTTGTTTATTTTTTGCATATAAAGTGACAATTTACATATTCTCATGGACATAATTGAGATAGATATATTATATCTGAAAGGTCTTTGAAAAGCAGTTTTATTAGAAAAATATTATTATTAGTTAACGTAGTGCTAGGTAAAGGTAAAGGTAAAGGCCCTCCCGTTGATCGTCGATTTGCTCGAGCGGGCCCAGTAACGTCTCCATTGGAGACTTTGTTGTTACTGTGTCTGGCATATCGAATACTCTCGGTAGCTTGCCGGGCTCTCCGAGAGGGGCGGAGGAATCGAACTCGGGTCGGCCATGTTGGCCGCTTGTAAGGCGAATGCCCTACCCGCTGCGTTCGCCTTACAAGCGGCCATCATGGCCGACCCGAGTTCGATTCCTCCGCCCCTCTCGGAGAGCCCGGCAAGCTACCGAGAGTATTCAATATGCCAGACACAGTAACAACGTAGTGCTGTCCATGAGAATTGATGTCCTATTCCTTTCAAATGTAACATAGGTCATACAGTTCCGAATTGAATGTTTTGCATTGGCTATAAAGAGCAAGTCAGATTGGAAATAACTATTCTTATCCCTATATAGTTGTTGAGTGTTCCAGCAATCATTTAGTTCCAATCTTATTTGGAGAGCCCAGCAAGCTACCGAGAGTATCGTGCCCGCATGGCAAAGCCTGGGAAGCTCCCCGTGACTTATTCAATGTGCCAAACACAGTAACAACAATTCTCACGATGGAGATGTTACTGCGCCCACTAGAGCAAATCGATGAACAACGGGAAGACAGTGCTACAGCGCTTATTTGGATAAAATATAAATCCACTTAAAATAGGAGCTTCACATAAAAGAATTAAATATATTAAATAAAATGGTTGCTATGGACAGCCGGTTTTCAACCCCTGATCTGCGTGGGACGGGCACAGAGGCCGAGCTCTGGGCAACAAAGCTGAATGGCTCCAATTCCAACAGGTACAGCCCGCCCCCAAGGGCCTGGGTCCCTCTCTGGGCACGCACAGCTAGAAACAGCCCCTAGACAGCCGGTTTTCAACCCCTGATCTGCGTGGGACGGGCACAGAGGCCCAGCTCTGGGCAACAAAGCTGAACGGCTCCATTTCCAAACAGGAGACGTTCCCAACTCCTCGCCCAGTGCCAGGGACTCTTTCCGGAGCCGCGGCCGCTAACGTGGCCGTGAAATATTTTCCCACTACATATGCCATAGGAACCATAAGCTAACTTCTTAGATGGAAACTTCTCTATTTTAGCTCAGCCACTAGAAACACAGTAGCCAATAACTCATAAGCCTATCTTAACTCACACTGCATATCAAGCAGAATAGTAACAGTGAACGTGAAGGACTAAACCACACCTCTCACAATGGTAAAGCAACGCAAAAGCCCACCAAACTTTCATATTGAAGAGTCTAGCCCAGATGACACCAACAGTACTGTAGTGTTAGACAACCTCTTTGACAAGGAATTCAGAAGGGAGCTACTTAGGATGCTTAGGGAATTAAAAGAAACAATGGAAACCAATGCCAATAGAAGACAAGAGGATCTGAAGGCAGAAATGAGGAAAATGCAATCAGAAATGTCAGACCTGAAAAATCTCGTAGGCGAATTGAAAAGCTCAGTGGAAGGCCTCAGCAGCAGAGTAAGAGTGGCTGAGAACAGAATCAGTGAGCTCGAAGATGAAGTTCAGAGACTCTCCAGAAAAGAGCAGAAAATGGAAAAGAGACTCACAATTCGGGAACAGATGGCAAGAGAAGATCGTGATGAAGCCAAGAGGGGTAACATAAGAATTATTGGAGTCCCAGAGGGACAGGAAGAAAACCTCGATGAAGAAGAAACTGTCAAAGAAATCATTGCTACAACATTTCCAGAGCTGAAGAAAACTTGTGACCACATTCAGGAGGCCCGAAGGGTACCAGCTACAAGAAATCCGAATAAAAATACCCCAAGACACATTCTGATCAAAATGACCAAAACCTTAGACAGAGACAAAATTCTGAAAGCAGCAAGATCGAAGAAAGAAATCTCTTACAAAGGAGCATCCTTAAAATTCACAGCTGATTTTTCTGATGAAACCTTCATGGCCCAAAAACAGTGGTGGGACATAGTAAAAAAACTCAATGAAATAAATGCCTCCCCAAAAATACTTTTCCCAGCAAGACTCTCATTCATAATAGAAGGAACAACACACAGTTTCACAGACAAGCAACAGCTCAGGAACTTCATAGACTCAAAACCATGGTTACAAGAACAACTAAATGGGCTACTTTAAGGCAAGAAAGGCCCCTCAAATACACCAAATTTTAACAGAACAATGGGACAAAATCCCATAACAATAATCTCTCTCAATGTCAATGGGCTAAAAGCACCAATTAAAAGACATAGAGTGGCAGGATGGATTAGAAAATTGAACCCAACATTCTGCTGCCTGCAAGAAACGCATCTCAATAGTCAAAGCAAACACAGACTAAGAGTCAAAGGCTGGAAAACAATCCTACAGGCAAACAGCTCCCATAAAAAAGCTGGGGTAGCCATCCTTATATCAGACCACATCGATTTCAGAGTGAGGAAGGTCATAAGAGACAGTGAAGGCCATTTCTTATTGATCAAAGGATCTGTACAACAGGAAGAACTTACAATAATAAATGTATATGCACCTAATGAGAGACCAGCAAAGTACTTAAAACAACTACTCATAGATTTGGAAAAAGACATCAATAGCAACACAATACTAGTGGGAGACTTCAACACTGCTTTGTCACCTCTTGATAGATCAACCAGACTCAAGCTTAGCAAGGACATACTTCATTTGAGGGAAACAATGGAAGAAAGGGACTTAGTAGATATATACAGGACACTTCATCCACAAAAAGCTGAATACACATTCTTCTCAAGCATCCCTATAAGGATACCCATGACATTCTTCAAAGAAATGGAGCAAACACTCCTGAAATTTATATGGAACAATAAGCCCCCACGAATAGCTAAAGCAATTCTTGGGAAAAAGAAAATGGTAGGAATCAACCTCCCAAACTTCAAACTGTACTACAAAGCAGTAATAATTAAAACAGCATGGTACTGGAACAAAGGCAGAACTGCAGACCAATGGAACAGGGTTGAATACACTGACATCTCTCCTCAATCATATGCTCATCTAATCTTTGATAAAGGTGCAAGTAATGTGAAGTGGAGTAAGGAAAGCCTCTTTAATAAATTGTGTTGGCATCACTGGACGGCTACATGCAAAAAAATAGGCTCAGAACTCTGCCTAACACCATGTACAAAAGTAAGATCAAAATGGATTAAAGACCTCAACATCAGACCAGAAACCATAAGGTACATTGAAGATAACGTTGGCAAAACCCTCCATGACATTGAAGCTAATGGTATCTTCAAAGATGCCACGCCACTGGCCGAGCAAGTGAAAACAGAGATAGATAAATGGGACTATCTTAAACTAAGAAGCTTCTGCACCTCCAAAGAAACAGTGACCAAAATACAAAGACAGTCTACAGAATGGGAAAGGATATTCACCGAATACACATCTGACAAGGGGTTGATATCCAGGATATACAAAATACTGGTTAAACTCCACAAGAAGAAAACATCCAACCCCATCCAAAAATGGGGCAATGAAATGAACAGAAACTTTCTCAAAGAAGAAATCCGAATGGCAAAAAAGCACATGAGAAAATGCTCTACATCATTAATCATCAGGGAGATGCAGATCAAAACCACAATGAGATACCATCTCACACCTCAGAGACTGGCCCACATTCAAAAGAACAAAAGCAACCGATGCTGGTGTGGATGTGGCGAGAAAGGGACACTCCTTCACTGTTGGTGGGAATGTCCACTGGTTCAGCCCTTCTGGAAAACAGTATGGACGATTCTCAAAAATTTGAAATTGAGCTCCCATTTGACCCAGCAATACCACTCCTGGGAATATATCCCAGAGAGGCAAAAATGTATAGTCGAAGTGACATCGCACTTGTTTGTTCATTGCAGCACTCTTTACAATAGCCAGAAACTGGAAGAAACCTGAATGCCCAAGAACAGATGACTGGTTAAAGAAACTTTGGTACATCTACACAATGGAGTACTATGTAGCTCTTAGAAAAGATGAAGTCATGAACTTTACATACAAGTGGTACAATATGGAAAGTATCATGCGAAGCGAAATGAGTCAGAAAGAGAGGGATAGACATAGAAAGATTGCATTCATCTGGGGGATATAAAGTAACAAAGTATGAGATTAATACCCAAGAATAGCTGAGATCAGCACCAGGAGGATTACTCCATAACTTAGAGGCCAGCCGGGTATCCTAGAGGAAAGGGCAGTTCAGATAGAGAAGGGAGCACCAAATAAAGGATGTTTGGAGGATCCTCCCAGGAGGGGAGATGCATGTCGAAAGTAGACTATGGACTGAACATGTTTGCCACTCAATGCCTCTTTTGCAGACCACAACACCCAAAAGGAGAGAGAGAACACAGGGGACTGCCCTGCCACAGAGACAGGGGGGATGGGGGGATGGGGGTGGGAGGGATATTATCCATGGTGGTGGAAAATGGGCACTGGTGGAGGGATGGGTATCTGATCATTGGATAATTGAAACCAAAGCACAAAAAATTGTAAATCTACAACTTTAAAAAAAATAAAATAAAATAAAGGGAAAAAAAATGGTTGCTATGAAGCAAAAAAAATGTTTTCATGAAGAAATTATAGTGATATTTTGTTTTAATAATTATTATTAACTATGAATTGTATTACCTGATTGAAAAAGCAACTTTAGGATTACTAGTTTTAACACGTATTAGTAGTAGTAGCACCAGATAATCTCCTCATCGGCCACCCTCCAGAACTCAAGATGATCTCCCCAGACGGTAGTATAAAATGAGGCTCCCAGAACCATGCCACTGGACTCCACACCAGGCTGTGGAGCAGATGAGGGTCCTCTCCACTCCAAGGGACCCAGCCCCGGCAGCTAACCTCCACTAACTAAACACTGCCGCACTCCAGGCCGCTTTCCAGACTCTTCCTACTCATTTCCTACAATTACTACACCATATCTGATGGGGTTCAGAAAGTAGGCAAGATATCATAGAGAGAAATATATAAATACGTGCCTCTCAGAGAGCCAGGCAAGCTACCCAGAGTATCCCACCAGTAAGGGCAGAGCCTGGCAAGCTACTCATGGTATACTCGATATGCCAAATACAGTGATGACAACAGGTCTCATTCCCCTGACCCTGAAAGAGCCTCCAATCGTTGGGAAAAGATGAGTAAGAAGAGGTGGCTAAAATTTCAGGGCTGGAAGGCATAGAGACATTACTGGCACCCGCTTGAGTAATTTGACCATCAACGGGATAACAGTGATACAGTCATACAGTAGTAATATCCATATCTTCCATTAGATGCCTTAATGGTACAGTTGTTTACATTGATAATGATTCAAAAATAATTATATAAAACATGACTTTAAATTGGCAAAGGGTTTTCCTTTCAGTCTCAATTTATACTGTTGAGAAATCATTATATATTTCTTTAGAAAATGTGAGGAGACATTTTGTTTTGTATCATTGTTTCATATGAATCCCTTCACTGATTCCACTTTATTTTCACACACACACACACACAAACACACACATACACACACAGGACTTCCTTCTTTCTTTACAGTTACAAAAGGATAACTATTTTCAGTATCTCTGTTATAGGTATTTCTTCTCAAGTTTCCCACACATAAATTCTTCTCCCTTAATATTGATACTATAACATGTCCCTGTAGAGTATCTTAACTGCTGTCATACTAGTATTGTTATTCTTACCATGTATTCCTCACCATATACACAAACATATTCAAACTCGTTATATTAGTTTGTTTTAACAGTGATATTTTATACTACTACTTATAAAAGGGCAATAAATAAAGCTTCTTGTAAAAAATAATTGAATGGAAGAATAACTATTTTCTGCACAATTCTAACTTCTACCATAGCTCTCATAGGGGAAATTGCTCTCTAGTAACCTGTAATCAAAAGAATGAGCTGACACAGGGCAGAATGGGAAGGGTATTATGCATTTCAGTATCAAAAAACATTCTGAAAAAAAACACAGACATCATACTAGCAATCTAAACTCTTCTGAAGTAAACATTAGTTTATATTAGCAAAGGCTGAGTGAACAGAATCCTAATCACTAGGCCACAAGGGAGAAACGAACAACAAGTGAGATAGAAGCAGATAGATATTAATGAGAATGAAAACACTAATATTTTAGGAAGTTTAATACATGTAGGTATTAAGGAAGGTCTTTATGTTTCAGGAAAGAAACCCTCTCAAATGTTGGCATAGAAAACTATAAAGAGTTAAATCTCTATAATTTGCTTTAAAACACTTAATTTAATGCTCCAAAATAAAAGTTAGAAGGGAACCCATGTATATAATATACCATCTTATATATGTAAGAATGTATACTTATATAAGAATATATATGTTTGTATGTATGTGTGTATATATATACATATATATACACACATACACCCACATTCTAAGTAAGGTTGTAAGACTTACTTAGACCTTAAACACTGCAGGTATGGCCACTTGGTTAAAAATAAAACAAAACAAAAATTGAATATCTTGTGCTTTTGTACCATGCAGTGTATATTTAAAATATCCAGTTACACTAAAACTCCATTTTGAGTCCCTCCAATTTGTCTGCTGCTCCTCTATGCTTCCCTCTAGAAACTCTGTGAAGTTGATCACAAAACTGAAGGAGGAATTTATTGGTTGGTTTCTCGTCCTTCAGAAAACACAGGCTTCATTTGCTACTGTCCAATATTTAAATAGTTTATTTGTTTATTTATTTATATGTATATATGAATCACCAGGAGTTATGGAATTAATTGTTTAGGGTTATAGGAATTCTAGGGAAAAAATAGGAGGCTTTTTCTTCCCAAACAATACAATAAATTCAGTTCGCATTTTTGTTGTTTAATGTAAAATGCACATCTTTGCTGGAAACATAATGCATCCCAAAATTTCTACAGGTGATGTTTAGGCAGCTGCCACTTGTATATTTCCTTTGAGTATTATCAATGAGCAAACAGATCCCCTTAGCCAGGAAATGTCTTAGAATCATCTCCCCAAACTCTGTAATATATATAGCACATCAGTGTTATAAAGAATATAAATACTCCATTTCCCTGCCTCAGACGGTGGTTGGGTAGAAATGCATCCCTAGGTTTTTGAATCATGATCCATTTTAAAAATAATCTCTAGCTGGACTCCTGAATTAGTATCCATGGAATTAAGAATATATATTGTATACATGTGTTCCTGTCTATCTTTTATTTTAGAGAATCAAATTGATTGTTTGAAAAAAGTTATAGAGGCTTAAGTCTTTATAGCTTTCTTATACCAACATTTGAAATAAGACATAAGACAAAGTTTCAATCAAGTTCTGGCATATACTCAACTTACATTTATTTTTGACAAAACATATCTTCACAATTTAATTATATAAACTTAAGCAGTTAAGGGAATAATATCTGCTCTTATTTTTCTTTTGTTCAATATAGACATTCAATATACTGACAACTGGTGTTTGTGTCAAATGTTTATGAATGGGGTCAAGAGAAAACATAAAAGAAGCTTAATTCTAAGAGTGGAGACAAGAGAGCAAAATTGATAGGTATATGTTATAGAGACTGGAAATTTTGTAATTTGAATTTTTTATAGAATGGTATATAATACATTATAACAATTTTAAAAAAAACAACATGCAATAAATAATATTAAAATGTTCTGCCTCTGTGATTACTGAGAATAAAACATTTGTTTCATCTTACTTCTTACTTACTTTGTCTTTACTTCCTTACTAAATATGAAAAGTAAAAGGTAAAGGTAAAGGCCCTCCCGTTGATCGTTGATTTGCTTGAGCGGGCCCAGTAACGTCTCCATTGGAGACTTTGTTGTTACTGTGTCTGGCATATCGAATACTCTCGGTAGCTTGCCGGGCTCTCCGAGAGGGGCGGAGGAATCAAACTCGGGTCGGCCATGTTGGCCACTTGTAAGGCGAACGCCCTACCGCTGTGCTATTGACTCTTAAATCAACACAACTCACAATCCTCAGTTCTGTATATTTCTGAAAATTTTGCTAAGTTCACAACTTGTGAGTTTGGAGTTATAGTAGAGTGGGTATTTGAGTCCTGCCTGAATGATGCTGAATGCAGAGCAAAAACTAAGATCTGTGCATGGCCTGGTATGCCCTCCACCCCAAAACATGTAACTTTGGGGTCAGAAATCATCTCACCCCGAAAACAGATTTATGCCATAGTTTAAGAAACTGAGAAGTCAACATTATAAATTCATAATTTCAATAATTAGTAGAGGTCAGGTTATGGTTTGAATAAGTCATCCAACAAATCATACGCTGAGCAAGGGACAATATGTGTGCCACTGTTTTTCCAATGAGAATTTAGCATCTAACTTACTAGATATCAACATATTGTCATGCTTCTCTTGCAGTGTATGATTTATTCATGATTTGTACGATCAAGCTGAATAGTTATATCATCTTCCAGGATTTTTTCTGACATTGCTCATCTTTCCTTCACAGTACCTGAGCCTTTTTTTCTTTTTGGTTGACTTGGCAGTGTCGAACTGCTGCTATCTCAGCAGTGTCTCAGTTAATGACACCCTTCAGCTGCAACGTAGCTCACTTTTCTCCTTATCCTATGGAATTGCTTGCTTTTAGTCCCTAACCCTATGAGGCAAGGGAAGGGGAAAAAAGCTGTTTTCAACAGTGCATTTCAGACATAAGGGTTAGGGAGAGTGGAAGTGCACCTGTTTTAAGATGGAGGGTAGTCACATGCTAGACACATGCAAACTCAAAGTCACTCCCTTCAAATACAGCACATTAGAGAAAGATAAAAACAGAAAAGTACAAGTAAACCACACTAATAGACCTCAATGGCCAAAGAAAATACTACGTGAATATTTGTGTGCAATTACTTCACTTATAGACATATAGAATTAGTACTTAACACACACACACACAAACACAGATACAAAGATTTTGACCTTGCATTTATGTGACATGTTTTGGCTGCATGACTACACCTGTACTTGCTATATTTTAATTTTTTATGTCTAAAAAATCCTGTGAATTTTATAGCTCTTTCTGGTTATGTAATTATTCTTCTCATATTCTATCAGCAGCTAGAACTAACTGAAAATACAAATAACTTAGAAATGACCGTTTGAACTTATGAACTCCATGAGACTTTAAGTTTTAATAACTATATCCATAAATGTGTATAAAACTATAATATACTTCAATTCAGTAAATTTATAGAACTATTTTTTTCTCCCAAAAGGCAAGACTCCCATTAAAATGTTACTTACTCGCAAGATAAAGTTAAAAAAACTTAGGTTCAACAAATAATACTTCTTGTGGTCAATGGGCATTGGTCTGCACTTGGTTGTGCAAGGTGCTTACTCTTCACTCTGCACTAAGGGATTATTCTAGTGCTCAAAGAACCTTATGCATTCCTGGGGATCAAACCAGGGTTGACTTCATACAGGCACAAACCCTTTAACCCCTTTTTTTTGTCTCTCTGCCTCCCCACCAAGCCCTGTTTTTAAAAGATGACAATCAATTTTCCTAGATACCAGAAAACTCCAGCAGATCAAAATGCTGTTAGAAAGGAATTAAGCCCCATCATTCTGAATGCTGTTATGTGTTCTAATGGATTAACTATAATAAAAAATACAAAAATTGAATGACTTAGGGACCTGTTATATGGATAAGGAGAAGAGCATGTACAAGGCATG
This sequence comes from Sorex fumeus, assembly GCF_029834395.1. NCBI lineage: Eukaryota > Metazoa > Chordata > Mammalia > Eulipotyphla > Soricidae > Sorex > Sorex fumeus. The sequence goes on along the minus strand of NW_026606149.1, from coordinate 803,518 downwards.
AAGACAGCCCTGAATTTGATTCCACTGCTGTGGCCGCAGGAGTACTACTAGCGGTAGAATTGCCAGGCTGAAATCATGCTGCTCAGTGGAGACTATATGAAAAAAAATAGAGAGAGTGAGAGAGACTAAAGAGATAGTGCAGTACAGTTTAACTTCTTTAAAGTTAAGAAACTTGTCTTGTAGGCAGCAGCTCTGGGAGTGATTTCTGAGCATAGCACCAGGAGTAATCCCTGAGCACAGCTGGTTGTAGCCCACAAACAAACATAAAAGGGAATGACTAAATTATAATTTCATGGGAGGATAATTCCATTTAAAACTAATAATAACCATGTTTTCAGACATAAGCACAGGTGAATTGCATTACTGTAGAACTTAGACTTTACATTCATCATCTCAATTCATTGGCTGCCCTAAATGTCCCAGAATTTGTGAGAATCTAAGTGAACCATTATAGTAGTTATATGAATATAGAAGGACATAACTTCCCTTTGATCTGAAAGTCAAAACTTGATGCATAAGTAAAGCATATCGACTTAGATTAATCCTAGATAGGAATAGAGGTGACATTGGCAATTAAATAGCCAAAATATTTTCTCATACAAGAAATTACAAAGCGTATTGTTTGAACTGGCATGTGTGTATATATTGTTTGGTCTGGCGTGTGTGTATATAAAGCATGTGTTATGTAAATTAAATTATCTAGATTATTTAACAAAACTTTTTTATCTTATATGGAAATTTTAAAAACTGATAATAATGTTGATTGATATATATATATCACTTATCACTTAATCACTTAATCCCCGTTATTCATCGATTTATTCGAGCAGGTGCCAGTAACGTCTCCATTCATCCCGGTTGCATGCTAGCGTAGCCCAATGGTATCTGTTCGTTCTAGGAACATGCAGTCAAACTGATCATTTAGGGTCTTGAAGAAGAAGTCTGACCATCTTATAGGTGGGCGTCCACGTGATCTTTTGATGTCCCGTGGAATCCAATCAGTAATGGCTCTAGTCCAGCGGTTGTCTGTAAACCTCATTACGTGTCCAGCCCATCTGATTTTTGATGTCTTGGCAAATGAGACAGCGTCCCTGATTCTTGAGTGTTGACGAAGATCAGAACTCCGGATTCTATCTCTCATTTGAGTGAATCGAGATATTCCAAGCATAGTTCTTTCGATTCCTCTTTGAGAGACCCGAATAGCGTTCTCATCCTGTTTTCGTAGGGTCCAGGTCTCTGAGGCATATGTTAATGCAGGAAGAATAGTGGAATCAAAGAGATGTGCTCGTAGCTGGAGGTTCTTTGTCCTTTTAGTTATTTCTTCAATGTTCTTGAAGGCATTCCAAGGCGCTCTCTTCCTCCTGCACAACTCAGGTGCCAGGTCATTCATCATGTTGATTTCTCGACCTAGGTATATATAACTGTTGCATTCGGAGATGGTGGTTCCGTTGAGAGCGAATGGAGCGTCAGGAACAAGGCTGTTTCTCATAAACATTGTCTTCGTAAGATTCAGCTGTAGTCCTACCTTTCCACACTCACGGTCAAAGTCGGCCAGCATTTGTGCCGCTTGGCTGATGTTTGGTGTTATTAGAACGATGTCATCAGCAAAGCGGAGGTGGTGTAGTTGCCGACCATCTATCTTCACTCCCATGTTTTCCCATTCTAGTCGTCGCATGATGTTCTCGAGGGTGGCACTGAAGAGTTTTGGTGAAATGGTATCACCCTGCAGAACCCCTCTCTTGATATGGATGATTACTTCTTTGTAGAATGGTGAGATCTTGGTAGTGAATCTGCAATAGAGCTCACGAAGGATCCTGATGTATTGAGTTTGTACGCCTTGATTGGCTAGGGCTTCCATGACCGCTTCCATCTCAACAGAATCAAAGGCCTTCTTTAAATCAATGAACGTTAGACAGAGCGGCATCTTGAACTCCCAAGATACCTCAATGAGCTTGGTTATTGTGTGGATATGGTCGATGGTACTGAATCCTTTTCGGAATCCAGCTTGTTCACATGGTTGTCCTTCATCTAGTGTTCTGCTAATCCTATTCAGGATGACTCGAGTGAATAGTTTGTAGATGACAGACAATAGGCAGATTGGGCGATAGTTGCCAATGTCGTGGATGTCTCCTTTCTTGTATAGTAGTACAGTCCTGCTGGTTTTCCATTGGGATGGAACCTTGCATTCAGACAGGTAGCGTGTGAAGAGTCGAGCCAATGTATTGATGAGTACTGATGGTAAGTTCTTCAGGTGTTCAGGTCTGATCTTGTCTGGGTCAGGTGCTCTTTGTTTCTTTACCGACGAGATGGCATGTTGGATTTCGGAAGGGAGAACATTGGGAACGACATATCCATCATGTGGTATGTGGTATGTGGGCAAGTGGATGTGGCTATTAAAGAGATCTGAGTAGAAGTCATGAATAATCTTCTCCATTGCCCTTCTGGAAGATGTGATAGATCCATCATGATGTCGGAGGGCAGTCATCTTGGTTTTGTAGTTGGTGAAATATATGTTTTATTTATATGTTTTATGTTTTATGTTTTTTTTATTTTTTATGTTTTATGTTTTATGTTTTCCATTGTATAATTCCATTGTATAATTACAACGTTTTATATATATACACATATATATATGTTTTCTTTGGCATTTGGAATGTAACTAACATAAAAGTACCTCAGAATGGGCATGAGGGCCAGGGTGATAGTATAACAGGTAAGGTATTGGCCTTGAATGTATGGTTCTAATTCCTGGATTGAAAACACACACACACACACACACACACACACACACACACACCAGCTTTCTTTTTCTTCAGCAATGACTGTATAGGTCTCATGACTATAGCTTGGGCACATTTTCAGCTCTGAGCACTAAGGCACAGCCTAATACTTCTGCATCCTTTTTGGGAAGTTCTCTTACTATAGAATCTCTTTGTAAGATGCTTTATACCAACTTTCTAATGTTTCATGACCAATGGTGAATTGAAATTTCAAAAAGAACTGACAATGCTGTGTAAGAAATAAGATTTTAATAAAATCCTTTGCAGTGAACATTTGGATATAATCACACCAAGAAGTATGAGTGTGGCAATAAGAGTTGATGGTAGAAAGAGTTACTTCTAGAAGCATGTTTACACTTGCTTTGGCATCACTCAATTTGAAACCATTCTGGTTACTCTTGAGCCATTTCATACAATAAGCATAATTCCATACATGACCACATTTTCTCAATAGTGCTTGAACAATGCTAAGAATTATAATGCATTTTCACTCTTATTTCTAAAGAATGGGACACAGTCACTTTCTATAATTCTTAGTAATTATACAACTTTAGGATTTATTTTTTTTGGTTTAATCAGGATCCACTTCTTCCAGGATTGTTTGGTGGCAGCCAAAGAATTTGCATATTTGGAAGAAATACACCGCAGGAGAAAAACAAGTACAATGATGTCTTGTGCTGGAAAATTAATCCAGAAAAAAATGTTAAAGTCATTCAGATCTGGAATAGGAGCCATTTATTGATTTATCTTTAATTTTCAAGTCCTTTTTAAAGTTGACCAAAGTAGAGTTTGGTTTTGCTTGGTTGGACTTCATTCTAACATTCTTGGACTTCAAATGAATTCATTTGGAATTTATATTTGGAGGGTCTTCTGAATGTGATGCAGTGTCCACTGGGCAATGCTCAATTCCTGAAGTACCTATAACAAGCATGAATGTGTTTCCAGTACAGATCTTGAACATTCCCCTTTGTGTGAGAAGAGAAATCCAGGTCAACTTTGCTTTCAAATATGCACATGTAATCTTTTGAGAAGGCACAGTTCTTTGAGGATCACTGATTCAGAAAACATCAATTGAATGCTGCTACAAAGCATATCCTATTCCTTTCTCTGTTCCATCAACCAAGTTCACAGACTCTTAAAAATACGATACAAATTCAATGAGTACGAATATTCCTTTGAAATATAAGTGTAATCAAATATCTGTCTCTCCAGACAATATTTAGTTCAGTAGGGGGACTGTTACACTTCAATCTAGCTACGTCTGTGAGGCAGAGCCAGGTTATACTTCTGCAGCTTCAGAAAGAATTTCGATTCACATCAATTTCCAATAACGGGAAAAATCTATGAGCTCCCTGCAGGCTCAAGTTGAGGTAACAATCCTTGGTTGATTTTTCTTCATCCGGAGCTTTTTAGATTCCTAGCAAAGCACATTTCCATGAAGTGGAAAGAAAGCCAAATTCATGTTAAGCAAGTCATAGAGATAAGACTTACTGTTTCCAGAGGATTGGTAATTTTCATGACCTACAAATTAAAACCAAAATAATATTTGCACATCCTCACTCACTCGATAGTAACACTTGAGTTGTCTTTGATGCAACTGGGTCTCTGCCCTTAAGGATTATGCTTTCTAAACTGGACAATCTATATTAAAAAGAAGCTGCAAATCTGGGTCTGGGCTTAGTGTCAAGTGTGTGTGTGTGTGTGTGTGTGTGTGTGTGTGTGTGTGTGTGTGTGTGCTTTTGGTAGGGGTTCTCAGTGTAATTAAATCTGTGTTAAATAAAATTTTATTTCCTTCTCAGGTTTTCTCATTTAAACTCAAACATTACAAACAGCATTTCAAAGCTTTAAAAATTGACAAGATTCTAAGAGTGTAAATGCAGTTGGAAGAAAACACATCTCTTAATTCAGGCTTGAATCGGGCAGTTGCAATGAATCAATAGAACCTACATTTAAAAGCTTTCAAGAAAATGTGTAGAAGCCACCTTTTATCTTTCTGATAAAAGTGAGGTAAGGTTGAATAATCTTTTTATTAATCCCAAAAATGAAAATAAGAAAGTATTGTATACAAGACAGTAATCTTGTATGCATAACTCAAACATCCTATTCACAATGAAATTGTTACAGTCTAATGAATTATTTTGTTGTTGAAAAGTTTGACACCAGTCATTTTATTTAAAACCATTATATAATACCAGACTATTACCACAATATTAAATTTAAAAAGCAAAGAGCTATAAAGACATGCTTATAAATTATCTTCTTGTTTTTGCTTTGTTTTGTTTTGCTTTGGGGCAGTATCCACCTGTGTTCAGGGCTTTCTCCTCACTCTGTGTTCAAGGATCTCTCCTGACACTCTGTGTTTCCAACATTCAGTGCTCAGGGATCACTCCTAGCAGTTCCCTGGAGACCACATACATTTCTGAGGATCAAACAGGGTCAGCTTCTTGCCAGAAACATGCCTAAACATCTATACTATCTCTCTAGTCTCCTTAATATCTACTTATATGTCAATTAACATTGTCCACTAACATCTAGACTCCTTATCCAACTTGAAATGTCCATCTAGAGGAATTTTATTAATTTTCATAGGTAAATAGTTCTCTGGACTTTCAAATTAGAACCTTCTTTGTGACGACCACCATTTATACCCTACTGGGGCCAGTTTTCCCTGATTTACAAACCAAAACCTGGGACCATCCATCCTTTCTCTCTCCTTTTCTTTACTGATTCCCAAAACTAAACTATCCCCAAGTTCTGTAAGGCCAATTTTCAAAACACATCAGCCACCTCTTTGCACTTCTATTGGTCCATTATTCCCAGCCCATTATTTACCTTAAAGACTGCTACCAATCTTTTCTAGCTAGTATTTCTGCTTCTGTTCTTTAACATCCCGATTTATAATCAAATCAATATGCCCAAGGCAGGGTGGCCATTGAGAAATATAGATCAAGACAAATCCACTGTGATATGTGAAATTTTACACTGTTTATCACAGTTTGTAATGTAACCAGTAGCTCTTACTCTAGATGCTGATAGTCACTCAGAAATATATCCTACCACAGCATTCTGTCATTTTTTATCTCAGTAACACTGACCACTAACTTGTTCCTCAGCTATTGTGTACCCTCGTTCTGAAGTGGAAGGGGTTGGCTGCTGAAGTCTTCCAGCACTTGACTTTGCCACGACCTTCCTGGAAGAACTCTTACTGTAATTCTAAAGAAGTTCTGTTTGCTTGTATCCTCTGATATAATTTACTCTTTGCTTCCCTACTTTCTGAAGCTAGCTTGTACCTATGTGTATGACTTTATTTGTTGTTTTTTTTTCAAGCTCTAGAAAATAAATGTCCCTAGAAGAGAAACTTTTTCTAGTTCGCTGTACATTTCTCTTGCCCAGCATAGAGGTTGAGAATTATGTTAAATAATACAAACATATTTCTATATTACTACCTTTGATTTATACTTCATCTTCAGTTGCAGGAACATTGCTATACATAGACCCTTAATTCCCTTAATAATCAACAGATCTTATTTAAATGAAATCATAGTGACTTATGGCTTAATTTTCAAACAGTTTAAAGTTCAACATTTATCAAACATGCCTTCTCATGCTGAAAACACAAATAGGACTAAATTCTTGTAACAGAGTTAAAAAACTGTTCATGCATGATGTTGACTCGGTTTGATCTTGATACCTCATATAATTTCCTTATAACACCACGAGTAACTCCTGAGCGTAATGAGGAAGAAATCCTGAGCACAGCCAGCTGTGGCAACCCTTCCCCCGTGCCACACCCCCCCCCAAAAGATCAAAAAATCTCATTTCTTTAAAGTGTCTTTCCTTTAGAAAACATAATAAAATTAAATGAATAAGCACCATAATGCTTGCACAGTTTTGTAAAACAAAGCTAAAAATCTCATACTGAGTTACATTTATAAACCAAGAACTTCAGGTACTTTACATAATAGCTATTTGATTTGATATCCATATTTCTCTACTGTTGAAAATTTTATCTTGTAGAGCATCTTTGATGCCCTGCATGCATTGTTTATGCCTGGAAGCATGCAGAAAAACACCACTGGTAGTAAGAGGCAACAGCTTGTCCAAAAACAAACATAAAATAAGCACATAACAGTTGTTTGTCTTTTTTGTTGTCATCAAGCCCAAAATAGAAAAAATTGCACCTCCATTGTTAAATCTCATTCATTTTTCATTTCATTTCATCATCCTGTTATTCGTCGATTGCCTCGAGCAGGCCCCAGTAATGTCTCTTTCATCCTAACCTTGAGATTATATTCAAGGCTCTTTAGGAGAATGAGACCCATCATTGTTACTGGTATTTGGCATATTTGGTACGCCACGGGGAGTTTGCCAAACTCTGCCCTGTGGGCAGGCTACATTCGATAGCCTGCAAGTTTGTCCAAAGTAGGAATGTTAAATCTCATATGTAAAATTTATTACTATAAAGTAAATCAGTTATTTATTGATTTAAATGGCAGCAAACATCTCTTTTAAATAAAAGTTTGCAGTAAATAGCATAAGATAAAACCACTGATTCTATAAAAAAAAATCTCATTCATTTTCATTTGCTCTTTTGGGGGGACAGTTTTTGATAGGCAGTGCTCAGAGCTTACCTCTGGATTTGCACTCAGAAATTACCCTGGTTGACTTGAGATACCGTACAGGGTGAGTAGTATGAAACCAGCTGAGTCATACAAGCACACTCTACCCACTGTACTGTATCTCTTGCCCAATCATAATATAATCTCAACTTTTTTTATAGCACAGTGGTAGGGCGTTTGCCTTGCATGCAGCCAGCCTGGTCGAGCCAGGTTCGATTCCTCCGCCCCTCTCAGAGAGCCTGGCAAGCTACCGAGAGTATTCAATATGCCAAACACAGTAACAAGAAGTCTCACAACGGAGATGTTACTGGGCCCGCTCCAGCAAATCGATGAACAACGGGAGGACAGTGACAGTGACAGTAGCAAAGTGAAGCAAATTAGGGTATATCTCAGTTTTTTATTCAACGAAGTGTTTACCTTCTTGAATGAATATTGAAACTTAGTAAGTCATGATTTAATGGTGATATTTCCTAACACCAGGGGCTCGTGAGAATTATATGCTTCCCATTAGATTTTGTTTACACTAAAATAAAATTATTTACAAAGGATACATTGCCATTGGGTTATTCTTTCAAATCCCTTAGAACATATTAAAAAAGAACCCACTTTTGCAAACACAAACATACATGCTTATGTCCACAAGTTTGCATATGCATATATATTTTATATGGTGAAATCGAATCTAAATAAGAACAATATAAAGTTCATAGTACCAAAAGATTCAAGTTCCAAATTTCAGGTGATTTCTGCACACGTTCTGTTTTTCTCATTCATTCTTGGGATATGTTTCTCAATGTCACTTTGCAATTTACATTCAATGCTCTACTTATTTTTGTTTATTATTCCCAAACTCAACTGGTAATAGATCACCATTATTTTAACTTCAAGTATTAACAGTATTCTGGAAAAAAATATGTTTCTCTATTTTTAAACTTTTATTAAAAGATGTCAGTTTTCATTTTGTAAGAATTTTTTCCTCATAGATCTATCCTAAGAGTTATTGGTCCCTAATCTTGAATAACCACTGTTAAGTGTAATCTTTTCTTTTTTCTTCTTGTAAAAAAATATACAGATATTAAAATTAATCTTTGAGCTTGTCCATAAAAATAATTGGAATTTAAACTGTTGGACATAAAAGTAGCTGTTGAGAGAACGTTGATTATAATATTATTCATTTTTATGTATTTGAATTTTCATACATTTATAAAGATGCTAAAATAAAATAAAGCTTTCCCAGAGAAAAAATTAATGGGTAAAAATATTTCATAAGGAAGTGCTATAAAAACTACTTGTATCATGAGAACAAAAGAATAAATCACTACATAAGGAAAATGTATTGCATGTTTTTAACTCATTAAATTCATATCATACCTATTTTAATCAGGCTAAGAAGAAAAATTATGTTCCCCTGAGTCAATTGATTTTCCTATGATATTTAAATGAATGGGTGGTATATTTCAGTCATAAATAACATCAAAGTAGCTGTTCTAGCACTGGGATTAAAGTCAGTCTGTTACCGTGAACTTCATCATTTTTACAATTGCATAATCAAATAAAGAAATTCGAGAACATTTTTAGAGGAAGAAAAAAAATCCCTAAGTCCCTTTATCCTCACATTTGTGAAGAATGTGTATGAAGAAAAGTAAAGGATCTTCGTAGCAATAGGTCCTTGGGAACCTTTGGGACACCATGGATAGTTAAGAACCATAGCGAAAGAGAAGAAATTAAAATATCCTGGTTACAAACAGGATTAAATTACCAAAGAAAGATAAACCAAGGGTGAAAATAGGATAAGAAAACCCTACATTTCACTTGCTTCTTATCTTTTGAAAATATATATTTCTACATTTCTGATAAAGTAAATTGATTTCTGATCATTGATTTCATTTCTCATTTCCTCCCCTCTTGACAGAAAAAAAATAAAACATAAAATTAACATATAAAATTGTTTCCCATTCAGAGTTAACTAAATCTTCAAATAAAAGTAAGAAAACAAAAACCACTTTCACAGTCAGTCCATAAAGTAAATTTCCTAGTGATGCCAAATTAAGAAACAGAGGCATTTGATACTTTGAGTTACTCACAGGATATTCCAGAGCTCAAAACCACATCATAACTTAAGCGTTAATGTTAAAATTCAACTGCTGTAAACATGCATATTTTTAATCTACATGAACAATAACATCTTTAACAAAGAAATTCTCTGATTTTAAACTATTTTAAACTATTTTCTAACGTGAGAGGTAGATTGAAAACTTCTCTTAACAGGAAACAACAACAAAAAACCTGTATTCCCAATCTCCTTGAAACAGGTATTAGGTTTTCGGTGCATTATATTTACCAACAAATGTGACTGAGAGTGACCGTTACCAAACCTATTTCAAGGTGAAGAATCCGTAGCTCAAAATAATTGATCAAATTTACCAAATGTACATAAAATAGATCTTGAACATTTTTATACTTACATATTATTGTCTGGACTCTGCACCAGGCTGTTTTCACTCGGGGTACCCCAGACGGGGGTGGGTGAGAGTACTCCCCACCCCAAGGGACCCAGCCCTGGCAGCCAACCTCCATTACCCACCAAGCTCCAAGGCTACTTTGCGTTTGCGGCCACGGGACACATCATAAGACATTTCCTACCCATTTTCCACAATTACCACACCATGTTTGATGGGGTTTCAGACTGTAGGCAACATATCATAGAGAGAAATATATATATATATATATATATATGTATATATGCTTCTCAGAGTGCCTGGCAAGCTACCGAGAGTGTCCCACTAGCAAGGGCAGAGCCTGGCAAGCTCCCTGTGGCATCTTTGATATGCCAAAACCAGTAACGATAACAGGTCTCATTTCCCTGACCCTGAAAGAGCCTCCAATCGTTGGGAAAGACGAGTAATGAGAGGCTGCTAAAATCTCAGGGCTGGGAGCAATAGAGATGTTACTGGCTCCCACTCAAGTAAATCAACCAACAGGATGGCAGTGATACAGTAACAGTGATTATTGTCTTTTAAAAGATACTTACATAGTATACAGGCTTCAGCATGTATCTAAGCCAGGTTTGATCCCTCACACCATACATGGTCCCCTGGGCAACACCAGTAATGAAGCCTGAGTGCAAACCAAGGGGTAAATCTGAGTACAGGTGAGTACTACCACTGCCATAAATAAAAAGGAATCTTTCCTTAATTAATTTTAATTGGCTAGGTAAAGAAGTTTTAGAAATATTTGTTTTGCTTGTGTTAGGTAATTCTTTTTCTAAGTGCACTGTCACTGTCACTGTCCTCCCATTGTTCATCAATTTTCTCGAGCGGGCCCAGTAACATCTCCACTGTGAGACTTTGTTGTTACTGTGTTTGGTATATCGAATATACCATGGGGAGCTTGCCAGGCTTTGCCATGCAGGCGAGATACTCTCAGTAGCTTGCTGGGCTCTAAGTGCACATTGTTTAGATATCATTCATAATTATTTTGGGTCCTGATAAAGTCCTACATATCAATACTGGCCAATTGCCCATTTTGCATCATTTCATTCTTAGTCTTTGGTATTACTCCCTAGTCTGAGAAGTCACATCACTGATCTGCAGTCTAAAGAGAACGAAGTCAGAACGAAACTGGAAAGGCACAGATTTTTGGCAACACAGTAAAGGAACTAAAAATAAATCAATAAGGGTCACTTGTAAGGGTGCGTTCAGCTGGGAAATGAATGAAGCCACACACCTGGAGCCTATGGCTTGGGGAAATGGGCTGGGGAATTTCAGAGCCTGGGCTTCCAGACCCATGTGTGTGCGCTTCATCTAACTTCAGGACCTCTTTAAGGCTCCAACTTCCTGTATCCTGTACCTGTTACCACACAAGACCAACAGTTGAGTTGAAGTGGTTTCCAACGTTTTTACGCCAGTGCACCAGTACAGACAGGAAGTTGTGAACAAAGCCAGGCAAACGCGAAACTCTCTCCCTGTACTAGTCAGGTTTTAGTTATTTGTTGTAAGATAAAAGTATAACTGAATACACAGTATGAGGAAACAGAATGACACTTTATGTTATTTTTATGCATGAAATTTTAAAATGTGTGTGTATCTGTGTGTATGTGTGTGTGTGCGTGTGTGTGTGTGCGCGCACGCGCGTGCGCACCTGTGTGCATTGCTGGAGAATGTACCTGGACCCTTGTACATCAAAGGTTATGTTCTATCTCCAAGTCACATTCCAGGCCCTATTTGTGATTTTTAATGTAAATGTGAAGTCTTAAAGCACTAATAAAAGTCAAAGAAGATTGAGTGATTCAAATTCATGACAATTATAAACAATTCAGTTAGCAACTTTTTTGGTTTGTTTTGTTTGGGGGCCACACCCGGATGTGCTTAGGGCTTTCTCTGGCTCTGCTCAGGAATCACTCTTGGCAGTCCAGCCAGACCTTAAAGGGGTGCTGGGGATCAAATCCTTGTCAGCTCCTGGGGTTCTGCCCTACCCTCTGTACTATCACTCAAGTTCGACTATTAAAAGCATTAGTAACTATTGAACAATGCAGTTTTTTTTTTGGGGGGGGGGTGTTTCTTTTTTCTTTTTTCGGAAGCAATTTGAATTTCACAAGTTCTAAAATACTGTATATACTGATAAGTTCAAAAATTTTGTTTTCAGGGATCTAGCTACCATATAAATTAAGATGCATTATACTTTAATAATTAATCAATGCAATGATTGTATATTGTTGAGTGTCACAGAAGTATGCACATAGGGTGTTCAGCAGTGAAAGCTACCTTCTGCAGGAGAACTTTTCAAACATGGAGAAAACAGAAGAGTTAAATGAAGCTTGAGCACAGATAAAGGAATTAGATTGTTCAAGACAAAGGATTTGTGCAATTCAGACTAGAAAGGTCAATTCACTTTAGGGACTTATCAGACTGGCTAGTGGATGATTGATGCTATTAACACAGAACAACATTGGTTAAAGGAGAAGTTGAAGGGTGGATATTTTAGGTCTAAAATGAGGTTAGGGGATTTAATTCTATTTGGATAGCTGTTTCTTGAATGTTTCTTGATTTCTTATAGCACTCAGTTATTTTAAGGATAACCTAAATGTTCTACAGAAGAGATTATGTAAAGACAAAGAATCTGGAGCTAAAGAATGCAAGAGAATATAATTCACTATTTTGATATTAGACTTTAGGGTTAGGTACTCAAATTTACAACAGGTAGAACCAAAAAGGACAAAGGATAAAAAGAAAAAGCTTTATAGCAACGGGGTGCTGATTGACAGGAAGACTGCTTGGATGGGAAGAACACAAGAGAGTGAACTAGAAAGGGTGCTAAAGTTTCAAGCATGGATGATGGTTTTTAGGCAGATATTTCCATTGGCAGAGGGGAAGTCATCCAGAAAGCCAGCTTAACAGGAACATGATGAATTATGTTTGAGATATGCTTGGCTTGAGAGAATGAGGAAACTCCAAGGGATCACAGCACAACATTATCTCTGAGCTATAATAAGCTATAAAAACTACAAGACTCAGTCTTTCTCCAATGCATCATTCCTAACAAAGTGGCATTCAACTTGGGTTTTACATTTCCTTAATGACAAAAAAATTCTCTATATTCCTCTCAATTCAATATTTTTTTTCAACGGAATTTTTATAAATATCCCTATTATACTGACACAAAAATGTCTTTCTTTAAAATTCTGGACTCCCATCCTAGTGGGTCCCAATGGAAACACAAAATAAATTCAATACTTCCTTCACAAAACTGCCCTTCAAATAATTGAAGGCACTTTTCATGTCCCATTGAATCTTCTCTTTTTTAGGTTAAACATCAGTGAAAGGATTGATGTGCTTTCAATCCTTTCACTGATTCTGTTTAAAGTGCACTGTCTAGAACTAAACTAAGACTTCATATAAAAGAATAGAGAAGGTAGGGAAAAAATTAGAAGTGCTTTTTTTATAGACTACATAAGAAAAATGTAGCATTGTGTTCTACAGCTGACTTATTTCACTTAGCATGACACCTGAAATTCTATCCATGTTGTTGTAAATGGCCTGTTTTCATCTTTTTGAGCTAAGTAATATTTTACTATGAGTATTATATGTATGTGTTTATGCGTATATATACATAAGTAGCACATTTTCTCGTGAACTTACATATCATTGATCAACTTGCTTTGTATCCAATTCTTGTTATGAATAATATGCCAATGAACTATTATACTTTTGTATTTCTAGAATTATTTCCACTCTCACCTCTCTCAAAAACATAAGTTTCTCTTGAAAGAACAGAGGACAGAAAGATAGATATAGAGATAATAAGTATAGATAGATATATAGAATGAGTTTTACCACCTGTATGGATTTTTGAGACCTAGAATTTATCTAAAATGTTGTGTTTTTATGAATTTATCATAATATTCTTCAAGTTGAATCTTGAATCAATTCAAGAGGGTTTAATAAGTCATTTATTTACATTTTCTTGAATTTCTCTTGAGCCATTATAGTTTTGTGCAAGGATGTTTGTATATATCATTAGATTTATTTATGGATGGTAATTATGTGTTAATACCAATGCAAATATTATCTTGGCTTCTATATGATACTGATCCAGGGATTTTTCTTCACCATTATCTGCAAATTCTTTTAGTTATTTTCTATTCTGTATCTTTCAAGTGTTTCTCACTCCATCTTTATTCTCTGTGCTGATATTCTCCTTTATTTTAGTTAAGTTTATATTTGAATAGAATTCTGTGACTCAGGACTTAAAACAGAAATTTGTGGTAACTTGCAGGTCCGAAAACATCTTTATCGTAATATTCACTATTTGACTGCAAAATATTTATTTTGAACAAATAGCACAACCCTTACATTTTTTAAAGTATACAAGTTTGATGCAAAGAAGTTTGATGTCATTTTGATATATGAGTTAATATAGGATTCATGAAAGTGAGTCACTTGTAGAAATTATTTCTGTATCATCATTTCAATTCTTTCTATATTTCTGAAATTTTATTCAAAAATTGGATTTATAACATCTAAACATTGTATAGTTTTGTAGTCTGACAAAAGGAGTCACATTTGCCTGACAAGACTTAGAGAGAAGCAAACTGTTGTTCTATTTCACATAATTATCTGGGCAGTTTTTCCAGATTCTAGCTCATGTGCATTCCACTCTGAGGCTTTAGCTTTTATTTATGGAACTTATTGACTTGATCCCTGATGACAGTCAGATGTCCACAGTACTGGGCTAGTCACTATTTGACCCATGAGCTTTTCCACTTCCCAAAACTTCTACTATGCTTCTAATATTTTGGGGCTTTTTATGGTAATGCCTTTATATATATCCTAATGTTTTGTTGTTGTTGTTGTTGTTGCTTTTTGGGTCACACCTGGCGATGCACAGGGGCTACTCCTGGCTCTGTACTCAGAAATTACTCCTGCCAATACTCAAGGGACCATATGGGATGCTAGGAATCAAACCCGGCTTGGCTGCATGCAAGGCAAATGCCCTACCCAATGTACTATTACTCCAGTGCCCACATATCCTAATGGTTTTTAAAAGTTTATTAAAAGGGTAAAGGTAAAGGCCTTCCCGTTGTTCATCGATTTGCTCGAGTGGGCCCAGTAACGTCTCCATTGGAGACTTTGTTGTTACTGTATTTGGCATATCGAATACCTCACGGGTAGCTTTCCAGGCTCTGCCATGCGGGTAAGATACTCTCGGTCACTTGCCAGGCTCTCCAAGAGGGGCAGAGGAATCGAACTCGAGTCGGCTATGTTGGCTGCGTGCAAGGCAAACGCCCTACAGCTGTGCTATTGAGCAATTGCCACTAAAGTTTATTAAATCTTGAGTAATGCTAAACAGACATCATAAATCGACTATGAATAATATTAAATTTCAGATTGATTGTAGGCTATTCTATTAAATGTAGACAACTTCTCCCATGCTCAGAACATAGTCTAGTATGCCTCATGTGTACTGCACTGCTCATCCCTACACTTTGATCTTCCTACTTTTCCTACTTATGATTGAAAGTGAAATATTTGAATCACCATTGATTGTTGGTGAACCTTCTTAATTTTTGTCAAGAACACTCAAGCATGCTGAAAGGGGTCTATCACGGCCAACGTGACAGATTTCTGGGGCTGTACTCATGCTAATTCTGCTATCTCCCTGGCTCTATGTTCTTTGACTTCATGCATTTTGAATTTCTACTCTAAGGTAGAAACACATGTTTATAAATAATGTGACATCCTGGTAAATACTTCATTTTATCCATCTTCTAAAGTCCAAATGGTTTGTATAGTATAATGCATGTCGAGATAATGCAGCTCGGCTTTAATTTTAGGCTTTTGTGCTTCTGTTGTTCATTTTGTTCATAGCACTCTCTCTCTCTCTCTCTCTCTCTCTCTCTCTCTGTCTTTTTCCACACATCTCACAATGCTCAGAGGCTAGTACTGGCTTTGTATTCGAGAGTGACACCTGATAGTGCTCAGAGGTCAAACCAAGAACGGAGCCACACAAAGCAAATGACTTAATGTCTGAACTGTCTCTCCAAGCTTTTACTTGGTTTCACAATTTGTATTGTTTTAATATGGGTATATACCCTATCACTTTTAACATTTTAATTGATATAGATGGGAGTAGGTCTAGTTCAAATGTTTTTCTATTTCTTTAATATTTTTGTTCTCTATTTTTCCTTTATTACCTTTTGCGCAATAATTTAGTTTCTCGAGTGTAATATGTTAATTATCTTCATATATTAAAGTTAATGATATATTGAATATATTGATGAATTTTCCTTAATGACTAAGGGTGGCCGTATTTTTCTTTTACTAACTCCAATTCTAATGATCAGTATTCAAAAGCCACACTATTAGGAAATAATTTTGAGTATTACATAATATAAAGTATAAACACAAAGATTTTGTTCACTTTTTGTTTTACAGTTTAAAAAATATTTTTAAGGGTAACAATATTATCTTAGCACTGTCGCACTGTCCTATTGTTCATCAATTTGCTCAAGTGGGCACTAGTAGTGTCTCCATTGTGAGACATGTTGTTACTATTTTTGGCATGTCGAACATGCCACAGGGAGCTTGCCAGACTCTGCCGTGCTGGTGGAATATGCTCGGTAGCTTGCCAGTCTCCCCGAGAGAAGCAGAGGAATCAAACCCGGGTTGGCCGCATACAAGCCAAACGCCCTACCCGCTGTGCTATCGCTCCAGACCAGTATTATCTTAATTTTCAGAATTTATATAATCACTTAATCATTGGCAAGCTACCGAGAGTATTCCGCCCACATGGAAGAGCCTGGCAAGCCATCCGTTGTGTATTCGATATGCCAAAACCAGTAACTACAACTGGTCTCATTCACCTGACCCTGAAGGCTTCACCGACATGGCAGCACTGAGAAGGATGAATGAAAGACAGAAATGTTATATCTATGTAACTAATTCCCTCCTAAACATATGTGTGAATTTTATTGATAATTAAATAGCTTGTTAATAAAATAGTGAGCAAAAATATTTCCTACCTTATGTAAAGTTATACATAAATCACTCAAAAACATTTTTCTAATATGCATCTTTGTATCACATCTTTAAATTATCACCTTTTAAAGTACATTCTAATCTGTTTATGTCTCAGTCTTATATCAAATATAATTTAATTTACTGATACACATTTTCCAACTGCGAAAATGTTGGAGGGCATTTCTGTCTGAACACATGTTACATTGTCAACTTTTAAAATATCAAAATGTAAACCCATTTCAGAAACACCCAAGCATTCAGGTGTTGACAGAGATCTATTTTTTCCTGCCAAATTTGTTTTATTTTCACATGTGGTATTAATGTCAATAAATAACCAGGAGATTTTATTTCTTATGCAAACATCAATATTATTGCAATTCTACCTAATTAGTTTTAATTTGTCACTCAGAATAAAGCATTAGAAACATTCATTTAGAGGTTATTATGTTTTCTACTGAAAACTAGGTGATATGCTTAATTTTACTGAATCAGGCATGAATTCATACATTTTTATTTTTTATGACAAACTGACCACTTCTACCACCACTAAAGTTTAAATCAAGTAGTGATTTTTTTGTGTGTGCATTTTTGTGTGTGTGTTTTAATGCTAAAGTGCTGCTAATAATAAGGTCACAAATGCTTTAACAAGTACAACTATCTTACTAGCACTTATAAAATAATATGGCTTCTGTTATCTTGATTAGGGCCAAAATGACATATCAACTCATTCTTATGAGTCCCATAAGACATGTTCCACTATCCTAGTGTTTTTAGATGAGTGCAAAACATTGTAGATGTCCTGTACAATTTAAGTCCCTAAGTAACAAATTAATGTATAACAATGAACAATATTATCAGAATAATACTAAAAATAGAAATGCATATTTATAGCCTAGTATTTTTTAAAGTCATACTGAAAAATTCATGCGGCATTGTATATAGAACTATTCTTCCTGAAATTAAAGAGAAATTTTAATAATCAAAGGAACAAATAAAATGATTGGAAATATTATTTCTGACTTGACGCATATTGGGAAAGAGGCAATAATCTACAAAAATCCATACCAGTACATTACTATGATAAAGGAGGAAATTGGTTGAATAATAAATGTTTGGATTTTTTTTTTCCCAGGGAGAGCTCAAATGCAGTCCTCCATGACCACAAATACTGTAATCAAGTGTAATCAAGTTTCCCACATTTGGGAAAACACAGGGGTGGGCACTTCCAGAATGCATAGGAAAAGCCTCACCTTGAAAAAAACTATCTTCTTGATCACGGTATCACCCTTGTCAGGTGAGTATGAATGTTTGGATTTTTATCTGCTTATTGATTCACTATGTATACCTTAATTTTCTAATCCAATAATTGAGGATTAAGTTAAGTAAATTATTAAAACCTGTTAGTTCAGTGTCTATCATAATGTCTGATGAATCACTTAAATCTATTTTTATTGATTTATTAGTAATAATTTATCAATATATATTTTCTTTAAAGTATGGCATCTTCAAATTAACCTTTTCTTTCCAAGCAAGGCAATAGTGTGTCTAACAATTTTCTAACAATTATATACTGCATTATACAATAAAATAAAATTACTGAAATTCAAAATTTCAAATGATCTTGAAATAGCCTGGAAGAAATATTTGGATTATATATTTCTAATTCAATTAGGTTGAGTTTTTGGAAAAAATAGTTCTATAATATCTTTATATTTTTGCTAAATTAAATATTTAGATCAATATATCATCTCTCTTGCTTGAAGTCCAGTGGTTTCCTAACAAATACATAGTAAATTCAAACTTTTCAAAGTAGGAACAAAATCTGTTCATTGTCACATTTTATTTTGTCAGTGAACCCTATATTCAGTGTCCCTCCTTACAAAAATATACATTCCAGATTATACCCACTTCATGTCAACTCCTGATATTGATACAGGAGCCACAAGGGTGAGTCTCAGTTCATCCACAGTTCCCAGATTCTTCAATATTTTCAATAATAAGTTTAAATCAAGGAGCACTTTTTTGTGTGTGCAGTTTTTTTGTGTGTGTGTGTGTTTAGGAAAACTTTGTATGTGAGTATTACTTGTGTTACTTATCAAAGTATTAAAGAGTTACCATTTGTTTTCCATAGACAGTCTTGTTAATTTAGCTTCCATCTCTGTTGCTAAAATAAGATTAGTATCTTTCACTCCCAGTCGTGCCCATGGGGAATATGTATTTAAGATTCTTTTTGGGAGGTTTAGGTTATATTATTTCACCATTTGTCCAAGTATAGCCCCTGTTATATCTGGGTCTCCTGTGAGTCCAAGGTTGGGGACAAAATTTATTATTTTCGGAATGAGTGAACTTCCCCAGTCTCAGAATGAGTTCAGGAACTTGCAGGAATGTTTAAAATATAGACTGTGACAGCTAAAATGAAGCTGTTGGGTCTGTGGTCAGAAAAACACTGAGGCTTCCTCTTTCAATATAATGAAATCTTCACCCAAGCTTTTGGGAGGATAAGATGCGGACACATCTGATAGCGTTCAGGGGTTTTCCATGCCTTTATGCTTAAGAGTGAGCCTTGGTGGTGCTCAGGGGACCATGTATGGTGCCATATATTGAACTAGAGTGAGTTGCATGTCCACGCCAGGCAAGTGCGTCAATCCCTACCCTTTCTCTCTGGCCTCATCCAAGCTATTCTGTCGCGTAAGCACATTCTTTGTCATCCTTCCAAATATTTTATCAATTCATTTAAAAAAAATTCAGTTGAGACTTTAGGCAAGGTACAAGTTGAAAGATTGGGTTTATGCTTCCACTAATTGATGATCTGGCTGACAATTCTTTGATTTAAAAAAAAAAATCATCTTAATATAATGTGCCTGCCCTAAGTTTGGGGTATAGCGAGAGTAAAATGGAAACCTACTGAGAGGCCTACCAATTACTATAGAAAGTCAAGGAAAAGAGAATTTCTCCAAAGAAAAGGGGATTTCTGTTTCGAGGTGTCAGAGATGGTGAAGTCATGAACTATGGAAAAGTGGCTGATTAAAAATGATTTCCCTAGACACACATGTCTCGCTTGTACAAGGACTCAAGTTTGTTTCCATTCACCATGAGACTCTCCAATAGCACCAAGTGTTGCCCTGGAGGCGTCCAACAATCTCCAGCTGTGGTATGTTTGGCCTCTGAGCACAATGATCCGTAGTTTAGGCCTGCACCTGATAGCCAGGTTGGCTACCAAGTACTGCGGAGTACATAGTAGATCAATATATCATCTCTCTTGCTTGAAATCCTTCAGTACCACAGACCTCCTGGCACTGCTGAGAATCCCATCAAAGTAATCTTAAATAATTATTAGTGATCATAATTATAATTTCCCTAAAAATCCTTTATCACGACAGTTACATGTTCACTGTCTTTTGGTCATGAGCGTGCCATGTCTTAACTAGATATATTTATAGTACTGTGATGAGAATAAATTTTATGAATATAATTATAAAATATATTTTATATATTTCGTGGATACATTTAGGTTCATGACTACTCATTTTCAACAGTCAAGTGACAACAAATGTCAAATTTTAAATATTTATTTTTTCACGTATTCGATACGCCAAACACAGTAACAACAAGTCTCACAATGGAGACGTTACTGGGCCTACTCTAGCAAATCAATGAACAACGGGAAGACAGTGCTACAGTGCTACATTTAGGTTCATAGTTCCCAAAGAGAGATTAGCGTGTGCATTACTGTACTGTTTCCTTTTCATCAATATAAAGAGTCACCAGCAATAAATTCAGAGAAGCCCCTTAGAGCAGTGATAAACCTTCCTGATTATCGGAAATGCCAGAGGTATCAAAAATATCACTGTGCAGGATACGAAGAAGCAATCCCCTAAGGAGACAGAAATGAGGTCATCAAAAAGCATTTTTCTTTAAAAGAAAATCTGCATTGCAACCAGTAATTTGGTTGTTTATCAACAGTCATGTGGAGACTTGTGTTTCCTAACCAAAGGTTTTGAGGATCTAATAGATTAAAATACAGTTTGAAACAGAAGTAAAGAAATGATTAATTGAATAGATATAGTGTTTCCATAGGTAATACATAATTCATTCACTATAGCATTCAAACAGAATTTTTTAGAAAATTAATTAAAAGTAACTGCAATATTGCCTGTTATTTAATTAAGAACAGAGAAATAAAAGACCTTTTTGATGTAGAGAACTTTTTTCATATGCTTTTTGCCATTTGTATTTCTTATTAGAGAAAGTTTCTATTAATATCTTCCCCCCCATTTTTGATGGGTTATTTTTTTTTGTTAAGTTCTACCATTCCATGTATTTTTATTAACCTCTGATCACATGAGAGTCAGGTAATTATATTTTCCTCATTCTGTGGACTGTGCATTCTGGTCATTGTTTCCTTTGAATTTCAGAAGCTTCTCAGTTTAATGTAAGCCCATTTTTTTATCTTTGCTTCTACTTGCTTGGTCAATGGTGTTTTTTCCTGAAGATGCCTTTAACTTCAATGTCATGAAGGGTTCTGCCTATGTTTTCCTCTACATACATTATGGATCCAGGTCAAATATTAAGGTCTTTAATAGATTTTGATTTGTTTTTGTGCATGACATTGGAAAGAGGTCTAGGTTTAGAAGTGTTGTTTGTTTATTTGTTTTGTTTTGTTTTTGCATATAGATGACCAGTTTTCCCAGAACCAAATGTTGAAGAGGTTTCCTTGCTCCACCTCATAATTTTTGCTTGTTTATCAAAGAATAACTGATCATAATCCTGAGGGTCATGTCAGAATATTGAATTCTATTCCATTGTTCTGGCTGGAACGATAGCACAGTGGTAGGGTGTTTGCCTTGCATATGGACGACCTGGCTGACCCAGGTTTGATTCCTCCACCCCTCTTGGAGAACCCGGCCAGCTACTGAGAATATCTTGCCTGCACGGCAAAGCCTGGAAACTACCCATGACATACTCCATATGCCAAACACAGTAACTACAAGTCTTGCAATGGAGACGTTACTGGGCCCGCTCGAGGAAGTTGATGAACAACGGGAGGACAGTGCTACAGTGCCATTGTTCTGAGGGTCTTTCTTTATTCCAGTACTACGCTGTTTTAACTACTACTCCTTTGTGGGATAGTTTGAAGTTAGGGAAAGTAATGCCTCCCATCTTCTTTTATTTAAGTAACTGCTTTAGGTATTCAAGGTGGGAGTGGGAGTTATTGTTCCATACAAAATTTCAGTGGCGTTTGATCTATTTCTTTAAAAAATGGCAAGGGTAAACTTATAGGGAATGATTTGGTGAGTATTACCATTTTAATTATATTAACGGTCCCAATGCATGAGTAGGGGATGTATTTCCATTTCCTTGTGTCCTTTTTTATTGCTTAAATTTCTTTTGTACGGGTCTTTCACCTCTTTAGTTAAACTGATCCTGAGGTACTTGGTTTTCAAAAGTACAACTGTGAATAGGATTGTTTTTTAATGTCTTTCTTCTATTTCATTATTTATATATAGAAAAGCCAAGGGCTTTTGGTGTTTATTTTGTAGCCAATCTCTTTACCATACAGATTTATTTTTTTAGAAAAATCTTTTGTAGCTTTTTCAGAATGTTCCAAGTATAGTATCATGTTATCTGCAAATAGTGAGCTTTCCTTCTTCCTTTCTATGTGGATGCACTTGATATCTTTTTCTTGACTAACTGCGATCACAAGTACTTCCAGTACTATATTGACTAAAAGTGGTGAGAGTGGACAACCTTGTTTTATGCCTCATCTTAGTGGGAAGGCTTTTATTTTTTTCCCCATTGACCTCTGTGTTTTTTCTGTGGGCTTGTGGTAAATGGCATTGACTATATTGAGGAAACTTCCTTCAATTCACATTTTGTTAATACTTTTTGTTCATAAATGGTGCTGAATCTTGTCAAATACTTTCTCTGCACCTATTGATATGATTATATTTTTATTTTTATTAATATGTTATATTATGTTGATTAATTTGTATATGTTAAACCATTCTTTTTGCATTCTTTGAATGAATCCCACTTGGCCCTAGTATATGACCTTTTTGATGAATTCTTGGATTTTACTTGCTAGCATTTTATTGAGGAACTTCACATCTTGTTGTGTTCATCAAGGATATTGGCCTGTAGTTGTCTCTTGTTGTATCTTGTCTGCTTTTGATATAAGGGTGAGGTTTGCTTCTTAGAAACTGTTTGGGAGTGTTATTTTTTTTTCCTTCAATTTCCTGGAAGAGCTTGAAAAATTGGCAGTAGGTCCCTTTTAATGGTTTGAAAGAATTCACTAATGAATGCATCAGTGTCTGGGCTTTTGTTTTGGGGATAACCTATGATTATCATTTCAATTTATTTGATAGTGACAGGTTCTTTGAGGTATTATGGATCATCTTTAAGTCTGTGAAATTATGAGTCCAGAAATTTATTTATTTATTTTACATTCTCTCATTTCATGGCACTAAGATTCTCAAAGTAATATCTGAGGACCCTTTGAATTTCTGTGGTGTCTGTTGTTAGGTACCATCTTTCATTTCTGATTTGATTTATTAGGTTTCTCTCTCTTTCATCTGGCTAGTGGTTTATCAAATTTGTTTGTATTTTCAAAGAACTAGTTCTTGGTTTCATTGATCTTTTGGATTTTTTTAAAATCCTGTTCATTAGTTCCTGCTCTAATTTTTACTATTTCCTTCCTCCTGCATGCTTTGAGCTACTTTTGTTTATCATTTTCTAGTTTTTTTAAGTTGGACTGTGAACTGTGGGTCCTTTCTTAGCTCCTAATAAATGGTAAAATAACAATGACCTTTCCTCATAACAGCACTTTTGTTGTATTGCACAGTCCCACAAGTTGTGGAAGGTAGTGTCCTCATTCTCATTCCATGAATATCTAGATTTCCTCTTTAACTTCTTCTTTGATCCACTGAGTATTCAGTAATGAGGTATTTAATTTCCAGAGGTTTGAGTTGCTTCTCTATTTCTGGTATGTGATTAATTTCTACTCAGTACATCACAGTCTAAGAGATGTTTGATTTGATGGTATGGTCTATCTTGGAGAATGTCCCATATACATTAAAGAATAATGCATATTTTTCCTATTGATTATTAAAGGCCATGTATACATGTAATATATATTGCATGTCTATAATAAATACATGTGTATGCATGTATTATATATATACATATATATATATAACCCTCTATTGCATTTATTCTCTCAAATTAAGTATTTCCTCTTTGAGCTTTAGCTGATCTACCAAGAGGTGAAAATGGTATTGAAATCTCAAACTACTATTGTGTTGCTGTCACTGCCTTTCTTTAAGTTTATTAGTTGTTTTAAGTACTTTTCTGGTTCCTTATTAGGGGCATATATGTTTAGGAGTCTGAGATCTTCGTGATGTACAAATCCCAGAAACATTAAGAAATGACCTTCACTGTCTCTTATAACCGTTTTCAGCCTGAAGTCTATGTCATCTCATGCTAGTATGGTCACCCCACCTTTTTTGAGGACTATATTTGCTTGAAATTATGTCTACCAATCTTTGACTTTGAGCTTGTGTTTTCTCTGACTCTTCATTTTTTTTTCTGGCATCAGAATGTTACATTCAATTTTCTCCATCCCAACAGTCTGTGTGTCTTGATTGGTGCATTTATCCCATTGACATTGAGAGGGAATAATTGTTGTTATGGACTTTGTACCATCTTTTTGCAGAAGTTTGGCTCATTTGTGGGCCTTGTCTTGTCTTAAATTAGCCAGTTTAGTTCTCTTTGTAATGATGGTTTCAAAGTTTCTGAGTTGTGTATCTGTGAAGTTGTGTACCATTCCTTCAAACCTGAATTAGAATATGGTTGGCAAAGTATTCTTGGTGAGACCCTCATTACACTGAAGTTTTTCACTATATCTCACCATTGCCTTCAGTACTGATTGATTTCCTCTGATGAGTGTTGTAAATCTTACAGACATTCCTTTGTGTATAATTTCCTTCTTTGATCTTAAAGCTTTCAGTGTTGTCATTCTATCTATGGTTTTCATCATTCTAATTAGGATGCATCTTAGAGTATTTTTATTTAGATTTGTTTTAACTGGTACATTTCAGACCTCCTGGATCTGGATGCATGTACTCTTCATCTCTGGGAACTTCTCAGCAATGATAACTTTGACTGTTGCTTCTTAGTCAAGGTTTTCTTCCTGTCCCTTTGGAAACCCTCTGATTCTTAAATTGCTCCTTTTGAATATATCCCAAATTTCTGCTGTCACTGTTGGGTTTATTTTGATATTTTTCCCATGTTCTGCTGTTTTCTGGAGATTTTCTGCAACTCATCTTGTATCTCACTGATTCTGTCCTCGGTAGCTGTTACTGTCCCACTGGGGCCTTCCAGTGAGTTTTTCATTTTACCTACCAAGTTTTTCATGTCTATCATTTCTGTTTGTATTTTCTTCATTTCTGCTCTCACATCCCTCTTGTGTTTTGTTGGCAGCCTGTTTCATTGTTTCTTTGAGCTCCCGTATACATCCTCAGTGATTCCTTTCTAAGTTCCTTATCAGAAAGGCTATAAAGCTCACCATTACTGGTTGAATTTTCCAGACTTTCATCTTCACTCATTAAACCTGGTGGGATTCTCCATTGCTTTGTCATTGCAACCTTTGTAGTCCGAAGTTGTATTTTGTCTGTTTTTATGTGGTTGGTGCCTATACTTATGAAGTTTGTGTATGTTTGCAGTGAATAACAGAGAGGTGAAGAAATGAGTGGCCATGGACTCTCATCTGAGACAAGGGAAATCTTGCCCTGGGGGGCAAAATGCAATTTTGACAAAACTACAGGGTTTCTGATTATTTGGGATGCTGCTGAGCTTCCAGAACTAATTTTTTGAATTTATTCTGTTTCTATTAAAGTCTTTATTTATACAATTATCAGACGGAATTTTAAAACTCTTCTCATTTTTAGACTCTTAAGATGTTTGAATAGAACATATGTTAAGTTTTCATTATGTTTGAAATGAGGGTTTTTATTGTTTGCTTGCTTTGTATGTGTGTGTGGAGGGGGTGGCGAGCAGTTGGCTTTGTTCAAGGCTTACTCCTGACTCAAGCTCAGGGGTTACTCTTTGAGGAGTTCAGGGAGCATAGTGGGTGCCAGGAATCCAATGTTGGATGACCACATGCAAATCAAATGTTTTGGCCACTAAAATGAAAATTGTTTTTATTAGTGAAACACCATGAGGTACAGTTATAGACTTACAAATTTTTGTGCTTGAGTTTCAGTTATACAATGATCAAGTACCCCTCCCTCCACCAGCGCCCATCCCCCACCACCATATGTGCCAGCATCCCTCCCAGCCCTGTGGTGCAGAATATGACTTAAAATATTAAATCTCAGGTAAATGTCACTTGCTATGAAAATAAACAACCTCTTAATTAATAGCATAATAAACATAGTACTGTAGCACCACCCTCCCATTGTTCATTGATCTGCTTGAGCAGGCACCAGTAACGTCTCACAACAAATTGTGAGACTTGTTGTTACTGATTTTGGCATATCGAATACATCACGGGTAGCTTGCCAAGCTTCGCCTTGTGGGCGAGGTACTTTTGGTAGCTTGCCCGGCTCTTCAAGAAGGGAGGAGGAATCCAACTCCAATCAGCCGCGTGCAAGGCTAATGCCCTACTCACTGCACTAGTAGAATTAAGATGAATTTTAAAAGATGAATGTTTAAAAGATTGTTGGACTAAGGAAAGAAGAAGCACACCCCTAGAAGATATTTGGCCCTTGAGCAGATCTCCTAGCTGCAGGGGATTTTTGTCTTATCTTGGAAGAGCTTCCCTTGGAAGGAAGGGTTTTCATATTTTGATTTTGTTACCAGACCTAAGTGTACTTGCTACCCCCAATGTTTGGAGGTTGGGTGCTAGACTAAGGCTGTTCACATGGAGAGACTAACATGGGGAATAGGGAGTGGATGAGACTGGAAGGAGGCAGAAGGAGACAAGATTGGAATAAACAGCAGCTGATCACCAACCAGCCTGGCGGCCCTGTTCCCTCCTTCATTTGTCTGCTGGTGGCGGCTGCAGCCTGGGATGGAGGAGAGGCTCATGGCCACCTAACCCATGAGACAGTGGCAAGAGAAACCACAGCACATCGCTTATTTATTTTGTGATCACACATCATACAATGTACACGCTCCAACCCACTGAGCTATCTAGTTCTCTCAGGTCAATGGAATTTTACAGGAATATGTAAGTTGGAGCACAGAAATAGCTCAAAAGGTTTGATAATCATGATCTGCATAACAGAGGCCTGGCTAGGACCACAGGGTCCCTCAATTAACAAGCCAGGAATTGCTTCTGAGCACTGCCAGGTACAGCTCAAAACTAAAAACTATGCCAAGGACCTACTCCTGATTTACTTATTTTTTTTTTATTCAGTATCTCTACTATAGATTAGGTATGTTCTTGATATATACATTATGCCACAAAATAGGTTATGTATCTAATTTTTCTTCGAAAAAATACTATACTCATCTCACGGTCACGGGCCTCCTGTTGTTCATTGATTTGCTCGAGTGGGCCCAGTAACGTCTCAATCGTGAGACTTGTTGTTACTGCGTTTGGCATATCGAATATGTCACGGGGAGCTTGCCAGGCTCTGCCATGTGGGCGAGATACTCTAGGTAGCTTGCCGGGCTCTCCCAGAGGGGCGGAGGAATCAAACTCGGGTCAACCATCTTGGCTGCACACAAGGCAAACGCCCTACCCACTGTGCTATCGCTAAGTTTTATAATTTAGATGCAACTGTCTTTGTCTAAATATAACTTACTTATAGAAAGTATAGGACATTTAGAACATTTACAGTATAGAACATTTAGACTTATTTCAAAATTCTACATATTAAACATTCATTCTTGTGCTGGTACAATAATACAGAGAATAGGGAACTCTTCTAGATGCAGCTAACTGGGATTCTATCCCTGGTATCCTGGCTGGTCCCCTGAACCTCAACAGGAGCAATCCCTGAGAACAGAACCAGGAGTAAATCCTGAGCACCACTGGATGTGGCAAAAAAGTTAAAAAAATAAATAAATAAACCTCAGCCCTATTCTGGGTATACTGATATACTGCTATAATATTTTTCAAGTAATTCTACTTTCACTATTTTTGTTTTATATATTTTATTTTTTGATTTGTAATCTCTATTTTAACTCTTTAAATATTTTAGAATATTTAACCATATAAATAACACATAATTTTAAATGTATACCCATTAAGCATGTGCAAATCTTAAAATGATAAATTTGATTAATTATAACCAGTTTTGAGTCTGTGATTGTTCAATCTTTCAATTTTATAGTGTTTATGTTGGTCAACATAGATTTTTTTTCATATATTATACAATGTTTGCCCAAATTTTCCATGCATTAATTGCTCATCATATCTTCTCAGAACTGGGAGACTACTTCACTTGAAAGAAAACCACTAAAATTAATTCAATAATAATAATTTTGTAGTAAGATTGCTCCTTAATTTTATCTGTAACATATATATATATATATATATATATATATATATATCCTTCTTTGTTCTTTTAAAGCAATTTATTGTGTGGATTCTTTTAAAAAAGCTATCATATAATTGACACTTGTCCTTTATTTTATTTTATTTCTTATTTTTTGCTTTAGAAATCGAATTGCCATCCCCTAGGTACACGTTCATTTAGGTGCTCAACACCTTAGAAACAGGGTAATTGCTAGATGTCCATTTCTTTTCTCCAAATTATCCAAATATTGACTCAGAGTCTGTAAAGCTGTAGCAGTCCAATTCCAACTTTCCATGGGAAATAGCTCCTGAATTTTCTTCGAACCTTGATAATCAGTCCCTACCGGAAGGAACTATGCATAAGAAGTATTTTCTTGCTCTGAGGCGCCCTCACAAATACCTCCACTGCATTTCACTGAGCAGGGCCCCTTTCGTTTGCTGTATCCTAACCCCATTTATGTTCATTGCCTTTTGACCATGTCCTATATTCCCCATTGTCGGGCTGATCTGCTCAGATGTGCCTGTGCTTCAGGTATTGATAAGCAGTAAGAGCAGCCTTATTACCATGTAGTTTTCTAATCCAAACTCCAATCAGTAAAGAATCTTCTAGGTAAAAGAGGCACAGACATAGAATGACTGCACTCCTTTGTGGAATATCACTTAATCACTTAATCACTTAATCCCCATTATTCATCAATTTACTCCAGCGGGTGCAAGTAACGTCTCCATTCATCCGGGTTGCGTGCTAGCTAATGGCATCTGTTCGTTCTAGTAACATGAAGAGCCTCAAATTTATCATTCAGGGTCTTGATGAAGAAGTCTGACCATCTTGTAGGTGGGCGTCCACGCGATCTTTTGATGTCCCGTGGAATCCAATCAGTAATGGCTCTAGTCCAGCGGTTGTCTGTAAACCTCATTACATGTCCAGCCCATCTGATTTTTGATGCCTTGGCAAATGAGACAGCATCCCTGATTCTTGAGTGTTGACGAAGATCAAAACTCCGGATTCTATCTCTCATTTGAGTGAATCGTGATATTCCAAGCACAGCTCTTTCGATTCCTCTTTGAGAGACCCGAATAGCGTTCTCATCCTGTTTTCGTAGGGCCCAGGTCTCTGAGGCATATGTTAATGCAGGAAGAACAGTGGAATCGAAGAGATGTGCTTGTAGCTGGAGCTTCTTTGACCTCTTAGTTATTTCTTCAATGCTCTTGAAGGCATTCCAAGCCGCTCTCTTCCTCCTGCGCAACTCAGGTGCCAGGTCATTCATCATGTTGATTTCTCGACCTAGGTATGTATAACTGTTGCTTTTGGAGATGGTGGTTCCGTTGAGAGCAAATGGAGTGTCAGGAACAAGGCTGTTTCTCATAAACATTGTCTTCGTAAGATTCAGCTGTAGTCCGACATTTCCACATTCACGGTTGAAGTCAGTCAGCATTTGTGCCGCTTGGCTGATGTTTGGTGTTATTAGAATGATGTCATCAGCAAAGCGGAGGTATTGTAGTTGCCGACCATCTATCTTCACTCCCATGCTTTCCCATTCCAGTCATGGAATATAAAATAACATAATATGAGATGAGCACCCAAGGATGGTAGACACAAGGGCCAGGAATATTGCTCCATAGTTTATGCAATTACTCAAATTGCATCTCATTTCACTGAGACTTGAAGAAGTCTGTCTCCTGAGCTGGGGAAGAAGGCAGCTGGAATAGAGAAGGAGTCACTAAGTCAATGATCGTTGGAAGGATCGTTTGGGATGGTAAATATTTGCTGAAAGTCGATAAAGGACCGAATGTAATAGCCTCTCAGTATCTATATCATAAACCATAATGCCCAAAAGTAGAGATAGAGTATGGGGGAAATTGTCTATCATAAAAACTCAAACATCAAAGCTTTGTAACTGTATCTCATGTTAATTCAATTAAAACAAAGGTAAAAGAAAAGAATTTTCTAGGTAAAGACTCACATAAAGGGCTAGCAGTCACAGTTATCATTAATTTCACAATTTGAGGTGGAGTGAAGTTATAGCCTAACTTAAACTATGAGATGATTATGTTTAGACAAGAAAATAATTTGACCCACATGCTGGGAAAATCAAACTTGGAAAAAAGAATGGAATACCTTATCTTGGGAAAGAGATGCAATCTTAATTAATATATTTATTTTGTTTCAATTTTAACTATATGTTTTGTATAATGGGTTCTTGATGCTCTCTTTGTTTACAGACTGAAAAAAGAGAAAGTTCAATCTGCATTTAAGTTAGTAGTAAAATATCCAGCTCTACCAGAGTGAATGTATATACAGCAATAGCATAAAACTCAAATTTTCATTGCTTTCCTTCAAAATACTTATATTACAGAATAAGTGAATCAGAGAGAAAAATAACTTTCAATTCTATTTGTCAGTCATTTGTAGCTTCCAGAGGTCCCTGATAGAGGCTCAATATAACCCACTTGCAAACTTTGTTCAGGCTCTTGTCCTTGGCAAATTTTACTTGGAGTCATTTTCTAGTTATTTTGTCTCTATTGCCATCAGAAGCAATTTCTTAGCATCTCAACCATTTCACCATGTACGACAAATATGAACTCTGACCCTGTTCCTTAGTGCATGGTTGAGCAGACACACGTCGGCTTATTTTAAGAAAACAAGTAACTGGTTCTTTAGATCTGGTGAGAGCATCTATATTAGCTGTTCTGTCTCCATGGACCCTCAGTTACACATATTTTGAGGTATTTACATGACCCATTTGATTCTTCCTCTAAACTCATGAAGAGATTTTCATAAATAAGGGCCTAATGCAAGAGTATTCTTTATTTTCTAGTTACTTAAGGTCCATTTACCTGACAATCATAACAGGGATTGGTTGAAGGGGAAAAAAGTCCTAGATGAAGAAAACGACTTTTTCATCTCTGCATTTTGCTGTTCAGCAAGGCCCATGACAGATAGCAATTATGGTTTTCATCCTTAGGTGAATGTTTCCAAAGGCAGCAATCTGCATGATTCTCGGAACACAAGGCTCTGCTCTGGGACTGAACTGGATTCGTGGGTCAGATGGTCTTTGCTATCTGGGTAACTGTGTTCTTAGCTCCTTTGTTCTTTATTTTCCAAGCAGGCCACCCTCATGATACTATCCTATTCACAATGTTTGTCCCAGTGATTGTTAAATTTACATCCCTTTCTACTAGATGATGTCAATAGGCTGGTGGAATACAGTTGCCTTATGGCAAAATAGCAAACACAGAGTGTCCAGCGCAAGAGCAGGCCAATTTTCCTGATTCAATTGAAAAACTGGGATGGAAAATAAGCTTGCTGATGAGTCTCTAATAGCACACAATACCTCTTTGACCTTTCCTTGTGGTTTTAGGCTATCAAACGCTGCTGCTGCAGCAATCAGCAAAACCACTTAGCTTAAGCCTGGAGAGCCTAGAGTTAACCTTGGAGAACCATCTGCGTAAAAGCTCAACAGATAGCAGATAATAGATCACCGGATTACTCCTTAATCATTGGCTTCTTAACCTTCAAATTGCATCTCATTTCACTGAGAGTGGAAGAGCACATGCTCATATGCCAGTTGTTAATAGCAAACCGAGGATTTTTATCGACAATATCCATCGACTTTCCTTTTATGTTAAAAGGATGCTAAAATACTGGCTACAAAAGCTGGATAGGATGCAATGAGATGACTTGGAAGCCGGCAGCACATGCTGGGGGAAAAGGCAGCTCAGATAGAGAAGGGAGCACCAAATAAAGGGTGTTGGGAGGATCCTCCCAGGATGGGAGATGCGTGCTGAAAGTAGATTATAGACCAGACACAATGGCCACTCAGTAGTTCTATTGCAAACCACAGCACCCAAAAGGAGAGAGAGAACAAAAGGGAATGCCCTGCCACAGAGGCAGATAGGGGTGGGGAGGATGGGATGGGAAGTGGGAGGGCTACTGGGAAAATTGGTGGTGAAGAATAGACACTGGTACAGGGATGGGTACTTGATCATTGTATAACTGAAACTCAAGCACAAAAGTTTGTAAGTCTACAGCTGTACCTCATGGTGTTTTTTTGTAGCACTGTCCTGTAGCACTGTCTTGTTCATGGATTTGCTCGAGCTGGCCCACTAACGTCTCCATTGTGAGACTTTGTTGTTACTGTGTTTGGCATATTGAATACGTCACAGGTAGCTTGCCAGGCTTTGCCGTGTGGGTGAGATACTCTTGGTAGCTTGCTGGGCTCTCCAAGAGAAGCAGAGGAATCGAACTCGGGTCGGTCAGGTAGGCCGCATACAAGGCAAATGCCCTACGCGCTGTGCTATCGCTCCAGCCTGTTTCATTAATTTTTTAAAAAAAGAATAAAAGGCATTTCTCTTTTTATCCCTTCATTTCATCTTTCCTATATGGGATAAGGTATTCTCTCTGCTGCTGAGAATTAGTTGCTTTTTCATTTCCTTGAGGCTTTTATAAATAATTAAATTTTAACAACAAAATTAATACATTCTTTTACACATGCTTTTGCACCATGTCCATCACCATTGGGTCTCTCGCCATCATTCCAAGTTCCCCTCCCTCACTCTGAACCACCCCCCCAGACCTCCCAGGACCCTTAGACAGTTATAGTCACTATATATCTCAAGGTTGTTTCCAATAGGAATTGACAAATCTGTTGCATTGCTCATTTTGTGAGATCTCAGGTGTTGATCTTGTATTTTTTTCCTGACTCCATGATTTCTTCAGTTTTATCCAATTGTGGCAATTTGCACGAGTTCGTCTTTTCTCATAGATGAGTAGCATTCAATTGAGTACATATACTAATCTTTATCCAGGCATCTGCTGTCATATATTTGTGTTCCTAGATCTTGGCTACTGTAAATAGTTCTGCAAGGAACATGGGCATACTTATCTCCTTTCATATTTAAGTTTTTGTTTTTGGGAGACAGATGCCCAGAAGTCAGAATCGGTGAGTTGGGGATAAGGTTAACCAAAATATATAAATAAAATAAAGGAATTCTAATTCACTGTTGGTGGAACTATGCCTCTTTGGCAAAATGGTTCAGAGACCTGAAAAACTTCAAAAAAGATCTCTGCTGAACAATTTTTTGTTAGGCTTAAGATCTCACTAAATTGTTTTCTTTGTCTGGAGTAAATATGCTTCAAGACTTTTTGTATCTCTAACTTACCACAGTAAAATTGTTATTAAGATGTTAAATATTTAATGAAATTTTACTTAACATGTAACTTGATAAATGGAAGCTATTTATTGACTTTACTAAACTAAGTAAAATGCTTAAAGGAAAAATTCTATTTTGAAGAGAGAGAGAAAGATGTGTTTCCCCATCCAAACTTACTTATTGTTTAACACTGGTGGCAATTTTATGAGACTAATGTGATCTAATAGCCCAGACTCCTTGTAGCTCAATGAATTGACTGAAGAGAAAACCCGACACTAGATCTTTACTACTTCAGGTGCCAAGAAAGTCTTTTAGGGCCAGTTGTTTCTAAGTAATGTAATTTAGAAGTTATTTTCTCTTAGGTGGGGAAAGAGATAAATTTGGTTTGGTTCATTTTTGCTCAGTGCTCTGTATTTTCACTCTCCTCCATGGTATCACAACAGCTAACATTTTTTAAGGAGTAGTAAGTGGCCTTGGTCCTTAAGAATTCCTTTTTATAGGTGGCTTTGTTGTTTTCATTGAGATGAAATTAAGTGTACAGTTGTACACTCGATTGCTTGATAAATAAAACGACCAAGTAGGAGTGCCTCTTTTAAATATCCATGCTGTCGAGCCATTTTTCCATAAGAAGCTCTCACTGAAGGAAATTCAATATTTGTTGGGCATAACTAATTTTGTCTTCAAGTAGGAGATTGGCAGTATCCCAATTCGAGTTGCATTCCATTCTTCAAAAGCAATGGGCTGTAATGCCTTTTCATTTGATGCTTTTACTTATATATGATCAGCTTTCTAATTGTTCTCTTTTAAAAAATGAGCTTTGATCATAGAATGACTGAGAGCAATTTTCTTTTAATAGTGTATTGCCTTCTAATCTTGTTCTGTCCATAATTTAAAAGCTGATTCTTTATTAGATGTCTGGATATTATACACTACAATGCACTGCCCTCCCATTGCTCATCGATTTGCTCAAGCGGACCCAGTAACGTCTCCATTGT
This sequence comes from Sorex fumeus, assembly GCF_029834395.1. Taxonomy (NCBI): domain Eukaryota; kingdom Metazoa; phylum Chordata; class Mammalia; order Eulipotyphla; family Soricidae; genus Sorex; species Sorex fumeus. The sequence goes on along the minus strand of NW_026606149.1, from coordinate 768,928 downwards.
GAGATTTGTTATTACTGTGTTTGGCATATCGAATACATCACAGGGAGCTTGCCAGGCTTTGCCGTGTGGGTGAGATACTCTCGGTAGCTTGCCAGGCTCTCTGAGAGGGGCGGAGGAATCGAACCTGGGTCAGCCATGCTGGCTGCATGCAAGGCAAATGCCCTACCACTGTGCTATCGCTCCAGCCCCTGGATATTATAAGGAAACAAATAAAATGAATATGTCTGAGTACAAAAATATTTTATTTTAAAATATTGAAATATTGATAGTTTTTGTCAAACAAAGCTAAAATTTGAGGATAAGTATATTTTCCAAATATTATTTATATTTCTTTAGAGCCATGACAATACAAGCAAAAAAGATGTAACAGTGTGGAGTGTGGCTGTTCCATTTTGATGGGTTGTTTATTAAATTGAATGTATACAGAGATGAGAGTGTTTTGCACTTATCCAATAACTTCAATATCCAGAGGCAAGGTTCCAAGGCTTGTATTAAATGGAAAATCAAAAATACGTGTGATTTAGATAATTATTTTGGATTCTTGAATATTAGCACAATGCTCCAATGATTGATCTCCTTGGGGTAAGAAACAACATGAAATTCACTTGTTTCTGTTATGAACAGAATAAAAGTAATTAATAGATAGTCTCATTTGGTTCTCTTGAGAGAGAGAGAGAGAGAGAAAATGTGGGAATAAAAAAAATTAGAAAACCAGCATGGAGCTGGAGAGATGGTTCATTGGATAGGGTGCTATCCTTGGAGGCAACAGACCAGTTTGATCCTGTCACCTCATGTGGTCCCCTGAGACTAGGACTGATCCCTGATCACAGAGCCAGGAGAAAGCCCTGGGCATCACAGAGTATAGCCAAAAGAACAAAATCAAAATAATAGAAAGCCAACACAAATTACCCATATTTTTATGATTATTAAGATTATTCACATCAAAGTTCAAATCATAGTATAACAATTAGGGCACTTGCTTTCCATGTGGTTGATGCAGGTTTGATCCTCAGCACCCCAAATGTTTCCCTAAACCTTCGAAAAGTGATCCTTAAGTGCAGAGCCAGAAGTCAGTCTTGAGTGTTGCTGGGTGTAGCCCAAAATTAAATAAATAAACAAGCAAACAAATAAATAAATACAATTGTACACATTCAAACACTTTTATTTAATTTTTAACACAATTACATTCTTTGAAAAAATTACCTTTTAGTGTCACCGATATATAAGAATGAATACTTAGATTTTTTAAAATATTTTCTTTCCTTTTCTAGGCAATATCTGAAAATGCCTAGGAACAAAATGGGGTTTCTGCATACAAAACATACACTCCTGTACTTTGGGTCATCAACCTGTCCATATACATGCAGTTTCCTTCCAAGTTTTTCCTCAGTGTCAATATTTTTGCTGGATAAACCTCCTTTTATGTATGTTCATTACACCCTGTAGCACTGTCATCCTTTTGTTCATCGTTTTGCTCGAGCAGGCACCAGTAATGTCTCTATTGTGAGACTTGTTGTTACTGTTTTTTGGCATATCGAATATGCCATGGGGAGCTTGCCAGGCTCTGCTGTGCAGGCGGGATGCTCTTGGTAGCTTGCCCTTCTCTCCAAGAGGGGCGAGGAATCAAACTCAGGTCGGCATCGTGCAAGGCATACACCCTACTCATTGTGCTATCCCTCCAGCCCAAAGTGTTTAGGGGATCAGAGGATACAGATTCAGTGGTGCAGTGCTCAGCTTCAGCTATTTGTACCCAAAATTTGGGGATTCTGGGGAACACCAGGAAGGACTACATAGGGCTGCTAAAATTGTGTGAGGTGCTTGGAATCAAACTCAAAGCATTTGGAACACCTGAGTTTCAGTCCATTGATATATATCCACAACCAGATATAGTTTTGATGTAAAGTAAAAATCAAAATGCATTTATTAAACATCCATGAGGTAAAATTGGGGGAATTTTATGACCATAACTTGAGATATTTCAAGTGCTCACTTTAAACGCATATTTTACAAAATAATAAAAGAAATTATTGATGTGATCAAGTATATTAAGATGACTGACTGGATGAATAAATAGTTTTTATATCATTCTGTATGCCTGACATAAAAAAGTCACTTGATTCATTCCAAAAATGTTAGCTTAAAATAAAATTTACACCTAGTCTGGGTTCAGCATCAAATTTAATTTCCTTACTCTTTGATGTCTATTCACTCTTCATCCAAATATAAGATTATTTTTGTCTTCTCTGATATTTAGAAAGTTATATAATTTTTGTTTGTTTTCATTGGCATATTAAAGTAACAGTTCTTGTAAATGAGAATCAGACAAAAGCATTTGCAATTTAGCACTGGTTATTCATGACTGAGAAAGTGGAGAGGCCACTTACAACCGTTTCCCAAAGTTTTGGCTGCTACTCGTTGTCCAAACATCATTTACCTGGCTTGTAAATCTTAGTGCAAAACTGCAAGAGATAAATACTAGAGTTTATTTTCTAAACCCTTTGCTGGAAAATCAGAATTCAGCGAGAAACTTCAGAAAAATTCTGACTTATTATTTTGTTTCCAAACCAAGTTTGAAAATGCAATTTTCAAATGATGTAGATTTAAAACAATGTTAGCTTTTGGACAATAAGATACAGCCCTCTTTCTCCATATATAGGATGCGTGTATATGTGTGTGTATATATATATGTGTGTGTGTGTGTATGTGTGTGTCTGTGTCTTATATGCATATATACACATATACATGTACATAAATATATAAATGTATTTATATTTTGTATATAAATATATAAATTATATCGAATTTTTAAAAAATAAATAACAGAACAATAAAAACTAACATAGACTAAAAGCTGTCAAAGTTGCAGAAGCAAAAAAGAGAAACGATGACTTACATAAAACTTAGTTGTACAGTCATTGAAGAGTCAGTATTAATTCAAAGTCTTACGCTTGGGATTATTGACATTTTGCAATAGACAATACCTTATGGTTGTGTTGGAGGAGATTTGACCTGCACATTGTGGAACATTCAAAAGTTCCCCTCACCTTTACATATCATATGCAGTATCAGTCCTGTTTCCACTTACAGAAGCCAAAATTAATTTTATATTATATAAAATAGTTTATATATAAATAAATATATAAATATTTTTATATCACCCTCCCATCGGACATATATATGCTCTATATTCTATGGGGCCATTTTTTTCCAATAACACTCAGTAGCTCTCAGAATTTACTCTCGGATTCTATACTCATGGATCACTCCTGGTGTGTTTGAGGGACGATGAGGGATTTTGGGGATTGAATGTGGGTTGGCATGGAAGTCAAAACCTCTATTTTTAGATTCTTTAGAAGTTTTAGACTTTCCTAGAGTTAACACCTCTCTCTATGTTTAGGATTAGCACAATCCACCTTCAAAGCACCTGAAGCAGCCTGTGTCCAGGAAGACCCCTCTCCATTTTCCTCCAGTTGTGACCAGTTTTTATTAGTTTAGGAGGCAGCTCATTACTTATTGCCTCTTCACTTGATGAGTTACTTATAGCCCACACAAAAGGGATATAAGTGACTAATCCTCAGTTCAGGAATCGTCTTTTACTTCCTGACTTACATTGCTTAACATAATCAGCTCATGTTCCACGAAGAGTGCCCTTTGCTGTGACCCAACAATCCATCACCAAGTTCTTTTTATCAAGGAAGTTGTACAATTTGACTCTAGGTACGGTAAGGTGAAAACTCCCACGGTCTATCACCTGGAAGACAGCAATATTGCGATTCTTCTTGTGTCCTATTTTCACCCTGTCTTGCAATTCCTGTTCAAGATCTTTTCCACACAACAAGCCATAAGTTTCTGTATGAATAGAGATGCTGTAACACATGGTTGATCTTGCTACTTTGAGGATATTTGAAGGTATTCTCTTAGAGTCTCCTATTGCTTATCACAAAAATCATGTTTTATTCATTAAATTATATAACTGTTTTCTCAACTCACTTGTGCACAAGTGCCTAAAACACATTCTCTACCAACTTTGTGTAGAGAACCTACAAATCCCACCTCTCAAATCCTAACTTGAAAGTAAGTTGCGGGGGTCTGGGGCAATAGTACAATTGGTAGGGCATTTGCCTTTCACATGTTTGACCTGGGTTCGATCCCAGTATTCCCATATGGTCCCCTGAGCACTGCTAGAAATAATTCCTGAGTGAAAAATCAGGAGTAACCTCTGTGCATCGCTGGGTGTGATTTCAAAAAAAGCAAAAAAAAAAAAAAAAAAAAAAGGAAGAAAGCAACTTAGTAACGTGTAGAAATAACATTCCTCTATAACCGCTCTAATGATGGTGCTATTCAAACTACCACCTTTAAAAGTGCTTTCCCTCTCTCTACTTTGATTGCATTCAATTTTTCCACAGAAGACCTACCAATATTTTTGGAATTTTTCCTCTTCAGGGGAAGGGTGTGGGATGGGGGGTATATTGGGGCTTTTGGTGGTGGAAAATGTGCACTGGTGAAGGGATAAGTGTTTGATCATTGTGTGACCGAGACTTAAACCTGAAAACTTTGTAACTGTTCTCAAGGTGATTTAATAAAAATGAATAAATAAATAAACGTACTTTCCTTTTATCTTGAGCACATTTCTGCTTAAGCTATAATTGTGTTCTAGCCTATTTGTTTCCACATAGTATATTTATGTATCCTTTGAGCAAAGCCCAGAAGAAGGATTTTTTTAAATAAATAATAACAGAACAATAAAAACTAACACAGACTAACTAAGGTTTCAAAGTTGCAGAAGCATAAAAGAGGAATGATGACTTACATAAAACTTATTTGTACAGTCATTGAAGAGTCAGTATTAATTCAAAGTCTTACCCTTGGGATTATTGACATTTTGTAATAGACAATTCCTTATAGCTGTGTTGGAGGAGATTTGACCTGCACATTGTGGAACATTCAAAATCTCCCCTCACCTTTACACATCATATGCAGTATCAGTCCCGTTTCCACTTACAAAGGCCAAAATTAATTTCAAACCACCAAATGTCGCAGAGTAAACTTTCAATTCCCGGTGCCCTTCCCAATTTAGAAATAACCACTTGTCTTAAAAGAATAGAAATTTGCTTGTATACCACTAACAGTGAATTTGTACTTTAACAGTAAAATATTAAGAGAATTCCATTTACCAAATTATATCTAAATTGGGGTTGGATGGGTGAATCTAAATCTCTGCACCTCCTACTTTTCAGATTATATTATTCACAGACTCAGAAAATAATAATGCTGAAGAAAAATCAAAACTAGAGACTAGAAATGCTTTTCCAGTCTATATGAAATGGTCAAACATACTATTATATTTCAGTTTCAAATTTCAATCTGATCAATATGATATTTTTAGGGCCAAAGTGAAAATAAATATGGTATTTCACAATTCATTAACAGACAGAAGACAGAAAGTCAGTTCTTAGGAGTTCTGCTTTCTCTGAGCTCTTTTCTGTCCAATCTCCCTGACTCTAAAAAGAATACAAGAAAGGACACCCAGGACAGAACCCATAACATTTTTATGGCAAGGGTACTCATGATTTTGATACAGTTGTTTGGATATAGTGTTTCTCAATAAAAGCTCAGGGAATAGCATCAAAACAAACGCACGGGGAAACTCTGCGGTCAGCTAAAGTGCTAGGTTCAAGTTGTATAAAAGACTGATTTAAAGTCTTGATATCAGTGGTGTGGATGCTTGGCCTTAAAGTTGTTTTGCTTTTTAAGTGCTACTTCTTTCCCTCTAAATTTTTATAGAAGTACAGTATCAGTTATGTTGAGATAACAATTTTGAATACAGCTCTATCTGTAGGAACTATATATATATATATATATATATATATATCAGGACGATTAAAACATTAGTTTTCTCTTTTCCACCCAAATAGAGAATGTCAGCATCCATTTCACAGTAGAGTTCTGTAATTGCTTCATGCTACCTATCTGTGTAAGCTGGGCAATGGAAAATGAAGATGATGTATAGAAAAGATTGAAAGCAAAAAGGGACAAGAACGTTATCACATGATCCATATTGTTTCCTTGAAGCTGGTAGAGTTTTTGTTTTTATCTTTTTCTTAACATCCTGTTAAACAGTCTATTAAGCAAATTAAGAAGGTATATACATACTTTTATATCATATTGCAGAAATACCTCATTAGCCATTCCTGGCTCTAAAATCTAACTCATGATGCCAACTTATAAAGAAGTAAGGAGGTAAGGATGTAAGGATTGTAAGGATGTAATGAATGTAAAAGTATTGCTTCTGTTCTCTCACAATGTGAAGAAGAAAGAGTATGGAAAAAATGGAATTACTCAAATTTATGTGGAGACATAACAAGTATGTTAGACAGAAGAAGATAAAATCAATTTTTCAACCTACCTAGGAAAGGATAGCACCAAGGGCATGAACATATGAGCTTCATAAGACCAAGAGTGGTTTGGATTAGTTCTTTATATTTTTACTTCCTGAATTAAACCAGAGAATGTAAACTCCATGAATAGGCCACAGAAGTCGAGGAAGGTTTATTTGTTTACAGGAGGTAGGAGAACATTAATAGAACTCGTAAGAAACTGGGAAAAATAAATTTTCTAAATGGGTATGATAATCAGATCACAAATTCTTCATAATATATAAACTATTCTAAAAAATACTTCCTTTAGATTATCCAGATATGATTTTTCAGGTAACAAGATTATCTATGTTGTTTTGCTGCTGACCATACAAATATTTTTTCTGGAGATAATGAACCTTATGTATTGACATCTATCTATCTATATCTCTCTCTATATATGGTTCATGAATAAATACAATATATTATATATAAAACATGTAATATAGTACTATATGCTGTATTTATATACATCACTGTCACTGTCCTCCCGTTGTTCATCAATTTGCTCGAGTGGGCTCAATAACATCTCCATTTTGAGATTTGTTGTTACTGTGTTTGGTGTTATTGAATACGTCACGGGTAGCTTGCCAGACTTTGCCATGCAGGTGAGATACTCTCAGTAGCTTGCCAGGCTTTCCAAGAGGGGCGGAGGAATCGAACCGGCTTGGCCAGGCTGGCTGCGCTCAAAGCAAACGCCCTACCACTATGCTATTGCTCCAACCCATTTATATACTTATATATATTAGGTATTTGTCTATTGAATCTTGGCCTTGTTCCACTAATTTCCTTTATCTTTTAGGGTCTCTAGGTTTAGCTTTGTTGATTTGTAGGGACAAAATAAGGTAGAATAACATATTAAGTGTAGGGGGGAATATAATGGAGATTGTTTTATCTTTCTTCCATATTTGAGAAGAATCTCCAGCACCTTTCGCTCTTGCTTCAGATCCCTAACATACTATAGTCATGAGTCAAGGTGACTTCTCTGTGTCTTAACTTGCATAGCAGCTCTTACGGGAGTCGATAGCAAGTATATGAGAATGACTCTTCCAAGGTGGGGCATATTTGCATAATTTATTTGCTTATACAAAGCATAGTTGAAATTCGCTGACTAAAATCTTAAAGTTTCTATTTCACAATAATTCAACAACAAAAACAAAGAGATGAATAACTGAGGAAAATAGTTCATCCCTAAAATAATAAATATTCGTTCTCTGAAATTATGAGGCTATTTGAAATCTCCTTTCATATTAGTTATCTATTTTACCAGATGCAATTGAAATGGAGAGAAATAAAAATTCATGGTAAAAGATAATTCAAATTAAAGCTATTCATTCACTAAATTACTTGAAATGTGGATATGCAATATTAAAATTTTATTATCTAAAAATATTAGCAAATCACTTATTTTCACAAAAAGTAAAAGCAAAATATACTTAAAATAAATTATAAAGATTGAATTTTGATTGAAATTCAAAGATTTGTGAAGTTGTACAAACAGAAAAGTATGAGAAGGTCAATGAACTATTGTAAAATAAATGCAACTCTATTATCAAATACACTACAACTAGCATCTTAGATGATTTCATTTTGCCCCATTTAAACATGCCAGATACTTTTCTGACTTCTTCCATCAGAAATAACTTCTTTAAACATCATATTTAAAAATATCTGGTCCTACAGAAAAATATGTTTTGTTTTCAATTTATGTCTTTGATCAACAATATGTTTACAAAATCATCGATATTTTATTTTGGGAGGTAGCTTTTTCTCTTTACTTTTATATTATACTTCATTACATTAATTCGTGTATTAACTTATTGTTAATATTCATGATTTTTTACTTTTTTCCTTTAAGAAACATTTTCAGTTGATATATACATATAAATTATTAATCTTTTGAGATGACTAATTTAAAAAAAATAGACTCTGGGAGCAAATCTGAGGTTACAAAAAGAATGTGTAAAAAAAGGATATTGACAGTTAGGTGCTAGATTGTGCTCCTAAAATGTGTAAAGACCTGTACTATGAAAACATTAACTTCAATTTGAAAAAAAACTTTTCACTTCGATTTGTCTTGAATGGTCTTTTCTTTTTTATTGGTTGCTGCTTCCCTGAGCCCATCCAAATCCCTCAGTGGGACTCACTTTTTAATCTGTAAGGAACTAAAATCAATCTAAGAGTGACTGAGGCTTAAGTCAAGTAAATATGATGGATGCCCAGGAGCAAATATTTTTCAGAGTCAATTAACTCCCATACTATAAAGCCATAACACTAACTGTCTTCCTGTGTCTTACAAAAGGGCACTGCTCTAAAACAGAAATATGAAAAGGACTTTAAGAAAGGAGAAAATCTAATATTTCCTTTACACATACAAAATGCAGAGCCATCAGAAGATTTGACTTTGCAAGTTACCTTGTCTGATTTGGAGACATTTGTAAGAGATATAAGAGATAGGGGGAATAAGCCACAAAGGAGAGGTTAAATATACACATGAGGATTAGGACTATTCTACTGGAATTAGGTGTGATTCCAGGAGCACTGTAGTGACTTTCACTCAAATAGCATAAGCTCCTTGTGGAAGGAGAAACGACAACCCAATATTAAGACTAAGATGCTTGGAACTATAATTCAATACCAATGTACCAATGTAAAGGTGGGTTATTAGTTGGTTATTAGTTATTACCAAAATTTGAACTTTGAGAATTGTGCCTGAAATAAATATTGAGGATGAAATAAATATATGCTTAACTGATTCCCACTTCGGGTACCAGTAAAAGTCTAAAACAATACTTGACTTAACGATAACTAACATAGCAAGTGCTTGTGTCATATATGGGTCCTTTTGTTAGTAAGGATGCTACTTCAAAATTTCATTTTCGTATTTTACTTAATTTGTATTTATATAGTAACATTCTCATTTTTTTGCCCTACACTTAAAGAACCATCCATTCACAACTATTTACTAATTGTGATAGTGCTCAGAATGATCAGTATACCCTAACACTTAAGATTTTATTAATTGATTTTTAACTACTTAGATATGTAAAATTACAGTCCATAAATTGACTATATGTGATTCTAAAAGAAATAACTTTAAATTAAAAATATTTTACTTCATATTCAACATAGTCTAATTTTCATTTTATACTGTATTAGTACATTATGTAGACTAGTAAAATAATCTGTTTCATCCACATTTTTAAAATTATTTTTTCAATTTAAAGTTAAGAGGTGAGTCACATTTTGTTACCCAAAAATGTTATATTTCTTTAAGATTCTGCTTCCTTGCAAATCCTATTTACTTGACCTGCAATAGCATTAACATAATCACCTACGAATAACTCCTACTTAGAAGTTAAGACCCTCCTACTGAGATTTATAACCAGTTAACTTCCCCTCCACATAGTACATATAAAAACTCTTATGTACATAGCTCTTGTACATGGTTTATTATAATCCATATCATAAATTATAATATTTGTTTATAAAACACTGAATTACTAAAGTAAGACATATTTTATGAGAAGAGCAGCACCTTATTGACTTTATTTTACTAGAATCTTGAAAGGTAACTGACATAAATGTTGATTGATGAGATGGAGAAAAGAACTAATAAATGATCATTCTTAATAATTTTCCATTTAAAGATCAAATTTGGAGTTTTCATTTTGTTAGAGATTTCTTATTTACCTAGAACCACAACATCTGCTTCCAAATATGAACATGTCTTTTATTTAGAACATGGGAGAAACGGTCAAAATTTATTTTATAATTTTTGTTTTTGACACTTATTCATTTGTGTTATAGTCTAGGTTTACAATAGCACTTAAGTTTATATACTGATGAACAAATTCACCGCACAACCCCGCCAACACCGAAGTGACAATGACCCTTCACCCTGTCCTTATGTTGTATCTTGCCCATATTTCTTCCCTCCTAACCCCAATGTTTATTGATTAACATAATAGGTTTTTATAGATATCATCAGTAACTCACTTCATCACCCCAATATTTCCTATAATTCTTGTTCTACTTCCGATCTACCACATCAATCCCCCATACATGCCCAATAACCCAGTATTTTCAGATGTGTAATCCAGTATTCAGGGTTTGTCATCAGTTGATAAAGTCATATCCTTAATTTGTTTCTCTTTATACCACAAATGAGTGAGATCACCTGGCATTTTTATTGACTCTGTCTCAGTTTGCTCTATGGTATTCCCTCCAATTCCAATTCAGTTGTTCAGAACTGTATGGTTTTATTTTTTGTGGCAGCATAGTATTCCACCATATTTCTACAGCACAATTTCATTATCCATTCACCTGTTGTTACACATTTTAGGTTGTTTTCATATCCTATCTAATGTAGTAATAGCTGAAGTCAGTGTAAGTATGCACATATCTTTTAGAATTCATTATTTTGTGTGTGTGTTTAGTGGGGTAATTGAGTCAGATTGGGACTTAATTCTTATCATTTTGAAAAAACTTTTTTCATATTGTTTTCTGCAGAGACTGAGATACTGGGCTAGATAACATTTCTAACAAAATGAATTGGAGCTAATTTTTTATCATGTCCCTGACAAAATGAATTATTTTCTAGTGTATGTATTTATACACATGCCCCTACATGTACATACTCACTATTATAAGGTTAATATGTGAGGACATTTTCATCTGTGTTTGCCTGTTTCTTCATGATGATGAACCCTACTCATGTGCTTATGAGTGCCCTATTTTGTCTGATCAAAGTGTCTTTTAGAAACCCTATAGATGGAGACCAATAAAAAGAAGGCAAAATTAAAGCAAATAAACACTAATTTTGGGTTGTCACCAGAATTTTGTACTTTGTTCTAATATCGATGGATGCATCTGATGCTAGCGTACGTGATGCCGCTCTGCTTAACGTTCATTGATTTAAAGAAGGCCTTTGATTCTGTTGAGATGGAAGCGGTCATTGAAGCCCTAGCCAATCAGGGCATTGAAGCCCAATACATCAGGATCCGCCGTGAGCTGTATTGCGGATTCACTACCAGGATCTCACCATTCTACAAAGAAGTGATTGTTGATGTCAAGAGAGGGGTGCGGCAGGGTGATACCATTTCACCAAAACTCTTCAGTGCCACCCTCGAGAACATCATGCGACGACTGGAATGGGAAGGAATGGGAGTGAAGATAGATGGTCGGCAACTACACCACCTCCGCTTTGCTGATGACATTGTTTTAATAACACCAAACATCAGCCAAGCGGCACAAATGCTGGCCGACTTTGACCGTGAGTGTGGAAAGGTCGGACTACAGCTGAATCTTACGAAGACAATGTTTATGAGAAACAGCCTTGTTCCTGACGCCCCATTCGCTCTCAATGGAACGACCATCTCCGAATGCAACAGCTACGTGTACCTAGGTCAAGAGGTCAACATGACAAATGACCTGGCACCCGAGCTGAGCAGGAGGAAGAGAGCGGCTTGGAACGCCTTCAAGAACGTCGAAGAAATAGCTAAGAGGATGAAGAACCTCCGGCTCCGGGCACATCTCTTTGATTCCACTGTTCTTCCTGCATTAACATATGCCTAGAGACCTGGGCCCTACGCAAACAAAATGAGAACGCCATTCAGGTCTCCCAAAGAAGAATAGAAAGAGCTATGCTTGGAATATCACATTTCACTCAAATGAGAGAACGAATCCGGAGTTCTGACATCCGTCGATGATCAAGGATCAGGGACGCTGTCTCATATGCCAAAGTGTCGAAAATCAGATGGGCTGGTCACGTAATGAGATTTAAAGACGACCGTTGGACTACAGCTGTTACTGATTGGATTCCACGGGATGTCAAGAGACTGTGTGGCCGCCCACCTACCAGATGGTCAGACTTCTTTGTCAAGATCATGAACGATCGGTTTGAGGCCCTCCATGTTCCCAGAGCGAAGAGATGCCATTGGGCTACACTAGCACGCGACAGGGACAAATGGAGACGTTACTGGCGCCCGCTCGAGCAAATCGATGACTAACGGGAAGTTAAGTGATTTAAGTGATTAAGTTCTAATATCATGCCTTACCTTTTGTAATGGGCTGGAGTGATAGCACAGCGGGTAGGGCATTTGCAGACTCGGATTCAATTCCTACGTCCTTCTTTGAGAGCCCGGCAAGCTACCGAGAGTAACTCGCCCGCACGACAAAGCTTGGCAAGCTACCTCTGATATATGCAATATGCCAAAAACAGTAACAAGTCTCACAGTGGAGACGTTACTGGTGCCTGCTCAAGCTAATCGATGAAAAACAGGATGGCAGTACTACAGTGCTACTTATTATAACTAGCAAACTTATGCCTTAATGTCAGTATATAACTTTTCATGATTCTATAATAAATAAACTGAGTAGAAAAGGTCAATCAAGGAATAAAATCTTGATGAATCTTAAAATGTACCTGTAGCACTGTAGCACTATATTCCTGTTGCTAATTGGCTGAAGCAGGCACCAGTAATGTCTTCATTGTGAGACTTGTTTTTGCTGGTTTTGGCTTATCAAATATGCCACGGGGAGCTTGCCAGGCTCTGCCGTGCAGGTGGTATATATTCTTAGTAGCTTGCTGGGCTCTCTGAGAGGGACGGAGGAATCAAACCCGGGTCAGCTGCATGCAAGACAAATGCCCTACCTGCTGTGCTATCACTCCAGTCCGATAATATAGGATGAATATAATAACTAGAAATGATCACGCTGAACAAGAACTGAGTGTTAAAATTATGTAAAGGGATATTCTTGTTAACCTTTCAGTATCTGTCCACAGGGGGGAGAGAGAGAGAGAGAGAGAGAGAGAGAGAGAGAGAGAGAGAGAGAGAGAGAGAGAGAGAGAGAGAGAGAGAAAGAAAGTGATGGGAGAGAACCCCGGGACACTGGTGCTGGGTAATGTACACTGGTGGAGGGATGAATATTTGAACACGGTATGACTGAAACCTAATCATGAACATCTATGTAAGGATCTATCTCACAGTAATTCAATAATAACATCTTTTCTAAAAAAAGAATCTATAAATTTTCTGGCAGATTCCTGTTATCTGATTAAATGGGACTCAGTGAATGGAGGGTTCTGTAGATGATAAACCGTGGAAATCTAGCCTTCTTAGAAAGAAAGCAGTGAGGAAAGTACTGAGAGCAGAGGATCAAGAAACTCGGGGTTTCGAAGAAATCAAAGTGTACCGAATGCCAACAAACACAGGATTCGGAAGAAAATCAAAAAGTGAGTCTGACCCCAATTTTGCCTTAATAAAGGTAAAGGTAAAGGTAAAGGCCCTCCCGTTGATCTTCGATTTGCTCGAGTGGGCCCAGTAACGTCTCCATTGGAGACTTTGTTGTTACTGTGTCTGGCATATCGAATACTCTCAGTAGCTTGCCGGGCTCTCCGAGAGGGGTGGAGGAATCGAACTCGGGTCGGCCATGTTGGCCGCTTGTAAGGCAAATGCTCTACCCACTGTGCTATCGCTCCAGCCCTTTGCCTTAATAACAGTCTAGTAATGCCATACTAAATGTGGTCGCACAATATATATATATATATATATATATATATATATATATATATATAAAAGTTTCTTCCTGAAACCTGAATGCCCAAGAACAGATGACAGGTTAAAGAAACTTTGGTACATCTACACAATGGAGGACTATGTAGCTGTTAGAAAAGATGAAGTCATGAAATTTACATACAAGTCGTACAACATGGAAAATATCATGCTAAGCGAAATGAGTCAGAAAGAGAGGGATAGACATAAAAAGATTGCATTCATCTGGGGGATATAAAGTAACAAAATATGAGATTAATACCCAAGAATAGCTGAGATCAGCACCAGGAGGATTACTCCATAACTTAGAGGCCAGCCGGGTATTCTAGGGGAAAGGGCACTTCAGATAGAGAAGGGAGCACCAAATAAAGGGTGTTTGGAGGATCCTCCCAGGAGGGGAGATGCATGTCGAAAGTGGACTATGGACTGAACATGTTTGCCACTCAATGCCTCTTTTGCAGACCACAACACCCAAAAGGAGAGAGAGAACACAGGGGATTGCCCTGCCACAGAGGCAGGGGAGGATGGGGGGATGGGGGTGGGGGGATATTATCCATGGTGGTGGAAAATGGGCACTGGTGGAGGGATGGGTATCTGATCATTGTATAATTGAAACCCAAGCACAAAAAATTGTAAATCTACAACTGTACCTCATGGTGTTTCACTAATAAAAAAAATAAAAATAAAAAAATAAATAAAAAAAAAGTTTCTTCCTAAAATTTCATTTCCGTCAGAATAAAACCAAGCACTTACTTTTTTTAAAAAAAATCACTATATCCAAATCACTGTTCTAGGCTTCTTTTACTATGAAGTGAACTTTCTTCTATTACTCAGGGTTTATAATATTCTGTTTGAAACTGCTTTATGATTAGGTGCTGTACTTTATGCTTTATTAGCTGCACCCTTTGGGTTCATTAGTATTTTATACTATGATTGGCACCACAGGTAATTATTTAATCAATTCAGAAACTGAAAACTATGGACACCTTGAACTTCAGGCTATTTAAGAACGCGATAGGCCATGCATCTGTTCTATTCTGAATATCTATTGTCTCTATCATGTTATAATCAATGGCACAGAATCTTCAAACATACTCACATGCGCTACAGGAGATATAGCAGTAGCCAGTGATTAGGCATTCCGAAGCTGCTCCAAGTTAAATTGCATGTCCTCTCTCCCTTTCATAACTTCTCCTTTTATATTCCATTTAAAGAGTTACTACTGTGCATGCCCAGAATCAAGCTAGGATATATATTTAAAATACTGTCTAGCTGTAATTACTTTTATAGTTAAAGACTCAATTTAGACTTATTTTTGCTTTTCTAGTCCAAAATCAAAAGCACAAATGTTGCTATTAACTTAAGATCTAATTGCATGGCTTCATTTTTTTGCTTAGAGCTGTGCAACAGTTTATTGTGCATTTATACCAGTTTCTTCATCTGTTTTTGGATACTTGGATTGTCCATATTTTGGCTATTGTGAATAATGCTACAATAAAACTAGGATTGAAGACAAGTTTTCTTAATAGGCTTTTGAGGCCCTATGAATAGATGTTAGAAATTGGAATTACTGAGTCATTCGGAAGCTCAATTCTGAGTGTTTTGAGAAGTTTCCAAAGTGTTTTTCATAGAGCTCTGAGGACAGGGTCAGAAGTAAGCCCTGACCACCACCTTGTGTCTTACTCACCAAAACAACAATTATATCTATATTTTTCAATGAATACTATGATTTTTTCTTGTTTTTGATATCTGTATATGTAGCACTGTAGCACTGTCATCCCATTGCTCATCAATTTGCTTGAATGGGCTCAGTAATGTCTCCATTGTGAGACTTGTTGTTACTGTGTTTGGCATATCAAACTCATCATGGGGAGCTTGCCAGGCTTTGCCGTGTGGGCGAAATACTCTCGGTAGCTTACTGGGCTTTCCAAGAGGGCAGAGGAATTGAACCCAGCTCAGCCTGGCCAGTTACATGCAAGGTAAACACCCTACCACTGTGCTATAGCTCCAGTCCTATATAAAGGTAAAAGGTAAAGGTAAAGGCCCTCCCGTTAATCGTCGATTTGCTCGAGCGGGCCCAGTAACGTCTCCATTGGAGACTTTGTTGTTACTGTGTCTGGCATATCGAAATATCGAATACTCTTGGTAGCTTGCCGGGCTCTCCGAGAGGAGCGGAGGAATCGAACTCGGATCAGCCATGTTGGCCACTTGTAAGGCGAACACCCTACCCGCTGTGCTATCACTCCAGCCCAGATATATATATATATATATATATATATATATATACACATATATATATGAGAGAAACTATAAGTGTTTCTCTCTCATATCATGATCACGATCATCCTATTGTTCATTGATTGTCTCGAGCAGGCACCAGTAATGTCTCCTTCTACCTAGCCCTGAGATTTTAAAAGATCCATTTCAATTCTCTTTCAGGATTAGGAGGATGAGACCCATTATTGTTCCTGGTATTTGGCATATTGAGTACGACACGGGAAGTTTGCCAGAGGTTGTTTGCCAGGATACTTTTTGTAGCCTGCCAGGTTCTCCAAAGGAAAGATAATAAGATGTCGCACGGCCACTTCCGGGAGATGGGTTTTATAGTCTCTGCATCTTGGCTGTTGATGGGACCAACCTGGTGCTGTCGGCAGCTGGTGGGTGTGACACCAACCTACTGGAAGATGGAGGGTCTGGGTGGAGAAGGCCCAGTCCCAATCCGAGTAGGCTTGGAGACCTCAGCCCCGGGAGCCGCATGCCTGGGTTCCTCTGCCAGTTCTTTCATGCATGAGGCTGTCCGGACGTGTGGAGAGTGGTTCGAGCATGGCCGTGACTGGCTCCAGAGGTCCTCAGCTGCTGGGGCTCTGCTCGGGGCGGGGGGGGGGGAGAGAAACTCAACCCTCCCCCCTCCAAGGGGCCCCGGTGAGGACAGCCATATATATGAGGACTCTCATATATATATATATATACATATATATATCATATATATATACTGTTATATATTAAACTATATATGTATTATATATGTATATATAGATTCAGAAATGAAGGCATGGGGAAAGGAGACAGCATATTAGAAGCTAAAGTGTTAAAACCAGTCCTGAAAACACAAAGTGAACAAAACAATCAATTGGAGTCCCAGAGAAATCTCAAGGGTTAAATGTGTACTCTACACGAGCCGGCCCAGGTTCGGTCTTCACCATGGCCTGGTCCCCTGAATATCATTGGGAATGTCATAGTTTTCTAATGTCCACTAAGAGTGGACATTAAGCACTGCACATACAGCCCCAAAACTAAAAAAAAAAGTATAGATTTTCTATGAATATTTGGTTTATAATTTATCAAACTAAAATATTTAAATAAGCAATCATGCCGACGATTTTTAGGCTAGTAAAGCAGCTGACAAGTCTTAGTAGTAAGGCATAAAATGAGAGGTTGTGATGTCAAGCTGTTCTTTTATTCTCAATGATATTATGGAAAGCAACTACCATCTAGGACCCCAGCTCTCTTGCACACAGTAACATGATGGTGTCTCTAATACTATGTAACAGGTACCAGGAAACTTCCTTCTACAAAAGAAATACTTAGCTTAAGTCAGAAATATGATTGAAATTGGTTTCCCTATCCTTTAATCAACTCATAAAAAGTTGTACCAGGAGCTGGAGTGGAGAGATAATATAGTGAAAGGGTGTTTGCCTTGCACAAGGCCAAGCTAGATTCAATCCCCTGCCCCACAGATGGTTCCCTGAGATCCACCCAGCTCAGAACCAGAAGACAGCCTTGAGCACCACCAGCGCGACCCTGTGAAAACAAAACATAACAGAAATGTATACTAGGAGAAATTAATTATAGGCATTTTAGTTCCTTCTCATGGCTCTTGTTTTTCCTAATGCAAGCATAAGAACCAAGGCATCAATGAAGGGACACACATGCCACTCAAAATCCAGCCAGTGTTGATCTGGAATATACTGTCCACTGTGGCAGAGCTCCTAGAGAGGCCAGAATGCCTGGGAATTCGCAGGTTCCCTGTCAGGGTGGGAGATCGGAGAGGCAACCCTGCCAGCTAAGTGGACTTAGCATGTACACATGTAGTGATGTCAGCTATAGGAGATGAAATCTCTTGTGCAAAGACATTTCCAGAAGAGTTTGAGAAAGCACTTAGGGTGATTATTTGGCAGATGTGCCTATTGGTTCTCAAGCACATTCTCTGAAAGTCATTCATTTCACAGCTAGGCTACTGAAAATGTATGAAAAATGATTGTTTATCAAAATGAATTTAACAAACCACGGGAAGAGCACACCAGCCATCATCGGATCTGCAGGTAATGGAATAGCCATATATGTTTTGGAACATATTGTCAGTAGCCATGATGGAACGTTACATGAATATAGGATGAAACCATAATGTAGCACAGAAGGATTTAAGAAGGAAGGCATGGACATTTTTGGAGTTATTTTATAAAAATACACACCCTTAAGGGTACAATGTGCCATGTAAACTATTTTTAAAATGCATTAATTGCATTTCTTTTGCTGTCTAACCATCACTCCAGCCATATGCAGAACTTCTTTATCTTCCACACCTGAAGCTTCTTTCCCATTAAACTATGAATCTCTATTCACCACTCCTTCAATTGTTTTTCAAAATTTTACTTTCTGTCACTACTAATGTAAACACTCTACCTGCCTTAGGTAAGTACCATCACCTGGCATTTGTCTACTTGAACTGCCATATTTCACTCATATAATGTCCCCTCAGTCCATCCACGTTGTTGTACTTGTCATTGCAATTTCTTTTTCAGGCTGGATTTTAGCAGATTGTGTGCTTTTACCACATCGTAGTATCCATTTATCTGCCAGTGCACACCTGGCTTGTGGTTTTACTCTTTTGGATTCATGATGCTTCTCTGAACATGGGTGTTCAAAGTCTGTTCAAGTCTCTACTTTGCCATTTTAGCTTAATACTCAATAGCAGAATCTCAGGATCATATGGGAATTTTATGGAACAATGGGTTCTTGAATAAACTTGTGCCAATAAGCTTTTTAAAATGTTTATGACTCTCTTGGGCATAAAGTTGGTATGATTGAGAATGTTTACATAAGTGATATAAGAGCAGTAATTTTTATTGACGATAGATTAAAAGGAAACATAATATTATATTTGTCCATTCATTTCTATAGGGGATTTGGTGTTCCTCAGCTTTGACAGTGGAGAGAAAAAAATTGCAGGCATAATGTCAAAGCTATGTTTTTTAAATCAAGAATAATGTTCACTGTATCACTGGCATCCTGTTGATCATCAAATTACTCAAGCAGGCTCCAGTAAAGTCTATCTCTCCCAGCCCTGAGATTTTAGCAGCCTCTTCTAATTTGTCTTTTTCCAGTGACTGGAAGTTTTTTCAGGGTCAGAATGAGACCTGTTGTCGTTACTGTATTTGGCATATCGAATACGCCACAGAGAGCTTGCCAGCCTCTGCCCGTGTGGGCGGGATACTCTCAGTAGCTTACCTGGCTCTCTGAGAGAAATATATTTATATATTTTTCTCTATGATTTGTTGCCTACTGTCTGAACCCCATCACCCATCAGATATGGTGTAGTAATTGTGGAAAATGGATAGGAAGAGTCTGGAAAGCAGCCTGGAATGTGGCGGTGTTTAGGTAGTGGAGATTGGCTGCTATGACTGGGTCCCTTGGGGTGGGAAGTGGTCTCATCCTCCCCACAGCCTGGTCCAGTGGCATATTCTTGGAGCCTCATTTTATACTCCCATCTGGGAGGAGCATCCTGAGTTCTGGAGGATGACCAATGTGGAGATTATCTGGTGCTGACAGGGTGTGGCTTATGGGTGTGATCCCTGAGTCACGGAGATTGGGGGAGCAGGCAGAGGATCTCTGTTCCGGGCCCCGTTGATTCCAGAGTCCAAGGTCACGAAGTTCCACATTATCTGGGTTCCATGGGACTTCATTCATGCGTGAGTCTCAACCTGAGTGTCCTGAAAAGAGCCTGAAGTGTGGCGGTGGTTGGGAAATGGAGGTCGAATCATTAAAACTGTGATTCTTAGTCTTATCCATTTATATTACCAATATAAAGAGTGGCATATTCCCTTAAAAATATGATCCATATTAAAATATGATTCATATTAACAAACCTGTTAATATGAAAATATAATAGAAGATATCTAATAAGTGATTAGAATTACCATTTGTAAAAAACAATTGGATGGATCATAAATTTGTGTTTAACTACAAAAACACAAATGATTATTTATTTTTATTCTATTTGAGGAAAATTTTAATCAATATCTTATATGTCAATAATATGAAAAATGTTCACTAATTTCTCTTTTTGTTATTTTTTTAAATTTTTATTAGTGAGACACCATGAGGTACAGTTGTAGACTTAAAATTTTGTGCTTGGGTTTCACAGAAACTGAAAAATTGAATTGCCCAAACTATCAGTATGTACTTAGAAAAATCATGATCACATATTAAAAACTCTGCCAGGTATCTTGTCATGAAATATACTTACTGAATAAAGGGAAGCTCCAAGAACTCCATGTTTTATTTTGATCGTTCCTATCCTTGTTGGTCTTGAAAACTTCCTGAAATCTTGGCTTTGAACTTCAAATCATTCACCCAGAAAACTTATTTGGTATCTTTTATAAAGAAGATTGTGAAACAATAAACACAATGCCATGCAGTCTAGAGAATACATTAGGAGGCAAAAAACAGCCATATCACAAAGTATAACCCTAGCGGCCCTGGGGAATAGGGTTGTATGTCTGTATGTACATGTGTATGGGTGCTCAAGATGTAAGAAATCATTTATCATAAATCATTAGTCAGAGAGTAAGCAAGGAACTATCTAGTGAAGATTGTAACTAAACGTTATTAAAATGAGATTAGGTAAGGAAGAGAAGCCATAGTAAGAAAATGGGTGAAAGATGAGGAATTAGACCGTAATTTTGTAAGGAAAGATGGATCTTCAGATATTGCTAGTATCAAAGGTCCTCCTCTTTCCCCTTATCATACTGTGAGTCTTCTCTGATGTAAAATACAGTTATCAATAGAGATGCTATGCTTAATGCTTAGGGGGAAAGAACTGGATAGAGACTTCAATGAAAAAAAAAAAGAGTATGTCAGGGAGGTTCACTTATCAGCCCACAAGACTTAAAAGGTCACCTGAACCCTAGGGGTCCACTTGGGTGCTGTCATAGATACACCATGTTTAGTGTTGATGACAATACTGAGAGCATAACAAAAATCATTAATTTAATTTGAAAAAGAACACATTCAAAGAACAGTACATTTTTCTCATCTTCAGATTTTTGAAATATATTATTTGGTTTTGGGGCCATACCCACTGGTACTCAGAGTTTATTCCTGGCTCTACATTCAGTAATTATTTCTGGCAGTGCTCATGGGACCACAATTGATGCAGGGTATTGAACCTAAGGCAGCCATGTGCAATAATAATGCCCTACCTACTGTAGAATCACTACACTTCAGCCACCTTGCAGTTGTAAAATGGGCTCAAAAACACACAGCATTCAAAAATCATCAAACACTGGAGAACATTGTATAGCCAAAACATTATTTTTAAAAGTAGAAGTCAAGAAGTGCAATTTTTGATTCAGACAGAATCTCTTAGGTTCTTGAGACCTCTCCATGCAGTTTTCCATAGAGGCAGAAGCAGGTGGAATTCCACCAAAATGGGTGAGAATCTCTTCCTGCCAATTGCCATCCAGGCCAGCAAAGCTTGTCGCTACTATTTTTGCTGCATGCCATTGTCTCTGGTGGGAAGCGCCATACCATTGCTGCATTGATTAGCATTTCCTTGATTGTAAATGATTGCAACAGACCTGGAAAGTTAACCTACAGAACTGAGTTTGCAGAGTAGGGGCTAGGGGCATAAGAGAACCTTGAGACATTGGTGGAGAGACACTGAGAAGACTCTGACAATGAAATTGATAGTTTTCACTTTGGCATTCTATAGGGTCATTATTATCCTCATCACACATGGTCCTCCATAATACAGCTAGGGGTGATCCCTGAGCACAGAGTCAGGAGTGAGCTCTGTGTACAACTGAGTGTGGCAACCAAACAAACAAAAACAAACCAACTGCTATTTGTTTTCTGTGTGTCCATATGTGCGTATACTTGCGGTCACATGTCTACACACATTTCTTTCCTAAATGTTTTAAAACCAAAAGCTAGCATTTCTTAGGTAGCAAAAAATAGCATCACACAACCTGTTTTTGTTGTTCATGTACCATATCTTCTAGGCAACACCATGATTGAAACATTATCCTCTTTGTACCACATTATAAGAAAATAAGTTCTGATGCTGATATGGAAAGAAAATGTTCAGTTCTTTCAAGGAGATTATGTGCAAATAATGTTAAGGACAGTATTAGAAATTGTCCTCTAAGGTCCACTTCTTAGAAACTTCTTAGAAACAATGTTACCTTGAGTAAATCACTTTAATCTTTGCAACTGCCAGTTCAGATCTGGAAAATTAAATTTTAAAAATGGAATTTTTTTTTATTTTATCCTGTGAGTCAAAGATTCTGTGACTTACTCCAATTAAATGTTTCCACAGAATTCAATTAGAGTGTCACAATTACAAGGCAGCACTTAATCATTTGAAATTTCTGCACTTTAATCCCTTCACCAAGTCAGCTCTTAAGTGCCTCTTCAGGTAAAATCAACTCCCACACCCATTTGACTACCATCCCTCATTAGTTTGATCTGGATGCAACATTTAAGACCTTTCCATGTAAATCTCATCTGCAGGACTCAATGGTATGTAGGGCTTGTAGTGGGGGCCCCCAAACATTAATGAGGAGTCTTAGGGTAATTGATCAGTCCTAGAATGACTTATTTTCAGCAAACTGGGTGCAAGAATTTATGCAAAGGCCTAAGGATCCAATTCTGCCCAGGGCATGTGACGCCTGTGAAACCTATACCACCCAGAGGTGATGAGGGACCTCCTGACCTAGAGATGTTTCAGGACCGCACTGTTTCCAGAATCAAATTTAGATCTGGTAGGCACTCAGTGTGTGTCCTCACTACTGTGCTAGCTCTTTGCATCAGGTTGTGGTGTTTAATTCTTACATTCAGATACATAAGGTGCTTCCTTCAACAATTTCAAGATCAAAAAGTCTATTTGAGCAGCATTAATGCAATATAAATCTGGTAATCTGGGGTAAGTCTTTGCACATGTTTTGTGGTGTGTGTGTGTGTGTGTGTGAGAGAGAGAGAGAGAGAGAGAGAGAGAGTAAGAGAGAGAGATCAGGCATGAACAGCCACATACTCATATTTCTATCATGTCAGGTGCAGACGAAATTTAAGAGCAGAATTCTGAGCACAATTGGTAGCTAAGGAGAGCAAAATTTGGGGGACACTCTGTGACCGAGCACAACCAAACATGATCCCACTACTGATGTCTTTGAAGAAATAGAATCATTCTAAATTTCATTATTTTTATTTTCCTGCTGGTTACTTCTTAGATAGATGAGTTTATATAATAGTTTATATAACTCATAGACAAGCTATTCTATAAAACTTATCTATTAAATGTCAGGAGGTCACATATATTTGTGTGTGTGTGTGTGTGTGTGTGTGTGTGTGTGTGTGTGTGTGTCAGAAGGAGCTACTTGTATTTCCTTCAAAGCCTTGAGATCTCCAGAACAGTGATTAGAGGAGAGTAAAGAGGTGGTTAGAATATCCTCAAGGGAAGAATAGAATGTGATTTTTCAACCATGTGGAATTTCGCACAATCAAGAAGGGAAGCAGCTATATTGAAAGGCTGCCAAGAAAGAGATCAAGGTCCCCTCTTTAGGGACCCGGCCTAAACAACTAGTAAAGAAGTTCATGAGGTTTGCTTACAAACATTATATACCAATTTTGTATCTTTATTCCAAAGATATAACTGACTAAAATCATGATATTTGTATTTAATATAAACATAATATAAAAGGCCCTCCCGTTGATCGTCGATTTGCTCAAGCGGGCCCAGTAACGTCTCCATTGGAGACTTTGTTGTTACTGTGTCTGGCATATTGAATACTCTCGGTAGCTTGCTGGGCTCTCCGAGAGGGGCGGAGGAATCGAACTCGGGTCGGCCATGTTGGCCGCTTGTAAGGCGAACGCCCTACCCGCTGTGCTATTGATCCAGCCCAAATATAATATAAAATATTATATTTAAATATCAAGATACGATATTTACAATTACTGCATTTTCCCCATACTAAGTACTCTAGTTAATGTTGTTATGTTAAATAATTAGAACAAGGATTTCTGTGGGTTGAGTTTGAAAACAACAGTGAGCTCTTTTCCACAGTGAATACTAAAAGGTCAGACCACTAAAAGACAGGTGTATAGTTCAATAAAATCACAATGCTCTGAGATGTTGTTTACTAAGTCCTTATGAAAATTGTGCATAAAATCATTAAACATTATATTTTCTGCTGGGCCATTCTATGAGGCATGGCTGAGTGTAATTCAACATTATTCCTGATGTAGGATAGCATCTTCTTCCTCCGCAAATTATCAACTAATGATAAAGAGAATATTTCTATAATACGGAGAACCCCAAGAGGCTTTGAAGAGTTTAGCTATTCTAGAAGCCATGGGTCTGTGCCATTCTACGGAGAAAATAGAAGAAATTGGTCATGGATTGGGCCAATGCCAGAGAATTTCCTGGAAACTCAAAGTTTTGCGCATAATTGAAATTCACAAATATTAAACAATAAGAATATCACATGACAGACTGCTAACAGAGAAATGCATTCATAATTGGGAAATCAATACCCGCCTGCACAAGAATCTTGAAAAAATTATTTGAGAATAAAAGGTCTTCAATAAAAAAAATTAGAAAAAGAAAAAATAAAAAGCATGTCATAATATATTCCTCCCAGAGTAATAAAATTACACTTTTTGTTCTTCTAAATGCTTAGAGAAAACTTATATTCCATGAGATGTTTAACATTTCAAATTAATTATACCTCTTGGTGTACATATAGGTCCCATTTGTTTTCTGGTTATCTGATTGCTTACATAATTTTGCATGAGCTTCAAGTTGCTGGCTAGAAATCCCCCTGGTAAATTTGGCAAAATAAGAAAGTATTGAAAAATATAGATCTTATAACGTTTAGGTTTCTCTTTTCTAAAGGGCTGAATGTGGTTGGCTTGGCACCTCATTAAACAAATCAGTACTAATTGCTAACATTTTAGCAAATTAAAGAGGCGTGAGAGGGCAGTGGACAGTCTGGAAAAAGTCAATAGTTCTGGCAGTGCCAGATAATTTAAACCCGCTGGGTCCAGCTAAGCTTTGTTTCTAATAAGGAAGGTACATTTCCTGGGAAAGATAGTAAAGAAGGTACTTCTATATATGCTTTTCAAGTAAGGAAATGAGCAAAAATACTTCTAAGATCTCTTAAAGTGTATGTTTATTGCTTTCAGCATAAGGTTGAATCAGTTCCATTTCTATCTGGGGAAATATGTAGGAGAAGCTTTAGGACTGCCATGAGCCCCCAATTTCTCCAATAGAGAGGGTGAATAGGATCGAAATATAATACAAAAATTAATTCAGAGTGATACGATGGTTCCCAAAATGAAAGAAATAGGTCCAAGATGAAAGTTTTCAGGTAGGAAAATTTAAACATATAGAGGTTAAATAAGCCTTAAAACACACCACAAAGATGACTAGCATGAGGCTAGGTTTGGATAAATTTTTGGTTATTTCTTGGTTGTTGTACTCCTGCTAGACCCTGATAGACCTGTAAGTTGTAGAGTGTAATTTAGGTGGTGGGCTTCCATATTTGTTTTCTGGTTATCTGATTGCTTACATGATTTTGCATGTGTATAAATACAGATATATCAACTATTCTGTTGTTTCACTGAGAATGATGAGAGTATAGTCACGTCAGAGAGAATCAGTCAATACATAGGCATACTCTGTGCTTCATTTAATAAAGCTTCTGAGGTAGGGTCAGGGACAAAAAAAGGACAGGAAATGCTTATAACTACCAATTTTTATTAAGCAATTGGAAATGTGCACATGACTTTTAAGGAAAACTACTGAAGAAAAGAGAATTTAAATGGAAATTTTCTGTTTGCCTCATTGTAATCTTTTGCTTCCAACTAGTTGGATAATACCTTTCTGGAAGAATGGCCACGGTCACGGTCCTCCCATTGTTCATCGATTTGCTCGAGTGGGCCCAGTAATGTCTCCATTGGAGATTTTGTTGTTACTGTGTTTGGCATATCGAATATGTCACGGGTGGCTTGCCAGGCTCTGCTGTGTGGGCGAGATACTCTCGGTAGCTTGCCGGGCTCTCTGAGAGGGGCGGAGGAATCGAACTCGGCCATGTTGGCCATGTGCAAGGCAAACACCCTACCGCTGTGCTATCTGTAAGAATAGTATGCTAATAACTATTGTGCAAGAGTATTTTCAAGGGAGAGCAAGGAAAGATGAACGCCATGAACTTACTGAAATGAGAGGATGGTCAATATGTCAAGTCTTGCAAAAAATTTTCAAAATAGGTTTATGTAAGTGGTGATGCGTTCACTGAGAAAGAGTTTAAGTGGATGTGAGGGGATGTGTTTCACAGAATAGGGGACTCAGAAAACAGACCAGAATAGCTTGGAAGGTAAAATGGAAAACAACCATGAAGTGAATATCAGGATTCTCAGATTGCTAAACTGTCCTCTGTACACACACACACACACACACACACACACACACACACACACACACACACACACACATAATCACTTTTGACAAAGAGAAAAAGGAACTAATGGGAAGCACCAACTATTTTTCAATATAGATCTTAAAGCTTACTGAACAAAGCAAAATCAAAGCAATTACCTAGCCTCACATGACTTAGAGAATCTCTCTGCCTACTTTCTAAAATCACTGTCCACTTAGATATCACATTAAAAAATGTTAGAATTTTGCCGACTAGTTCAGCCCTTTTGGAAAACAGTACGGACATTTCTCAAAAAATTAGAAATTGAGCTCCCATTTGACCCAGCGATACCACTCCTGGGAATATACCCCAGAGAGGCAAAAATGTGTAGTCGAAGTGACATCTGCACTTGTTTGTTCATTGCAGCACTCTTTACAATAGCCAGAAACTGAAAGAAACCTGAGTGCCCAAGAACAGATGACTGGTTAAAGAAACTTTGGTACATCTACACAATGGAGTACTATGTAGCTGTTAGAAAAGATGAAGTCATGAAATTTATATACAAGTGGTACAATATGGAAAGTATCATGCTAAGCGAAATGAGTCAGAAAGAGAGGGCTAGACATAGAAAGATTGCATTCATCTGGGGGATATAAAGCAACAAAATATGAGATTAATACCTAAGAATAGCTGAGATCAACACCAGGAGGATTACTCCATAGCTTAGAGGCCAGCCGGGTATTCTAGGGGAAAGGGCATTTCAGATAGAGAAGGGAGCACCAAATAAAGGGTGTTTGGAGGATCCTCCCAGGAGGGGAGATGCATGTTGAAAGTAGACTATGGACTGAAAATGTTTGCCACTCAATGCCTCTTTTGCAGACCACAACACCCAAAAGGAGAGAGAGAACAAAGAGGAATGCCCTGCCACAGAGGCAGGGTGGGAGGGGGGGTAGGGGGGGATATTATCCATGGTGGTAGAAAATGGGCACTGGTGGAGGGATGGGTATTTGATCATTGTATGACCGAAACCCAAGCATAAACATTTGTAAATCTACAACTGTACCTCATGGTGCTTCACTAATAAAAAAAAAAAAAGTAGAAACATAACATCTGGTAAAGAGGAGGGCAAAAGTAAAAAAAAAAAAATTGTTAGAATTTTGAAAAGTTCCTCTACTGATTGCTCCACTATTTTATGGAACAATGGTTCCATAAATATTATTTTATATAAAATATAAAAATGGATTAAATTTTTAAGAAATGCATGTGTATATAGATATGTCAACCATTTTGTTATTTCACTAAATATTATTAGAGTATAGTCACAAATTTGCCTTAGGAGAGTAAGATCCTTAGTTACAGCATTTTTTAGAATTATTTAAGGTTTTATACCAGAAATATAGGTGCCTTATTTACTACTAATTCGAAGTAGTATTTTACTAAAAAAATTCACAAATCAAAATAATACAGAGAAAAAATTATTTAAATTCTTAGAATTAGAAAAGGTGGCAAAGTTCTATTTGTATTATTTTTAATTCCATTTAAATATTCATAAAAGTGACAAATTCTAATGAAAATAAAGAAGTTGTTGTCAAGTATTCAAATATAGGAGCAAAGGGTTACTAACAACCATTTAACCTAAAGAGATGTTCCTATATACGTATTCATGGTCAGTATTTCTATCATTTGACAACATGCTGGAATTAACTGAAGAGTTTTAAAATCATGGGTTATATTCCCAGCATGCTAACTGAATTGATATGAGATATGAACTGGGCATTGTTACTAATACAAACTCAGTGAATTGAATTTAATTTGTAAGAAATTTTGAGAAACACTTCTAGTAGAAGATATCGTAATTTTATGAAAATGAGCCTTTATTTTTAATATTTTGGCAAGGGCATTTTAGGGGGACTGACACTGAAATAAAACCTGTGGTGGAAAGCAGCCTTATTGTACCACATTGATTCCTGGAGTCTCATACAGGAGTGGAGAAAGTCTTGTGACCCAGATTATACATTGCAACTTCCATTTGCTTGTTTGTTTTTGTTTCTGTTTTCAAGTTAGAGGCACACTCTTCAATATTTGCAGACTGCAGAGGCATCAAAATCCAGGAAATGATCTTTTGCCTCATCAAGTTTTCATAAATACAAAAGATCACTGTGTCAGAACCCAAGTTTTACTCAAAATCAGAAACTCAATTTCTTGCATTCTTTTGCATGATTAGCACCATGATAATTAAAACAGGCTTAAAGGGAGTCAGGATACAACTGATTTTCATTCACATAGCTATCTGCATAAGTTGATTTATTTTGCATCACATGGGGGGGGAGATCCTTTGTTGATGAAAGGTATTTAGTCTAGGAAGCAATTAGAAGAAAGATGTTCTCTGGAGAAGGAGCATTCTAAAGTACAGGGCAACTTGAAGAAGGGTCTTTCTAATCTAGGAAGCCATCCTTTCTCTAGTTGTACAAAGATTTCTTAAATGTTTGGTTTATGTACTGCTTATTCTTATTCTTCATGGTCACTGTCCTCCCGTTGTTCATCGATTTGCTCGAGCAGGCCCAGTAATGTCTCCATTGTGAGACTTGTTGTTACTGTATTTGACATATTGAATATGTCACGGGTAGCTTGCCAGGCTCTGCCGTGCAGGCGAGATACTCTGGTAGCTTTCTGGGCTCTCCGAGAGGGGTGGAGGAATCGAACTCGGGTCGGCCAGGTTGGCTGTGCGCAAGGCAAATGCCCTACCTCTGTGCTATCGCTCCAGCCCATTCTTATTCTTATTCTTATTTATTCTTTCCTCCTTCCAAACACTATGCTAATGGCTGTAGTTCTTTATTACAAAGCTCTCAGATAATCCTGTTAGGTGTTTCAATCTCACTCCTGTCCATTAAGTCATAACTTCCACACATGATGCCTTGGCTGAGCGTATATATCAGTATCATTGGTGGAGTAGGTTAGAGCATTTTCTTAGAAATCTGATTACCTCCAATTAAATTCTGCTTCCACCATTCAGCAACTTGATTAATTGAATGTTCTAATCTTCACTATTCTCATCTCTATGATGTAAACACTAATGATACCAATCTCATATATCACTGGTGAGGACTAAATAATGCCTTCACTGCAAATAACACATTGTTTGGCACTGATAGTGAAACCATTCGTTATCATTATTATTTTGCCAAGTCACCACCAATGGTATTTTATTCCACCCCAACCACATGTTACCTAATTAGAAAGATGAGAATCAACCATTTTAGGAGGAGAATTGGGTAAGGGGTAGAAGCATCTGTTCAAGATAGCCTCTACACACAAAAATAAAACTCAGACCAACAACATTCTTAACAGGTTCAGGTGCATGTAAAATTAAAATATATCTGTTTGTGACTCAAACTTCCTGCTGAATGGGATAGCTATGCATTGTTCCGTGTCAGATAACTGATGGACTTTATTTCTAGCGACTATTAAAGGT
Organism: Sorex fumeus; assembly: GCF_029834395.1. Classification (NCBI taxonomy): domain Eukaryota; kingdom Metazoa; phylum Chordata; class Mammalia; order Eulipotyphla; family Soricidae; genus Sorex; species Sorex fumeus. The sequence continues at coordinate 738,789 of NW_026606149.1, read as the reverse complement.
ATTTTAAATCACATAACCCAAAGAAAATAACATTTTTATAGGTATCTCAGAGTCATCAACTGAAACAGAGAGAAAAAATAATAGTGTAGTGACAAAGCATTACTCTAAATCATTTAAAATCACAAAAAGGGGTATGATTTGCATAATAAGAAATATGTGAGAGGGCTAGAATGATAGAACAATGGATAAGGAGCTTGCCTTGAACACAGTCGACCTGAGGTTAATGCCCAACATTGCCTAGAACCCTGAACAGAAGCCAGAAGAAAGACTTGAGCACCATCAGATGTGTCCCCAAAACAGAACAAAATAGAAAAAGACTAGATCATAAAACTGTAAAAATACTCTGCTCCTGCAGTCTTGTTATCAACTGCAAGTTACTGGGGAATAAAATACAACAGACAGAGAAACAATGTCATCAGCTTCCCAAAGGTTCACCAGGATGTGATCCAAGGTATCATTGAGGAAAGATTATCTTCGAAGATTAACAACATCTGAAAGTGAAACTTTTCCTTTGATATCCTTTGCTTCCCTGCACTTTTACGAAGATATTAATATAAGTTGAAATGCACCAAGGCAAGAAAAGTTGCCAGAAAAAAAGGGAAAATTAAATCTCCCCCCTTGACTAATCTGAATGGACCCTTGTGATGCGTATTTGAGCACCTGAGGAAAGCTCATCTCTGAGGGAAAAGTTTCATGGCTATTTTTGCATGAGTAACATGCACAAAATTAAAAGAATGTTGATAAGGAAATTTACTAGATAATATCTCTTGAGGAAGTCAGGACTCTTCCACATCACTGTCACTGTCCCTGTCCCCCCTTGTTCATTAATTTGTTCAAGTGGGCTAAGTAACGTCTCCATTGTGAGACTTGTTGTTACTGTTTTTGGCATATTGAATACAACACGGGGAGCTTGCCAGGCTTTGCTGTGCAGGCGAGATACTCTTGGTAGCTTGCCGGGCTCTCTGAGAGGGGCAGAGAAATTGAACCCGGGTCAGTCGTGTTGGCCACTTGCAAGGCAAACACCCTACCGCTGAGCTATCACTCTAGCCCACATCACATTTAGAGAAAAAAAAAACTGCAAAATCAACACCTCCAAGTAACAACCCCCACGTGTCCTGAACTCCTCACATAATCTATGGTCCTATTCCATCAGGAACCAAGGAGAGATTTTTACCTTCTCACGTGACTATTTTTTGATCAAATGTCTCAAATTAAATGTCACTTTAGAATCTGCAAGTGAGCTGTCTTGTTAAGTAGGGAATTTCCATCCCTACCCACTGCAGGCCTGCTGAACAGTGGGACCCAGCGTGAAACAGTGGCGCTACAATATGACACAAACATACAGGTCACAATGACTAGGAATCTGCCTGGGAGCAAATCATTATGCATCTGTTCATTGAACAGAAAAATCGGGTTTATCTAAGACCGGACCCGTACATCTGTTGAGTGGCACAGATTTGTCACACTACACATCTTCCTTGTCTTGGCACATGTGTCTCTGTGGGATCCAAGTCATGATATCAGTGCTGCTTCAAAGGGTGTTGACCGCAGCTCCCTTTGTCCGGCCATCTTGCTAGGGAGGTGCCAGGTGTTTCTCAGTCTATCCCAGAGCTTCCTGCCTCAATTCCTCCGAAATGCACCAAGGAACCTCCTGTGGTTCTCATTGGTGCCCTGATTTCTTCATATGTCCTAGATTTTGATCTGGTACAACCTTAGATGCTGCTAATATGTGTGTGTATGTGTATGGAAAAATTAATAAACAGAAAATACTTATCACTTCACTTTTTTAAAAAGTGGTACAATATGGTACAATACAAGGCTGAGAAGATGTAAATTTTGTTCTCAGACAGCAAGGTTACAGGAAAGTCTGTCTTGCAATCTACAAACATGACAGACTAGCATAATCCATACATATACATATATACATATGTGTGTATGTGTGTGAAAAATTTGATGGGTACAAATTTTTCACACACATACACACATATGTATATATGTATATGTATGGATTATGCTAGTCTGTCATGTTTGCATATTGCAAGACAGACTTTCCTGTAACCTTGCTGTCTGAGAACAAAATTTACATCTTCTCAGCCTTGTATTGTACCATATTTTACCTTAACTGTAGTCTCTGCTGCCAGAATTACTGAGTGGATATACCTTTTCTCTTCCAAATGGGCTGCTTTGTGTTCTGATCTCCCTCAATGGGAGTCAAATTCTCTCCATTTTAAAGCCCTTCTAATCACTGACTGTTGATGCAATGCAAGCTGAAAATGCCCTTAATCCCAGGTGATGTTTGTCTTGTAACTTTTCCTTTATAACCTACATCACTTTTCTGATTATTGCTTCACTCCATAATTTCTGGTAAAGGAGGGAAATAAATTTCCCATGTAATCCCTGGAAAAATACTGAATCCAGATGAGAGAGCAACAAAGGCACTGAAGCCCGCTTGATTCTGAGTCCCAGTTCCTTCTACCTGTGACCTTGAGTAACTACACAGCTCGTTGGTTCTCAGTTTCCTCACTTGCAAGGTAGAAATTATGGATGTCACCTTCACTGAGCTTCTGTAAAGAATAAATGAGGTAAGAAAGGTAGAGTGCTTAATTCAGGCCTCTCCCTGTAATGAGAACTGACTAACGTTGGGAGTGGATGTCTGTTGTCATCTTTTATTGACACTCACCAACCCTTTACTGTAAACTTTGTATTCATCACCTTCTTTAAAAAAAGAAAGAAGTGATGAGCATTTTCTGTTTTTGATTTTTTCTTATTTAAACAGCTTTGACTCCCATGATCACCTGCTGACATATTATCAAATGCAAGTTGGGAAATCAAGGCTTATTTATTTTAGATTAACTAATTCAGATCTGGATGCTACTAGCAGAAGTAAATTGATATATGAAAGCAAAAAAAAAGAAAATTAATTATGTTTAGCATCAGCAGTCTCAAATCACACCCTTTAAAGCCATACCATAACTGCTGGAGTGAGATTTAGTCTGTCTTTTGAAATGGAGATGCTTAAATGAAGACAGCAGAAAACAGGCATCAAATACTCAAAACTTGACGGCCCTCAGGAGAGCTAGAAATACATTTTATTATGATTTTAATTATGCAATAAAATCAAAATATTTATAGGCAACCCCAATGAAACCAAATAATAAGAATAATTAAATACCCCATGTTTCTGGATAATGATCTTCTCCTCACCATTCACCCCGACTAGGAGAAAAAGTGAATGAGCATCCTGCCTTCTTCAGTCTCATCCTCCAGGTTCATCCTTACAGCACTGCACATCTCATAAGAGGAATTGAAGCTCGTCGCCTTTGGGGTCCCAGAAGGTTGAAGAAATGAGCACAGCTACCTGTGTTTCATCAGGAGCCACGAACGCCTATGGACCACAATTCCGAACCTCCAAAGAAGATTTTTGAAGTTTTTTTTTCCTAATACTCTTGTCTTTCCAGCGGAATGAATGAGCCCTCAGTCTCTTGGTATTGAGTGATCTGTTAGCCTTGTGAAAGTGCCATTAAGTTTAATATATCTTGCTGTCAAATCAGAAACTTTTAGAAATTTCTCCTTAGAATTGTGACTTAATTCTAAGCACCCCCGCCAGGGACATCGAGTCCCTTCATAGTCCCCCAGTGCTGACCAGCAGGACAGGTGTGAGAGGAAGTTCTTCACTGTCAAGCAGCAAGAGCTGTGGACTAAGTGAAAATATCTAGATCTAAACATCTACAGGTATAGCATAATGCATATCATATCAAGGATTTCTGCAACATGCAGAGAAGGGCATACATAATTTTATATGTGCTATATTTGTTCCATATTTATGTTGCCGAATTCACTTGTACATGTGAAAGGGCCATGATTTTGAGACATGACTGTGGAATTCAATGGGCTATTGATGGAGATTTGGGGAAATGTCTAGTGTTTTCGAGCCAAAGAGACAGCATAGTAGGTAGGGTGTTTGCCTTGTACACGACTAACCTGGGTTTGACTCCTCCACCTCTCTTGGAGAGCCTGGCAAGCTATTGAGAGTACTCCACCCGCACGGCAAAGCTTAGCAAGCTGCCCGTGATGTATTTGATATGCCTAAAACCATAACAAGTCTCACAATGGAGATGTTACTGGTTCCCGCTGGAGCAATGAACAATGGGAGGACAGTGCTACCGTGCTACAGTGTCTGAGGTTTTTGTTAACTAGGAATTATACAAGACACCTCATTTTATCCCTTCACTGTAGGACATAGTCATAAAGTGGTTAAGATCTGGGACAAATTACTAAGAAATTTCTCAGAGTAACTACACAGTACACAGAATTCTACAGAGGCTTTTAAAAAAGTCAATGTTAGCCCCCCAAAAAAATTATAGAAAGAGAATAAGCAGAGGGCTGTACAGATAGTACAGTGGGTAATCCACTTGCCATGCACACACATGACTCAGGTTCCAGAAAAAAATTAACACCAGGATGGAGAGATAATACAATGATAAGTCAATTGCCTTGCACAAACCTGACCCAGATTGGACTCCCACAACCACATATAGTCACCCTGAATACCACTGGGAGTGATCAAATAAATTATAACATTAAACATTATGTTACTGCATAGAAAAAACCTCAGGAGACATATTGGGATTGAGTTCTATGTTAGAGAACTGGCTTATTATGGATAAAGGCAACTTTGATTACCATCATGCTCAAAATACATATGAATTAAAAATTTTATAAAGTTGAAATGTTATCGGTTTCTCTAATGTAATCAAATTCATTAGATATTTAAATTTTAACATGCTCTTAAGTAAATGTAATGCTACTATTCACTGTAGTAGCATTGCATTTACTTGAGATATCTAGGTATATGTCTCAGAGTGGTATTCATCAAGGTAGAAGAAAATAGCAGCAGCATTTTCCATCACATCATATCTGGACCTATAAGAGAGTAAGGGTAAATGATCAGATTTCAAATCATTGTGTAAAGAAATAGAAAATGGTCTGGAGCTAATCCGTCCCCTATAGTCATCACAGGACAATTGCTCTTCAACTTGCAGTCTCCAGAACTGAGAATCGGGAGATTCTACAGATTGTTGTTTAAGCCACATTAGTGGGTTTTGTTCTTGAATATCCAACTGCACAGTAGAATAGAAGAATAATAAGTCCATAGTATGGTAGAAATACACGTTAGCTTAACAGAGACAGTGGCATTGGCAGAGAGATGGGAAATAATGGGATTTTTCCTGATTGGAATGGTTTTTCAGCCATCACTCTCAAGCAGATTGCTGCCAATTCACCATATACAATTTAAAAACTTTAGTTAAAAAACCTTAGTTCGGGGGCTGGAGTGATAGCACAGCGGGTAGGGCATTTGCCTTGCATGCAGCCAACATGGTCAACACAGGTTCGATTCCCAGCATACCATATGGTCCCCCGAGCACCGCCCGGAGCAATTCCTGAGTGCATGAGCCAGGAGTAACCCCTGACCATCGCCAGGTGTGACCCAAAAAGAAAAAAAAAATCTTAGTTCATTGCTTGCTTAATTTCTCTCTTGCAAAAGAACTAATTTCTTCTCCCAACTATGAGTGAATGTTAAGAAATATTTTTAGAATCTATGTTCAAACAGCAGTAATCCAGGATGGACCCATCAGGAACAAACTAACGTTCCTTTAGATTTATGACTCTATGTTCCTTCCTCCCTTTCTCCCTTCCTCCCTCCCTTTCTCTCTCCCTCCCTCCCTCCCTCTCTTTCTTCCTTCTTTCATGCCTTCCTTTATGCCATCCTTCCCTGTTCAATGATCACTCCTGCTGGTGTTCAGGCACAATATGTGGTACCAGGATTTTAATATGGAGTGAATTATGTCCAATAATGTCCAATTGCCTAACCCCCTGTACTCTCTCTCTCCAACACTAGATTTAGCTGTTTGTGCTTCAAAAATTACACTTAAGATCAGAGGATCTGTAGAGTAGTAACTGGATCCAAGTATCAGAATTGCTTCTCTCTGATTAATTATATACGAGGGTTTGGGAAGACTCAGAAGGCTTAGTTAGGAATCGACAGTATTCATATTGGTAAACAGAAGGCTGCATGGTAGAATATTGGTGTTTGAAGAAAGAAAATTCTGAGTTTGATTCTAATTTTACAACTAATTGGTTGTATAACCTTCTGAAGTTCACATACTCTGATATTTTTTACTTCACTTTTTAAATGAATATGATAATGCATACCTTTCAATAATATTCATGAGCATTAAAGATTATGCATAACATTTCCTAGCAGGGCATACAATAAAAAATAGATTGTTTTTTTTTGGTAGCAGCTATATTAAGTCATAATTGGCATGTCATAAAGCATAGTCATTTGAAGTGTATAATTTGGTGTCTTATCAAAGGAAACACATATAAGTCAACATTTCAATTATGCTAATGAGCATATATATCATATCCAAAGGATTTTTGTGTCCTTTTGTATTCATTACTTCCCCCAATAGTCTTTCCCAAATGTTCAAAGATTGACACCGATCTCTTCACTGGCACCCGTGCTTTGACATTCATAATATATAAAAAAATGTACACATATTTTCTGGTTTATTTTTCCTAAGATGAATATTTTAGCACATCTATGAATCATAATTTAGCCTTTCACTTGTTGGTAAACACTTGGATTGTTTCTCATTTTGTTAGAAATATACAAAACAAAGTGAGCTGGTGTGAACATTTTCAGATAAATCTTTGTCTGGACAGACACTTAGGGAATAATTCAGTTTAGAAGACTGGATCAAGCAGCAAGTATAGGGTTAATATTTAAGAAAATAAAAAACTGATTTCAAAAATGCTTGTAACTTTTTATGTTCTTACTAACACTGCATGAGTTTCATGCTCTAAATCCTCACTGACACCTAATATATGATGTCTTTAATTTTAGTTATTCTAATAGGCATTCATTTGTATTTGAATTGTTTTAATTTTCATTTTCCTCATATTAATGATGTTTAACAGTATTTTCATTAGCTTACCTACCACGGATTTGTTCCTTGGTGATGTATTGTTGAAAATATTGCCCTTTCTTAATGAGTTTGAAAGGCTCTTTAAGTATGGCAAATAGAGGTCTTTTATAAGAAATACCATTTGAAAATATTTTCTCCCACTCCGTGGCTAGCTTTTCCATGCTTCTAGTAATGTCTTTCAAATATAAGAATTGTTAAAATTCAAGAAAATCAAATTTAATGTGTGGTTCTTTTATGGACTGTAATTCAGTACTGTGTCTAAGAAGGCTTTGGCTGATGCCAAAATAATAAAAAATAAAAAAGTGTGTCCTGTGTTGTCTTCTGGAAGTTTTATAGTTTTAAATTCTGTAGTTAGTTCTACAGTGAGTAAAATTGTACTTATAACTTGGGATATGAAACCCTGCAATGCATGCAACTGTCTCTGACAGTGCCAACAATAGTTTCTTAACGTTATTTATTGCATCATTTATATGCATGCATATTTATTGCTGCATTATATTTTAAGAGATTTACCCTAGTTTTGCATGGCAGACGTATCAGCTACATGTTTCAGTGAAAGAACAGGAAGACACAATGTCTGGAACTACCAACGAGAGAGGAAATCCCCCCTATACCTCTAGCTCTCCAGAGATAATTAAGTAATCAAATTAATATCAGACATATTAGTAGAAGAGAAAACCAAATTGAATTATGTATACATACTTGGAATCTGCATCAAATAAATATGCCCAAGCCAGAAAAAATGTTTTTTTTTTCTGAAATAAGGAATGGTATGGGAGCCTGAAGATTCAAAGGTCCGGGGGTACTGCATGTTGAAGAAAGGGTTTATTCTATGACAAAGACTGAATGCTTTGGAATCAGGTGGTTGCCCTGCCCTGTACATGGGCTTCTCACTTCAAAAATTTCAATCAGTGGGAATAATATGCTTATTATCTAAGTTCTGGATTAGATCACAAATTTTCATTACTTTATTTAATGTTGGTTGTTATTTAGGATTTCCCAGTGATGCTCAAGAGAGTCAAGGGTTCTTCGGACAAATCTTAATCAATCATCAATCGCTTATGAAGGGGCACAAGGACATGGTTTCGCTTGAGTTCTGTGGTGCCAGGGATTACCTGGGGCAGTCCTGTATTGTACCACTGTCTTCAGGATCACACCCAGTTGTCCTGAACTTTCCCCAGCAATGCTCAGGAGATCATGGGGAACATGGTTTCAGTCCAGGGGCGAACACACATAAGGTATGTTAATCCCTGTACTATCTCTTTGGTTCTTCATTGTTTCCTGTAGGATAACATTTCTCCCTGACCTCAAAGAGCTTAGTTTTGGTGAGATACATCCATCACAGTGATCCTGACACACTCCCGTTCCTGTATGTTTATCTTTAACCTCTTCTTTGTGCTCAGCTTTCCCAACTGGTCAATCTCCATTATCCCCAAATCAGACTCTATTGACCTGTAAGGTCAGACACTTCTAAGAAATCTCTGATTTTGTATTTGTAAGTGAAATATTTCTTTTCTCCTTTCTTTATGATCTTAGCATAGTTTACTTCAGAGCAATGTCCTTTTTGTATAGACACAGGAAGACAGCTAATGCTACGCTTTTGTAACTTGGGAACTAATTGACTTTGAATAATATTCACTCCTGGACATCTGCTTTCTCGACTTAAACCTGAGTTGCCCTTAATTTCTAGCACCCCCAAAGCAGGGTCTTGACGAGGGACTGGATGTACCCAGGGCAAGTTGTGAGTTGTGCTGGCATCAAAACAGGCCAGACCAAGAGCCATAATACTTAATTATAAATTAAGACCATGGCCATGGGCATATTCTGTCATAATCCAAAGAGTAACGACTGGATTAGGACCCTGCTAGGGGTAGGAAAGGCTAATCTGGCCTGAACACTGTAGTCTGGGATCTATATAGCAAGATGTTCCCGGGAAAGCCACCCTAAAATCTTAATGTATCTCTTACTGCGTTTATACAAAATGACTAATATTATTATATTATATTAATAATATTAGTATATTATTAATATTAATATATTGTTTTATATTAATATATTTTATATTATAATATATTATATTAATATATTAATATAATATATTACTATATTAAAATATAATATATTTTATATTAATATAATTAATATATTATATCAATAATATAATATATTATTGATATTAATATTAATATTATTAATAATATTATTAAGAAGTAGAATTAAGATGAATGTTTAAATGGTTGTTGGGCTAAGGAAAGGAGAAACACATTCCTCGATTGTATTTCACCCTTGAGCGGATCTCCTAGCTGCAGGAGATCTTTGTCTTATTGGAAGGAAGGGTTTACGTATGTTGATTGTGCTACCTGACCTGTGATGTAATTTCTACCCCCATACTTGGAGGTTGAGTGAGAGACCAAGGCTGCCAGATGGAGCACCTAGAGAGATTAGCATGTGGGACAGGAGGAGACTGAAATGCAAGGCAGTGTGAGACTGGAATGGGGCACTTAGTGAGACTGGAACAGGCATGTAGGGAGAATGGAATAAATGGAAACTGAGCACCAACCAGCCTGGTGGCCCTCTTCCCTCCGTCATGAATCTGTTGATGGTGGCTGCAGGCTGAGTTGGGGGAAGTGGTTCATGGCCACCAAATGCATGCGGGCAGGCAAGAAAGACCGATACCAATAGTTAAGAGGATGGGTAAATGTTCTTGTCATCTTTCAAGGCCTCATCTGATCTCCACTCAAGAAATTATATACAGCAGTGTGGCTTGTCATTGGAAACCCCAACTTTCCGTCAACTGCAGACTTAGATCCTTCATGGCATGGACCTAAATCCTAAATTCTACAAATTACCATATATAGAGGTAAGATCCATGTAATTTCATAGCTGAAGATCAAAAGAGTAAATCATAGTATATCTGTACTATACAGCCATTCCTTTTTTAAAATCGCTTTTAATTTTCTTAAATACTTAGTAGCAAATGCTCTAGCTTGTTGCTAACATGCCTTTTCACACCTCACTAGCATTTGCTATTATTTTTATTCAAAAATATGGAGCAATCTCTACCTCCTGTGTCAACAAACAACATTTCCCAGCTAGAATTTAATAATACTGTCACAATTTCATTGTTTTTGTTTTAACAGCTGCATTCTGTTATTGTAAGTAAAAATGTTTTCCAACCAGAGTACTTGTAGAAAGTTATCTTTTAAATTAAAAGGGGACTTGCTTTAAAGTTGAAGTGAAATGTTTGTACAGATAGCAGAGTGTCCCATTGTGCCACAAGCAACTGAGTTACGGTAAATTATATCGCGATCATATGAAATGCTTGAGTCGGCAGAAAAGTAAATGGATTAATTGCAATTAAAGAATGATTACCTTGAATATAGATTAATCAATTATTACCTTGTAGTACCCATTGGACAGGAGAAACAAGACTAAAAAAGACAAAGAAATTATGTCAGAGCTCATGCCGAAACTTGAAACTGGACACGACACCCTAGATATTTTCAACATGAAGAGTGCCTCTTAGTTCAGAGGTATGCACACGGGAGTCTCTGCAGGAAAAGAACCCCACTGCATAAAAAAATATTTCTCTGATGCTGGGAGGATTTGAGTTTTGACAGCACGCCTCGGGATGTTACTCCAGCGGCTTCTATGGATGCCAGGGGACCTCTGAGTTAAGGCAGGCTGAATTGACTTTTTGAAATATCCATTTTGATGATTTAAATGTGTGATTTTTAACTCACCTTTTGAGCATCTTTTACAGAAGGTGAATCATTGTATGACACGGACAGCACTGAAAAGTGTTAGTAAAACTGTACCTTCATAGCCACTGCAGACAGGTAATTGTGCAGATAATTAGCATGAAGTGTGATGAAGCTTCTTTATGGAATTAGATGATAGGTCACAATAGAAAGGTCAACATAAAGGGGAAGAATAAGACCTGAGCAGGAAAGGGCTAAAGATGAAGAACCTGAGTGCAAAAGGGAGGATACGTGCACTCAAAATTAAAATTCTAAGCACAGGGCTTGAAGTGGGCAAAATCTTAGAGGAGAAGAAAGGGTACGGCCAACATGGCCGACCCGAGTTCGATACCTCCGCCCCTCTCGGAGAGCCCGGCAAGCTACCGAGAGTATTCGATATGCCAGACACAGTAACAACAAAGTCTCCAATGGAGACGTTACTGGGCCCGCTCGAGCAAAAAAAAAAAAGGGAATAATAATTTTGGTGAAATAAGAGAAAGTTCGAGTGTTCTAAAGAGGTGGTAGGAGGTCCAAAATGTATCAAATGTGAGCGGTGAGTCTGTGGACAATGAATAAATTTTTTGAAAGTCTAGTTTGGCTACCAACTTCAAAACAATTAGAAGTCATGTGACACAGAAGCTTTTTTCTTTCTTCTTTTCGATAGCTCTATTTAAGGCTGGATAAGAATTTGTTCAAATGCTTTTTATTTTATTATTTGGATTTTTTATACTTATAATACAAGTTTCTTGTTTCAATGTTGTAAGTGATGGAACATACAGTAATTATCACATCTCAGTTTGTAAGTTTCAGTGAACGATGTCAAATTCAATAGGTCTAAGAATAAATATTTTGTATAAAGTTTACATGAATTCTAATAGAGAAATTGCTTGAATATAAATAGATAAATATTCATTTTTATTCTTAAAATAACTTGAAATGCAATTCCGCTATCTCATACGAGGAATTTTTTTTTTTAATTTTTATTAGTGAGACACCATGAGGTACAGTTGTAGACTTACAAATTTTGTGCTTGGCTTTCAATATACAATGATCAAATACCCATCCCTCCACCAGTGCCCATTTCCCACCACCACGGATCCCAGTATCCCTCCCACCTTCCATCCCCCCCATCCAACCCTCCCTCTGTGGCAGGGCATTCCCTTTTGTTCTCTCTCTCTTTTTGGGTGTTATGGTTTGCAAATTAGGCATTGAGTGGCAATCATGTTTGGACTATAGTCTACTTTCAGCATGCTTCTCCCATTCTGGGAGGATCCTCCCAACACCCTTTATTTGGTGCTCCCTTCTCTATCTGAGCTGCCTTTTCCCCTAGCATGTGTGGCTGGCCTCCAAGCCATGGAGCAAAATTTTTGGTACTAATCTCGGCCATTCTTGGGTGTTAGTCTCCTATTTTGTTACTTTATGTTTCCCAGATGAATGCATACGAGGAATTTTATGTTGACTACAAGTGGAGCTTTAATTGTTTCAGGTAAAATAAGTTAGAAGGTTTGCTTCTCTTTGTAAAATTAAAAAATAAAAACTCTTCAATTGTCATTTTTTCTTAAATTATGAGAAAAAAATCAAACCATATTTTCAAAATATAACTACCCATGACAAATCATATGTTTATATGGCACACTCTACTTAATATCTATGTTTAGTGCACCAAGTTCATTCATTCTGACTCATTATTATTCTTTAAACTCTACATTCTCTATCCAAGACTGTGAAGCTAATCTGTGATCTTATAATCGAAGAAACTAATCAGATCTCTATGTTATTTAATTTACTTTTGTCTTTTCCATTTAATTTCCAATAAGGTAATGGCAGTTTGCATCTTGTTTATCAAGACAGAAACCATCTCTATAAATAATTGTCCTTGAACTTGAAAATGATAGATGAAACATAGTAAGCCCTTAATGGCAAATTTGCTATAACTATGTAGAAAATGACTGTGGAACAAGTTACTGCAACTCCCTAGAACCACAACTTTCAAATCAATCCTGCTCTCTCCACAAAGTCATTGAAATAGTACTTGAAGAAAAAAGAGTCCAGGGCTGTAGAGACAGTACAGTTTGTAGGTAGATTTCCCTGCATGTTGGTTAGCTGGACTCAATCTCCAGCACTCCACAATTGTTCCCTGAACCCTGCTAGAAATTATCCCTTAGCACAGAACCAGGGGTAAACCTGAAAACTTCTAGATGTGGCCCTGAAAGAGTAATAATAAAGCTTATTCAGAACATGCCATGCTAAGTGAAATATGTAGGAGGAAAAAGACAAATACCATGTGATCTCACTCATAAGTGAAATATAAAGAAATAAAGGAAACAAACAGTGACCAATATAAGCAAACCCTTAAACTCTGAGGACAAAAATAAAGCTTACATAAGGGCAGGAAGTAGATGGGAGGAGTTCTGTAGACAGTCAAGGGTAGGTATAGAATATTGATACTTGGTGTTAAGTGTGGTGTGGTAACATTGTATTCCTAACCTGTGAATATTTATACTGTTGCATATCAATATTGATAAAGAACACTAATGAAAATAAGTACATTAAGAGATTTGATGGCAAATTTTTAAAAAGACTTTTACACATCAGATTTATAAAAGCAATTTCAACTTTTTAGATAAATCATATACTTGTCTCCTCACAATTTAGATCTACAAAATTCACGAACTAAAATTCCAGTCAGAATCACTAATCCTAAATTATTGTAGATTAACTTGTTGGTTCTTATTGTATGACTCTATGACTCTATGAGGTGTATAGATTATACGCATTTTGTGCTATCTTTACATTAGTTTTCCTATCTTTGTATTCCCTGAACTTTGGATCACATCTTAGTTATTACTAACAAACAATATTCCAGGGAATCATGGCAAGGAATTGTTTTCACTATTTGACCTAGCAAAAAGTCATTAAATTATAAATAATTGATCACTTGATACCCCATTACTCATCGATTTACTCAAGCGGGTGCAGTAACGTCTCCATTCATCCCTGTTGCATGCTAGCATAGCCCAATGGCATGTGCTCGTTCTAGGAATATGCAGAGCCTCAAATAATAATTAGGCAAAATAAATATGTACAAAGTCTTTCAATTGAGGTAATGATTATATATAGGCATATATGTAATCTGTAATTGAATAGGTATTTCTTTTTAAATTTTTTTAAATTTTTGTTATTCTTTTTGATTTTGATAAATAGATATTCTATCATAAACGTAATATATAATATACTAATTATATAATTATTATCAATATATTAATATAAGGGGCCTCACCAGGGCCCCTTTGAGGAGGGCGGGTTGAGTTTTACTCTTCTCCCTGAGCAGAGCCCCGACAGCTGAAGACCTCCGGGACCCAGCCAAAATCATGCTGAGACCAGTCTCCACACGCAGGAACCAACAGAGGAACCCAGGTGTGCGGGACCTGGGGCTGAGATCTCCCAGCCTGCTCGGTTCGAGTCTGGGCCTCCTCTACCCAGCTCCCCCACCTTCCAGTAGCTAGACAGTTACACCCACCAACTGCTGTGTAACCCCAACAACGGCCATCCAGAGACTATAAAACCAAGCTCCCGGAAGCTCTTATTCTCTAGTTCTCACTCTCAGAGAACCCGGCAGGCTACTGAGAGTATCATACCTGCCTATATGCCTGACTAGGAACACCTGTAAAGGTGATTAGAGGTTGCCCCAAAAGCCTCTATCTGTCTCGAAGAGCCCGGCAAGCTACCGAGAGTATCCTGCCTGCACGGCAGAAACTGACAAGCTACCCGTGGTGTGCTCGATTTGTCAAAAACAGTAACAATGAACGGTCCTGATTCTCCTGACCCTGAAGGAGCCCCCATATGTCATCAGGCTACACTTGCTTGTGACAGGGACGAATGGAGACATTACTGGGCCCGCTCAAGCGACTTGAAGAACAACGGGGTGATAGTGATATAGTGATAGTGATTATAAACTTAAGTCCTCTGGGATTATATAAATAGAATACATTATTTTTTTGGTTACAGCCCATCAATTTTATTTACTTAAAAATATTTTTAATTGAAGCACCATGATTTACAAAGTTATTCATAATTGAGTCTTAGACACACAATATTGCAGCAGTATCACTACCAGTATAAACTTTCTCAACCAATGTTTCCAGGTATCCTCCCACATATCTCATTTCTAGCCTGCCTTTGACAAGCACATAATTTATATTGCTAAAGTTTGGGTCTCCTTATTTCAGTGTAGTTGACTCTTCAATTTTGATATCCAGCTCTATCATTCCATAATACCACCTTTGTACCCTAATACAAGGACCTGTGACCATCTGTCGTACTGGGGGTAAAACCTGAAGCAGCTGTCTGTGAGAGTAACCAGTAACCAGTAACCCTGGCAGCTGAAGATCTTTGGAATCCAGCCAGAGCCATGCTAAAACCACTCACCACGTGCTCAGATGAGCCTCACATGTGAAAGAACTGGCAGAGGAACTCAGGTGTGCAGGACCCGGGGCTGAAATCTCCAAGCCTGCTTGGATTGAGACTAGGCCTCCTCCACCCAGATCCCCCATCTTCCAGTAGCTAGACAGTTACACCCAACAACTGTCATGTAATCCCACCAATGGCCAAGATCCAGAGACTATAAAAACTAGACTTATTGTCTAATTTTCACTCTCAGAGAACCCAGCAGGCTACCAAAAGTATCCTGCCCACATAATATGTCTTACTGGGAACACCTGTAAAGGTATTAGAGGCTGCCCAAAAGCCTCCATCCCTCTCGGAATGCTTGGCAAGTTATTGAGAGTATCCCACCCGCAGAGCAGAGCAGAGCCTGGCAGACTACCCATGACGTAATTGATATGCCAAAAACAGTAGCAATGATGATCCTCATTCCCCTGACCCTGAAAGAGCCCCCAATATGCCATCTGGCTACAATAGCACATGGCAGGGATGAATACAGATGTTACTGGCATCTGCTTGAGCAAATTGATGAATAATGGGATGACAGTGACAGTGACGGTGACCAGGACACGGCCCCCATTGCTTCTCATTTGTCATTTCTCCTCCTCCCATCCATTCTTTCTTTCTCCTCCCTCTACTCTGGGACCGAGGTTGATCTGGGCACCCCCTATTTAAAACATTGCATTACTTCATTTACTTATTCTAAACACTACATATAAGTGATTTTAACCTGCGTTAATCTTTATTTTTCTGGCTTCATTTAACAAGCTGGAGCGATAGCACAGTGGGTAGGGCATTTGCCTTGCATGCCACCTACCCAGGGCCAGTTCCTCCGGCACTCTCGGAGAGCCAGACAAGCTACCAAGAGTATCTCACCTGCACGGCAAAGCCTAACAAGCTACCCGTGATGTATTCAATATGCCAAAAAGACTAACAACAAGTCTCACAATTTGTTGTGTGATGTTACTGGTACCCGCACCAGCAAACTGATGAACAACAGGAGGACAGTGCTACAGTGCTACTTCATTTAACATGAAATCTTCCAGTTCCACCCACTGGTCTTCCTCAGAGAAGTGTCTGTTCATATCCTCTCCCCATTTTTTATGGGGATTTTCCATTTTTTTGTTATTAATCATGTATGAATATATAGATTCTGGATATCAATTATGTGTGGAATTTGAATATTTTTCCCACTCAATTAACTGTTGTTTAGTTTTAGCCCATGTTTCTTTTGCCATACAAAAACCTTCAAAATCGAAGTAGAACCGTTTGTTTTAGTTTTGTAGCATTTGCCAATGGCATTGCATTGGTATTCAATTGAGGTCTAAGTCTTGATGCATTATGCCTATATTTTCCTCAATGTACTTAGAGGTCTGATCTCAAGGTCCAACACACATTTGTCATAAAAGCCATCAGTAAAATGGAGTGGAAAGAACCTTCCTCAAGTTAGCAACGTGTATCTTTAAAAAGCCCACAGTTAATGGTTAAAAACTGAAAGCATTCCTGCTAAGTTCAGGCACAAAACAAGGGTGTCTGCTGCCCCAATCTTGTTGAACATTGTATTAGAAGTCTTGACAATAGCAATTGGGCGATAAAAGAAAATCAAAGGGATACAAATTGGAAAAGAGAAGTCACATAATCTCTAATTGTAAATGACATTATTATGTATATTGAAGACCCTAGAGTCCACACAAAAGCTTCTATAAACAATAAAAAACTACAGCAAAGTGACCAGCTACAAAGCCAATGCACAAAATTATGTTGCACTCTTATATACAAATAATTAATCAGAGGAGAAAGAGATCAAAGGATCTATCCCATTTAAAAGAGTGTTCAAAAACATCCACTATCTAGGAATCAATCTAACAAAAAAGGTGAGATACCTAAAACTTGAAAACTTAAAAAACACTCCAGAAATAAATTAAAATTCTTAGGAAATGACAAAGCAATTCATGCTTTTGGATTAGAATAATCCCTTAATCACTTAATCACATAGCTTCCCATTAGTCGTCGATTTGCTTGAGCGGGCGCCAGTAACATCTCCATTTGTCCCTGTCGCGTGCTAGTGTAGCCCAATGGCATCTGTTCGCTCCGGGAACATGAAGGGCCTCAAACCGATCGTTCATGATCTTGACGAAGAAGTCTGACCATCTGGTAGGTGGGCGGCCACGCGGTCTTTTGAGATCCCGTGGAATCCAGTCAGTAACAGCTCTAGTCCAACGGTCGTCTTTAAATCTCATTACGTGACCAGCCCATCTGATTTTCGACACCTTGGCAAATGAGACAGCATCCCTGATCCTTGATCGTCGACGGATGTCAGAACTCTGGATTCTTTCTCTCATTTGAGTGAAACGTGATATTCCAAGCATAGCTCTTTCTATTCTTCTTTGGGAGACCTGAATAGCGTTCTCATCTTGTTTGCGTAGGGCCCAGGTCTCTGAGGCATATGTTAATGCAGGAAGAACAGTGGAATCAAAGAGATGTGCCCGGAGCCGGAGGTTCTTCTTCCTCTTAGCTATTTCTTCGACGTTCTTGAAGGCATTCCAAGCCGCTCTCTTCCTCCTGCACAGCTCGGGTGCCAGGTCATTTGTCACGTTGACCTCTCGACCTAGGTACACATAGCTGTTGCATTCGGAGATGGTCGTTCCATTGAGAGCGAATGGGGAGTCAGGAACAAGGCTGTTTCTCATAAACATTGTCTTCATAAGATTCAGCTGTAGTCCTACCTTTCCACACTCACAGTCAAAGTCGGCCAATATTTGTGCCGCTTGGCTGATGTTTGGTGTTATTAAAACAATGTCATCAGCAAAGCGGAGGTGGTGTAGTTGCCGACCATCTATCTTCACTCCCATTCCTTCCCATTCCAGTCGTCGCATGATGTTCTCATGTGTGGCACTGAAGAGTTTCGGTGAAATGGTATCACCCTGCCGCACCCCTCTCTTGACATCAAGGATCACTTCTTTGTAGAATGGTGAGATCTTGGTAGTGAATCCGAAATACAGCTCACGGAGGATCCTGATGTATTGGGCTTGAATGCCCTGATTGGCTAGGGCTTCAATGACTGCTTCTGTCTCAACACAATCAAAGGCTTTCTTTAAATCAATGAACGTTAAACAGAGCGGCATCTTGAACTCCCGAGAAATCTCAATGAACTTGGTTATCGTATGGATATGGTCGATGGTGCTGAATCCTTTGCAGAACCCTGCTTGCTCGCATGGTTGTCCTTCACCTAGTGTTCTGCCAATCCTATTTAGGATGACTCGAGTGAACAACTTGTAGATGACAGACAATAGGCAGATCGGGCGATAGTTGCCAATGTCATGGATGTCTCCCTTCTTGAACAGTAGTACGGTCCTGCTGGTTTTCCATTGGGACAGAACCTTGCATTCAGATAGGTAGCAAGTGAAGAGGCGAGCCAGTGTATTGATAAGTACTGACGGCATGTTCTTCAGGTGTTCAGGTCTGACCTTGTCTGGGCCGGGTGCTGTTTGTTTCTTTACAGACGAAATGGCGTGTCGGATTTCGGAAGGGAGAACGTTGGGAACGACATATCCATCCTGTGGAATTTGGTATGTCGGCAAGTGGACATGGCTATCGAAGAGATTTGAGTAGAAGGCATGCCTCAGGCAACTGCAAGCTAACGTCCGAGCTCACAAAGCAGTGCAGAGATGTGATCAAGGAAGACCTCAAAGAGAGAAGTACTGGTAGATGCGGCAGAAGCTGGGAAAAGTATTCGTAATGCCCACCTGTCCTTCGCCAACTATAAGACCAAGATGACTGCCCTCCGACGTCCTGATGGATCCATCACATCCTCCAGAACGGCAATGGAGAAGATTATCCATAGAATAATCAATAAGGTTAAAATTATAATCTTACCAAAACCACAATGTAGATTCAATGCAATCCTTATTCAAATTCAGACAGCATTATTCAATGTTGAATAAAGTTTAAAACACCAAATTACAGTTTATGTAGAAATATAAAAGACCCAGTATAGACAAAACCATACTGAAAAATAAGAAAATAGCAGACATATCACTAATTCTTTTGAATCTATACTATAAAGTCACTGTCACTGTCCTCCCACTGTTCATCAATTTGCTCAAGAAGGCCCAGTAACATCTCCATTGTGACACCTGTGACTGTGTTTGGCAAATTGAATACATTATGGGGAGCTTGCCAGGCTTTGCCGTGAGGGCAAGATACTCTCGGTAGCTTGCCGGGCCCTCGGAGAGGGCCAGAAGAATAGAACCTGGATGGCCCTGGTGGGCTGCTTGCAAGGAAAACGCCCTACCCGCTGTGCTATCACTCCAGCCCACTATAAAGTCATTGTAATTAAAGTAGCGTGGTACTGGAATAAAGAAAGACTCTCTAGTTGATGGGTCACAATAGAATATTCAAGGATAGCTTCCCATATATATGAGCAGTTAAGTTTTGACAAAGGAGTTCAGAGTGGGAAAGGGAATCAAGACAGCCTTTATAAAAAAATGGTGTTGAGAGAATTAGATAACCACATGGACAAAATTAAAATTGAGTCCATCTCTCACAATGATAAAAAAAGTTGACTTAAAATAAGTTATTTCTAAAATTATTTTGGGAATGGAAAGGCAAAGAGCACAGCACCATTCAAAATAGCAAAGGTGGGGCCAGAGCAGTAATAAAGTGGGTAGGACCCTTGTATTGCATATGGCTGACCCAGGTTTGATCCTCGACATTCCATGTGGTCACCAGAATTTACTAGGATTTCTCAGTGCTGTCAGGAATCAGCCCTTGAGCACCACCAGGCAATGGCCCAAAAACGAAAAATAATTAGATAGTTTAATGGCTGGAGCAATAGCACAGCGGGTAGGGCATTTGCCTTCCATGTGACAGACACGGCCGACCTAGGTTCGGTTCCTCCACCCCTCTCAGAGAGCCCGGCAAGCTACTGAAAGTATTTCACCCACACAGCAAAGCCTGGAAAGCTACCCGTGACGTAAACGATATGCCAAAACACAGTAACAAGTGTCGCAATGGAGATGTTACTGGGCCCACTTGAGCAAATCAATGAATAATGGGAGGACAGTGGCAGTGACAATACAAAATAAAATAGCAAAGGTACAATTAGTTCATTCTGAAGAAAACTCCCCAAAGAAACTCTAGACCTTCAGAAAATCTAACAGAAATAAAAATAAAAGCAATGTAAAATAAATAGATCATTTTATAAAGAAAAAAACTTAATGCTGAAAAGTGAAAAATTCAATAAAAATGAGAGTGGGAAAACAAGAAATTAAAAGGGGAACGGAGGGAGCATGAAATATCCATTCTCACTGTCTGAAAATGAACTCTAAGTGAATGGTGAAGTTGCATTTAGCAGTAAGTCATTTCAGAAATGTTTTTTTAAAAGCCAACCATACATTCAACGCTCAGACATCTCCAAGCAGGCCACTCACAAACCTGATAGATTGAATAGAACTTCCCTATAAAATATACACCTAAAATAAGGTAAGCTCCTTTTCCATGGCACTAAATTCTAATTAAAATATTGATATTTGCCTTAAGCAAACTGGAGCATCACACAGGAGGAGGATATGTCATGCATTTAGAGACAATAACTTTATTTTATAACTTTATCTCTAAATACGAATGAAGAACAATAGTGTTCAGGGAGAGAAGACATATTTGCTATTAGACTTAAGTCACGCTAAAATGTATAAAACCATATCTGTGGTTCCTCAAAACATAGGAGCAGCCTGATATCAAAGAGAGGTTATATTGGCAAGAGCATAACTAATTAAGAAACATCTTTAAGGAATATTGGTCTATAAAGTGAGCACCAATGAGAGGAAGTGAGGAACAGGTTTTAAGTCTGGTAGTGAGACTGATGCATCAATTTATACATGTTTAGTAGTTTCATGTTTATGAAACTTATGCACATAGAGAAGGGTGAATGTGTGCAGGTAATAAATGAAGGCATGTAAAAAGTACTGACGATGTCAGAGAAACATCACAGTAGGTCCATTTTCTACTAAGCTGATAAGGACAAAAGTCTCTATCGGTGAACGAGGGCTCCATTGCACCGTTTCCACTAACCACTATTGTCCACTCAGGAGTCTGGCTGTCTTTATCAGGAAAAAGATATTTGAAAGCTCCATCTTAGTTCAATCAAAACCAAAAGAATGTAACAAGGAAGCTTCTCCCAAAGTTGTTTTTTGTTTTCTTCCAAACTTCATGTTTTGGGTCCAATTTGTCTCAGTTTCCTGTATCTAAGAGTCCTGCAGACTTTATAAGGGTGCAGGAAAGTGACACAGAATTGCTTACTCAACTTCACTTGTTGAACTATACATTCTTCTAGATAATGAAAAAGAGAGCAATGATTGTTTCATTGATTAGTGCACTAGCAAAGGACTCATACAAGGAAAAGAGTTTTTCCTTAGTCTCTTGGGAAGTTACTGACCTTAACTGAAAATAGTATGTATACAGGGAGTAGAAACTGTTTTACCTGACATCCACAAGGACACAGCTGGACACACCAAGACAAGGTGACACTGGCCGTTGTCTAGTTGGGATGCCTCCTTAGGACATAATGAGAAAATACTCTTCAACTCCCTTGGGAGACTAATCCCAGACTACCAAATCTAATTTGATCCTATTGTTAAAGGTAATTACCAGCCCAGTGGATTTTGCTATACTTGTTTCAAATAGTTTTACTACTTCCAGAAATCTGTAGTTTAATGCTAGAATCTTTGAGATTTAGAAATGATCAAACTGATCAATATACTTTCAGATTCCATTGCTGAAAATATTTTAGGGAATCCTTGCATCTGGACAATGTTTTCAAATGTGTCCAATTATTACATATTTAATATTTATGAATGTGTCTGAAACCTAAAGTAGGAAGCAAACCTATGTAAAGCTTTACTGAATCAACTAATCATGAAATAATGGTCTCTAAAGGTTAAGACTATAAGCGCTCTTAAATATATGCTTCTCTTTATCTTCAAAGTCAGTAACACAGAATTGAACAGGGTTGAACTGGACCAGTAGATATAAGTACTGACTTTTCAATTAGATGAATACTAATCACCAAGCAGGAGTTCTTTATATAGATTAAATTATCTACTGCTCTCCCTCTAACAATAGAAAGCACATTAAAATTGAAAAAAAAAACCCTAGTATATGAAGTAAAAAGGTTGATCCAATTGACATCTCAAATAAAACTACAAATCAAAGAATGTTTGTTTCTCCAATGGGACGGTACTAGAAGAGATGGCTGACCTATGTACATAATAGAAAAATAAATCCTACCTGTCTCTACAAATGGAATGGCAATACCAGGATTTATTGTGTCTTCATTTGAAAATAATTGATTTGTTTTTTTAAAGACTGGCTTTCTCGCCCTCTAAGTCAGAAGAGTTTCCCCGATCTTCAACCTTTTGATTACAGAAGCCATTTATTATGCATATATCCTGGGATACTACCAATTTTCCATTATAGTACATACTGACAATAAAAAATATCCTGTACCTACAATATAAGTCTGTGGCTCTTTGCTGACCAAAACACATGTGTATCTGATAACTGAGATACAGTTTTTGGTATTTGTAGCAAACCATCACATGACTGAAAATGAGCTCAGCAGTGTGGAGACAAGCCCAGCTCCTTAGGGCCTCCTTCTTCATTATGTGTTTCTCCAGATGCTCTACTGATAGAATCATCTAGCATTCCTCTTCAGTGCTGTGGGTAGGACAAATGCAGAGAAGAAATCTTGCATTGTTTGTTGTTATCTTACAATTCTCATCTCTTTCCATGTTAAAATATGCTGAAGGAATGTATTGATTCCTTACAGGACAAACCAAATAATTCTTTTGACTTCTGTGCTGTCAAGTTTTGTACTTTTCAATAATATATGAACTAATTATTTGAAGAATCCATAACTTTCTCTGACCTAATCATTTAAAAATATCTGCCTAAGGTTCATTATGGTCAAATCAAACTAATCACAAATTTCCTGCTAAAATAAGTGTTGATTTAAACCTTGAATAATTACCAACTTGTTTATATATTCGTTCTTTATTACCATTAATCATTCATCATTGGAGTTTCTTTTATAGATTAATAAGAGAGAAAAATACTGTAATCATCTTCAAACAAACAAAAGCTTTTGATAGACTCAATATTTCATAGTTTCTTTCCATAATTCTCAAATAAAACCATCTATATATCTAATAATATAAAATATATAAATCAGAATTATATTTATAAAATGAATTATATATGCAGTCTTTATACTTAGCAATAACTGGGGGGGAAGAGGTGGACACCAGCTGTACTCAAAGGTTACTCCAGACTCTATGCTAGGAGATCATATCTAGTGGTGACTGGGGGACAACATGAAGTCCCGGAGATCAAACCAGTCAGCACTCTATAATTTAAATACCATAAGCCCTGTACTATATCTATCTCTTAATATTACTTATTTTAACCATGTAGTTAACTACTCACATAATAATGTAAATATGATCTACATTGTATTCATGCACTTTTTCTCTGTGTAAAAGAAAACCTGGAATGAGACAGAAGCTAATAAAAAGTTTCATGTGGATACAGAGTTCTTGGGATAATGAAATGTTCTATTTAACTGGGACTGGAATTACTACATTACCCATTTCTGTAATTTACTAAAACCCACTTAGTTGTACAATTTAAATATGTATATATCATATTCTGCAAATGGTGCATCAGTAAAATTCTTTTAAAATGTCACATAAGGTTGTACATATTTTATGAAACTATAATTTATATGTGATGCTCACTTGAGGTGTACAGTTTGGTCAATAAAAACAAAGGTTGACACTAAGAAAATCATGATTTTGAATACTTTTAACGTAAAATATTATCTTTTGCTTGTAATATATTACAACAGTGATATCAGCAATAATTATTGGCTATTCATGTGTATTTTCATTTGTGTAGTATCTTTTCAGAATTTTTGAAAGTTTTATTTTAGAATTTATGAGCTATATTGATGGTACAGTTGTGGTGTATGTGGTCAGCTTGGACCTTACAATAGCCAAGAACCTAAAGCTCTTCCTGAACTGCAGAGACTCACCTCACCTGTACTCACAGAAGTCCTATGGAAGACAGAAGGCAAGGCCTGAATAAGCCCAGAGTACATATGGATATGGCCAAAGAGTCTGATATGGAACACCATAATGCTAATATGAATTTCATGATTTACACAATAGTGGAGATTCTGCTAGATGTCTATTGCAATTGGAATTTTTTTTAATAAATACTACTCTGCACTCTTACACAAAAAAAAAATTGAGCTCTGGTGAAAATTTCAATACCCATCTTGTCATATTCTTCGAGAAACTCCCACTCTAATAGAACCTTAAAGGCAGTTGCTGATGAATTTACCTTTTCTTGGACTTTTTTTCCCGAGAAGTTTCTTGGAGATCCGGCAAGATACCGAGAGTATCCTGCCCGCACGACAGAGCCTGGCAAGCTCCTGTGGTGTATTTGAAATGCCAAAATAGTAACAATGATGTGTCTCATTCCCCTGACCCTGAAAGAGCCTCAAATGTGGCACCATTGAGAAGGATGAGTAAGGAGAGGCTGGTCAAATCTCAGGGCGAGAATGAATGCAGACATTACTGGTGCCCACTCGAGCAAATAGATGAAGAAAGGTATGACAGTGACAGTGACAGAGTGCTTTTAAAAAATATATATAATAATTCTCATCAACAGCCTCATGAGTAACAAATAACAAAATTACGTACCATATAATCCCTCATAAACAGATTCTAAAAGTTGAAAGTATTGCAACCAAAATGTATTGGGTAGCCCTGTTACTTCAGATCCTAACTCCCAATAGGTTATCTTAATCAAGAGAAACTTTTGTTTTTGTTTCTGTTTGGGGCCCATACCCACTGTTGCTAAGGACTTACTCCCAGCTCTATGCTCAGGGATCTTTCCTGTTGAGTTTGGGGAAACAGATAGGGTGCAGGGGACCAAATCTACATTGACTATATGCAAGGCAGCTGCCTTATCTGTTGTACCAGCCCCATAAGAGAAAAGTTTGTTTTACTGAGTTGTGAAATTAGCCCTATTAGAAATATTTTTTCAATATTAAAGAATCTTTAAGTTATTAGCAAAATTTTAAATATAAAAATATAGTACCATAATTGCCTCTTAGTAAAACTTCATCTTTCTTCTCTTTTTGAATTTAAATTCAAAATATTCCTTCACAGGTGTATGTTCCCTATCTTGGAAAGAAAGGAAATGTAGACTTCAATTATAAACAATAGCAATTGTCAACAAGAGCAAAAATAAATCTTTGTTATTTTCTTTACTTTGGACACATTCAATACTGAACTTTGCCCAATGCGTATGCTCAGAACCTCATTCCTCCCAGAGGATGAGAAATTAGCTTGACTGTCAAAGTCTAATCTTTTCTTGTCCATGCCTACTTCTCTTGCCTAAGTCCCATCTCTAGATTTTACTTAATCATTTTATTGTCCTTTGTTGTGCTCGAATTTCAGATCCCCAATTGTGGACAGGACAAGTCCACACAGAGTAATGCAAAAGCGAAGAAACTTTCTTTCTAGCCCGAGCCAGTGCTGGCCCCAGCTAGGGTCCAAGTCTCATCCAACGCAGTGGAGGAATCTTGACAGGCACCCTGACTCCAAAACACAAGCAGTTTATATAAAGTTCAGAATTAAGAAGCAGTTTATATACTGGTCTATTTTTAACACTGGCCTATTACAATGGTGATCAGCAATTAGGCAATGGTTAGTAACAATTTCTAAAGAGGGTACAGTGACCCTTCATGGCTGGCCAGACCCAACTGCCCAATTCCTTTTCTTGGCAAATTGCTCAACTGGGAGTTTACGGTCAACTGCAAGTTCTGCTTTGGGGAAACAGAAACTGAGGCCTAGCTGAGACTTAATGTTAGCCGCACCTTGTCATGGCATCAGTTTCGTCCTCACATTTAATCCCTTGATTTGGTTTCTGGACCTTGTCTGGGCTCATACACCTATTCTCTGCCATCCTGTGGCCTTCCAAAAGTTGGGGCTATGCTGTGAACATCAATGGCAACTAGAACGTGTGTTTATGTACGTGACTGGGTGTAGACTTCTCCCTTAGGGTCATCGAACCTAAACCTCCTGCACGTAAATCTTTGAGCCACCACTCTATAACCTGGCAGTAAGCCTTGATAATAATAAAAATAACAGCTTCAATATAGCATTTTATGAAGTCATCCTGATATGCAGAAAGTCCAATATAACAGAACTTGGTCGATGAAGATGATACATAATAGTTGTGGTACTGGTATATATTAATTCATCAAATGTTCTTCTATCTCAAGTATTATTTACTCTTATAAACCCGTTTACCTGGTTCCCTACCTCCAGGTAAAATCTCTGTCTCAAAATTAACTCCTAGCCCCGCTCATCCTCAGCCAAAATTAAAACCAACACACACATCCACACACATCCACACACATCCACACACACACACACACACACACACACACATACAGTGCAAAGAAATGAAGATTAAAAAATAGGTATCAGAGCTCAAGAGGCATCAAGACTAATCAGAATCAGAAACCAATTACCTAAATTCTGATCACCATAAATGTATGACAGACAAACCACCATCCCCATGTATAATCTTCACGAGCATTTTTTGCATATACAAATACACCCAAAAAAACATACAGGGGCACACACCTACTCTTACACAGAAAAACATATATACATAAATGAAAGTCTATATATCCATATCTGCTCAACATATTAATATGCATATTTTTAAATATAATCATATTATATTTTATATATGCTATATATGTATATACTGTATATGTTCTCTGCATTTATTTAATATCAAGAAAACAAGTTTCCAGCATTATGTGGGGGAAAATAGTACACACAGAGTTGTCACAGAGAATAATAAACAGAAAAAAATGTATCTTGCAAATAAAGCATACATTTTGCTCTTTCTCAAGGGATATAATAAAATGAGAGAGAGAGAGAAAGAGAAACCCCTCTATGTAATGACCTCTTATAAGAGCATAACCAGGTTCCAGCAACCACTGTTTTTCCCTGGCTGCTGTTCCTTTGCACTAAATTACCACCTGAAATTCTCCTTCCCTTTATCCTCCTTCTGCTGAACCTCAGAGGTGAGTCTGGGTACTGCTGACAGGGCAGGTATAACACAGCCACCGAAGCGACTTTACAACAAGCACACTTACCCATTGACCTTCAGCCCTCCTTGGGAGGAGCAGCAGCTGGCAGCTTTGTATTGCAATATGGGCAGCGCGTTGGACACAGCCCTAGGACTTCTCTCCTTCATGTCAGAAACTCCCCTTAGCCAAAATTAATGAAGGAGCAAATGGGGCATGAGGCCCAACTACCCTGTTCTCTTTCTCTCTCCAATAGCGGATTGAAGGCTTTTCCTCGTGTTTAGAATAATCCCCTGAAGGAGACATTTCCCATCATATATCATCATTTTAGTAGAACAGATTTGCACAGCAATATAATCTGACGACAGAATGATTTAAGTATATGTCACAATCGGGACTGGAGAGGTAGCACAGCGGGTAGGGCATTAGCCTTGCATGCGGCCGACCTGGGTTCGATTCTCAGCATCCCATATGGTCCCCTGAGCACCGCATTGCCGGGTGTGACCCAAAAAGCAAAAAAAAAAAAAAAGAATATGTCACAATCGGGGTGAAAGAATGATTTAATAGAGAAACTGTGTAATTTTGTGCTAATGTTGGCATGTATTTTCCTTGGCTTCTTCAGGTTTGTTAATAGTGAGGGTGCACATCATATCTCTGCTGTGTAAGTTCCTGAAATGTGGAATATTCATTTTATGAAATTGCCCTGAGACTAGTTGCTTCCACTCAAACCCCAGGCCTTGCATTCCCTTTCTGCCAGTGGTGAGGGCCAGCAAATGCACATCAGTACTCTGAGGATAAGACCAGTCTGTTAAATGAATAGGTTTTCAGTTACAGAAGATGCTAGAAGCTGTTCAGTGATTCATCTCACCTGCCAGAGAGACTGGACTGGGTTAAGGAAAGGCTTTGCGCGGGGTGACGGCAACCAATCTTTGTTGTTCATCTCTACCAGAAGCACATTTAACTTTACCAAGTTTTTCTTTCAATTACTCAATCTTGGGAGCAACTCCTCAGTACTCTCACATTTCCCCCAGTCCTGTGGAAGCCTTACAGACTGCTTCCTTCAGGGCTCTGTCTCCAAGGTTAATTGTCTCCCCAAGGTTTATAGGAATGGAGACAATGAGCCCTTCTGGAGCAAAGGGCAGATATTATAACAGTCTGGGATAATAATAACCATAATCCCTCCCTCCCGAGCTAAGTGCAGTTGTGCTCAGGCTATTTATAAAAGATTTCAAACTCAGACCCTCAGGGTTCCTCCCCCATAATGTCATTTCCTGCGGGCCTCGTCTGGTCCTTGTCTTATTTCCCTGTGGGATGCGAGACTGCAGGGACTGGAACAAACACTAATCCCCTTCCCGCTGCTTTGGCCAGGAGCCGAGGAGAAGCAGTCTTTCCTGTGGAACTGGGGTTTCTGTCTGTCATTAGCATCTGTGAAAACTGGAATAGGCTAACTGAGAGTACAGTTGCAAACCTTCCAATTTTCCCCATAGACACACTGATAAAGATGGGTTTTAGAAGAAGTCCTTTCTGAAAATGAAAATAAGGAGGCCTGGAGAATCTGTGAATTAGATTTGAGGGAAGAACTGGAGAACCAGTGGTAAATCACTGTCACTGTCCTCCCGTTGTTCATTGATTTGCTCGAGCGGGCCCAGTAACATCTCCATTGTGACAATTATTACTGTGTTTGGCATATCAAATACATCACGGGGAACTTGTCAGGCTTTGCCGTGCAGGTGAGATACTCTCGGTAGCTTGCAGGGCTCTCCAAGAGGGGAGGAGGAATCGAACTCGGGTCAGCTATGTTGGCCACTTGCAAGGCAAACACCCTACCTGCTGTGCTATTGCTCCAGCCCAGTGGTAAATACTTTGATGATATTGTGTACACGAGCCAACCCTAATGGGTTCTCTACTCTGTTGGGAGTTAAATAAGAGACAGTAGGAAGGTAGAGAGATGCAAAATACAAGAGTATCACCCAAATTTTGTCCTGCCTATTGGTAACTTCCCCTGGGCAGAGGAATTCTCTCATTAATCTGCCTTCTTAGTTATGAGAACCAAAGATAATTCAGGAACCTTCCACAAAATTTAAATTCCCTTAGACTGTGGACATTGATGCAAATATTCAATATGTCTGACAGTCAAGGAAAAGGAAAAATTCTCATTGTATGGCCTTTTGGAATAGTCAGTCCTTGGATGTGTCCTGAAGCAAGGTTTTTCTCCCTTTGGGTTGACCGTTATATCCATGTAGCACATGTGTTTCCACTATGACAATGAAAGGGAGAACACTTTTGACAACTATCAGCAGAAACCAAGCCCTCAGAACTTCTATGGGCTCACTGGCGAGGGAGGAAGGCAGGGAACACATATCTCATTAGGGAAGAATGAGACAGTCAGGTCATGTGTCTTGATGGCTATTGAGGCAATCTTCAATCTTTTCAGAAAAAACAATCAACAGTCTCAGAGTTATCTGCAGAAGATTATGTTCTCAGGGAGGGTCTTTCTGGCGGGGAGAAAGAACTTAAATTTCGAGACAGACAAACCCCTATAAGAAGGAAGAATGAGGTGTCGACTAGTTCCCAGCAGCTCTTACAGTTGAATTTCCAACTCTGACAAAGGTGACATATGGCAAAATGAGAAACTGATCCAATGAGATCTCTGTAATCCTCAATATCCTGCAATACATCTCTCAGTTATGGACGGGACTAAAGCAATGTTACCGTCATAAAGAGGCAGCAAATATTTTGTGGGTAGGCAGACTCCTTCTGTTTGGTACTTGATTCATGGGGTACGAGCCCTGCGTCCACCAATGTCAGCATCCAAAGGGAGGCATGGATGAAAATGCTGAGTCTTGGGCATCAAATCCTAAGGCAGATGGAGTCAGTCAGGAAGATTTTAGTGTCCAACATAAAGCATCAGACAGATCCAAATCCTGGAAGCTTGTTTGGTTGGGCAACAGCTGTCACCATACTACCCAACACAGCTTGGCGTAACAGTAAGGTACCCCTTTCTTGCTGTGTATCACTAACCCCATTCAATACCTTCTGCCTTGATGAGTTGTAAGTTCAAATGGTTGTAAAAGATGACTATAAATACCATATTCATCTTTTCAAGGAAGATAGGTTATTTTCAAAATGAGACAGAATATTTCTGTGTCTACATCATAATTCTTTCCAGAACATGGAAGAAATAGTACCAGATTTAACTAATGTGATAGAGATGAGATGGGGAAGAGAAACTAGCATGTGATAGAATGGTTCGGACAATTAAATCTAACAGTGCTTTTCCATAAAAAAAGTATAGTAGGACTTAATGTAATATGCATGTCCTTGAAAATAAGCATGTGCTATTAGAAATGTTTCAAGTGAAAAAAAAATCCCTGGAAAATTTCAACATTGATTCCCTGAATCCCTTTTACTTATGGCTAATGGTCCAATTTTGTTTCTGGGATTGGTGAGAGGCACATTTAATGGTACTCAGAACTTACTTCTGGCTCTTGAAACAGGGACCAATTTTGGCAATACTCAGGAGAACTTATGTGGTACCAGGGATCAAACTAGTGTTCGTTGACATGCAGGGAAAATACATTAACTTTAGTAATAGTCAGATGTGTATGAGTGCCTCTGTCACCAGTGATTAATATTTTAGTATTGACATTTTCAGATGAGAGAAATTAAACATATGGAAATGAAATGATCTGTTTTAGCACCTCAGATTATGACCTAAATTCTAAACTAAAGTAATTATCTATTGAAATCAAATCTATATTCCTGAAAGAGGGAAAATTTCCTGTCTTAGGATCTCGTTCTTCTTTACTTTTCAACTTGACTTCTTATAAAGGCGAAGATTAATAGTATATTCATAGAGGTTTTTTGAAGCAGGTAAACAAATGTTATATACCACATGATTCAGACATTGCTAAAATATTAATAAGGCAGATCATAAGAAAACATGTAAGTGTAACTTACTGAGCTATTTAAAATAAACTAATTTTTGCATCCAGTCAGTCCACTCAATAGTGATGGCTTTAATTTTATTTATATTTCTTGCATATAACTTGGCTTATGTAATTGATCAGACAATGTCAAGCTTTGGTGATGACATTGTATCCTATTGATCAAGAATGTATTCCATCTGTGCCTTTCACATGGTAAGCAATTATTAAATGAGTAAAAAAAGGAAATGTCTTAATTTTTTTTTTTTTTGCTTTTTGGGTCATATCGGGCAATGCACAGGGGTCACTCCTGGCTCTGCACTCAGGAATTGCTCCTGGCAGTGCTCAGGGGACCATATGGGATGCTGGGTATTGAACTTGAGCCGGCTGTGTGCAAGTCAAACGCCCAACCCACTATCCTATCGCTCCAGCCCCTTAAAAATAATTCTTTTAGAAGTCAAATAACTAAAAGTTGTAGTGTTCAGTTTGTAATAAACACTGTAAAAACTGTCCTCCCATTGTTCATTGATTTGCTCGAGAGGGCCCAGTAACATCTCCATTTTGAGATTTGTTGTTACTGTGTTTGGCATATTGAATACGTCACGGGTAATTTGCCAGGCTTTGCCATGCGGGCGAGATACTCTGGGTAGCTTGCCAGGCTCTCCGAGAGGGTCAGAGGAATCGAACCTGGCTTGGCCAGGCTAGCTGCATACAAGGCAAACGCCCTACCACTGTGCTATCACTCCAGTCTCTTAAAAATAATTTTTTTAGAAATCAAATAACTAAAAGTTGTAGTGTTCAGTTTGTAATACAATTAATTAAATAAAATTTTCCAATGCCATTTTAAATATTTAGCCTTGGGTAAGTGATAAATAATATGAAGACACTTTTCTCTAAAATAAAATATGTTATTTTAAATTGTAAATTCTGAAAAAAATAAATCCTGAAGAAATATCTAGGGTATGAACAAGTTAATACCTTTAAGACTGTTAAGGTTTTCTTTTATTAAAATGAATATTTTCTCCAAAAATAAAGGATCAATATCAAATCCTTCATGTGTGGAAATCATGATTTCTGAGTTAACATGCAATGAATCTTATAACTGCATCAAACATTTAAAAATTTTGTGAGCTCATGGAATACTGATATATTGAACAATGGTTTCTGATTTTGGGGGTCTTGTTTTTTTGTCATTGTTTGTTTGGGAGCCTTACCTGAAATTGCTTGGAACTTTCTCTTGACTTTTTACTCAGGTGTCACTCCTGGCAAGGCATTAGTGATCATATAGGATGCTGGGGTTGAACCCAGGTCGACAGAGTGTAAGGCAAGTTTCCTTTCCGCTGTGCTGTTGCTCCAGCCCCAAGAATCTCTGATTTTAAGTGTCTTTGTCCTTCAAAGTAGAATGTGAACATTTTCAAAGTTACTACTCACATGTTAGTACCAGACAGTGTTTTCCCATCTTAAAGCAATAGTTTAGATGAGGATGTCTACCACTATTAACAAAACATCTGTTGGAGGCTTAGCAATTAAGACAAATAGTTTCCTCTCTAATTGTTTGAATGTGAAATGAACTTTGGGTTATTACAAGAAACTCAGGCCATGACAGATGCGGAGTTGGAAAAAAAGAGAAACTGAATATAAGCAAGAACACAGTTAATGCTACTATCAGCTTGATAGAGTCTTCCACCACTGTGGACAAAGGTAAAAACAATGAACCATGGATCATAGTACCATGATAAAAGGGTTAAGGCTCTTTCACTCTGCATGCTGCAAGCCCAGCTTGATCCCCTGAACCTGGACCCCGAGAGTTAGACAGTCCTGAGCATAGATCTGTGTGCATACACTGGGACTATTGGCTATGACCAATCCTTCACATCCTCATCTAAAGGAATATGAGTTGATAAAGCACTTCCCTGTTCCTTGGTATACTCCGAGGAACCATAGGTTCATGGTTTTGCTAGTAATGGCATAAATACTTCTCATTTAAATGTCCTGTTTGAAGTGACTCTTTCTCAGTTTAATGATCCAAAAATATATTTCACATATTCTCCAGTTGGAATCATCATTTGATTCCACTTTTACCAGTGGTGTCACTTAATTATTTCAAATTATTTCAATAGTTTTTAAGAGAACTTAATAAGTAGTGGTCATAAAAGATAATCACCATTAAAACGCCTCATTTCAATCTTTCTTCAAGATTTGCTTTCTTAGCACAATGAAAGTCAGAAGTTTATACTGCAAAACTCACAATAGAGAAATGGGTAGAATGTTGATCTTCTTCGTACCAAATTGTCGAAAGTCTTTAGAAGTTATAATGCAGATCTAAACTGGCAGTTTAAAATCTTCCGACCTCTTGGTGACTTTCCTGAAGTGAGTTCTTTCAATGAGACCAATGACAAGAGAAATGGTCCATGCTGGATTGATATTAAGGTTCACCTCTTTTCAATTCTTTTTTCAGTAGTCTCAGAGGAGGAAAAGGATCAGACATGCTCCCTTAATTTTGTTTCCTGGCAATTAACTCCCAGAATAACACCAAATAATTGCAACCATAACATTGCAAAGAAAGTTAGAGTAGCAGTAAATGTTGCTAAGCTGTGAACTTTGACAAAGTAGCCCCTGTAAATGGTCCAGGGCTGACTGCTACCGACCTGGTAACAAGTTCTGCACTGAGATTCAGAAGATTTCAAAGAAGACAACTCATTCTTTTCCCAACTTAAGGAAAAGCCTAAGCACCTGTAGAACTGCATTATGTGTGGAAAGAAGGGGACAGCAGGAACACACAGAATTCGTTCAGAGTGAAACAGCAGTACAAGTCAATATGCATTTAGTTGTCTATTTCTCTACTGATTTCACTTTCTTTTAAAGAGAAAGAGGAACTTGAGAGAAAGAACAAGCTACTTCCCTTGTACCTGGCTGATACTGATCCTAAGCACTGCATGTGGTAAATCACACACTGCCAGGAGTGATCAGTGAAAAAAGAGTAAAGAATAAACCCTAATCACTACCAGGTATAACCCCCCCCCCAAAAAAAATAAGAGAGAAAGTCATCTACTTGTCAGTCTCTTTTGCTATGTAATTTATTGATGAAAGATACCAAGACTCAGTTACTGTTTTTTTTTTCTTTTCCTGGTTGTGGTTTTTCTTACAGCTACCTGTCCAAAATTTTTCACATTTCTACCCTCCTGGAGAATCATCTTCCCTTCTCTTTCATTCAGGCTATTGGGTGATAAAAGGTGATTTGAGGACTGGAGCAATAGCACAGCGGGTAGGGCATTTGCCTTGCACATGACTAACCCTGGTTTAATCCTCGATATCCCATACGGTCCCTCAAGCACTGCCAGGAGTAATTTCTGTGTTCAGAGCCAGGAGTAACCCCCTGAACATCACTGGGCATGACCCAAAAAGCAAAAGAAAAAAAAGTGGTTTGAAGCATTTTTGTACCTGTTCTCTAAAAGCATCCTCTTAGGGAGCTAAGAAATAGTTTAGGGGTTTAGGTACTTGTCTGGGGCTGACCCACTTTAATCATGGACAGCACATAAAGTCTCCTGAGCACTTCTATGAGTGACTCCTGAGCACAGAGTCAGTAGTAGCCCTGAAAATGACCAGGTCAGGTGGGACCCAAACATCCCGTCCAAATCTTATTATAATAATCACTGTCACTGTCTTCGCATAGTTCATCGATTTGCTCGAGAGGGCCCAGTAACATCTCCATTTTGAGACTTGCTGTTACTGTGTTTGGCATATCGAATACGTCAAGCTTTGCTGTGCGGGAGAGATACTCTCGGTAGCTTGCTGGGCTCTCTGAGAGGGGCAGAGGAATCCAACCTGGCTCAGCCAGGCTGGCTGCGCACAAGTATATAATTGAGATGTTTTGCTTTATTCATCCACAATTTTTATCTTTTAAAATAACTACTTGTGGTTTTTAGTTTATTCTAATTTTATTTAGTTATGAATATTGTACTTTTGATCTATGTTTTAATATGCTATTTATTGGGGGCTGGAGTAACAGTGTAGAAAGTAGGCCATTTTCCTTGCATGCTTTCCACCCTGGTTTGCCCCCAGTGCCTGCTCAGGCAAATCAGTGAAAAACGGGAGGACAATGTTGCAGTGCTACCCTGTATGAGCACTGAAGAAGCTATCCCTGAACACAGAGCCAGGAGTAGGCCTGACCACCATAGGGTACAACCCAAAACCAAACCAATAAAAATACTATTCATTGAAATACTATTTTAGACTGAAGGGCCTAACTTATTTGTAAACTTTTCCAATGCATATACAGCACATATTCTCACACATGTACACATATTTATAAATACATACAAAGAATATCTTCCCAGTTTTCTGTTATGACTATACTATAATTCTTTTCTCTCTCCCTCCCTCCCTCTCTCTCTCTCTTTTTCTCTCTCTCTCCCTATGTATATATAAAGTCTCTTGAGCACTTACATATATATATATAGAGAGAGAGAGAGAGAGAGAGAGCAAGAGAGAGAGAGCAAGAGAGAGAGAGAGAGAGACAGCAGAGTCTCCTGCCTCCATGCCTGGCTGTTCTCACCAAGGTCCCTTGGAGGAGGGTGGGTTGAGTTTCTTTCCCCACCACGAGCAGAACCCCAGCAGCTGAAGACCTCTGGTTACAGCCACAGCCATGCTTAAGACCACTCTCCACACGTTCAGACGAGCCTCACGCATAAAGGAACTGGCAGAGGAAGCCAGGTGTGCGGGAACTGGGGCAGAGCTCCAAACCTGCTCAGATCGGGACTGGGCCTCCTCCACCCAGATCCCTCATCTTCCAGTATGTAGGCGATACACCCACCAACTGCCCCTAGCACCGTGTAATCCCATCAACAGTCAAGACCCAGAGACTATAAAACTCTGCTCCTGGAAGCTCATGACCACATTCGCAGCCGCGCGACATCTTATTATCTAGGTCTTATTCTGGAGAACCTGGCAGGATACCAAAAGTTTCCTGCCCACACGGCATAGTCTGGTAAACTTCTCATGGCATATTCAATATGCCAAAAACCAGTAACAATGATGGGTCTCATTCTCCTGACCCTGAAAAAGCCTCAAATGTGGCACTTTTACAATCTCAGGGCTAGGACAAAGGAGATGTTACTGGGGCCTGCTCGAGGAAATCGATGACCAACAGGATGACAGTGATACAAGGATATATATATACACATATCTTTTTTAAAAAAAAAAAGTTTCTTGAATCACCGTGAGATAGTTACAAGCTTTCATGTTTTGGTTACAGTCAAACAATGATCAAACACCCATCCCTCCACCAGTGCACATTCCGCACCACCAATATCCCTGGTATACCCCCCCTTTCCTACCCTCCCCCTGCCTCCATGGCAGACAATATCCCCCGACTTTGAGGCATTATGCTTTGCAATACAGACCCTGAGAGGTTATCATGTTTGGTCCTTTATCTACTTTCAGCACACAACTCCCATCCCAACCTGTTCCTATAGCCATCATATTTTTAGTGATCCCTTCTCTATTCCAGCTGCCTTCTCCCCTTTGCTCAGGAGGCAGGCTTCCAGCTATGGAGCAATCTTCCTATCCCATGTAGCTACTATCCTTAGGTGTTAGTCTCATGTTATGTTGTTTTATACTCCACTCCACAAATGAGTGCAGTCCTTCTATGTATGTCCTTCTCCTTCTAACTCATTTCACTTAGCAGACACATATCATTTTGACAATGCACATATAATTCAGATTTGAACTATCAACTAATCTGTATTATCTCTCACCCTCTTTATGACTTCTCTTCAAAGACAAGTTCAGTTGTTCTTTAGTGTATTCATAAATTATACACATGATAATAAGTGGATCCAGTGAAGAAGTAACTCTTCAACCAATGATGAGAAAGAAATATTTGAATGCTCTTTCTTTTCCTCTTATGGGTGATGTTCTCTGAGTCCGTCTCCCTCTTCTTGCACAGTCTGGGATGCTGCTCTAGTCACTCCAGCAACATGGTCATTTTTTTCTTTTTTTTTAAAGCTTTAAAGTCTGTGTCCTTTATTTTTTTTCTTCTTAAACTTTTATTAGTGAAACACCATGAGGTACAGTTGTAGATTTACAAATTTTTGTGCTTGCGTTTCAGTTATACAATGATCAAATACCCATCCCTCCACCAGTGCCCATTCTCCACCACCACCAGTCCCCGTATCCCTCTCCCCATCCCCCCATCCCACCCTACCTCTGTGACAGGGCATTCCCTTTTGTTATCTTTCTCATTTTAAGTACTGTGGTTTGCAAAAGAGACATTGAGTGGCAATCTTGTTCAGTGTATAGTCTACTCTCATCACGTATTTCCCATCCTGAGAGGAACCTCCCAACACCCTTTATTTGGTGCTCCCTTCTCTATCTGAGCTGCCTTTTCCCCTAGCGTGTGTGACTGTCCTCAAAGTCATGGAGTAATCTTCCTGGTACTTATCTCAGTTATTCTAGGGTGTTAGTCTCCTATTTTGTTACTTTATGTTCCCCAGATGAATGCAATCTTTTTATGTCTGTCCCTTTCTTTCTGACTTATTTCACTTAGCATGATACTTTCCATGTAGTAACACTTGTATATGAATTTCATGACTTCATCTTTTCTAACAGCTGCATAGTACTCCATAACATGGGCATTTTTTGAGCTCATTTCTCTACCATCCTGTGAATCTCTTTCATCCTAAATATCGCCTTGTTTCTTGTCTCTATTTTTGTGTTTCTTTGTTACTACTTTTTAATTACTCTCTTGAGCATCCTCATAAATTTAGTAAAAATGAAAAGTCTTTTATAAATGTCAATTTTATTTTTTTTCAAGTTTTAGTATTTTCCTTGACCTTAAATTTTATATTTCGCCAGATATGAAATTTCAGGAGGGAACTCATGCTTCTGACACGGAAAATGTTTTGCCTTTCTAGCTTATTGTCATGGTCCTCTGTTTTTCCCAGTTTGAAGCTCTCAATTTCCTTCTAAAATCATGACGGCTTATTCATAATATTTTTTGTCCACATACACATACAAGGAATATACAATCTGTTCTTATTGAAAAGAGGGTCCAAAAAGAATGAATTAAATTACATAATTGGCAGTGTTTTTTTTTTTCAGGAATTCACTTAATGCATTTATTTGCTGAGTAGTTTCAGTTCTTACATGCTACCATCTATGGAGTCACTTCTGGTTTTTTTTTTTTTTGATCATTGAACAATTCTAATCACTAGGGGAACTTGTGAATAAAAGTAGATGCCAAAATCTTAAACATTTCTGAACTTTGCAAGTAAATTCTGCATGGAAAACTGACCCAGTGGCACAGGACAAATGAAACCCTTGCAGTAGAAGTAAATTAACTTTCACTTTGGAAATAATTGTACTCAATGCACTCAATAGAAAAGAAAGTTGTACAATACAATTTTCTTCCAAATTATGACTCTAAATAAAAATGCTAAAACAAAGACATAAAAAGCCTACAGCAGCTAATGGGCAGTGGAATAGCATATTATATCATGTTCATAGTTATTAATGATGCTAATAAAATATGAAATGTTTTGTTAAAAGTCTTTCTGAGTTCATAATATAGAAAAGCTGTAATAGTTTTCTTCTTTTTTTCCTAACATATCCTGAGGAATAATTTACTTGCCACTAAATTGCCTATTTCAAGTATAGCTTGATAAGTTTGGATAATATAGATTAGTATAAACCAGGATCAAGTTGAAGATTACCTCATATTCCACATTTTCTTTTTTTAAGCACTTTTACTGTAATTTTAGTACAGTATGGTTCCTAGCAATCAATGAATAATTCTTAATCTTATTGTGTTACCTTTTCTAGAACTATACACAATGAAATTCATATACTTTTTAGATTTTTGTGTCTAGCAGTTTGTGTTCATTGTTAAATTTTAGACTTAACTTACGTTGTTTTTGTTGTTTTTATTTATAATTGTTTTATTCTTAATTTTAGGCACTCAACTAAGTGTAACATTTTCATCATTTATTTTCCAGTCTATCTGGAATGTTCAAGAATACTGACATTCCAACGTTTTTGTGTGACACCATTTTTTGTCTTTTATTTCCATATCAAACAGATAATCGTCGTGGTCCTAAAACAAATTCCAATAAGCATTAAAAAGAGGCACAGGGATGGTCCACAACTTTACATAGCAGAGTCAAAACAATAAAATATCATTTTTCTTTACAATTAAAAAAAGTGAAGTA
Organism: Sorex fumeus; assembly: GCF_029834395.1. Lineage (NCBI taxonomy): Eukaryota > Metazoa > Chordata > Mammalia > Eulipotyphla > Soricidae > Sorex > Sorex fumeus. Next base: position 699,306 of record NW_026606149.1, on the reverse strand, counting down.
AATACCATATATAATCAATGCTATCTTAACTTAATAACTGCCCAAATTGTGGAGTGAACAAGCTTCCAACAAGAATAACATGAATTATCGTTTATACTTTCTGTAATATCAACAGGTAATGCAAAATCTATTTTCGATGTTTTCTCTGCCTTTGATCATCTTCTTGACAACTGAAATAACTGTGTTTTAAATTATTTGTGGTTAATACTTCTGCAGGCTGGAGCGATTACACAGTGGGTAAGGCATTTGCCTTGCATGCGACTGACCCAGGTTCGATTCCTCCACCCCTCTCGGAGACCCTGGCAAGCTAGCAAGAGTATCTCGCCCACACGGCAAAGCCTGGCATGCTCTCTGTGACATATTCGATATGCCAAAAACAGTAACAACATGTCTCAAAAATGGTTGTGAGACATTACTGGTGCCCATTTGAGCAAATCAATGAACAACGGGAGGACAGTGTTACAGTGCTACAATACTTCTGCAGAGGCCAGTCATTCTGGTGCTACCAGAATCACCAAGAGTTCATGACATTTATTTATTTATTTATCTATTTAATTTTTTTATTTTTTATTTTTTTTGCTTTTTGGGTCACACCTGGCCATGCACAGAGGTTACTCCTGGCTCTGCACTCAGGAGTTATTCCTGGCGGTGCTCAGGGGACCATATAGGACACTGGGAATCGAACCCGGGTCAGCCGTATGCAAGGCAAGCACCCTACACACTGTGCTATCTCTCCAGCCCCATGACATTTATTTTTATCCACCCTTTTTATCTACATATACCCCAAACTGAAAGATAATTAAATTGATATACCTTAAGTAATTTTAAATAGAAAAATTTTAACTGGATTTCTGATTTAAAATGTGGAGTCATACTAGTGTTCGATAGTGGCGGCAGAGTTGCCAGTCCCAAATATGTCACTTAAGCATGGAATTAATTTAAGAAATAGACATTTGAAATGCATTTGAAATCACTTTCTTTCTTTCTAAAGACAGATGTGATTCCACTGTGGAAATGCCACTCCTTATACTGGGAATAAGAAACATTCTCATAACAGAAAACCGGAGTCAGTTCTGCGGGAAATTGTATAAACAAACAAACTTCCTAAATTTAAATTTTAACTTCTTTATCAATTCTCTGTGATTAACTGCCATGGTCAAAACTCCTTTGTCATAATTCTTAAGTTATTACATTTTGTCTAATTTGCTATGGAATTGCATATGTATGAAGACCTCTTTGGATCTTTCTTTTTCTATGGGGACTCCGAAGTCCATGCAAAAAAAATTTATCTGCATCTCTCCTTCTGAATCTGATATGTGTCACTGGAATTCTAGGGTCAAACTAGTCGTTGTCAGTGATTTATCCCCGCCATAGTATCACCTGGATCCCAAAATACAAGATAAACTTTAGTGTTCCTCAGACAAGCCATTGATCCCTTCTTTTCTTGAAGTGATGCCAGTCTCTCTATGTCTTCTATTATAATCGTGATTGTTAAAGATAATATTTTCCATATCCAAATCCTGCACCAAAATCGGGGAGTTCTAAATCCCTACTCAAGCCTGACTGCTCCAGAACAAGCACTGAAATCTGTTCGGCAGCTAGTCACTGATCACTGATCACTGATCTCCCGTTGTTCATCGATCTGCTCAAGCGGGCCCAGTAACATTGTGAGACTTGTTACTGTGTTTGGCATATCGATTACGTCACAGGTAGCTTGCCAGGCTTTGCCGTGAGGGCAAGATACTCTTAGTAGCTTGCCAGGCTCTCTGAGAGGGGCGGAGGAATCGAACTCGGGTCCACTGGGTAGGTTACATGCAAGGCAAGCGCCCTAACCACTGTGCTATTGCTCCTCCTGGCAGCTAGTCAATGTTTGACAAAAACTGTTACACATGGAAAATTTGAACACCTTCAGCATCAACGTTGTACCTGTAAAAAAAAAAAAGTGAGGGCATTTGAAAGTGAGACCTTCTAGGAAGATGAAAATAAATGAATAAATAAATAAATAAATAAAATGTTTTCTCATCACCAGGTGAAGATTCTCCTAGAAGATAGTGGTCTGCAAGGCAGAAAAAGAGCCTTTGCCACTAAAAATAAAAAGAATCTTCTAGTACATTGTTCTTGAACTTCCCAGTCTCCAGAACTCTGGGGCTACACATTTCTGCTATATCATTTGCCTATTCATTTTGTTATGAATGAGTTAAAACTGAGTTAAAACCTTATTACTGAAAGAATTGCAGATGTCATGGGCTATAGCTGACATAAGGACCTGTTACAAACTTGAGCAAAAATAGAGGACTGGAGCAATAGTACTGCAGGTAGGATGTTTGCTTTGCACGCGGCCGGCCCTGGTTCAATCCCCGGCATCCCATATGGTCCCTCAAGCACCGTCAGAAGTAATTTCTGAGTGCAGAGCCAGGAGTAACCCCTTAGCATTGCTGATTGTGACCCAAAAAGAAAAAAAAAAAACAAGAAATAATATCTTTCTAGATCATAGTTTGTAGATCAGAAAGTAGGCCCACTTGATTTTCTTATACTCTTCTTAAGAATCCCAGGCTAAATTTTACAAATCACCCGTCTCTTTACATTTTATTCAATCTCTGAAAAATATGTATCTGTGTTTTGTTTGGATTTGGTTAGGTTTGGGGTGTCAACTTCAATGGGCTCCTAGCTCTGCTCAGGAATTACTCCTGGTAGTGCTCAGGGGAACAAAGGTGGTGCCAGTACTGAACTGGAGACAGCCATGTGCAAAGCAAAAGTGCTTTAAGCTTGCAATTATCTCTCTGCCCCTGCAGTTACAGTTTTGATCATTTTGAAACACCAAGCAATTTAGTTTTAGTTATTTAGCTTTTTGTTTATGCATTGACAATTTGCCATTTATCCTTCCAAAAGCTCATATTATTTATATAACTAGTAACAAATAACCTAACAATTAAAAGCAGTATAACTAGAACAAGTGACGCTAAAATCCAATTCATAATTTTTTATGTTTCTGCATATACAACTAAAATGATGTTTTCTACACCCTCGTTTAAAAATTCTATTTTGTATTTATTAGGCTTGATAAACTTGATAATATACTTAATTTACCCAATATCTTAGCCTGCCCTATATATTTAATATGAAGCATATACTAAAATTGTTTTTTAAAAGACACCAATTACAATCATTTTTTCAGTTATGAATGTTCTAACATAAATTGGATATGAATATGTTTCATTGGCTAACAAATCTCCTAATTATGTTATAACTGTGTCTATAAAGTTGAAAAAATTAAAAACATTTTCAGGGTTGGAAAAATGGCTAAAACAAACTTCATAGACTTATCTTTGTCATAAAAATATGGTTACTTAAATACTTACAATTGTGTTAAGGACCAAAATGCCTATAAATGCAGTAAAATCTAATAATAGCATTCATGATAATGAGTACTGTGAGTTCAGATTTAAGGTAATTGACTTTTGCCTTCCAAATCCTGAGAACCACAGGCAGGCTAGCAGAGCGTCCATGCCTGAATCATTTAATTAAAGACACAACAATACCATCCTACATTTCAAACAACTGAATTGTTACAGGTTTAAGTTTTGTGGTACACTTTATGTATATACATATACCAATATATATATATATATATATGTGACTGTGTAGTTCATATTTTTATGTACATACATATTGTTATTAATGAATTATTCCAAAGTCTTCTCATGCATTTAAGGATGACAAAGATGAAGGAAAAACAGCTAAAGAAATATTTTCAGCAATAAGTATTTGAAGAACAGTTCATGCTACTTGAGGAAGACATTAATTGTAGTGAATTTTCCCTTTTTTCCAGTCTCGCGTGACTTATATGTACTTTAATCACTTTATCCACTCTTAATTCTTCAAGTAGAATATATCTTCTATAATGCATTTCCTGGAAAGAAGCTGATCTTTTATACTTAATTCCAATAAGCCTTCTGTTAGCTGAATTAACTTCATTATAAGAATTATCACATTGAACCAGAGAGGAAACCATACAAGAGAAAGGTAGTTGAATGGTTCTGTGACAGCTGCAAGCCAGTTTCAAATCTGGGTGCCATAGATGGTTCTCTGAGCACTGAAGTGTGTGGCCCAAAAACCCTGAGAAAAGGAATTATCACATCAAAGAAAAATGAAATATGGAATCTTTTGTTTTCATGTTCCTAATTTGAGTTTTAGTTATTGGTTTTTAGATTTGACACTAACATGTATTAAGACTCTCTGAGTTGGTAAGTTAAGTGTTAATGGATATGAGACATAGTCCCACATATATAAAATCTCATAAAAATTTACAGATGATCGATCATCTAAGTATATTTAGTAACCAGGTGTCTAACTTCTTGGGAGTTTCAACACATGGGAATTATTCCATGAGAGCAAGTAAATCTAAGCACTCATTCAGACCAGAGAAATAGTTTAGACATTAAGCAAGATTTATGAATAATAATAATTAGAGCATAGACTGAAGGTGTTAATATTTTATGCTATGATGTATCTAGTTTCATTTTTAAAGTGTTTAGGAATTCTTTTCCTTCTGTTAACTAACGTCGTAATTACTCACTATAGGGGAGTTTGTTCCTTCTGCTGCATAATTCTTAAACTCCTGTATAGCCTAGCTATTTGAAGATCCGAAGTACATTTTATCTACCACCTATTCTCCTATGAATGAATTTTATAAACACACACTGTGTGCATGCACACAGACACACACACACACACACACAAACACCTAGAGATAACCTAAAGCTACAACATGAATTCTTAGAAATAAAGCATCACAATTACTGAGTAGATCCTGCCACGCATCTCTTCTTTCTCTCGAATTTCTCCAGGAAAATTCACTTCCATAATTTTAGGGTAAGCACTCCTAAGTCTGGTGAAGTCAACCTTTTTCTGGCCAGAACCATCAAGATTGATCCAGGCTCTATTGCTTCTAATTGAAAACAATCATCCCCCACCTAATTCACTGGGGAAGTTCCTGGTCACAAACATTATCTGTTGTCACTGGACACTCCCAGCTCTGTGATGTGGTGTAGAGCTAGAACTGCAAATGTAATGGTTTTCCTTCTAGGATCTCAGTTCAAGCAAAATAGGCCATGTGTTCCTGATAGAGGAAATTGCCTCTCAGTGGGAACTGTGTAGAATCAGCTATAGACCTAGCACAGAGCAAAAACCTTCAGGGGTGTTGGGGAGTGTGAGCCCCCAAAGTTCCCCAGAAATTTCTCTTACTCCTAGGAAGCTCCTTTACTTGAAATGATCATTCCCTCATTTGATACAAGATCAATATTGGACTCCCAAGGCTCACTCCCTTTCTCTTTGCCACTTAATATGGATTATTTGGAAATTTTAAAGAAGATGAATTGTGATTTAACATTTCAGAAATTCATGTATAAATATTATTTCTACACAAACTTTTGTTTGAGTTCACCATTAGAGCTGAATACACCTGGAATTTGTTTTTATGAGAAAGTTCATAACTACAAATACAATTTTTTATCACAATTGACATTTACTAGTGTAAAATCTTCACAGGGGCTCAAAACAAGCCCCACTAGTAGTTCAAGATCCCAGTTTTTAGGAGACTGAAATTTGTTTATTTCATCTAGATCATTGACATAAACTTCTCTGTCTCTCACACAAGGTAAATGTCTGGAACAGAAGAATTAGAAGACAGTGGTACTCTTCCAACATCACATTTACCTTTAGCACTAAACTCTTAATATCTGGACAATCTTCTCCACATGACTGCTTCTCTCTGGAAAAGTTGCATTTTATAGATGGCATCCTGGAGAGTAGAGCGTATAGGGAAATTCCTGGGGAAGGAAAATGAAATGGAGAGGAAAGAAGGCTATGAACACAAAGGATATATGAGTCAAAAGCTCACAATATCTGAGGAAAATATAATTGCTTTCTTGGCTGTTCAAGACATCGTTGAGGAGACATATGAAGTTGTGTCTAAGAAGGAACTGTAAGTATCAAGGGATAGAACAACCTTATCCTCAGTGTTTATTTCTCACTTGTCTTGCATTGGTCCCATGTTATGTTTCTGAAAAGAATTTCTCTGATTCTATGGATCATTCATGAGATATTCAGAAATCGTGTGTGTCTGACCATGTTTTATAAAGAATCATAAACTACTGTACTCCTTGTGCACACACATACACATTCAACATTCACCGGGTATAGCCACCAGGGAGAGTCACCCATCATAAGAAATGAACCCACAAACTGCTTCAGGATTTCATTAACCTGGGATGACCTCAGACAATTATGATGCTCTCATGGAAGAAGCATGACAAGTAGCAAGGCTAAAGTGCTTCTAGCATCAAGGATATTTGTGAAGGCAAATCAGTCCAGACTGAAGAGAGTTCACAGTGAAAACTTATACAAGCATTCTTCTTCTGGTGAGTCATACTGTCCTTTGCTGTAAGAGGTTCCCAGTGTCTTCCAAAAATAGACACACAATTGCAGTGTTGACCAGAACCTTTTTTAATACAAGAACTTACTATTTATTTGAACTTGGACCATTAAGGATACTGCTCTAAATTCCTTCCAAGATTTGCAGAGCCTTGGAGAGTCAGCAGTTAGAAAGGCTAAATCTATCTCAAGTCTCCAGACCCACATTTCTCTCTTGGATTTGGTATTGGTTACAGAACAAAACCCGCTTTTTAGCCCTGGAGAAAATTGTATGACCTTTTAGATAAACTTCTACTTCACTGTCATCCCTGTCATCCCATTGTTTATCGATTTACTCAAGAAGGTGCCAATAATGTCTCTATTACTCCCAGCCCTGAGATTTTAGCAGCCTCTTCCTAATCATCTTTTCTCAAAGATAGGATGTTTTTTCAGGCTCAGGGGAATGAGACCTGTTGTTGTTACTGTGTTCGGCATATCTAATGCACCACGGGGAGCTTGCCAGGTGCTGGGCTTGCAGGTGGGATACTCTCCATAGCTTGCCGGGCTCTCTGAGAGGCATAAATTTATATATTTATCTCTATGATTTGTTGCTTACTGTCAGAACCGCATCAAATATGGTATAGTAATTATGGAAAATGGGTAGGAAGTGTCTTATAATATGCTGCACGGCCGCTTTGGAAAGTGGCCTGGAGCATGGTGGCAGTTGGGTAGTGGAGGTTGGCTGCCAGGACTGGGTCCCTTGAGGTGGGGAGGGCTCTCCCCCGCCCCACTCTGGGGTGCCCCAAGTGAAAACAGTCTGGTGCGGAGTCCCTACTCATTCAATAAAACTTCTACTTATTCAATAAAAATATTAGTGGTATAGCAGCATCATAAGCTCAGATGTATAGCAAGTCAAAGAGAGTCTTAGGCTAGAATTATCAAAGAAAATGGCCATGATTCTTCAATGTCGTTGTCTTCTACACTCTTTATGATGATGATTCCATAGTTATTGGTTTAATTTCCAGGATTCTGAAGTCAAGATTCTATAAAATTTAGATAATGTGTTTACTTACCAATTTCTTAGTCCACTGAAAGACTCCAGAAGAGAATTCCTGAAGACAGTCCTTATCACCATTCTGGCTAGAATTGCAGTAGGGTCTCTCTATTAAGAGCATGCTTTTGTTAGGATAATACCATTTTCAACTCTGATACAGATGTGTGCCTTCCAATAATTAGAGAATCCTTACTATCTACAAATACCAACCAAGCAAAAACATTTATCAATTTTACAGTTGCGTGAAATAAATGAGTTCTCTAAATCTAATAATATTCCTTTCCTTTGTAGAAAGATTCTTCCTGATTTAAATATCTCCAAAGAGCATTACAGCTCTTTGGAAGATTAAAACTCTATCTTTGATTTTAGTACTTTGGGGGAAAGCATTCATTTATTCTGGTCTTAGGTGAGAATGTTTTTTTAGGTTTTTCACCAATTTATATATTATTATAAATATCAGAAATGAGGAGACATAAACTTGCTTTCACCTTCAAATTCCTTTTCAGAAATCTCTTATGAGTGTTTCAGTAACTTTATCCTCTAGCACCTGTACCATTGAAGACTAATTCTCACAGACTGATACCCAAGTCATTATGGCAATTCTGCATCCATTTTTAAAAGCAGAGAACACAGCTGGGAACTCTCTTAAGGGCATCTGCAGCACAAACTTCATCCTTCTCCCTGTAGACTCATCAAGTCAAGAACAAGACTCAGAGCCTATGGCTGCCACAAAAAGCTATGAATATATAATGCAAACTCAAGCTCAAGTGCCACCAATGAATTATCCCAAGAAATGATTTATTGTGGCCACCCAAAGGTATTTTCTAAGGAAATGAAAGGACCAAGTCATTACTGGGTTTTCTTTCCTGATATTGATACAATATTTCAATGGGAAAAATATAAATATATATAGTGAGTTTCATTCTCGATACATAGTTAATGCTGTGAAATTACCCATTCTCCTCACCCCTATGGGATCTGATTCCTAAATTGGGAGGAAGCGTGTAGAATACCTCACAGTTCATCCAAACCACCCTAATGCTTCTTATCCCAAAGATAAACTCTCAAACTTTTCTGTTACCTGTCATGTTTCTAAAAGGAACCACTGTCTCTTGGAAGGTAGACAGTTGAATGTCCTTAGAAGCTGACTACTGCACCTGCTTTTCTCTGTTTTTGTATTTGCAATGCTCATTATTTTGCATACACCAGAGCGGAACTATCAGCGAGAAACCATTAATTGAGAGAAATGAGCCTGCGAGGCCTTAGATGCTCAAACTGTTTTCACCGAGCCTAAAACCTATGGGCAGTTTCCAATTTCATTATAAACACTAGCAAGACATGTCTACAAGCAAGCAAATAGCAACCAGATAAAAAGTATTAATTGAATTGCATTCAACCTGACTTAATTAATCCTTTAACCAGCAGACGGAGTAGTAAGCAGTTTTAATGTATCTATTATTGTGAACTTAAATTGAGGCCAGCAAGCAAAAGGAAGTAACAAATACGTAGACATAATTCAATTAACAGCCATTGGATACCATTGTTTTGAAGAACTACTTGTTAGAAATTGTTAATTATCCATTTTCTCCAGAAACCAAATCATAAAACATTGTCTAATAGACTATCAAAGATTGTTTTGTTAGTTCTGCTTCGGTTTTTATTTGTAAGTAACTAAATCACATGTATATTTTTTATGTTTTTCCCCCTTAATGTAAATCAGGATGTGTTCCCATACTCATTTTAAACATCAATAAATTTAGGCATATTTAAAGAAAAGCATCTTGTGCCAAAAATAGTCAATGAATTTGAAGACCTCTGGTTTTCTACTCATGATAATATCAGCTGTTGCATATCACACTGAGTATTAATCTTCCTTTTCTCTCTTTTCTGTTCAAAGAACTCTATACTAAGATATTTTTCTTTCCTAAAATGTTTTTTCTCAAGTTTCATGCCTCCCTCTGATATGTTCAGCTACATAACAGAGTAATAGCACATCTCAAATGGAAATGTAACATTTTCACATTTTCATTTTTCCAGCATTGAAGAGTACATTTTATTATCTACAATTATTTCACATAACACCCTTTAACTCCCTTTAGTAGTCTCACAAAGTCATTGAAACTATTAAGTACTTCAATATCTCTTTCTATGGAGTTCATACAGAAAATTGTAAAATACGAATAAACAAAACCTCCTAGTGATATTTAGCAATGTAATAGAACTATCAAATATAAATTGAGTGACACATATAAACATGTAAGCATTCAAATTGTGTCTACGATTATGTACATGTTTTTGTTATTTTCATGAAGCCAACCCATACCTCTATCTATATTCATTTATTATTATTATACATACAAAATATATTTTATCTTCTTCCAAAGGGCTGGAGCAATAGCACAGCGGGTAGGGCATTCATCTTGCATGTGGGCGACCCAGGTTCGATTATTCCTCTGCCCCTCTCGGAGAGCCTGACAAGCTACCGAGAGTATCCTGCCCGCACGTCAGAGCCTGGCAAGCTCCCAGTGATGTACTCGATATGCCAAAAAAAGTAACAAGTCTCACAACGGAGACATTACTAGTGCCCACTCGAGCAAATCGATGAACAAGGGGAGGATAGTGCTTCTTCCAAATGTATGGTCTTGAGCATATGAAGAATATAACAGAAGACAGCAGGTATGTATTTTAAAACATCTGTGATATGTTGGTCAACTTTAATATCTTTTAAACACTACTTTTAAAAGTAATCTTCTTGCTAACCATAAAGGAGTAATTGGTCCCTTTGCTTCTCCAGCCATGCTGCCAGGATCACTGACTACAAACAAATTTGCATAAATCAATACAAATCATTCTCTTGTGTTAATTTTTAAGTCCAAAAATTCTTTACTATTTTGTTTCTTTGCTTTTTGTGAGTGTTGGGGCCATGCCCAGCAGTGCTCAAGGTTTATTCTTCACTCTGCACTTAGGGATCATTCCTGGTGGTGCTCAGGACACTACATATGGGGTCAAGGATGGAAAAAAAATAAAAACCTGCGCAACAAAAATGCAGTCACTTGTCCAGTAATTTTTATTTCATTTATAAGCAAGAGTTTGATTTAGTCTCCAAGACTCATCCACAAATTTCTGCCTTTTTTGAACCAGTGTTTAACATTACAAGGGTCATAAAATTTGAGGGAACTAATTGGTTTAGAAAAGCTTTTTTAGTGTAATAATGTTCCTGGCTAAAAACTACAGAAGAAAAAAATTGAGCATATTTCATAGATAAAAATTAAGTTATTAAAGCTATAGTAGGAGGAACTGTCTATAAAATATAAGTCATAAATTTGCTATATCAATGTGCTTGCTTTTAGTACTTCCAGTAATTTAATCTGCAGAAATACATGAATAATCACAGATATGTTTACTTTTAAAAGTGACAGAACTCTGACTCCAATTTAGGTAAAATGAGGATTCACTGTTTAATCAAATATAAGAATGAAAATTGAATAAATCAGCATGGTTTCCTTGGAAATATGACTAAGAACCAGAATATATTGAAAATTTGTCCTTTATCTCATTGTCTCAAACATAAAAGGATGCATGGTATATGCCAATCTTTTTACTTTTTAGTATCTGGCAGTGAAGAAAATAGGAAAAATTTAAAACAAATTTGTATGACTGGTATAAGTAGCTGTGGCAAAAAAAAAATCTCATATCAATGAAACTGATGAATTAAGGAGTATCACTTATATGCTTTTGATTATATACAAGAAACCATTATAGGAAAAGAAAAGGCATAAAATCAATGGATAGGTATTTAACACTAAAATATTTAATTATTAGTATTTACCATAACAATATTGATAATAGTAGATGAATAAATGGTAAAACGAAGGAGTGAATAAATGAGACAACATTGAACAAAAGTGCCATTATAGAAGTTACCTAACATAAAGTATTGTTAAGGAGATGGTATGCAATAATTTTCTCTGAATAAATGTATTAACATGCATATAGATAATTATTGATAAATATTGGAATGTTCCAATTATTCCAAAGAATAACACTAAAATAATGCAAAATTTTGTTTCACAATAAGAAAACTCTATCATAGCTATGTAGTAGATAAAAGCAAATTAGTAAAATATTTGTATATTTGTCCTGGGGCTGGGGCAATAGCATAAGCAGGTAGAGCATTTACCTTGCATGTGGTCAATCTTGGTTCGATTCCAGTATCCCATATGGTCCCCTGAGCACCGCCAGGAGAGATCCCTGAGCGCAGAGCTAGGCGTAACCCCTGTGCATCACCGGGTGTGACCCAAAAAAGCAAAAAAAAAAAAATAAAAAATTGTCCTGATTTTATCATAAAAAGATTCAATGAATGCATGCCTAAAAATATTCATTCAGAGCTTAATTAGTGGAAAATAATCTGGCAAATATTTTTTATTATATAAATCATCTAATAATAGAAAACAGTATCACTTGTATCACTTGTCATCCTGTTGCTCATCGATTTGCTCAAGCAGGCACCAGTAATGTCTCCATTTGTCTCTGTCATGTGCTAGTGTAGCCCAATGGAGTCTGCTCGCTCCAGGAACATCAAACTATTTGTTCAAGGTCTTGACAAAGAAGCCCAACCATCTCATAAGTGGGTGGCCAGGCGTTCTTTTGACATCCCATGGAATCCAGACTTGAAAGTAACTTTTCTCGATTACATGAGCAATAATATTATGAACTACTCTATGCCCCTGGTCCTGGAGGTCTTCAGGACCAGCCACCACCATGCTGAGACCACTATCCGCACACATGAAGGTACTGGCAGAGGGACAAATCCACGCGGTTCTGGAGCCGAGATCTCCCAGCCTACTCGGATTGGAGTCGAGCATCCTCCACCCAGATCCTCCAAATTCCAGTAGGCGGGGGTCACACCCACCACCTGGCCCCCTGGCACCGTGTAATCCCATCAACACCCAAGACTCAGAGACTACAAAATCCAGCTCCCGGAACCTGAGACATCTTATCAGGACATCTTTTTATGACATCTTGTTATCTCATTCCTACTTTGGACAAACTTGCAGGCTATCGAATGTAGCCTGCCCACAGGGCAGAGTCTGGCAAACTCCCCTTGGCGTACCAAATATGCCAAATACCAGTAACAATGATGGGTCTCATTCTCCTAAAGAGCCTTGAATATAATCTCAGGGCTAAGATGAAAGAGATGTTACTGGGGCCTGCTCGAGGCAATCGACGAATAACAGGATGATGAAATGAAATGAAAATGAAACTCTATGCCGCTAATTTGATAAACTTAAAACAGATCAATGTGGCTTAAAACACAATTTTGTCTCTGTTTTAGTTTGTTTTCACTCTGACTCTGCACTCAGAGATGACTCTTGGTGGGGCTTGGGGAAGCCTATGGTTTGCTGGGGACTGAAACGGGTTGATGGTAAAGTCACACAGAAGCCACGAAGCTCACTGAGAAAAAAACAATAACACAGAAGGCTCAACTGAAGCGAACCCATCCACTAAACTCTCAGAAAATGACTACAGTGACATCACCGTAAGATATAACAATTATCACAAATTGGCTTTTATTAATCTGTTTCTGATAATTCTATTTGCCATTTTGATGTAACAAGCAATACGAAGTAAATATGTTTGTGCCAACTATAGAGGTAGGATTTGGGTTAGAAAACAGGGACATTGGTGGAAAGGTCACAATGGAAGTGGGACTGTTGTTGAAACATTCAATGCCTGACATAGTTGTATTAGGAAAATTTTTGTAAATCACAAGATTTTAATTTTAAAAATAATTTTTTAAGGAAAGTAACATTAAGGATCTCTCACCTGACACTTTATCATTTACTGTGATGGTCCCTCAGATTTGAGAAATAAGACTTGAACTCCATATGTCAAGACAACATAAACTGATGCTTATAGCACAGCGGTAGGGTGTTCGCCTTACACGCGGCCAACATGGCCGACCCGAGTTCGATTCCTCCGCCCCTCTCGGAGAGCCTGGCAAGCTACCGAGAGTATTCGATATGCCAAACACAGTAACAACAAAGTCTCCAATGGAGACGTTACTGGGCCCGCTCGAGCAAATCGACGATCAATGGGAGGGCTTCATCCTTCGTCCAATATTTTAATAGTGCTTATCTAAATGTATGCTTTTGGCTCATGTTTGAGAGGTGAAATCATATGAAATTTATAATTGGTTTATCTTAGCACTTATTTTCACTTTGATTTCACCTGTATATTCTTAAGTGAGTTCATCAGAATTTTGACTGGAATGTTCTACTACCCAGAATATAGTATGATTGAAAGTTAGAATGCTTTTTAAATCTCAGTTACTGAGATAAAGATGTTTGTTTAACAATGGAACATCTCAATTTGCAGTTAAAACACTGTCACAGATAACAGTGTCTGACAGAAAGTTAAACACACATAGTAACAGTTATTTGTGACTGTTAACTGTTCTGTAAACACAGTCAGGAATTTACAATAATGCGTTAATATGAGACTACAGTTCTCTGAATCATTATTGACTCTATTTAAAACCTGGGTCTTTAAGGTAATAAGCAAGATGTCATAACACATCCAACTATACCTATTGTAACTTCCATGTTCCAGCTTCAGGTGAAGCAGGAAATCAGGACAGCATCGAAAATGTAAATTTGAAAAAACACAATCTAGCATATTTGAGTAATAACTTTAATGAATTTGAAAAAGTCTTCCATTTTCACATTTAAGTAAATATATGTGAAAAAAATAAATTCACAGTATTTATGGAAGGCAAGACAGCTGAGTTAAAAGCATGAATACTGACAATTTTTCCTGGTAAGACTCAGTTGATAGTACTGATGACTTCATCCTGCCTTTTCTAATGCTGTTGCTCTCCATGAAGTGGAGCAGTTGTATGGAGAAAAATGCTTTATTTTCTAATAAATCAGTTTTAGTCATAGCACTTTAGAGAAAATTTTCTGTCCTCCTATTTAACTGTGTACTTAGTGGAAAAGTACTGAGAGAACTGGAACTTGTAGGACTGAACTGCTGTGTCACATATACTCCTTCATGAATGGTCACTTTGTTGTCCAATATGACTTTCTTCAGGTAAGTGACTGACTTAGGGAAGTAAATAATTTTCAAGTTATTTTCCCCAGAAGAATAACCTAATTTGTATCAACTTCATTTCTTCCATTTCAATAAACAACGCTAGATAGATGGTAGTAACCTGTCCACAATGGGTTCAAGAATTGCAGAAACCAAGGGAAAACAATTATCTTCTTTATATCCTGAGTATTTTCACAAACCTCTAACGAATATGTATAGAGAAACTAGTTTTAAGGCCTTCATTCTCAAAGCCTATCTTATTGAGTTAGTTATTATTTAATCAATCAGAACAACAGCAAATAGTGAGAATGAGCATCAAATCCCACAATGATGATTTTAGGTTAAGAAACTGAAACACATAACGGTTAAGTATCAAATTCAGGGGTGGATATGACTTTATTAGATATTAGACCCGTATATTCACTCATATTTTTCTGAATTCTTGTTTATATAATAACATGCAACTTCCCTATGTCTAGGATGATGAATGAGGAGTGATTTACACCTATTCCAAAAAAACTTACAACAGGAAATGATGGTTTTCAATGTATTATCAATCACTTAATCACTTAACTTCCCGTTAGTCGTCGATTTGCTCGAGCGGGCACCAGTAACGTCTCCATTTGTCCCTGTCGCATGCTAGTGTAGCCCAATGGCATCTGTTCGCTCTGGGAACATGAAGAGCCTCAAACCGATTGTTCATGATCTTGACGAAGAAGTCTGACCATCTGGAAGGTGGGCGGCCACGCAGTCTTTTGACATCCCGTGGAATCCAGTCAGTAACAGCTCTAGTCCAGCGGTCGTCTTTAAATCTCATTACGTGACCAGCCCATCTAATTTTTGACTCCTTGGCAAATGAGACAGCGTCCCTGATTCTTGATCGTCGACAGATGTCAGAAATCCGGATTTTTTCTCTCCTTTGAGTGAAAGGTGATATTCCAAACATAGCTCTTTCTATTCTTCTTTGGGAGACCTTAATAGCGTTCTCATCCTGTTTGCGTAGGGCCCAGGTCTCTAAGGCATATGTTAATGCAGGAAGAACAGTGGAATCAAAGAGATGTGCCCGGAGCCGGAGGTTCTTCGTCCTCTTAGCTATTTCTTCGACGTTTTTGAAGGTGTTCCAAGCCACTCTCTTCCTCCTGCACAGTCGTGTGCCAGGTCATTTGTCATGTTGACTTCTCAACCTAGGTACACATAGCTGTTGCATTCAGAGATGGTCGATCCGTTGAGAGCGAATGGGGCATCAGGAATGAGGCTGTTTCTCATAAACATTGTCTTCGTAAGATTCAGCTGTAGTCCTACCTTTCCACACTCATGGTCAAAGTCGGCCAGCATTTGTGCCGCTTGGCTGATGTTTGGTGTTATTAAAACAATGTCATCAGCAAAGCAGAGGTGGTGTAGTTGCCGACCATCTATCTTCACTCCCTTCCCTTCCCATTCCAGTCGTCGCATGATGTTCTCGAGGGTGGCACTGAAGAGTTTCGGTGAAATAGTATCACCCTGCCGAACCCCTCTCTTGACATCAACGATCACTTCTTTGTAGAATGGTGAGATCCTGGTAGTGAATCCGCAATACAGCTCACGGAGGATCTTGATGTATTGGGCTTGAAGAGCCGAGCCAGTGTATTGATGAGTACTGATGGCAGGTTCTTTAGGTCTGACCTTGTCTGGGCCGGGTACTGTTTGTTTCTTTACCGACGAAATGGCATATCGGATTTCGGAAGGGAGAACATTGGGAATGACATATCCATCCTGTGGAATTTGGTGTGTCGGCAAATGGACATGGCTATCGAAGAGATTTGAGTAGAAGTCATGGATAATCTTCTCCATTGACGTTCTGGAGGACATGATGGATCCATCAGGACATTGGAGGGCAGTCATCTTGGTCTTGTAGTTGGCGAAGGACAGGCGTGCGTTACGAATACTTTTCCCAGATTCTGCCGCATCTACCAGCACTTCTGCTCTTCTCTCTTTGAGGTCTTCCTTGATCGCATCTCTGCACTGCTTTACGAGCTCGGACGTTAGCTTGCGGTTGCCTGAGGCATGCACCAAACCACGCTGGCGAATTAGCTCAAGAGTTTTTGAAGACAGGTGATTTTTTGTGGCTATCTCTCTCTTGACTTTGTCTAGGCCGGGTGCTTTTTGTTTCTTTACCCACGAAATGGCGTGTCGGATTTCGGAAGGGAGAACGTTGGGAACGACATATCCATCCTGTGGAATTTGGTATGTCGGCAAGTGGACATGGCTATCGAAGAGATTTGAGTAGAAGTCATAGATAATCTTCTCCATTGCCATTCTGGAGGATGTGATGGATCCATCAGGACGTCGGAGGGCAGTCATCTTGGTCTTATAGTTGGCGAAGGACAGGCGGGCGTTACGAATACTTTTCCCGGCTTCTGCCGCATCTACCAGTACTTTTGCTCTTCTCTCTTTGAGGTCTTCCTTGATCAGGTGTGGCTGGAGAGATACTGGAAACATTGGTGATGGAGAATGGGCACTGGTGGAGGGTTGGGTGCTGGAACATTGTTGAAATGTAATCATGCAGTTTGTAAGTTGTAGTTACTGGTTTTGGCATATCGAATACACAACGGATAGTTTGCCAGGCTCTTCCGTGCGGGCGGAATACTCTCGATAGCTTGCCAGTCTTTCCGAGAGGGATAGAGGCTTTTGGGGTGACCTCTAATCACCGTTGTAGGTGTTACCATATTTGAACCCTATCAAATATGGTACGACAATTCCGGAAGATGGGTATTTAGTGTCTTATGATGTGTCTCTTCGCGGCCGCGCGGGTCCAGAAAGCGTCCTGGAGTGTGGCGACGGCTGGGTAGTGGAAGTAGTGTCACACTAGCACGCGACAGGGACAAATG
Organism: Sorex fumeus; assembly: GCF_029834395.1. Taxonomy (NCBI): domain Eukaryota; kingdom Metazoa; phylum Chordata; class Mammalia; order Eulipotyphla; family Soricidae; genus Sorex; species Sorex fumeus. The sequence continues at coordinate 681,882 of NW_026606149.1, read as the reverse complement.
GAGACGTTACTGGCACCCGCTCGAGCAAATCGACGACTAACGGAAAGTTAAGTGATTTAAGTTTGTAAGTCTATAACTCTATCTCACAGTGATTCATTAACATTTAAAAAAATTTAAAAAGAAAAGAAGGCAAGACACTGAATTTTCACAAATAGGTCATTTTTGAGCTGAAACTCTAAGGCCTTCTCAGAATGGGGACAGGTAGATTCCCCTTCTTTCCAGAGAGGCCCAGTAACTATCACCCCGGACCTCCTCCAACATGTAAACAGTCCAGCTGCACAAACCCAGGAGTAAGCAGTGACAATGTGGCCATGTGACACCTCCACAGTGCAGTAAGAGCCCAACTCATTTGATGAGAAGGTTGGGTAGAAGCTTGCTCCGTGAGCCAAGATAATAACACAAAAGGCTCAACCTGCACCATCCAGTTCAGTAAATCCTCTAACCATGATTTTAGGAACAGCATTGTGAGATCCAAAAATTATCACAAATTGACTTTTATTGATTTACTTCCTGATAACTTCACTGGCTATTTTGTTGAACCAAGAAATATGAAGTAAAATTGTTCATGTCTACTAAGGGGTAGGCTTTGGAGGTTGCTTAGGAAACTAGGGATATTTATGGAAAGAAGTTTACTTAAGTGTTAGAACATTGGATGCCTGAAACAATAGTATTATGAGCAACATTGTAAATAAGGTGTGTAAATTTGAAAAACAGTAAATAAGTTTTATTTAAATTTCTTGGATCCTGTGCTTTCTAAGATTATGATACATTTTTTTTAAAAGTTTATCTTTAGCCTTTAAAAAATAACTTTCTGAGTGAGCAAACTAGATATTTCCTTCTCCTAATTGATTTTTAGTTTAATCTTAGGTTTTTCCTAACCTTGATGTCATACTTGTAAATAGATAAAACAATATACCTGTAAAGGTCTGATAAATTCTAATAAAGAAACATAATGAAGTTCTATCCAATATTTATTAGTACTATGGACTTGAAATCTATTTTGGCTTCTTTCAGATAATAAAGATTTTTACTGACATATAGAAGTAATCAAAAGTTGAAAGAAATAAAAGTAAACTGAGTACAAGCTATTTTAAATGGTTGGAAGAACTCAGAAAAATGTATTAATCTAAACAGGTATGGTCCAATACATGCCAGGTACGTTTCAATTCATCCCCCATAATAAAAGTTACTGAGAATAAAATGCCAAGTATTCATACAATTTTAGAAAACAACGAAAGCTGTCTTTCTGAGTAAAATAGACTGAAAACAAATATAAGACCTAACCCAACTATTGTGATTCGAGGAAACAGATAGAAATTTCTTTGAAGGTCGAGTACTCAGAGTTTACTTAATGGTTTGTTTGAGTGGGTGCATATTTGGGTCACAGTCTACAGAACTCAGGGGCTGATCCTGGATATGTGCTTAGGACTCACTCCTGGGGGTCTTCTGGGAACTATATGTGATACCAGGGAATGGATTGTGGTCTGTCACGTATTGCGTACGAACCTTTGCTCCTGTATAATTTCTCAAGACCCAGCAGTTCAAAGTTTGCTGCTGCAGAAGGGAAAGATTCTCTAGTCCAGAATAGTTTTAACATACATATGCAATATAATATATTTTAACATATATATGAACTTTATATTTATTCCATAAACTTTATATGTCTATTAATAAACTTTATATATTGATAAGATTTTATATATATAAAGTTTTGATAGAGAGGAGTGGGCCATATAGGGATGTTGGATCCATACTCATATATGGCGCACTCTGCTCTAATTTTCAAATAGACACTATTTCTCTAATTTCACAGACTATAGTATATTACATGAAGGCATACATGCAGATCTGGATAAATTCTATTCTTATTGCCTTTCTTCCAAGATATGACACTTGCCTAGTCTTCACTTTTATGTGATTCAAAGAGGCAAGAGGGACTCACACAGAAAGCACATTTGATTTTCTCATGCCTCTCATTAAAAAATACAGAGATGAAATGATCCAAGCTGTTCTAGAAAAGAAAATAATTGGGGCCATATTTTTCTACATTTGAAACTTCATTTTTCTGGAAATTTCTTGGGGTTCAAACATAATATAGCCCACTAGATAGGAAGAAATTTTAAAAATCGAGATTCAAAGCTAAAGTTGAGAGGCCCATGCAACCCAGACTTATTCTTCTATTTCAAGCTGCTCACTAGAAATTGGTACCTACAGAGTTAGCAAAAACAAAACAAAACAAAAAAAGAGTTGTTTCTTATAAACACTTGCTCTTTTATATTCAGTTTCCTTGAGGATTTTATTGGTAAAAAAGGTGATTGGCAGGACAAACTGTGAACCCACTCACTCGTTTAAAGAGCATATCACGCACACAAAGCATATTCAAACCCCACAATTGCTTAAAAACACTATATTCCCATACGAACTGCTTCAAAATCTCTGTATTCCCATATGAATTTAATCTCATAGTCCATTATTATGATCACATAAATAATGATTGGAATGATTCTTTCTAAGAATAGAAAGAGCTATGCTTGGAATATCACGTTTCACTCAAATGAGAGAAAGAATCTGGAGTTCTGACATCTGTCGACGATCAAGAATCAGGGATGCTGTCTCATTTGCCAAGGTGTCAAAAATGAGATGGGCTGGTCACGTAATGAGATTTAAACACGACTGCTGGACTAGAGCTGTTACCGACTGGAATCCACGGGATGTCAAAAGACCGCGTGACCGCCCACCTACCAGATGGTCAGACTTCTTCGTCAAGATCATGAACTATCGGTTTGAGGCTCTTCATGTTCCCAGAGCGAACAGATGCCATTGGGCTACACTAGCACGCTACAGGGACAAATGGAGACGTTACTGGTGCCCGCTTGAGCAAATCGATGACAAACGGAAAGCTAAGTGATTAAGTGATAAATTATTAAATAATGATTAATATGAAAAAGCTTCAAATAAAAAATATGGAAAAAGAAATATTTGTATTTGTAGATTTCCTTCAGAGAAATAGCATGTTCTGAATCTGATTTTGAAACACGTGAGCGGAATTCATGAACCAACTCTAAGACATAGTTTCTCATGTTTTCTAATGATTGTAAGCACTTCTTCTAAGAGTTCAATGTTTACTATGAAATGCAGCTTTAAATCAATCTTAATCACTTAATCACTTAACTTCCCATTAGTCGTCGAGTTGTTCGAGCTATTTCTCATAAACATTGTCTTCGTAAGATTCAGCTGTAGTCCTACCTTTCCACATTCACGGTCAAAGTCGGCCAGCATTTGTGCCGCTTGGCTGATGTTTGGTGTTATTAAAACAATGTCATCAGCAAAGCAGAGGTGGTGTAGTTGCCGACCATCTATCTTCACTCCCATTCCTTCCCATTCCAGTCATCGCATGATGTTCTCTAGTGTGGCACTGAAGAGTTTCAGTGAAATGGTATCACGTTGCCGCACCCCTCTCTTGAAATCAATGATCACTTCTTTGTAGAATGGTGAGATCTTGGTAGTGAATCCGCAATACAGCTCACGGAGGATCTTGATGTATTGGACTTGAATGCCCTGATTGGCTAGGGCTTCAATGACTGCTTCCGTCTCAACAGAATCAAAGGCCTTCTTTAAATCAATGAATGTTAAACAGAGCGGCATCTTGAACTCCGGAGAAACCTCAATGAGTTTGGTTATTGTGTGGATATGGCCGAGATCTCCAAGCCTACTCGAATTGGAGTCGAGCATCCTCCACCCAGATCCTCCAAATTCCAGTAGGCGGGGGTCACACCCACCACCTGGCCCCCTGGCGCCGTGTAATCCCATCAGCGGCCAAGACTCAGAGACTACAAAATGCAGGTCCCTGAACCGCGCGGCCGCATTTGCGGCCGCGCGACATCTTATCAAAACATCTTTTTATGATATCTCATTATCTCATTCCTACTCTGGACAAACTTGCAGGCTATCGAATATAGCCTGCCCACAGGGCAGAGTCTGGCAAACTCCCCGTGGCGCACCAAATATGCCAAATACCAGTAACAATGATGGGTCTCATTCTCCTAAAAAGCCTTGAATATAATCTCAGGGCTAAGATGAAAGAGACGTTACTGGGGCCTGCTCGAGGCAATCGACAATTAACAGAATGATGAATGAATGAATGAATGGTCGATGGTGCTGAATCCTTTGCAGAACCCGGCTTGCTCGCATGGTTGTCCTTCATCTAGTGTTCTGCCAATCCTATTTAGGATGACTCGAGTGAACAACTTGTAGAAGACAGACAATAGGCAGATCGGGCGATAGTTGCCAATGTCATGAATGTCTCCCTTCTTGAACAGTAGTACGGTCCTGCTGGTTTTCCATTGGGACGGAACCTTGCATTCAGACAGGTAGCGAGTGAAGAGCCGAGCCAGTGTATTGATGAGTACTGACGGCAGGTTCTTCAGGTATTCAGGTCTGACCTTGTCTGGGCCGGGTGCTGTTCGTTTCTTTACCGATGAAATGCCGTGTTGGATTTCGGAAGGGAGAACGTTGGGAAAGATATATCCATCCTGTGGAATTTGGTATGTCGGCAAGTGGACATTGCTATAGAAGAGATTTGAGTAGAAGTCATGGATAATCTTCTCCATTGCCGTTCTGGAGGATGTGGTGGATCCATCAGAACGACGGAGGGCAGTCATCTTGGTCTTGTAGTTGGCGAAAGACAGGCGGGCATAACAAATACTTTTCCCGGCTTCTGCCGCATCTACCAGTACTTTTGCTCTTCTCTTTGAGGTCTTCCTTGATCGCACCTCTGCACTGCTTTGCGAGCTCATACTTTAGCTTGAGGTTGCCTGAGGCATGTGCCAAACCACGCTGGCGAATTAGCTCAAGAGTTTTTGAAGATAGGTGATTTTTTGTGGCTATCTCTCTCTTGGCGTTCCTCGCACATTCATGGAGGTGCTGAACCAGTCGATCGTATTCCTCATCAATGTTGTCAACAATGGCATCTTCCCATGTTGCCGCAATAGTGCCAAAGAGTTCCCAGTTGTTGGTCGTTCTGGGAGTTCTCTTTTTGAACTTTGCAGCCCTTTCTCCCCACTCTGTGAAGTAGAATTTTGCACGAAGGAGACGGTGGTCCGACCCCGTTTGAAATTTTGGGACAACAGCGTCATTGGTCAGGCAAAGCCGTCGATTGAATATGATGTGGTCTATTTCATTGTGGAATCGTCCACCGGGAGATTCCCCTGTCCAACGTTTAGATTCTGCCTTCTAGAACTGTGAGTTACCATGGATGGTCTTGGTCGACATGATGAACTCACAGTCTCTCACCCTGTTCGTTCCATTCTAGGCCATGGGTCCCAATGTGAAGTTCTTCAGCTGATCTTCTCAGTTCTATCTTGGCATTAAATTCACCCACAATGATCTTGTAGAAGGTGTGGTCTTCCTTATAGAACTTCTCCAGCTCCATGTAGAACTTCTCGATTTCTTTTTTATCATAATGAGATGTTGGTGCGTAGACAACGAAAATAGAAACTGCAGGCAGTGAGCCACATCTATTCAAATGTAAACGTCCGATTTGGGTTGTTAGGCATTCGAATGAATCAATGCTCTTGGCCAAGTTTGTGTTGACAAGGACACCGACTCCTCCAACACCTGTTTTATCTCATGTTCCGAGGAACAATTCTTCTCCAGTGTCGAAAACGGTGTGATGAGATTGGTGCCTTCTTGTCTCGGTCAGACCAATGATGTCGTACTTGATCATTCGCGCTTGTATCATCAGGTCCTCGATGGATGCATCTGATGCTAGCGTACGTGCATTGAAAGTACAGACGATCATTTTTGTCTTCCTTCGTTGTGGCAGCCTAGGTCAGCCTTGAGATTTTGTTGGCCTCTCCTTTCTCATCCTTCTCAGTGCTGCCATGTAGGTGAAGCCTTCAGGATCAGGTGAATGAGACCAGTTGTAGTTACTGGTTTTGGCATATCAAATACACAATGGATAGCTTGCCAGGCTCTTCTGTGTGGGCCGAATAGTCTCGGTAGCTTGCCAGTCTTTCCGAGAGGGATAGAAGCTTTTGGGGCGACCTCTAATCACCCTTGTAGATGTTACCATATTTGAACCCTATCAAATATGGTATGACAATTCTGGAAGATGGGTATTTAGTGTGTTATGATGTGTTGTGCGGCCACTTTGTGGCCGCGCGGGTCCCAAAAGCATCCCGGAGTGTGGCGACGGCTGGGTATTGGAGGTAGTGTAGATAGTGGAAGTCTGCCAGTGGGGTATTTATCTGGGTAGGGTGGGTCTTCTGTGTGCAATCTGATCCCTGGGTGGTTGATGGAAGCAGACAGGGCTGGGTAAGGTGGGGCTCCTGATTAGAATCCCTTTGTCACCTGTGGTTGGTGGGAGCAAGCAGAGAAACTCTGCCCCTGGGTCCGCCACCTGAAGTCCAAGGTCTCAGAGAGTTCCGCTTATCTTGTTCTGTGGGTCTTCAGTCGTGCCTGAGTCTCGGCCGGAGCTGCCCCGCGGGTCCGCAAAGCGTCCTGGAGTGTGGTGACAGCTGGTTAGTGGAGGTAGTGTTTAAATCAATGTATTCCACAAAATTATAAAAACCTGATGTAATGTTTAAGTTTAATAATAACATTCATAAAGTATAAATTCCTGGAAAGTAAAAACTTTATATACTCTACTTAGGCTATAAGACGCTTAAATATGTATTTTTAACGATTCCACTGATATGGTGGAAATATAGGTCACAGTGAATAAAACAAAATTTCATGAGAAAAAAGAAAAATGTCTATATCTAGCAAGGTTGTTGGAAACTGTGACGCTTTCCTATTGTATAGTATGCCTTCAAGAGGAGATCACGATGAACTATTTTCTCTTCTTCATAGTCTTGTACATATAAGAGGGGAAAATGAGTTTCAGATTTCAGTTACAAGTTTTAATCCCAAATAACCAAAGAGAACATAAAAATTGATCTTTAAATGTAGTTAATATTCAGAGTTCCCAGAGAACTTATTTTCATGAGAGAACTGAGTTACCATATAGAAGCATTCTATCTTCTATAGCCCAAACTTTGTGCCCTAACTAGAATTATGAGAGGTGGACAGAAGAGAGGAGAGAGCATACTTGTGGAGCTAGGGATTCTCCGTGTAACCAAAAAAAAAAAAAAGTAAAATTGCATTTCTTAGCTGAATAACAATCTATGGACTCATGGCCAAGCAAACTGCTTACAATGAACAACCCTGTGAATGAGGCAATAGAGACAGTGCCTTTTCTAATCTAAAAGGACACAGGGGAAAGAAGGTACAAACAGATCTGAGATAGCAGAAGACACCAGGCTAGGGAAACAGTTTATTCTGGGGACTGATGCAAAGTAAGTACTATATCCTGCATAATCTTTGACTTCTCTAGCTCTCCATCAACAATCCTAGGTTTTTTCATTCAAAGTCATATATCACAATATAAGGTGAGTAGATACCTGGAAAAAATTTAACATTTAATCAATTATATCTCTCCATGCAATGAGAATATAATGTAAAAGGTGGTTGACTGCACTAAATATACTTATATTCATAGATAATGGAAGAGAGGAAACTATTTTCCCAAGCCCTTAACACTTTTGAATAATATCAATACGTTTATTCACTGAGAAAACAAAAATTACCAAAAGGAAAAAAAAAGCTATGTAGAGAAACAAATCAAGAATAAAACAGAGTGCCAAGTCTCCATGGAAACTCTGGAGGGTAAACATACACGCCACAGGCATCATGCTGAGAAAAAAAATGTTATATGCATACATTTACTAGAATTTGTGGGATTTGTAAAGATCCCAGCTACTCTAAGTTAGCCAGCAGCACGCTTTGAAAATGATTGTTGCATCAGCATTATTCTTTGATGATATCATCTATTGTTTCATTGAGACTGCTAAACTAGAGCACATACATTCTAGAAACTGAAGGATGTTCACAGATGTGCCCACCAGTGCACAGCATTTCTTCTCATAGGCACCTCCTGCTGAACTTTGTAGACCATGCATGCTGTTTATATATACTCCAAGTGTAAGGTCATGATTTACCTGATGAAGTGGGAATCATGCTCAAAATAAAGAAATTACATCTAGAAATTCAGAGATATAACACAGAGATCAGAGGCAAAGGGTTGCCAGGTGCAAACACCTGAGTTAAATTTCGAGCATCAGCATTGTATGACCTCCCGTTATGAGCCTGCTGGCCCAAAGCACCACTAGTCCCTATTAAACTGCGAGCATGAGCATTGAATCACCTGGTCGGTTGAATACCCCAGTGAGTAACCTCCAACTCCTCTGAGTAAGACTCGAGAAGTTCCCCAATATAGAAATGGGGTCTAACCAAAATTTTCTTATCCCATATTTGTAAGGACAATTTTTAAAGAATGTGATATAGGTATTGCATAAAATCAAGAGCATTTAAATCACATTCTTTTACTCCCTAGGGAAACCACGTTCTTTCCCTCCCCAGGAAACCTGCTGATGTTATCTTGTGTTCACTGGACTTTCATACCCCAGGTCAGACCCCACTGAAGAGAATGACCGACCACCTTCTCTGCAAGTCAGCCCCAACCCATCTGAGACTGCTCTCCGAGTGTGCGTGTTAGAGACAACTACTTCCAAATTATTTTAAACTGAAAGAAGGAAAAGTTTAGCCTCAAACTAGATTAAAGTTAACAGAACAAGGAAATTCCTGTACTAACTCATTGACCTTTTTGTGAGACAGAAAAACAGAAATAAACTTCAATGAAAGTCATGTTTTGGACAGAAACCTAAACAATTCGTTTTCATAGATTTAGCAGCCAGACTCTCTACCAGTTCCAAAGGCATACAGCACATGGGTCCATTGGCATCATTTCAAACATGCCCATAACCATTGTGTTTCTCCTTCAGAGAGCAGTTTTTTTCTTTTCTCCTTTGGTTTCTGATGATGAGCCCAATGGTGTTTTATTTGTTTTGCTTTTTTTTTTTTTACTGTATTTTACTTGCTTTGTATTTCTATATTCTCTCATTTGACTTCACCCGATGGGGAGTCATTGTGTGCAGTCACAGAACTAAAGACTAGAGGAAGAAACTTCAGGCATCTCCATCGTTTCCCAATAAATTTTAAAGTGGTAGTGACAGATAAATAAAATAATCATTAAAGGAACAATGACAAGTAAAATATTGTAAAAGTACTGACTTGAAGAGGAAAGGAACTGACGTGGAAGAAACCTAGTACAGACAAAACTGAGACGCCACTGTGGAGTTTCATGGTGAGACTTAGATGAGGTAGGGAAGCCTCTAATTAGAAAATAAATAAATTCTAAGACTAACCACAAAGGATAGTTCTCTGAAATACTTGATAAGGACTTTTTTACTATTCTTTAATAAGACTATATTGTCTCTTGTTTTACTTTGATAATTGAGTTTGAATAACTTATTTCAATTCACATAAATTTGTCGTCAAGTCTTTGAATTCTATTATCTGTTGCACTTAAGTTGCTGTTTGCTTTTCAGATGGAAGTACTTAGTGCAGTCATTATAATTGGTACCTTTTTTAAGGCTAAGGATAAATGTATAGATATGTAGATGCAAAAATTTTATTTTTGAAGATAGGTATTATTACTTGTATTATATAATGTCTATCTAAGAAAATTTCCAACTTGATTTTTTTATTCCAATGTTTTGTATTTTCTGATTAAACATTTAAATCTATAATCCACGAATCCATATCCAGAGGTAATATTTATGCTTGATATGAAATAATTATCAGTTAAAAAGTATCACTCGATTCTCGACAACACAATTTTTACAAGAATTATACTTTCTTATTGACTTGCCTTGAAACCTTTATTAACAATCAATTAGAATTCTGGAATCAATTTGAAGGTGTACATAATAACAAATTATGTTGTATTCACCATAAAAAGTTATAAATTAACAATTCTATAAAACATCCGAGGGATTGGTGGAAAGGGAATTGGTTAATTAACAAGGACTACACAGTGGTATATAGAAATGAGTATTGATTCTGTGTATTTGTGAAAAAAAACATAGAAAATGGACTTTGCTATATGCAAAATTAATTTGTGATCTTGGGAACCTTAATTGCAGATGGTGTTATAAATTGAATGATATTACAAACATATAATATGACTTGCAAAGGGGAAGAAATTAGCATAAGTAACTTTGGAAATGATCTCTTAGTGATTATTTTAAAAAACCAAAAGAACCCATTGAACTCAGATTATTTTTTTTATTTTTCAATTCTCTTTTCATAAAGTTGTTCACCATAATTGATTACATTCAAAATTTCAACACCAATCCCACCATCATTATTCTTTCCTTCCACCAATACTTAGAATTTTCTCACCACCACCACTAAAGCCTGCCTCACAGGCAGATGCTAAATAATTTATTTTGTATTGCTTTTTATGAATAGTATAGAATATCATGCAGCCATGAAAGTGGCTGTGAGCTCCTGGATATCTAAAACTAAATATTTTGAGTCCAGAGACATCTCTGCGGCAAGCTGCCGCCTTCCAGGAATCATTTGTGAGTCTCTGGATCATGGCCGTTAATGTGCTTAAATGACACTCAAAGGGAGTTTATGTGCATGACACCCACCTCCATGTGGGCTGGAGTTTTCATGAACTCAGATTAGTAAACTGGTTTTCAACAAGTATATGGGTTTAGCAATTTGAAAAAAAAATATATATATACACACACACATATTTATATATACACACATATATTTATATATTTATATATAAATATATATATTTATATATAAATATATTATATATTTATATAATATATTTATATATTTATATATAAATATATAATATAAATATATAATATATATTTATATATACACACATATATGTGGGGAGCTATGTGTATGTAGATGTTAAACAATATAAAATTATATACAATGGGAGTGCTGCTTCTCATAAACTGAGTTGAATATGAGCACAGGTAGACTTCTACAATGAGTCCCGTCTATCTGCTGGATTAGCAATGAGGCAACTCTGCTCTTGTGAATATATGAGGCCTTGTGAACACATATTTATTGGAAAATTCTGTGTACTAAGAAGCTCGAAGAGATCTTTATAACAACGGGCCTACCTAGCGCTTGACTTTTACTTCCAAAGACAACTCTTTTGTAAATATAACTAAGATCTTTAAGAATATTGACTTTCTGAGTGGGAAAGTGAAAAATTATTTGGACATTCTTATAGTAACAGAAATATATTTCTTTGAACTATATTTCTGATACTATAGAAATATAGTTTAAAGAGATTGGAAGGGAGAGAGAAGGGAGAGAAGCAGAAGAAGAGGTCAGGAAAGGGAAATAGAGAGAAGGACTCAGAGGACAGGGAAGGAAAGAGACAAGACAGAGTATGTGGATGGAGGGTAGAAAGCTACGAATATGCAAAAAGAATACAGGCACCAATCAAAGCAATTATCTTTTTGTCCTAAACAGGAAATTGTTTATAGCTGAAAAACTTTGAGCAGAAATACATGCTAATATTTCATTACAAAACTATCCATCTTAAAAGGGTATATCTGCATCTGTCTAGATATTAATGATTTAATAAATGAGGGAAATGTACTAAGAGTGTTTTTTCCTGATGTTGGAATTATGTCCTTGAGAAATCATTATTAATAATATTGTAAGTAAAAATGTTTTAAAAATTAAATGAAAAAAGTGCCTTTTTAGGAAATTAAATTTAATTTTAGTCTGCTTATTTATATACTGAATTTGGCAACTGAATACAAAATATAGATTAATATTTTATGTATATATCATGTAAATATTTGGAAATGTATCAATGGAAAACTAGAAGATGAAAAATAAACAAAAGGCTAGCTGAAATAAATGATGAATCTTTCTTGCAATGAAAGGAAAATTAAATACAGAGGCAGCATAAAAATGTTGATCAAATTTCCAAATATTTTTGTAGTCACTCTCCATATATAATGAAAAAATCCATTTTAAATACAGTTTGATGATATGTGCATTATTACAATATTTCTATAGGAATTTTTAACATTTTAATTTTTAAAATTTTCAAAAATTAGCAGTATCTGTCATATAGCTGACATATAACATGGTAATGACAGTACTTGACATTTATTCAAAGAGAGATTAAAATAATTTATATGCAACAAAAAGTGAGTAAATGTGTACCCATAATACAGTAGTGAATGTCACTGCAATAGGCTAGACTAGGTCATTGTCCTGAATATGTGCTCTGGTTCGTTTACCCATAAACTCAGTCAAATTAGCCTATCACCGTTCTGACCACTGTTGAAAGAAGAAAAGAAAAATGAAGCTATCTTGATTTTTCGTTTGTTTCGGGACCACATTTCACAGAGCTCAGAGCTGAGTCCTTGCTCTGTGCTCAAGAATCACTCTTGGTGGGGCTCAGGAGAACATATGGGGTACTAGGGATTGAATTTGGTCAACAGAATGGAAATCAAGTGCCTACCCACTGTGCTATCTCTCCCAGCCCCATCTTCTTTCTTTTTTCTTTTTCTCAAACCTATGAGGGTTAGGACTTCTGTTCCTAAGGAACCACATTTCTGTTCCCAACTTCTCATGATTGACCTTAAGCAGCATTATGTTATGCTCTGCTAGAGATGTTCATATTATCTTTCTTAAACATTCTTTGAAATTGTGTTGCAGAAATGGGAAAAAATGTAGATATCTATTCAATAATAGACAGTGATCACCACTAGGTACCTCATATTGTCATATTGATAGTAAATTTGTTTGAAAGCATTAGTGTTTTCTAATATGTGTGTGCATGTGGTGTGTTATATAAGAAAGCTATAAATATAAAGAAAGATATATATGCATATGTATGCATATATATGTAAATATACATGTATAGATATATATGTGTATGCATATATGTAGATATAAATGTGTGTATATATACATATATATACACACCTTACCATAGGAAGAAAACAATTCTTATAGCTCTACCTTCAAAAATATAGTTCTATTATTTTGAGAAAATTTTTCATCCAGGAGAACTCAAAGATCTTTTCTAGAAGAGTTTTGGGCTTAGTAATTGTTTTAGAATTGATTGCTATAAGAAATGGGTTTATATGTTCTGACAGTCTGTTAATACAATAAAAGGAACTTTTAGTAGCAAAATAGTTACAATTTTTTAGCTGTTGAAGTTAGTGTTTTTTTTCCCCCTTTTCATTGCTGTCTCTTTGTAGATAAAATGGGATTTTATAAGCTCTGGTTTTCAACATTGGTTTCTAGGAAATTTTTTCATCAGCATTCCTTGGTCAAGGCTGAATACAGTTCAAAGAAAAATACATCCAAAAAAGCCTTAAAAATATTTATTGTGTTGTGCTTAATGGGAAATATTGTTACCGCAAAAATACATTGTAAGTTGTAACCTTGAATGTTTGCTTACCAGGATACTTTAAAATAAATATTACAGTCTTATTTCCAAAATAGATAAGCAGTTTCTCGGCTTATCTATTATATTTCATTATTATATTATAATATAATATAATATAATTGGCTGAGATCTCTAAGCCTGCACGGTTTGGGACTGGACCTGTCAGTAGCTACACAGTTACACCCTCCAACTGCCGTGTAAACCCAACAAAGGCCAGGATCCAGAGATTATCACAACAAGCTCCCGGGAGCGTGCGGCCGCATTCGCAGCCGCGCGACTATTTAATTAATTTTCTCTAAATTTTCAGGGTACCTTAAATATCCTTAAATATCCAACCCGCACGGCAGAGCCTGGCAAGCTATCCGTGGTCTATGCCAAATAGACCAAATTGATATGCCAAATCCAGTAATAAATGGATCTCATTTCCCTAACCCTGAATATGCAGAGTCGAGAAGGATATGGAAGGAGAGGCTGATAAAACACCAAGGCAGACATAGGCTGCCAAAACGCAGAAAAACAAAAATGATTGTCTGTACTTTTAATGCTCGTACACTGGCATCCGCTGCGTCCATTGAAGACCTTATGGTACAAGCACGAAAGATCAAGTACGACATCATTGGTCTGACCGAAACGAGAAGACATCAATCCCATCATGCTGTTTTCGACACTGGAGAAGAACTGTTCCTTGGAACATGTGATAAAAGAGGCGTCGGTGGTGTCGGTATCCTTGTCAACACAAACTTAGTCATGAGCATTGATTCATTTGAATGCCTAACAACCTGAATCGGACGATTACACTTGAATAAATGTGGCTCACTACCAGCAGTTTCAATCTTTGTTGTCTATGCACCAACATCCAGTTATGGTGAAAGAGAAACTGAGAAATTCTACATGGAGCTGGAGAAGTTCTATAAAGAAGATCACACCATCTACAAGATCATTGTCGGTGATTTTAATGCCAAGATAGGACCAAGAAGATCAGTCGATGAACTCCACATCGGAACCCATGGCCTGGAATGGAACGAACAGGGTGACAGACTGTCTGAGTTCATCATGTCAACCAAAACCTTCCATGGTAACTCACAATTCCAAAAGGCTGAATCTAAACGTTGGACATGGGAGTCTCCCGATGGGCGGTTCCACAATGAAATAGACCACATCATATTCAATCGGCGGTTTTCCCTAACCGATGTTGCTGTTGTCCCAAAATTCCAAACGGGATCAGACCACCGTCTTCTTCGTGCAAAATTCTACCTCACAGAACAAGGAGAAAAGAATGCAAGGTTTAAGAAGAGGACTCCCAGAACAACCACCAACTGGGAACTCTTTGGCTCTGTTGCGGCAACATTGGAAGATGCCGTCATTGACAACATTGATGAGGAATACGATCGAATGATTCAGCACCTCCATGATTGTGCAAGGAATGCCAAGAGAGAGATAACCACAAAAAACCGACTTTCTTCGAACACTCTTGAACTTATTCACCAACGTGGCTTGGCACGTGCCTCAGGCAACCACAAGCAAACGTCCGAACTGGCATAACAGTGCAGAGAAGCCATCAAGGATGACCTCAAAAACAGGAGAGCAGCAGTACTGGTAGATGCAGCAGAAGCTGGGAAAAAACATTCGTAATGCCCGCCTGTCCTTCACCAACTACAAAACCAAGATGACTGCCCTCCGACATCATGATGGATCTATCACATCTTCCAGAAGGGCAATGGAGAAGATTATTCATGACTTCTACTCAGATCTCTTTAATAGCCACATCCACTTGCCCACATACCACATACCACATGATGGATATGTCGTTCCCAATGTTCTCCCTTCCGAAATCCAACATGCCATCTCGTCTGTAAAGAAACAAAGAGAACCTGGCCCAGACAAGATCAGACCTGAACACCTGAAGAACTTACCATCAGTACTCATCAATACATTGGCTCGACTCTTCACACGCTACCTGTCTGAATGCAAGGTTCCATCCCAATGGAAAACCAGCAAGACTGTACTACTATACAAGAAAGGAGACATCCACGACATTGGCAACTATCGCCCAATCTGCCTATTGTCTGTCATCTACAAACTATTCACTCGAGTCATCCTGAATAGGATTAGCAGAACACTAGATGAAGGACAATCATGTGAACAAGCTGGATTCCGAAAAGGATTCAGTACCATTGACCATATCCACACAATAACCAAGCTCATTGAGGTATCTCGGGAGTTCAAGATGCCACTCTGTCTAACGTTCA
This sequence comes from Sorex fumeus, assembly GCF_029834395.1. Lineage (NCBI taxonomy): Eukaryota > Metazoa > Chordata > Mammalia > Eulipotyphla > Soricidae > Sorex > Sorex fumeus. The sequence continues at coordinate 666,231 of NW_026606149.1, read as the reverse complement.
TTGATTTAAAGAAGGCCTTTGATTCTGTTGAGACGGAAGCGGTCATGGAAGCCCTAGCCAATCAGGGCATACAAACTCAATACATCAGGATCCTTCGTGAGCTCTATTGCGGATTCACTACCAAGATCTCACCATTCTACAAAGAAGTAATCATCCATATCAAGAGAGGGGTTCGGCAGGGTGATACCATTTCACCTAAACTCTTCAGTGCCACCCTCGAGAACATCATGCGACGACTGGAATGGGAAAACATGGGACTGAAGATAGATGGTCGGGAACTACACCACCTCCGCTTTGCTGATGACATCGTTCTAATAACACCAAACATCAACCAAGCGGCACAAATGCTGAACGACTTTGACCGTGAATGTGGAAAGGTCGGACTACAGCTGAATCTTACGAAGACAATATTTATGAGAAACAACCTTGTTCCTGACGCTCCATTCGCTCTCAACGGAACCACCATCTCCGAATGCAACAGTTATATATACCTAGGTCGAGAAATCAACATGATGAATGACCTGGCACCTGAGTTGCGCAGGAGGAAGAGAGCGGCTTGGAATGCCTTCAAGAGCATTGAAGAAATAACTAAAAGGACAAAGAACCTCCAACTACGAGCACATCTCTTTGATTCCACTATTCTTCCTGCATTAACATATGCCTCAGAGACCTGGACCCTACGAAAACAGGATGAGAACACTATTCGGGTCTCCCAAAGAGGAATCGAAAGAACTATGCTTGGAATATCATGATTCACTCAAATGAGAGATAGAATCCGGAGTTCTGATCTTCGTCAACGCTCAAGAATCAGAGACGCTGTCTCATTTGCCAAGACATCAAAAATCAGATGGGCTGGACATGTAATGAGGTTTACAGACAACCGCTGGACTAGAGCCATTACTGATTGGATTCCACGAGACATCAAAAGATCACGTGGACGCCCACCTATAAGATGGTCAGACTTCTTCGTCAAGACCCTAAATGATCGGTTTGGGGCTCTACATGTTCCTAAAATGAACAGATACCATTGGGCTACACTAGCAAGCAACCGGGATGAATGGAGACGTTACTGGCACCCGCTCGAATAAATCGATGAATAACGGGGATTAAGTGATTAAGCGATTATAATATTATATATAATATTACAGGTATTCATGTAATTCTTTGAAAATCATTTTCTGACGTATTAAGTGAATACTTTAGCATTGGTAGAATATTTTTCATTTTAATATGTCATTCAGTTGTATGTCTTGTAATGCAGAATATATGTTCTCTAGAAGAAGAAATGCTTTTACTAGCTTTATATGCTACAGTTTCAATTTTTCTAAATTCACAGTGATTAACCTTTTCTCACTTTCAATTTTAATTTAACATTTCACTGTGTAAAATCTGATAACTCTAAAGACCTGTCCACCAAGGGAAACTGTCCATCTCTGGTAGAATCAAGCAGCCTAGCTGATCAATTTGCATTTAGAAGCCTGACATAGGTGTAAATTTGGGTGTGAAACTAAGAAGTAAAACAAAGACTTTCTATGCATAGTTATTTTGCCAACAGAAAAGTAAATAAATGGGAATTTTTTTCATGACAGTCAAAACCGTGTAAATATTTAACAATTGGTGACATAAACTCTCACAAACTCTCACACAAAGCTGACCCGATCATGCAAAATGACTCAATTTTAATTCCCCACTCCATACATGATGATAAGGGATAGGGGGGCATCATGCTTTATAGGTCTCTGCTTCCTGATCTAACCCAGTGCCCTGCCTAATGCAGAGATTCTCACTACCTGATAAGGCTGTCAGAACTGTCTCATTCATTCAGCAACCAGTGCTCGCCACTAACGGGAAATGGGTGCATTGTTCAGAACAAAATCAGGTATGGTCCAGTACAACATAACATATAGTTGAGTGAGAAAATTCAAAATAAGGTATTGATGATAACTTTTATTACATAATGACATGGCATTAATAATAATATAATTCATATTGATATCATTATCCTATTTTGAATTATTGTTCAGAGAATTATCATTCAATTCACATGTAAACTGGAGATGCTCTGGGCCCAGAGAGTCATTGCTAGAAGCTATCACCTTTGGAAAATCTGGTATTGCCTTTCCTTGAGTCAACCAATATGTATATAATGAATTGCTTGAAATTGGTTCTAAACAGTAAATTAATCAGATGCTCTCAAAGAGAATTATAGAGATAGACTGATCAGTATAAATGTCTCATTAACCAGAAGAAAGTCCTCAGAAATTCCAAGGATGAAAAAGATGAATCAAACGAAGACCAGAGGGAGGTTCGTAAAAGCAAAAATAATATCAGAGGAAAATACTCAGATGCAGGAAAAAATGACCCAGGAGTTTTAAAATGAGTTGCATGACTGAGAAAGTGTGCATGAGAAAGGATGGGTAGATGGAGTCCATACTGGTCATCTGTGGGTCCTAGGACCAATTTTCTTTATGGTGTTCAGCTCTCGTTTAACCTAGAATGAAAATTAATCACGGTACGCTCTACTGCTGAAGGACACTGCACATTTAAGTTATATGAAAGCAAAACGGAATTTGATTCCAGTTCACCATTGGGTCTTTCTAAAGACTTTTTAAATTTCAGAAATCTTTCAGTTTGGTGGAAATCAAGTATCTTTCAGTTTTTTGTCTGGGTTTTTTGGGCCACACCTGGCAGTGTTCAGGTCTTACTCCTGGCTTTGTGCTCAGGGATCACACCTGGCTGACTTGGGTTGCCAGTCTGGGGTGTAGAAGTCAAACCTTAGTGGGTCATGTGTAAGGCAAGCACCCTACATGCTATACTATCACAATTTTTCCAGCAAATTTTTTTTAGGTATTTTGCTGATTTGAAATAAATTGTGATCATTGCTCATATCAGATTGATGCCCATTATTTAGCTGGTAAAGCCTTTTACTAAGCTGTGAGTTCCTCCTACATGCAGCCAAGTTACTTCCAAATGCATAATGTTGAGATTCTATATATCCAACTATACTTAAAAGTGCTTATCTTGGACCAAATATTCTACAAGTCTTTGGTATAGAAAGATGATTCAGTCACTTGTAATCACTACTGGGATTTATAAGCTAATAGGGAAACAAGCAATTAAATGTATAACTAAAATATAAAGTGATAGAAAAGTGTTGAGATCACATGTATGCTAGGATGATGTAATGAAGAAATTCCAGCTAGGTCAATCCCAAGGTTAGATCTGAAAAAGAGTGGAAGTTAAAGCAATTGCTTGAGAAGAATAGACATTGAGCCCAGGCTCTGACAAAAAAAAAAAATCAAAATCTGTCCATTAGCCTGTATTTTTTCAAGAAAAAAATTTAAAAGTTTCTGATTTTTCCCACCAATTTCAATGGTGGAAATGAGTATCTGTGGCAGTTACTGTATGATACATAACAATTAAAATATTTACTTTGTAGTAAATGTTGTGGTAAACTTTACCCGAAAATTTTGCTAATCCCTGATTTTAGTAAATGAGAAAACAGGAAGAGGAATAAAACTGGAGATATTGTAAGATTATTGGAAGAATTATTGAAAGAGAGAGCCTAAGCTAGTGCACAGGGAATGAGGGTCTTCCTTCCCGCTCCAATGTAAGGAATATTTTAAAAGGCAAACCTGATCTTGAAATAGAATCAACTGCACGCAGTGATTCATTAAATGTTGGAGATATAAATGAAAGTTGTAGACCTCTGGGGGGCATTGACTTAGAAAACCAGTAGAGTCCCATTTGTGGGATATTGATTTCAGGGGAAAAAAATGTCAGCTTGAAGATGTAGTTTTATGATTTATCAGCGGGCAGATAGTAATTGATACAATGAAAATGAATGAGATTCCTGTCATTCATGCTAAAGGAGATCTTGCATGGATGAGGGCTTCTAGAACAAATTCTTGGAGTAGTGTACACATGTTAGATGAAGAAAAATAAGATAGATTTGAGATCATCCAGAGCTATTCTTCCTCCCTCTGACAAATTTTTCTCAATATACAACTACTTTATGTGCATAAATGTATACATACGTACATATATATAAAATAGAATTATACACTGGCTACTGATTTAACTTTTAAATTAATAAAGTGAAGATTGTGTGGAAACATTTTTTTATTCCAAATGCTTAAACTCGGGTCTTAAAATATTTGGAAGTATTTTTATCAATTTTTCCCATATCCCCACATAATAGATGTCAATTTTCATCAAATCAAGAAACAAGAAACAAATCTAATTATATGACCTACTTTGTACTTTCTCCTTAAGTTTTGAATGTTTAAATTTAATATAACACTATATTAAGGTCTGAGAAATAACAAAATGTATGATCCTTGTACTAGAAATCATTTTCATTTTTATTTGTGAAAATTATTATCATTTTTATTCTTATCCCCATGCCCTACATGGAAACAAAAAAAAAGAAGAACAAACAAATAGCACTTCAAGATAAATAAAAGGTTTTACTAATTTGGTCTTATCTAATAAATTTACAGACAAATAATTGTCATGACAAAGGTTTTATGGAATATTTCTCTTTCTCAAATAAATTGTTTCTTCATGCTACATATTAAGCTGATAGCAAGATAAAAACTTAGCTACCAATGGAAGCATATAGAAGATCTGAATTTTAGTGACTTCTGTGAATTAGGAGCTTACTATTATACTCAGTGCAATTCTTAAATCACAAAACAACTATAGTGGAAGAAAATTGGCATTTGGTGCTAGGTAGATGTGGTCATGATATATTTAAAGCGTAAAATTTTATGTCTAAAAGATATAAGCCCTCTAAATCAACATTGCCTTCATAAAATAATAGCATAATAATTCTTAAATTTAGAATTATTCTTATTTAATATTTCTAAACACAAGTTATTCTTCAGAAATGCCCATGCAGAGATGACAATCATTATCTTTGCACAACCTCAGTATCACCACCTGCCAAGCCCTGAATTTAATTCTGGTTTCAGTATGTCCAGGTATAATCTAGGTTAACATATTTACTTGCTATCGACCTACATTTCTATTCTGTACTTAATAGTGGATTACAGTGTTGTGATAAGGAAAGAATGAGTTAATACAAAGAACTTGAAAAAATTCATGTCTTCAGTATGTGTTATTATCATTTTGTCATTACTATCAATTTATTTAATAATTGTTATTTATTGGTTTTATCGGTATTAATATTTTACTGTTTGTTAGAGACTGTGACTTGTAACACAACTCGGTTATATATCATTTAATCCACACAATACTCACACTAGGTCATTTGTGTTCGTCTTAAAGGTGAGAAAGCTGAGCCTCAGAGAAGCAAAAGGGGTATCTTACACACAACAGAGCTCAAGTTGGAATGTTCTTGAACACTCTTAATTTAAGAACTCTATGTTTTTAAAACCACATAGCACTGTTAGAATCTTGTTGTCTATTTTTAAAACAGTTTGTATCACAAAATATACCCATGTATTTACTATTATGAAAAAGTAAAGCAATAAATTAAAATAAGTTTTCAACCAAATTTTAAAACATATCATATCTCTCTAGATATATAGATAGATGATAGATAGATAGATAGATAGATAGATAGATAGATAGATAGATAGATAGATAAAGGTAAATGCCCTCCCGTTGATCGTCGATTTGCTCGAGCGGGCCCAGTAACGTCTCCATTGGAGACTTTGTTGTTACTGTGTCTGGCATATTGAATATGTCACGGGGAGCTTGCCAGGCTCTGCCGTGCGGGCGAGATACTCTCGGTAGCTTGCCGGGCTCTCTGAGAGGGGCGGAGGAATCGAACTCGGGTCGGCCATGTTGGCTGCGTGCAAGGCAAACGCCCTACCACTGTGCTATCGCTCCAGCCATAGATAGATATATAGATGATAAATAGATAAGCTCATCAGAAGTTAATTAACCAAATTCTTATTTCTTTAAGGGCATTCTATTGCCCTACACTCCAGGTCACAAAGATAAACAATCTAAGCACAGCAGGTAGGACATTTGCCTTGCATGCAGTCAACCTGGCCAACCCGAGTTCAATTCCTCCTCCCCTCTCAGAGAGCCCAGCAAGCTACGGAGAGTATCTCACTCACACGGCAAAGCCTGGCAAGCTACCAGTGATGTATTCAACATGTCAAACACAGCAACAACAAAGTCTCACAATGGAGACATTACTGGGCCTGAGCAAATCAATGAACAATGGGAGGACAGTGCTATAGTGCTACAGTAATTTATATATACCATTCATTATTTTAGCAAACCTTCTTGAATACTGCTACAGAGTCTTCTATGTTTAGAAACTAAGATAACAGAGGCATGGAGCTACTAAATAGTATAATAGTGTAGAGGGAACTGAAAATAATTTTCTGCAAAACATAAAGAACGAATACTGCATTAATTCCATTAAAACTGCATCTTAAACATAGAAGAACCATGATAGAGAAACTCACTTACTTTAGATGATGTTCTGGGCAGGTTTCCTGGATAAGTTAAAACAAGAAAAAAGCAGTAGTCACGACTAGCTGCATTGATTTTAGTGAATGATGACTTTAGAACTTGCTTGGTGGTTCAGGTGTGAATTTGCAGGACTGAAATAGAACGCAGTGGAGTGAGAGGTGAGGGTTACTACACCTTCTGCATGTAAGTTTCAGCATAACATCTGGTAGTGAAAGATAAAGAACATTCTGACATCTCAAGCATTATAATAGTGGTATTGTAGCACTGTGGCACTGTAGCACTGTCCTCCCGTTGTTCATTGATTTGCTCGAGCGGGCACCAGGAACGTCTCACAACAAATTGTGAGACTTGTTGTTACTGTTTTTGGCATATTGAATACGTCATGCAAAGCTTGCCAGGATTTGTTGTGCAGGCGAGATACTCTCGGTAGCTTGCCGGGCTCTCTGAGAGGGGCGGAGGAATCGAACCTGGGTCAGTCATGTTGGCAGTGAGCAAGGCAAATGCCTTACCTGCTGTGCTATCGCTCCAGCAATAGTGATATTAAAATAATAAATTAAAGAAGGCTGATAGACACTTTGTACTAGCAAGAAAAGACAAGATTATATTTTGAGGGTGAAAAATAACTAAAATCTTTAAAACCAACTAATTCAATGTTCTCATGTATATGTGTGTAGTGTTTATGTGTAAAATCTCATATAAATCAAAGAGTATACTTATATTGCTTTCATAATAGCTAAATCTCGCAGAAGCTAAATCACATAGAAGTTGGAAAAATTATACAGCATAATTTTATTATTGGTATCATCTAGGATATGCAATATCTTTAAGAAACAAGGGAGGAAAATGATAACCAAAATATTTTTACATAATTTTTATTTGGAGGCAAAACTGCAATTCAAATATAACTCATCTATTAAATAAAAATGTAAATATTACTGAATGCCTACATTACTTAGTTACTTAAGACTTACCTTAGTAATATTACTTTGTTAATTACTTTAATAATATTTATGTGTTACTTATTTGAATATTACTAAGTGTTTCTACATTTAAGTATTCACTTGATCCCGTTACTCACAAATTTGCTTGAGCAGGTGCCAGTAATGTCACCATTTGTCCCTGTCGTGTGCTAATGTAGCCCAGTGGCGCCTGTTCGTTCTAGGAACACGAAGAGTCTCAAAGGGTTCATTCAGGGTCTTTATGAAGAAGTCTGACCATCTTGTAGGTGGGCGGCCACACGATCTTTTGATGTCCCACGGAACCCAGTCAGTAACAGCTCTAGTCCAGCGGCCATCTCCAAATCTCATTACGTGTCAGGTGCATCTGATTTTTGACACCTTGGCAAATGAGACAGTGTCCCTGATTCTTGATCGCCGATGGAGGTCTGAACTCCAGATTCTTTCTCTCACTTGAGTGAAGCATGATAGTCCAAGCATAGCTCTTTTGATTCCTCTTTGGGAGGCCTGAATAGCATTCCCATCCTGTTTTTGTAGGGCCCAGGTCTCTGAGGCGTATGTTAATACAGGAAGAACAGTGAAATCGAAGAGATGTGCCCAGAGCTGGAGGTTCTTCATTCTCTTAGCTATTTTTCGATGCTCTTGAAGGAATTCCAAGCTTCTCTCTTCCTCCTCCACAACTTAGGCGCCAGGTCATTCGTCACGTTGACTTCTCGACCTAGGTACACATAACTGTTGCATTCGAGATGTTCATTCCATTGAAAGCAAATGGAACGTCAGGAACGAAACTGTTTCTCATAAACATTGTCTTCGTGAGATTCAGCTGGAGTCCGACCTTTCCACACTCACAGTTGATGTCGGCCAGCATTTGTGCTGCTTAAACTTTATTAATGCTGACCATATTTTAGTAATAGTTAGAAAATACTAGATGAACTTCACATTCATATGCTTCTGACAACCGTACCACGTGTTATGTTTTTATTTTTTGTTTATTCATGCAGCCTGCTTCCTTTTAGAGTCATTTGGACAAACTGAGTCTGGTAAAATTTTCTTAAATACTATTAGAGAAAAGCAAAACCTACAATTTGATATTCTGAAACAAAGTTATGTGTTCTGAGATCATTATCACTAACCAAAAAAGTATGAGTTCAAAGACATTACATGGTATTTACTATTTGAAGCCCTGAATAAAGTATTTTATTTATTTAAATAGAAAGCTATCGCTTACATAAACAAAGAACAACAACTACAGCATACAGTTTTCATAGGAAGGTTACTTATCCACATAAGTTCTCTATCAAGTCACTGATGATTTAGAAATGTTGTTGAAGCACACCTATAAAGGCTCAGAAATGCCACACTCTCTAAAAATCAGCCTCTTATATTTCTTTTTAGGTAACATGCTTTTGCTTAGTTCTTATGGAATTAGACTATCAAAGTTCACAATATTATTAACATGATTTTATAAAATATCCTTATGACATAATTTTATAAAGGTTTATTTCTCTTTTATACAACAAATATTTAAAGAAAACCAAATTATGTTCCTGTATGATGTAACTATTTGCTGATGTCATTTATAATGAGGTTATTTTCAATTTAAAAAAATTCTAAATCTTTCTTTTTCAATTATAAGTGAACAAAATAAAGATTATTGATAAATTAAAGGGTATTATTTATAGACTGAACAATTTGAGTTAAAATTAAATTTATAAATCTGAAAATTTTTAAAGACTATCATCAAAAAATAAGACCCATTTACCCTACAATAATAATAGGGATAATTTTAAAGCTTGGTAATCTTTAAAGAATGTGCAAACACATTAACAATATTGTGCATCTTAAAAGTTAAAAAGAAGTAGTCCTGAGCTAATTCAGAAACCCTAATTATTAGATATTAGTGTAAAAAATAAAAACTAAAATCAATAGTTTTAAATCTATTTTTAATAATCAGAATATACATTCTTATAGCAGGACATGCAAAATAATGTATTTTTTCAATTTAAAGGAAATAACTGCTACTGGAGAATCATTAAATCATATAGGTCATAAAGAGGAGGCAATCAAATAGAGGACAGAATTTATGAAGCCCTGAATGGTTTCATAAATTCAAATATAAATAAAATAGTTTTATTCGGTCAAGGGTAGTGGGCAAATAATTCCAGGGCATTCGTATTTCTAGTCTACTGACTTTGAGGCTGGGAACTGATGTTTGTATTTTACTCATCATCCTGTAATTCTAATTCACTAAGAACATTTTAGGAAATTTTCTGATAATCATTGTGTACCTTTGTAGAGGAATAATTAAGTTCTGTATCCTTTAAACATCTAGCTTGGAAATTGCAAGTACTTCCTATCAATCAAATGTCAGAAAAAGATTTCTAGAATGAGATCCAATTTCAAAATAGTAGCCCCTTCGCCTAAGAGTTTCTTCTTTTTTTAATATTTAGTTCCTGAGGTTTTAAGTTTTTATAGGATTATGGGGTTAATTTGCATAATTAAAATTTATTTTTATTAAATTAAAATTAATCTTCCCTTATGTTCGGTAATGTTGGGCTGGAGCGATAGCAGAGTGGGTAGGGTGTTTGCCTTGCACGCAGCTGACCTGGGTTCTATTCCTCCGTTCCTCTTGTAGAGTCCGGCAGGCTGCCGAGAGTATCCCACCCACGTGGCAGAATCTGGCAAGCTCTCCGTGGTATATTAGATATGCCAAAAACGGTAACAAGGAGTCTCACAATGGAGACGTTACTGGTACCTGCTCGAGCAAATCGATGAACAATGGAAGGACAGTGCTACAGTGCTATGTCTAAGGTAAATAACTATAGATTATACCTTATACAATACTTATGATAGGCAATAAGAGAATATTTAGAATTTTCACTAGCATTAACAGAAGATATATCAATATATAAAATGTTTGTTACTGATTTTTGTACTTATAATGGAAAAAGTGACTATGAAAATTCATCATATTCTCTGTTGGTCACAATTTTTAAAATCATATACAGTTATATAAAGGTAAAGGTAAAGGTAAAGGTAAAGGTAAAGGTAAAGGCCCTCCCGTTGTTCGTCGATTTGCTCGAGCGGGCCCAGTAACGTCTCCATTGGAGACTTTGTTGTTACTGTGTCTGGCATATCGAATACATCACGGGGAGTTTGCCAGGCTCTGCCGTGCGGGCAAGATACTCTCGGTAGCTTGCTGGGCTCTCTGAGAGGGGTGGAGGAATCGAACTCGGGTCGGCCATGTTGGCTGCGTGCAAGGCAAACGCCCTACCGCTGTGCTATTTATCTGTTAGCTTCTACACAGGACAATTTAACATATAAATATATCATTAACTACCTTTCCTCTTTTTCCTGATTCCAACAACTTTTATTACTATAACTTATGCTGATTCATGTAGATCACGATCACGATCACGACCATCCTGTTATTTGTCAATTGCCTCGAGCAGGCCCCAGTAACGTCTCCTTCGTCCTAGACCTGAGATTTTTTTTTAAATGTCTCATATTCAAGGCTCTTTCAGAGTTAGGAGAATGAGACCCATCATTGTTACTGGTATTTGGCATTTTGAGTATGCCATGGGGAGTTTGCCAGACTCTGCCGTGTGGACTACTTTCAGTAGCCTGCCAGTTTGTCCAAAGTAGGAATAAGATAATGAGATGCCGCGCAGCTGCATTGCGCTTCTGGGAGCTGGGTTTTATAGTCTCTGAGTATTGGCCGTTGATGGGATTACACGGCACCAGGGGGCAAGTTGGTGGGTGTGACCCCCGCCTACTGGAATTTGGAGGATCTGAGTGGAGGATGCTCAGCCCCGATCCGAGTAGACTTGGAGATCTCAGTCCTGGGAACCGCATGTCTCTGTTCCTCTGCCAGTACCTTCATGTGTGCAGAGAGTGGTCTCAGCATGGTGGTGGCTGGTTCTGGAGGTCTTTGGCTGCCAGAGCCCTGGTCGGGGCGGGGAGGGAAACTCAACCCGCTCCCCTCCAAGGGGCGAGGACAGCCAGGCGCGGGGGCAGAAGACTCTGCCCCTCCAACTGGCCCCCTGGTGCCGTGTAATCCCATCAATGCCAAGACTCAGGGACTATAAAACCCAGCTCCCGGAAGAGAACAGTGCAGAGTCTCCTTTCAGTTCCTTCCTTCTTTCCTTCCTTCCTTCCTTCCTTCCTTCCTTCCTTCCTTCCTTCCTTCCTTCCTTCCTTCCTCCTTCCTTCCTTCCTTCCTTCCTTCCTTCCTTTCCTACTTCCTTTCTCTTTCTGTTTTTGACACAAACTGCCAGCTCTACTCAGGGTTTAATCTTAATGCTATGCTTAGCGATCACTCCTGGTGTTGCTGGAGACCATATGAAGTACTGGGCTACAGACCTGATTCAGCCTGGTGGAAGGCAATCACCTTTTAGACTATAATATCACCTCCGCAGATAAAGATAATATTTTCTAAAAGCAAACCAAAGCATATGTGCTTTTTTCCTATAGCATCTTTCAACACTGTCACATTGATATTCTTTCCATATGTGAAGTTTCTATTCCTTCTCCATAACTCTGGGACTATCTGAACATGTATTCTAAGATCATTGGCAACAGAATTTTATAAAAGAAAAACTATGACCTTCAGAGTTATTTATTAAAGGCAATGTAGCAACCTGAGTACATCTCAGTATTATTTTTTACCAAGATATGCATATTTATTCAGAATTGTTGACAGTATGTTACATGTTTTAGAAGATAACTATAGAAGAGACATTATGAGGTCCAATATCACTAAAACCCTCAATATTTTTTTCACGTTGTTTTTTAGGTATATTTTACTGCTCTACAGTGTGAAAGAGAAATTAGAATGGATTTTAAGTATTCTGGGAGTGGATCAGTTAGAGGGTTTTTATTTTATTTTATTTTATTTTTTGTCATTCATTGACTTTGAAATTTTTTTTTATTTTTATTAGTTAAACAGCATGAGATACAGTTGTACACTTACAAGTTTTTGTGTTTGGGTTTCAGTTATACAATGATCGAGTACCCATCCCTCCACCAGTGCCCATTCTCCACCATGAATGATCCCAGTATCCTTCCCACCCCCATCTCCCCCATCCCACCCAACCTCTGTGGCAGGGCACTCTCTTTTGTTCTCTCTCTCCTTTTCGGTGCTGTGGTTTGCAAAAGAGGCACTGAGTTTCAATCATGTTCAGTCTATACTCTATTTTCAGCATGCTTCTCCCATCCTGGGAGAATCCTCCCAACACTCTTTACTTCTTCTTCCCTTTTCTATCTGAGCTGCCCTTTCTCCTAGCATGTGTGGCTGGCCTCCAAATCATGGAGTGAACTTCCTGGTACTTATCTCAGCTATTCTTGGGGTTAGTCTCCTATTTTGTTACTTTATATTACCCAGATGAATGCAATCTTTCTATGTCTGTCCCTCTCTTTCTGACTCATTTTACTTACATGATACTTTCCATGTAGTACCACTTGTATGTAAATTTCATGACTTCATCTATTCTAACAGCTGCATAGTACTCCATTATGTAGATGTACCAAAGTTTCTTTGACCAGTCATCTGTTTTCACGCACTTGGGTTTTTTCCAGATTTGGGCCATTGTTAACAGTGTAGTAATGAGCATAGAAGTGTTGATGTCATTTCGATTGTACTTTTTTGCCTCTCTGGGATATATTCCCAGGAGTGGTATTGCTGGGTCAAATGGGAGCTCAATTTCCAATTTTTTGAGAATCATCCATACTGTTTTCCAAAAGGGCTGAACCATTTTATATTCCCACCAGCAGTGAAGGAGAATCCCTTTCTTGCCATATCAGTGCCAACACCGGTTGCTTTTGTTCTTTTTGATGTGGGCCAGTCTCTGTGGTCTGAGACGATATCTCATTGTTGTTTTGATCTTCATCTCCCTGATGATTAGTGATGTAGAGCATTTTCTCATGTCCCTTTTAGCCAATTGTATTTCTTCTTTGAGAAAGTTTCTATTTATTTCATCACCCCATTTTTTGATGGGATTGGATGTTTTCTTCTGTGGAGTTCAACCAGTGCTTTGTATATCCTTGATATCAACCCCTTATCTAATGGGTATTGGGCGAATATCCTTTTCCATTCTGTAGATTGTCTTTGTCTTCTGGTTACTGTATCTTTTGAGGTGCAGAAACTTCTTAATTAAAGATAGGCCCATTTGTTTATCTCTGTTTCCATTTGGTTGGTCAGTGGAGTGTCATCTTTTAAGATACCATTAGCCTCAATATTGTGGAGGGTTTTGCTGACCTTGTCTTTAATATACCTTATGGATTTGGGCCTGAGGTTCAGATATTTAATTCATTTTGATAGCACAGCGGTAGGGCGTTCGCCTTACAAGCGGCCAACATGGCCGACCCGAGTTCGATTCCTCCACCCCTCTCGGAGAGCCCGGCAAGCTACCGAGAGTATTCGATATGCCAGACACAGTAACAACAAAGTCTCCAATGGAGACGTTACTGGGCCCGCTCGAGCAAATCGACGATCAACGGGAGGGCCTTTACCTTTTTACCTTTTACCTATCTGACTTTTTTGTATGGTATTAGGGAGAGGTCTAAGCCCATCTTTTTGCATGTGGTTGTCCAGTTATGCCAGCACCATTTGTTGAAGAGATTTTCCTTGTTCCAGTTCACATTTCTTGCTCTCTTATCATACATTTGGAGTTGTGTGTACGGATATTCCACCCTGTTCCCTTGGTCTCCGGTCTCCTTTGTTCTAGTACCATGCTGTTTTAATTATTACGGCTTTGTAGTAGAGTTTGAGATTGGGGGGGGGGAATGCCTCCCCACCCTTTTCCCCAAGAATTTCTTTAGCTATTCACGCGCATTTGTTGTTCCATATGAATATCAGGAGTTCTTGATTAAGTTCTTTGAAGAATTTCATGAGTATCCTTAGATGGATCGCATTGAATCTGTAAAATGCTTTGGGGAGTATTGACATTTTGACAATATTAATTATTCTTATCCATGATCTGGGGATATGTTTTCATATCCTCGTGTCCTCTTTTATTTCGTGGAGTAGCGTTTTGTAGTTTTCATTGTGAGGTCCTTTACCTCTTTAGTTAGGCTGATTCCTAGGTATTTGATTTTCAGGAGCAAGATTGTGAATGGGATTGTTTTTTTCATGTAACTTTCCTCTGTCTCATTATTTGTGTATAGGAAGGCCATGAATTTGGGGGCATTACTTTTATAGCCTGCAACTTAACATACAAGTTTATTGTTTTTAGAAATTTCTTGATAGAGGATTTGGGGTGCTCGAGATATAGTATCATATCATCTGCAATTAGTGAGAGCTTGATTTCTTCCTTTCCTATATGTATGCCTTTAATGTCTTTTTCTTGCCTAATCACTATTGCAAGTACTTCCAGTGCTATATTGAACAGAAGTGGTGATAGTGGGCATCCTTGTCTTGTCCCTGATCTTAGAGGGAAGGCCCTTAGTTTTCCCCATAGAGGATAATGCTTTCCATTTGTTTGTCGTAGATGGCTTTGACTATCTTGAGAAAGCTCCTTCAAAAACCATTTTGGTGAGAGTTTTCATCATAAACGGGTGCTGGATCTTGTCAAAAGCTTTCCCTGCAGCTCAGAGAAGGCCACGCCCTCTTTAAGGGGGCCACACCCCAATCCAGCCCCGGGGACATGCTAACCTGGGAACCTGCAGAGGAGGGAGGCGCCCTGAACAGGTGGGTGGGCGGTCCCGCAGAGGTGGGCAGGTGTTCCCCAAAGTCTCCTCAGGCTGCCAGGTGGTGAGGGCCCAGAGTGGGGAAAGGGGTGTGCATACAGGTCCCGGGAAAGGGTCGCACTCTCGGACTCCCCGACTAACCTGCAGAGGAGGATGGCGCCCTCTAAAGGGTTTTTAAAATCTTAACAAACTATGGAGTGAAGACATACTTATTTAGGATAGGTTAGGGGGAATTCTGACTAGACTGAAAATAATGTCCCAAATCCCCTATCTTTTTTCTTTTCTTTCTTTTTCAATATTAAAAACTTTTTTGTATTAAAAATAGAAAGCATTAATGTGCTATGATTAACATAGTTATTCTCCACTTAATTTTTATAATTTATTTGTAATTAAAGTACTGTGAATTTAAAAAAATTGATAGTTGAGTTTTAGGCGTATAATATTTTAACACCAATTCCTCCATTAGTGTCAACTTACCTGCACCACTTCTCAGTACTCTTATATTTATACTTTAATCTTAATGTTTGGAAATGAAGTGGTGAAATGACTCACAAATCCACATATTTCCCAACAGTCATCCATGCTAGTAAGGGACCCTTCATGTTATTTCAGCCTCACTTTAGAGTTGGACGGTGGAGATGAGACACTAAAAAAAAAACACTCTCACATTGATTTTCATAAAAACCTCTTATTTACAAACACACACACAGAGTCAAGTACAATATGTTTTATTGTTATTCACATACTAATATCTTCATAAATCAATAGATTACTGAAGATATGTTGCACAATCTGCATCCTGTAACCATTTTAATTACAAGTCCTAATTGCTGTAGTTTTATAGCTTCCTTAGATTTTTGTTTGTTTCTCCTTTGGCGGGGACTGTGACACATCTGGCAGTACTTAGGGATTACTCTTAGCTCTGCACTAAGGGATTACTCCTGGCAGGGCTCTGGGGACAATATGGACTTCAGGAAATCAAATCTGGGTTAGCCGCATGCCAGGCTAAGGCCTTACCTGCTGTACTATTGCTCTGGTTCAGCTTCCACACAGTTTTGTACAAGGATCATAGCCTTTGCCTTTTGCCACAGTTTATAAACATTCCTTTAGTCTCTTATGTTTTCTTGAGGCAGTGAGTAGGACTTGAAAAACGTTGTTGAGGAATAATTATGAAAGCATCGTTTCTTTGTTTGCAGTTTGGAGAAGGAAAAAATGCATCACTCTAGCCTTACACATGGCTGACCCTGTTTTGATCTCAGTACCACAGACAGCATTCTGAGCTTCACCAGGAATGAGCCTTGAGCACAAAGCCAGGAGTGATCCCTAAGCACAGAGCAAGGAGCAAGCCCTGAGCATATCTGGGTGTGATTCAACCCCCAACCTCCCAGTTAATAACATTAAAATTTCTGAGTACGTGGGAAAACATTATTAGTTTCAAGATTTACATATATACAATGAAAATAATTAGATTCAGATCTACCTAGGTAGAGTGGGTTGATAAAATGTTTCCTTTAGCAGTTTGGTATATGATTGTAAATGTCTCTAATCTTAGTTGCAGAATAAAAATTAAATGCATAAGCAAAGTTCTGAAAATGTGACTCTGACAGTATATGTTCTCAATTCTTTCAAGCCCACTGACATCACACTAGTTTCCTTATGTTTCTGAAAATAAAAGCTTCTAAAGTCTAAACTAGAGGAGAAGATTCATAAAAGATATTTCTGACTGTCATTCATTTACACCTCAAAAAGTTATAGTTGGGGCTGGAGTGATAGCACAGCAGGTAGGGCGTTTGCCTTTCCTACGGCTTACCCGGGTTCGATTCGCAGAATCCCATATGGTCCCCTGAGCACTGCCAGGGGTAATTCCTGAGTGCAGAGCCAGGATTAACCCCTGTACATTGCCAGGTGTGACCCAAAAAGCAAAAAAAAAAAAAAAATTTAAAGTTATGGTTTATAAAATTCTTAATTTTAAGGTATGCATGGGAAACTTTTCTTATGTCCTAACAGTTTGATGCTTTCTATGGCACTTATAACATAGAAACAAACCAAAATTTGGGAAATTGTGATTAACGGAATCCCAAAATGGAATCAACCAGAGAGAAAGAATGGCAAAAGAAACCACACAGACTGGGTGAGTGAACACAGTTTTTCAATGTTGAAAGAGCAATAGTAAAAGAAAACAGAGGAAAAAAAATAAAGGCTTACTAGCAAATAAGGAGGACATTTAAAAAATGAATGAGCTACTGAAAATGGTTATATGTGACTTTCATTTTTTAAAGAGAAAAATGAAGAAATTTTGAAAATTGGGAATTAATGACAGCCTGGTTAAGGTGGCTACTGATGAAATGTAGGTAAAAGAGACAAGTTACTGGGACAGAATAAGTAACTTTACATGCACTTTAGAAGGAGCCTCTAATGAGGGCCTGTTTATATAGATCATATTACTATTCCTATTCAACATCAGTCATGCTGACTTAGGACTAAAAAATGCATGACTGAATATTATATAAGATCTGTGTTAACAGTTGCTTCTAGAAATATCCCAAATAGTAATCATAAGACCAATAGATTATTGGAAAGAAAGTATAGATATATGATCAAAATATAAGAATCTTTGTGGAGAGAGCCAAGAATAATAATGGGTAAAAGAAGGGCTGGAGCAATAGCTCAGCAGGTAGGAATTATGCCTTGCACGTGGCTGACCAGGGTTCGATTCCCAGCATCCCATATGATCCCCCGAGCACCATCAGGAGTAATTCCTGAGTTCATGAGCCAGGAGTAACCCCTGTGCATCACAAGTTGTGACCCAAAAAGAAAAAAGTCCCTTTAAAAAATAATAACGGGTAAAAGGAAAAACCTTAGGAGGTCAGAGAATAGTACAGTGGATAGGGACTTGCCTTGCATATGACTGACCCAGGTGTTATCCCTGCATCTCATTTGTTCCCCCACAAGCCTTGACAGCTTTAATACCTGAGTACACAGCCAGAAGTAAGCCTTGAACACTGCCAGGTAAGGCCCCCAAACAAAACAAAAATTATACAACCGAAAATTGTTATAGACATATAATAACTTTTGACAGATATAGAATTGTTATAGACATACAATAAATTTTGACAGATATAGTTTCTTTATTCTTTGAATCTGACAGTTAATTGATCCTACAGAGAAACTTCACCTATATCAACTGACTTCAAATGATAATGCCTCTGAGGACAGGCTTTTGGTGCGACAGTAAAAGAGGTTCATCTCCCCCGATCAAAAAACCTGGATAATACAATTAGCTATAACATATCTAATCAATAAGAACACTAATGGTCTATATCGTGTAACATTGTTTAAAGAAATATAAAGAGAAACAAATTACCTTTAGAAAAATTTAATATGAGCATCTACAAACAGGGAAAATTAGAAAAAGTGATAGCAAGAAATTGGACACATGATAGCATCAAGGAAATGGTAACTTGTAGCTAATGATGCAAATAGGTTAAATAAGATGATAGAGAAACACTGCTAGTAAACTTGTCAATTAGATTGTCAGCATGAAAATTAATAGTGATTTGGTTTGGGGATTTTTAGTTTCTTTACTTTGGGGCATACCCAGAAATCTATGGTGGGTGAATGCTTTGCCTTTAAGAAAACAGCAGAGATATGAACTTTTTTTTTCATAAAGGTGAGAAAAATATAAAATTGATGAGAATGAGGAAAAAAAACTAAGGATAAAAGTGTTTTTAAAATGGGGCCAGAGGCGGGAAACTGAGAACATTCCCTCTAAGATCAGGGACGAGACAAGGATGTCCACTCTCTCCACTGCTGTTCAATACAGTACTGGAGGTACTTGCAATAACGATTAGGCAAGAAAAAGATATTAGGGGTATCCAGGTAGGAAAGGACGAAATCAAGCTCTCACTATTCGCAGATGATATGATACTATACCTAGAGAATCCTAAAAGCTCTACCAAGAAACTTCTTGAAACAATAGGCTTGTATAGTAAAGTGGCAGGCTATAAATTCAATACCCAAAAGTCCATGGCTTTCCTATATACAAATAGCGAAAGAGAAGAAAGTGAAGAAAGAGAAGAAAGAGAAGAAAGTGAAAGAAAGAAAACAATCCCATTCACAATTGTGCCCCAGAAAATCAAGTACCTAGGAATCACTTTAACTAAGGAAGTAAAGGACCTGTACAAAGAAAACTACAAAACACTACTTCAGAAAATAAAAGAGAACACGAGGAAATGGAAAAATATCCCCTGTACATGGATCAGGAGAATTAACATTGTCAAAATGGCAATACTTCCCAAAGCACTGTATAAATTAAACTCAATCCCTATTAGGATACCCATGACATTCTTCAAAGAAGTGGAGCAAACACTCCTGAAATTTATATGGAACAATAAGCCCCCCACGAATAGCTAAAGCAATTCTTGGGGAAAAAAATGGGAGGAATCAATCTCCCTAACTTCAAACTCTACTACAAGGCAGTAATAATTAAAACAGCATGGTACTGGAACAAAGGCAGAACTGTAGACCAATGGAACAGGGTTGAATATACTGACATCTCCCCCCAAGCATACGAGCATCTAATCTTCGATAAGGGGGCAAGAAAAGTGAAATGGAGCAGGGAAAGCCTCTTTAACAAATTATGCTGGCAAAACTAGATGGCTACATGCAAAAAACATGGGCTCAGATCTCTGCCTAACTCCATGTACAAAAGTAAGATCTAAGTGGATTAAAGACCTCAACATCAGACCGGAATCTATAAGGTACATTGAGGAAAAACTTGGCAAAACCCTTCATGACATAGAAGCTAATGGTGTCTTCAAAGATGGCACACCACTGGCCAAGCAAGTGAAAACAAAGATAGACAAATGGGACTATCTTAAACTAAGAAGCTTCTGCAACTCAAAAGAAACAGTGACCAAAATACAAAGACAGTCTACAGAATGGAAAAGGATATTCGCCAACTACACATCTGATAAGGGCTTAATTTCAAGGATATACAAAGTACTGGTTCAACTCCACAAAAAGAAAACATTCAACCCCATCAAAAAATGGGGAGATGAAATGAATAGAAACTTTCACAAAGAAGAAATCCAAATGGCTGAAAGGCACATGAGAAAATGCTGCACATCATTAATCATCAGGGAGATGCAGATCAAAACCACAATGAGATATCACTTCACACCACAGAGACTGGCCCATATCCACAAGAACAAAAGCAACCGGTGCTGCGAGGATGTGGTGAGAAAGGGACACTCCTTCACTGTTGGTGGGAATGCCGACTGGTTCAGCCCTTTTGGAAAACAATATGGTTGATTCTCAAAAAATTAGAAATTGAGCTCCCATTTGATCCAGCAATACCACTCCTGGGAATATATCCCAGAGAATCAAAAAAGTATAGTTGAAGTGACATATGCAATTGCCTGTTTATTGCAGCACTATTTACAATAGCCAGAATCTGGAAAAAACCTGATTGCCCGAGATCAGATGACTGGTTCAAGAAACTTTGGTATATCTACACAATGAAGTACCATGTAGCTGTTAGAAAATACGAAGTCACGAAATTCACATACAAGTGGTACTACATGGAAAGTATCATGTTAAGCGAAATGAGTCAGAAAGAGAGTGACAGACATAGAAAGATTGCATTCATCTGGGGAACATAAAGTAACAAAATAGGAGACTAACAACCAAGAATGGCCGAGATTAGTACCAGGAATTCTATTCCATGACTAGGAGGCCAACCACACATACTAGGGAAAAGGGAACTCAAATAAAGAGGGGAACACCAAATAAAGGATGTTGGGAACATCCTTCCAGGATGGGAGAAGCATGCTGAAAGTAGACTACAGACCAAACATGATAGCCACTAAATGTTTCTTTTGCAAACCACAACACCCAAAAGGAGAGAGAGAACAAAAGGGAGTGCCCTGCCACAGAGTCAGGGTGGAATGGGGGGATGGAGGGTAGGAGGGATACTGGGATGCATGGTGGTGGGAAGTGGGCACTGGTGGAGGGATGGTATTTATCATTATATAATTGAAACCCAAGCACAAAAATGTGTAAGTCTGCAACTGTACCTCCTGATGTCTCACTATTAAAAAATTTTTTTAATTAAAAAAAATGGGGCCAGAAAGATAACACAGCAAATTTCAAAGCAGCTTCAATCTTCAGTACCCCAGAGGGTCCCAAGATCTGCCAGGAGTGATCCCTAAATGTAGAGCCAGGAGTAAGGACTGAGAACTGACAGATGTGGCCTAAATCCAAAAGAAGCAAAGAAAGTCTGAAAAATAGAGCTGTGCACAAAAATTAGTTAATAGACAAAAAGAAAATGAGCTCCTACAAGTTTATAGTGACTCAGATCAAAAACCATTTTATTTGGAAACATTCTGGTTGCTCCTCAGTATGCCTCAGATCTTCTCTTTAAGCTACATCTCCTCGCCAGTCACAATTCACCTATTCTACACCTGAATCACTGCTCTTTCCAGTGTATTAGAATATTGTGTCTTTATCACTAGATTGTGTTTCTTAGAGAAAAAGTCCTACCATCTCTTCGGTCTCTATTTGAGGGGATGTCAGGTGATATTGGGTCAACTAAGTTATCTTCATGAATGAATTACCAAGGATATATGATTTTCTAGACTATATAGAACTCTTGGTTAAGAGTTTCTCTCAAAATTAAGATAGGATTATCATAAATCCAGAAAAAGGAGAGTGTGTTAAAGAAGCAATGAAACATAAAGAAAAATAACCCAGATAATGTGACTTCAAGATTAATAAGGTGCTTCTAATAACCAATTCCAACAAATAAAATATTAGTTTATAAAACATTTAAAATCAGATATGTATAGAAGCTAAATCACAAGAACTTTTGAAATCCTGAGACTTTTATACCTTCTTACATCAAAACTCCCTTAATGTATGAGAGAAGTTCAGAGGTGGACAATTGATATAATTCTGTTTTCAGTCTAAAGAGCTTAAAAAAATGTGCTGTTTTAAATATTGATATGAGTTAAAAGAGGAATAGGAATGTATTGAAATTCTTCACAGAGGCTAAAAAGAAGATTGGAGGAAAATCATATAGAGAACATAAATGAGAGAACACTTTATTTGAAAAGACAGAGTTGGTAACTGGGAACAAAAGAAGAAATCTATACAGTGATTAAGATCAAGATGTGTAATAATGGTCCTACATACAATATTATGATTCTTTTTATTTTATGTTTAAAAAAGATGAGACAATGAGGATATTAAGATCTTTGCTAGCATCTGAATGCTCAACTGATTGTGTAGTTCACAGCATGACATGTTGATTTCCCTAAAGATATGTGCGGTATAGTTCCAAATTCTTTAGCCTTTTGTCTTCCTCATGAGATAGTCAACCATATTTGAAAAATAATGGGGCCAAAATCCAGATCAGCTATAGCACCAATGAAGCAGGCGCTCAGAATCACCCACAAGAAATGTATGCAGTTACTTAACAGAGTTCCTCTAACACACTTCTTGAGCTATGTATAAAAATGACAATGCTCTCTGTCTTGGTTATGATAACATTACAAATAATCTGAAGATGAAATTGTTCCTATGAACAAAAACACTGGGCTTTTTCTTTTTTATAATGTTACTGAATTCATTCATGATTCCACAGTCAAGGCCTAATCATCTTTCAAAGGTCCTATCTCCTTATATCATCAAAGTGTGGCTCAGGATTTCAATACAATAATTTGGTGAGAAACCAAAGCTATCACATTCTCTACAGTGATGAACATCCACCTAACGTGTTGTTTAGCTCAGAAGTGTTGACTATTTCAAAAGAAAAGGGAAAAATTTTTATCAGAATGACTGCATCGTTATACTTCTGCCATGACTTAAGTTTCTATTCCTTTACTAGTAATCTAACAAAAACAAAGTTAATTCTGCATTTTCATTAGCACGTTACTTGTGTTGACATGCTTTTCATAATCTTGCCCACATATTTTGAAGTAACTCTGAATTGAATAAAATTTTCATGATGAGCTGATTTCATAAAGTTCCAAGTGGTATAAAATTTAGGAGACAATGGTAGAATACTTATTGAGTTTATTTTTTTTAAAAAAAAAATCTTCAGTCACTAAATCTGCTACCCTCATCCTTAAGACAGTATCACCTGAAAAGTATCATGCTAAGCGAAATGAGTCAGAAAGAGAGGGATAGACATAGAAAGATTGCATTCATCTGGGGGATATAAAGTAACAAAGTATGAGATTAATACCCAAGAATAGCTGAGATCAGCACCAGGAGGATTACTCCATAACTTAGAGGCCAGCCAGGTATCCTAGAGGAAAGGGCAGTTCAGATAGAGAAGGGAGCACCAAATAAAGTATGTTTGGAGGATCCTCCCAGGAGGGGAGATGCATGTCGAAAGTAGACTATGGACTGAACATGTTTGCCACTCAATGCCTCTTTTGCAGACCACAACACCCAAAAGGAGAGAGAGAACACAGGGGATTGCCCTGCCACAGAGACAGGGGGGATGGGGGGATGGGGGTGGGAGGGATATTATCCATGGTGGTGGAAAATGGGCACTGGTGGAGGGATGGGTATCTGATCATTGTATAATTGAAACCAAAGCACAAAAAATTGTAAATCTACAACTTTAAAAAAAAAAATAAAATAAAGGGGAAAAAAATAAAAAAAATTAAAAAAAAAGACAGTATCACCTGAAAGGCAGAATAATAAACACAACTCTTAGAGCCATTTTTTTCTGTAATCTATGCTTTTGAAGATTAAAAAAATGATGAATTAAAAGTAAAAGCACTAGGAACTTTGCAACAGTAAGTAACTAGGATAATTAAAAGAGGGATACATATCTACACAAACACAGAATCTAAGTATAACTTTTTTTTTTCCCCCTTTATTGTATTTTATTTTTTTAAAGTTGTAGATTTACAATTTTTTGTGTTTTGGTTTCAATTATACAATGATCAGATACCCATCCCTCCACCAGTGCCCATTTTCCACCACCATGGATAATATCCCTCCCACCCCCATCCCCCCATCCCCCCTGCCTCTGTGGCAGGGCAATCCCCTGTGTTCTCTCTCTCCTTTTGGGTGTTGTGGTCTGCAAAAGTGGCATTGAGTGGCAAACATGTTCAGTCCATAGTCTACTTTCGACATGCATCTCCCCTCCTGGGAGGATCCTCCAAACATCCTTTATTTGGTGCTCCCTTCTCTATCTGAACTGCCCTTTCCTCTAGGATACCCGGCTGGCCTCTAAGTTATGGAGTAATCCTCCTGGTGCTGATCTCAGCTATTCTTGGGTATTAATCTCATATTTTGTTACTTTATATCCCCCAGATGAATGCAATCTTTCTATGTCTATCCCTCTCTTTCTGACTCATTTCGCTTAGCATGATACTTTCCATATTGTACCACTTGTATGTAAATTTCATGACTTCATCTTTTCTAAGAGCTACATAGTACTCCATTGTGTAGATGTACCAAAGTTTCTTTAACCAGTCATCTGTTCTTGGGCACTCAGGTTTCTTCCAGTTTCTGGCTATTGTAAAGAGTGCTGCAATGAACAAACAAGTGCAGATGTCACTTCGACTATACATTTTTGCCTCTCTGGGATATATTCCCAGGAGTGGTATTGCTGGGTCAAATGGGAGCTCAATTTCTAATTTTTTGAGAATCGTCCATACTGTTTTCCAGAAGGGCTGAACCAGTGGACATTCCCACCAACAGTGAAGGAGTGTCCCTTTCTCGCCACATCCACGCCAGCATCGGTTGCTTTTGTTCTTTTGAATGTGGGCTAGTCTCTGAGGTGTGAGATGGTATCTCATTGTGGTTTTGATCTGCATCTCCCTGATGATTAATGATGTAGAGCATTTTCTCATGTGCTTTTTTGCCATTCGGATTTCGTCTTTGAGAAAGTTTCTGTTCATTTCATTGCCCCATTTTTGGATGGGGTTGGATGTTTTCTTCTTGTGGAGTTTAACCAGTATTTTGTATATCCTGGATATCAACCCCTTGTCAGATGTGTATTCGGTGAATATCCTTTCCCATTCTGTAGACTGTCTTTGTATTTTGGTCACTGTTTCTTTGGAGGTGCAGAAGCTTCTTAGTTTAAGATAGTCCCATTTATCTATCTCTGTTTTCACTTGCTCGGCCAGTGGCGTGGCATCTTTGAAGATACCATTAGCTTCAATGTCATGGAGGGTTTTGCCAACGTTATCTTCAATGTACCTTATGGTTTCTGGTCTGATGTTGAGGTCTTTAATCCATTTTGATCTTACTTTTGTACATGGTGTTAGGCAGAGTTCTGAGCCTATTTTTTTGCATGTAGCCGTCCAGTGATGCCAACACAATTTATTAAAGAGGCTTTCCTTACTCCACTTCACATTACTTGCACCTTTATCAAAGATTAGATGAGCATATGATTGAGGAGAGATGTCAGTGTATTCAACCCTGTTCCATTGGTCTGCAGTTCTGCCTTTGTTCCAGTACCATGCTGTTTTAATTATTACTGCTTTGTAGTACAGTTTGAAGTTCGGGAGGTTGATTCCTCCCATTTTCTTTTTCCCAAGAATTGCTTTAGCTATTCGTGGGGGCTTATTGTTCCATATAAATTTCAGGAGTGTTTGCTCCATTTCTTTGAAGAATGTCATGGGTATCCTTATAGGGATTGCATTGAATTTATACAATGCTTTTGGTAGTATTGCCATTTTGACAATGTTAAGTCTCCCGATCCATGAGCAGGGGATATCTTTCCATTTCCTCATGTCCTCTTTTATTTCCTGAAGTAGCGTTTTGTAGTTTTCTTTGTACAGGTCCTTTACTTCCTTAGTTAAGCTGATTCCTAGGTACTTGATTTTCTGGGGCACAATTGTGAACGGGATTGTTTTTTTCATGTTGCTTTCTTCTCTCTCACTGTTTGTGTATAGGAAAGCCATGGACTTTTGGGTATTGATTTTATAACCTGCAACTTTACTATACGAGTCTATTGTTTCTAGGAGTTTTTTGGTGGAAGTTATTGGGTTCTCTAAGTAGAGTATCATATCATCTGCAAATAGTGAGAGCTTGATTTCTTCCTTTCCTACCTGAATGCCCTTAATATCTTTTTCCTGCCTAATCGCTATTGCAAGTACTTCCAGTACTATATTGAACAGCAGTGGAGAGAGTGGGCATCCCTGTCTCGTCCCTGATCTTAGAGGGAAGGCTCTCAGTTTTTCCCCATTGAGGATGATGCTTGCTGTAGGCTTGTGGTAGATGGCTTTAATTATGTTGAGGAAGGTCCCCTCTATACCCATTTTGGCTAGGGTTTTCATCATAAAGGGGTGCTGGATCTTATCAAATGCTTTCTCTGCATCTATTGATATGATCATATGCTTTTTATCTTTTCTTTTGTTGATATGGTGGATTATGTTGATTGATTTCCGAATGTTGAACCATCCTTGCATCCCTGGGATGAATCCTACTTGGTCATGGTGTATGATCTTTTTGATGAGTAGTTGGATTCTATTTGCTAGTAGTTTGTTGAGGATCTTTGCATCTGTGTTCATCAGGGATATCGGCCTGTAATTCTCTTTCTTTGTGGTATCTCTGTCTGCTTTTGGTATCAGTGTGATATTTGCTTCGTAGAAACTGTTCGGAAGTGTTTTTGATATTTCAATTTCGTGGAAAAGCTTAAAGAGCATCGGGAGTAAGTCCTCTTTAAAGATTTGGAAGAATTCACTAGTGAATCCATCCGGGCCAGAACTTTTGCGCTTGGGGAGACTTTTTATTACCATTTCAATTTCCTTGATGGTGATAGGTCTGTTCAGGTATTCCAGGTCTTCTTGGTTCAGCCTTGGGAGTCTGTAGGAGTCTAGGAATTTATCCATTTCCTCGAGGTTTTGATGTTCCTTGGCATAAAGCTTTTCAAAGTACTCCCTGAGGATCCTCTGAATTTCTGTGGTTTCTGTTGTAATGACCCCCTTTTCATTTCTGATTCGGTTTATTAGGGTTTTCTCTCTCCCTTTCTTTGTGAGTTTTGCTAGAGGCTTATCGATCTTGTTAATTTTCTCGAAGAACCAGCTTTTGGTTTCATTGATCTTTAGGATTGTTTTTTGGGTTTCCATCTCGTTAATCTCTGCTCTGAGTTTTATTATTTCCTTTCTCCTGTTCGGGTTGTGCTCCTTTTTTTTGGTCCTTCTCCAAGCTCTTAAGCTGTGAGGTTAGGTTACTTATGTGTGCTCGCTCCTCCTTCCTGAGGAATGCTTGTAGAGCTATAAACTTTCCTCTTAACACAGCCTTTGCTGTGTCCCATAAGTTTTGGTAACTCGTGTTCTCATTTTCATTCGTTTCTAGGAATCTTTTGATTTCCTCTTTGATTTCCTGTCTAATCCACTCGTTGTTCAATAGTGCGCTGTTTAATTTCCAGGTGTTTGATTTAGTTTTCTGTTTTTGTGTGTGATTTACTTCTAATTTCAGCGCTTTATGGTCTGAGAAGATTGTTGATACAATCTCTACCTTCTTAATTTTATGGAGGCATGTTTTGTGGCTCAGCATGTGGTCTATCTTGGAGAATTTTCCATGTACGCTTGAGAAGAATGTGTATTCAGCTTTTTGTGGATGAAGTGTCCTGTATATATCTACTAAGTCCCTTTCTTCCATTGTTTCCCTCAAATGAAGTATGTCCTTGCTAAGCTTGAGTCTGGTTGATCTATCAAGAGGTGACAAAGCAGTGTTGAAGTCTCCCACTAGTATTGTGTTGCTATTGATGTCTTTTTCCAAATCTATGAGTAGTTGTTTTAAGTACTTTGCTGGTCTCTCATTAGGTGCATATACATTTATTATTGTAAGTTCTTCCTGTTGTACATATCCTTTGATCAATAAGAAATGGCCTTCACTGTCTCTTATGACCTTCCACACTCTGAAATCGATGTGGTCTGATATAAGGATGGCTACCCCAGCTTTTTTATGGGAGCTGTTTGCCTGTAGGATTGTTTTCCAGCCTTTGACTCTGAGTCTGTGTTTGCTTTGACTATTGAGATGCGTTTCTTGCAGGCAACAGAATGTTGGGTTCAATTTTCTAATCCATCCTGCCACTCTATGTCTTTTAATTGGTGCGTTTAGCCCATTGACATTGAGAGAGATTATTGTTATGGGATTTTGTCCCATTGTTCTGTTAGAATTTGGTGTATTTGAGGGGCCTTTCTTGCCTTAAAGTAGCCCATTTAGTTGTTCTTGTAACCATGGTTTTGAGTCTATGAAGTTCCTGAGCTGTTGTTTGTCTGTGAAACTGTGTGTTGTTCCTTCTATTATGAATGAGAGTCTTGCTGGGAAAAGTATTTTGGGGGAGGCATTTATTTCATTGAGTTTTTTTACTATGTCCCACCACTGTTTTCGGGCCCGGAGGGTTTCATCAGAAAAATCAGCTGTGAATTTTAAGGATGCTCCTTTGTAAGAGATTTCTTTCTTCGATCTTGCTGCTTTCAGAATTTTGTCTCTGTCTAAGGTTTTGGTCATTTTGATCAGAATGTGTCTTGGGGTATTTTTATTTGGATTTCTTCTAGCTGGTACCCTTCGGGCCTCCTGAATGTGGTCACAAGTTTTCTTCAGCTCTGGAAATGTTGTAGCAATGATTTCTTTGACAGTTTCTTCTTCATCGAGGTTTTCTTCCTGTCCCTCTGGGACTCCAATAATTCTTATGTTACCCCTCTTGGCTTCATCACGATCTTCTCTTGCCATCTGTTCCCGAATTGTGAGTCTCTTTTCCATTTTCTGCTCTTTTCTGGAGAGTCTCTGAACTTCATCTTCGAGCTCACTGATTCTGTTCTCAGCAGCTGTTACTCTGCTGCTGAGGCCTTCCACTGAGCTTTTCAATTCGCCTACGAGATTTTTCAGGTCTGACATTTCTGATTGCATTTTCCTCATTTCTGCCTTCAGATCCTCTTGTCTTCTATTGGCATTGCTTTCCATTGTTTCTTTTAATTCCCTAAGCATCCTAAGTAGCTCCCTTCTGAATTCCTTGTCAGAGAGGTTGTCTAACACTACAGTACTGTTGGTGTCATCTGGGCTAGACTCTTCAATATGAAAGTCTGGTGGGCTTTTGCGTTGCTTTACCATTGTGAGAGGTGTGGTTTAGTCCTTCACGTTCACTGTTACTATTCTGCTTTGATATGCAGTGTGAGTTAAGATAGGCTTATGAGTTATTGGCTACTGTGTTTCTAGTGGCTGAGCTAAAATAGAGAAGTTTCCATCTAAGAAGTTAGCTTATGGTTCCTATGGCATATGTAGTGGGAAAATATTTTGCGGCCGCGTCCCCGGCCGCGGCTCCGGAAAGAGTCCCTAGCACTAGGCGAGGAGTTGGGAAAGTCTCCTGTTTGGAATTGGAGCCGTTCAGCTTTGTTGCCCAGAGCTGGGCCTCTGTGCCCGTCCCACGCAGATCAGGGGTTGAAAACCGGCTGTCTAGGGGCTGTTTCTAGCTGCGCGTGCCCAGAGAAGGACCCGAGCCCTTGGGGGCGGGCTGTACCTGTTGGAATTGGAGCCGTTCAGCTTTGTTGCCCAGAGCTGGGCCTCTGTGCCCGTCCCACGCCTAAGTATAACTTAAAACAGATAAATAACCATGCTTTCAAAAATACTTAGAACACAATCCAGAGGTGTTTCTTATTCCCAAGACAACCACCTCATGGTCAGACAAGAATAGAGCAAAAATGGCATGGGACACAAAAGAGTGAAACTATTGACATTTCCATGAGTAAAAAATACAACCAGAATTATAAAATTCATTCCAGGTCTGAAAATAAAAAGTTAAATGAGCTGGTGATGTAAATCACAGACAAAGGGAAGACATTTGAAATATGGCAAGATTGAGAAAACTGTCTTCATGAACACAGTTTAATGGAAGAAAAAAAGGAAGAGGATAAAAGTTCCCTTTTAATTTTTCAGTTGGGAAATGAAAAGGGGGTCCATGACAATGACAAGGCAGGACCATGAATTTGAAGATTCACTCTGCTTTCTCCTTAGCACCAGAGGGAAGTATAAAAAAACAAAATAGAAAATTGTGCTAAATTTTCTAAAATTTACTATATTACTATGTTGATGGTGGGAAAGTATAGCAAAGTTGAATTCAGCATCAATTTCATTAATTAAATAGTATTGCATGCCATTTATTATCTTTTAATACTTTCCTTGTAGTCATGTAAGATGCTAACCTTGAGGGGTGCTTGGTGAAGAATGGTAGCAATTTATGGAGTGATAAATTGCTAAAAATTATTATTAATTAATTAAATTTAAGGTGTTATCACTACTGAATTGTTACAATGAATGTTGCACACGCTAACACACATACACAATGGACTCATATTCCAGAAGTGTGATCCTTTTCAAGCTTCAGTGTTTCTCTCAAGTGGAGAACTTGACACTTGCAGTGATATCAAAGGTGCTGTTCTGTGACTGCCCAGAAAATGTACCACATTAGAGCCCAATCTAAATTTTCCCAGCAACACACCTTTTCTCCTCTCCCAGTTATATCTGCCTCGTCTTCCAGCAAACCAGCTAGGCTGGCTGCCTTATTTGCCTCTGAACCTATTAGATGCAGAGAGCCATTAGCAGTCTCCTTTCAGACACGTTTCTGCGTTTCTGCGTCTCCGTTCTAGTCCTTGTCTCTGGCTTCTCCTGTTCCAAAGTGACTCTAAGACTGTCTCAAATAGGCCATAAGTATAATTGCTAGATGATCTGCTTCTGTAATTAACAAATCTGTAGCCCTTCTATGAGCCAACGGAGACTTGTAAGGATGTTTTCATTTCTTTTGCTTCATCAACTTAAATGCAATTTGGCTTGGAATCTCTGGATTAATTAAAATTTTAATAATAAGAATGAAAATACAACAGTTCTTACTTTATGTCAGGCTAAGAGCTTTTCCCTTACTCTGGTTAAGGTAGGGAGAATCTGATCCTTATTGGAGAAACAGGGACATAAATTCCAGAGAAGTTACTTTGTCCAAAGACAAACCATCCTCTCTCAGGCACTCCAGAATTTGAACCAAGGCAATCTGCTTCAAAGTCCAAAAACCATTCCGTTTCTATGGTCCAAAATTCTATCCTCTTTCTAAAATAAATTACACAACACTCCCTCACTCTAAAACTGACTAAAAGTTTTCCAGTCAATGGCTAAGGTGGTCAATATAAAGAAAAATACCAGAGGAGGGAAACTGACACTGGTGGAAGGATCGGCACTAAAATGTTGTATGTCTGAAACTCAACTCTAAATTATTTTGAAAATGATTATGGAGATGCCTTAATAGAAATATTTTTAGAAAAAAAGAAAAATGTTTATGTTTACAGGTTTCAATGAGCATACTTTTCCTTGGAGGGAAGAGCTTTGCTTTTGTTTCACAAGACAGTGGATGTTTGCTTTCTTATTGAAAACATTTTTAAATGGATCAAAGAGAAGAGTATGGAACATGAAACTGTGTGGTGGAGTGTGGCATTAAGTTTGCCAGGAATGGAAACTATGGATTCTGTCTACAGAAAGAAGGGAAGGAAAACCCAAAGCTCTGAGGCCCCAAGAAAATTTAAGGAGGAAGAAGAGGCAGACTTCCATGCCCTTTAAAAAAATCCAAAAAGGACACCTAAGGATAGTTAGATACATGGAACAGGAAGATTGTTCCATAGCTGGAAGCCTGCCTCATGAGCAAAGGGGAGAAGGCAGCTGGAATAGAGAAGGGATCACTAAGAAAATGATGGCTTAAGGGACCGGTCGGGATGAGATATGTGTGCTGAAAGTAGATAAAGGAACAAACATGAAAACCTCTCAGGGTCTGTATTGCAAACCATAATGCCCAAAAGTAGAGCGAGATTATGGGGAATCATGTCTGCCATGGAGGCAGGGGGAGGGTGGGAAAGGTGGGGGTATACCGGGGATATTGGTGGTTGGAATGTGCACTGGAGGAGGAATGGGTGTTTGATCATTGTGTGATTGTAACTCAAACATGAAAGCTTGTAACTATCTCACTGTTATTCAATAAAATTTAAAAAAACAGGAAAAATCTACTCTAGGAATGTACTAGAAATCTACTCTTGGAGCTCCCTAGCAAGAGGCCCCACTTAGTTCCATAGAGTCTGTTGAGGCTCCTCCCAGAAAGACCAAGCTCATAGTCCAGGATGCAGCTCCCCACGATTGCTCTCTGCACATCGTACAGTGCTCAGCTGAGGCCAGAGGAAGAGGTGACACACACGATACAGGCTCACCACTCTGTGAAGGCTGTTCTTTCCTCCCAGTCTTGAGGACAGGACCTGAGCGGAAAGGACCTCCCTGTACGGGGCATATGTGCCCAATCACCTCTTCCTGTCATCCTTCTTCTCTCAGTGGGGTAGTAGATTTGAATTTGTTTATTGCCCTGGGTCCCATTTTGCACAAAATCTACATGGGACAGAGGACTGGGGTGTTAGTATGAGAAATGGAGACTGAGGAAGTTGTTATCGCTAATGGCTCTGAAAGCTGTTAACTTTAATGGATCAGAACTGGAGGCTGTTGAGACACGGTGGTTTTCGGTAGCCCGGGAATTGAGCAAGGGGCCTTTGAGGTGCTGGCTGGAGTTTTAGGGTACTTGTCACATGAATGCCATCTGATCATAGCAGCTGAAAGAACAATCCAAGCATGAATCCTATCATGACCCTGCACTCCCAGGACTCACAGGCAAGTTTCCACCACGCTACTTTAAATAGATTTTGATTTGAGAAACTCTGATGAAAAATGAGAATTCCGTTGTCCCGTTACTTGAGCGCCCACCATGTTGCAGTCATTGGATTCTCAAAATAAAGTCATGACAAGGTGGAGTGTTATGTAGCCACATCTTTTTATCAAGAATTCTCACAGGAGGGCTGGAGTGATAGCACAGCAGGTAGGGCATTTGCCTTGCACCAGCCAACCCGGGTTCGATTTCCAGCATCTCATCTGGTCCCCCTGAGCACTGCCGGGAGTGATTCCTGAGTGCAGAGTCAGGAGTAACCCCATGAGCATCACCAGGTGTGACCCAGAAAGCAAAAAAAAAAAAGGAGTTCTCACAGGAATGTGCCAGCTTTGCCAAGGAGAATAGAACATTCCTAGGTGGACCAGGTAGAAGTAGAAGAAAAGTAGTAGAAAAGTAGAAGACATTCTTCCAGAGAGAGACTGGCACTGATGCTGACATAGGACAGAATAGATGGTAGGGAAAAGGAGAGGGCTGTGCAGAGGTGAGAGAGAGGACCATTATTGGCTTAGGATTTGTGCAAGGTCACATACAGGTCCATCAAATCCATCCCAAGGGTGCTTTGGTTCCCCCAAAATCTTCTGCCTGGTCCTGGCTCCTTTCCTCGGAGAAGTTTAGTGGTGGTGGGGGATGGGCGGGATCTCAAAGTGATCAACTCTGAGCCCTGGGGTGAGCTAGGACAGGGAGGGGGCTGAACAGCTGTGAAGTCCCCACATGCCCTCATCCTTCACTGACTGCAGATCCAGTCTGTTTACCCTGTGCCCAGAGTTTACTTCCTGTTAGCTAAAAACCCTGTATTTTTGAAAGTACAACAGCATTCAGCATAATAATGAATTCCAAGGAGAGAAACCAAAATAAATGAATACATTAATTAATTAATTAATTAATTAAAAGGTTTTTGCAACGCCTTATCTCAGAATCAGTTCCACAAATACAACATCTAAATTGACTCTGTACCTTATTGCTTGAGGTCAGTGGTGCCCAGGGGGCTGGAAAGAGCAGCTGTCAAAGCTCTTCTCCTAGGGCTCTGCCTATGCTGACGAACTGCCCCTGGACAAAGGGCTCTCGCACCCCTGGGACCTCAGAGGGTGCAAAGTTTCACTGGTCTAGAAAGCGCAGCCCGACCATACCAAGTATGTTTTCTTTTAGAACACTGACCTTAGCAGTTGAGAGAATATTTGAAATTTGACTCAATATCAAAATAGCTCCCCTCTCGGAGAGCCCGGCAAACTACCGAGAGTATCTCACCCGCACGGGAGAGCCTGGCAAACTACCCATGATGTATTCAATATGCCAAACACAGTAACAACAAAGTCTCCAATGGAGACGTTACTGGGCCCGCTCAAGCAAATCGATAAACAATGGGAGGACAGTGACAGTGAGCAAAATAGCTGGGGCATATCAGAAAATTGTTGTGAAAAAATTATCCTATTTATAAAACCACCCTTTAATTCATTTAAACAATATTTCTTGATCATTTTGTGGCACAGTAATTACACAGAAATTTCAACTGCTGCAAGACTGGATCAATAGCACAGCGGGTAGGGCATTTGCCTTGCAAGAGGCCGACCTGGGTTTGATTCCCAGTGTCCCATATGGTCCCCAGGAGCGATTCCAGAATGCATGAGCCAGGAATAACCACTATGCATTGCCAGTGTGACCCAAAAAGAAAAAAAATTTTTCAACCATTTCAACCATTGCTTAGTAAAGCTTAAAGATGCAGGTTCATTGTCACTGTATCACTGTCATCCTGTTGTTCATCGATTTCCTTGAGGAGGCATCAGTAACTTCTCCTTCATCCTAGTCCTGAGATTTTAGAAAGTGCCACATTCGAGGCTCTTTCAGGGTCAGGAGAATGAGACCGATCATTGTTACTGGTTTTTGGATATTGAATACACCATGGGGAGTTTGCCAGACTCGGCCGTATGGGCAGGATACTTTCGGTAGCCTGCCAGATTCTCCGGAGTAAAAACTAGATAATAAGAAGTCACGCAGCCACACACATCCGAGAGCTGGATTTTATAGTCTCTGGGTCTTGGCCGTTGATGGGCTTATATGACACCAGGGGCAGTTGGTGGGGGTAACACCTACATACTGAAAGATGGATGATCTGGGTGGAGGAGGCCCAGTCTCCATCCAAGCAGGCTTGGAGATCTAAGCCCCGGGTCCCACACACTTGGGTTCCTGTGTTGATTCTTCCATACGTGAGGCTCAACCGAATGTGTGGAGAGTGGTCTCAAGCGTGGCTGTGGCTGGAACTGGAGGTCTTCAGCTGCCGGTGCTCTGCTCGGGGCGGGGAGGGAAACTAAACCCGCCCTCCACCAAGGGGACCCAGTGAGGACAGCCAGGTACGGAGGCAGAAGACTCTGAACTGTTCTCTTCTGGGAGCTGGATTTTATAGTCTCTGGGTTTTGGCCGTTGATGGGATTGCACGGTGCTGAGGGCAGTTGGTGGGTGTAATGCCTGCATATTGGAAGATGGGGGATCTGGGTGGAGTAGGCCCAGTCCCAATCTGAGCAGGCTAGGAAGGAGATCGAGGCAGGTTAATTGATATTAATTTAATTCATCTCAACAAAAATGTACATGAAATTATAATGGAAAAAATTAGAAATTTGTGTTTGGGAACCACAGATTTTGTCTCAATTCTGCTGAAATTTGTTTTAAAATTATCAAATATCTTGACTGCTTTTATTCTTTGGAGATTCCTATCTACCTAGGATGTTTTTACATATGTACGTGCTTGAAGATGATTATATTCTTGTGCTTATATGTGTAATTAATAGCATAACAGCATACTGGTTCACTCACAGAAAGATGAGATCCCTATAGCCACAGAGAGGCAGGAATCATTTCCAGTGCTTCCGTTCTGGACCAGGAACACAGTCTCCTGATGGCAAAGAAAACTTATGGTCAAGGACACTTTACTTCTGAGGAGCATCCTATAAATCTTCAGAACAGTGACAACTGGTACACTTCTCCATTGTGACTTTCACTCATTGTTACCTTTACCTACTCCCCTCACTCATTCATTCATGGGCTCAGATCCAGAGCACTTTGCAGGATACACACTCAATTTGTCCCCTTGTGGAGTCTAAAGGTTTGAAGATTAGGGTTGTGGTTCAGTGAAGAGCACTTACCCTACAAGTGTGAAGTCCTGGGAAGAAACAGAGAGAGAAAGAGAGGGAAAGATATAAAGAGAGAAAAAGAGAAAGAAAGAGAGAAAGAAAGAGAAAGTAAGGGAGTTGAAAGGAGGAAGGGAGGGAGGAGGAAGGAAGGAAGGAAGGAAGGAAGGAGGGAGGGAGGGAGGGAGGGAGGGAGGAAGAAAGGAAGGAAGGGAGGAAGGAAGGAAGGAAGGGAGGGAGGGAGGGAGGGAGGGAGGGAGGGAGGGAGGAAGAAAGGAAGGAAGGAAGGAAGGAAGGAAGGAAGGAAGGAAGGAAGGAAGAAAAATGTTTATCTCTAACTATAAAGACTAAAAGAATATTGATAGGGAAATAATACCATAACCAACTAAGTAATCATTTCAGAGTATCTGGTGGTAGACAAATGTTGTATAAAATAGAATATGTTATAAAATATAACTATCAGTACCAAGAATGGGTTGGTTCCATGCCTTAATTACACCACGCCTAGTCAGTGGTTTAAGTATTACTGAATCTGGGAAGTGGGATTGCATTGCATTTCAAGCTAAGATGAACCATTTCAGATAGAAGAAGATGATTGGATATCTGGAAAGCAAACAAGGAGTATGCAACAGTGACTGATACCTGGCCCCTGTTTTATTATCATCTTGTGTATGATGTTTTCATGTTTTATTCATAACACAAGAAAGAATGTAACAATCCTGGCCTTTACCTAAAGCACCACAAGTCTGGTTGGGAGTGAAAGGAAAGACTAATTCTTTAGATTAATTTGATTGTTATGAAGAGCCATCTTGATACTAAAAGCTGGTGGGTTTAGAAACGTAGAGATAAAGCTAAAGGGTATAGAGATAAGGCAAAGGGTATCCCTAAGAAGTGTGTGTGTGTGTGTGTGTGTGTGTGTGTGTGTGTGAGAGAGAGAGAGAGAGAGAGAGAGAGAGAGAGAGAGAGAGAGAGAGAGAATAGTTATGATAACACAGGGAGAGATTATTGGTTTAGAAACAAAGACTATTGGTTTAGAATCAACTTTCTGAAGAGCTAGAAAGGACATTTTATTCAGTTGAAAATATTGGTTTCCAAATAAACAAAGTCTATTGATTTAGAATCAACTTTCTGAAGGGACAGAAAGGACAACTGATTCAGTTGAAAGCTTGGGTTAGAGAAAACATTATAGAAAATTTTAGATGGTTGATATGTGTATAGGAAACACCTTTCTCCACCCCCTCTTGCATCTCTTACCTAGAACCTATGATTCATCTAATCAGAAAGGACTTTGAAGGCCTCTTCTCATTTTCATTTTATAGTGTTTTACTGAAAAATCCTAACTTGATCTGGATACACAGACTTTAGGTGCTTTTTTTTTTTGCTTGGGACACAAACAAATGTAATTGTACAAGGTATTAAAACTGGGTTAAAGAACAGGGAAAACCATGGGATTTATTGCACAAAATATGTCTCTTCTAACAAATCTGTTCATGTTCATTTGCTGTAAAATGATGATAAGGCAATTATATGTAAGTTAACAATGCTACATTAGTTTCTATGATATCTAAATAAAATACCTTTAGGGAATTGTAAATTTTATTTCAACTTTTGTACATAACAGTATTTAAACTTCTTTTCTAATTTAAGACAATTTTTTCACTCTCTAAGCTCTGTCTATCTCTCTAGCTTAATTTTAGCTTCCCCCAAAGCATCTTGTGGAGCATTTGTTAAAAAAAGTTTCATTATTTTCAAACATACCTTTTTCCTCTCCGCATTATCTCTCAATTTGAAGTAATGTCTCAAATGTATATCAAACTGATAATTATCTACCTCAGTTTTTTTAAATAAAATATAATCCTTGAATAACCAAATATATTCTTTAAAATTAATACAAAAATTATCTTTTTTGTGTGTGCATGTGTGCACCTGTTGAGAGACTATTTAGGGCTCCTGCTGTAAAATAATTTGATACATTTGGGATTCTGGTATATTAATTCAGATCTGGTATATTAATTCAGATATTACGTTAGGCATAATAGGAACTAGGTATGCAATTATGTACTAGAGAGAAAGTCCTTGTACCATGGACCTTCTGATTTGGTATATGAGGAAGATAAATAGTTTACTCTGATATAAAGTAGGGACAAATAAATACTCATGGTCACGGTCCTCCCATTGTTCATTGATTTGCTCGAGTGGGCCCAGTAACGTCTCCATCATGATACTTGTTGTTACTGTGTTTGGCATTCAAATACATCACGGATAGCTTGCCAGGCTATGGCACGAGGGCAAGATACTCTCGGTAGCTTGCCGGGCTCTCCGAGAGGGGCAGAGGAATCGAACTCGGGTTGGCCATGTTGGCTGCTTGTAAGGCAAATGCCCTACTTCTGTACTATCACTCCAGCCCAAATAAATGCTCAAATTATAAAAAAAAAAAAAACCAAGAATTGCACAATCATTAATCAT
The DNA here is from genome assembly GCF_029834395.1 of Sorex fumeus. Taxonomy (NCBI): domain Eukaryota; kingdom Metazoa; phylum Chordata; class Mammalia; order Eulipotyphla; family Soricidae; genus Sorex; species Sorex fumeus. The sequence goes on along the minus strand of NW_026606149.1, from coordinate 627,832 downwards.
GCCACCCAAGTCTAATTTGACAGCAATTTTTACAGCAATTTGTGTTTATCCGGGTCGGCCATGTTGGCTGCGTGTAAGGCAAATGCCCTACCGCTGTGTATCGCTCCAGCACAGCGGTAGGGCGTTTGCCTTGCACACAGCCAACATGGCCAACCCGAGTTCGATTCCTCTGCCCCTCTCGGAGAGCCCGGCAAGCTACCAAGAGTATCTCGCCCGCACGGCAGAACCTGGCAAGCTCCCCGTGACGTATTCGATATGCCAAACACAGTAACAACAAAGTCTCCAATGGAGACGTTACTGGGCCCGCTCGAGCAAATTGATGAACAACGGGAGGGCCTTTACCTTTACCTGTGTTTATCCAGTCTATCCAAAGGGATTCAGGTTTTCATAATAAAAATGTTCTTCTTTGTGTACTACCTCCCTTGGTTTATGTAATACTTAGTTCCAGCACAGAATTACAAAAACAAGAAAAATGGCATAAACAAGTTTGGGATCCAGCACAGTAGACTCTCGGCAGTTATTAAAGCACACACGCTTCCCATGTTCAGAACAGTTCTCTCTCCCAAGATCAGTCTATTTTGCATGTGGACTATTTTGGGGGTGCAGCAAGAGACAGGTGGCCACCCCTGGCAATTCTCAGGGATTACTTCCAGGTCTGTACCTGTTGGTGCTCAGGGAAGCATGAGATTCCAGAATCGAACCCAGACCACTTTGGTGCAAGGCAAATGCCACCCCTGTTGTACTATCACTCTGTCCTAAGGTTATTTAGGGCCCTACAGGTTCAAGTGAAGCTTCTTCCATTTCTTTCACTATTTAGAAGAATGGCAATTGTGGGTCTTACCTAGAATTCATTTTTTGGTTTGATTTTTAGCTGAAATGAATGATGTGTCTCCATGTCAAGCCCTGTGGTATTGGCAGCACAATTAACACCCTCCTCATAAAGTCCCAGGCCCCTGCTTGACTTCTTAACTCAGGGTATACACCCTAATTTGTCTCCCTGGTTTTGGAATCCATGAATGTGGAGGGTCCCTGTATATGCGTAATTCAAGTCATCTTGTGTGTGTTTGACCGGGCCCCCTTGGAGGGGGTGGGTTGAGTTTCCCTCCCAGCCCTGAGCATACCCCCAGCAGCTGAAGATCTCAAGAACCCAGCCACAGTCATGCTTAAGACCACTCTCCACATGTTCAGATGAGCTTTACGCATGAAGAAACTGGCAGAGGAACCCAAGCGGGCAGGACCCAGGGCTGAGATCTCTAAGCCTGCTCAGATCAGGACTGGGCCTCCTCCACCCAGATCCCCCATCTTCCAGTAGCTAGGTGTTATACCCACCAACTGCCCCAGTGCCGTGTAATCCCATCAACGGCCAAGATCCAGAGACTATAAAACCAAGCTAGTTCTCACTCTCAAAGAACCAGGCACGCTACTGAGAGTACCCTGTCCACATAACAGAGTCTGGCAAGCTTCCCATGGAGTATTCGATATGCCAAAACCCAGTAACAGTGATGGGTCTCATTCCCCTGACCCTGAGAGAGCCTCCAATGTGGCACTTGCTAAAATCTCAGGGCCTAGAACGAATGGAGACATTACTGGTGCCTGCTCGAGTAAATCAATGAACACTGGGATGACAGTGATACAGTGATACTCAGTCATTCATTAATCATAGAATTATTGTGAATTTCGGCTTAATTGTAAAGGTAAAGTAAAGGCCCTCCCGTTGATCGTCGATTTGCTCGAGCGGGCCCAGTAACGTCTCCATTGGAGACTTTGTTGTTACTGTGTCTGGCATATTGAATACTCTCGGTAGCTTGCCGGGCTCTCCGAGAGGGACGGAGGAATCGAACTCGGGGCGGCCATGTTGGCCGCTTGTAAGGCGAACGCCCTACCCGCTGTGCTATCGCTCCAGCCGGCTTAATTGTAACAGTCAAATTTTTATTACTGACTTAAAAAGTTGCCTTACATTCTACATATTTTTATTGTAAGAGTATCTTCCTTCATACAGAGTCCAAATATTTTGAATTCTTGTCTTGAAACAATTGGTTCTATAGAATTCATCACGATTATCAGCGTGTGATTTTCTTTAGGAAGTGAGGAGTTGCTTTTATTTGGCTCTTGAAAGATAACGAGAACATCATTGGAAAATCAAGCTCAGTGAGTTGTGACACCTGTTCTGGGTTCGCCACAGTTGAAAGGCACCTGTTGTCAAAGTGCTAATAACATGAACAATTTGTGTGCAGTATTGCTTGTTAACATGCCTTCTGAAACAGACTTCTTTTCAGAAGAGACAAATAATCAGCACATCAACACATCAACTCTGGAATTCAAGAATAACTTTGAGTCAACATAGCAGACATGGAGGAAATGTTTGCAACACCTCTCTGAAAATACATACAAGCCAATTTTTTCTCTTTTTTAATAATACATGTATCATATTTATTCTTTGACTAGTATTTGGAACAAAATGAATAACAAACTTTATCCAAATCTCTCCACAAAGTTACAGTTTCCCTCTTCTAATACACAGAATGGAGAATATTTATACACTATCTTTAATGAATTAATGAGCAAAATAAAAGCACATTTTTATTTCTTACCATGGCCTATTTTTTCTGATATCTCTATAAAGGCTCCATCTACTTAAATCAAGCATTTGATTCCTAAATTTTAGAATGGTAAAAGAATCATAAAATAGCATAATTCACAATACATGTCAAGCAACAAGAGGCTATATTTAAACAGATTTTTAAATTTTTTACTAATATCTGTCATAGAGATCTTAACTCTGGGTCAAATCTTACTATTAAGTAATTGTATGAGCACAAACAAGTGATTTCTCTTTTACACTCCTCATCTAGAAATTTAGCTCGTATAAATTTTGAATTTTCTTTTTATTCCTAAATCATACGTATCTTCTACTTTCGAGAAATCCCCACATCTAGAAAAATGCACTCTTTTCCTGAGTGGATAATTCTTTGAATATAAAATCATCTCAAGCAAATGCACTTGAGCAATTTTATTTAGTAAGTAGGGCTCTGATGTTATATTTTCAGTCTTTCAGGTCTTGGTAACATATACTAGTGCTACTTTTGGGTTGGAATAAAACTGAAAATGACTCTCGTTATTGTGTCCTTTTCTAGCAACACAATTTTGTCCCTCTTTCTTCCCATTCTCTCCTAGTGAACGTATGGTTCACTATACATTTTACTTTTTTCCCTCAAGGTCTTGAAGTTCCCTTGTCACTTTTATTTTAGAGAATTTTGCAGAAAAGTTCTAACTCAGGTCTGGAAGCATAGTGAGCAAGGTCCTTCTTATTAATCTGCATTAACACCCTCAAGTCCTGTCTCTGTACCACATGGGGTTCCCTGAGCACTGTGGAGAATGATTCCTGAGCACAGAAATGTGAGAAGCCCTGACCCCACCCAGGGGTGGCCTAAAAAAACAGAATGTTTAAAGTAGCATGATGTCTGTCTTATAATATGCAGTTGTCAATAGTTATGGATTATTGGAGAATATTTTAATGTTATGCAGCTTGGTATCCCTGAAAAAACGTGACTTTCTTCTTTTACTTGCTTGAGGATAATTTTCTCTACTCTTCCATTCTTTGAGTGTTCCAAACTTCTACAGATGTGCTGTGTATAATCAAAATCTCTAACTACAATTGTCATCAGAAACTTAGCCCTTTTAAAATAAGAATTGACAATGTCAGTTTAGATCAGTTATTCAATGTTGTTCTTATAATACTACACCCATTCAATATCAAAACAACACTACTGTTCTCTCTTATTCAGAGACCTCTTTTAACGCATCCCAATCCCCATCACAGCTTCCAAAATGTGTGGTCCCGTCAATTACCCTCTCTCTTGTATCTTCAACAATCTTCATTCCACATCCCCCGTTTAGTCTCAAAATACACCCAAGCTTCTCCGACGAATTCCCACCCATCTACTCTTTTATTCATCTCTTTCCTGTTGGTTGCAGCACCCTTCACGGCTTCCCCTGACCTAGGTTTTATCTTGTGGCTTTTCCACACCCCCCCACCCCCACTCAAAAAAAAAAAAACTCTGCCTCCCTACTGCCCCGCCTTCAAGGATTGAAAAATACTTCCTAACAATTGACGTCTCCTTATTTCAGATCCACTTGAAGGTTTGTTAATTAACTTATCTAGTGCCTTGAAGATTGTCACTAGCTTTTTCTTCCTTCTTGCTCTTTAACCTCTTGGTTAATGTTATAACATTTTTAGTGTTGTGTCTTTTCTTTTTTTTTTAATTTATTGGGGATTTTTTGTTGTTGTTGTTGTTGCTTTTTTGGGTCACACCCAGCGATTCATAGGAGTTACTCCTGGTTCATGCACTTAGGAATCTCTCCTGGCGGTGCTCGCGGGACCATATGGGATGCTGGGAATCAAACCTGGGTCTGCCGCATGCAAGGCAAACGCCCTACCTGCTGTGCTACTGCTCCAGCCCCGTTGTGTCTTTTCAAGGGTGTCATCATACTAACGCCAATTTATCTTCTTTTTATTAGTTAAATCAGCATGAGCTACTTGGTTAAAAAGTTGTTCTTGATTGGATGTCATCATACAATGTTTGAATAACCATCCCTTCATCAGTGTACATTTTCCACCACCCACATAACCAGTTTCCCTCACAGCCCACTCCCCAGCCTGCCTCTCTGGCAGGTACTTTTCTTCTTTCGTTCTCTGAACATAGAGCCTTTAAAGGCCTGTGACGAAAAAATAAATATGGGAGTTCTCAATAGTGGAAACAGGGACATATGTGATAGCTCCAAGTAGTATATAAAGTCAGAATTCTAGTAGTATATAATAATAGTATATTTATAACATAAAGGAGTTTGCAGTACTATGTCGTTTAAAGAGGTGGCATCATAACTATGGCAGGTTATTTTCTATGGTAAAATATTTCCCTTTCTGAAGTGTTCAAAACGCTTGCCTTCACAAAGCTGTTCTATTATATTTATAGTATTATTATTGTGTACCACAGTAATTCTGACTTTATATATTATTTGGTGCTATCACATATGTCACAATGTTTTCAATATTGAGAACTCATATATTCATTTTTTCCTTGTTATAAGAGCTTTATATTCAGGCCAATATCCATACATAGATTCTTATCAGCGCTTTACTTAAATAGCAAATTTAATCTGATAGAATGTTAATCCTATTTTTCTCTCTTCTGGCTTCTCTTTCTTTATAACACAGAGTTTCGATTATTTCTCCTGATAAAAATCTAATACTTTGTCCTATATTTACATTTAAAATGTGTTCTGTCTACACCATTCCTCTCCATTCCTAATAAGTCAAACATAGGCACCATTTTCTCTACCTTTCTATGTGTGTTTGTGTGTGTGTGTGTGTGTGTGTGTGTGTGTGTGTGTGTGTGTGTGTTAGGATTTGCTGTGTTCAGGACTTACTCCTGGCTCAAGAATCACTCCTGGTGGTACACAGAGCATCATATGTAGGGCTGAGAGTCAAACCCAAATTGACCATATGCAAGATATGTGCCTTATCTACTGTACTGTATCTCTTCAGCCTTAGCTAATATTGATTTTCCTATCACCGGCTTTGCTTATGATAATCTTTATGCATTTCTGTCAGTATTGCTAGTAAATGAACTTTTTAAGGAACTGGACCTCAGATTATTATTTGCAGAGCATGAGGTTCAGAGAAGGGAAAAATTATAAGTACGTTGAATTTAAACAGATACCAATGTTACATTTTTTTACAAAATTTAACGTTATAAATATTTAAATTATTCTTTGAAAAAATATATCGTAATTTCAATTAATTATATTTAATAAATATTTATTAACTACTCTATAGAAGAAAATAGTTTTAAATAAGTGAGGAAAAATATTTCTCTTATGCTTAAATACCCTGAGTATCATGAAGTAAAAAGTAAGAATCAATGAATATAGAAATGTAATGGAAGGTGGTTGCATTCTTAAATATTTTTTGTAAAATAGATTTCTCTGAGATTTGATCAAAAGTTTTAAATCAGATGTGAATGTGAAACAGGCCAAGTTCGTAAAATAAAGAGAATATCGTTTAGGAAGAGAACAAACAAGCTTACCTTGAAAGTGGTGAAAATAGTTATATATGAGTGAAGAAAAATGTCTCTTATGTTTAAATACTCTGGGTATCATGAAGTAAAAAGAGCCAATAAATATAGAAATGTATTGGAAGGTGGTTGCAATCTTAAATATTTTTTTGTAAAATCAGTTTCTCTTGAGATTTGGTCAAAATTTTTAAACCAGATGTGTAACGGGCCACATTCATAAAATAAAGAGAATATTGCTTAAGAAGAGAACACACAGGCTCACCTTGAAAATGGAGCTTTTAAAGACTTTGAGGAGCCCACTGTGGTTGGAAAAGGCTTAATGAGAGAGAGGAGTTATTGGGCCTACGCAGTAATGGATTTTGGTCTCAGTATTACAGAGTTTTAGGACCACAGACCGGTTACTGTCGAATTTGACAGGGACCAGCACGGAGAACAATGCTTCACGATCAGACTTTATGGGATGGGGGCCCAGGGAGTCAGAGCAGCTTCCGCTCGAATGCCTGCAGAGGAAGTGGCATCCTTAAGGGCGGTTTAAGCTCCATTTAGACAGAGTTGGAGGTGATTTTCAGAGAAGAGAGCATGGGGACTTGGTTGAGGATGGGTTATAAATTCCAGAGGGCTCACTGGAGAGGCGTTAGGTGGTAGAGAAGACGAGGCAACGAGACACAAGAGGTACGCAAGAGAGGGGTGGGGATTACAGCGTGTGCAGTGAGGGAAAACCCAGAATGAGGACTTCCTGTGCTGAGTGACATAAACAGGTAGTGGACTTAATAAGGTGAGTTCTGGCAGGGCTCAGAGTAAGTAGCTACAGCTAGGCTGTGATTGGTTGGGAAAAAAAAATCCCACTTTGTAATGTTGATAGAGAATATGAACAAAGGGAATGGCTTATACCGAATGGGAATGGTAGTTTTCTCTCTCTGAACTGCCTTTGACTTATTTTTGATGTTGGTTTTATTGGACTATATACAAAAATGGGCTGGAGGTATAGCACAACAGGTAGGGCGTTTGCCTTGCACACGGCCAACCCGGGTTCGATTCCTCCACCCTTCTCAGAGAGCCTGGCAAGTATATCTCGCCCACATGGCAAAGCCTGACAAGCAACTCGTGATGTATTTGATATGCCAAAAACAGTTACAATAAGTCTCACAATTTGTTGTGAGATGTTACCAGTGCTACAGTGTTACAGTGCAACATATACATAAATAATCATATACACATATTTAGTTTATTTTTGAAGAGGAACAAAATATCAGTACAGAATAAATTATTGTGCCATGTTACTTTTTTTGCTTCAAATTATTTATTATTTTATGTATCATTTGTCACATCAGTTTTAATGTTTTCACCTTAAGATAATGCTTTTTTTTTACTTTTTAAATGATTCAGGCATTTAGAAATATGAAATGCAAGTTTACCAAATTCACTTTCAACCATTATTCAAAGTCTTGCACTATTTTTTATGGATTTTAATTTCTTAAATATTTTCCCCACTAGTTTCTAGAATTTTCTCAGCTGAATTCGCTGTTTCAGGTAAATACTCTTAGAAGACTTCTATCGTTCACATGTGTGAAATAACTTTTCCAGGTTTTCCAAGAAGCAGGCAAGATGATCAGATATAGAAGAAGGAAAGAAGAAATGTTTCTGAAGGAAATCTGAAGGGAGGTCAGTGATGAGAACAGCTTGAAGCTAAGTTCTCACTTTGCAAGAGGAAGGAGAAGATGAGAAAAAGGCAGACCATAGTGCACACCTAATGAGACATATGGTGGTCCACCAAGCCACAGGACAGCTGGATGTTCTGTATATGAAATGCTCAGTCACGGGCTAAATGCAAAGATGAGCATTAGATAATTCTGCAAAGACATGTGTTAAGAGAGAAGAGGTGGGGTTTTGGTTTGAGAGTGCCTTAGCAGTGCCAGAACTTATTTTGGCTCTGTGCTCGGAGATGATTCAAGGCAATACACTGAGAACCATACATGGTGCAGGGGATTGACCCAGAGTCAACTACATGCAAGGCACGTGCTTTAACCACAGTTCTATCACCCGTTCCAACAGAGAAGAGGTTTGAGCTATGAGAATTCTGAACCCAGGAAGCAATCTCTGTTAAACGGTTCCCCCCTCCACACACACACCTATTTTCTCTGCTCTCTTCATATGCTGGGGATTTAACCCCTAGCAATGAACAACATAAGAGTAAATTTAGGCTAGGATTTCAGAAGAGAGGGATATTCAGTTAAAATGCGATCACTTAGGTAGGCCTGAATCCAATTTGATTCATTGTTTGGGAAAAAAAATCCCACTTTGTGCTGTTGATAGAGAATCAACATTGTATATAAGGGAATCATCATTTGGCCTTAAGGAGAGATGAGGTCAGGTCACTGCAAGGGAGGCCATGCAGGGACAGTGAGAAACCGATAATCCACAGGCAAGAGCAGGCTTCGGCAGAGAGCACGCCTGCCAACACCTCCTTTCTCACCCCCTAGCCCCTGAAACAAAGAGAAAAAGAAATGTCTGGCTGTTTCTGTGCCCAGCCATCCGAGGTATATTGTTATGGCAGACAGAGTAAATGGATACTGATGGGCTTTCCTTTACTGGGAAGTTCAATATTGAGAGCTGCTAAGGGTGGACACTCCAAGAATGCAGCATAACCTGGCATTATTGCTGTGGCTGCTTGCATTTCCATCCACTTATTCAGGAAATTCTTGAGGAAGTAGTATTTGAGCACAGATAAACTTAGGCATGAAGACAGCCTTACACAAGGGCAGTTTCCTAGGCCAAGGACAATGGTGGAACTGTGGGTCTCCTCGGTGAAAACTTGATGAACTCCTCTCAGAGATATTTCAGAAACACATTTTTGGCTCTGCAGAGTACTCCCAGAACACATCTGGTCACATCTAGAAGTGACACCACTTGCCTTGAGGCCTGTTAGTGACAAAGGAAGCAACTCTGGCTTAGATATTCCCATGTTGAGTGCTGGAGTTTTTCAGTACAATATGACTGCTGGTATAACTGCCTGGATCAGATGCCTTTCATTATTGTATTTTGGGGAGGTTTTTTTTAAAATGCAAGCTGGCACCGTGCAGTGGTTCAGTTGGGTTGTGTGCATGGTTCGCAGGCAGGCATGTGGGAGGCCTGGAGTGGATCCCTTGCACCAACAGCTCCCCACCGTGACAGCCAGGGGCAAATCCTGAGAACTAACCTGGTTCTGAAGTCAAGCTTGTGTCCCTTACTAATGTTTAAGGACTTAGGTTTATGGAGCTGGCAGTGCTCAGATAATGCTCACACTATGAAGCTTCCAGGACCAAGAGACTCGGAGAGTCAAGAGAGCTACACTCGACAATGTAGAGGAAGTCATGATGTCTTGGAGTCAACCTCTGAGCACTGCAGCTTGTGTTCTAAAAGCTATACATGAGTAAATGAATGAATAAATACATTCTGAAATTCATCTTGGTGGGATTATAGCAGATTTGTAATTTATAGCATCCACTTATTTAGGAATGCATGTAGGAAATTATAATCTGTCACCTATCTGACTATGATGAATAGTACTGTACACGTCTAAAGGACAATCCGATTCATTCTAACTTTGCTGAAGCTTAAGGCCCTTCATATTCCAAACTTATCACCTCATATCTACTCAAGAGGGTTCTTACATGTAATTTAAGAAAAGCAAGCAAAATTTAGGTTTTCCTGTTTATGGTGAAAACAAAATATATGTCATATATATGTATGCATATGACCATTTGAATTTTCAAACAATGGGTCACAAGAAAAAAATGGCAACAGTATCACATAATCACTTAACTTCCCGTTAGTCGGCGATTTGCTCAAGCGGGCGCCAGTAAAGTCTCCATTTGTCCCTGTCACGTGCTAGTGTAGCCCAATGGCATCTGTTCTCTCTGGGAACATGAAGAGCCTCAAACCGATTGTTCATGATCTTGATGAAGAAGTCTGACCATCTGGTAGGTAGGCGGCCACGCGGTCTTTTGACATCCCGTGGAATCCAGTCGGTAACAACTCTAGTCTAGCAGTCGTCTTTAAATCTCATTACGTGACCAGCCCATCTGATTTTTGACACCTTGGCAAATGAGACAGTGTCCCTGATTCTTGATCGTCGACGGATGTCGGAACTCCGGATTTTTTCTCTCATTTGAGTGAAACGTGATATTCCAAGCATAGCACTTTCTATTCTTCTTTGGGAGACCTGAATAGCGTTCTCATCCTGTTTGCGTAGGGCCCAGGTCTCTGAGGCATATGTTAATGCAGGAAGAACAGTGGAATCAAAGAGATGTGCCCGGAGCCGGAGGTTCTTCGTCCTCTTAGCTATTTCTTCGACGTTCTTGAAGGCGTTCCAAGCCGTTCTCTTCCTCCTGAGCAGCTCGGGTGCCAGGTCATTTGTCATGTTGACCTCTCGACCTAGGTACACATAGCTGTTGCATTCGGAGATGGTCATTCCGTTGAGAGCGAATGGAGCATCAGGAACGAGGCTGTAAAGTATGTAAACTATATAATATTATGTAAACTATATAATATTATAAGCCAGTAACCTAAGAAGGATGATGAATCTCTCCATAGAATAATTTCGATTATCTATGAATGGTCTATGCCAATTTTAGAAAGACAGTGAAAGGTACATAAATATGTTTAGCTTACCACAGGAATGGGATAAATAGTGTGGTCAGTTCTAGGATTTTGAGTGGCAAATGCTGGACCAAGCTGATGGGGCGGGGTGTTTGGCCTGTTCTAGAAACTTTGGGGTAGAGTGCAAAAAGCTGGGCCTTCTAGTCTCCAGCCAGTCCTTCAAAATGGGGACTTAAGCTCTGCATCTTTTTATTTATTTATTTAATGAATCAAACCGATCGTTCATGATCTTGATGAAGAAGTCTGACCATCTGGTAGGTGGGCGGCCATGCGGTCTTTTGACATCCCGTGGAATCCAGTCAGTAACAGCTCTAGTCCAACGGTCGTCTTTAAATCTCATTACATGACCAGCCCATCTGATTTTTGACACCTTGGCAAACGAGACAGCGTCCCTGATTCTTGATCATCCACGGATGTCAGAACTCCGGATTCTTTCTCTCATTTGAGTGAAACGTGATATTCCAAGCATAGCACTTTCTATTCTTCTTTGGGAGACCTGAATAGCATTCTCATCCTGTTTGCGTAGGGTCCAGGTCTCTGAGGCATATGTTAATGCAGGAAGAACAGTGGAATCGAAGGGATGTGCCCGGAGCCGGAGGTTCTTCGTCCTCTTAGCTATTTCTTCAACGTTCTTGAAGGCGTTCCAAGCCGTTCTCTTCCTCCTGAGCAGCTCGGGTGCCAGGTCATTTGTCATGTTGACCTCTCGACCTAGGTACACATAGCTGTTGCATTCGGAGATGGTCGTTCCATTGAGAGCGAATGGGGCATCAGGAACGAGGCTGTTTCTCATAAACATTGTCTTCGTAAGATTCAGCTGTAGTCCTACCTTTCCACACTCACGGTCAAAGTCGGCCAGCATTTGTGCCGCTTGGCTGATGTTTGGTGTTATTAAAACAATGTCATCAGCAAAGCGAGCAAGCCAGCAACAGTATAAGTTTCTGAAAACTCACAATGAAAAGTTAACTGAAAACCAACTGTGTAATGCATCTGGGATGTTTTTGTCACTGCTCAGGTGTGTTGTATTTCTCAGGAAAAATTCTTAAAAATTTAAAAGGAGCTACTCTAGAGGGCAACTTTGACTTCACATTGAAAAATGTCATTTTTCTTCTGTTTTTCCATAATAGGATCATGTATCTGTAGTAACATTGCTATATATCTACCAAAAGACTTCTTCATTCTTCTGTTGACTTCATTATGGGAAAAATATTGTTGTCTGTTTTTATAGTTGTTATTTTTTTAGACTTAATATGGCAGGAGTTTGCAAACAAAAATAGGCACTTAACTATAAGTAAACAATGGAATGGAATCTAAGAAATCAAATGAAGCCCACTATGTGGTTAGGGATGTATTAATACACAGACTTTATGTTTGGAGTTTTGAGATTTTTGTTTTTCAAAAAAATCACTGATATTTTAAATTATTTTCTCTTTTTTTAAAATTTAATTTTTCTTCTCATTGTACACAGAACTTTGTTTATGCAACCAGAAACTGTCAAGTACGTAAATGGCCTTTTTTTTTCACCCATGCAAATAGTTGCCAGGTTCACTGAAGGGTCTGGACCTTCTGCTCTATATGTAACCACTAGCCATGTGGGACACTTAAACACCTGAAACATCACTTCTTGGAACTGAGAAATGTAAGTATAAGATCCACATCAGTGTTCCAAGATGGAATGCCCTCCCCCAAAAAGAAATGAAAGATATTTCTTTTTTTTTTCTTTACCTCTGCCCCTTTCGGAGAGCCCAGCAGCTACCAAGAGTATCTTACCCACACAGCAAAACCTGGCAAGCTACCTGTGAGGTATTCGATATGCCAAGAATAGTAACAAGTCTCACAATGGAGACATTACTGATGCCTGCTCGAGCAAATCGATGAACAACGGAAGGACAGTCCTACAGTCGATATATATTAAGATAACATCTTAATAGGGTCTCCTGCTCCCGCACCTGGCTGTCCTCACTGGGGCTCCTTGGAAGGAGGCGGGTTGAGTTTCCCTCCCTGCCACAAACAGAGCTCCTGCAGCTGAAGACCTCCAGAACCATCCACAACTGTGCTGAGACCACTCACTCTCCATATGCATGAAGGTACCAGCAGAGGAACAAAGGCATATGGGTCCCGGGGCTGAGATCTCCAAGCCTGCTCAGATCGGGGCTGAGCATCCTCCACCCAGATCCTCCATCTTCCAATAGGCAGGAGTCACACCCACCAACTGGCCCTCTGGCGCTGTGTAATCCCATGAACGGCCAAGAACCAGAGACTATAAAACCCAGCTCCCCAGAATGAGACATCTTATTATCTCATTCTCACTTTGGACAACCTGGCAGGCTACCGAATGTAACCTGCCCACACGGCAGAGTCTGGCAAACTCCCCGTGGCATACCCAATATGTCAAATACCAGTAACAATGATGGGTCTCATTCTCCTAACCCTGAAAGAGCCTTGAATATGGCACTTTTTAAAATCTCAGGGTTAGGATGAAGGAGACATTACTGGGGCCTGCTCGAGGCAATCGACAAACAACTGGATGATCGTGATCGTGACATCATTCTGGGTACATCATGTAAAATAGTTTCCATTGTTACAATTTTTTTCATCTTTTTCTCTGTTGGCTACAAGAATTTTTTTTAACTTTTTTATTGAATCACTGTGAGATAAACCCTTACAAAGCTGTTCATTACTAGGTTTCTGACATACAGTGTACCAACACTCATCCCTCCACCAGTGTGCATTTCCCAGCACCAGTGTCCCCAAGTTCCCTCCCATCACCGTCTACTTCTACCCGCCAGTCTGTCTCTATGACAAGAGACAGTAATATCTGGAAATAATCATGCTGGACAAGAACTGAGTGTTAAAAGTAGGTAAAAGAATATTTCTGATAACCTTCCAGTATCCGTATTGCAACCATCAATGCCCAAAAGGTGAGAGAGAGAGAGACAAATAGACAGAGACACAGAGACGCAGAGACAGAAACAGAGAGACAGACAGTCAGAGACAGAGAACAATCACTATTTTATATCCAAAAGTTTTTCCAAGTCAAAACATTCTTCAAATATATATTGAAACTTACTGTATGTCCATGTGAATGATCAAATTTCACTTTACAAAAGAAATATAGAATCATTAGAGTGAGAAAACTTAAGAACATAAAATGTATTTAATTATGATTTGCAGTTTCATATCATTTCATCAAAGCTTCATCACATTCTGTGTATATGAATCTGTCAAGATTTCTGCTCTAATAAATTCCTTGTTTGGGGATTTGTGATTTTATTACCAGTATTCCCCCACTGAATGACACTTCGAATTCAACCTTTCCCTGGGAGATAGTTTTTGTATTTAAATTAAGTGGAATATGTCAAGCAAGTTTTTTTACTAATATGTATAGTTCATCTTTTCATTTCACAGAATATCATCCTTATCCCCATATTTCAGCAAGTGACTTAATATTATGACCCTTATAAATAAGAATTCAAAGAGTAGAGCAAGATTTTACTCAACCATCATCAAAATACAGACAGTTTATATGTATACACACACACACACACACACACACACACACACACACACTCAGGCCATAAGTTTCTAAATAATTTAATGTGACCTTACAGTCTTAGAGAATGGAGAAATTTCCCGAGGCTAAACCAGTTAAACTTGCTTGGCATTTGTGCTATTTTTAGAGGTAATAAGCTATTCCCTCCTTGTTCAGTGTCACCAACCCTAGTGTTTACACCATATTATAAAACCTGATGACAGACAGCAGAGCACCAGCTGGCAATGTGACCTTTCTTTCCCTTAGTGATTTCCCATAGCATGCATTTTTTTCCTCTCCATCTTCCTGTTTTCTTCTCTCTCTCTCTCTCTCTCTCTCTCTCTCTCTCTCTCTCTCTCTTTCTCTCTCTCTCTCTCTCTCGCTCTTTCTCCTTGCAGCACTGGCCACCTTAGATTTTATACAATTCTAGAATTAAATGAGATTATATATGTGTACTCTAAAGTCTAAGTAATAGGTGTTTTTGTTATTGGATGGTTGACTGAATGATTCAATGCCTCTCCTGATACCTGGATTTCATTTATTTTGGTTTAATAGACATCAGGGAAAAGTAGGACAAGTGTGGGCTGTGCAGAGAGAGAGAGATTTGGATTTGAATTTGTGTATGTTAAACTTTAGTTGTCTATGAAGGGAACGTGATTTGACCTCTCTAGTTTCATTCCCCTCCTCTGTTCACTGGGAATTATAAGTTCCACTTCTGATCATGTTCCCATGAGAGCCATGACTTATTGGCACGCAGCAGATATTTAATTCATTGGAGTTGTAATATCAATTTTAAATATTTTTACTTTAGGAAAAGTATTGAGGTGCACATTATTTTTTTCCCTTTATTTTATTTTATTTTTTTTAAAGTTGTAGATTTACAATTTTTTGTGCTTTGGTTTCAATTATACAATGATCAGATACCCATCCCTCCACCAGTGCCCATTTTCCACCACCATGGATAATATCCCTCCCACCCCCATCCCCCCATCCCCCCGTCTCTGTGGCAGGGCAATCCCCTGTGTTCTCTCTCTCCTTTTGGGTGTTGTGGTCTGCAAAAGAGGCATTGAGTGGCAAACATGTTCAGTCCATAGTCTACTTTCGACATGCATCTCCCCTCCTGGGAGGATCCTCCAAACATCCTTTATTTGGTGCTCCCTTCTCTATCTGAACTGCCCTTTCCTCTAGGATACCCGGCTGGCCTCTAAGTTATGGAGTAATCCTCCTGGTGCTGATCTCAGCTATTCTTGGGTATTAATCTCATACTTTGTTACTTTATATCCCCCAGATGAATGCAATCTTTCTATGTCTATCCCTCTCTTTCTGACTCATTTCGCTTAGCATGATACTTTCCATATTGTACCACTTGTATGTAAATTTCATGACTTCATCTTTTCTAAGAGCTACATAGTACTCCATTGTGTAGATGTACCAAAGTTTCTTTAACCAGTCATCTGTTCTTGGGCATTCAGGTTTCTTCCAGTTTCTGGCTATTGTAAAGAGAAGGTGCACATTATTTTTAATCATTTTGATATTGCCAAGACAGTTAAATGTCTAAGCACTCTCACTCAGTGCACAAGCCTGCCGTTGAAGGGTGAGGAAACCTTTACCAGGGCTTGCCTGGAATGGAATAAAACGGTCAATCTGCCTCTGAGTCATGAGGTGCTTCTTGGGACTTTCTATTACTCACTCATCTTTCTACCTTTTTATAAGTAACTTGATGTGGACTGTGTCATTCTTTAGAATCTAGACAGCACAGAAACTAAAATGGAAGAAAATATTTTTATCGATCTCATTTAAAAATAATAATAATTTGGCTGGAGGGATAGCACAGCAGGTAGGGCGTTTGCCTTGCATGCGGCCGACATGGGTTCAATTCCCAGCAAACCATATGGTCCCCTGAGCACCGCCAGGAGTAACTCCTGAGCACAGAGCCAGGAGTAACGTCTGTGCATCGCCAGGTATGACCCAAAAAGCAAATAGTAATAATAATAATAATAATAATAATAATGATAACCCTGTAATTTAGAAAACTCCTGAAAAATAAAACTTGTTTAACTTCTATTTTAATTACTGCTGTGATTTCTGTGAATCACATGGAAGCATTCTACATGCTTCAGTATTGGCCCTAAACAGACTCAGATTGGAACAGAAGTGCAATTTTTATTTCTGGTTCTTTGTTATATTAAAAAGAACTAATCTGGCTAATACAAAGGCTTGGGTGTATGAGGATGCTAGGCAATGCAATAGTGTTTCCTCAAATATTAAATCTTAAAACCTGGACTTATTTTTAGACACTTGTTAAATAAAGACTTCACATGTTGTAAAATCACTGTTGGAATTACTTGTACCCATAAAGTCAGCGTTCAAAAACATTTTGTGGAACAGCAAGACAAGCTATTTCAGGACATGTTCAGAGCTCATTACAAACACACTAGGCTGAAAAAAAAAACTGAAATAGAACTTTAAATTCTGATTGATTCTTTCCCATAGCTTAAAAACTTCAGCTCAACTGTCTGAATCCTGTTCTTCAAGCCCTGGTGCCCAGTGGCTTCTCTCCTCTCTCACCTGCTTAGCTGAAACAAGGAGCAAATTAGTATTTTTTTTTCAATAGCAGAAGAAATAATGATGGGGCAAAAATCTTCTCAGAATATTTAGTTCTCTAACACAGCAACTTACCATTCACTAAATCACTGTATCCTGTCATCCTGTTGTTCATCGATTGCCTCGAGCAGGCCCCTGTAACGTCTCCTTTGTCTAGCCCTGAGATTTCAGAAAGTGCCACATTTGAGGCTCTTTCAGGGTCAGGAGAATGAGACCCATCATTGTTACTGATTTTTGGCATATTGAATATGCCATGGGGAGTTTGCCAGACTCTGCCTTGTGGGCAGGATACTTTTGGTAGCCTGAGTAAGAACTAGATAATAAGATGTCTTCTGGGAGCTGGGTTTTATAGTCTCTGGGTCTTGGCCCTTGATGGGATTACACAGCGCCAGGGGCAGTTGGTGGGTGTAAAGCCTACATACTGGAAGATGGAGTATCTGGGTGGAGGAGGCCCAGTCCCGATCCCAGCAGGCTTGGAGATCTACGCCCCGGGTCCCGCACACCTAGGTTCCTCTGCCGGTTTCTTCATTCGTGAGGCTTGTCCAAACGTGTAGAGAGTGGTCTTAAGCATGGCTGTAGCTGGAACTAGAGGTCTTCAGCTGCCGCAGCTCTGCTCAGGGTGGGGAGGCAAACTCAACCCATTCACTAAATAATAATAACAATATCATACACTAGACACATTCAAGGTACTAAAGAATGAACTTAACAATTAAAATAAAATCTGCAGTCATTTTTGTTTGCCAAGCAATATTCTTTTATGTGTTATTGCTAACCTGACATTCCAGAGACAAGTCAAGTGGTCAAGTCATTGCTGGACTGTGGAATATATTCATATTAAGCAAAGAAGAAGTAGCTGAAAGACTATAAATTGAGCCTTTACCAAATGGAAAGTATTCTGTTAGGTATAATTAACAAGGTAATAAGTGCATCATTCCCCATAGGTCCTGAACAGTGAAATTTTTATAATTTAACAGTGCAGTCTTCTGCCCCCGCGCCTGGCTGTTCCTCGCCGGGGTCCGTTGGAGGGGAGCAGGTTGAGCTTTCCTCCCCACCCCGACCAGGGCTCGGGCAGCTGAAGACCTCCAGGACCAGCCACCACCATGCTGAGACCACTGTCCGCACACATGAAGGTACTGGCAGAGGGACAAAGCCATGTGGGTTCCGGGGCCGAGATCTCCAAGCCTACTCGGATTGGAGTCGAGCATCCTCCACCCAGATCCTCCAAATTCCAGTAGGCGGGGGTCACACCCACCACCTGGCCCCCTGGCGCCGTGTAATCCCATCAACAGCCAAGACTCAGAGACTATAAAATCCAGCTCCCGGACGAGAGCAGTGCAGTCTTTTGCCCCCGCGCCTGGCTGTTCCTCGCCAGGGCCCCTTGGAGGGGAGAGGGTTGAGTTTTCCTCTCCGCCCTGACCAGGGCTCCGGCAGCTGAAAACCTCCAGGACCAGCCACCACCATGCTGAGACCACTCTCTGCACACATGAAGGTACTGGCAGAGGGACAAAGCCATGCGGGTTCCGGGGCCTAGATCTCCAAGCCTATCAGGATTGGAGTCGAGCATCCTCCATCCAGATCCTCCAAATTCCAGTAGGCGGGGGTCACACCCACCACCTGGCCCCCTGGCGCCGTGTAATCCCATCAACGGCCAAGACTCAGAGACTATAAAATCCAGCTCCCGGAACCACGCGGCCGCATTCGCGGTGGCGCGACATCTTATCAGGACATCTTTTTATGACATCTTATTATCTCATTCCTACTTTGGACAAACTTGCAGGCTACCAAATGTAGTCTGCCCACACGGCAGCGTCTGACAAACTCCCCATGACGTACCAAATATGCCAAATACCAGTAACAATGATGGGTCTCATTCTCCTAAAGAGCCTTGAATATAATCTCAGGGCTAGGATGAAGGAGACGTTACTGGGGCCTGCTCGAGGCAATCGACGAATAACTGGATGATGAAATGAAATGAAAATAATTTAACAATTACCCCTTTAAACAAAGTCGCACGTGATATTTTTTTCTGAAAATGATAATCATCTGAAAACAATAATCAAAAGGGTGATACTGATAACATTCTAGATTGCTAACATTACTTAAAAAAAATTCACTATAAGCCTGAAAATTAGCTTTGCTAAAATTAAGTCATATCCTAAATGATAATAAATTCAAAATAATAAGAATACTACCTTCATGAAAATAAACATATGAAATCTTGAAATCCAAACACTTAGATATTTCATCTTATATTTTTTATTTCCCAAACTAGAAGTACTTTTACAGAAAAAAATTATTAATAGCAGTATAATAAAAGGTTAGTTTTCTAGTCAGGGAAAGTTGTTTATTATCTTTGGGAAATATCAGGTGATTATTGTTTTTTGATATGCTGCATCAGAAAGAGCTTTGTAGATACCAAGTGCAACCCCAGACTCTCAATTAAAATCATTTCTTCATTCATTTACAACATCAATAACATCAACTGTGGTGTTGTTTCTGAGCAATATATCGATGTACCTTGATTAATATAAAATTGAGGGAAGCAGAAATTGCTGATAATGGAAGGGCATTGAATTGGTTTTGTGGCTAGTGGTAGCAGTGGTGGTTATAAATTTTTTGAAAAGAGACAGCGGAAGACAAAGAAACAAAGCGCCTTTTTCTATAAATAGAAAAACCAACCCACAGTTTAGGATTTGTTGAGAAGGGATGGAAAAGTAAAGAGAGCAGTTTAAAGAGAGACTTATCAATCACTCCTGATTTTTTAAATTAGTTACTACTAAAAAGTGTATTAAATTTAAATGATATAAAGAGCAATATCTATTTCAAAGCCGTGTTTACCACAGATTCTTCTGTAAATAATCAGGCTATTGCTAGTCTTATATGTGTTCTCCATGGTTTAGTGTCCAGCATGGCGTCTCATTCTACCACAGCACGTTGCCCTGCTCAGAGGCAGAATAGCCCTGGCCCAAACCAATTCCCTCTCAGAAAAACACTCTGAAGGGCTGGAGCTATAGCACAGCATCAGTCTTGCTGTGGTCTCCCCAGATTTGATCCCCTTCACACCTTGTAATACTTTCCTCCAACCAACCTTGAATAATCCCTAAGCACAGTCAGGACTAGCCCGGAGCTCCACTGGGTGTGGTTTAAAAAAAAAGAAGAAGAAAATTTTAAAAAAAGAAAGAATAGAAAACAGCTGATTTGACTGTATCCTGTACTAAACTCCTTATTTAATTTTACTGACTTTTTAAGTTTAAATAGGCCCTCCTGTTGATCGTCGATTTGCTCGAGCGGGCCCAGTAACGTCTCCATTGGAGACTTTGTTGTTACTGTGTCTGGCATATCGAATACTCTCGGTAGCTTGCCGGGCTCTCCGAGAGGGGAAGAGGAATCGAACTCGGGTCGGCAATGTTGGCCGCGTGTAAGGCGAACGCCCTACCGCTGTGCTATCGCTCCAGCCCAAAATTTAAATAAATAAACCTATTTACTTACTGGGAAGAACCAGTTTCTAATTAAATTCAGTAGTTTTTGAGAACCATGCCAAGATATCCCATTTCTTTTTCGTCTCTCCATAGTAATCCACACCAGTTTGACTAAAGCCAATAAAATTTAAACCTTTTCGGTTATAAACAGTACTAGTTCCAGTTCAGTTCTTCTCTTCTTCCTCCATCATTTTCCTTAAAGTCTCAGTAGAAAGATCTCAGCGCGATGCAATTAAGGCTAATACCTGAGTCCATAGCTTGGATTTGCGAACGTTAAGAATCCTATAAATAATTTGCTCGATTTGCTCGAGCGGGCCCAGTAACGTCTCCATTGGAGACTTTGTTGTTACTATACTCTCGGTAGCTTGCCGGGCTCTCGGAGAGGGGCGGAAGAATCGAATTCGGGTCGGCCATGTTGGCTGCTTGTAAGGCGAACGCCCTACCGCTGTGCTATCGCTCCAGCCCATAATAAATAATAATAAATAATTTAAAGTATTTTATTTTATCCCTGTCATGTTTTTCGATCTCTCTACCATAAAGACACAATAATGTGATCTGTGATAAAGTAATCTAAATTAATTAATAGTGATGCATTACATGAAACTATATATACAAACATATGCAAAGCACAAGATTGAATAATTTATTACCTAACATAAAGTTAAAAGGCCATATTATTTGACTACAAAGCAATAGCAGTAGCACTGTAGCATTGTCCTCCCATCCTCCCATTGTTTATCAATTTGCTCCAGTGGGCACCAGTAACGCCTCCATTGTGAGACTTGTTGATACTGTTTTTGACATATTGAATAAGTCACAGGTATAGCAGTATAAACTAAAAAAAAATAGAAATAGTTATTATTTATAAATATTGACATTTAATATTCCTTTAGGATCTATGTCAAAAGTAAATCTTTGACTAGCATTTTTTTTTGTAGTTTTTTTATTTCTTTTTTTTTTTATTAGTGAAAAACCATGAGGTACAGTTATAGGCTTACAAATTTTGTGCTTGGGTTTCAGTTATACAATGATCAAGTGCCCATCCCTCCACCAGTGCCCGTCATCCATCCCCATGGGTCCCAGCATCCCCCCCCTCATCCCCCCCCCCCCCCCCCCGTCCCATCCTGCCTCTGTGGCAGGGTATTCCCCCTTGTTCTCTCTCTCGTCTTTTGGGTACTGTGTTTTGCAAGAGAGGCTTTGAGTGGCAATCATGTTTGGTCTATCGACTACTTTTAGCATGCTTCTCCCACCCTGGGAGGACCCTCACAACACCCTGACTAGCATTTTTGAACATTAATAACTGGATCAAAGATTATGTGCTTCCTAGCTTTCACCAAATCAAAGTTTAAATATTTAGAATCTTTTCTCATGGAAACTTTTTATGTAAGATCTACAAATCTAAAAAAAAAAGAAAAAGAAAGTGATAGTCAAAGTACACAAATCAAAAATAAGCAATTAAAAAATGGAGCAAAAACTGATACTATCCAATTATCAATAAAATAGTCAAAAACTGAGGAGTCTAGAAAACAATATTTAAGGGACTATGCAAAGTATTAGGAGGGAAAATGCAATAGAGTCAACGATTTAGAGAAAATATTCCTTTAAAGTGAAGAAGCACCTATAAATGAATGCTCAAAAATTTTCAAAATGAAAACTAGAACATTTTCTATGAAGGTATGAATTGCAAAAATTTTTAAAGTGAAATATTAAATAGACTCATAAATACGACTAGTGATCAACTACTCTAGAGCTTGCTAACAAGAATATTCTTACATAAAATTTTTATACTAAAATAAAAATTATTCTGACGTGATTTACATTATTATGGATTAAGTATAAATATCACCATAGATGAAAATATAATAAATTAAATGCTAGCAGTTTCATTTAGAATAAATCTGTCAACTTAAAATAGATCCACACATAAATGCTTATGGAAAAACAAGAATTGACAAACTTCAGGAAATATATTTCCATTGTTTTTAGTATAGTAAGAGAGGAAGAGTAAGGTCCTCCGTTGTTCACAATTTTCTCGAGCGGGCCCAGTAACGTGTCCATTGGAGACTTTGTTGTTACTGTGTTTGACATATCAGTACGTCACAGGTAGCTTGTCAGGCTTTGCCGTGTGGGCAAGATACTCTTGGTAGCTTGATATATTAAATAAAATTAAAATTAGAAATACTTTGCAATTGATACTAAGAAGTAACTTGATAAAATTAATTATATTTGATAATATAATTTGTGGCAGTATAATAACAGTTTGTTAGGGGCTGGAGCGCTAGCACAGCGGTAGGGCATTTGCCTTGCATGCAGCCAACATGGCCGACCCGAGTTCGATTCCTCCGCCCCTCTCGGAGAGCCTGGCAAGCTACCGAGAGTATTCGATATGCCAGACACAGTAACAACAAAGTCTCCAGTGGAGACGTTACTGGGCCCGCTCGAGCAAATTGACGAACAACGAGAGGGCCTTTACCTTTACCTTTAATATAATTTGTGAATATACAATAAGAGGCTATCTTTATTCTTAACACAAAAGTACTTTTAACATAGCAATTATCTCCATTTAAGAAAAGACTAAGACAAGGCTATTTGTATAAATGGATGCTCATTAGAAAGTTAAAGTTTTTATTTATAAGTCACAAGAATATTTGTTAACCTTGTATACAAAAATATAAAATGAATAATAAACGTATTTTGAAATAATTTTTTTATTGAATCACCATGAGCAATACTATCAAAGCTTCCACGTTTGAGTTTCAGTCATACAATGATGGAACATCCATTCTTCCACCAGTGTACATTTTCCACTACTAATGTCCTCAGTATCCCTCCCCTTCATGCGTCCCACCCCTTTCCTGACTCTATGGCAGACAGTTCCCCTCTTACTCTCTCTTTACTTATGGGCATTATGGTTTTCAAAACAGATAATGAGAGGCCAGTATGTTTGATCCTTTATCTACTTTCAGCACATGTCCCCCATCCCAAGGGATCCCTTCAGCCATTATTAACTTAGTGATCCCATCTCTAATCCAGCTGCCTTCTCCCCCAGATCATAAGGCAGACTTCCAACCATGAAGCAACCTTCCTGGCCCTGTCTCTACTGTCCTTGGGTGTTAGCCTCATATTATGATATTTTATCTTCCACAAATGAGTGCAGTCATTCTGCATCTGTTCCTCTCTTTTTGACTCACTTCACTTAGCATGATACTCTCCATAACCATCAATTTATAAGCAAATTTCATGACTTCATCTTTCCTAACAGCTGTATAGTATTTCATTGTGTAGATGTAGCAGAGTTTCTTAAGTTGTCTGTTCTTGGGCACTGAGGTTGTTTACAAATTCTGGCTATTCTTGAACAGGGCTGCAATGAACATACAGGTAGAGATATCATCCTACTGTGCTTTTTTTTTTTTGCACCCTCAGAATATATTCCTAGAAGTGTTATCACTGGGACATATGGAAGCTCATTTTAGTTTTTTAAGGAATGCCCACATTGTTTTCCAAAAAGGTTGGACCAGTTGGCATTCCCAACAAAAATGAAAGAGTCCCTTTCTCCCCAAATCCATGCCAGCACTTGTTGTTCTAGTTCTTTTTGATGTGTGCCATCTCTGTGGTATAAGATGATATCCCGTTACTTTGATTTGCTTCTCCTTGATGATTGGTGACGTAGAGGGTTTTTCCATGTGCATTTTGGCCATTTGTTTTTCATTTTAGAGGCAGCTTCTGTTCATTTCTTCTCCCCATTCTTGATAGGGTTGGAGGGATTTTACTTGTACAATTCTAATAGTATCTTATATATCCAGGATATTAAACCCTTATCAGATGAGTAGCACTGTAGTACTGTCCTCCCATTGTTCATCAATTTTTGCTTTAGCAGGCACCAGTAGCGTCTCCATTGTGAGGCTTGTTTTTGGCAAGGGAGCTTGCCAGGCTCTGTCATGTGGACGGGATACTCTTGGTAGCTTGCCGGGCTCTCTGAGAGGGGTGAAGTAATCGACATTACTACAGTTCAGTACAAGGACAGAGGTTGTGTTGGTGGTACTCAGTTTCTGTGGTGCCCTGGCAAGGCAAACGCCCTACCCACTGTGCTCCAGTCCATTAGATGGGTATTGGGTAAATATTCTTTCCCATTCTGTGGGCTCTCTCTGTATTTTGGTCACTGTTTCATTTGAGACTGAATCAGAAGCTTCTTAGTTTATGTAATTCCATTATGTTTGTCTCCACGTGATTGGTTGGTCAGTGGTGTTTCATCATTAAAGCTGCTTTTAGCTTCACTGTCATGGAGGGTTCTTCCTACATTTTACTCCAAGTACATCTAATATTGAGGTCCTTAATCCACTTTGATCTGACTTTTGTGCGTGGTGTTGGACAGAGGTCAGAGTTTATTTTTTTTTTTGCAGGTAGCTGTCCAGTTTTCCCAGTATCACTTGTTGAAGAGGCCTTCCTTGTTTCATTTCACACTTCTTGCTCTTTTATCAAAGATTAGTTGATCATATATGAAATAGAATTTTGACAGTTAAAAAGAACAAAATAAAACATATTTATTAATGCACACATTACTTATTGAAAGACAGAATAATTGCACTCATTAATAGGATATTAAAAACAAACAATATGAGACCAATAGCGAAGGTCAGTAGAAACAAGGGCCAGAGGAACTGACCCAACATTGGAGGATTGCCCCAAGTGATGGGGTGGAGAGCAGTTAGGACGGAGAAAGGTCCACTATGTAAAGGATACTTAAGGATAGTTGAAAATGATCACTCTGGACAAAAACTGAGTGCTGAAAGTAGGTAAAAGGACAAACATGATAACCTTTCAGTACCTGTCATGCATACTGTAATGCCAAAAGGAGGGAGACAGAGAAAGAGAGAGAGAAAGAGAGAAAGAGAGAGAGTGCCTGCCATAGAGGCAGACTGAGAGTGGGTTTCAGGAAGGGAACTGTGGACATTGGTGGTGGGAAATGTACACTGTTATGTACATTGTACAAGGTATGTGCACTGTTAAAGGGATGGGTGTTGTTCCATTGCAGGACTGGAACTCAATCTGTAACAAGTTTGTAGCTGTATGTATCAGGTTGATTCAATAAAAAAATAAAATTTTAAAAATCCAGCAAAAATAATTTGTAAGTTACTAAGAGGAGGAGATCCAAGTAGATCAAGCTTGCCATACCCGCTAGAATAAATGTGTATCAGAATGACAGAATTCTCAAAAAGTACCTTTAATCAAACATGTGACCTGTCACTTTTTTAATTGCTCTGCAATGGTTAAAGCAAACGATATCTACAACCAAAAATTTTTAATCCTTATGAGTTTTTCCCACAAAAAAATTATGTGATAGTTTCTTGCAATCAGAAGTAAGACTAACTTTGTTGGAACAAGCAACATGAAGAAATCTGTTTTGTGCTTAAGTGGATAAGCTGTGTTTGGGAGGAAAACTAGGGACATTGGTGGAGGGAAGTTTACACTGGAGGTGTTGAAACCGTATATGCCAGAAAAAAAAATCTGCATTATGAACATCATTGTAAATCAGTGTTTTAATAAAATGTAATTTTTTTTAAAAAAGGAAACAAAACTTACCCTACCAGTTAGTTACTCAGTTACTATGAGATAGTATCAATGCTAGATTGGCACGCCCTCGCCAGGAGGCCAGGCCACCACACCATTACTCTGGGCTTGGTCCTACAGTTCAGTACAAGGACAGAGTTTGTGTTGGTGGCACTCAATCTCTGTGGTGCCCTGGCAACCCAGACCCACCCAGCAGTGATGGGTATCACCAAGCCACACCCAGGAGTGCTCACATCCTTCTGAAGACCAAGTGGCATGTGCAATGCAGCCTGCTTGTGCATAACATGCATTTCAAAATGCCTGAGAGGGGTTGGAGCTACAGCACAGGCAGTAGGGCGTTTGCCTTGCATGTAGCCAAGCCAGGTTCGATCCCCAGCATCCCATATGGTCCCCCAAGCATTGCCAGGAATAATTCCTGATTGGAGAGCCAGGGCTAACCCCTAAGCATTGCCGGGTGTGACCCAACGGTCCTCCCGTTGATCGTTGATTTGCTCGAGCGGGCCCAGTAACGTCTCCATTGGAGACTTTGTTGTTACTGTGTCTGGCATATTGAATACTCTCGGTAGCTTGCCGGGCTCTCTGAGAGGGGCGGAGGAATCGAACTCGGGTCGGCCATGTTGGCCACTTGTAAGGCGAATGCCCTACCCGCTGTGCTATTGCTCCAGGTGTGACCCAAAAAGCAAAAAAAAAAAAAAATGCCTGAGAAAAATTAATTTAAAAATAAAAGATTTGCGGCAGGAAAGAAAATAGAGTGAGCGAGGTGCTTTCCTTGCAAGGGACTGACACAGTTTCAATTCCCAGTATCACATCAAGCCCCTGAGCCCTTCCTGAGCACAGAGGCAAGAGGAAGCCCCAAGCACAGCCGGGTGACCCCCTCATCACAAAGAAGCTTGAGATAATATATACCCAAAGCTATGTATGATTCGTTATCATTTTTGAAGTTTAAAGGGTTTCAGTCTTTAAAAAAAGTCTCCTCTCTCATGTTCTGCCTCTGAATTAGTAGAAAAAGACAGTTATGTATTAGAATTATGTGAAGATTAAAAGACATTTCTTTAAACAAAGCCTTACAAAGAACACATGGGGAGGTATTATTGAAATATAATTACTAGGAACAATCAATGTGGGAAGTAGGGCTTTTGCCTTGCATGTGGCCAAGCCAGGTTTATATATCTTACTTCATACCAAAAAAAAAATAATAAAATGGATAAAAGGCCAGAGACATTGCTCAAAGGAACAGAGCTTGTGTCTGTTCAAAGGAGGATCAGGTTTGATCACAGTCACTGCCGGATACCTTGAGCACTGCCAGGAGAGTTTCTGGCAGCACAAGTCTGGAAAGAACTTCTCAGCAGCACGGGCTGTGAGAAACAGTAGCCACTAAGTGATAAAAATGATTAATAGACTCAAATGTAAAAATTCTTACAAATGTTTTAAATAATGAATACAGGGGGCTAGAGTGATAGCATAGCTGGTAGGGCATTTACCTTGCACGCAGCCAACCTGGGCTCGATTCCCAGCATCCCATAGGGTTCCCCTGGCACAGCCAGGAGTAATTCCTGAGTGCAGAGTGATAGCACAGCGGTAGGGCGTTTGCCTTGCACGCAGCCAACATGGTCGACCTGAGTTCGATTCCTCTGCCCGGCAAGCTACCAAGAGTATCTCGCCCACCCAGCAAAGCCTGGCAAGCTACCCATGACATATTCAATATGCCAAACACAGTAACAACAAGTCTCACGATGGAGACGTTACTGGGCCCGCTCGGGCAAATCGATGAACAATGGGAGGACTGGCTGCGATTATCCGGCTGCGATATTTATATATATATACACACACATATATAAATTTAGTTCAATTAACACATTAACTGTGATGTATTAATTAGTCAATTCAGGGTATTTTTACAGAGATACAGAAATGAATAATTTTAAAATCAGAAGACACAGAAATTAATAATTTGAAAATCTACTTGAGATATCAGACAAGAAATAACAAAAAAATATATATTTATGATATGTAGATATATCTATACATATATGTTTTATATTCTATAAATATACCAATTTACATATTATATGCAGTTCATGTATAGTATACCTTTAAATACTGTGAAAGTATAATATTACTTAGGTATATATGGAACTATCATAAATATATGAGTTTTAATTTCTTGTCTGATATGTTAAATAGATTTTGAACTTTATTTTATTTTGTATTTTCAGTTAAAAAAGGCTGAATTGAATAATTAATACATCTCAGCTAAAGTGTTAATTGAAGAAAATTAAACTAAATGAGTAGACATTTCTTTCCAATCCAGTCTGCAAAGATTTTGCCTCTTATTATTAAGGCTGATAAAATTGAACTAATTTTTTTGCTTAGTGCTGAAATAACCAACCTTTAAAACCATCCACATTCTTTAAAATATTTCTTCAAATTATTTAAATTTTTAAACATATGACTACTGACAGTTGCATATCAAGAAATTTGAGACATGCACAAGGGCTTTGAGTAAATGTTTCCATGATGGGTTATTTAAAAGAGAAATCCAAGTGTGTAATGATATGCTCTGTTTTATGTAATATTACGGATGATGGAATTTGATGAAAATCATGTTTTCATGTAAAACCTAATAACTTAAATAAGAAATGTAGAATCTCAAAATGTCCTTATATTATATCAACTCTAGTTTTGTTTAAATAAAATATAGAAGTAAACACACCACATAAGATCAAAAAGCAGATGAAAGTGTTGCATTAAATCTGACCTTTGAAATACCAAATATTTTGAAATCTTACCAACATATTTTTATTTATACCCTTGAATCAAGACATCCTACACGCCTGGATATAGCTGATCCAACAAGAAACTTCAACTCCCCAAAGACACACAGCCTGAGAGAATAATGAACCTAGATCACATTAAGACAAGGAGATTTAGGTTTTAGTTTTTATCTCAGCATTCTAGCTGACTTAACCTAGAGACAGATATTTCAGAATAATATGGTTATAAAAGACTCTTTTTATTGACTCTATGCATTTCATGTCTTGGAAAAAATACAATGAGGTATACATTAGTTTTATTCATTAAACACTCTCTTTTGAAAGGAAAATGAAAAAGATAAGACATTGAAAACTAAGAAATTCTATGTACAAAACCTCTTACTATTTTTACTCGAGTTGTTACCTCAATTGTCTTGGTTACCTATTTGTGTTTTTCTCAATGTTTTTTCAGTGGTAAGTAAAGTAAGTAAGTAAAGGCCCTCCCGTTGATCATTGATTTGCTCGAGCGGGTCCAGTAACGTCTCCATTGGAGACTTTGTTGTTACTGTGTCTGGCATATCGAATACTCTCGGTAGCTTGACGGGCTCTCTGAGAGGGGCGGAGGAATTGAACTCCGGTTGGCCATGTTGGCTGCGTGCAAGGCAGACACCCTACCCACTGTGCTATCGCTCCAGTGGTAGTCCTGATAAATCTAAAGATTACAGATATCTCACATTTACTAAAAACATAGGGCTGGAGCGATAGCACAGCGGGTAGGGCGTTCGCCTTGCACGCAGCCAACATGGCCGACCCGAGTTCGATTCCTCCACCCCTCTCGGAGAGCCCGGCAAGCTACCGAGAGTATTCGATATGCCAGACACAGTAACAACAAAGTCTCCAATGGAGACGTTACTGGGCCCGCTCGAGCAAATCGACGATCAACGGGAGGGGCCTTTACCTTACCTTTACTAAAAACATATTATATCCAATGATTTATAAACAATCCATAATGCAGTTCCCACACAATACTGTGATTATGCATAATGTTGATTTTTACTGATGTGTGAAGATGACCTTCTACAAGGGAAGCTAAGGTGACATCCCAAACACTCCATGAACACTATCTGACTTTATTTCTTGCTACTTTTTGCTTTCTGTGGTTATTGCATTGTTGCTTTTGTGGTTTTGTCACTTTCACTGTGAGAACCAGCTATCTGGTAATGGAACATAGATTGTAGAACACGAAAAGTAGAGAATAATAATCTACATATATATCTACAAAGGTATGATTTCCTGTGAGTATGAAATTATGTAAAATATAGAAATAAGAACCGGGATGCTATTAATTATTTTTCTATTATTTATTAAATCTTCATGTCTTCTTCCAAGTTTCTTCTTATCTTTTCATATGTTCATTAAAACAAAACTTTAACACTAGAAGAGTTTTATTAAGGAGATTACAATCACTTAATCACTTGATCACTTGACATCCCGTTATTCATCGATTTGCTCCAGAGGGTGCCAGTCACGTCTCCATTCGTTCGTGTCACATGCTAGTGAAGCCCAGTGGTGTCTGCTTATTCTAGGAACACAAAGAGCTTCAAGCCAATCATTCAGGGTTTTGACGAAGAAGTCTGACCATCTCATAAGTGGGCAGCCAGGCGATCTTTGAAGTCCCGTGGAATCCGTAGGTAATGGCTCTAGTCCTGCAGTCGTCTCTAAATCTCATTACATGTCCAGCCTATCTGATTTTCCATGCCTTGGAAAACGAAACAGTCACCCTGATTCTTGATCATCGACTGAGGTTGGAACTCCAGATTTTTTCTCTCATTTGAGTGAAACATGATATTCCAAGCATAGCTCTTTTGATTCCTCTTTGGGAGATGCGATTAGCATTCTCATCCTGCTTTCATGGGGCCCAGATTTCTGAGGCGTATGTTAATGCAGGAATAACAGTGGAATTGAAGAGATGTGCCCAGAGCCAAAGGTTTCTCATCCTCTTAGTTATTCCTTCAATGCTCTTGAAGGCATCCCAAGCCACTCTCTTCCTCTTCCACAACTCAGGTGCCAGGTCATTTGTCATGTTCTTCTCACCCAGGTACACATAACTATTGCATTCGGAGATGGTCATTTCTTTGACAGCAAATGGAATGTCAGGAACAGACTGTTTCTCATAAACATTGTCTTCCTGAGATTCAGCTGTAATCAGACCTTCCCACACTCATGGTCGAAGTTGGCCAGCATTTGTACCGCTTGGCTAATGCTTGGTGTTATGAGAACAATGTCATCAGCAAAGCAGAGGTGGAGTAGTTGCCAGCTGTCTATCTTCATTCTCATTGCATCCCATTCCAGTTCACACATGACATTCTCAAGGGTGGCACTGAAAAGTATCGGTGAAATGGTATTACCCTGACGAACCCTACTCTTGACATGTATGTCCACTTCCTTGTAGAATGGTGAGAGCCTGTTAGTGAATCCGTAATACAGCTCAAGGAGGATTCTGAGCTTTAAATCAATGAAAGTCAGACAGAGCGGCATCTTGAACTCCTGAGAAACCTCAATAAACTTGGTTATTGTGTGGTTATGATCGATCGAGCCGAATCCTTTTCGCAACCTGGCTTGCTTGCATGGTTTTCCTTTATCTAGTTTTCTGCAAATCCTATCCAGGTTGTAGACGTCAGACAACAGGTAGATAGGGCAATAGATGCCAATGCCATGGATGTCTCCCTTCTGGTACAGTAGAACAGTCCTGCTGGTTTTCCATTGGGACAGAACCTTGCATTCAGACAGGTAGCGTGTGAAGAGCCGAGCCAGTGTATTGATGAGTACTGACTGCAGATTCTTTAGTTGTTCAGGTCTGACCTTGTCTGGGCCAGGTGCTGTTTGCTTCTTTACCGACAAAATGGGATGTCGAATTTCGGAAGAGAGAACTTTGGGAACGACATAGCCATCCTGTGGAATTTGGTATGTGGACAGGTGGACGTGGCTATTGAAGATATCTGAGTAGAAGTCATGGATAATCTTCTCCATTGCCCTTAGGGAAGATGTGATAGATCCATCTGGATGTAAGAGGGCAGTCATCTTGGTCTTGTAGTTGGTGAAGGACAGGCGGGTGTTGTGAATGCTTTTCCCGGCTTCTGCCGCATTTGCCAGCACTGCTGCTCTTCTCTCTTTGAGGTCTTCCTTTATTGCTTCTCTGCACTGCTTTGCGAGCTCAGACGTTTGCCTGTGGTTGCCTGAGGTTTGTGCCAACCCATGTTGACTAATGAGCTGGAGAGTTTTCAAAAACACGGGTCTTTTTGTGGCTATCTTTCTCTTGGCATTCCTCGCACAATCATGCAGGTGCTGAACCAGTCGATCGTATTATTAGTCAATGTTGTCAATGATGG
The DNA here is from genome assembly GCF_029834395.1 of Sorex fumeus. Classification (NCBI taxonomy): domain Eukaryota; kingdom Metazoa; phylum Chordata; class Mammalia; order Eulipotyphla; family Soricidae; genus Sorex; species Sorex fumeus. The sequence continues at coordinate 595,798 of NW_026606149.1, read as the reverse complement.
TATCTTCCCATATTGCCGCAATAGTCCCATTGAGCTCCCAGTTGGTGGTCGTTCTGGGAGTTCTCTTCTTAAACTTTGCAGCCCTTTCTCTCTGCTCCATGAGGTAGAATTTTGCATGAAGGAAACAGTGGTCCGATCCCGGTTAGAATCAGCAACATGGGTCAGGCAAAACCGTCGATTGAATATGATGTGGTCAATTTCACTGTGGAACCATCCACTGGGAGACTCCCATGTTCAACGTTTAGATTCAACCTTCTGGAACTGTGAGTTACCATGGATGGTCTTGGTCAACATGATGAACTCAGTCTCTCACCCTGTTTGTTCCATTCTAGGCCATAGGTCCTGATGTGGAATTCTTCAGCTGAACTTCTCAATTCTATCGTGGCATTAAAATCACCGACAATGATCTTGTAGAGTTGTGGTCTTCTTCATAGAACTTCTCCAGCTCCATGTAGAACTTCTCAATTTTCATCATAATTGGATGTTGGATCGTACACAACAAAGATAGAAACTGCTGACAGTAAGCCACATCTATTCAAGTGTAATTGTCTGATTCGGGTTGTTAGGCATTTGAATGAATCAATGCTTATGGCCAAGTTCATGTTGACAAGGACACCGACACCACCGATGCCTCTTTTGTCACATGTTCCGAGAAAATGTTCTTCTCCAGTGTCGAAAATGTCGTGATGTGATTGATGCCTTCTTGTCTCACTCAGGCCAATGATGTCGTACTTTATCTTCCATGGTTGTACCATAAGGTCCTCAATGGATGCATCTGATGCCAGCATATGTTCATTGAAAGTACAGACAGTTATTTTTGTCCTTCTTTATTTTGGCAGCCTAGTTCAGCCTTGAGATTTTATCAGCCTTTTCTTCCTCATTCTTCTTAATGCTGCTGTACTGGTGGCTCTTTCAGGGTCAGGGGAACAAGACCCATTGTATTTACTTGTTTGGCATATCGAATATGCCCCGGATAGCTTGCTATGCGAGCAGATTACTCTCAGTAGCTTGCAGGCTCTTCAAAATGGATAGAGGCTTTTAGGGAGGTCTCTAATAGCCCTTGAAGGTGTTCCCATGGTCCAAACCATATTTGAACTCAATTAAATATGACACGGTAATCTTGGGAGATGGGTATAAAGTGTCTTATGGTGTGTGGCGGTGGCTGAGTAGTGCAGGAAGTGGAGGTAGAGGAGGTCTGCAGATGAGGAATTTATCTGGTACCAGATAAAATTGGGTGGGTCTTCTGTGGTTAATACCTGGGTCTCTGGAGGTTGGTGGAAGCAGACAGGGCAGGGTAGGGTGGGTCTTCTGGTTTAGCTGGAGATTGGTGGGAGCAGGCAGAGAAAATCGATAAACAACGGGTTCCGGGTCCATTGAACCTGGAGTCCAAGGTCACAGAATTCCATTTACAATAGATTACAATAGAACACTAACACATTTACATGTGCTGTTCTTTGTTTTTCATTTAGACTACACAGCCAACAATGATGAGATGCTGTGGTCATTATTTCTCTTCTACTTATAAGTAGAAAATTCATTAGGGAACAAGAAATAAGATCCAGTGTATGGGGTTAATAGAAATCTGAGAAGCTCAATTAGATGGTCTGAGAAAAAAATTCCATAATTACTGCTTTTTTCTCTTTTAAAAATAATATTAGTTTTTATGATTTCCATGAATATATTATTTAGTGGCACTACTCAGGCAAATAGAAGAATTAGAGCCAGAGGTGATCCATGCATAATTATATGCTTACACATTGTATATACTCATGCTAGGTAATTATATTTTCTTAAATAGCCTTTTCTAATTATAGTATTTGTGCTTATTTTGGAAGGCATAGGAACTATAAAATGTAATATTATTTCCCTTCAGTGTTTTTAAAATTATAATTAAAATATTCTAGTTCTAGATGCATGAAAAATATATTAAACTATTGAAGTGCCCATATACCCTGCAGCCTATTTCTACTATTAAAATTTTATATTAGAATGGCTTTGCCATTTGCCACAGGTAATGGACCAATGCAGATAAAGTATTATCTAGAGTCCATATCTTATTTGGGAGGTCGTAGTTTTTGCTGGAGTCACATCCAAGATTTCACGTAACTGTTATTCATTATGTTTTCTCAAGTTCCTCTTTGCTATGACAGCTTCTCAGAAATTCTTGTTTTTAATGTCCTCGACAATTTTATCAAAATGTAGTAGAGTCTCTTTCAATTAGGATCACACTGATGCTTCCCTCACAATTAACTCTGTGTTATAGACCTGGGGCGGAAGACTAGGAATTCATATCTCATTCAATTCCACTATGCCAAAGTTACATACATAACCACCATGTCATGCCACAATTAGAGTTAATTTTAAATTAGAATTAAAATTATCAATCAAAGTGCTCTACTGTTAAGTTATTGTTTCTGCTAATTACACAACCCACACCTAAGGATTGAGAAGTTATATTCCACTTTCTTGAAAGTTAGTTATCTATGTGCTTCTAAAGATTTGTGAATATGTGCAGAATATGTTAGAATTTGTTCCTCATTTACTAATTTATTTAATCAGGTATACCACAATGTGCTCTGGATGCTGCATTTTTATTCCTTGGTTTAATATCTAATGCTACTTTTTTATGATATTTGAATTGTCCCAACCTGGACCACTGAGTGAGCCTGAGTTCGGGTTTTAGGATGAGACATGCCAATAATTACCTTTTCCTCTGAGCTTGTTGTATTAATATTTTATCGGTTCTGAAACTGCAAGATACTGCTGATCACCTTGCATTTGTTCTCCTCAGGACGTACATCAGTCATATCTTGAAGAAATCTGTATTCCTTTCCAGAAAGAATGGTTGTTGAACACTCTAAATAAGGATCAGAGGATTGGGTGGGTTTATTGCTCTTGGGTGGCTATTCCAAGTCCTCTAAGATGTCACACAAAGGAAATGTAAGTCTGTATATTAATTGTTTACCCACACATATCTTGAATATTTATTTGTATGATATTGACTTTGTGAAGTCAAAGATGAGTTCAAATTGATACATCTAGCATTAATCCATTACCTATTGGTTATTATTTTTTCCTTAATCAAATATTTTTGTCAATGCAATACATAAAAACTAGCTTAATCTTCAATTTGTTCTTCAATATAATTTTAGAATTTAAGTTTTTAAATTCTTTAATATAAATTTTTGAACCATTTGTCTATGTCTACAATACTAAAAATAGTTTACTGAGATTTTCCCTAATTAGACTTCAATTTCAGAAAAATTGGCACAGTGTTAAAATTTTCAATTTATTAGTATGTAGGAACAATGGGAGGACAGTGCCACAGTGCTACATGAGATAGCTGTAGCACTGTGCCACTGCCCTGTAGCTCTGTCCTCCCATTGTTGGAATTGTTCATCGATTTGCTCAAGCAAGCACCAGTAACATCTCCATTGTGAGACTTGTTGTTACTGTTTTTAGCATATCAAATATGCCACAGGGAGCTTGCCAGGCTCTGCCGTGCGGGTGGGATACTCTAGGTAGCTTGCTGGGCTCTCCAAGAAGGACAAAAGAATCGAACCTGAGTCGGCTGCATGTAAGGCAAACGCCCTACCCGCTGCGCTATCGCTCCAGCCCTAAACTGGATTAGGATTGGGTTGAATTGGGGATTGGCATGTTATAACTATATTTATGTATTCTTACATATTTTTACCAATTTTGTGTAGACTTTGAAAGAGAGCCTATATCTATTCTATTGAATTTACAATAATTAACCATTAAATTTTGTGCATTTGTATGCATTGACGATTATATTACAAATAATATTTTAAAATTTCAAGTTCAAATTTGTGACGCTCACCTTACAAGCTGCCGACATGGCCGACCCGGGTTCGATTCCTCTGCCCCTCTCGGAGAGCCCGGCAAGCTCCCCGTGATGTATTCGATATGCCAAACACAGTAACAACAAAGTCTCCAATGGAGACGTTACTGGGCCCGCTAGAGCAAATCGACGATCAACGGGAGGGCCTTTTAACCATTAAATTTTGTGCATTTGTATGCTTTGATGATTATATTACAAATAATATTTTAAAATTTCAAGTTCAATTTTGTGACGCTTATACAGGAATGCCATACATGTTTCATATTGGTAGGTTAGCTTGTACTTTTACTATAGTTACTGGTGTGTAATGGTGTGGTTTGGTTGGTTTTTTTAAATAAGGTCCTATTTCATACATAGACATTTCATCTATAAGTAGAACACTAAGTATATCTTACTTCTAAAGTCTATGTATCCTTTATACTTTTTTCTCATTTTATTGCTCTCATTTTATAGACATCCTTTATAAATGTTCAATATGAGTAGAGAGGAATATCCTTACCTTTTCAACATCATAAGGGGCAAACATACCATCAAATATGTTTGTAGCAGTCATTTTGCAGATTTCTTTATTCGGTTGAGGAAATCACTCCCTATTCTTAACTTTCAGAAACTTATCTTGAATAATTTTTGTATTTTTGTTTTTGGGGCCACATCCAGCGGGACTCAAGCACAGGTATTATTCCGTATGGGCTCAGTGGTCATATGAGGTGCGGAGGGTCAATCCAGATGACCCATGCTCTAGGCAAGTACTTTACCTACTGTACTATTGGTCGAGCTCTCATCTTGAATGTCTTGTACTTTGATAAATGCTTTTGGTGGGCTACAAGCTGAATAGTACATCATATTTCTTCTTTAGTCAACAGATAGAATAGTGACATAGATTTTTGATTATTGTTCTAATCTTACATTCCTAGTATAAATTGCCTTATTCATAATGTGCTAATTTATATTTATTATGTTAAATACACATGTGCATATATATGAAACTGGACACATTCATTTGAAAACATTTCACAAATGATTATGAAACTTATTTTCAGTGCATTTAATAAATCTTTATCTAGCTATGATATTAGGATATTGCTGGCTCAACAATTGAATTCATAAGTGTTTCTTTTCTGCAAGAGATTAATATATGATTTAATTATGTATTAATTATTAAGTGAAAGTAAAACTCTCTGGCCTCCTGTTTGTTTTTTTGGAAATTAATTATAGATTTAATTTCTTTAAGAGATATCACTCTGTAGATGATCTAATTTTCACAAAGAATCAGTTATGCTTATCCAGGACATCAAATGTAGAGGTATCAAGTCATTTGTTTTTTGGAAGGAGTACTCCCAGTTGTGGTCCTAACTGTGCTCTGGGCTTATAATATTTTTTTCAATATTTATGAAGCAAGAGCTTATGAATATACTTTCTTTAAAATATGTGTAAATCTAAATTTCTTCTTTTCTCAATACTCTAAATATGGTCATCAATTGTATTGTTTTTTCCAAAGAAAAAGCTTTGATTTTTATGGTTTCAATTTTACTAGTTTATACTTAACTTTCATTATTTGTTTTATCCCACTTGACTTATGGTTAAGGTATTCTTTACAGGTGCGGTGGGTGGGGGGTTGGACGCGTTAGGCTTACTCCTGTCTCTGTGCTCAGGGATCAGTCCTGGATGGTGCTCAGAAGACCATGTATGGTACAAGAGAATGAAATATGGATAGCCTTATGCAGATAAGTGCCTTAACTCCTTGTCTATACCTCTGATGTATAAATTATTCTTTGCCCAGCTTGCTTAGTTTTTACTTTTTTTAAACTAAGCAAGGTAAGTGCTTGCTTAGTTACTGGTTTAGTTCTTTCACTTCAAATGTACATTTTTTAATGACAGAAATTTCCTTTGAGGCCTTGCTTTTGCTACATTTTATAGCTGTTTGTTTATGTTTTAATTTTTATTTCTCTCTACGTATTTTTTGTATTTCCTCAAGATTGATTTATTGATCCATATATCTCTTCAAAGTGCCTTGATATAATTTCTTGATATTTGGAGATTTTTGAAACTGTCTTTTGCTACTTATTTTTTAGTTTAATTTCGTTGTAACTCAGAAAAATACATGGCATAATTTTTATTCTATAATTTTGTTTAAGTGTATTTTATGCTAAAAATATGTATTGGAGACTCTTGCATTTAATTAAGAAAATGCATTTTCTGTTACCAGGGAATACGTCAATGGAGATCCCTTAAATCAATGTCATTGATAGTGCCACTAGGGCTTCTAACACCTTTAGATATAACTAAGAAAGTGTTTTCAGTTCAAATAAAATAGGCTGTTAGAAAATTTTGCTTTAAATTCTTAGTTTCTTAATTTGTAAAACTCATAATTATATTTATACATACACTCAGAATTTGTACTTTCATTATATCGTGAAGCTAACAGTTATTATTAATTTATTTTTATTAATATACACCATATTTGTCACCAAAATCATATGACATGGTTTTTATTCTATAATTTTGTTAAAGTGTATTTAAAATTTTTTCTTCAGGATTCTTGCATGTAAATTAAGGAAATGCACTTTATGTTGACAGGGAGTATGTCAATGGCTATCACTTAGATCAATTTTATCAATAGTGTCATTCAGGGCTTCTACACCTTACCTATTTCTTACCATTCAATGCATAGATATTTGTGTATCCATATATACTCATCTGTTTTTCTGATTTATCTGTCTTTAATTGAGCATCTGTTATTATCAGCATTCATTATATCAATTATGCTTTATCTGATCAATAATTCACATAATCCAGAGTCACCTGTCTTTTCTCCTATCTCTTTAGAAAATGCTGCAATTTCATTATCCAGATAATATAATTGTCTAGAACATTATATTATAGCAATTGCCTTTTTGAGAAGTTTGCACCTGCTTGAAATTCATTCTCTGACACATCTCTTTTCATTATGAAAATTAAACTTTTTGACCTATATTGTCTATCTAAACTACTTTTAAAAACATTTCTTACAGGGTATGAAATTTAATCTTTTACATGTTGATCTGAGCAGATCTACTGGTGATGAATTTTCATGATCTCTGTATCCAAAAAATTTATATTTCACTTTTGAAGGAGAGTTTGCCTGGATATAGGATTCTAAATTGGTGGTTTTTTTCTCTAAATAGAAGAAAATGGTCTTCTTACATGCATAATTTCTGTTGAGAAGTATGATGATGTTTTAGACATATTTCAAACTAGATAAGCCATGATATAACTCAAGGACAGTAGTTAAAAGTTGAAGAAAAACAAGATATATTTTACTGAGTTTATGACAGGCTAGCAGGACAGCCAAATTTGATAAATTCTTTTACAGGGTTTTGTTCACTATGTTCTATATGCTCATCATATTTATAATACTAGGAGAAATAGTGCAAATAAAGTTATTTTTGGATCATTTACATATATTTCAACTAAAGATTCAGAAATTACTGACTTCAAATGAAACTTTAAGCTTGCCATTTTAATGAGATGATTTTTATCCTGAATAAAATGAAATTCTAGGACATTTAATAATCAAAGAATGTATAATTGAATATAAAATAAGCTCAAGAGCATAAATCACTTATTCACATACTCTGAGCAAATTATTTATTCTCACTGTTACTGTTTCCTCATCTCTAGAGAAGAAATATGCTAAGCTCCTACTTCACAAAGACTGAAGAGTAAAGGAATTCACAAGAAAAATATTTAGAAAAAAGTAGTGTAATATTATTTTAGGCATATAAATAAATGTCATTATGCTTTGTTATGCCAACACCAATGATTTAATCTTTCTCATCTTTGTGTTTTCTAGGAAGAATAAATCATTTACATGGAATATAAAAAAATATATGCCCTTTAATATTTTTTATTATGCTCTTTATCAAAATCATAGAATCCGAGGTTCAATCCATGGCTTGAAGGCCAGCCGCACATGCTAAGGGAAAAGGCAGCTCAGATAGAGAAGGGAGCACCAAATAAAAAGTGTTAGGAGGATCCTCCCAGGATGGGAGACATGCATGATGAAAGTAGATTATAGACCAAACAGGATTACCACTCAATGCCTCTTTTGCAAACCACAGCACCAAAAAGGAGAGAGAGAACAAAAGGGAATGCCCTGCCACAGAGGCGGGGTCGGAAGGGGGGCATAGGGGGTGGGAGGGATATTGGAATCAGTGGTGGTGGAGAATGGGCACTGGTGGAGAGATGGGTACTCAAACATTGTATAACTGAAACCCAATTACAAAAATTTGTAGTCTACAACTGTACCTCATGGTGCTTCACTAATAAAAATTTAAAAAATAAATAAAACAATGTAAAAATGTACAAAATGTGAAATACAAGTACCAATCCAATAGGAACAAAATAGAAGATATAGTGAAAATATTTTTCAATATGAAAATTATGTCTAAACATATTTATCATACTGCAATGTTATGAAAATTAACAGATAGAATGATGTGCAATCTAGATGGTGTGCTGTTCAGCATAATGTAGTGCAAGGCAAACAAGTTAAAAAAAGCATTTCATAGTATTTTGATATTAAAATTCTATACATTGAACAATAAAAAAAAGAAATCATAGAATCCAAGTTCAACTTTAAAAAATTGAAGTATTAATTTGCTTCATTTCTGTGACCCAAAATACTCTGAGAATTTAAACTCCCTACTAATAATGTATTTTAACAATAGAGAGTGAATCATTTCCAAGAGATTAGGAAAAAAGGCAAATTATGATATCTGTTCTGGTCCTTTGCACTATTCAGGAATTAAAACATATTCTGAGTGTCTTATTTCTACCTATTGATAGGTAGTCCACAGGAAGCATGAAAAACTGGGCATGAATGTAAAGGATTCATCACAGAGACTATAAATATTTCTTGGTTTCTGAAGGCTTTTATTTTTGGTGGGGGAAGGGTGGCTTAGTCTTTTTGGGTTTCACATGATCGCTTCCGTACCATTAGCAGTGAGTCTATTCGAATAAAAATAAAAGGTAGCACTTAAAAATGCTCTTTGGCACTTCAAAAGACCATATATTAGAGAACTAATTGCTATAGCTTTTACAACTTTCAATTGATTTTTTCCATTGATTTTCCTCCTCCTTTGAGCTGTCTTTTCATTCTGTAGTGCTATGAATTCCACTTCTCAGTTCTTGGGAACTAGATTACATGCAAAAGAAGATAGTCAGGGAAAGTGACACGCTTCCCAAGAACTTTTGTTCTTCTGTCCTGCCATATATTAATTTCAGACAAGTAGCACCGGCTCAGAGTAAGCCGATTGGACTGTCAGAAATCAATTCTTTGAAAATTCAAAAGTGTCCATAAAAACAAAATCTCTGGAGATTTAGGAAACACTGAATTTCTATATTGCAGAGAAATAGCCTCCACCTTAAAACTACTTTGTCTGAAGAATAAAAAAATTTACTATGAAAGAAATTTAGTTTGTGACTTTTTGTGTAAGAGGAAACTGATAAATGCATTTTAACATTCTAGAATGATTTTTAAAAAAATACAGTCCATATTTGATACTATATTCGGAGACTCTTTGTTTTATTACAGTTACTTTCAGTCCATGCTAGAGTGTTTCAATAAAATGGAATATCAAACTATGAAAAATGTTTTGAAGAATTTATGTAAGAAATCCTTCTGAAATATGTAATTTCACAAATAATATAAAACTCAGTCAGTTGTCCTCAGTCGTGGTTCTAAGCCCTATATAGCTCCCTCTGGTTCCCAAATACATTAATCACATTTCCTCTCCATTACACTTGTTCCAATAAATACATTTGACATATTTCTGTAATATGTGACTATCATCAGTGAGACCCTTAGAGAAGGGTGGGTTGAGTTTCCTTCCCTGCCCTGAGCAGAGCCCCAGCAGCTGAAGACCTCCGGAACCAGCCACAGCCATGCTAAGACCGCTCTCCACATGCTTGGACGAGTCTCATGCATGAAGGAACCAGCAGAGAAACACAGATGTACGGGACCCGAGGCTGAGGTCTCCAAGGCTGCTCGGATTGGGACTGGGTCTCCTTCACCCAGATCCTCCATCTTCCATTGTCTAGTTCTCGCTCTCCGAGAACCCAGCAGGCTACCAAGAGTATCCTGCCCTCACAGCAAAGTCTGGCAAGCTCCCTGTGGCATATTCAATATACCAAAACCCAGTAACAATGATGGGTCTCTTTCCCCTGACCCTGAAAGAGCCTCCAATATGGCACTTGCTCAAATCTCAGGGCTAGGACAAATGGAAACGTTACTGGGGACTGATGAGAAAATCGATGAACAATGGGATGACAGTGATACAGTGATATTTCTGTCAATTGACTATCATGGAAATATGATAGTTCTAAAAATGAGGCAATATGTACCTATGGAATTGATTATTAGCCAATCAAATAAAACTGGGAGTGGGGGCGGGGGCGGACGGTCAGTAAATTGGCAGCAACAACAATGAAAGAGCTGAATAGCTGTACTGTTTCAACTGTGTTATACCTGGAGGTGCCATCTGCTAAGAACCAAAGCATCAAAGGGGAAGTGGCAGAAGCAAAATCCAGAATTTCCAGATCATGAGTTGGACTTGGACATGGTTGTACTGATGCTCATTGGAAGTACCCAAGTAAAGATGCTGAGTAGACACATGGATGCAAAATCTTGAAGGCAGCAGAGACATCTTACCTACAGATTTATTTATGTCACTTTGTGGCGTAGTTATTGCTGAGTGCTTGAAATATGGATGATTTTCATCAGAAGGAAGTTTACATAGGAACATGAAAGCATTTATTAATTTAATTTGATTTTTTATTGAACCATCAGGAGATGCATGATTACAAAGTTGTTCATGGTTGTGTTTTAGTTATACAATGTTCCAATACCCATCTCTCCACCGGTGTACATTTTTCAGTACCAATGTTCCAAATTCCCCTCCCACAACCCACAACCCTACCGGTACCCAGGATGTCTCTATGGTAGGCATTTTTCTTCTGTCGTTCTCTTCCTCCTTTGGGGCATTATAGTTTGCAATACACATACTGAGAGACCATCATGTTTGTTCCCTTACCTACTTTCAGCACACGGCTCTTATCCAGCATGATCATTTCCAACTATTACTGTCATAGTAATTCCTTTTTCTCTCTTCCCTTTTTTCAGAGCACTTGAGGTAGGTATGTAATACTAAAATTTAAGAAACAAGTAAAATTTGTATAGAGAAAGAATAAAGTTCAAGAAAAGACACAGAGAACAACGATAATTCAGAACAGGGATACGCATAATGATATGGGTTGTATTTTATTTTTATGTATGTTTTGTTTGGGAGCCACACCCAGAGATGCTCAGGACTTACTCCTTGCTCCTGACTAAGAGATCACTCCTGGTGGTGCTTATGGAATAAATATTACATAAAATTATGTAAGAAATCACCTTTTACTCTCCTTCCTTCTTAGTCCCAAAATCTGCTATTCAGAAGCACTGCTATAAATTATTTTTAATTTATTTTCATAAATTTGTTCATAATAATGAATTACATTCAATATTTTGACACCAAACCCACCACTATTGCACCTTCCCACTACCATTATTTTGAATTTTTCCACCATCACTCAATCCTGCTGAAAAGGCAGATGCCAGATAATTTATTTTGTATTGGTTTGTTATGAATATCATAAGATGTTATGCATTCCTAGAATTCTAAAATTTTAGATAATTAGAGTCTGGAGAAATCTTTGCAGCAAGCTGCTCAGTTCTGAGATTCTTTTATGCGTCTCTAGATCATGGCTGTTCAAGAGCTTAAATAGCAGCCTGAGGCAGTTTGTGTGTGTGACCTCCAGCATCCTATAGGATGAGGATATGAGAAGGTCCCACCCATCCTCTTTCCCTTGAGCCCTAGAGTTTGACATCACTGAAGCCGAGTACCTAAACTTCTCATTGGGTTCTGGAAGTTGGCGGCCACCAGGATTCTTAGGGAACAAGTGGAGGGACAATACTGCTCCCATCTATAGCCTTTCCTTCTTCGCATCTTGTGTGGATCTGGAAATAATCCTTTATGGTACAGGGAAGATGCTTCATACACTCCCCGGCTCCTTACTCTGAGAATTGGAAGTCCTCAGCACACATTAAGCATTCTATGGCTCCTTTCTCAGAATAGGTATTTCTGGAGCAAATGTGGTCAATGAAGGAACCTGCCTTGTTGCTGAAGGTCTGGCTTACATGGATAGCATTCTTATATTTGTGCCACCCCTTCAACTGTGATATTTTTTTACCAACACCTGCTTGACAACCTTTGACTCCATTAGGATGCCTGTAATTGTCCAGTATAACATGTTTGTGCCCGATTTCAGCATCACAGAATGAGAGCTCCTTTCTCCACTGTCCATGAGCTTCATCCACTTGTCAGCCATGCTGTCCATCTCCTGGCACTGGTCATTTTGAATAAAGAATTCAAAGAAGACGTTGTTGTCAACATATTGGTACTCAAAAGAAGATATCACCCAACTTCTTGAGGTGCACAGCAGAGATCAATGACACTGTGCAGTCGTCATGATTTGGTTCCATGTAATTCCCACAAGGGATCTGAGATGAGTTGTTACAGCCGACTGGCCTGCCATCAGAAGGGCCAACCAGTGTCCAAGAAAGTTGCAACAAATCCAACTAACAATCCATCCCACTCATCAAATTTGATGCCCCTGCCCAAGGAGTAAGTGCCTTTGCCGCATTTACTGCATACCTGGTTCTTCAGGTTCTTCATTTCCATGTATTCCCCAGAAGCACAGGAGAAAGTGCATTCTTTGCCTCTTAGGGGTCCAACAGGACCGAGCAATCCACCACAGAATTAGGAATGGCAACTCTCCACCTGGATCCACTGATGTTGCGTGCCATATATTCAAAGTGGTCATCTTTTGGATCTTCAGGTGAGGAAGACCTCCTGGCTCATACACCCAGAACCTTTTCAGATCTGGAAGTGGATTTCACTCCAGCTAGCCACACAGTTCCATGCCTACTGTCAGGACTACTGCTAGGTATGACCTCAAAGCCCTATAAGATATATCAAAGACAACTGAGGGAAGGTTCACCGAGATAACTGATATCGGAGGAGTATTCAGAGATGACCCCACTGGTTACAAATTGCAGTACGCCGTGACATTTTCGTCGTGCACTGAAAAGGCCGGAAGTGACCACCATAAATTATTTTAATTTTCTGGATGAGATATATATACAGACTCTTCTTTGTTTTATGAAGTTCAGGTATTATTTCTCAAGTTTCTTTTCTTATAGTTGTGGATTATCTTTGCTAATTTTACCCTATATCCTCCCTTCAGTTTTATGTCTACAATATTTTTATTATGATTCTTTATAGTGATTATAGTGATTATAAGTCACTATTTTTATAACTTTATGATAATGCAAAAAGACAACAAATTATAACATAATTCATTGTTATCTCTGCCATACAACTTATGGGTTTTCCTTTTTTTTTTGATTTTTTGGGTCACACCCGGTGATGCACAGGGGTTACTCCTGGCTCTGCACTCAGGAATTACTCCTGGCGGTGCTCAGGGGACTAAATGGGAGGCTGGGAATCGAACCTGGGTTGGCTGCGTGCAGGGCAAATGCCCTACCCGCTGTGCTATCGCTCCAGCCCCCAACTTATGGGTTTTCAAGGAATTCATATGTTTTTTTAACTTACACAGATAAGCAGGCTTCATTTTTCTTAAAGTGTGAATAGATCTTTAAAATTGCTAGCATTGATGTTTTTCAAAAGTTATTCACAAAATAAACAAAATTGTTTTTTCATAATGAACATTTCCAAATCCTGTAACCCACTGTTAATGGATTCCAAAGAGGTCTACTTCATACAAAGGCCTGTGCACAGTCACCAGCCCAGGAATCCCTGCTACCCTCTGCCTTGTTGGAACATCTGTGTCTGGATCCTCTGTTTTTATTTTATTTTATTATTTTAATTTGTTTTATCATTTTTCTTTCTGACAGTGGTACCGAATGGTAGAGAATTACAAAGCAAACCTTCAAAAAAAATTTAAGGAAAAATTATTTACAACCTAAAAATCTGCACCCAGAATTTCATCAATCAACTGCAAACATAGAATAAAGACATTTTTAGAAAAGCAGAGACTGAAAAAACTACTTTTCATGTACCACTGAAGGGTAGGACTCAGCAAAAGAAAGAATTGGACCCAAGAAAAAAGCATTTGTTTTATTTCTTTGATAATGTCTTTTCTTATGTCCCTATATATTAATTTTTATTATTTATCATTAGTCAAAGAGTAGAGTTAGATCATTTAAACTTAACCTTATACTTTTCTAGTCTTTTCTGTAGTATTTTTCTCTTGTTTCATTGTGTTCTTCATTTTTTAACATTGCCTTGACTGTTATTATTAAACATCTTGTTGATTCTTTGTTATATTTTTTATCATTTAAGATTTCTAATAGCTCTCATTATTCTTTTTTTATCCTTATCTCAGAAGTATTGTATGCTTACATATCTAAAGTTACTAATTGAATATATTTAAGGCTTTCTTCTGACCTCTAAACTGTATTTTTATCAGTAGTTTTATTTGCTTTCTTGTGGCTTTGTTTTGACTTTTATTTTATTTTAGGAGCTTCTTCATGTCTAATGATTGTTGGTGATAGGAACATGTATAATGGTAATACTTCTAAATAGCCGAAAGTCTTAAAAGCAGAAATATAGCTTGTTATCTTTCAGTTTAAGATAAGCAATGGGATTGAAGTTATTTTCTCTTCACACCCTTTCCTAAATTAGATGTTGTGAAATGAAAATGATAAAAAGTAAATGTAGAGCTAGAGCAATAGCAATAGAACAGTCGACCCGGGTTTGATTCCCAGCATCCCTTATGGTCCACTGAGCACCGCTAGGAGTAATTCCTGAGTGCAGAGCCAGAGAAACCCCTGTGCATCGCCGGGTGTGAACCTCTCTCCCCTCCCCCCCAAAAGCAAACAAAACAAAAAGCTAATGCTTACTAACTTTTTGAGGGCTCAGCTTTGGGTAAAGTCTAAGGGAGTGGGGAAAGGATTAGCAGTGGTATGCTGCCAGTACAGAAAACTTTTTGGTTTTAGGGGAGGAGTGTGGAGTCAAAGGATGTGATTTCACTCTGCATCTATACATGTGATTGTTATGTTTATTGCTGGATTTTAACATACTCAGGGCATAGATTGTATTCCTCAACAATGTTTTCAATGATGGCATCTTCCCATGATGCTGCAATGTGCCAAAGAGCTCCCAGTTGGTGGTTGTTCTGGGAGTTCTCTTCTTAAACTTTGCAGCTCTTTCTCCCCGCTCCGTGAAGTAGAATTTTGTACAAAAGAGACAGTGGTCCAATCCCAGTGAGAATTTTGGAACAACAGCTACATCGGTCTGCTGAAACAGTCGATTGAATATGATGTGGTCAATTTTGTTGTGGAACCATCCACCGGGAGACTCCCATGTCCAACATTTACATTCAGGCTTCTGGAACTGTGAGTTACAATGTATGGTCTTGGTTGACATGATGAACTCAGACAATTTCTCACCCTGTTTGTTCCATTCTAGGCCAACGGTCCCAATGTGGAGTTCTTCGGCTGAGCTTCTCGGTCATATCTTGGCATTAAAATCACCGACAATGATCTTGTAGAAGGCATGATCTTCTTTATAGAACTTCTCCAACTCCATGTAGAACTTCTCAATTTCTCCTTCATCTTAATTGGATGTTGGCACATAGACAATAAAGATAGAAACTGCTGGAAGTGAGCCACATCTATTCAAGTGTAATTGTTGGATTCGTATTGTTAGGCCTTCCAATGAATCAATGCTCTTGGCCAAGTTTGTGTTGAGAAGGACACCAACACCACCAACTGGTTCAGTACCCGCATGATTGTGCGAGGAATGCCAAGAGAGAGATAAAAAAGTCTGTCTTCAAAAACTCTTGAGCTTATTCGTCAACGTGGTTTGGTGCAAGCCTCAGGCAACCACAAGCAAACATCCAAGCTCTCAAAGCAGTGCAGAGAAGTGATAAAGGAAAACCTCAAAGAGAGAAGAGCAGCAGTGATGGCGGATGCGGCAGAAGCTAGGAAAAGCATTCAAAAGGCCCGCCTGCCCTTCACCAACTACAAGACCAAGATGACTACCATCCGACGTCCTGATGGATCTATCACATCTTTCAGAAGGACAATGGAGAAGATTATTCATGACTTCTACTCAGATCTCTTCGATGACCACGTCCACCTGCCCACATACCAAATTCCTCAGGATGGGTATGTCGTTCTCAGCTCTCTCCCTTCTGAAATCTGACATGCCATTTCATCAGTGAAGAAGTGAAGAGCAGCCGGCCCAGACAAGGTCAGACCCAAATACCTGAAGAACCTGCTGTTGTTACTCATCAATACACTGACTCAGCTCTCACACGCTACCTGTCTGAATGCAAGGTTCCATCGCAATGGAAATCCACCAGGACTGCACTACTGTACCAGAGGAGAGACATTCACAATATTGGCAACTATTGCCTGATCTGCCTATTGTCTGTTGTCTACAAGCTGTTCACTCGAGTCATCCTGAATAGGATTGGCAGAACACTAGATGAAGAAAAACCATGCAAGCAAGCTGGGTTCAGCAAAGGATTCAGTATGATCGACCATATGCACATGATAACCAAGCTCTTTAAAGTTTTTCAGGAGTTCAAGATGCAGCTCTGTCTAATGTTCATTGATTTAAAGAAGGCCTTTGATTCTGCTGAGACGGAAGTGATCATTGAAGCCCTAGTCAAACAGGGCGTTCAAACTCAATATATCAGGATCCTCCATGAGGTTATTGCGGATTCACTACCAGGATCTCACCATTCTACAAAGAAGTGATCTTCAATGTCAAGAGAGGGGTTCAGCAGGATGATGCCATTTCACCAAAACTCTTCAGTGCCACCCTCGAGAATGTCATGTGATGATTGGAATGGGAAGGAATGGGAGTGAAGATAGGTCGGCAACTACACCACCTCTGCTTTGCTGATGACATCGTTCTAATATTACTAAACATTAGCCAAGCAGCACAAATGCTGGCCGACTTCGACCATGAGTGTGGAAAAGTCGGACTACAGCTGAATCTCACTAAGACAATGTTTATGAGAAACAATCTCTTTTCTGATGCTCCATTCACTCTCAATGGAACGAACATCTCCAAATACAACAGTTATGTATACCTAGGTCGAGAAGTCATCATGACGAATGACCTGGCACCTGAATTGCTCAGGAGGAAGAGAGTGGTTTGGAACGCCTTCAAAAGCGTCTAAGAAATAGCTAAGAGGACGAAGAACCTCCGGCTCCAGGCACATCTCTTTGATTCCACTGTACTTCCTGCATTAACATACGCCTCAGAGATCTGGGCCCTATGAAAACAGGATGTAAATGCTATTTGGGTTTCCCAAAGAGGAATCAAAAGAGCTATACTTGGAGTATCACTTCCTTAAGTATTTCTTTCTTGAGAGAAAGAATCCAGAGTTCTGACCTCCATCGACTGTCAAGAATCAGGGATGCTGTCTCGTTTGCCAAGGCATTGAAAATCAGATGGGCTGGACATGTAATGAGATTTGGAGACAACTACTGGACTAGAACCGTTACCAGCTGGATTCTACGGGATGTCAAAAGACCGTGTGGCCGCCCACCTATGAGATTTTCAGACCTCTTTGTCAAGACCCTGAACGATCGGTTGAGGCTTTTTGTGTTCCTAGAACAAGCAGATGCCATTGGGCTACACTAGCACATGACAGGGACAAATGGAGACATTACTGATGCCCACTCAAGCAAATCAATGAGTAAGGGGATGTCAAGTTATCAAGTGATCAAATGATCAGGACATAGACAGATCATCCTGGAACTTCCAGAACTTGCTATGTAGACTTCTTATAATTCTCACTCTTTCCTTTCTTGGGGTCCATACCTGTCCTCCACTGAATGTGGGTTTCTCAGTCTGGATGTTTCTGGGTCTCATTAGCAAAAATCTCTACAGCAACCTAAAATATGTCCCAGGTGTACAGTTAATTACCTCTCTCATCTGATCTGCACCTGCAAAGATTTACCATTTTTTCCCATGAATACATCAGTCTAATAACACCAAACATTAACCTTCAACCTCAGTTTATTTGTTCATTTTGAAGGCATTTTTACCCAGAAAAGACATAAACATGTCTAGGCGATACCTGATCTAATGGTCTTGCTTTCTGTTTGAAGTGTTTCACCAGAAAATCACGCTGTGCCACTCAAAACTATCTTTGTTCTATATATAGGATTTGTGTTAATTTTGATAAAAATCAATTGTGAGTTCAAGTGTGGGTGCGCGACAGTTCAGTGGCCAAGAACTACCTCCTCAGGTCTCCCCAGCAGAGGAACAAAGATACGGGGAACTCACAGATTAATGGCAAAAATGCCCCTTTAATGCAGAGATTTTAGCATATTTTAAGAACATCTGAGGGTGTTCAATGTATAAGATCGTAGATAGATGTGATTGATCATTTGCAGAGGTAAATTATTTAGATGGAAGAATTCTCTTGGGAAAATTAACTCAAGGAGACACTCTGTCTCCCAGGGACATCTAGATTGCTTTTATCTTTCCCATTAATTGTACATATTAAACAACTGCTGGAGCAAGAGCACAGTGGGTACAGTGTTTGCCTTGCACACAGTCGACCGGGGTTTGATTCCTCCATCCTTCTAGAAGAGCACAGCAAGCTGCCAAGAGTATCCCCCCCTCCACTCCTTAGAGCCTGGCAAGCTCCCCATGGCTTGCCAACCACAGTAACAACAAGTCTCACAATGGAGACGTTACTGGTGGCCACTTGAGCAAATTGATGAACAACGGGAGGACAGTGCTACAGTGCATTAAGCACTGCACTTCTCTGTCCTCCCGTTGTTCATCGATTTGCTCTAGCGGACCCAGTAATGTCTGCATTGTGAGACTTATTGTTACTGTGTTTGACATATCAAATACGTCACGGGTAACTTGCCAGGTTTTGCTGTGCAGGCGAGATACTCTCAGTAGCTTGCCGGGCTCTCTGAGAGAGGTGGAGGAATCGAACCCAGCTTGGGTGGGCTGGCCGTGTCCAAGGCAAACGCCCTACCACTGTGCTATCACTCCAGCCCAGTGCATTAAGCAACTAAGTTTATTTATTATTAATACTTGCAATTAATTGCATCAATACAATAAGATATATAGGTTCCAAAACTTAGTTCTCTGGGCTCTAAGGGCAAGCTCTTCCGGGCTTTTACCATAACTTTCTAAATAAGTCCTCAGGCAAGTTTAGCTTATCCTTCCTCATAGGGCTCCTCTCTTAAATCATAGCAACTTGCATCAGGACTGTGGTTTCATGCTTTCTAAACTGTCCCATTTCGATGTTTGGGTAGCTTTGCCGATCACCCCAGGTCCATTCAGATCCTGTGGAAGGACTCCCCTTTCGGGGGTGTTAGGAACTAATTCAGTAGAGCCTGAGTCAAGTAATTATGACTGGAGCCCAGGGGTAGATATATTTCGGGGCAATCAACTCTCAGATATTAAGAGCATAGCATTAATGGTTCTTAGGTGTTTAAGCAAAAACATATTGCTCTAAAGAAAAATATGGAAAGGCTACAGGTGAAATGAAAAAAGTTTATCATTCACTACAAATGCAAAATTCAAAATCACCAGAAGTTTTGACTTATAAAGTAACCAAGACTGACTGGGGAATCTAGTAACTAGCACAAAGGAAAGGTTAAAGATAAACTGGGGGATTATGGAGGTTTATATAACATCCACTGTAAGTTTCTCTGTGTGAGGAAAGGTGCAAAGCACTGATGAAGCCTTAAACACTAAGGGTTAATATTCAACAATCAATGAGTTACTTTATCTTATGAAAAGTTATCATCTCCCCATTGCTAAAGTAACTTATGTCCTCTCCCCTATCTTAATTGCTCAACAATTTCAGCGTTTTTGAAAGTGTACCACCGGATGCTTTATTTCATTAAGTGACATGGCAATCCACCTATCATTTAGCAGATTCATCAGGTTCTTGTATATCTTTCTCTTCCCAACAACACCAAGAGTGAGGACTCACTTTATCCTGTGATTTTACACTGAACTTTAGTCAATTTCATCATACATATTGCAGTGACTCTTTCGAAAAAGAAATTCTAAAAGAGATTTTAAGTAAATATGCCTCTCTGAACAAAAACACTGTTCCATTATAGAAAGGAGCACAAAGGAAAACGATTGTTTCATTTTCAGCTCCTTTTCTAACATTGTTTCCCACACAATTCTGTTCTCCAAGTTAATTATTAATAAATTAGGGCTTGTGTAAAGTTTGGCTCCTCATCTAGGACTCGCATGATCCAAAATCACAGTTGTTACATAAAAAAAAAAATGCTATGGATCCTTATTTATTTTGGATGGCATGTAATTATCCTGACATATGATTTAAATATTCAATCTTTTTCTCTTTGGGGGGTGTGGGGGAGGTGATTTGCCATTGCCTGATGATTTAATGAAGAGGGTGAACTACACTGCTTATTTCAAAGATTTTGAAGTTTTATATGGACATATATAGTTATATATTTAAAGATATTTGTTGATAACTCACATCTAATATTATATAGGCAATTATGTTATCTAACAACTTGGAATTTTAATTATAAAGGGACACAATAATATAGCAATTTTTAGGGTGAATTAGATCAAATGTCAACCTTCAGATGTTAATTTTTGTTTAGGAAATTTATTTTGTTCTCTATTGTACAAAATTATATTAATAATTTGTATAAATAACAGGACAAAGAGTATACTTCACCCACCACACTAGATTATTATTTAGGCATTCTTTTAAGGATTATAATAGAAATTTGCATTAATTATATGAGGGATTACAAGACCAAATGTCATTCAAACAAATGTAGAGATCCCCTGTGTCACAAGAACACTCTTTTTTTTTTTTTGCTTTTTGGGTCTCACCTGGCAATGCTCAGGGGTTACTCCTGGCTTTGTACTCAGGAATTACTCCTCGCGGTACTCGGAGGACCTTATGGGATGCGGGGAATCAAACTCAGGCAAACGCCCTACCTGCTGTGCTATCACTTCCCATCACAGGAACGCTCTTAATTGTTTAGTGTATTTCAAACTTTTCCCCCTTTCTGAAAGGAGAACATTCTGAGATGATTATTTAATTATGAATACATGATGGTACATATTTAAAACCTTATTTTACATATTAAATTTCTACTCTGCTTGTATTCTTTAATGAAGGGCATAAATGTTTCCCCAGGACATCGAATATTCTTTTACAGCATGTTCTTCAATATTTTGTTCCTTAAATATGCCACAGTTTATTTCACAAATCTTTGGGGACATTTTAAATGCAAACAACAGGCAAACAGCATATTCATTACACATCATTTAAATTTGTTCATAAAATGGTTTCCTAAAGAATCTTGAAATTAGAGGCTCTATTTTGGTGATGTTCTTTATTTGAATATTATTTACATTTTAATAAATAATTAAAACAAATGAAGCTGTTTAATTTTAATTCTTTACTAGAATTATTTAGTCTGTTTGGATGTGGTTTAGAGAATTATTTTTTTTAATTTCTGTTAGGATACAAAATAAATTGAGTGAAACTTTTCATGATAATTTCACCAAATTGGTCATCTGGGAGCAAAGTTTTCATTCCAGTGGTTGTGATTTTCTATGTCCCTATACAAGTATTTAAATATATGTGTGTGTGTGTTTGTGTGTGCAATTTTATTGAAACCAATAATTTTAAAGAGGGAATGCAAAAGAAACTTTTCTCAAATAAAAAGGTAATTCTTCTCTATTCATACCTCCTGTAATACATGTAGGTTATTCCATTCTGTGGGATTTTCAAGAAGCACAATTTTTTTTCTGCCAAAATGACTTGTTTCATTGGAGTGATGACTCACATGGAATAACAGAAATCTGAAAAGAACTGAATCCTTTGTGAAAGAGAAACAGTACCTGGGACTTAGGAAGGGCACGGAATCTATGGTTATCATCTAAAGAGTAGAAGTTGCTCTTCCTTTAAAATTTAGATTTTACTGGGCAAGCTCTGTTCTTATTTTTTTTTAATTTTTTAAAATTATTTCTTTGTTTTTGCTTTTTGTGTCACAGCTGGCAATACACAGGGGTTACTCCTGGCTCTGCACTCAGAAATTACTCCTGGAGGTGCTCAGGGGACCCTATGGGATGCTGGGAATGGAACCCGGGTTAGCTGTGTGCAAGGCAAACACCCTACCCGCTGTGCTATTGCTCCAGCCCCTCTGTTCTTATTTTAAACAAAACACTTTGAGTTTGTGATGGGGGACCTTAAGTGTCCATTTCTTTTCGGCTGACATGGAGATTCGTGAACATATTTGCCCTTAACACAAGAGGGAAATGAGCACATGTATCCTTTCAGTGGAGAATAAAATGTTCCTCTTTGTTTGAACCCAATGCATTATTGGTTAATAATTGTTAATAATACTCTTTAACGTTGCCTCTTAACTACCTCTACCTTTCCTTTTCTGAAGGGTCTACTTAGAAGTGTTCTGGGCTATGTACCCCCAAAATACTCCACAAGGTCAAATCAAGGCGCCACGATTAGGTGGCCAGCAAATGCTTTCTCAAGCCCAGCAAGGATGACAGAGGCAGCTCTGAGAGCAGGTGTTTTTTTAAAGAGTCACACCACTTCTTGGAATTTCACTAAGCAATCAACTAAATTTACAGAAGCAAACAAAGTGTTAGCTGAACAATCCATTGATTAATACAGGAATCAAAAGATAAAGTAAGCAAAAAAATTTAAGTGAAACAGAAACCCCAAATAAAGTAGTCAAACAATCAATAAAGTAGTCAAACAATCAATAATGTAGTCAAACAACCAATAGAGTAGTGAAACTGATGCAAGCAGTTAGATAGGAAAGCAATGGAATTCCTGGGAAACAATAAAACCGATTTCCCTGAACCTGCAGAAAGCTCATCAATAATCCTGAAGCTGCAAAAAGTCCAACTGGGAACACAGGAATGAAGACCTTGTTCTGATCAGATGCCAGTAACAGGGTCAGAGAAAACCCACCCCTCAGAGCGAAGCTCCAGCCGGAACAAAGGCCATGAAAGGGATTTCAAAGACCATGGAACTTCCAATTCTACCCCCCCACCCCACCCCCACACACACAGCCTCCTTGGCAGCCACCCTAGCAATGACCTTTTACTTAGGTAGAAGCCCATGTGGAAGCAGGTTGGAAAACCCCTATAAAAGGCCCCTTGAACAAAGGAAAAGCACACATATGCTCTCCTACCCCATGGGATGCTTGTGCCCACAGACCTCAGTGTATGAGAAGACGGAGCACATGTGACGCGCACATTGAGATGTGAATCGGGGCTCTCTGGAGCAGCCCACATTCTCTCTCACTTTCTCTCCTTCCATCCCCCTCCTAAAACCCTCCAAGTAAAATCTGGTATTATTTTGCTACTTGTCTACTCCTGAAACTCCTTTCTGTGAGACAAGACAAATTAGAGAATTAATTTTTTTTATTACTGTTAGGATACAAAATAAATTGAGTGAAACTTTTCATGATAATTGCACCAAATTGTTCATCTGGGAGCAAAGTTTTCATTCTAATGACAGTGATTTTCTATGTCCCTATACAATTTTTTTTTTAAAAATGTGTGTGTGTGTGTGTGTGTGTGTGTGTGTGTGTGTGTGTACCTGGACCCCCTGGGTAGGAATGTCGCAGCTTTCCTGCAAAGATCAATTCCTTCTTGCTCCAGCCTGAGTCCACAGGTCCCCTGAGAAATTGGGCAGTGAATATTAACCTCCTATGCTCAGAAGACCAAGCAGACATCAGGTGTGGCGTAGAGGGTCACCTGGTGGAGCTGGCGGGGCTGTGGCCCGTGTCTCTCTGGGGTTCATCACAAACTTTATCAGTACTAGACTTCCCAGCCAGTCCTGGATTGCCAGAGGGGAATCCGGAGAAAATGACCAACCAGCTCTCTCTATTGGCTTCCCATGAGGGCTCACTGACTTCAAAACAATCAATTGATTAATGCAGGAACTAAAAATGATCTGGCTATGGTTAGCCACGCTCTACTGATCTAGCATCCTGTTTAAAGGGTCAAGTGGATACACACATTCTGGATTCCAAACCCAAAAGTTAAACAGTTTATTTCTTTCTCAAGAGTTTTTGGCTTAGTCTTCCACAGTGTGTATTAAGCTGCAGTTGCATGTTGGAATGGGTGTGGGAGCTGGTAGTAATGTAATAAAACTTAAGAAGAAATTACCTGGAAGTAGCCAAAAGGCTTGAAAACTACATCGTTTTGAGATTCAAAGCTTGAGCTCTTTGAACATAGAGAAACTTGAGGCCCCACTTAGATGCAGAAATCTGAGCCCTTCCCCCTGCCCCCAGAGAAGGAAGGATGGACCACTCAGAAAGGTGAAGCTACACCAAGAATCAAAAGGTTGTGATGAGCACAAAACTTTGCCTGTGACAGTGTCCCTGCTTAATTTTTATGTATACAGAGAATTGAAAGCTAAGACATTAGAAAGAATTGTATATAACTTCCTTCCAAAAACCGTCTTAGCCTAGTTAGCTTGCTTTTTAAGCCTTGTTCTCTCTTGAAGACTTATTTCTCTACATACAGGAGATCTGTGTTTTCAAGAGAGAACATGGGCTTCTTCAGAATGAATAATAATAAAAAGAAAATAAGCAAAGATTGACTTTTGGGAGAAGGTAAGATACAATTTCTCTAAGAGGCCTGAAGTTCTCTGTATACTTAATAGTTAATGAGTTAATATGGGTGTTAACACCAAAAAAAAAGCCTCTTGCTAACCCTTTCATATTCTTATCAGGGCCTTTAAATTCTTCTTTTGTGAGGATTCCACACTTCTTGGGAGTGCTGACTTGGTTTTTCAATCTCTGAAGGTCTCAGGATTTGCATCTCAATAGGATATGTTCTTTATCCCTTTGAGCTACTTTCAGGACCTGGAAATTTCTTAAATTTAATTATTCCCCTAAAGCTCATTATTTCTCCCCCCACCCACATCTATCTGACTGCACCATTTATAAGATTTATATTTTTCTGAAGACTCTTCTAATATAATCCAAAAACCATTTGAAGATGATTAAACAATAATTACAAATATAGTATGTTTGAATATTGGCCTCTGATATAAAGTCAATCAATATCATATGTTACCATATGTTAATTTAAAAAGAAATACTGTTCACAGAAAAGTGAATGGACTATGTGTTAAACTACAGCACCATGCCTCCCTGGGAGGGAAAGGGTGTCGCCCCCTTCCTACTTCCCTCCCAACACCACCCCCCAGCAGCTTGGTGGCCACCGCCTCGGAGATTATTGGAAAGCCAGGTGTGAGCAGGTTGTGACGGACAACTGCAGTCTCATGGGAAGGGGGGCAGTACTGGCTCTTCCTTCACACTGTACCAAGCCACGAGTTGCCCCCCACGAGTGGCTCTCGGGCATGGCCATAACACCAGACGCTCAGAACCCAATCTCATAATTATCTGGCTCTTGGCAGAAATCCTCCCAGACTTAACCAATAAAATATCAGAAATCCAAAATCATATGGTTCGCATAACCAACTATAGAAAACAAATTATTTTACAATGCCTTTTCAGCAGTTGTGATTGTTGGGTGGAAATTCTAAATAATAATGGCACATCTTTTGTGGAAGTAATGAATGTAATCAAAATAGAGAGAGAGTTAACTAGAAATCATCTGCCTCACAAGCGCTGGGAAGGGTGGGAGGGGGTATATTGGGGTTCTTAGTGGTGAAAAATAAGTACTGGTGAAGGGAAAGGTGTTAGATCATTGTATGACAGAGACTTAATCTTGAAAACTTTGTAACTTTTCCCACAGTGAGTGATTCAATAAATAAATATAACAAAAAGTAGATAAACCATTAGTTCCCTTTCAGAAAAATAATAAAAAGAAATACTGTTCATATAATGATATATGGAGGTAACCATTATATATCCAAAAATAGATTGCATACCGATATATCAATACTTAGCCATATTTCCTTTTATGTTGTACCTCTCTTTATGAATTACTTTAAGGATAAATATCCTTAATTATTTCATATTTCATTGAATCTCAGATGCATCAATCTTAGGATATTATCTTTTATTGTGTACTATTAAGAAAGCATTGCTATTTATTAAGCTATTACAAAAGACTTTAACATTTATTTTATATAATTGAAGCATAAATGTAGGCATAAGCATGATTTTTTTACTATTTGTACAGAACATTTATGATATGAGAGTACAGAAATTGATTTTTTAATGATGAGAGTTTGAGTAAGAGAGTTACAATATAAAGTCCATGACACAGATGTGCACTGTTCTGCCTCCCAGCACCATAGCATCCAAGACCCTCTCCTGCCCCCTGTCACCTCTAATCCTCTAATCTAGTCTTTATTTCATTTCTCCTTCCCTCCCCTTGATTAGTTTTGTAATCTGAGATCACTGCTTGATATTATCCAACACTTTGTTTTGGTACCTTTATTCCACAGATGAGTGATATCATCTGGATTTTGTCCTTCTTCCCTGGGTTTATTTTGCTTAGCAGCATAACCTCCAGTTTCATCCACATCAAAGCATACCATATGACATCATCTTCTGACATGTTCATAAGGAAAGAAGGAAGTTTCATTGTTCCCCAGTCTGCTGCCAAGAGCAACTCCATTTTAGCTGTTACCATCCTCCATTCTAAACATTCCTGCAATTTTCTAGGAGTGGGGATGATGGGTTCTTCTTATAACTGGGAACCCATAGTTTTCCCTTGGAGTCATAAATAATGCCCCAGGCCTCTGGAAAGAAATAACAGCTTGTGCATAGGCAAATGATCAGATATAACATCTTAGGGGTCTTAAAAAAACCAGACAGCCCCATCTGCCTAAGTGAGATGGTGAAGCTGTTAAAGTTAGAAACACAATGGCACTTTGACTAGCTAGCCATCTCTGGGAAACAAAAGGGAATACTCTGACTCTTTCCTAAGAAACACAGAGGTCAAATTTGCCTTTAACACGCCCTCTTCCCACAAAAAAGAGTTGTTCTTAACTTAATGCTATGCTAAATTCCTCCCAGGAGTAAAATGCCTTTATTTTTTAATTTTCAATAAACTGTAGGATGACATTGCTTTCTCCTTTGCCATAAGGGGCTTAGGTTTATCAGGTTACACCCATCACAGTGCTCCTGAGTCAGTGCCATTTCTTTGTTTATCTGTAACCACTTCTCTCTGCTCTCTTCCCCAACCAGTTAATTAGCTTTTCCCTAATCAGAATCTGTTAATTTGTAAGGTCAGATCCTTCTAGGACACTGAAATTGTATTGTGAGTTAGTATTGCCTTTCTCTTCTCCTTATGTTTTTGAATAGTTTAATGTAATGTCCTTTTTGTATAGATGTAGGAAGACAGTTAATATTACGCTTTGTAGTTTAGGATTTAATTGGCTTTGAATATTATTCACTCCCAGACTTCTGCTTTCTCAACATAAGCCTCAGTTGCCCTCAGTTAGTAACACCCCAAAAGCAGGGTCCCGACGAGGGACTGAATTGACCCAGGGCAAGCGGTGAGCTACCCTGGCATAGAAATGGGCCAGGCCAAAGTGCCACGATTCTTAACTATAAGTTAAGAGCTTGATTATAGACAAATACTGTCATGATCCAAAAGTTACGACGAGACTAGGACCCTGCTAGGGAGAGGAAAGACTATCTGGACTGAACACTATAGTCTGAGATCGAGATGGTCCTAGGAGAGCAATTCCATAAGCTTAATGTATTTCTTACTTATTCATACAAAATGATTTATATGATGTATGCTTATATGTTTGTTGGACAAAGAGAGGAGAAATACACCCAGGGAATTCTGCTTCAGGGTGGGTCGACCTGATAATGATAGTAGGTCCTAGAAGCGGCTTTCCTCGAGGGAAAGAACTCTACCCCTGTTGGTTGTGATCACACCTATGTGTAATTGTTACTCCAACCCCTCATGCTTTGGGATATAACTAGACAGTAAGAGTGGGCTGGGGGATCAGAATCCAGACTCCAGAGGAAGAGGAGAAGGGGTTCAGGATCCAGACTTCACAAGGAGAAGGAGGAAGGGGGTCCAGATCCAGATTCCAGAGCCAGAAGGAGGATGAAGAGGGATTGAGGAGGAGACTGAAGTAGCATGGGGGAGGAGGAGGAAGAGGAGAGAGACAGGAATGAGTGGAGACAGGATTGAAATAAACTGCAACTAAAACCAACCAGCCTGGCTCTCCTTTCCTTCCTTTACCTGCCCTTCGCCATCGACCTCCCCAAGGTGGAGGAAGCAGCGTGAGACTACTGAATGCGGGCAGTGGGAGGGATACACCACTGCTGCTGTTTTTTTGGGCTTACACAATAAACTTTTCTTTCTATTTCTGACTTTGAGCATCTTTGTTGCTCAATAATTTTATTCTTGGAAAAATTGAACAACCAGGGCCTGTGTGTGGGCTAACACAGAGGCTACCACTCCTGCATCACCATCGGAATCATTTTTAAGTCTAGCAAGGATGGCATTATGTACATTGGTATTCTTGTGTAATAATTCCACTATTCTTTTCCAGAAACCTATGCATCTTGTGAAACTGAAACTCTATCCACTCAGCATAATTTTCTGTTCCTCAGCTCCCCGTATGCATCATTCTTCTTTCTCTCCTGGTGTTGTTTACAGTAAGAACCTTATATGAGTGAATCAGGTAGTCTTTTTATGATATACTTATTCCACTTTGCATAATATCCTCCCTATTCATCTTCATTGTACAGTATATCTGCAGTTTTTCCTTTTTTAAGAGTGAATAATATTCATTGTATATATGTGCCATATTTTTTTCACCCATTGATAGATAAGAGTTAATTTCATGCTTCACCTACTGAAAACAATGTTATTAGAAACATGAATATAGAAATATATTTTCATTGCCTTGCTTTCAATTATTTGAGCATATATGCAGAAATAGAATTTTCAGAACCATATCATGATTTTTAAAAAATAATTTGAGATGAAAATTTTCCATGGCAGTTGTGGGATTTCACATTCTTGCAAGCAGTGCACAAAAGTTCCTATTTTTCATACTCGTTCAATATTACTTATTGTCATTGGGTTTTTTTGCGTGTACTTGTGTGCTTGAAAATGGTTTCAGATACATTAATCTTCATAGAAGAAAAGAAAAACTACAGTATTAAGTTTAAAACAGGAAATACATATATATATATATGTATATGGGGGTATATTGACATTGTGTTACAGCTTACAGAGATGAGGATGTGCTTACCTATTTTCACGAATATAGTCTTTCCATAAATGTAATCTGATGTCATTAAATATTGTTCAGTGAAATACTGTTCTTCAAAGAGGAAAAGATTCTTCCTTTATTGTTCAGAAACTTAGCTTTGGGCATTTATTGCATAAATAGAAGCATTTCGGGGGCAGAGGTAGGAATGACGAGGGAGAATGTTTTAGTAAGATAAAATTATCAAGAACTATTGGTGAGATAATGGTGGAGGAAAGCTGACACTCTGGTTGAGAGTGTGGTGGTATTGAAACTGTCAAAAGAAGGAACATTAACAATATTGTAAGTAAAGTTATTTGAAATAAGACAAAGAACAATTGGTAAAATAGGAGCATGGGATATAAACGCATCCATCCTCTGAATAGCCAACTTCTCAGGAATTTGTTCAAGAGTAGGAACTTAATGGATCCTTCAGAAATGCTTTCAACTTAGTACATGCCATAGTCAGTGGTTCTCTTTATCCCGTGGCAGTATAGTGGATGGTTTAAAAAAAAAAAACAGACATAAATCTCTCTCAGCCTGGTTCTAAATTAAGTTGCAGAGTTGAAGGTAAATAAATGTTTGGTGCATTAAGTTTTTTAGTGAGAAACATAAAAAGATGCAGTGAACGATAGTTCAAGAGTAGGAGGCTCAAGTCTTGCACACACAAAGCCCAAGACTGATTCCCGGGTCCTCCATACCACTGTTTCATTTCAAACATGAGAGCAGTGATCCATCTAGCCAGGCAGTAGTGCCTCCTGACTTTCTGAGAACTGTTTGGGAGGTCCAGCCCCCCAGTAGTGATAATTTAAATAATGATGGGAAGTAAGTGGGGGTGGCAATAGGGTGCTGATGGGAAAAGTGTGAGCTGTTCTAAGGGGGAAATCAACAGAGAAATGAGTCTCACTGACTTCACAATTCTTTTCAAGATTGCTGGGATGGACAAGCAAAATATCTAATGAAGAGCCCGAGAGTTCCTACAAAGTTTAGGCACAAGATTCAAGTAGCTGACATAAGTTTGACTCAGAAACCCAATACCCGAGGCCCGGGGCAGGACTCCAGCAGCTCTGACTGTGGATTCCCCACCTGGAAGGTGAATTGCTAGGAGCAGTTCCCCAAGACCTTTTGGGAATTTTTCTAAAAAAAATTTAGAATATCTTTCAGGAAACATTGAAAAAGAAAACAACAAAATGTGGAATTCTTCATAAATGCCATTGCATGTAACTTTATTCCTAAAAGCAAGAGAAAACTCTCTTTATAACCCTTTTGAAGTAGTCTAGCAAAAGCCCCCTAAAAGGGTGCAGAACTTGTATGTTTATCGCAACACTATTTACAATAGCCAGAATCTGGGAAAAACCTGAGTGCCCAAGAACAGATGGCTGGTTAAAAAAACGTTGGTACGTATACACAATAGAATACTATGAAGCTGTTAGAAAAGATGAAATCATGAAATTTACATATAAGTGGATCAAAACAGAGAGTATCATGCTAAGTGATATGAGTCAGAAAGAGAGAGAGAGAGGGACAGACATAGAATGACTGCACTCATTTGTGGAATATAAAGTAACAGAATGGGAGACTAACACCCAAGTATAAGAGATATAAAAGATAAGATAAAGGCCCTCCTGTTGATCGTCGATTTGCTCGAGCAGGCCCAGTAACGTCTCCATTGGAGACTTTGTTGTTACTGTGTCTGGCATATCGAATACTCTCGGTAGCTTGCCGGGCTCTCCAAGAGGGGCGGAGGAATTGAACTCGGGTCGGCCATGTTGGCCGCTTGTAAGGCGAACACCCTACCGCCGCCAGGAAGATCACCCCATGGCTTGGAAGCTGGCCTCACGTGCTTTGGGAAAAGGCTGCTGAAATAGAGAAGGGAACACTAAGTGAATGATGCTTGGAGGGCTCACTGGGGATCAGAGATGTGTGCTGAAAGTAGACTATGAACCGAACATGATGACCATTTATTACCTGTATTGCAAACCATAACACCCAAAAGGAGAGAGCGAGAGGAAAAGGGAATGTGCCTGCCACAGAGGTGGGGGGTGGGAGGGATGAGGTGGGCGTGGTGGGAGGGATATTTGAAACATTAGTGGTGGAGAATGGGCACCGGTGGAGGAATAGCTACTCAATCATTATATGACCGAAACATAATCATGAAAATCTGTAAGTCTGTAATTGCATCTCATGATGATTCATTAAATAAATAAATAAAAAGATGCAGAGCTTAAGTCCTCATTTTGAAGGACTGGCAGGAGGCCAGAAGGCCCAGCTTTCTGCACACTACCCCACAGTTTCTAGAACAGGCCAAACACCCTGCCCCATCAGCTTGGTCCAGCATTTACCGCTCAAAATCCTAGAACTGACCACACTATTTATTTCATTCCTGTGGTAAGATAATAATTTTTTATGTACCTTTCACTGTCTTTCTAAGATTGGCATAGACTATTCATTGATAGTGCAAATTATTATATGGAGAGATTCATCATCCTTAGATTACTGGCTTATAATATTATATACTTTACATTCTCCCCCAAATCAGGCACATGCCTTCTATTTGACCTCTCGAGGACTGTAAAAAGCAGAGATTTGATGCCTGAAACAACTCAAATTCAAAATGCTAGAGAGATCTTTCTGGAAAGCCCTCTGTGTTAGTCTGACCTGGGCACTTTCTTTCAATCCAGCTGACTTGACTCTGTCTAAAACATCTTGCTCCTGGTCATTTTTTTTCCCATTCCATGACTTGGATTCAATGTGATCTAGGTTTGAGCACCTCCTCCCAACCCTTCACCTTTGATGCTAAAACGTCATATAGTCTTAAAACATTCTTTAACTTTTCTGAATTTTCACTTCCCGTATATAGAATATAACCAGTAGAAATTTCTAGATACTCAATTTGCTTTCTGAATATGAGGGATGGCGCAGTGCATTACTCAATAGGATTTAATTATTTTCTACTATCAAGAGAAAAAATAAAAGATCCATCATCTATACCAAATTATCCAAAATCCAAACTAGAGGGCCTGGAGTGATAGCACAGCCAGTAGGGTGTTTGCCTTGCACGCGGCAGGCCTGGGTTCGATTCCCAGCATCCCATGTGGTCCCCGGAGCACTGCCAGGAGTAATTCCTGAGTGCAGAGATAGGAGTAACTTCTGAGCATCACCAGGTATGACCCAAAAAGCTATAAATAAATAAATAAATCTTCAAAATCCAAACTAGAGAATGTGTAGTTTAGCTAAGCTTTCCTTATTGCCAATGAGAGGATTTGGTGATTGTTTTATTTGTTTGTTTGAGCTAATTCGCCAGCGTGGTTTGGCGCATGCCTCAGGCAACCACAAGCTAACGTCCGAGCTCGCAAAGCAGTGCAGAGATGCGATCAAGGAAGACCTCAAAGAGAGAAGAGCAGAAGTACTGGTAGATGCGGCAGAAGCCGGGAAAAGTATTCGTAACGCCCGCCTGTCCTTCGCCAACTATAAGACCAAGATGACTGCCCTCCGACGTCCTGATGGATCCATCACATCCTCCAGAACGGCAATGGAGAAGATTATCCATGACTTCTACTCAAATCTCTTCGAGAGCCATGTCCACTTGCCGACATACCAAATTCCACAGGATGGGTATGTCGTTCCCAACGTTCTCCCTTCCAAAATCCGACACGCCATTTCGTCAGTAAAGAAGCAAACAGCACCCGGCCCAGACAAGGTCAGACCTGAACACCTGAAGAACCTGCCGTCAGTACTCATCAATACACTGGCTCGGCTCTTCACTCGCTACCTGTCTGAATGCAAGGTTCCATCTCAATGGAAAACCAGCAGGACCGTACTACTGTTCAAGAAGGGAGACATCCATGACATTGGCAACTATCGCCCGATCTGCCTATTGTCTGTCATCTACAAGTTGTTCACTCGAGTCATCCTGAATAGGATTGGCAGAACACTAGATGAAGGACAACCATGTGAGCAAGCAGGGTTCCGCAAAGGATTCAGCACCATCGACCATATCCACACGATAACCAAGCTCATTGAGGTTTCTCGGGAGTTCAAGATGCCGCTCTGCTTAACGTTCATTGATTTAAAGAAGGCCTTTGATTCTGTTGAGACGGAAGCGGTCATGGAAGCCCTAGCCAATCAGGGCATTCAAGCCCAATACATCAGGATCCTCCGTGAGCTGTATTGCGGATTCACTACCAGGATCTCACCATTCTACAAAGAAGTGATCGTTGATGTCAAGAGAGGGGTGCGGCAGGGTGATACCATTTCACCAAAACTCTTCAGTGCCACCCTCGAGAACATCATGCGACGACTGGAATGGGAAGGAATGGGAGTGAAGATAGATGGTCGGCAACTACACCACCTCCACTTTGCTGATGACATTGTTTTAATAACACCAAACATCAGCCAAGCGGCACAAATGCTGGCCGACTTTGACCGTGAGTGTGGAAAGGTAGGACTACAGCTGAATCTTACGAAGACAATGTTTATGAGAAACAGCCTTGTTCCTGATGCCCCATTCGCTCTCAATGGAACGACCATCTCCGAATGCAACAGCTATGTGTACCTAGGTCGAGAGGTCAACATGACAAATGACCTGGCACCCGAGCTGCGCAGGAGGAAGAGAGTGGCTTGGAACGCCTTCAAGAACGTCGAAGAAATAGCTAAGAGGACGAAGAACCTCCAGCTCCGGGCACATCTCTTTGATTCCACTGTTCTTCCTGCATTAACATATGCCTCAGAGACCTGGGCCCTACGCAAACAAGATGAGAACGCCATTCAGGTCTCCCAAAGAAGAATAGAAAGAGCTATGCTTGGAATATCACGTTTCACTCAAATGAGAGAACGAATCCGGAGTTCTGACATCCGTCGACGATCAAGGATCAGGGACGCTGTCTCATTTGCCAAGGTGTCGAAAATCAGATGGGCTGGTCACGTAATGAGATTTAAAGACGACCGTTGGACTAGAGCTGTTACTGATTGGATTCCACGGGATGTCAAGAGACCGCGTGGCCGCCCACCTACCAGATGGTCAGACTTCTTTGTCAAGATCATGAACGATCGGTTTGAGGCCCTCCATGTTCCCGGAGCGAAGAGATGCCATTGGGCTACACTAGCACACGACAGGGACAAATGGAGACGTTACTGGCGCCCGCTCGAGCAAATCGACGACTAACGGGAAGTTAAGTGATTAAGTGATTAAGTGATTTATTTGTTTGTTTGTTTTAATATTTATGTGGTATCTGCATATGTTTTGATTACTACTAGACCAAAGTGATATAAATAAATTTGAAATAGAGGCCACAACCTTTGAAAATTTGCCAGTTCCAGACTTCTTTCCAGAGACTTCTATGAGGAGTCGCTCTGTTATTTCCCATTTTTAGCTCCCTATTTCAGGTTATTAAATGGAAATACTCCTTCCATGGAACATAATTTATCATACTTACCTTACACTCTAAGGCTGACCCTTTTTTTCAGTTTTGTGGCATGTCTAATATAATTACTTCATGTAGTATTTTCAGACCTTTAGCAAACTACTTAAGGTTAATATTGTCCTCTGTAACAATTCCAAATTTATGAAACAGTTCCAAGGATACTGCAAAATATGTATATATTACCAAAGAAATAGTACAGCAGGTAAGGTATTTATTTGGCTTGTTTCACAGTTGAACATATACTTGACATAAAGAAAAATGCCAATCAAAGCAGGCTCACATTGAACACTAATCACATTGTCTTACTGTTGAAAGTGAATGGACAAAAGCTGTGTAAATGTTACAACTTAACACATTTGAGTTTCTATTAAAAAAATACCACAGGGCAAGCAACAAAATTAATTATAAGTAATAGAAATGTGCTTCTTACAGTGCTGGGAATCTAAGGTCAAGATTTCAGAATGATCAGTTTTAGTTAAATTATAATTTCTTATGCATAGTTGGTGTTTGGTATTTTCTCCATGAGTCCTTGCATGGGTTGGGCTAGGAAATGTGTAGCTTCTCTTTTCCATGGCACTACTCCATGCCATTCATGGGTTTCCAAGCTCACTATGGAAGCAGCCTTTATCTATTTATTTATTTACCGGAAGTAAGAACAGATTTTATTTGGAGGCTCCTAGGAAGGGGAAGGAAGCAGAGAAGGTGAGAGAGAGCAACATGCTCAAGAGAGATCTCGGACTTCTCCAGTGAAGGAAAGAACTCCTACATATACTCCAGCATCAGGTTTTGCCATGAAAGCAGGCACATACGCATCTCAAGAGGGAAGATGTGGGGGCCACATGAGGTTGGGGTGCAAGCAGCACATGGATTGGAAAAGTACATGTACCTGTAAGCAGTTTTTAAAGACCCCCCCCCCCCTCCTCCTCCTCCTCCTAATACTGCATTTACCTTTATTTCTATTTGGCCTGCAGGGAAGTTTTTAAATAATGCTCAGAATTTCTAGGAGATAGTTTAGCAATTCTAGGGTAACCAGATAAAGGTTCAATGCCTTAGGATTTGGGACAGAGTAGACTCAATGGTGTGGTGCCAAGAATTATCCAGGCTTCCCTGTGCTTGTGTGTCTCCGGTGCTGATTCCCATGGCGCTCCGGAGCTACAATTGGTGAAGTTCAGGGAACTGTGTGCTCTCAGAGATGAAGTCAAGGGAGCTGCACACAAGACAAGTGCCTATTCCATTTGTCCCCCTGTACCATAGCTCTGGCGCCCTCTACTTTAGGAGTTAGGATTGCAACATGTGCTATTGGATGATACATTTAAACCATGTCATTGCAAATACAGGTTTTCTAGAGATAAATATTATGCAAAAACATTACATAATTTCAAAACTTATATTACTGGAATTGATTCCCTTAAACATTTTACCAAAACACTGATTGCACATCCTTGTATTTTAACTTGATTATGCAATACAGCTCATTTCTTATGTAAAGCAAATCAGATCTTTGTATCTAGGTACCGTAGATTTGAACTTCATTAGGAAAAAACTGGAGTCAATATGTTTATTCCTAATTACCATTTTATTAAAATAAAGATGAGTTCGAATCACAAAAATGTGAAGATTCCTGGAATATTAAGATTTAACCTCCCAAATGATCATGACTATCATATAAAATAGATAGCACATAAGCCTTAACAGATTTTATTCCCCTTTTAGCGTTTAAAGAACTGTCAGAAGGAAACATAAAATTTTTAGAATTAAAGTGGATATCAATTTTTCTAAACATAATTTAGAAAAATTGATTATTTCCAGGTTGGCTATCTAACACAACATTGCTAAGGAAAATTACTGTATATTTTTTCTAGCCTGCAATTAAACACAATTATGTTTATTACTGAAAGTGAAAACAGTAATTTACTAGTAGCTTTTCTGAAAATGGGCATGTACAGAGGGGTTTTAACAAACCACTAAACAGGGAGAAACTTGCCCTGTCATGCTATTGTACTAGAGACAAATGAATTTGCAGGTATGTTTTCCTTGTGAAAGGATCCACTTATAAAATGAATATTTATATACCCCAAACTTCTTCTGAGGAAACTAATTTTTAATGAAATGATGATAAGGTGTTGGGGCATGGACCTAGAGTGGGTGATTAGACTATAAAGGTAGACCTCTTAGGGAAGTATTGGTGCCTTTATAAAATGAGTTCTCTGTCTCTCTTTCCTTCTCTCTCTCAAAAAAAGAAAAAAGAACATACCATAACCTGAAAGCATTCAATTCTTTAATATGATACACTGATCAAGAGGTTAGGGCTTAGAAAAAGTACAGAAGGATGATTTCTTGTGCATCAGATAGCATAGGATATAAAAATAGTGGATTTCTATTGTTATTTTCCTGCAGTCTACTTACTATTCTATAACCCTAGTCAAAAGCTAATCATAGACAAGCTTTAATGATCTACTCTTCCTCTGGCAGTAATTTATACATGACATATGTGATGCTGCTTAGAAAGAAATGGACTTAATAAGTGGAAAAGTAATCCCTGTGTCAAATACCTATTTTATTCACTTACATAATAATTCCATTGAATAATGGCATTTCCAACGTTATCAACCTTGTATTAGTAATCTTTGCTTGATAATCAGAAGGGGATTTAGATCTGATTGCTTACACAGGAATCAACCTAAACTACTCATGGCTGAATAGTTTTTAAAAATAAATGACAGCTATTTGAACTTTGGGTTGTTTGCTTATAAATTGGAGGTCTAGCAATCCTATATGTATTCAGATTGTTGTGAAGATTCAATGAATATGTGTTGTTCTTGCAACAATACTGCTCAAACTTATTGGAACTATATACATAAAGCAATAATTGCTCAAAAATATTTCTCCTGTATACGACAAATAATGGTTTAAAGAATATTGAGTGAGATTTTTCTGAAATGGAGTATCCATGAAATGATTTACACACTTGCCTCAATATTTCCATCTATATAATGGAAGTGGTATCTGAATAATTACCTCAGAGGCAAGAACTTGATAAAGGTCTGTCTTCCTTATAAGATTTCTGAAATTACTCAGAGGACTGTTC
This sequence comes from Sorex fumeus, assembly GCF_029834395.1. Taxonomy (NCBI): domain Eukaryota; kingdom Metazoa; phylum Chordata; class Mammalia; order Eulipotyphla; family Soricidae; genus Sorex; species Sorex fumeus. The sequence goes on along the minus strand of NW_026606149.1, from coordinate 558,090 downwards.
TCAGAAAATATTCAAGCATTGTTTAATACTCTCTGCGGTTATCATATTGAACTTCTGACAAATTTTATCCTTTAAATTTCTTTTGCTAAGTGAATTCAACAGGGCCAGGAGAAATGGAGCAGAGAGAGGAGCACAAAAAATGCACACAATCTGTGTGTGTATGCTATTCCTCATCACTCCACTCACACATGCAACAAAATGCTCATAAGTGTAAAATTCAGATGAAATTCTGACACATAGAAATGTAAAAAGACTCAAAGTGCATCCAAGTTAAGCATGATACATCTACAAATGAATAAGCAAGTACAATGGGTAATGTAAATGGCTACAATTTCTGTCATACACAGAGCTTAGTTATAACACAAAGAAAGCATTTTTTTTGCTTTTTTGGGTCACACCCAGCAATGCACAGAGGTTATTCCTGGCTTAGCACTCAAGAATTGCTCCTGGCGGTGCTCAGGGGGCCATATGGGATGCTGGAAATGGAACCCGGGTTGACCGCATGCAAGGCAAATGCCCTACCCTCTGTGCTATCGCTCCAGCCCCCAAAGAAAGCATGTTTAGAAAAAAAATGTCATTCATACTTTGCTGTAATGTCATCTTTAATAATCACTACTATGTCGAAGTTGGTGATACAGAAGGAAATGAAAAGATAGGACAAAACAGTGATATTATTGCAATCGTATTTCCTCAATCATCAGTAAGCCAGAGACAGAGGGATGGTAGAACTCATGCATATCAACAGTGAAAAAGCAGCTGAATTAGTGCTGTGCCAAGTTTCCACTGTTAGGAAAAGAACAAAGGACATATGCACATCCAAGTATAAAATAAATATTGTGTGCTTTCAATGACTAAACACAAGCCAAATGTGCTCATATTTGGATGTACAACTGACATTGCACAATATGAAAATTATTGGTGAAATTCACACTCATAATTTAAGTGTAATTTTTTATATTGGATGATATTTAATAGCAAATAAAAAACATGATGTGCTAGGAGACAGACTGTTCAAAGAAGGGAAATATTTCATTTTGTGTGAGTACCATTATTGGTGAATTTTCCCTCAACTTTTAAGCACAGTGACTGTCATTTTCATTTTTAAGAAACCCTATGATTTATGCAGTCAGAAGAGCAATACTATGTCAATACCACTTAATATAACATCAAATATTTAATCTATACTCAATAATAATAATCAGGCAATTTCAATTTAAATATTTTTTACATTACCTAATGACTGAAATACTATTTTGCTAATTATTTTTCCAAATTTAAAAAATATATAAACACAACACACAGGAATCTACCCAGTTTCCCTTTCTTTTATTTATTGTGGAGTTGTTTGGGTGACAGCCAGTGGCAGTTAGATGTTACTTCTGGCTCTAAACTTAAGAGTAACTCCATGAGTTGTTCAGGGGAGCCTAAACTGGCTACTTGCAGGATAAATACATTAATATTTCTATTTTTCTAGTATCTCAACTTTTTTTTAAAGAAGTGTAGATATCTACTTGTCCAAGAGTGAAGTAACCAAGATATTAGTCCGAACCCTACTTTGTCTTTTCTTTCAATTTGAATATTTTCAACCAGACAATAGTTTGGGGTACAGAGGGTATTTTTCACTTTTTTATTTTGGACCTTCAGGTTTCCCCTTGAATCCTTTCTACCTGAAGTCAGCTACACTATTTCATCTCAGAAATGCATCATACTATGTTTCACCATTCAAGGAAGCTGAAATGTTCCACTCCAGAAATTCTAACAAAAAAGTTGAAAGTGGAAGTATGAATTCATTTATCCAGTAAAGAATTCAGACTACTCCAAAGATCACATTTCTCTGACACCTGAGAGATCATTTTAAACAGTAGATATATTTTATTTTTCTAATTCAAGTTTCCATAATAATCACCTTGGAGTTTAAAACAGGAAGAAAACAAAATTTATTTTCCCCAAATATTATTTTATTAAAAGGTAAATAGCACAGCGGGTAGGGCGTCTGCCTTGCACGCAGCCAACATGGCCGACCCGAGTTCGATTCCTCTGCCCCTCTCGGAGAGCCCGGCAAGCTACCGAGAGTATTCAATGTGCCAGACACAGTAACCACAAAGTCTCCAATGGAGACGTTACTGGGCCCGCTCGAGCAAATCGACAATCAACGGGAGGGCCTTTACCTTACCTTTACCTTATTATTTTATTAAAGAACTGCACATTACAAATTTATGTATAGTTGGACTTTTGACATACTATGTTCCATCACTGATCCCACCAATAGTGTCAACTTTCTGCCAACAATATCCCCAGCTTCTCTCTTCTAACCCCTTGACCCAGCCCCAGTTTTCTGTCTTGACGGGCATTTTTTAAGTTTGGTTATTAAACCTTTGGGCCTTGTAATTTCAGTTTTGTTTTCTCTGTGATCTGGATATTTAGCTCTATCATTCTTTAGCTCCAGAACCAGCCACCACCATGCCGAGACCACTCTCCACACACATGAAGGTACCAGCAGAGGAACAAAGGCATGTGGCTTCCCAGGGCTGAGATCTCCAAGCCTACTTGGATCGGAGCTGAGCATCCTCCACCCAGATCCTCCAAATTCCAGTAGGAGGGGGTCACAGCCACCAACTGGCCCCCTGGCTCCGTGTAATCCCATCAACGGCCAAGACTCAGAGACTATAAAACCCAGCTCCCGGAAGCGACATCTTATCATCTCATTCCTACTTTGGACAAACTGGCAGGCTACCGAATGTAACCTGCCCACACGGCAGAGTCTGGCAAACTCCCCGTGGCGTACCCAATATGCCAAATACCAGTAACAATGAAGGGTCTCATTCTCCTAACTCTGAAAGAGCCTTGAATATGGCACTTATTAAAAAAGTCTCAGGGCTAGGACAAAGGAGACATTACTGGGGCCTGCTCGAGGCAATCGATGAACAACAGGATGGTTGTGATTGATTGTGATTCTTTAGCACCACAAATTTCTTAGTCAGAGGATCAACCTAGAAGGTTCAACAACAAATATTCCTGATAAGTTCCAATATGGGTCTGTGTTGCAAATACCAGTCTAGGCAACCCTCAGTGAGATTGCTACCATAGGTGATTGTGTCATTGTTCTAAAGAGTATGTAGACATGAAAGAAAAGGAAGTGTCACCACATTAAGAGGAGTTTCACAAAGAAGAGAAAATGTAGATGGAAACTTAAAAGATCTGACAAGGCAAGTAGAATTGGGAAATTGGGATGAGAGAGACATAACAGGTTGAACAGTTTCCTATACCCCTTTGATCTAAAATTATAGTAACACAATGGCTCAAGTTATACTTTTTGTTTGTTTGTTTGGGATCCACATACATCTATCTGTGCTCAGGGTTTACTCTTGGCTCTGTGCTCAGGAATCACTCCTGACAAGTGCTAGAGGGATCTTATGTGGTACCAGAATCAAACCTGCGTCACCATATGCAGAGCAAGTGCCTATACTCTTCTTTCAAGCTCAGTTGGGTTAGCCATGACAATGAGTAATTGGCTATCACACTCCAAGATTAAAATTCTTTGTTCTAATGTTTTTTGACAGAATCATATTATCCTGTAAAATGTGACACAGCATTCTGCATTTTGCTTTGTTTGGGAATTTTCTCAAAACTTTGGAAGCTTCTTACAATGAGATATGAATGCTAAGGTCAACTTGGTGCCTCATATCTCCAATGCCTTATTCACTGAACATATTGACAAATGCTTATTAAGTATCTGGATTGATGATGAAATGAAATGGCCTGAAATATAATCAATAGGACCCACAAATTTTAGCTGAGAATGAGCTCAACTCAGAATCCTCTCCAAGGAGGGGAACAAAGGCAAAAAATTAAGTAAAGGCTTTTCTTCTCCTCCTTGTAATGATGGTTACAACTAGAGCTCCATAAATCAACTTAATAATTCCAAATTTACTTGTCATTCTCACTGCCACTCCACTGTTGATGCAATTGAAGATATGAAAACATTGGATGGAATTAGCAAAACGGAATAGAAACAGCTTGAGACAGAATTCAAGACGGCCTGCTGGGCAATTACCCATCTACATCAAAAATGATGGCCCTGATGTAAGCACCCTCGGAGTCAGACTGTCGCAATCTGTCTGCAGCAAACACGAGCCACACGCTTCCGAGCACACACATGGACCCTCAGCATGTGCAGCTTGGATGTGACAGGCGGGTCGCTTCCTCGGAGCCTTCCTTTGCTTGGATTGGGTTTTTATTTATTTATTTCTTCAAGAAGAGTCTTTATTTTGATATATCCAGATGGATTTCTTCAAAATCATTTATGCCAGAGAAAAATAGACCTAACACTGATCCTCAAATTGTGAAATGAAAGTGATGGGTCACGTGTACTGGGGAGCTTGGGCAGGAAGGTGGTTGGCTCTGAGGAGACAGTCACATGTCGTACATAAAGTTCTATTTTCCAGAGACTCTGAAAGCCACTGACTCTTCTAGCTCCTGCTATTCCTAAGGAAGTTACTTAACTTAGATCTGGTTTTTAAAAGGAATATGCTCTGACTTGTGGTGAGAAGGGTTATAGAATTTTAAAACCCCTTTAATTGATCTTAGTGAGGAAGTGAGTTAATATACGCTTTACGTTGCTTTAAAATAAAACAGAAATGTTGCTGGTGTGAATATTAGAACTGTAGGTTTTACTTCCTGAGAGGAAGACTAAACTGGTTTCAGTCAGTGAATACTGATAAAGGGTTAATAACTCAGAGCACAACAGAATAAAGGCAGATTGCCAAAGCCTCCTCCTCTGGAAAGAATCAGAAGTTCCATTTTCTAGACAAACTCCCAACTGGTTTAATCCATCAGAAAAGCCATTCTTGCAAATGTAGCCATTTTAATCCCCGTGATCTCAATATTTATATCGTAGCAGTTAGCAAACCTTAAAAATATGCTCCCTTTCATCCTTACCCCATTAGTTGAAAAGGATGATACAATCCACCGATGACAGATTCAGGCTTGGGTGTTTGGAAGGCAGCTAACAATCTGCTATCCATCTCCGCCAGCAGACAGGTCATATTACAAAAATGTATGTGACTATTCTAACTGTTCCCCTTAGAGATTGGATATTTTGTCTTCTACCCTCCTTGGGTTATAGCACCACTTCATTAAAAATGATGGTAGCTCCTCCGATTCTTGAGTTAAATTAGGGTGCTGTGTTTCAGGCTGATGATGCAAAGTATATTACTTAGTTGGATAACTTAAAATCATCAGAACTGACATCCAATGCTTTAAAGGCTCAAAATTAAAAAATCAAAAGCAGAAACAGAAATAAACTCAAAACAAATTCTTAATTCTAATAATTAAGATCTCTTAACTCTAATAATTACAATAATAGTAACATATTTATAGCATCCATGCACTCCACTAAATAATAAATATGTTTCGATTAGCTTAATAGTTACAAAAATCCCCTGACATGGGCACTAATACACCTTTTTGACAAATAAAATGAGTCTATAAGATGTTAAATAACTAGCAAATAGTTGCCAGTTGTCTATTTCTTGTTCGTCAATTCAGTTTATATGAAGCTCAACTTAACAAATTCGTTTTTATTTGCAAACTAATAACGCAGAAAATGCCAATATCAGTAAAGAGGGTCTAAAGGTTTAAAATATCATAGCTAATTCAAATATCTTCCTTGTGATGAAATCATTGAATATTAAGATTCTTTGGGTATCCTGCTGTAGAAAACTCTGTTTCTAATTGTAAGGTGTGAGAAGACCCTTCCTACTGTACCATCCCTTTGGCCCAGTACTAAACATGTCTGCATCTCAACAGCAAAGTAATATTTAAATCACACCAACTACATAATTTTGTTGTGAACCCCAAGCAAACCAGTTGTGCAAAGCACTTTGAGCTGTGCTCTAGACACAAGAAGAGCACTCAGTGCCGAGTAGGATACTCACCATTATTTTTCAGTCCTAGAACTAGTGAGAATTCAGCAGCAACTATCACAAGGAAATCCAAATCAAGACGATCATGAGATATCTCACACCATTGAGAATGGCACATATCAAAAATAATGGAAACAATCTGTGCTGGCGGGGAGGTGATTAGTATTCCACTTGCTGGTGAGGATGCTGTCTGGGTCAACCCTGTGGAAAACAATATGAAGAGTTCTCAGTGAACTTAGAATTGAGCTGTCATATGACCCAGAAATCCCATTTTGGGGCATCTGCCCCCCCAAACAAACAAAAAAGCATTCATTCAAAAAGATGTATGCACACCATTATTCATTGAAGCACTTAGTACAATTGCTAAGAAATCACTTTATGTTTTCAAAGACAGATGAATGAATTAAGAAGTTGTGATGCACACATTCACACACAGAATGGAATACTATACAGCTTCAATGAATGATAAAATCATACAATTTGCTACAACCTGGTTGGTTGTAAATGCAGTACATAAAATATAAGGAAATCTTAAAAAATATTGAAATAGATTATAATTGATCTTTACTCATGCATTGGTGACACAATACACCAGTAAATCAGATAGTCATTGTAATTTTGAAAGATTAATGTACTAAAGTTAATTTTGGAAATTCTACGTAATAGCCTTAATGATATAATACATATGATTTCTTTTACTAAAAAGTCTGAAGTGCTACTGATATCTTTGTTTTTTATTATATGTATTTCAAATGAAAGAAATGCTAAAGTTTTGTTGGAATTCTATTAAAATGTAATAGTTGTAACCCGTGTAACAGATGACATTCTCCTTCTACTAATTCCTAAAGTTCATTCATGGGCACGTTGGAGTCTGTGTACCTCAGATAAGAATTTCTGATCTTGCCCATCATGATTATTTTGCATGGAAACTGAGGCCCAGAGAGTTGGAGTTTTCATGACTTCATGCATTGTTAATTACAGGCAAAGCTGAATTCAGAATTAAAATTTCTTGATTGCTAATCTACTGCTCATTGTCCCATGCTGTTCTGTCTGCTGTGAAGTCATTTCGAGTGAAGATCAGGAAAGACTCCTTCTCATTATTTTCTAACTATTGAATTAACTTCATTGTAAACCGAATATCATTAAAGACTTTGTGAAAAAAGGACACCACTAGCAGATAAGAATCTGATAAAATTATAGCTGTGAGAAAATAGTGACATGGTAGCAAACAGCTCAGTATCCTATGTTGGAATTTTTAAATTTGATGTCCTGAATTTCCACCTCACAAAATCCTTATTATTTGTTTTCATTTCTAAACACGGTATTATTAAATTTATCTTACAAAACCATTCCTTGAGTTGAGGAACTTGGCTTTTCTAAGTAGCTTATTTAACTAAGATACTATTTCCCATCGAATTATTCTTTTTTTGCTAGTTTTATTTTTCTTTCTATGTCACTGATTTATTCTCTCCTCATTTCTCCTCCTAACCTAGCTAAAGAGCTATGTGCTTCCTTCTGTGATTTTTATGGAAGGCACTAAATGACAGATTTTTATCCAGAGAATATGAACTCATTCTAATACCAGGAAAAGACTCAGGGCCCTTGTTCAGACTCTTGAATCACTTGGTACTGATGGCTGACCTGGATGTTTTGTCAGTAATGGTACTTTTTGCATAGAGTTCAGTTTTTAAAACTAAAGATGATATAAATAGGAACACACCTAACAACTGAAGTGTTCCCTCTCCCCCACCCCCCGTACACACACAGCTTTAATGATAAGATATTCCTTCCTTCATGATAAAATACTGTAGCAAAACTGCTGGATTTTATTTTTAATTAAACCACAGCAGTGGTTGCAGTTGTTGTCCATGATTGGGTTCCAATCATATAACGTTCTAACACCCATCCCTTCCCTAGTGTAAGTTTCTCACCACCCATGTACCCAGTTTTACTTCTTCCACACACTATGTCCAGTCTGTCTCTGTTTGGGGCATTTTTCTTCTCTCTCTTAAAACTGCTGTACTTTATGGGTTGTTTACAAGGGCAAGGGCATCAGTATTTAGTGAAAGAAATGCTTTTAATAAATGGGAAGAAAATGCTTAGGTGATATAATTTGGAGAATATTATTACTTTTGTTTTGTGCTGCTTTTATTATTTTTTCAATTTTTATTAGTAAAACACCATGAGGTACAGTTGTAGACTTACAAGTTTTTGTGCTTGGGTTTCAGTTTGTGCTGTTTTTCTTATGAACAGCTTAATTCCTTGAAAAAAAAATGCATGACAATGACTGGTAAAAACTCTTGCAAATTGTTCGTAAAACAATTACATTCTGGAGGGGCTTAGGTATAAAATATATATTCTAAACAACTAAATGAGTTGGAAAAGTTACGGAGGAAGAATGAAAGAGTTGTGAAGAGAAAAATCAAAGCCAAGTGACAGGTCAACAATTTGTAAGAGAGCCGTGTTTAGCGGACGATAAGCAGTTGGTTGAAGCAGGATGAAGAGTCATTGCTTGGATTCAGTAATTCATCTGGAAAATGTGTTGAGGTGTCTAGGACTGCCAGGCGGCTCAATCCACCATGAACTGAAATGTTGCAAGTATTGGAATAAAGGGTGCTGTGGAACAGCATTTACTGGAGTGGAGCTGCATGTTGGATACACAAGAATGCAACCCTTACAACTTAGTGGGCACAAGTTTGCTTCAGTTTTTTCTTTCACACAACCCTGCCCCCATTCTTTTATCCCTAAAGACATATTTATTCCCCTCCAAAGATCCCAAATAACTGGTTGCCATTCTGAAGTGTGTGTGTTGAGGTTTTCTAAAGTTCTCTACTTTTCATGCTTCTAGCTGTTTCTGCATGTCCAACAACACATTTCGTATCTCTCCTTCCAACAGAAATATAATCCCATATTCTAATTCATTACTGCAGAATGACTGCTACAGTGGATATCCTTGAACAGGTGAGAATTCTAAATGTTGCTCATAGGTATGGAATATAATTTATTTTGCATCCAAAATGAGGGTTCTGCTAAACATAGCTCCTTTATATGGGCTAGTCATCAAGGGCTAAAGGCATCCTGATAGGATCCCATGTAGATTACCTGGTTCAACTCATATTCCAAATATTGACATTATTTAAAAGTCTTTCTTCCTTTTGTTGATATGGACCAATTACTTCGCTTAGTTCTGTTTCCTCTTCTTATCTTAAGAGTCTGTTTATAGTGAATCTACAGTGCTCTGGGAGCAATCATCCCTTGTATACTTCAGTGAGAATTTTGATGCGTGCTATCTTAGAGGTCTTAGAATTGACCTTTCCAAATTCTTTTGTGAAAACCTTAACCCTCAATGTAACTTTATTTGAAGGTCAGAACTTTAAGGTTGTAATGAAGGTAAAATATGGTTGGACCTCAATCTAATAGACTAGATTTCCTTAAAAAAGAGAAAGAGACACCAGAGCCATGCGTATCTTTTTTAAACTCAATATTGCACAGGGAAGCAGTCATGTGAATATGAAAGCAGAAGGAAGCCACCTGTAGGTGCAGAGGAGATGCTGAAATGGGAACCATGATCACAGGATGTTTCTGGTTCTCCTAGCTTCTAGAACTGGGAGAAGATACATAGTTGATGCTCGAGCCATGCCACCCATGGTATTTGTTATAGCGACCCAAGGAAGCAATCAGTGTGATTTCACTCCCATTGGGGTCAGAACCCCCAACTATTCAAAGTCATAGGAAATAGAGGCACACATTCCTCTGGAGGGCAGACTGACAAAACTCTTGTGCCAACCCGATTTCCCCCCAGGGTTTCAGGATCCAGGCTCAAGCACTGTGCCATAAGAAGAGTTCTGTTCGCTCCTACCCTGGTGTGCAAAAGCATGATACCCATATATTTTTCAGTGTTGCCTCTGAGTTGGTGATGAGTTGAATCACTACAAGGCTGCTTTGGCGTTAGTTGATTTAGTTCACAAGATAAATAATCACATAACATGGCATGAGACTCTTCAACCACCTCTTGCACTTTTACTGCATCCTACAAAGAAGCTTCAGCCAGGCCTTCTCCTTTGTCACATTTCTAGGAACCTACAGGTATTTTACAGGATTCACTTAGGTTCAGTATGAGAAATTAAATGAAGACTTAATAGGGACTTCTCTATGTCATGGACGGGGTTAGTGGTGGTCTTCTTCCATGGACACGATAGTGGACTTTAAATATCCTCTTGCAGGTGGAAGGTGATAATGAGACTAAATGGTTTCAGAAATTTCCTCTTGGTCTTTCCATACTGAGATGAAAGGGAACCAATTGAGTGGTTACAAAAGTATGTAATAATTAACTTCAATTGCTCTGATGGCTGGAAAATTAGTAATAAATATGTCTGTGGTAGGCTGGACTCACTGTGAGGGGCTTGACTATGTTATCTTAGACCATCACTCTAACTGTAAGTGGCTATTCATAATACTTTGCAACTCAGTTTCTAAATCCTATAATCAGCATGTATAATAAATAGTCATAAAACATGCTCCCCCCGCCCAGCAAATTAGACTGACTCACTCCAAGTAAACAGCCATAAAGCTAGAAAAAGCATCACTTAATGTAGCTTATTGGAAATTCAGCTTCCCTACACTGAATTTTATTTCTTTTCCTTTATTTTGGCTTTTCAGCCACACCTGGTGGTAGTACTCAGGGCTCACTCCTGGCTCTGCACTCAGGGATTACTCCTAGTGAGATCAGGGGACTGTATGAAGTGCCAGGCATCAGACCTGTGTAAACTGCAAGCAAGGTGAATGCCTACACACTGTACTACTGCTCCAGCCACCCTGCTCAGGACTTTCTATCTGAATATTGACTTAGGTCTGAGAATGAAGAATGGATTCTGATTTGGGGGTTTTGTTCAGCCCTTGGTTTGCTTTTTGTGTGCCACAATGCTTTTGATTTTGTGCTCAGGGATCAAACCATAATTGATTGCACACTGCACGAGTCCTTAAGACTCGGACTTTTTCTCTAGACCTGGTTTTTAGTTTTTCACTTGACATGACCGAACTTAGATTCTCACTCTGATGCTCTTGATTTTTATTGATCTGTTTCATGAACATTAGGTAGATTCTTTTATCATACTCTACCTGTCTCTTTAATCTCTAAATATATCAGGATTATTGTAGGTCAAACATTCTGGTTGTCTATTTTTCCAGGTAACAATTGGATCCCAGCTTTTGCTGATTATGTGCTTCTACTTGGACATTTATCAGTTTGTGTGTGACAGTACTGAGACCAGCTGTGGAAGCTTCTCTCCTCCTGTGATCTCTGATGTGCAGTAATAAGCTAACCACTGGACTAATGGTGGAGCTCTCTGTCAACTGCCCTCATGGCATGCAAAGATCCGACCAGCACATCTTCAGAGCTATAACACATCTGAAACCCTGAGCTGGAAGGACAGAAAGGCTTATTTTCATGTTCTTGGAATAAATAACTCAATATTCACAGAAACATAAACAGGAAAGCAAAGATGCATGCATTAAGGGGAAAAAGCGGGCAGAAAATTCATTATACCAGTCAGCATCTTGTTATTTCATGGATGACATCAACAGATTCTAGTAACTAAGTTAGGTAGGAATTGGACAACTTAATTTGAGGAAAACTGAAAATTTAGAAGAGTGAGAGGCCAATTGTAGAGCACATGAGTAGTAGATATGACTCCATTTCTCATATCCCCCAAATACTACCAGGTGACCTTAATAGAGTCTTGCAATGCCAAGCATTGATTTAAATCCCCAAAACACAGCAGCAAATCACTTTAATATAATAAACACTAATAACAATGAGACCTGCATATTGGGAACTGAAAGGAACAAAAATAAAATTTGTAGGAACAAAAAGAAAATCATAAAAGAATACTAGATGTCTAGACATACATAGAAAGAACAGTGGAAAGGAACAGAAAAGGCAAATGTTAAACAGAATAAATTGAAATGGAGAGAGAAAATGAGTAGACTAATGAGAGTGCCACCAAGGTCATTATTAATATAAACAGGAACTGGAACTTACACTAGGATTTAAAGGTAGAGTCAGAGAAATATAAACTGAATTTCTGCTGATGAGAAGTTAATGTTATGTTAATCATAGTAGTTGGACTCCTCTGAAGAAAGGAAAGATTCAAAATAAAAAATTTAAGCTAAAATTAATCTGAGCAATCACACACATAAAGCATATCCTGACATCACCTGTATTTAAAGTGCTAGTATTGAAAGCAGTGAACACTATATTTTCCCAGGAACTTCATAAATCCATTGTACTTAGAGATTTGGGGGCTTACTCATTAGCAAATTATTTTTCATAAGAAATTATATTCACAAGAAAGTCAACTATTTTACCTGAAAAGGTTAAGTGTCAAAATAAATTCTTTTAAAATAAGAATTATATTATTCAATGCAGACATTAAGAATATTGTCAGGCTAGAGGAATTGTAGAAGGGTTCATAAGCAAGTCACAAGTCTTGCATGTGACTAATCCTGGTTTGATGCCCAGCACCATATAGTCCCTGAGCACGTGCATTGCGGTGCAAACAGAGACCCCTCCAGCACCAGTGTTTATGGACCTGGAAGCCCAGGGGATTCAGTTAATCCTTATACTGCAGGATCTGAGAAGTGTCGCAGCCTCACGCTCTTGCATTGAGCCTCCAACTTGGTTGGCCAAGAATTGCCAGGAGAGATGCCAGGCTTCCTGAGCACCCTTCGGGAGAACCCGATAACCCCCACACCCACCGCAGCAGGATACTCTTAGTACTAATTTCCCTCCACGTTAAAGTAATTTCTGAAATGCTCAGCGTATCCTTCCTAGGAGTGGGCTAAAAATACAGGGCTTCAGTGATAGATTCTACAGATGCCTTCAAACCCTCACAGTTAAATGGTCCACAGGCCTTTGTGTATTTGCCACTGTTGTATTGGGGTTCACTATACAAGCTATGTATGGAAAGTCATATATAACCACACTGACATCAAGGCATAGGAAAAATCTTTCAGTCACCTTCAATATTTTATTCATATTTTACACCTTTCCTGTGAGGAGCAAGCACTCCCATATTTACCTTTAAAACACATCCTGACATGATCACTTTCTACTTCCTTCCCACTAAAATTATAACCCCAATGTCATAAATGAGCTCTCACCAAAACTGAAAGAATTTTCTTTTTTTCTAAAAAAATTCTTATTGTCAAGGCACTGTGATTGACAAAATTATTCATAGTTGAGTCTCAGGCATACGATGTTCCCACACCAGTCCCACCACGTGTGTCAACTTCCCTCCACCAATGTCCCCTCAGTGTTTCCCACCCACTTCCTGCCCCAGTCGGCCTCCTTGATAGGTACCTTGTTAAATTTGGTAGTAGTTTGGATCTCCTGCTTTTAGCACTGTGGATATACAATCCCTATACACCACTGATGGACCCAAGATTCTCGACACAAACCCCTGTTACTTGCCTTTTGCCTCTTGTAATTGAAATAATTTTCTAGCGAGTTTCCCTTAGTCCTCCACTTTGCTTAGTTCTCCTTCCCAAATCAAATCTCCACAAAGCAGCCAGAATTACAAGTCAAATCATGTCACTCTTCTGATCACATTCGTTGACTCTTCCATTCAGTAGCAATAATGAAATATGCGGGATGATTGGAAAGAATCAAGTCTGTGATCTGTCCCTGAAAACTTCATTTAACTTCATAAAAGTTCAACATTTCTCATGCCAATCCAGCCTCTCTCGTCTCCTTGCTGTTGCTCAGACGCATCAAGCTTAATGCTCATAGAGCCTTGGTACTCAGTCTTCTTTGCTCCCTGAACAACTGTTCTGCCTTGTGGCTACTTCCCTTGATTCTCCCTGGTCCCAGCACAAGTTAGAGAAGAATTAGAAAAATGCTTCTGTGATTGTCCTCGTCTAAAGAGCATCTTTCCTGCCTGCCAGTATTTTCTACTTTATTATCTGCATAATTTTCCTTTATAACATGATTTGACTTTACCATTTTTATTTATTATCTCACTTCTGCTAGTTAAACATAAGCTCTGTGTAGGCTAATACTTACCATTTAGCTTGCAGCTCTAGCTCCACAAGCTGATAAATAGGCACTTGATAAAGAGTTGGTGAAGGGATGGGAGAGCAGCTTTTATTAAACCTGTGGACAGAATTCAATTTTATAGTCCCTAGATTCCTACTAAGCAATCCTTCAACTAGTTTAGCTGTTTCCTTCTTCCAAGTCATAAAGGAAAAAGAAAAATCTCTTTCTATGTAGAGTAGAATAAATCTCGGAAATGTGACCAATGAAACCTCCAAGATTTCCCCAGAACGACAAATCCAGGATTATCAGCCTTTACCACTCGGAGGAAAGAAGGACTTTTAGTCCTGGTTGCCCCTAGTTTCATCCATTGCATCCAGGGCTCCAGGACTCAGAACTTGTGAATTTTATATATTGATATAGCTGCCTAAGAGTGTTTATGGAAAATATTGACACTTGATTCAATAGAGAGAATAAAAACTTCTCATCCTCGTCAGAACAGGCATCAACTAGTATGTTCAGGGCCCAATAGAACAAAAAGTCAGAGGAAAAGCAACTCTTTTGATTTTTAATGGGATCACAGTGAAATACACAGTTACAAAGTTGTTCATGACTGTGTCTTAGTCATAAAATGTTTCATCAACTGTCCCATCTTCAGTGTACATTTAGTACCACCGATGTCCCCAGTTTCTCTCCTGCTCCCATCCTTTTCCCAGACTGCCTGCATCTTTGGCAAGGAATTTTACTCTCTTCTCTCTCTTCTCTCTCTCCTCTTCTCTCTCTCTCTCTCTCTCTCTCGCTCTCTTTTGAGCATTAATATTTGTAACACAGGAGATAAAAAGTTCTCATGTTTGTCTCTTTACCTATTTCAGGCACCTCAGTTCTCCTTTCTCTCTTCTTTCTCTCCAACAAATCCCCTTCCACACCCTCTGTTGATGCTGTGGTCGTACACACACTTGGTTTTGGTGCTCACCAGGGTTCCTATGCTTTAATTGATTGTACATGTGATGGGCAAGAGCTGCAGACTCCCCCTGATGGCACACTCCTTCTCATACACAGCTGACTGGAGATCACACATTTATGGAGGACACCGTGGGTAGAAGCAGCAGAATTATTAAAAGTGATCATTTCCAACTATCACTGTGATTGTGGTTTGGAAAGGCAACTCTTTCTTCCATACTTTTCTTCACTCAAAACTCAGAATTCCTTGTTTTCTCTCAGCCCTTGGGATTCAGGTTGTAAAGGGCATCACTATATAAGATGATAGGGTGAGTTTTCTATAATGTTCTTTATCAAAATGAAAATATGATTTACTCATTGACCTTTTTTGGTCATGAATGAACTTTGTATTTTGTCACTTTTTCTATCATTATACTATGATGTTACTTCTTTTTACCCTAATCAGGTAGAATATTTATTAGAGTATGCTGTGGTCTGTTTTCTTAATATTGAACCAACTTTACATACCTGGAGTAAATACTCATTGAATGTGCTTGTATAAATCTTTTTATCTATTGTTGGTTTACGAATATTTCTGGATGATTCTTTATGAGACATATCAGTCTCTAGTTTTCCCTTACTTGTATGAAAGTAATCTGTTTGGGATGCTGTGCTATTATTGGCCTCTTGAACAAGTATTCCCTTTGTTTCTTTTTTTTTTTCTGAAAAAGACTTGTGAAGTAATTGTTAGCATTTCTTCTTTAAAGGCTTGGTGAAATAATGCTCAAAAGTAGGAGAGAGTGTCAGGGAAATTGTCTTCCACAGAGAGAGGGGTAGGGTGGAATGGGGGGGTATAATGGAGACATTGGTGGTGGTGAATGTGCGCTGGTGGAGGGATGGGTGTTTGATCATTTCATGATTATAACTCAAACATGGAAGCTTGTAACTGTATCTCACGGTGATTCAATAAAAAAAAGTTGGGGGGGTAGATGCTTGATGAAAATCTCTGGTGTTGTGCCTTTAGATCATAAATTAGTTGATTCCTGTATTAGAAAAAGATAACTTGGTTACTCAAATTATTAAGTATTCATTAATACTCAATAATTCATTAATACTCAATGAACCCTGTGACATTTGACAGAATCTTTCTCACCCTTCCTTCCTTCCTTTCTTCCTTCCTTCTTTCTTTCTTTCTTTCTTTCTTTCTTTCTTTCTTTCTTTCTTTCTTTCTTTCCTTCTCTCTTTCTTCATTTCTCTCCTTTCTCTCTTCTTTCTCTCCAACAAATCCCCTTCCACTCCCTCTGTTGATGCTGTGGTCGTACACACACTTGGTTTTGGTGCTCACCAGGGTTCCTATGCTTTAATTGATTGTACATGTGATGGGCAAGAGCTGCAGACTCCCCCTGATGGCACACTCCATCTCATACACAGCTGACTGGAGATCACACACTTATGGAGGACACCGTGGGTAGAAGCAGCAGAATTTCTGAGACTGTGTCCAACATGTGTATTTGGCACCAAGTGTCCAACTCGTGAAGTCAAACTTGCAAGGCAAGTACCTTTTCTCCTGAGCCACCCTCAAGCCCCATTTGTAATGCTTTTCAGTTTTTCTTATTTTTAATTTTGTCTATATGAATTTGTGGAATTTTTAGTAGTATTCTTCTAACTTTTTGCAGTTCTGTGGGGTCAGTAATAATGACTCAGCTTTCATTTATGAAAGTAGCCATTGGTATCTTATTTCTTGATTAGTCTGATAGTAGACTCATCAGTTTTATTGATATTTACAAGAAAATAACTTTTTATTACATTGATGTTTTCCTGTTTTCAATGTCATTGATTTCTTCCTGTTATATATAAAAAACTTCTTTTCTTCAGCTTCCTTTATACTTAAATCTCTCTCCTTTCTCCATTTCTCAAGTAGGAGCTTAAGTTATGCATTTTATATCTGAACTCTTCCCCCCTGCATATGTTTAACTCTGATGTGTGTGTGTGTGTGTGTGTGTGTGTGTGTGTGTAGCTATAGCAAAAATTGCTTCATCTCAAGAACAGATTACTTCTCTTCACAGATTGATGATCTTATTTCAAAGGACTAAATGAGTTTTCTTTAAGAAAAAGAAAAATATTAGGACTCTGTTTCCAATACTTCATCTTCTCTGTTTTTGTGGGACAATCTCCCAAGCAGTCCTGAGGGGACCTAGCTGTTCCTTTCAGCACTCACAGTGATCCTCAGCCAACCAAACTGATGATTCACTACTCGGACCTGAGGAAGTGGTGTTACGCAGGCCCAAGGCCATTGCGATCAACATGCCATAGTCAAGTATGTCTAGGTTCCATATCTAGTTTCCATGTCTTGTACCACTAGTACCACATGACAACCACCAGTTTTCATGGTATCATGCAGTACCATGAAAGAGCCCTGTCCTCTGTTTTTGATCCCTGCCACTAAATTATATATATATTTTCATTGTGAAAAAATATTAAGAATATTTTTGAAAAATCATACTTGATTTCAATGAAACCATGTATTATTTTATCATGTATTTATAAAGCATCTACTGGGCAATGATTAAAAGTAAAGGCCCTCCCGTTGATCATCGATTTGCTCGAGCGGGCCCAGTAACGTCTCCATTGGAGACTTTGTGGTTACTGTGTCTGGCATATCGAATACTCTCGGTAGCTTGCCGGGCTCTCCAAGAGGGGTGGAGGAATCGAACTCGGGTCGGCCATGTTGGCTGCGTGCAAGGCAAACGCCCTACCCGCTGTGCTATTGCTCCAGCCCAAGATCCTGAAAATATTACAATAAGATATGATTCATCTCCTAAAGTTCTCATCAATCAAATGGATATGAAAAAAATTAAATTATGGGGCTGGAGCGATAGCACAGCAGGTAGGGCATTTGCCTTGCACGCAGCCGACCCGGGTTCAATTCCGAGCATCATATATGGTCCCCTGAACACAGCTAGGAGTGATTCCTGAGTCCATAGCCAGGAGTAACCCCTAGCATTGCCAGGTGTGATCCCCCAAAAAACTAAATTACACACACACACACACACATATATATAAAACTTTGAAATAAGTCTCAAAAATTTAAGAAGATACCAAGTAATTTTGAAAATCAAAATCATTTTTGCAAAAGAATTAATAGCTGTCTCACAATTTCACAAATTATGTTTAAAATAGTATTCTTGATATTTTGGCACTAAAATCTCCAAAGATTTTTGTGCATCTCAACTATTAGTAGAAATGCCATTTTTACCAGCCATTTAATGCTTGAGCAATAATTTTACTTTTTTTTTTGTTCAAGCTTAGTGGCCTATCCCATTTTAGAAACAGATTATTATGTTTTAAAAGGAGCTGGAAAGGGCTAAATGCACTGACACTGATATTTTTAACAACTCTTCCAAAATGTATATGCTCCAGTGACTTTTGCCCCTTTTAACACAATAGTCCCCTTGAGAAGCAGTTTTATTATTTCAGTAATGTTGCCATTGACCAAAAATTTTCTATACTGTCTCTGTTGGAAGTACTTTCAAACTCAGTAGTACTTTACTATGTTTATCTACACTGGCAGAAATTTCATTTCTATGATACTGAATATAATTTATGGGCATGCAAAAATTAAGTATAGAGAATCTAAATGAATAGGACAGTTTCATTTAGATTCTAATTAATCTAATTAAAATTCACTTGAAAATAATATTTTGATATAACTCATCAAAACCTTCTCTAGAATAAAACAAGGCATGAATCAAGATGTATATAAATCTAAGATAATTATTTCATAGGCAAAATTATTTGAATTTTTCTTATGGATACTTTTTTTAAAACACTGCAACTATAGAGATAAAACAGTTTAAAGTCGTATCAAAATCAAAGTCTTAATATGCATGTTTAACAATCTGCATACTTCACTTCACTTAATCACTTAACTTCCCGTTAGTCGTCGATTTGCTCGAGCGGGCGCCAGTAACGTCTCCATTTGTCCCTGTCGCGTGCTAGTGTAGCCCAATGGCATCTGTTCGCTCCGGGAACATGAAGGGCCTCAGACCAATCGTTCATGATCTTGACGAAGAAATCTGACCATCTTGTAGGTGGACAGCCACGTGATCTTTTGACATCCCGTGGAATCCAGTCAGTAACAGCTCTGGTCCAACGGTCGTCTTTAAATCTCATTACGTGACCAGCCCATCTGATTTTCGACACCTTGGCAAATGAGACAGCGTCCGTGATCCTTGATCGTCGACGGATGTCAGAACTCCGGATTCTTTCTCTCATTTGAGTGAAACGTGATATTCCAAGCATAGCTCTTTCTATTCTTCTTTGGGAGACCTGAATAATCTGCATACAAATTGAATAAATCATATGTTGACCCTATTGAAAATTATAGGTTCCAATAAAAATTGATTCAATTGCTTAAACATGCAATGAAAACATCCTCTTTTCTTGAAATACTTGATTAATCTCAGTGTCCCAAACCACAAATTGTAAAATATCAAAACATTTGAGAACCTCATCAGTACCTATTATGTTAGCAGAGCTGCTTAAAGGGAAAATAGAGAATAAAAATATACATTAGCATATTATCAGGTGATAATACATATCTACAACACTCGATCTGATGACGGGGACAGGAAGATTTGAAAGATGTACCTCTCTCACAGAACTATTTCTATTCTCTCAGAGTAAAACTGCACTATCAAGTCCCTGACAGGACAACACATTGCTTGGAAATTTTATCATGTGGGTCTCTCCATAGTCCAGGCAATAAAAAGTGATGGATTTCTAGTCTCTATCACTTCAGGTAGGATAAATTTAGGAAACAATCGAGTTGTAATTGAGATCAATACCAGGTACCAAAAAACTTCCCAGTGATCTCCCTGACTGATAGGAATGAGGATGAGGCCTCAGATAGCTCCCTCTTATGCCAAAATCTCTCCTTTTAGTCCCTCCTCTCTTTAAATCCAAGGAGAACAATAAGGCAGAGGCCAAATCCCTCTCAGGGCTTGCCAAGGCTCTTAGTAAGCAAGATATCTCTAAGCTGTAAACCGGCTCTTATATGTAATTTAGAGAGTAGCATTAGAGTCTGAATTGTATGTTTAGTTGAGTATGTTTGGGTAATGAAGTAAGTGCTGAACAGCTTTGTCAGTAATACTATTGAAAAATGAAGTCATTCACAAAGAAAATCACCTTGCTGAAGAATGTGATGAATAATAATGCCCACTATTTAGTGAGCACTTTCAACATGGCAGGCGTTTATCTCATTTAATTCTCATAACAACCTTTCAAAGTCAGCCCTAATCCTATTAACCTTTCTTGATAGCCACAAGTAAATTTCAGCACAGAGAAGTTAAATAAGTTGTCTGAGCTTTCACAGCTAGTGAGTAGAGATACTCAAAGGCAAATGCAGACCGGAGTCCAGAGCTAAGTGTTCCCTGTATGCTAGATCAGAGAAATAATTTGAGGACGCGGAGAGTTGCAAAACATTTCCCTGAAAGTCATCATTCGGACTCCATAAATACCAGGAAGTATTTTTGTCTGTTTCAGTGTGTCTACAGGTGTAAGGAAAAATGTGTCTGCATTAATGAAGCTAGAGATAGTGGCCTTCTTTCTTGTTTTTTGAAGTTGGTATGCGTGACTTAAGCTGTCTGGTTATTAGTTCCACAATTGCAAGGGATTCAGCTCATCCTCATGAAATAAGTTGCAGAGTTCAAAGATCAGAAATGTAATGGCAATGCTTTCAAAGGATACAGCGCTGTATATTCTGGTCTATCCTCTACCTCCCCTCCTTTCCCGAGTTTTCTCTTTGATCTCAAGCTAAACATCAGAATCTGCCTTTTAAAAAGACTTGAAGTGCCTTTCATTTTCTCTCTGCTGCCTGAGGAGTAACACCTTCTGCATCTCACATGAAAAAATTTATTTCTCCCTAAAAATAACTTCGGCTTCAAATGCCCCCTGCAAAGAGGTTGAAATAATTTATCTTGAACTCTGAGAAGACAAAAGGAGGTAATTGCATGGAAGAGACACTACCTGCGGCAGAGAGGCAAGCACAGGAGTCATTATGGGTCCTGCCAAGGCAGTAACAGAGCATTTCCTGCTTCTGGCTTTGCAGGAGAAGAGGCGAGAGTACCCATGGTCTCCCAGGGGTCAACTCACATCCTTTTTTTGGATTATGAACAGTCACCGCAACAACATGCCAGCCTAGATATGTTCTGGTGGTTTCATTCTCCAGTGGGTCTCTCCTTCATGCCATTAATGTTGCAAGTGCCCAGAGTGGCAAGACCCTAAACAATTAATTTCCTTTTCACTTGGCAAATACAGAGTTCCGCGGAGCCTGTCGGAGAGCCCAGCCAGCTACCAAGAGTATCCTACCAGCATGGGCAGAGCCTGGAAAGCTGCCTGTGGTGTATTCGATATGCCAAATACAGTAACGACAACAGGTC
The DNA here is from genome assembly GCF_029834395.1 of Sorex fumeus. Lineage (NCBI taxonomy): Eukaryota > Metazoa > Chordata > Mammalia > Eulipotyphla > Soricidae > Sorex > Sorex fumeus. The sequence continues at coordinate 536,755 of NW_026606149.1, read as the reverse complement.
TTGTTCTCCTGACCCTGAAAGAGCCTCTGATTGTTGGGAAAAGACGAGTAAGAAGAGGTTGCTAAAATCTCAGGGCTGGGAGGAATAGAGATGTTACTGGCACCCACTCGAGTCGTAATTCAACAATCAACAGGATTACAGTGATGCTTAGCAAAATGTGAGTTTGTTCAGGAGAAAATGTATTTGAAATTTTAAGTGATGTTTCAAATTAATTGATCGGTATATGATACTATATATCGCTGGAGCGATAGCACAGCGGGTAGGGCGTTCACCTTACAAGCGGCCAACATGGCCGACCCGAGTTCGATTCCTCCGCCCCTCTCGGAGAGCCCGGCAAGCTACCGAGAGTATTCGATATGCCAGACACAGTAACAACAAAGTCTCCAATGGAGACGTTACTGGGCCCGCTCGAGCAAATCGACGATCAATGGGAGGGCCTTTACCTTTTTACCTTTACCTATGATACTATAATAAATCAAAAATGGAGGGATCGGATAGATAGTACACCGGGTAGAGCATTTGTCTTGCTTGTGGCCGACTTAAGTTCAATCCCCAGAGTCCCATATGGTCTGCCAAGCACCACCAGGAATCATTCCTGAGTGCAGAGCCAGGAGGAACCCCTGAGAATCACCGGATGTTACCCAAAACATCATATCATCTTCACGGTCCTCCCGTTGTTCATCGATTTGCCTGAGCGGGCCCAGTAACATCTCCGTCATGAGACTTCTTGTTACTGTGTTTGGCATATCAGATATGTCACGGGTAGCTTGCCAGGCTCTCCTGTGCAGGCGAGATACTCTCGGTAGCTTGCCAGGCTCTCCAAGAGGGGTGGAGGAATCGAACTTGGGTCGGCCACGTTGGCCGCTTGTAAGGCAAATGCCCTACCACTGTGCTATCACTCCCCAAAAAGTGAAAAAAAAAATGGAACCAGTGGTGTGACGAAGCACTAAACAAACAAGGACCTTGAGGTAGCTTAACCATGGTAAATGCATACTGTAAGTTATACTTTAAAAACATAATTAGTTAATTTGAACCATCATTCTCTCTCTTGCTAAAAGAAGTCTAGAATGTTCAAAATAACTTCATATCTAAAAAAAATCAATATTGTTTCAATGGTCAAGTGTTCTTCCAAGAACTAAGTCAAGTGCAGACCATTTAAAGAATATTAGCTATTCTTTTTGGTGGTGATGAGGAGCATTAACTGTTTAAAGCAAAACCATAAATGTTAGTACCATTGTAACTATATTACTTAAACTATAATAGCAAAATCTTTGTCTCCTGAGTAAAGAAAGTAGTAAATAAAAAGTGTCCAAATAAAAAAATCAATGAAATAAAGTAATGTACCTAACACTAGGGTCTAGAGCAATAACACAGTGGGTAGGGCAGTTGTCCCACACGCAGCCGACCTGGGTTCGATTCCTCTGCCCCTCTCAGAGAGCCCGGCAAGCTACCGAGAGTATCTCACCCGCAAGGCAAAGCCTGGCAAGCTCCCAGTGATGTATTCGATATGCCAAAAAGAGTAACGGCAAGTCTCACAATTTGTAGTGAGATGTTACTGGTACCTGCTCGAGCAAATCGATGAATAATGTGAGGACAGTGCTACCTAACACTAGAAGTTGCACATTGACTAGTCCTTATAATCGCATACTCTTATTCTCTATGAAACTTGTCAAACTGAATCTGCACCCCAAGCCTCCCCACTTCCTTTCCACCTGCCTTACTAATTCTTCCCCCGAGTTCTTATTTTATTCCCTTAGCTGACAGGTGGTAAAGGTTTAGTGAACATCTTACCACATATTGAAAACAATGATACAAGCAATAGTTATATTTCCAGGCAAGCCCACAAAAACCTATAATAAACCTGAAATACTACAGATTTCAGATAGTAATTTTTCTTGCTGTTGTTCATTACAAGTCATTTAGGCAAGCCATTTAACCTCTGTGGGCCTCAATTTCCTCTCCTATAAAATGAGAGGCTGACTGCAACGATATCTATGACCCCCACAGCCTCAGTGGTCTGTGGTGACATTTCTACTACATTATGAATTAGAATGTAGAATAAATTGAGAGACCAACCATCATTTCTGATACTATTTCAAATTTCTTTCTTTGAAATGTTATTGCTTTTGCTTCTTAGAAAATAGTTTACAAATTTGGCACTTCACTGCAATTTATTTCCTCTTTTTGATTTGTCTTCGTTGAGGTTCTGTTTTGGTCTTGTTTTTTCTGGGGGCTGCACCCTGACTTTATCTGAAGGGATCACTTTTAGTGGGGTTTCCGGGGAACCATATGTGCTGTCAGAGATTGAACCCAGTGATGACATGCTAAGCAAAAGTCCCGTACTGACTGCTCTATCTCTCCAGTGCCTGTCTTGTCTTTTTATTTTTAATAGAGTCAGACCCATAACTCCTTGGGGGATCATATGGTGCCAGGGTCTTCCACATGCTTGGCATGTGCTCTACTTCTTAAGAAATCCCCTTGGGGAATGCCTTGCCACAGCGGTGCAGTGAGATGGGGGCTTGGGGGAGTGGGAGGGATTCCAGGAGCATTGGAGGTGGGGAATGGGCACTGGTTGAGGGATGGGTACTCAATTATTGTATAACTGAGACCCAAGCACAAAAATCTGTAAGTCTACAACTGTACCTCATGGTTTTTCACTAATAATAATAATAATAATAAATTAAATAGTATATAATGTCATAGATTTTATGGCCATGGTGACAAGAAAAAAAAAGAAATCCCCTTGGTCTCTATTTATACATAAATACAGTGGGTTAGCTTTAGATAGAAAATCAGAAGGCTGCCAAGTCTTTTCAGGTAAGCTCGAATTTAACTCTCAGCAAAAAGAGCACAGAACTCCTATAACCATGACCTTTGAGTTTAGCCTGATTTCAAGATCACCTATAAGTCTGTGATCCACAGTCAAGTAACTTACCCTGTGAATGTTTGTCTTATAATTTATTAATGACACCCCATCACTTTGGGTTGTTGTTGTTGTTTTCAAATGTGGGAAATAAATTAACATAACTGGTATGAGTCTAATATTTTGAAAGAAAATAATTAGATAAGAGATTAAGTCACAAAGCACAATTACTACTGTTTTCTATAATTTTGACTTTTCTTTCCAATTTGCACATTGTTTTTAATGCAAACAACCTATTCTAATACCACTCTTAGATTAAATTTTCCCTGCATGTATTATTATCTAGACTCAAAATTTTCTAAATATAACTTATATGTAACATTGCTTGAGTTTAAGGTGTACAATATAGCAGTAGGAAGCAATTACTGCAATAATGTAGGTTCATTTTTTCATCACCTTTCAGAATTACATTCAATAGTTTTGCTGAGAACACTTAAGATATACTCTTTTAGAAATTTCTACATACACAACATAGTAATATTAATTATAGTCACCATGCTATCCATTGGATCCCCGTAACTTATCCCTCTTCTAATTGGAAGTGTATTTCTTTAATCACAGTGAGTAGATAAAAATGGCTTGTCATTATCTTTCGCTAAGTCACCAGTGTATGCAAACCTGATCTTCAGTTTGAAGTTATGATTAATAAAAATCTTTCAGATTAAGTGAAATGATACCTTGTTTAACAAAATTAAAAGAAAAAAATCTCTTTTTAGCACAAATTATCCGAGAATAGATGTGCAAATTGATTCTTTCTCTACTTCTTTGATTTGATTCTGTGTCTGGGACAATGAAGAAGAGTAGAGCAGAAATTACAATGAAAGCAGAAAAAGACCTTTTGCCCTTTAATTGTATCCTGTGCAGAGAAAGGCAACCAACAATGTTATTTTTCAAGAGTACTATCAATTATAAAAACGGTATTTACTTTTGGTTCATGTGAAGCATTACTCAAGTCACTATAATTATATAGTCATTAAGATGTCTTTGACGGAGGACAGATGAAAAACTTTAAAAGATTGAATATAAAACACTGAAAATCCAGACAGAAAATTTTAATTTCAGCCTGGAATAATGCTAGAAAGCTTTCAACACTTACAAGTGATGGAGAGTCATATTTTGACTGAATACAAAGAGGCAAAGAGGAAGCGACAACACTGTTACAAACCATAACATAGGCGTTCAGCCATGGAAGATGGCCACACATCTGACTTCATTTTATTATCATAAAAATCAAACATCCAGCTTTCAGGTTAAAATACCATCACTCAAAAAAGTGGAAATTTTAGTTCAACATAGCTTGTTGTTAAATTATTTAGGTAAAATTTTAATGGGCTTTAATTCTTTGATTTCTCCTTTGAGTCTACTAGATGAGGATTTGGGAAGAGGAGATAGTGAGTAGATATTGGTATAGAAAGGATTTTTTAAATAAAAATAGTGTATAAGATGATTGATTCCTGGGGTCAAGATTTTTAGACAACTACATTGGCTAGTGAGCATCAAGGATGTGCTTTAATCTGTATTTATATTCAAGGGAAAGAAAATGAAACAATTCATTATTTTGAACATTGTAGAGCTCACATTTGGAGACTGCAAATAAAATGCTAATAAAATATTGCTAGTATATCATAAAGTATTGTGAAAATTTCTTTAGGATCTTTGTGGAAGAAATTTGAATTCTACTTGGCAGACAAGGAAATAATTTACTGAAGGGATATTTGACATAAGCCTTGAAGAATGAATGACAACTTCAACAGATGTAGAAAGAAGATGAACATCATATTAGAAAGGAAAAATATGAGTCTAACAAGGGCACGATATTTTTCTGAGAAAGAAGAAAGGGCTCGATGACTGAAAAGTTTCCCGGAAGAATCACATTACCTGATTTAGGAAATGGGTGAGATAGTGAAGTTGAAAGGCATGAGTTGAATTTGGGATATTTAGCTGGAGTTCTAAAATGGAGTTTAGAGATAAGATGCAAACCTTCAGAGCCAGAGAGATAGCTCAATGGACAAAGCACATAATTTGCCTGCAGGAGGCCTGAGTTTGTTCCCTGAAACTACATGGTCCCCAAATACCAGATGGAGTGCCCGACTGAGCACTGAACCAAAAGTAGCAACTGGGCACTGCTGGGTGGGTCTTTCAAATACAAAACAAAAACAAAAGTATATCAACTAATTATGAACCAAAAGTTACTTCAGCAGATAAGACACTTGCCTTGTATGCTACTGACCCAGGTTCAATTCCTGATATTCTATGTGACCTTAGAGCTTGCCAGGAGTGACCCCTGAGTATAAACCCAGGAATAAACCCAGAGCACAGCCTGTGTGATCCAAAACCAAAACAACAATAAAAAAAAGTGTTGATTTAGGTTTTTTGACACAGTTAAATTCTAAAAGAACAAGCTTATATTAAGTTTATTTTCAAATCAGAGTTGCATTCAAGTGGTGACATTTCCATCCTCATCTTCAGAACTAAAGAGTAAAATTTGTTCTTCATTGAAATAAGAGGAGAACTAGAAGGGTCTTTGTTTTTCCAGAAAAAAAAAATTACCTAAGCAGGTAAATTTAGACACAGAAATACAGACAGAAAAGTTGATTTTAGAAATTAGAAGACAACATAAAAATATTATAGATAGATATATATAGTAGATTGTTGGGTGAGTGGGAGAGAATACTACAAAACATGCTTTGAATTCTAAAATGAAAATAAGGTCAATGGAAACTGAGTGCAGATGGCATATTAATGTGTCACTTGAAAATATTTACCACTCTGTTGGAGGGTGTTGACCATGGAAGACCATACATGCTATGCATGCTATTACCGTGATCATGCATACTATGCATATACATGTTTGGAGGCAGGCTTTATGGGGGAAATAAAAACCCCTATCTACCCTTAAATTTTGTTGCTAATCTTAATATCTAATGAATATAAAAATATGAAGTCTCAAACTAAAAAACAAAGTACTATGAGGTTAAAATCAGCAGCCAAGTGTGATTAGAAATACAATTAATCAACTGAAAGGCATAAAAGGGTGTTAAAGTATTAACATAAGTAACCTAAAATAGACATGCAACACAGAGTGGAAAGGAAATGGGTATTGAAATCACAATGACTTCATTCTAAATTCCAAGTCTGCCTTTTTATTAGTCATATGACTTTGAGCAAGTGATTTAACCTCTTTGAACTGAATAATAATAATAATATACATACGACAAGTGCCATTATGACAATGAATTAGAGTATGCTAAATATATTTCAAAATGCCCAGCAAATGATCAATAGTTAACAGATATTGTTGCCATGATTGCAATGTGTGCACTAATCACTATTCACACTGCCAGGTCAACAACGTTGACCTGATATTCTCCGAGACCCTGAAGGAAAAGGGTGATGGAGACAAAAACCACTTTGTCATTTTCTTATTACTGCCATTGCTGAGTTACACAGTTCAGTTTAATTAAGAAAGAACAACTATCAGCACATTTCTAGAACTTCTTTGAGCCTAGAATGAGGAAAAGGAAGACAAGGATTAGCATCAGAGCTTTGGAGTTGTGAGAGTCAAATAGAGCAAAGGGTTAAGTTGGGAGGTAAGAAAGCAAGACCCTTTATCCACGATTCATTATTCTGCCCACTTTAACCAGTCCAGTCTCACTGGCCAAACAGAGCACTCTGTCCTGTGTGATTTAGTTCTGCGGTATGATGCTTAAACTTTATTCTAAACACAGGACGGTCCAGTTGAATGCTTTGTGAATGTTTGATGAATTAAATTAAACTGAACATGACTGTTTTCCCACAGTGCAGCCAATTCAACATACTTTGAGTATGTATGGCACAATCCCAGTACAAGGTAAGATACAAAATAGATAATTTCTATCTGAAACTTGTTTGGGAAGGAATAGGGTTGCAGACTAAATTTTCCTTTAAAAAATTTTAAAAAATTAAGAACTGAAAAAAATATATATGAATGTTCACATCTGTGTGGCATCTTATTATCTAGTTCTTACTCTGGAGAATCTGGCAGACTATCAAAAGTATCCTGCCCACACAGCAGAGTCTGGCAATCTCCCCGTGGCGTATTCAAAATGCCAAAAGCCAGTAATAATGATGGGTCTCATTCTCCTGACCCTGAAAGCGCCTCCAATGTGGCACTTCTTAAAATCTCAGGACAAAGGAGACATTACTGGGGCCTGCTCGAGGCAATCAATGAACAACAGGGTGACAGTGATACAGTGACTGTCATAGTAGTAACAACAATAATAAAATGAAAGTTTATTAAAAGCCTCTGCACTTTGTTTTACTTTTCTTTTGTGGTCACACCCAGTGGTACTGACTCTGAAATCAGGGATCACTCCTGTTTAGGCCCAGTGGGACCATACTGGGAACCAGGAATTGAACCCAGGTCTGCTCTGTGCAAGGCAAATGCCCTATCTGCTGTACTATCACTCCAGCCCCCTTTTTTCTTTTTTTTTAAGTATTGATTTTAATGATTAGTAATAAATAGGTTGGAGTGAAAGCACAGCGGATAGGGCATTTGCCTTGCACACAGCCAAGCTGGCCAACCCAGGTTCGATTCCTCAGCCCCTCCTGGAGAGCCCGGCAAGCTACCAAGAGTATCGCACCCGCACGGCAAAGCCTGGCAAGCTACCCATGACGTATTGGATATGCCAAACACAGTAACAAGTGTCACAATGGAGCCATTACTGGCCCCGCTCATGCAAATCGATGAACAACAGGAGGACAGTGACAGTGACAGTAATAAATACTCATTTATACATGTCTTTAACGCACAGTGTTCACAACAAAGGTTTATAGTCATCTTAGAAATACTACTTTGGATAAATATACACAGTGGAAATTATTTTTTAATACAGTTCAAAAATAAATATTTTACAAAATAATTCTAGGTTTATTAATGCCTACAAAGAAATTTACTTTTTTATGAACTCATAAAAAGGTGGTTTACACCACTAGTAATTCAAAGTTATGATGCCATGTACAAGTTATCATTTTATACATAATTTCATTCTACCAATAATTAAATGATGTCTCGAATTATTTAGTACTTTTGTGATATATATATAAAATGAATTGCCTTATATCATAGTCATCAAAACTTCACTTTCCTTCAGTAGCAAAAGCATTTTGTGAGAAGATTTCCAAAAGTCTGAGTGTGGAAGTACAGAATAGATTTCTCTAATTCTCTCTTACATTTTGTCATATCCTGGATATTCAGTACAAAGTAGTTATGTACAAAAACATGACTGTTTTCCCACAGTGCAACCAATTCTAGATCATGTTTCAGCAGTATTTATCAAATTTCTTTGTTCATTTGTTATAATTGAAGAGAGAGCTAGATACATCTTTTATAAAATTTTTATAGAAACAACTCAGAACTTAGAAAAGGAAACATTTTTCAAGCATGCCCATAGCATTATCATCAAAATCAAAGTTAATGCTTTCACATTTGTATTATAGATATTAATATGCTCATTAGTTTACTTGGCAATGGTTACTTTACATACCTGTGTTACCTCTTACCCTAGTCATAAGAAAGTAACTTGTCAGTAAAAGATTCTGTCTGACAATCTATTGATCACTGGGGGGTCCTTCATCACTCTTACTTTGGCTCCGTGCTCAGGGATCACTCTTGGAAGTGCCAGGGATCCAACCTGAATTGGCCACATCCAAGGCAAGTGTTTTATTTACAAAAGGAAACTTTAGAAATAATGAATATAAAGGAAGTCAATTAAAACTAATCATAGACTTCTTGAACCAAACACAGGATAACCTATTTGACTATAGCTATAAATGGCACAACTACATAATCCAAAAAGTCTAAATGTATGTGATTTAAGAAATATCTAAGTAACTTGCCTTTGTTCTATAAAAATTCAAGTAAGCAGATAAAATATAATCAGCACATAATAAGGTAAGATTAATGCAGAAAATGGATGGAGTCTAGAACGAAGAGTGACTGGAACAAAAGGAAAACAAAAAATATATATAAAATAAACCGCAGAGACTGGGAAGCTACCCATGGAGTACTTGATGTGCCAAAAACAGAAACAATAACAAACCTCATTCCCCTGACCCTGAAAGAGCCTCTAATATGGCAGCGTTGGGAAGGACGAGTAAGGAGAGGCTGCTAAAATCTCAAGACTGGGACGAATGGAACTCACTCAAGCAAATTGATGAACAATGGAATGACAGTGATACAGTGATATAAAATAAAGGAGAAAGAAATAGAAATGACTTGGAAAATATATGCATTACTTAAAAAAGACAGAAATTGAGAAATAAAAATATAGATCATACAGTGGATGAACGATAGCACAGCGGGTAGGGCGTTCGCCTTACAAGCGGCCAACATGGCCGACCCGAGTTCGATTCCTCCGCCCCTCTCGGAGAGCCCGGCAAGCTACCGAGAGTATTCGATATGCCAGACACAGTAAAAACAAAGTCTCCAATGGAGACGTTACTGGGCCCGCTCGAGCAAATCGACGATCAACGGGAGGGCTTTTACCTTACCTTACAGTGGATGAAGATTAGAATAGAATAGAATTCTTCATCCACTGTATGATCTATATATATATTTTATATATATTTTTATTATCTTCTTAGTAGCTTCCTTGGAGTTGTATTTTATATTGTATATTTATTTAAAACAGCCTAATTTTAGTTGATGCTAACTTAGCTTCAATAACAACAGCAGCAAAATTTACCATCTATTGTTATATGATTATTACTTTGCTATCACAAATCACTGACAATCACTGACCATCACTGTCCTCCCGTTGTTCATCAATTTGCTCGAGCAGGCCCAGTAACGTCTCCATTGGAGACTTTGTTGTTACTGTGTTGGGCATATCGAATATGTCACGGGGAGCTTGCCAGGCTCTGCCATGTGGGCGAGATACTCTCGGTAGCTTGCTGGGCTCTCCGAGAGAGGCGGAGGAATCGAACTCGGGTCGGCCATCTTGGCTGTGTGCAAGGCAAACGCCCTACCGCTGTGCTATCACTCCAGCCCTATCACAAATCAGTTATAAAAATCCACCTATATTACTATGTAATTATTTTATCTATTTAAACATGCAAACACCCTTTCTAGGTAACAAGTCGGTTTTCTTTTGATGCTTTCAGAATTCTCTCTTCACTTCATGGTTTTGCTTTTGACTTTTGAAAGCTTGCATCTAATGGCTATTTTTTCTAAGATAAACTCCTGTATTTAATCCTTCTTATTTAAATCAAAACCCTGGTCAGCCGCGTACAAAGCAAAAGCCCTAACCATTGTGCTATCGCTCCAGCCCCTTATTTAGATATCTAAATTTATCCTTACAAGATTTTTGGAGGTTTTGGTATAGACACTTGTGTCTTTACTCAAATAGGGAACATTTTAGCCATTCTTTAATTAAATATTCTAGTGGTCCTTTTTCTCTATTTCTGTAATGCCCTGTTTGTATATGGTTTAAACCTCATGGTTTCCCAAGATCCCAAAAATTCTATTTTCTTTATTACTTTATTTTCTTTATTCCTTTTCTCTTTTCCCTTGAGAGACTAGATATTTCCAGTAGTTCTTCCTTTGGATTTTTATTTTCACTTTTGCCTTCTCAGAACTGCTGCTAATAACTGATTTTTTTCAGTTATTAGACTTCACAGCTTCAGAATTTATGTTTAGTAACTATATAATTTTTGACTCTATTGATAACCTTTGTTAAGTATATGCTATCTGTGTAATCACACAAAAAATAAAAAGGCCGGTGGTCAGGCCGTTTCCCCACTCCATGGAGGTCAATGGCAATGGTCAGGCGAAGGAAGGAAACGAGGCCAAGCTGGTTGGTCTTAGCAGCAGTTTATTACCTGGAAGAGATGTATGTCATGGGGGCCCCAGGATCTCTCAAGCACGTACACCTTTGTTCTATCAGCTTCTGTCCTCAGCCCCATCTTCCCAGGGTCTCTGATGCACGTGTCCCCCAGAGAGCCCTGAAATCTCCCTTATATAGATCATGGTACCTCTAAGTTACAGAAAGAATATTGAGGCAGCAAACCATACATTGTTTCTTTACATCCACATTGTTTCCTTACATCAGCAGGCCAGTAATCCTGGCCTCACTTTTACAAGCTACAAGCACTTGGATTTGCATCCCAAAGACCAGTCTGCTAGAGCTGGGAATCTACATCCCAAAGATCAGACCTGGCTAGCACCTGAGATCTGATTATCCAGGACCAGCTAGGTTTCTGTGAGAAAAGGGAAACTGCCTCAATATACTGAAATCATTTACTGAAGGCAGTTTGAAGGGGAGAAAGTTCAGTCTCATCCAAGCTAGTCAGGACACACAGGAAAACTGCTTCTAGGACAGATTCTCATTTAGCAGATCAACCCACCCTAGAACAGATTTCCCTGGATGTGTTTCTCCTCTCCTTGTCCGACCAACATGTAAGCATACATAATATAAATCATTTTGTATGGACACAGTAAGAAATACTTTAAGCTTATAGAATTGCTCTCCTAAGGCCATCTCAATCTCAGACTGCAGTGCTCAGGCCAGATATCTTTCCTATTCTTAGCAGCAGGGTCCTAGTCTCATCGTTACTTTTGGATCAAGACAGCATTTGACTATGATCAAACTCTTAACTTATAGTTAAGAATCATGGCACCTTGGCCTGGCCCATCTCGATGCCAGGAAAGCACATAACTTACTGGCTTGCCCTGGTTCCATCCAGTCCCACTTCGGGACCCTGCTTTTGGGGTGCTAGGAAGTGAGGGCAACTGAGGCTTAAGTTGAGAAGACAGATGCCCGGCAGTGAATAATATTCAAAGCCAATCAACTCCTAAGTTACAAAGCATAATGTTAATGGTCTTCCTGTATCTACACAAAAAGGACATTGTATTAAAGTAAACTATTCAAAAGACATAAGGAGAGGAGAAAGGCAATATTAACTTACAGTACAGCTTCAGTGTCTAAGAAGGATGAGACCTTACAAATTGGTTGGGGAAAAGAGCACAAAGAAGTAGTTACTGACAAACAAAGTAATGGGAGTGACTCGGGAGCACTGTGATGGGTGCAACCTGATAAACCTAAGCCCCTTGTACTCCAATAGCTATCCACCTTTTTTTTTTTTTTTGGTTCCATACTTTTGTTTTTCCTAAGCAATTTGGACAAATATGGGACACAAATCATTTCAAAATCTTTATCTGTTAGCTCATTTTCTAGACTCTGCCAAAAAATTCACTTTTTCTTTTAGTAGACCACACTTTTCTGTTTTCTTGTGAACCTTATATATATTTTTAAAACTGAACATTTGGGAAATGATGACGCGGTTCTTCTGATAGTCACCAGAGTGTTCTATTGATCCTCCTAGATAAGTTCAGATCTCATATTCCTTAGAGATTTTTTTCCACATTCTTTTTGCGAATTCTTTACTCATTGTGACTGTGGTTACTAATACCTCTGTTCCATTTTCTCAGCAACCACCCAGTGACATGAAAGATAATTTCTTAAACATATGGTGCTTTAAAGGAAAGAAAAAAAAATCTCATCTGGTCTCTGCAAGCTAGTCTTGATCTGAGATATGCCTCCTTCAATGATTCGAGATACTGTACTCAAATATTGCCTAAAGGGGTTAGCTGAAGGTCTCTCCAGTTTTCTCTGAGAATGCAGTTGGCCTGGCCATGCGAGTGTCCTTGGTAACCCTTTAAACGCATTATTTTCCCAAGGATCCTCTGCTACAGTCTTTGCTTTCTTGAGTAATGGGTCCATCTGCCACCTAACCCTTCTACCTTTCTTTCTCCAGATGGCTATGGATAGCACATCTCTAAGGCACATGACAGATACTTCCTGAAAAGCTGTTCAAGTCCACTGGAGAGAAAGAAAGGGAACTTTTTTGTATCAGCCCTTGGAAAACCAAAAAAGCAGGTTCAAATTCACTTCTAAAAGCTTTTAGAGCGAGCTTCATGTTGTGATCACCAGCACCACAAAGGTGCTCCAAGAATATGGGCTGATATTCCTCCTCTCGTTGTCAAATTTGGAAACGGGCAAGAGAAGGAGGTTGATAGAAGTGTCATAATGTGCTCTAACCAACTTTTGACAACAACAGCTTTTTTCTTTACATGATCTCAAAGTGTTGCATTAGAAAACAGTATCTATCATTTTTCCAGTAAGTTTTTTGCTAAGTATTTAATTAGAGTACAGTATGTGTCATTTTAGATTTTTGTTATAGTGGAAGGGTCAGTTCTTGGAGTATTCTGCACGACTGTTTTCTATCATATTTCTCAAATATTTATTTTACTGGAAAGCTTTAGAATTGTAAAGCTTTAGAAGTTTTAGGGAAAAGAGTCAGTCGATATCATTTTTTTTTAAAAAAACTATATCAAACTGTCTCTGTTTGAAATAGAATTATACCTCTTATGGTCTAGTTCTCACTCTCAAAGAACCTGGCAGGCTACTGAGAGTATCCTGCCCGCACGGCAAAGTTTGGCGAGCTACCCATGGCATATTTGATATGCCAAAACCCAGTAACAATGATGGGTCTCATTCCCCTGACCCTGAAAGAGACTCCAATGTGGCACTTGCTAAAATCTCAGGGCTAGCATGAATGGAGATGTTACTGGTGCCTGCTCGAGGAAATCGATGAAGAATGGGATGACAGTGATATAGTGACATCAAACTCTCAAAAGAATCTTGAATTGACCTTCTGCTTGCTACTTCACTATCACAGGCGAGATTTGCCTCCAGCTTATATTGTAGGACTTACTCAAAATACAGGTAGAGCTCTAATGGGAGACAGAAACCCCTCCCTATTGGGTTGGTTCTAACAGCCTCTCCACACCCAGAATGCACCATATTAGGGGCCTACATCACAGCTTCTTCCTGACTGTCTGTTCCACTATTTCAGGATGGCCAGAGAAGGTTGTCAGCTCCAGCTTTTTCCAGGGGGATTATGTAACATAGACTTATCCCCAGCACAGAAAAATACTGAGAAACCAATGGGGGGTGAGGGGAGGGATGTAGTAGAAGCCTACCAGCCTACCAAGTTCAATGATCAAAGACATAAACACCAGTAAAACCTCAGAAAGCATCTTTAGTGACACTATAATGAGGATGATCAAGGAGTTTAGAGCAACGATATCACAGGTAGTCAGCAAAGCACAGGGAAATATGAGGGATAAAATGAAAAATGACTACTGTCAGAGACGACAGAAATGAAGAGCATGGTGATAATATCAAAAGTCAACAGCAGCCCTGAAGAGCAGAGTAACTAAAGCTGTGAAAATGATCAAAGAGCTCCAAGATGAGATGGAAAAAACTTCTAGGAGGCAACAAAAGATGGAAAATAGTCTGAGAAGAAATGAACAACATACCAGAGAACTCTGGGATGAGTTCAAGATGGAACAATAATCACTGAAATCCCTGAAGAACAGGGATGCAAATGTGATGAAAATCAATTGCTAAATTATCTATAAGAACTTTTCAGAGATGAGGATGACAGCCACCAATACCTGAAAGGCCTAGGGGGTCCCAGGAAAATATACTGAATTAGAAAAGCCCAAGGCACATTATACTCAAAATGACAAAATCCAAAGACAGAGACATAATACTAAATGAAGCAAGATCAAAAAAAGGAACTTATATAAAAAAGAAAGCCTGTGAGATGCCTGTGAGATGCACTGCAGGTCTATCGAATGAGACTCCATCAGCCAGAAGAATATGGAAGGATAGAGTCCAGTGAAATGAAGACTTCACCAACAATATTCTATTCAGCCAGACTCACATTCAGATTTGAAGATACCATACAGAGATTCGTCAACAGGAAACAATTTAGGGAATGTGTAGCCTTAAAACAAGTTTTTCATGAAGAATTAAAAAGGTTCTTTAAATACCAAGAGAAAATTTTCATCATGTGCCATGGAGCATGGCACTCAATAATGGCGCAGATAGTTGTCCTCTACTAGATTAACACCGGATAAAAATACTCATCATCAAAAATTGACTTTCGTTAATTTATTTTCAGCTAATTCTATTTGCCATTTTTTGTTTTGGTAAAAGGTAAAGGTCCTCCCGTTGATCATCGATTTGCTCGAGCGGGCCCAGTAACGTCTCCATTGGAGACTTTGTTGTTACTGTGTTTGGCATATCGAATACTCTCGGTAGCTTGCCGGGATCTCCGAGAGGGGCAGAGGAATCGAACTCCGGTCGGCCATGTTCGCCGCTTGTAAGGTGAACGCCCTACCCGCGGTGCTATGAAGCAATTTTTTTTTATATTACTGCCAAGGGGGCAGTCTGGGGGCTGGGTAGGAACCTGGGAGTGTTGGTGAGGGAAGGGGACATGGGTGGTGGGACCAGTGTTAGAACGTTACAAGCCTAAAACAAGTTTTTTATGAACAGCTTTGTAAATCAATGTCTCAATAAACATTCCTAAAAAAAACCCTCAAACTATAGTAGCAAATTAGATTTATATTTAACTTATCAAAACCATAATTGGAGATTTTCTTAACTTAAAAAATGATAAACTGTGCAAAATAAAAGTTGAGTCCTATGTATCAGATATAGTTTCTTTTGAAGGCAATTGAATCCAATTAAATTTATCATATTTACTTATTAATGTTATAAGCAGGCCTGAAAGGTTAGCTAGTGGCCAGAAACTGTATCAGTCTTCTGTGAAGACTGCAGATTCAGGATCTTTCAGCAAAGGATATGCGTGTCAAATATCTATCAGTTCACCCATAATTTTTTCTAGCTGTCAGTACGTTCACCTGTCCTTTTAACACCTGGAACAAACAGTGCCAAAGAATCAGATAGTGAAAAATGTAGGGCTAGCAGGATCATAACAGGTTTTTTTTTCTTTCTAATTATATGTCTTACTTTCCAGCAGTTTGATTTATTTCAGATTCTGAAATTATAAGCTCCTGATTTATAGCATGGGTCCTTCCTTATGCCTCATAATAAAAACCTTAAAGTAGTTATATGTTCTTGATCATAGTGGCTACTCTGAGTGATTGGAGCACGCAACTTTTGCTGCAATATCATGACTATGAATATAGGTGTGAGAGGAAATTTCAAGACTGGGTATCCTTGACTTTCATACCTTCACCTTTGGCACATAGCCAATCATTTAGGCAAGGAGTAAATGTATAGATTTGCACATATAAATAATGCAGATCTGAGGCCTGAAAGCAATTTGTTAAAGCCTATGATTGAAAGAGCAGCCTTGTGGGATGATGATGTTTGTGCCTCCTTCTGGTCATTGTGAATAACCCAGAAGAGTATAATAATTTTATAATTAATGCATGATGCACATTAATTTTATATTTAATTTTTTAATTATTTTCACTATTTTTTAATTGAATCACCTTGAGATACACAGTTACAGAACTGTTCATGATCAGGTTTGAGTCATACAAAGTTCCAACACCCATCCCTCCACCAGTGTATATTTCCCACCACCAATGTCCTGAGTTTCCCTCCCATCCCCCTGCCCCGCCCACCAATCTGTCTCTATGGCAGGTACTTTCCTTTCCTTTCCTTCTCTCTCCTCTCTTTCACTCTCTGGCTCTTGTTCTCTCTCTCCCTCCCCTCCTCTTTCTTTCTCTCTCTTCTTTTAAGTTATTGTAGTTTGCAATACAGATTCTGAGTCTATTACATTTAATTACATAAACTAACCTTGCTTAAAAACATTTTATATGCAAGTATAAATTTGTGTATTTATGTGTATGTGTGTGTGTGTATGTGTGCGTGCACGTATCCGTGTGTTTCTTTGTAGAATCTTAGCCTCTAATGAAACACTGGAAAGAATACTTGGCTAATTCATATCAAATTTCTTGCTTCGTAAAGTTGAAGTTGCAGAGAAAAATAAGAGTGAAGGAAGACAAGGAGAATGTAGCTCTTCACTAAACATGCTGTTACTGTCACTAAACAGTAAAGCTGACACCGTGTCGAAACTCTGCTAGAAACCCATTCTGTTTACTACTGGACAGATTCTTTGGTAAAGAGAATTCTCTGAAGGTTTTTGTGCGCAGTCAATGATCACTAGCCTTACTTGTGGATCAATATTTTTTTTTCTCTTTGCACATTTGTCTAAATGGTAGCATGGCTAGTTGGAGAGTATTTATGTCCTGAGTATAGTTAATCTCTATACCAATCTATAGTTATCTGGGCTAGATTGAAATAGCAAGTTTAAAACAAAACTGTAGAAAAGACATACTCTACTTCAAAGGTCATCCATCTCTTCCACATCCCCAGTCACTTCCTGATTTTCTGGTGTTCTGTTACTTCCTCACTCAATTTGAGCCTCTGTTTGCCTGATGAAGAGGTGTGCTTACTTGGAAGTAGATACATTTCTTGGGTCTATATGGCCTTTTCTGCCATTTCTTCTCTTCCTTTCTTTTTTCTTTGCTATTTCTTTTTTCGAGTAAATCAGTTGTTAATAACTAGCAATAGAGACAATTCAAAGAAAAATCTAGACTCCAGGTAAAAAGCCTACTTTGCTTCTTCATGCTTTAATATGCAAATATACTTCTTCACCTGAGACCACTGAGTTGGGGAAGTAAGGCAGCTTCCCCTTTAGAATGGGGACTGTGTCCCCTCAGCAGTAAGTTCTTATCTGCCTGATTCACTACTCATTTTTGTTACCTGCTGGCCTCTGTCGGCAGTGGCAGTTGGGGTTTCAACACTTGTTTTAAGTAGTTCTTATTTTTCATACTAAATCACTGGCTCCATAGTTCTTAGAAAAAAGCATTAAGAATCCCACATCACAACCCAACTTGTTTGTGTGTCTGTGTGACCCAAATTTCTGCAACAAAATCTCCAATTTTCTGGCTTCCTGATTGCTTTAATATGCAAACACACTTACTTATGCTGTATTCTAGCTTGGCAAGAATAAATTCTGTTTCAAGTCTTTGAACGGTTTCTGGGAATTCAGAAAAGAGATGTAGGCAGGAGTGGGTCCTACTGAGAAGCATTGGTGTCCTCCATTCCTTCCTTCTTAACTCTAAGATCTTCTCTACCCCTCATGCTGTCTCACTAATAAAAATTAAAATTAAGAAAAAAAGATCATCTGTACCCTTCTAATCATGAGTGCTCTGCCTTTCTCCTGCAACTTCCAATTACCTTTTTTTTTCTCAAAATCTGGACATAGTTGTCTGCTATTTGGACTGGAAAGTGAATAGTGTGATACTAACATTTCATTGTGGCAATTCACCAAGCTTGCGGTTGGTGATTAATTAGGTAAATTAACAGCAATATCTTACAACTAGATTTCTGGCTGTCTAATCCAGATGAATCTAGACTCTTAAATATCAACTGATTTACTGTGCTAGAGACACACAACTAAATTCTTTCCTTCCATCTCAACACACTTCTGAAAGTTTTTAACATTACAGAATCTGCAGATAAAGATAAGTATACTTTTTAATACATATAATTCAATATAGAGAATATAGGCAGAGATAATTGTTTATCCATAAAAATAAAATGGAATGAAATCAGCTCAAAGCACACATTAAAAAATAAATAGCAGTTATATAGTATACTCATAAAACTTTTATAAAGTTATGTAGGAGAACTTATGACCATAATGTAGATTAAAGTAACAGAAAGTGTTTATCTTAATGGAAAACTTTAACAAAATGGAACTTTAAAATAAGTAAATTTTATTTTTAATAACAATATATGGAATAAAAAAATGAATAAAAAATGCCATGAGGGGCCAAAACAATAGTTCAGTGGGCACGACTCTTGCCTCCTGGGCTTAATCCCCAGCATCCCCTGAACCCATCCAGGAGTGATCCCTGAGCACAGAAACAAGTGTCAACCCTGATCACAGTGGGGTGTGGCCCAAATACAAACAAAAAAATCTGAAATATTTATATAAGACTGATATGAATGTGTTATCACTCCAGGCCAACTGGGTTCGACTCCTTCGTCCCTCTTGGAGAGCCTGTCAAGCTACTGAGAGTATCTCGCCCACACAGCAAAGCCTGGTATGCTCCCTGAGAAATATTGATATGCCAAAAACAGTAACAAGTCTCACAATGGATATGTTGCTGGTACCCGCTCGAGCAAATCGATTAACAAGGAAAGGACAGTGCTACAGTGCCACAGTGCTAATATAAATATCAATATAATAAGTATAAGACTTTCATGTATTCATACATAATATAAAATAAAATCTTTATAAAGAAATTGGAAAAATAATTACTTTCCAAATGTTTTACATAAATAAATATGAATAGTTATAAACATTTTAAGAGAATAATAACTTTCAAAGAAACTAAGGAAATATAAAATTCCACAAAGACATGAAATCACTGGATATAGGGTTGCCATATTAGCAAAGACAATTGTCAGGTACCTGCTAAATTTGAATTTCATATGAATTGTGAATAATTTTGATGCAAATATATTTAAATAATACTTTATACATGTTTGTATCTCATAGATATTTTTGTTTTTAACCAAAAATCCAAGTTCCACGTGCATTCTGCCTAATCACAAACCCATGAAATGTCTGATAGTACAAACTCCAGAGTATATAGTCTCTATAATCTTTTATTTTATAGGTAACAGTAAAAATCCATGCATTCACTTTAGGAACAAAATTTGATACTACCTAAAAATTTCCAAAAAACTTCCTCTGTGCTCTAACTACCCAGGTATGAAACACAGTAATACTTTATAGCCATGAAAATTAAGAACATTGATTAATATTGGCTAAGAGGAAATGCTAATCATTTTATGTGCTTACATATTTAATAATTAATAAAGCATAAAAACACTCCACCAAAAAGAAAAATAAAGACCGTGCCTTCTTTCTGCAAACTTTATCTCAAACCTCCTCCATCCCAACAAGTCAGAGTCAAACTGCCCTTAATGATGATTGTCAAGCACAGAATACCTATCCCAGTTCAATATTATCTGATATAAAATAAAATATACTAAACTAAACCTAGAGTAACAAGGGGCCAGAGCAATAGTACAGCGGGTTGGGTGTTTGCCTTGCATGCGGCCAACACGGTTTCAATCCCTGGCATCCCATATGGTTCCCTGAGCACCACCAACAGTACTTCCTAAGTGCAGAGCCAGGAGTAACCCCTGAGCATCACTGGATATGACAGCCCCCCCAAAAAAATAAACCTAGAGTGACAAGGAATCTGAGGTTGAAATGAATAGATATAGTTATTTTTAAATCAAAAAGGAAACCGTTAACAATAACAAGAATATATTTGAGAAAGCAAGTATCGGCCACTGACACAAACCTTAAAAAGCTGCTGACCCAGTTTTGGTCTCTGCATTGTCGAGGGGCAATGGACAAACTGAGACAGTTACAGGAAATCAATAGATGATTGGGTTATGCAGCAGAAGATAAACTTCTGGAGAAGCTCGTGGCTTCTTTGTTTCTTACAAATAACAGTAACCTCTCTGGACCCTGATTCGAGGGAGAGAAGCAAGAGAAGAAATAACTCTTGGTTTCCTAAAGCACAGACTCCAAACAGCACTGCTATCACTGCTATTGATTTTTTTTTTCAAAACACCACGCAGAAGAGCACAGCTGGAATGCATCTGGATACACAGTCGTTTTTTCTCCCAATGAACTTCCAATGAAATCAATCGGAAGCTAAAATCTTCAGCAGCAACAGGTCTGCTGTAAATCTGAGGGCAACTACTGTTTCCTTTCCAGGCTGCGGAGACAGATTATTATCTGGAAAGATCCTCTTGGGCAAGGAGACAGCAGCCCATGACACTTGCTATAGATTCTCTAAGCAAATCCACCTGGTGTGTTCAATGTTAAAATACAGTTCCATCATTTGTGGCTGATTTCAACATAGCCCACCTCAAATGCCCAGTATATGAATCTGAGTCTCACCTCCTGGCCTTCCAGAGAGGAAATAAATTTGTTTCCCTCCTGGGTATCTCACAACTGAGACACTGGTACCCTCTTGCTCAGTTTTCAAGAGCATTAATAAAAAATAATTGCTGGGAAAATTTTCCACTGCCAGCATTGATATGTGGCTTACGGAAATGTTATTCATAATGGTGTGGTTAGACTAAGGGGCTTCTGAGATCTCAAAAGAGAAAGTGATTCCAATCCCTGTGCTACCAAGGTACCTTCTGTCCTCATGCAGTTACACAAGAAGACAAAATTCACTCATTGTGGGAGGTTGCAGATAAATGGTAGCACATAGTTGTTGTGGCGATAGCACAGCGGTAGGGCATTTGCCTTGTGTGCAGCCAGCCTGGCTGAGCCGGGTTCGATTCCTCCGCCCCTCTCAGAGAGCCCGGCAAGCTACCAAGAGTATCTCGCCCGTACATGGCAAGCTGCCATGCCAAACACAGTAACAATGACTCTCAAAATGGAGACGTTACTGGACCCGCTCGAGAAAATCAATGAACAATGGGAGGACAGTTTTTTTTTGTTGTTTGTATAGTTGCCTCAAATTTCTTGCCCCTTTTCAGCTTTGGAGGAGGCCACCACTGACAGAGTTTCCATGCTAAGAGATGGTGATTATTCCACAGCAATCTCGAAGCACCACCAGCAGCTCTGAGAGATGTCACCATGTACCTTCCCCCAGTCAGAGGGCAGGCAGGTAGCACCTAGGAGGTTTTCAGGTAAGAGACACCTTCCTGAGACAACACACACACACACACACACACACACACACACATACACACACAGTCCTTGTCCCTTTACTCTTCCTCGGTCACCTCACGGGAGAAGTGAGTTCACCTCTCCCCCCGTCTATAGCTCAGCATTGCTCACAGTGGAAGGTGAGTCAGAGAGTGTCATGGCCCCCAGCGAAGGAAGATGGAGACAGGTGGGACAGGTCAAGGTGGGAGGCCTGACTGGAGGAGCTGTCTTAGCTAATTCCGGGTCAAGGAGCTCTCAGAAAGACTCTGAGAAGGAAGAACCTCATAGTACAAAAGGGATCTGCTCTAGACCCTACTTTGACTCATGCTAGAAATGTTTTCTCGGCATCTACTGTGTGGCCACATTTGATGGCCACACAGTAGATGCCATCTCAAGTCTTCCTCATCATGTATCACTTTCTCTGCTGAGGGCTGTTATCCCCAGCCTTCAAAAATGATGGAAAAACAAGAAACAAATGATACCACAAAGCATGACTCCATCAACAAAGACCATGAGCAGTTAAAGATGAGAGTTATTGTAGCTTTTCTGCAGGGGACTGATGTCTCACCCAGGACTCTGTGTAGAGTAAGTGTGGGATTCTCTCTCATATCAACAGGAGAGCTAGCAGGCCATGAGAGCATAAGCCTCATGCCCAGGTAGCTCAGCAATCACTTGTACAAGGAGATTGTTCTAGGACTCTATCTTGATGAGAGCATCTTCCTCACACAGGAGAGCCTCTTCCAATTTAGGAGGCTTTAGAGCAGGGCTGGCCTCAGGACCCCGAAGAGAGAATGAGTTCTATCTTCTTCCTTCCCTTCCAGGTATAACCCTCCAAGCCCATTCCACACTTTGGCTACCTTAACATCTGTGCACCTGAACAGCTAGAGAACCCGGTCTTCAAACACTTGGTCCTCCTGGGCTAATTAGCCTCCTGGTCTGGAAGGTGAAAATAGCAACCCAGCCTTTCCATCATCGCAAAGCCATCAAACAAACAGATGGAAATCAGTAGAGCCAGGAAGCAAATACCCGGCTTTTCGGAATTAAATTGAGAATCTTCCTTGACATCTGAGGTTTGATGTCTTTCAGCAGAGATGACAGCCCTGAAATGCTCTCCCGGTGCCAGCGGAATATAAAAACGATTCAGGGCATCATTTACATATCACACAGACATCTCAGGCTGGCAAGCCGGTTGCTTAATACAGAAAATACAAACAAAGCAGGGCTTAGGGGAGCCGGCCCTAGGACACAACCATTAATACCGTTAAGTGCTGCCTGGTTAATTAAGCTGTATTGTGCCTTGGAAGGGTTAAGGGAAGGAGCAGAGTTGATAAAGAGCTGTTTTCCTTCACTGTATTCCACTTATCACCTCTCACCATGAGACAATGCTCTGAGCAACCAGCGGCAATGATTGTGCAAATTATTTTCTTTCAAACACTGAAGTGGTGTTGAGTTGAGGGGAAGGAGGTGGGAAGGATAGAAACAAGATCAAATACACACACTGATTTTGTGAGGCAAATAAAAAAAAAAAAAACAACTCTAACAACTACCTAAAACTGCAAGTCAGGCTTCTCCAATAATAGCATGCTTTTCAGTCAAAAGTCTTCTGTTTCCAAAATTCTTTCTCATTCATTTTTCTTTGCTACATTTCATTATTTGATATTTTGCTTCATCTTCCACAGACTCTAGTAGCAATCTTTACACTTAGTTTAGCAGAAGGTGTGACACACAGTCGATACTCAATAAATGTTTACTAAATAAAATGTTAGCTAAGTCCACACAACATAATTGGGCTTTTCAAAGTGATATTCACTATTTATAAACAAAAAGAATGAATGATGAAATTCTGAGAAAATCTTTTTTGTAATTAGAATGATATATAGTTAAATCAAGCATTTAAACATATGGCTTTTTATTTGTACCAGGAAGGAAATGGAAGGAAGGAAGGAAGGAAGGAAGGAAGGAAGGAAGGAAGGAAGGAAGGAAGGAAGGAAGGGGGAGGGAGGGAGGGAGGGAGGGAGGGAGGGAGGGAAGGAGGGAGGGAGGGAGGAAGTGATGTCCGTGGGCCCCACGGGTGACTTATGTGAAGCGGGGAGGAGAAAGACTGTCACTTTCTCCCCACTCGCCTCTGCCACTCGGGACCCAGGGTTGCTGGGTTCTTGTCTCACCTCGCAGAAAGGAATTTCAGGAGTAGACAAGCAGTGAAGTAAAGAGATTTTATTTGGAGGATTTTTAGGTATGGAGGGAGGGAGAGAGAGTAAAGTTAGACATGAAAGTACACATCTCAAGAGGGGAGATTCGGGCAACACGTGCTCAGGCACCACATGTGCTCGGCCACGTGGGCGCAAGCAGCACACGGGCTCAGGCAGCATATGCGCCCCTTCCTTTGTTCCAGGTGGCCTTTATAGGGTTTCTCCAACCTGCCCCCACGTGGGGCTTCTTTCCAGGTAAAAGTTCGTTGCTAAGGAGGTTACCAGGGAGGTCCAAAAAGAGGAATTTCATGGGGAGGCCTATATCCTGAGGGTCTGCGGATGGTCTTATCAGGCCTTTGTTTTCTGTATCCACAAGTTGGGTCATTCCTAGAATTCTTCTTCCATTGCAAAGGGCCTTTCCCTATCTACCTGCCTACATCAGAAGGAAGGGAGGAAGGAAGGAAGGAAGGAAGGAAGGAAGGAAGGAAGGAAGGAAGGAAGGAAGGGAGGGAGGGAGGGAGGGAGGGAGGGAGGGAGGGAGGGAGGGAGGGGAGGGAGGGGAGGGAGGGAGGGAGGGAGGGAAGATGGATGGAGTTTGTGGTACAGCTTATATGGAGCTGAAGATGCAAAAGAACTGTGAATTATATCTGAAGCTCAAAAGAGAATTCTAGGTGGGAGATTAAAAGTCATCCAATTATAAGTGATAGTTGAATCCATAAGATGAGGATATCAAGCAAAATTGGTGAGAAGAGACAAAAATGAAGTGAGAAGAGGGCCAATGACAAAACCCTGGGTAATAAGTGACATTAAAATATTAGACTGGGCTAAAAGAGTCAGAAAGAACATGAACAGAGGTCAGGAACAGGAGGAAAGAAAATATAAGATGCTATTGATGAGTCATGTCATGAGCTAGGGAAGATTTAGATCATGAGTTTCAGAGTAAAAGGAACCAGTCTTGAAACCCCAACTCTACTAGGCATGGAGGCTAACTTACTAGTGTCCCAAGTCACAGGCCCATGCCCTGAAATACAGGAAAGCATAATAAATTGCTCAAGGGTTAAAATGCTTAACCTGTGTTGAATCCCTAGAAAGCTCATGTCCAAAGTTATCTTCCACTAATTTTAATTGCTGTTGATATAGAGTTCCAAATGGTGGCAATGTGCTTTATAATTATTACTACTTGTGTACATCTTTCCAGAGCTGACTGAGAAGGATAAGGTAGACACTGACCTGTAGGTGGAGAGAACTTGGGTGGACCAGGTAAGATTGCCATTATGTTTATCAAAGTTGGGCAGCGTGAACTGGAGCAATAGCACAGAGGGCAGGGCTCTTGCCTTGTACTCAGTCAACCAGGGTTCAATTCCCAGCATCCAATATAGTTCCCCATACACTGTCAGGATTAATTCCTGAGTGCAGAGCCAGAGGTAATCCCTGAACACCAGAGTGTGCCCCCCCCAAAAAAAAATAAGTTGGTTCAGTGTTTGGCAATGTCTTGTGATATAACTTAATAGGAGTTAAGTAGATGTGAAGATATTAAATATGATTCTTTTAACAAAAGACAAAATAGTAACTAGTGGGAGATTTCAGGATTGGAAAGATGGTTTCTATTTTGTCTGAAGGAAAAAGTTGAACATATTTAGAAAAGAATGAAAGAGGATATAATTACACAAGAGGATATTTTTCACACACACAGAAAGCAGTTCTACCAAATAGAATAGTTCACATGAGCACAGGCTTTCTAATAATCTAACTATTGACACTGAAAAAAAATATTGAGGCTGTTGATTTTTCAGTTTTCTCCTCTTAAATATAACAGTCCCAACCTCAGAGTATTCTTCTATTAAGAAAATTTAAGAATAATAGCTGGTGTGAAGTATCTTCCTAAATAATAATACGTTGCTCTTGTGGCTACTGTTATTTCACGTTCAAGTGATGAAGACACAGTAGACATAATTCCTATAATCCAGGAACTCAATGAAGGAAATTTTTATTTTTGGTTTTGGGGCCCCATCCAGTGGTGTTCAGGGCTTACACCTGGCTCTGTGCTCAGGGATTGTTCCTGTTCCTGGTGGGTTCATGGGACCATATGTGGTGCCAGAGATCAAACAATGGTTGTCTGCTTGCACACACAACAAAAGCCATACCTGCCGATAAAACACAAATTTTTTTTCATGCTGTGGACCAACAATAGAATCAAGGTATAAACTCTGGAATTCTACAACTTTTGAATATGAAAAGCTCTTAGTAGTCCAAAAAGCTTAGTGGAATGAAAATGTAAAATAAGAAGTATTAATTCCCTAGAGATGTCAGAGAATATGCCAGACACTTGACCAATGTTGAAAAGAAGTTTATTTTATAACCATTTGGAAGCCAGAAGTTCTAAACTGAGGTGTCATTAGAACTGTACCTCTATCAAAAGCAAAAAGAGACCTTTGGTTGTGGAGGTGTCCACTCACTGATGAGATCAGCAGGCCTTTATCCAGGAAGCAGGTTCTGTTCTTTAACCCACACAAGAAAGAATTCAAGCAAGAGTCAGAGAAACAAATATTAGAGATCTATTAGAGAAGAGTATGCCCTTAAGAATCAGAGTGTAGACTACTCAATCAGTAGGACTGTTGACAGTTTACTGAAGGCTATGATCTGCAGCCACTAGTACAGAGTATAGGACAATTCAAAGAGAGTGGTACATCTACACAAATTTCCGGATTTAGGTGTAGAAATAGATAAACAACTGGGAATGGGGGAGATATTCAGGATATTTTAAAGAATGGGGTCGATTTTAGGGTTATTTTCTGAAATCAAGATGTCACCCAGATTATAACCATCTTGAGTCATTTCCGAGGGTCACCACAGTTCTAAACTGTTCATCACACTGGTGAAGGGATGAGTGTTTGAACACTCTATGACTGAAATCCAATCATGAACAATTTTGGAAGTCTGTACCACATGATGGTTCAATTAAAAAATTAAATAAAAATAAAGATATTTCACAGTAAAAGGGAAAATGTGTCACAATGTATATGTAATGAAGATGGAAGAAATCAAAAGCTCAATATAACTTCCATCTTGAATTTTCTGGGTTCTAATAGATTTTAAACTCCAAAAAAATGTGATATCTCATTGTTCTCACCGAATGAAGTATTAAACATCTGTAACATATGAACTTCATAGGTTACAAGTTTCCCTGACAAGGTTCCCAGCATTTAACATGTTATATAAGAGAGACAATACAAGTGGGTATGATAGTGACATATTAGACCGTATAAAATAATTAACTAACTTAAAGATGTTTGCTAAGGAAATAACAGAATGTTGTAGTTTTTAAGTTTTTTGGTGTCCTTCACAAAGGACTATTTCTCAATGACTCCTTCTCCTTTCCGTCTAGGTCAGTTGTTGCCATATTTATACTGGCCATTTCCCTATCCCACTTTCTTGCTTCTTTCTCCCTCCCGTGGCTCCAGTTGATTCTCAGTATGTAGCCTCCTAACTCCAGTCTCTCTATGGTTCCCCATGGCCTTCACTTCCATGTCTGTCCCCTCCAACTTGGGAAGAGTGTTGTCTTGTAATTTAGAACCAATTCCAATCATACAGGATGCTCTCACCTCAAGAAATTCATCATAGGGATTGGAAAGATAGCATAGAGGGCAGGAAGGAAGGAAGGAAGGAAGGAAGGAAGGAAGGAAGGAAGGAAGGAAGGAAGGAAGGAAATAATTCATTCTATTTGTAACTGCAGAGGTTTTCTTGCAAACTATTCCACATTCAGTTTCAAGCAATATGAACATACTCTTTAAGGCAGTCACCATTTAATGCTTAATGCCGAATATATTTTAACCATTTTCACCTGCTCTGTATTACATGAGAGGGAAGTACAAATTTCACTTATTCCAAGAGACATGAAGTAACCAAAATTACTCTGATTTTGAAAATCTTGCACAATACTAATTTTGCTCAAAACCTATAAAGGTTTATTAAACCTTTTAATAAGTGGTGTTGAATAAAGAAACTTTGAAATAATTGAAACATGTTTATATATACTTTGGAGACAGGCTAGTTATCTACAGCACTTTAGAATAACTAGGTCCTTTGACTTCATTCAGTTCTACTACAGATGATGCCACAATCTTGAGGGCAAATGAGAAAAATTACATCAAATTTTCACACTAAAAATACCTACTTGAAAATGTAAAATCAGCCCTACCGAGGTCATGAGTTGCCCCCCACGAGTGGCTCTCAGGCACAGCCATGGCTCCAGAGGCAAAAGGACTTAGTCCAGAGCCCTTCAGCTTGTGGCTGAAAAGTGAATGGACCATGCGTTAAACTACTGCGCCATACCTCCTCGGGAGGGAAAGGGTGTTGCTCCCTTCTGCCTTCCCCCCCGCCCCCCAAGCAGCAGGGTGGCCGCCGCCTCAGAGCTTATACAAAAGCCAGGTATGAGCCAGCGGTGACAGGGCAACTGCAGTCTCATGGGAAGGGGGACAGTACTGGCTCATCCTTCATGCCCTATCAAGGTCACGCTTTGCCCCACAAAAGCGGCTCTCTGGCACGGCCATAACTCCAGAGGCAAAAGGACTTAGTCCAGAGCCCGGCAGCTTGTGGCAGAAAAGTGAATGGACCATGTGTTAAACTACGTTGCCATACCTTACCAGGAAGGAAAGGGTGTTGCTCCCTTCTGCCTCCCCCCCCCCCCCCCCCCAGCAGCACAGTGGCCTCTGCCTCAGAGTTTATAGGAGAGCCAGGTATGAGTGGGCGGCGATGGGGCAACTGCATTCTCATGGGAAGAGGGGTGGTACCGGCTCATTCTCCACGCCCTACCGAGGTCACGAGTTGCCCCTCATGAGCGGCTCTCTGGCACAGTCATAACACCAGATGCACAGAAACCAATCTCGTAACTATCTGGCTCTTTGCAGAAATCCAAAATCATGTGGCCACTATTGCAGCCACGCAACATTATATGATTCTCATAACCAGCCATAGAATGGTCACAGTCACGATCCTCCTGTCTTTCATCGATTTGCTTGAGTGGGCCCATTAACGTCTCCATTGGAGATCTTGTTGTTACTGTGTTTGGCATATCAAATACATCATGTGTAGCTTGCCAGGCTCTGCCTTGCGGGCGAGATACTCACATGGGTAGCTTGCCAGGCTCTCTGAGAGGGGCGGAGGAATCAAACTTGGGTCGGCCATGTTGGCCGCTTCTAAGGCAAACGCCCTACTGCTGTGCTATGGCTTCAGCTATAGAAAACAAAGAATTTCACAATGCCTTTTCAGCAATTCTGATTGTTTGAGCGGGGGGGGGGGGGGATTCTGAACAATAATGTTGCATCTTTTGTCAAAATAATGAATATAATCAATGCAGAGAAGAGTTAAGTGGAAATCATCTGCCTCACAGGCATTGGGAGGGGTGGGAGGGGGCGTATATTGTGGTTCTTGGTGGTGAAAAATGAGTACTGGTGAAGAGAAAGGTGTTGATCATTGTATGACCTAGACTTAAACCTGAAAGCTTAGTAACTTTTCTCACAGTGATTCAATAAATACATATAAGAAGAAAAAATAAATAAAATTATGAAAAAGAAGTAAGGTGGAGTACATGCCCAATTCAATCAGCTAATCAGTGGCTGAATAAATAGCAGTACTCCTACATAAAAAAATGTAAAATCATGAGATTTTGTAGCATTTAATATAAGCATATTCTCTGAAGATTTTTTTAATTGTACTACTTCTGATCTTTTACACTGAAATATGAATTTGTGCAGCTTTATTTGTATTTTTAATACTTTAGCATGGACAACATGCTATTCCTCCACCCCTCTCGGAGAGCCCGGCAAGCTACCGAGAGTATTCGATATGCCAAACACAGTAACAACAAAGTCTCCAATGGAGACGTTACTGGGCCCGCTCGAGCAAATCGACGATCAACGGGAGGGCCTTTACCTTTACCTTTACCTTTAGCATGGACAACAGATTTCTATTGTTACCATTGTGTCCATAACAATTATGAATATTATGTATTATCATGGCTTTTTAAAGAATAGACCTATAGTACTTACACAGAGCTAGAAAATTGAGAATGGACAGCATTATATATTTGTTTTGATATTTCCTTACAAGCAGGGTGCTGACTCTCCAGTCTCAATTTTCTAATCATTAAGTTAACTTTAAGTTGTCACCCTCCAGGAGGGTCTAGAATTTGTAGCACTTTAAACTCCCAGCCATGAGATCTGTGATGCAGTTATGACACTATTGCTTCTGCATATCAATGTGTTATGCATTGCAGGCTATTCATCTCACAGATGATATCTCAGAGAGAAGTGGGAGAGACAACTCTAATATCCCCCTGGCTTTTATACCCTAAGCCTCTCCACCAGCTATCATCCACAGGGGTGTCTGTGTTATCTTTCCTATCAGGAAACTGCAGCCCAGCCTCCCTCTGTCTTCAGACTCTTTCTGTGACGCATGATGAACATGTATGGGGTAAGTGATGGTGAACACGATTACAACCGTGAAGGCTTATGCAGAAAGAAGCTAATTACTCTATGTGAATAGACATCAGTGATCTTGTTAGCACAGTTCCCGAAGCCAATGAAGATGCACCAACAGATTCAAATTCTTTATGCACAGAGTAGACACATACTGAAGTACATACGACCTGTAATGAACAAAATAAATTCAGAACAAAGACAGTTCCCTTTTTCTCCTCTAGAGCCACTAATAACTATAATCAGGCAAAATGCTTTAATTCGTAGAATAAGTATTTCTATGGTTGGAACAAAGAAAGAAGCTCTACATATGCACTTGTGGAATAGTCACACAGACAAAAAAAAACAGTCTAGTCACTATGTAGGTGTATGTATGTGTCCTCCCATTGTTCATAGATTTGCTCAAGCAGGCCCAGTAACATCTCCATTGTGAGACTTCTTGTTACTGTGTTTGGCATATTGAATACTCTCGGTAGCTTGCCAGGCTCTCCGAGAGGGGTGGAGGAATCAAATCCGGCTTGGCTGAGCACAAGGCAAATGCCCTACTGCTGTGCTATCACTCCAGCCTGAGAATCTAATCTAAAACCTCATTATGTTAAATCATTACCTATGTAAATAATACCACAAATACCCACAAAACAAATCTAAGATCAGTATTGTTTTTTTGCTTGTTTGGGAAGTCACACCAGGGGCTACTCCTATCTCTGTGCTCTGGGGTCACTCCCCAGTGTTCAAGAGGCTGTATAGTGCTAAAAACCAAATCTGGGCTTTTTGTATGCAGAACATGCACTACAGACTTTTGAACTATCTCTCGGTGTCCCTGGTAATATTTTTATTTAAGTTGTATCACTGGCCTTCTACTTTAAGTGAAAGGCAATCAAATGAGGTATAACCGCCTGTTCATTAATTTTATGATGTCCACCTCAAGGATTCAACATACTCTCTGATAAAGTTCAAAAATGACACTCCAATTTTCAAAAAGGCTGGCAAATATATTGCCTACTAAATCTCAATCTTCTATCCAAGTCCAGAGGCTTCTCTGGAGCTCAACAATCCAAACAACATGTCATTCCTAGAGGGCCAGAAATATTGCTATTTGAACACAAAACAATCTGGGAAAAGATGCCTTTCTACTATGATATACACTGAACCAGAGGAACTTTTGTTGACAATGCAAGACATAAAATAACTTTCACTGCCCAGAATGAAATCTTACAGCTTCTACAGATTCATATGAACTTGGGTCTTTTCCTTAAATTTGAGGCACAGACAGTTCTATGGACATAGTTAACACAATCTTCCTGACATCTATTGGAACAAATGACTTATATTACATCTCTCTGAGGAAACTAGATGTGTTCCATCTAAACTAGTTCCACAATGCTCTGTGGACTTCCCTTAATTTTTAGGATATGTGAAACCCACTTAAATAGAATTCTGTAATGTGTAAGATGCTTGCAAGCTTTGGAAATAATCTTCTGCTTGCAACAGTGTCTGTTTCCATTGAAATTTCATTCTAATCTTGATGATGTATGTTTATGTGAGTTCCTTTGACAAAAGGAAGTTGTCGGCTAAGGAGATGAATTAACGTATGTGAGAGAGTTATATGTCCTTATCTGAAGGTCCCAAGATAAGAAGAATGATTAATTATTTTAAGTTATCTCTTTTCATATAATGTTACCCCTTTCTATTATGTCAGAGTTAGACAGAGAGCCTTGTGTGGGTGAGGGAAGGTAAAACCTTTATCTAGAATATCACCAATTAAACACATAAAGTACATTTAGCACTAACTCAAACTGTTTTACTTTGCCTGCACTGAAATATTATGCATTCTGCTCTCAAGACAGTAGCCAAAATTCTGACTTTTCAGCATGCACTTGTATATACTGTCCTTGGGTGTGGGTCTCATGTTATTTTATATTCCACCAATGAGTTCAGTCATTCTGTCTGTCCTTCTCTTTCTGACTCACTTCACTTAGCATGATACTCTCCATGTCCATCTACTTATAAGCAAACTCATGACTTCATCTTTTCTAACAGCTGCATAGCATTCCATTGTGTATATGTACCAAAGTTTCTTTAGCTAGTAGTCTGTTCTTTCTGGCTATGGTGAACAGTGCTGCAATGAACATAAAGGTGCAGATGTCATTTCTACTGCAGGCACCATGATTTACAGTTATTGATAAGCGAGCTTCAGGTGTTCAGTGGTTCAACAACAAGTCTGTCTCCAGTGAAAGTGACCCTTCACCAATGACCCAAGGGTCCCTTCCTCTCCCCTACCTGCCTCCTTAACAAACTCATTAAAAAATTTTTAATATAGTTTGGATCCCATGACTCTTCTTAGTTTCGTGTGGTTTTCTCTATAACATCAAAATGGCCAACACCCTTGACCATGGTCTTGTGTTACTGTCAGTCCACTTCCCCTCCTCTATCCTCCCATGGCATAACCCAGGCCAAAAAATTTGCCATCATTTGAAACTTTCCATTTATTTATCTTATTATTACTCAGTATGCCACAGATAAGAGAGAAGATCTAGTATTTATCCTTGAGAAGCACTCATTTTCTTCTACCTTACTGTCACCATCTCAGACATCTATAGATGATAGGCTACTTAATTGATAGTATATTATGAAATATGCTGAAGTGATAGCACAGCGGTAGGGCATTTGCCTTGCGCACAGCCAGCCCGGCCGAGCCAGGTTCGATTCCTCTGCCCCTCTCGGAGAGCCTGGCAAGCTACTGAGAATATTCAATATGCCAAACACAGTCACAAGTGGAGACGTTACTGGGCCCGCTCAAGCAAATCGATGAACAACGAGAGGACAGGCTATACTTACTTATTATGGAGAGTTAAGAATCCACTCTCACCCTCTGTGTGAGATATGTGATAAAGTATCAAAGGTATCCTAACTTTCTGCTGCAACCTGACTATTATAGTTTAAATTCAGCAATATTTGAAGCATTAAAAATGCTAATACTAGTTAACTTAAGTTACTTATCATTCAACAACCTCTAACCAATACCATATTACATCTGACAGTTTTTAATAATGAATCTGCCTATGCATTATCTCCGAGCCTCATACTAGTCAACAACAAAGTTCTTTGTCTTCTTAAAATCCCTATGTTGAAACCTCTTAATCATCATCTTGGAAGGCTGAACCCAGTGGAGGTAATTAGGTTATGAAAGGATAAAGCACTGGGGGGGGGGGGGGGGTAGTACTTGCATTCTGATCAAACAAATTCTTCCCAGAATTCTCTGCTACTCCATATACTCTTTACAGAGGAAGATGAATATGTGCAGGACTTGGGAGGATCACTGTTTTAAATATAGACACCGAAAATATATGTTTAAGATCTTTTATACTGGAGCCGGAGTGAGAGGAGAGTGTGGAGGGCGTTTGCATGAGGCTGACCGGATTCCATTCCAATATCTCCTATGCCCCTGAGTCCTGCCAGGAGTGATCCTTGAATACTGAGCTAAAAGGAAGATCTAAGAACAACCAGGTGTGGCCCAAAAAATGAATTAAAAATATATTTTTAAAGTATCTTTGTTGGGGGCCTATAAAACTAGCAATATTATATGTGTTCAATTCTGCATGATAAATGAGCCAGAGTGTAAATATTTCTAGGACAACATTAAAGAAATATCACAGGGGCTGGAATGGTAGCACAGCAGGTAGGGCGTTTGCCTTTTACGAGGCCAACTCAGGTTCTATTTGCAGCATCCCATATGGTCCCCTGAGCACTGCCAGGAGTAATTCCTGAGTGCATGAACCAGGAGTAACCTCTGTGCATCATTGAGTATGACTCAAAAATTTAAAAAAAAAAAAGAAATATCACATCATTGAAATACTATCATTTCACATTTTTTACCCATTTAGATGATATGGAACTACTGTCACCAGGTAAGTAAAGTTCCTCTTTGCAAGTTGTTTCATTTATTATCTCCACAAACATTGCCAGAAACTTAGAGAATATGTGCTTGGGTTTTGCAAAATCTATCAATTCTATTCCTCTCTTACTTTTTCCATCTAGGGTTAAGATTCAGTCAATAAATTTTACAAAATTGACAATTCATATCCTGGCAAAGCATCTTACTGAGGCTAATAAACAATTACACATCACAATAAAACTAAGGAACAGAAGCTTAATTAGTACATGTGCTATTCACTGTTCTCTATGAAGCTGAAACTTGATATAGAATTGGAGTCACACAATAGGGAAATCATTTACATACTTTGCTAAGGAGGCATGCCATGAATTTCATTAGTAAATATAAAATCTTTGGAGAACCTCCTTGGAAAGGCTGTTTTGACGATTAATTGTTGACTTTAAAGTGCTTGTGATAACACAAAGCTGATAACTATTCAAAAACACAGTACAGGACCAGAAATAATGATGAGTTAACATTCTTCAGAGACATAGTTTCAGGACAGAATTTGTAACTTAAAACACAACTGAGAGACATACATATCACAAAATTGAAAGTTACTTGTTGAAAAACAGTTCACACAAAATCAGGACCCTTATATTTAATTCAGTGGGTGACTATAGGATGAAATGATAAAAAGCATCAGAACAATTTGTACAAAATGTACAAAAATGTACAGTTTCTCCCGCCAATACCTTCTCTCAATTTCTAGTCTAGTTCTTCCAGTAAAACATGCTTTATGATATCTGTCCCTAATCAAAATGCATAGGAGTTGTCTTTCTTTGCAACATTTTCTCCATGTTTGTCTCTTTCACTTTCTTCCAAGCTCCCAGAATCCTGGGCAGCAGACATGAGCCTAAGTTAGTTTAGCTACCTCCTGTTAATCTCTTCTTTCAGCTCTTAATCAATCTCTGGTCTCAATTTACACTCTAAATACATACATGTTCTCACACTATAGCATTTTTTCCTATCTAGACCTCCAGCATGCAAGCATGCATTCCATACATTAAACTTAAACAGTTGTTGTGATCACTGTTAATCATCAGAGAGATGAAATCAAAAATTAAAACAATGAGACAACATCTAATATCATAGAGACTGGCACACATCAAAAAGAACAACAACCAGTACTGGAGTGGATTAGTGAAGAAAGAGCTCTCATTCACTGTTGGTGGGAATGCTGACTGGCCTAGCCTTTTTGAGAAACAATAAGGACATTCTTCAAAAAACTAGAAATTGAGCTTCCATATGACCCAGCAATACCACTGTGGGACTATATCTCTGGGGTGAAAAAAAGCACAGTAGAAATGACATCTGCACTTGTATGTTTAATGCAGCACTGTTTACCATAGCCAGCATCTGGAAACAACCTGAGTGCAAAATAAGATGACTAGTTAAAGAAACGTTAGTATATCGACACAATGAAATACTATGCAGCTGTTAGGAAAGATGAAGTCATGAAATTTGCTTATAAGTGGATGGACCTGGAGGGTATCATGTTAACTGAAATGAGACAGAAAGAGAAGGGAAGACATTGAATGACTGAGTTCATTGATGGAATATAAAAATAACATACTATGATACTGATACCCAAGGACAATAGATACAAGGGCCAGGAATATTGCTCCATAGTTTGAAGCCTATCTCATAAGCTGGGAGAGAAGGCAGTTGGGATAAAGAAGGGATCACTAAGTCAGTGATGGTTGGAGAGATCGCTTAGGATGGGAGATGTGTGCTGAAAGTAGACAAAGGACCATATATGATGACCTCTCAGTATCTGTATTGCAAACGATAATGTCCAAAAGTAGAGAAAGAGTAAGAAGGAAATTGTCTGCCATAAAGGCAGTGAGTGGGGTCAGGTGTAGGGGGGCGATGGTAGGGATACTGGGGACTTTGGTGGTAGAAAATGTGTACTGGTTGAGGGATGGGTATTTGACCATTGTATGACTGAAACTCAAACATGAAATCTTTGTAACTGTATCTCACAGTGATTCAATAAAAAAAAGACTTACAATTGCTTTATCTCAGCACATGGAAACTTTTCTAACATCTGATGCTTTGGGAAGTCATGCATGAGTGTAATTGCCACCACTTTGCAAGGGTTTATTTGTTCTGTCACTTAGGTAAGATAGCTTCTTGGTCACAAATATGAAGCTGATGTACCTGGGTGAAGATACATTACATTTATGCTTTCTGGTATTTCTTTTTTTTAATGAATTCTGAAATGGAGGTGAGGGAGAATTTTTTTTCTTAGTTTTAATTGAGGCATCATGATTTACAAATAGGCAATTTATCTATATGTAAATATCTATTGTAATATTTATTGTAATATCCATTATAACATCTACTGTAAATATATATCATAATATCTATTATAAATAAATACTATTTATCTATTTGTAAATTGTCACTGTCACGTTCCTCCCATTCTTAGATTTTCTCTAGTGGGCCAAGTAACATCTCTATTGTGAGATGTGTTGTTACTGTGTTTGGCATATGGAATACGTCATGGGTAGCTTGCCAGGCTTTGCCGTGGGGGGAGATACTCTCAGTAGCTTGCCAGGCTCTCTGAGAGGAGCAGAGAATTGAACCCGGGTTGGTCGGGCTGGCCACGTACAAGGCAAATGCCCTACTACTGTGCTATTGCTCCAGCCCATTTGTGAATAATCAAATAGATTATTTATATACTTACAAATAGATTTACAAATAGAATTTAATGCATGCAATGGTCTAACACAACAATTTCCCCCAGACTGTCTACGTCTTTTCACCAATTTCCCAGCACAAACCATCCTCAGCCCCCACTCCCGTCTTGGTAAGCTCAGTTCTATGTACTAGTTCACATGTTCTGTTGCCTTTGGCCATTTGTTGCTACCTTACTATGCTTCTTTATCTGCCACATGTGACAGAGATCATTCTGTCTGTGTCCCTTTCTTGGTGACTGACTTCACTCAGTATGATACCCTCAGTTCTACCCACATAGTGGTAAACTACATTATTTTATCTTTTCTCATAGCTGAGTAGTATTCCATTGAACATAAGGTGACAATTTATCTTTAGCAATGGTCTCTTGTTTTTTTCAATGATGTCTCCCTCTTTCTCTCTCCCCCTCTCATCTCTCTCTCTCTCTCTCTCTCTCTCTCTCTCTCTCCTCAATCTCAGCCATGCTTGAGTGTGCTTAAGGCTTATTCCTGGCTCTGTTCTCAGGACTCATCCCATTCACTGCTTGGGAGACCAAATGTAAGTAGTGCTGGCAATAAAATCCAGGCCAGCCATTTCTTATTTCTGATTCTATCTTTTCTTCATAAATCTCTGACTCCTTTCTCATATATTTCCTACTATCTTTCTGTACATGTTTCATATTGTATATAAACTCCTAAATCTTTGATTTCACTATTGTTCTGTTGAGTTTTCTCTGATAAAGCATTTATCTCATTAGATAAGTACTTTCCATCACTAGATGTAATATTTATTGAATTATGTACTTTAATATGGTTGATGGTTTTAAGTATCAATTTTTTTCTCTTTGTTCCATGATATTTTAATTTATTTTACTGCTGTATTTTATATTCAGTAATTCCAAAATCCAAATGTATTGGTTTTGTTTCATTAATTTTTTACTCTAGATTTTTAATTTTATATTCCTGTATCTTAAGGGGTTTTATTTTGAGATAGAGAACACATACGTTCAAATTTTATTTGCAAAATAATATCAAATTAGGGTTGAGGATAACTTTCAGAGATCATTTAAAATTAACTCCTGCTACAAGGGACTTTATTAGTCCTGTTCAATTTAAGGTTAAACTTTTTCTTGTGACTGAGTTTCAACTTCTGCTACTCTTTCATTTTTTATTTATTTATTTTTATTAGTGAATCACTGTGAGGTACAGTTACAAACTTATGAACTTTCGTATTTCAGTCATATAATAATCACTCACCCATCCTTCCATAGTGCCCATTCTCCTCCACCAGTGTTACCAATATCCTTCCCACTACCACCACCCCATTGCCCCCACCCCACCCCACCTCTGTGGCAGGGCATTCCATTTTTTTCTCTCTCCTTCTGGATGTTGTAGTTTGCAATAGAGGTATTGAGTGACCACTGTGTTTGATCTATAGTAATCTTTTGGCACACATCTTTCAACCTGAATGGGTCCTCCCAACAACCTTTACTTGGTGTTCCCTTCTCTATGTGAGCTGCCTTTTACCCCACCATTTGAGGCTGGTTTCCAAGCCATGGAGCAGACCTCCTGGTCCTTATCTCTACTATCTCTGGGAGCTAGTCTCATCATTCTGTTACTTTATATTCCACATATGAGTGCAATCTTTCTATGCCTGTCCCTCTCTTTCTGACTCATTTCACTTAACATCATACTTTCCATGTTTGATCCACTTACATGTAAATTTCATGACTTCATCTTTTCTAACAGCTGCATAGTATTCCATTGTGTAGATGTACCAAAATTGCTTTAACCAGTCATCTGTTCTTGGGCACTCAGGCTTTTTCCAGAATTTGGATATTGTAAACATTGCAGCAATGAATATACAAGTGCAGATGTCATTTCTACTATACTTTTTTTGCCTCTCCGGGATATATTCCCAGGAGTGGTATTGCTGGGTCAAATGGGAGCTCAATTTCTAATTTTTTGAGAATCATGCTACTCTCTTTAAATCTCTGTATGTGTATCCATTTTGTGTTCTGCTTTGGAGAACTAACTTTCTTATTCTCTTTCTAAGTCAGTTATTCTATTCAATCATTTTGAAATGAGTTCTATTTATTTAATATAACAATTTATCCAGAATTGTATTTTGCATGCAAAATTTCTAGTTAAACCATTTTAAATCTCTCTGATAACCAACAAGATGATAGAAGTTTCTTAAGACACACTCCCATCTCTTAATTCCGTTCTTATTTTATCCAATATTCAACTATGCACCCTAATACTGCAAGTGAGTAAAATCATATATCCACACAGATAATAATGTATAATACAGATAAATATTAATATATCTGCACCATGGAAGTCTTGAAACATATATAGCAATATTTTAATCTCATATTACACTTAATAGTAGCCAAATACATAGGATCATGTAATTTTACAAGATCATAAAATTAGAGCTTCATTTATCAACAATTCTCCCAAATACCCTCTTTGCATTTTCTTTTCCTAAATTTTAATTCTATAATTGCACATTTCAAACCTATCAACCTCTCAATATGTCCTAAGCTCCTTGAGTTCCAGAATTACCTTGCAGAACTCAGTCATATATATTGCCTCCAACTGGTGAAACATAGTGATGGACAATCACCATTTGTTTCCAGTGAAGTATTCGATGGGACACAAGCTACAAATGCAAAATATTACATTTATTCAGGAGCTGTGAGCTCAAGTAATATCATAAAACATTAATTGGGAGTCAAAGCAATAGTACAGGATTAAGGTGCTTTCATTCACTTAGCCCTGAGACCACGTATGGTCCTCTGAGACCTCTAGGAGTGATCCCTGAGCACAGAGGTAGGAGAAAACCCTAATACCACCAGGTGTGGCCCCAAACCAGCCCCCTGGCACCCAAACCTAGACAATTATACGATCAAAGTTCCATAAGACTTGTAAGGTTAATCACACCTGATGTGGTGTATAAAAATTGCTACACCAGATTAAGAGAGACGAGCTTAGATTTTGTTTTGAATTGAACAGAAAGTTTATGGTGTCTTCAAAAATAGAACAAAATCAGACCATAGTGATAAGACTGATGTAAAGTCTTGCCTTGCATGTGATGAATAGCATTGGGCTCCTTCCCCTTCTGGTGCTAGGAGATTAGGTTTACTCGCCAACTCTCATCACAACGCTCCGGAAGTGCTCCCATTCATCTTTAACTTCTCCTTTGATCTCTGCTTCCCCTAGCTGTTCTACCCTCCAACCCTTGGTGATTGTTCTCTGTAACAAAAGCTGTAAAACAGAGCTAGAGGAGACTAGTTTGAGGGACAGTAGAAGACCGGAATGAGAGGCAGTGTGAGCCTGGAATAGGGGACCACAGTGAGACTGAGTTAGGCACGCAGGGAGAATGGAATAAACGGCTGGACTGAGATTGGGAAAAACAGCAACTGATCACCAACCATCTTGGTGGCCCTATCCCTTCCTTCATACCTCTATTGGCAATGCTGGCCGCGGTGGCTTAGGAACACCGAACACACGCTGGGAGTGTCCAAATACTTTTTGAACATACAACAGGCAGCCAGCAGGTTTTTATCCCAAACACCCAGTGGTCTCCAAGCACCAGCGGGGGCGCCCTCACGGTCTCCCAGGAAGCCTGGAGCATCACTGGGTTGGTCTGCGCAATCTTCAGCACCACAAGGTCTTAGCAAGCAGCACATCTGCGGGTCCTCACACTGAACCACCAGTCCAGAAGCAGCCTGGGCCTCAAACAGTCCTGAGCACTATTGGAGACACCATTCTTCTCCCACAAAGAAGGCACAATTAAATCTTTTAGTATTAAGTCAAGTTAAATGTAGGATTCACAACCCATGATGGCCAAAGAGGAAACTGTATGCCGTAAAATGATGCATGCTAATATTTGACAACTTCAAACAGTCTTTTTACTGAGTTCTTTATTTCTATTATTTTATTTCCCCTAGAAACTTTTATGATGGGTTCAGGGTGTCAGAGATTCCAAGTTAGACCAAGCCTATAAAAAAAGAACAAGAAAATCATTTTGAAAAAAAAGAGGAGAAAAATAGAATGAACAAAGCAATCGTAGAGATTCCCTTTGGCATGCTATCGCATCTGACTTCTCAAATTTGTTATATTTATTTCATCTCCTTGACATCTCAATAGTACAGAATGTCCATGAGAAATGTGAAGGACCCCTCTAGGTCAAAAGATTTATAGAACCAATGAGGAGCTTCATGTTAAATGCCAGACATTGGAAACTTAATCAATTCATGCTGCTGATAGATTCAAGTCCCTGAGTGCTGTTAGCTCTAGGGATATAGCAAAAAAAAAAAAAAAACCTTCGCATTCTATGTTCTCCATCTTAAATTTTTGTTTGAAGCAAATTGAAAGTACCCTTTGATACTGCCTTTCATGGAATTTAAATGTGAAATTAAAGCATGCATGCTCTACCAGAAGCAAAGAGAAGAGAACTGACTTCCTCTTGCTTTAATTTGTCCTTAGATTAAAAGCCCACTTCATTTTTTTATTCACTGCTTCATCCAACAAATAGAGTAGATGCCAATTATCACTAGCTATTGCTTCGTGCATAGCAAGGAAACAAAGAGATCTGATATCACTAAACTTATAATCTAGCAAGGAGGATTAAAAAAATCAGCCAAAAATAATTAAGCTGAATTTTTAAAAAATCAGGGCAATGTAATTGAGTATCTTGGAAATTGCTTTACAATAGGCAGCTCTGAAGCCTCTCAAAGTAGAAGACATGTAAATTAATAGAAAGAATGAAAGCAATCCTGTATAGAGAGAGTATATTAGCAGAGAAACAACCAGGGCAAATTCCATGAGGGAGGCATGAGGTGGATGAAAACGAAGATTATAAGAAGAGAAATACACCTAGAAATGAGTGAAAAGGAGATCTGAGACAAGATGGAGTTTCGAAAGACAATCTAAAACCTTTTAGTCAGTCCTCATAGGTCAGAGTGGGGATATGAATTAAACTCAAGGTTCTCTACAAGAAGCTGTGGAAGAATTTCAAACAGGGACTACCATTCAATCATATCTCCCTCATTATCCCTGCACACCCAAGGGCATTGTAGATGTTTGGTCTATAAATTGCCAAAACAGTATCAACCCATCCTAGTTTTATACCACATAAAGTTTGACTTCCAAGGTACAATTTGTAAGCTAAATGATATTATTCTTATACTGTGACCTGGGGAGAAGGAAATATTCAGTGTATCAATTTCAAGTGCCTGGATATGAGAAGGAAAGCTAATGTACTCTAGCTGGAAAGATTACAGCGCATCTTGTAAATATTTCTCCAGTGTATAATTCCCCTACTTTGGATGAGTTTTTACCTTGAATCAAACTTCAGTCCATTATAGCCAAAGGAACATGGACTACGAATTATAAATTATTTCAAAAATAAAGGAAAAATGCTAGTCTACAATAAGTGCAGAACTCTGTGCTCCATCACCGTCCTTTCATCCAGAGATCATGGGGGAATGACAGCTTTGCTAACAGGGCATTTCCTAGGAAGGCCACGGTCTGCTGAAATAGAGCTATTAGGAAAACAAATGATTCTCTTTAGCATCTTGGCACTAGCATAGGTTTTATGCAGTTATATTATGCTGAAGCCTCCGTTGATATACAGGGACTCTCCTGAAGTATTTTAAAGGCAAACCAAGGGTGGAAGGTATCATTCTTTTGTAGTATTACAGATCATCTAGAATTGCCAATTTTCACTTACCCTAGACTGTCATTTACCTAGTGCTAATAACTGCTCTTTTGATGTTTCTGTCCTTATTAATTAGATCCTTTTTGTCAGGTTAGGTTCGTTCTAGAAATATCTTAAATAGTTTTTAATCATTGAATATAAGTAAGAGGCCTACACGTTTATTTTTAAATTATTGTCATTTAATAAGCCTGATGATCTGACATTCTAATGAAGGATAACAGAGTTTTGAGATTCTGGTAAGTTTCACTCTATAAACATTTATAAATGTCACAAATTTCTCTTTTTTTATGTTTCAGGGATGCAAGATTACCTCACTACCCCTACCTCAAAAGAGCCAATATTCATCCACCACAGTCTGAACAAGGCTATTTTTAAATAAAATATTCAAAATTTTTGATTTTTAAAATTAGGGGATTTTAGAGAGAAAAATTGGCTACAATAGAGACCAGGTTTTATGAAGTGAACCACAGACAATAAACTAAATTGTGGCACACAGATTAACAGCGGCCAGTATATATTCTTTTATTCACATCTCTAAGCAAGGTAACATTCCAGATGGAGTAAAGATAGATCCAGCTGTTTCTAGTATTTGAGCCAAGCATGATTTGTCCACACCTGAGAAGCTTCTCATGGGATATTAGCAAATATCACATGGGCATGACAGCAGCTGATATATAAAATTTCTATTTAAGTCTTGCAAACAAAAGACAAACTTTCTAATTCAAAATTTCTCATCATGGAACCCAGAAATATATCAGACATGTCCCTGACCCATGTGTGTCTATTTAATTTTCAACCAATTGTTTTTTTTTAAACACCATATCTCTCAAACTTCTTTTCAATTTTTTCTTTTTCTGGATATTTTTCTCTGCCACCCATGCGCCATGCGTGCTACAGTCTATTTTAAATGTCCTAAAACCCGTCTGTTTGGGTTTCCTATAAATATTCTCAAGATGAATGTTCCAGACACAAATTTGCAGTGGTGATTTTCTTTGGAAAGTTAAAAAAAAGTTCTCAATTTTAAGAAATGATGATTATAATATAAACAAAGGCATGCAGAGTCTCAACTGGAGAAAACTGTCTCATTTTACATGATGTTGTTTTGTGTTTCTTACTTATACTATGGTACCCAGATGCCTGAAATGCATGTCATAAGCTGGGCCTTAAAGTTACCTACAATGAACACAAGTGTTTTCTTTATCCCTCCAGGTATCTCAAAAGAGAACGGAGTATGCTGTGTTCTACCTCCAAATTGTAGCACTGTAATCTATATTGTAGAATATTTAGACCCAAGTGTGACTCACTGCTAAATAGGGTTGCTACAAGTTTATTACTGACTTCAATCTTCTAAGTATCTTCCCGTTGGGTTCACTCAAACACAGAAGTAGGACCAAAAACACAGACTATTTTTACTTGATAGAAATACATAGGATTTCACATAGTTAATTTTAGGTTGAAATTCATGGGTTTTTTTCCCCACATTCCTCAGCACAGCATCTGTTCAGAGCTGGTCCATATGACAGTCTGACAGCTTTTATTGCTTTCCCAAGAGATGCTCTTAATGATATCAGCTCAGTTGTCTTTTGAACACTAACGGCTGCCTCTCATGTCAAGCCTTGGGATTTCCATCCCTGAATAATCATACACAAATCTCCACCAATAATTATATTTTGTAATATATTTACTCAACAAATAAGTGGTTATTGGACTTTTATTATTTGCCTGGCACTATGATTATGATTAAGAATAAAGAAGTAAAAACTAAGTAAATTCATGGTCTTTGCCCCCAAGGATCTTTAGACTAATGATAATAAGAATTTTCAGTGGTGCTGGAGAGATAATTGAACATTCCAGAGTTTATGGTAATTCGAGGTTCTATTCCAACCACTATGTAACCCCAGAACCACCAGGTGTGACCCCTAAGCATTGTCAGAAATAGACCCTGAGTACTGCAGGTCTTACCCCCAAACCAACAAACAGAAAATTAAGTCTGGAAAAGAACCCAGAAATTTTCTGTCTTCTTTCACTTCACACAGGAGCATCTTCAAGTTCACAAATATCTCCTAGAGGTATTCAATAATCTGAGAACAGAAACATTAGAGTCCATGCTTCCTAGTTTTATATCAGTACATTTAATTCTTCATAACTGACCAGAACAATTTGTTCACCGACATTGAAATAAATGCCTTTCTATTCTCATCCTTATTTCACAGATCCTATAATACCCCAGTCTTAATACTTAATAATAACAGCAACAAAATTGTATGAAAGGGGAGATTCTCCCTTTTTTATAAACACAGAAGAAAATTGCATCTACGCCTGTTCTCTAAGGATCTCACCATATTTTATAGATAATGTTCAGTTCTT
The DNA here is from genome assembly GCF_029834395.1 of Sorex fumeus. Classification (NCBI taxonomy): domain Eukaryota; kingdom Metazoa; phylum Chordata; class Mammalia; order Eulipotyphla; family Soricidae; genus Sorex; species Sorex fumeus. The sequence continues at coordinate 491,830 of NW_026606149.1, read as the reverse complement.
CCTTGCAAGCTCCCTGCGATGCATCATTACCAGATTGCTTGTATTAAATACAGCACCTTTCCTCTTTGGACCTTAAAGGTGCCTTTTACTGAATCCCACATAAAAGAAGGTAATTTTCATAGTGCTCCAGGGAGATGGAAAAATATATATTAAAACCATGGAAAGACCAAATTACTATTTGTGACTAGGGAAATAAGAGTCACTGAGAGTTAAAGGGGGCTTCACAGCAATAAGGGGGGGAAGTACCTGTGTTTCATCTTTTAAAGCAACAGACCATCCTCCGGTATCTACACACACCTGTGCTGGGCAGCCTCTCAAGAAACTACAGAGCTAAGTAGTTAAGGAAAGAGAGAAACCCTCCGGATTCCAAATTTCAGAAGTCAGGATGACTGATTGATTATTAACAAGATCCATGGTCTCTGCTTTGTTAAAGTATTACCTCACTGACTTCACAAATGTTTTTTATGTTGTTTTCTGAGCCATAAATGATTTTTTTAAATAAGCCAATACCTTAAACACATTTTCAGTGGGTTGTGCCAGCAAAAGAGGAAACTGGAAATGAGAATGACGCGTCATTGAATCCTTGTTTGCAAGTCACATCCTTCATTAATAAGGAGGAGGAAAAGAGTAAGTGGAATTCACAAAGGATATGATGCTAATGGTTGGGCACTCAGTGCCAGGCACAAGATACAGGAGTATTATGAAACAGATTTTGAGTAAATAAATTACTTTCCTCAAAAGATTTCAAAGGAGAGGGGTTAAGCCAGATGTTGAAAGTTCTTTTGAACTCCATTTCCATGAAAATTCTAAAGATTCTCTCTCTCTCTCTCTCTCTCTCTCTCTCTCTCTCTCTCTCTCTCTCTCTCTCTCACACACACACACACACACACACACACACTTCATCGAAAGGAGAACTGATTCTAAAATACTTGCCCAAATTTATGCAAGAAGAGAACACTGACCTCATCAATGTGATAACAGCATCCTAGGTTTTAAACTTCTATTCCTGGGTCCCCGGGTGACAGTAGAGTGGGTTGGGAATTTGCCTTACATGTGACCAAAGCAGGTTCGATCCGGAGCATCCCATATGGTGCCATGAGCACCACCAGGTGTGATTCCTGAGTACAGAGAAAGGGGTAATACCTGAGTATAGTGAGGTGTGACCCAAAAAGTCAATTAAAAAAGAAGAAAAGAAATTTATAGTTCTGTGGAGATTATCACATACTAAATGTTTCTTTGTCCTATTGAATTATGTCTGTCCCTTTATGAATCATTAATAAAGCAGCATTTCTTAGTTCTCAGAAGTCACAGAGTATTTCTACCCAGAGCGATTAGTTCTTCTGCATCAAGGATAAATAACATGGGGATGGTTTATTGTACTTCTCAGCCTCATCTGCATCACATCACCAAATTATCTCACTAAATGGAAGAGACTCTTATTTGCCTCAATGAACTGAATCAAGTTGGTTGATCTCCCCTGTATAGGGAGACACCTAGAGATTGAAGAAAATTTGACTCACTCACTTTCTGCTGAACAACTGAGCTGGAACATCTATGGCATGCCCTTGCCTTTCCTGGGTCCACTGGCCTTTTGTCACAGAGTGGAGATCAGTTATTTGTTCTCAGGTCTTTGAACTCGACCAGAGGTGTTCTTGGCTGCCAGCTCGGAGATAGCAAGCAAACAGTAGGACCAGTCAGACTCCACAGTCACGTGAGCCAATACCTTACACATCTTTTTTTTTTTAATTTTTATTAGTGAAACTCCATGTGGTACAGTTGTTTTACCTCACAATTTTTTGTGCTTGGGTTTCAGTTATATGAGGATTGAGCATCCCTCCCACCCCTCCACCCCCCCCCCCCCACCCCACCTGTGGCAGAGCATTCCCTTTTGTTCTCTCTCTCCTTTTGGGTGCTGTGGTTTGCAAAAGAGGCATTGAGTGTCTATCATGTTCCGTCTATAATCTATTTTTATCATGCATCTCTCATCATGGGAGGGTCCTCCCAACACCCTTTACTTGGTGCTCTCCTCTCTATCTGAGCTGCCTTCTTCCTCAGCAAGTGTGGCTGGCCTTCAAGCCATGGAGTGAACCTCCTGGTACTTATCTCGGTTATTCTTGGGTGTTGGTCTCCCAATTTGTTACTTTATATTCTCCAGATGAATGCAATATTTCTATGTGTGTCTCTCTCTTTCTGACTCATTTTGCTTAGCATGATACTTTCCATGTAGTATTGCTTGTATGTAAATTTCATGACTTCATCTTTTCTAACAGCTGCATAGTACTCCATTGCCATACACATCCTTTTACTTCTCCAATGGGCTAGAGCAATAGCACAGTGGTAGGGCGTTTGCCTTGCATGCAGCCAAGTTGGCCGACCCGAGTTCGATTCCTCTGCCCCTCTCGGAGAGCCCGGCAAGCTACCAAGAGTATCTCGCCTGCACGGCAGAGCCTGGCAAGCTACCCGTGACCTATTCGATATGCCAAACACAGTAACAACAAGTCTCATGATGGAGACGTTACTGGACCCGCTCGAGAAAATCGATGAACAACGGGAGGACTGTGACTGTAACTGTGACTTCTCCAATGAGACCTGACCAGAACAACGTGATTGAAAGTGAAAAAGTAGGTGTGTTTATTATTCATTTCAGAAAAAAATGGGGGAGGGGGGTACTAAATTGTCACCTGACCTCATAACAACAAACTCAAGACTCTGTGTGTGTGAGGGGAGGAGAAGGGGGCGGGAGGCCGGGTAGGACATGTAAATAAAATAAAACATCTGGGAAGGCCAATATATAAGTCTATAAACCCATAAATCAGATAGAGAAAGCTTGGGGAAATGTCACTGATAACTTAAATATGAAATGACTCTGGCAGAGGGGTATAAAATTAGTCATCTGCCAAGAACAGAGTTTATTTGACAAAAGGAAAAGCACCTGTTATTGCTTAGTTATCTCTGTTTCACAAGTGTGCTTGTAGGAAACATTTATAAGATTGAAAGTTTGTTTTTTAGCAGAGAAATGACATTTATTGACAGACTGTACAACAACAACAAAAAGGGGGAAATTTATTGGCATAGATTCAGAAGAGAAGACTGACGTGAAAAACTACAGACAAGTACACATACTGGGAATGAAAAACTGATGTTGGCAAATATTATTTCTGAGGCAAGCTTATTGAGGACCTAGCAATAAAGAGAGCGAGCTATAAGCAATGTTAGATAAATAGCCGACTCCACAGGGACGCTTCACGGAAGGAAGGAAGGACCTTTAGCAAGAGAAAAACCATAGTGATTAATAAAAGGCTGAGAATAAGGAGAATGAAACAGTGGATACTAACAGTAAACACTCACATGTGCATTCACACACACACACACACACACACACACACACACACACACACACACACTCTAAAATGCCCAGTATGTCAGTTGAAATCTTTATCTAGATGAGAAATTGGTAGAACATTCTCTATGAAATCCAAGAAGAGTTCAAATGCAATTCATAAGATTTTGCAGCTTGGTGCAAAGGAGTTTTCAGATGACACGTGAATATAAAAGTCTAACTGTTCTGAGGAATTACTTGTAAAAGCCAGGTCTTCAGTGCCTCGACTGAGGTGAGCTCTGGTATGGAAGATTCTAGAAGAGGATTAAAAGCTCATCTTTAGCTACAGCAGCTAGATAGGCCAGTCCTCCCAGACCTTGGGTTTAGTAGATTCAGTCGTTACCCTATATATTCTCCCCCACTTTGGAAAGTATTTCTGGATCCACATTTGTTAAATCCACGCATTTTCTAATAACACACTAGAGAAGGTGCAATTGGTATTATAACTAATGCGGAAGAACTGAACTTATAAATAAATTTATCACAAAATAGAAAATTATAATGTTCATCAACCCAGAGTTTATTCCTTAACCCTTGTCATGCTTTCTACCCTCCTCACTGATTCACAATCTTTCATCCATTCTTTCTGAAATAGTCTATTTTTCACATGATCAAATTTTTAAATGGAATCACTACAATTTGAAGTTTTTGAGGTCCAGTTTCTTTCACAGTCTATGATTATTTTGAGCTCATTCATACCACATCAATGGCTTGTTCCGTTGTTCCTAATCACTATAACTAGGGATTATATTGACCTTTTCAAAGATAGTTTATTTTATTGATTTTTCTCTCTCATTTTTCTATAGTTTTACTTCAATCTTTATCATTTCCTTTCCCCCCACTTATATTGTGTATGGTCTAAATACTGTTTCATTGCATTCATTGAGTTTTTAAACATTAGGTTTTCATTTTCATTTATTTCAAAATCCTATTATCTATAGATTTCTCATGAATTATTTATATTATTCAGTTCTTAAAGTATTTGGATAGGTTCCAAAATATTTTTATTATTGATATCTAATTGAATGGCATTGTGTTCAGACAACATATTTTGTATGAACTGAATTATCTTAAATTATTTGAGACTTTATATCATAGATTAATCATAAATGGCCAATATGCATTTAAAAAGAATATGTATTCTCTAATGGCAATATAATACTATATAAGTATTGATTTGAGTAAGCTGATTGGCAGTTTTATTTAGGTCTTTGTATGCTTAATTAAGTTTTATTTTATAGTTTTGTGACAGAGGGCAGATTAAATGCTGTGCTCTTATTCTGATGTGTCATTTCTGGTGGCAGTTGGCAGTTGTGCATGGCATTTTTTAAGCCGTTACTACCTATAGATGTGTTAAGTTATTTTTCCTTTAAAGAATTGTTCACAACAAAATTAAAATTACTCTTTTGCTCCTCTGTAATATATTTTACTCAGAAATCTACTTTATTGAGTATAGAAATAACCATTACAGCTTTCTTTTGTTTAAATGTTATTATGTTCATTATTTCTTTGTTGCATCCATTTCCTTCCAACTGCTTGTGTCATTCTGGTTAAACGGGGTTTCCTGATGGCTGCATATAGACAGGCCTCATTTCAGTTCTGCAATCTGACAGATCCTGAGACTCAGACTATCTAAACCATTTACATTCAGTGTAATTAGGAAATTAAATGGAAATCTGCTATCACACTTTGCTATTTGCATTTCCCTCTCATTTGGTCTCTATTCCCTTCTAGCTATGTCTTTTTTATATTTTTTCTTTTTTTTAGGTTAAGAAAATTTCTCTATCTTTCATTGTTTTACTTTTTAAATTTTATTTATTTATTTATTTACTTACTTTATTGAATCACTGTGAGACACAGTTACACGGCTGTTCTTGATTGGGTTGCAGTCATACAATGCTCCAACACCGATCCCTCCACCAGTGTACATTTTTCCACGACCAATGTTCCCCATTTTCCTCCTGCTTCTCCCCATCCCCCACCTCAACTTGTCTCTATGGCAGGCAATTTACTCTTCCTCCCTTTCTCTCTCTTCCTCCCTCTCTCTCCTCTTTACCTCCCTCGTCCTCTCTCCCTCTCTCCCTCTCACCCTCTCTCTCTCTCTCTTCCCCCCACCCCTCTCTCTGTCTCTCCTTTCGGCCATTAGTTTGCAATACACATACTGAGAGGATATCATGTTTGTTCCTTTACCTACTTTAAACACACAGTTCTTATCCAGAGTGATCATTTCCAGTGAGCTTTTTCATGGTGGTCCCTTCTTTATCCCAACTATTTTCTCCCAAAACACTCGAAACAGGCCTCAATCTGCAGACCAATGCTCCTGGCCCTTGTTTCTACTGTTTTGCACTATTAGTCTTGTATTTTATATTTTTTACTTTCCACAAATGAATGGAATCATTCTAAGCCTCTCTCTATCCTTCTGACTCATTTCACTCAGCATGATACCCTCATGTCCACGCATTTAGAAATGAATTTCATGACTTCATTTTTCCTAATAGATGCACAGTATTCCGTTATGTGGATGTACATAGTTTCTTTAAGCAGTCATATGTTTTTCGTCATTCAGTTTGCTTCTAGATCATAAATAATGTTGTGTTGCAATAAACATAGAAGTGTAGATGGCATTTTTCCTGTGAATTTTTGGGGCCTCAAATATATTCCCAGAAGTAGTAGTGCTGGATCATATATTAGTTCAATTTCTAGCTTTTTGAGGAATGCCCATATTGTTCTCAAAAAAGACTGGACCAGTCAGCATTCTCATCAACAATAAAGAAGAGTCCCTTTCTCACTGCTTCCATGCCAGCAATAGTTGTTCTTGCTTTGTTGATGTTTGCCAGTCTCCATGGTGTGAGATATTTCACTGTCATTTAGACTTGTATCTTCCTGATGATTATTGATGTAGAACATTTTATCAAGTGTCTTTTAGCAATTTGTATTTCTTCTTTGAGGAAGTTTCTGTCCATTTGTTCTCTCCATTTTTTGATAGGTTTCGATATTTGTTACTTATAATGTTCTACTAGTGCCGTACATATCTTGGATATTAACTCCTTATCAGAAGTATACTGGGTAACTAATTTTTTCCAATCTGGAGGCTGCCTTTGTGTCTTGGTCACTATTTCTTTCGAGGCTGAGAAGCTTTTTAGTTTAATGTAGCTCCATTTGTTTATCTTCATTTGAACTTGCTTGGTCAGTGATGTTTCATCTTTGAAGATGCCTTTAGCTTCAGTGTTGTGGAGGGCTTTGCCCACATTTTCTTCCATGTACTTACGGATTTGGGTCTGATTTGAGGTCTTTAATACATTTTGATCTGTCTCTTGTGCCTGGCATTCGAAAGAGGTCTGAGTTCTTTTCTTTTCTTTTTTTTCCCTAGGTAGCTGCCCAGTTTTCCCAGCACCACTTGTTGAAGAAGTTTTCCTTGTTCCACTTCATATTTCTTGCTTCTTTATTAAAGATTAGGTGATATATATTTTAGGGTCAGTGTCAGAAGATTCCACTCTGTTCCATTGGGCTGTGTGTCTTGTCCTTTGGTTTAACAGTATACTTTATATTGTTAGCCTGGTTTTAGATAGTGGTTGCTTTTGAATGTTTTTTTAGGGTTTGCACTGCATAACTTTAAGGTACCATAGATTACCTCCAAATATTGTTATGCTAAAGGTTCACTGTCACTGTCACTGTCCTCCTTATTGTTCATCAATTTGCTTAAGCAGGCGCAGTAACATTGTGAGACTTGTTACTGTGTTTGGCATATCAAACACATCACAGGTAGCTTCCCAGGCTTTTGCCATGAGGGCGAGATACTCTCGGTAACTGGCCAGGTTCTCCAAGAGGGGTGGAGGAATCGAATTCCGGTTGGCCATGTTGGCTACATGCAAGGCAAATGCCCTACCTGCTGTGCTATCGTGCCAGCTCACACTAAAGGTTAGGTGTGTATTTTGGGGCCACACCTGGAGATGCTCAGGAGTTACTCTGGTACTGTGCTCAAGGATCACTCTTGGCAGGCCCAGGGGACCATTTAAGTGTCAGGAATCAAACCTAAGGCAAATGTCCTATTCACTGTACTTTTATTCTGATTTAGGTAATGGTCTAAGACACTCCCAATGGATGGCTTCACTGTTCTTCTGCTGGTCTTTGTGCTCTTGGGAGCAGACTGTTTATTTTTACTTTTGATAAGTAACATCAAATAATTTGTAGAGTTACAAGAAAATGTCCTAACATTTTGTTAGGTTGCAGGTTGAATTTGTGTTGATTCCTACCAGTTTCCACCTAGTATCATTTCTCATTTGCTCAGTGGACTTCCTTTAAAAATTCAGAGGCAAGAGGTGACCTAGGAGTGAAATAACAGCAGGGTATGGGGCACTAGGCAACTGTGAAAATACAGCAATTTTGCACATCAAAACCATAAGGAGTTTGCTTTAAGACTATTGTACCCATGGTGCCTAAATTACAATAAGAGTTAATTTTTAAAAACTCACAGTTAATGGTTATTTTTTTTCATTTTTAGATTTAGGGCATTTGTTTTTATATGAATGTGATCCCTGTTCGTTATGATTATATTCAGTGAGAAACCTGTTATCTTAGCTTTCCTTCCTCACAGTTAAATGTTGCTCTTCTTGCCCTCCAACTGCTCTTAAGATTTTCTTTTTTTCACTGGTCTTATGCATCTGATTTTAATAGGTACATATTTGTAGACCTACAGATTTTTTTTAACTTTTATTAGTGAGACACCATGAGGTACAGTTGTAGACTTACAAATTTTGTGCTTGGGTTTCAATTATACAATAATCAAATACCCACCAGTGCCCCTTTCCCACCACCCCGGATCCCAGTATTCCTCCCACCCCCCATCCCCCATCCCACCCTGCCTCTGTGGCAGGGCATTCCCTTTTGTTCTCTCTCCCCTTTTGAGTGCTGTGGTTTGCAAAAGAGGCATTGAGTGGCAATCACGTTTGGTCCAAAGTCTACTTTCAGCATGCTTCTCCCATCCTGGGAGGATCCTCCCGACACCCTTTATTTGGTGCTCCCTTCTTTATCTGGGCTGCCTTTTCCCCTAGCATGTGTGGCTGGCCTCCAAGCCATGGAGCAAAATTCCTGGTACTAATCTCGGCCATTCTTAGGTGTTAGTCTCCTATTTTGTTACTTTATGTTCCCCAGATGAACGCAACCTACAGTGTTATCTTGAGCATGGCTGTTACTGGGTTCTGGAGGTTTTCAGCTGCCAGAAGTCTGCTTGGGATGGGGATGGAAACTCAACCACCCCCCTCCGGGGTGCCCAAGTGAAGACAGCCTGACGTAGGGGCAGGAGATTTCCCCACACACCAACAGAGGAACCCAGGTATGCAAGACCCATGACTGAGATCTCCAAGCCTGCTCAGATAGGGACTGGGCCTCCTCCACCCAAGTCCCCTGTTTTCCAGTAGCTTGGCAGCCACACTCACAAACCACCCCCCACCTCACCCCCATGCCATGTAATCTCATCAACGGCTAAGATCCAGAGATTATAAAATAAAACTCTTGGAAGAGAGAGATGCAGAATCTCCTGCCCCCATGCCAGGCTGTCTTCACTAGGGTACCTCGAAGGGGAGTGAGTTGAGTCTCCCTCCCCATATGAGCCTGAGCAGAGCCCCGGAAGCTGAAAACCTCCAGAACCCAGCCGCAGCCTGCTCAAGGCCACTCTCCACACACTTGGAGGAGCCTCAACCATGAAGGAACCGACAGAGGAACCCAGGTATGCGGGACCTAGGGCTGAGAACTCCCAGCCTACTCAGATCAGGACTGTGCCTCCTCCACCCAGATCCCCAGTTTCCCAGTAGCTTGGTAGTAACACACACGAACTGCTCCCCCCTGCCCACCCACTCCACACCATGTAATCTCATCAATGGCCAAGATCCAGAGATTATAAAACAAAGCTCCCGGAAGAGAGCAATGCAGAATCTTGCATGGCAGAGCCTCACAAGCTACCCATGGTGTATTCAATATGCCAAAAACAGTAACAATAATGGGCCTCATTCCCCTGACCCTGAATGAGACAGGGACGAATGAAGACGTCACTGGCACTCACTCAAGCAAATCTATGAGCAACGAGGTGACAGTGATACAGTGACAGTGATACAGTTTTATCATTTCTGGAAAAATTTTGGACATTGCTTAGGGAAATGTTTTATTGAATTGGTACCCAAAGTACTCATGGAACACACTGGAAGTCACCAGGGAACCATATGTGATTCTGAGTCATCAACCCATGGCAGCCATGGCAGCCACTTGGAAGCAAGTGTCTTATTTCACCGTACTGTCATTTTGTCCCATCGAAACATTTTCTCCCTCCTATCTTTGAAAATGCATTGACATATACTTGACCCCTCAAATTGTCTCTTCGTTTATTGATACTTAATCATATTCAGTGTTTAACCCCGTCTATTGACTTCATTTCAGGATAACGTTATGCTTTTAAAATTCACTTATTAATTTTTCTGATATTCTGGCAGCCCTTGTTAACACTGTCAGTGTGTTTTCAGCGTTGAAATCACAGTTTTCTTCTTTAGAAACTATTTGGATCTTTGAAAACTGGGATACAACTCTTATTAACACACAGTCTTTCTTCTAGCTTCTTAAGCATATGGAATTTATTCAGAATTGCTGTTTAAATGTTTTTATCTACTAATTTTATTATGGGTCATTTCTAAGTCAATTTTTATCAGAGGTTTTATTTTCATCATGGATACTTTTTTGCCTTTTTATATTTATGATCACTTATAATTGAATGTTGTCACTGTCACTGTCCTCCATTGTTCATCAATTTGCTCGAGCGAGCACCAGTAATGTCCCACAACTAATTGTGAGCCTTGTTGTTACTGTGTTTGGCATATTGAGTACATCACGGTTAGCTTGCCAGGCATTGCCGTGCGGGCAAGATACTCTTGGTAGCTTGCCGGGCTCTCCAAGAAGGACAGAGGAATTGAGCTAGGCAGAAGCCCTACCCGCTGTGCTATTGCTCCAGCCCATAAGTGAGTCACCTACAACAAAATCATATGTTTTGCTACTACATGGATGGCTCTGCAGAGCAACTTCTGAATGAAGTTAGAAGGTGAACAGGCACAGAAAGCACATATTGAATACTAATGCTAGAGTTCATAAATGTTTTCTGTCTGAGGCAGCAGAGAGAGAAGGTATAAACTCTTTATATATCTAAAAGTTTCCTCACAGTTTCTTCTGGGATACGGTTAAAATACTAGGTAACCCTTTTCAAGTTGGCTTTTAAGACTTGATAAGTCGAGATCCAAGCAGAATTTCCTTTAAAACTTCCCGTTTCTGTTTGTTTGGGGGGCTGTACCTGGAGGTGCTCAGGAATTGTCCTGGCTCTTTTCTCAGGAATCAATCCTAGTGGTGGCCTAAGGGTATATGTAGTGTTGTGGATGGAACCCTGGCTGACTATGTATAACTGCATGCAGCACAACAACTCTACTGACTATACCATCCCTCTGGCCCCCAAACTTGTCCATTTCCAAGGCAAGAAACTCCTGTGTCTTTTCATAGTGTCCTGAAAAGTACAAGCATTTAGTGTGGCTCCCAAGAGCAGGCACTAGCTGGTCATAGCCTTTGTACATTGAAATCTAGAAGATTCTCAGGCAGAGTAGCACTGTAGCATTGTCCTCCCATTGTTCATTGATTTCCTTGAGAAGGCCCAGTAACGTCTCCATTGTGAGACTTGTTATTACTGCGTTCGGCATATCAAATACGTCATGGGTAGCTTGCCAGGCTTTGCTGTGCGGGCGAGATACTCTCGGTAGCTTGCCAGGCTCTCTGAGAGGGGCAGAGGAATTGAACTCGGGTTGGCCCAGTTGGCAGTGTGTAACGCAAGTACCCTACCCGTTGTGCTATTGCTCCAGCTGATAAGTGTGATCCATCTAAACCAGAATTGGAGACCCTGAGAGTTCTACTGTAACATTTGATTCATTTTATGATTTTTTTCAGAAGAAAATCATTGATAAACCTTGATAGTTTTTGTCATTCTTTGTAAAATGGCCATCATAACAGACTATGACCCACCATCATATGGTGACCTTGTGTGCCAAAGAAAAGTAAATCCTGCATGGAACTCAATGCATCTTTCTGGGAGAAGATACTGAGAGTGAGGAGAGATGCAGCACAAGTCAATTTCATACCATCGTTTCCCCTAGTGTTTCCCTCTGACACAGATATCTCTGTCCTACCAAGAACTCCCCACTCATCCCAAGGACACTGAACCATTAATACTTTGAAACTGTTCAACTTCCCCTCTAACCCAGAAGTACCTGGTGCTCATCCAGAATTTCTGTGGTTTAATGTTCACATCATATTTGTGCCTTAAGTATTGCTCTAAGACAGAACAAAGTTCTGAAAGACTAGGCTGGGTTTCTTAAATGACTGAGTCTTAATTACAGGGCAGGGGTATGTGCCTTATCACCAAGGTAGGAAGTCCCATGCACATCCCAGCGAATATATTTGATGTTTCCTAACACATGTGTCCATTGAAAGACATTGACCATGAGTTGTTCTTATTGAATCCACTGAGGTTGGAGAGAACATACAACTGACACACTCTGGGGATATGATATGGAAGTTAGGAGTTCTGGGAGGGATTACTCAAGACAAATCAAGCATTTGTACATAGATGAAAAGCCACTAGTACAGAATGAGGACATAATTAGATCCTTAAGTAGAAGAATATATCTCTGGGAGGAAAATTTGAGAAAGATGTCCTTTTAACTCTAGTCAGAGGAGGCAAGATTGTCTGATAGAGAGAGATTTCTACCAGGAGAAGAAGAGGAAATATCAGCTAGTGGTAAGCATGAGGCTGATAAGCATTGGTGGCATCTAGTGAACAGGTCTTGAGTGACTATCTGCAACCCAGAAGACTTCAGGTCAGCCTTGTTGAAACAAGTCAAAATGAGACCAGAGTCTGAGTGGACAGCCTGGGACCACAGCAAGCAATGCACAGAGTTAGCATAGCACCTCTTTCTTCATAGATATCCTCTCACCTGAAGACAGAATTTCTCCAGACCAATAGAGGAACTCTTTCTCTCTCTATCTCTCTCACCCTTGAATATGGAAAATAGGAAAATCTTATTTCAGCCTTAAGAGAGAAAGAATGGCTCCAGATAAACTCTCTGAAGCCAATGGACACACCATTGGATACACTCCTTTGGGAGGAAAGATTTCAGCAGGGGTGTACCCCCCAACTGAAGAACTCTAGAAATAACTCACAGTCTGCTCTGAACCTGAGTCATTTTCATGTGGAAGAGTTTGCAAGTCATTAAAATGAAATGAAGTGGAATCCAGAGTCTTCTAAAAGTGACAAAGGAAACTAAGCAGCTGCATCATGAAGACTTTCGAAGAAATGCAACAATTTTGAATAGGACTTTACTCTGAAAATGTGCTTTCATGAGGACTAACATTGATCTCAAAATAAAGCTTAAACAATGCAGACAGTTTATCCATCTTACAAGAAGCACATAGAGATGAATATCATCACATAGGCCGCATGGCTCTGTCTCCTTTGTGAGTAAGGATGCTTGAGTAGGAATTTTCTATCCTTAACTGATCTTTGTTCTCTGTGTTATAATTCATCATCCTGATGTTAAAACAGAATATGAAGATTGGGGTGATATCTCAATGGTCCGGGCCACATGTTGAACATACACAGAAATCTAAGGTCAATTCCTAGCACCACATGCACCTATAAACAACATAGGGTATAATCTTGGAGACCACTGAGCTCTCATACTCCTTGTCCCCTATTGCCAAATCTGACCATTGAACTAACCACCCAACCTGGGAGACTGAGTATCACCAGAGTGCCTCCTCACCTGCCCCCAATTTATTGAACAGTGATGAAAAATCTCCTCCAAAATAGTAATAGTGTGGCAGAGGTTACTTTGTGTTGAATAAACATAACTTGGAGGGAACCCCATCCTTCTGAATAGGTTACAAATGGACATCTGTCCTGGCATCAGGGAAGTTTCTCAAGGGATATGATGTAGCTGGCAGGGGTCTCTTTGCCTTTTAACTGCTTCTTACCTTTCTGGAAAGCTGAGATAACATGCACCGTGTTCAAACAGACATCCTGAAGAACGCAGTGACCTGGAAGGTGAGCTGGATCATCGTGCTGAGACTAACAGGGGTTGAGTCTCCAGTAACTCTATAAAACTCCCCACAAAACTCTGCATTTTTTAATTTGTTTGTTTGTTTTGTTTTTTGTTTTGTTTTGCTTTTTGCTTTCTGGGTCACACCCAGTGGAGATGCACAGAGGTTACTCCTGGCTCTGCACTCAGGAATTACTTCTGGCAGTGCTTGGGGGACTATATGGAATGCTGGGGATGAACCAGGGTTGGCCGCATGCAAGGCAAATGCCCTCCCTACTGTGCTATTGCTCTAACCCCACTCTGCATTTCTTATTCCCACACTTCATTTATGAGTAGAACCTTTGCTTTTGTTTGCACTTTTCTCTTTGATCAATTAAACCCATGCAATAATTGGTGAAACCACAATGTAAGAAAATGTTAAGTCAAGATGCAGGAGAAGCATAGGTAAAATATCCTAGGCCAGATGGGCGTAGAGTCAGAAGTTGGGTGTGGTCCAGATTCTACACCGGAGAAGGGATGACTGAAGTCTGGAAGGGTCGGGCAGAGGGATGGTATGGGGGCAGCACTAGCACCTGTCATGGGACCAGTCACTGGTCAATCCCAGGCTCCTCTGGGAGCAAACCCTGAGCACAGAGGCTGGAGTAACTCCGAAGCTCCATTGAGTACTACTCCCTCAAAAGAAGAGAAACTAAACAAATCTGGCCACTTCTAGGATACAAATCTATTAAATAATAGGGAATCAAAAGTTCAGTGAAAAACCATAAAGATTGTGAAGAGAAACATTTTTTTAAACATCTGGTCATTTAGAATAGATTCTCACAAACATTAGCAATACCCGTGTGATCTGTTTTGAAGCCAGCCATCTCACTCATCGGGCACAGTTTAATCTGCTTGAAATCCTTTATGCACTAAATCCAATATCTGAAACTGAACATTTGAAGTTTAAAATCAAACATTGAACTTATTGTTCTCCAATATTACAGTACTCACAGTGAATAAACAAATAGAAAAGGTAAACGTAAAGTCAAGTCAATAAAATAAAATCTGTGTCTTTATATCTAAGCAATGAAAGAAAAAAAACTGTGTGTAGATATGTGTCTTTGTGTGTCTGTATGTGCAAGTGTGAAAGCAATAAGCATATGGAGAATGGTGAACAAATAAAAATGGAAAATTCACAGTTCTCCCATAGCTGAGCAAAGGCTTTGGTGGCAGCAATAAGGTGGTTCTCTAAGTGGATTGAAGGCAGGGAAGTAGGATGGAGATGTGAGAGAGAAGGAAAAGAGAAAGGACAGCCAACAATAGCAAGCTGGAATTTTCCTGTGGGAAATGGCTGGCACGGAATAGCCTCCTCTACTGTGTTTTGTCAGGGATCTCTTTCAATCTCAAGCTCTCTCTTAGTTCAACATCATCTCTGCTCCAATCCAAGTGAGTGCAAGTGGAGAAAGTTGTACCTGCCGGGCCTAGCTACCCACCTGTATGAGTCAGTGCCCCCACAGGACCAAAGAAAGACCTTGCCTTCTTCCTCGGAGAGCAGGGCTACACTCCAGAGACAAATCACCTGTCAACATACAGCTTGTGAGTTTAGTTTTCATGATCATGATACTTTAATAGCTGATTCAAGATACACAAGTGACAAGAGTACATTTTATTAAAAATATCTGTATACATGTTATATACACATTTTTTAAAATTTCTTTTCCTAGAGTTCCTCGGAGTCATATTCCCAATACTATAATTTTAAGCATTCAAGAGTGAAGCAAGGATAGAGGCAAAACTAAAAGAGTAGGAAAAAAATGAAATATTCTGACAATAGGTAGTGGAGGTAGTGGAGGTACCCAGCTGCCGCCATGCTCCAGGATGCTTTCCAGACACTCAGGCAGAGATTCATGCATGAGTGAAGCCCCACAGAACCAGATAAGCATAACTCGTATGGACCCAGGAACAGAGATCCTCTAACTGCTCCCACCAACCTCCAACAACCAAGGGATTAAAATCAGGAGCCCTACCCTACACTGCCCTGTCTGCTTCCACCAACTGCCAGAGACCCAGGGATTATATACAGAAGATCCACCCTACCGATACCAGATAAATACCTCACCAGCAGACCTCCACTACCTCCACTATCCAGTCTCCTCCACTTTCCAGGACGCTTTACGGACTGCATGGTCACTTCTTGGCTACAAAACACATCATAAGACACTTAATACCCATCTTTCAGGATTGCTGCACCATATTTGATAGGGTTCGAATATGGTTTGAACCATGGGAATACCTGCAAGGGTGATTAAGAGGCTGGCCTAAAAACCTCTATGAATCTCGGACAACTTGGCAGCTACCAAGAATATCCTGCCCACATGCATGGCAGAGCCTGGTAAGCTATCCATATTCAATATTCCAAAACAAGTAAATACAATGGGTTTCATTCCCCTGACCCTGAAAGAGCCACCAATACAGCAGAGTTAAGAAGGATGAGGAAAGAGAGGTTGATAAAATCTCAAGGCCAAACTAGGCTGCCAAAACAAAGAAAGACAAAAATGACTGTCTGTACTTTCAATGCACATACACTGGCATCAGATGCATCCATCGAGGACCTGATGGTACAAGTGCGAAAGATCAAGTACCACATCATTGGTCTGACCGAGACAAGAAGGCATGAATCTCATCACATTGTTTTCGACACTACAGAAGAACTGTTCTTCAGAACATGCGACAAAAGAAGCGTCAGAGGTGTCAGTGTCCTTGTTCAACACGAACTTGGCCATGAACATTGATTCATTCAGATGTCTAACAGGCTGAATCGGATGATTACATTTGAATAGATGTGACTCAGTACCGGCAGTTTCTATCTTCATTGTCTACATACCAACATCCAATTATGATGAAGGAGAAATTGAGAAGTTCTATGTGGAACTGGAGAAGTTCTATAAAAAAGACCACACCTTCTACAGGATCATTATCGGTGATTTTAATACCAAGATAGGACCGAGAAGATCAGCCGAAGAACTCCACATTAGGACCCATGGCCTAGAATGGAACCATGGGTCCTAATGGTTCCATTAGGACTGTCTGAGTTAATCATGTCGACCAAGACCATCCATGGTAACTCACAGTTCCAGAAGGCCAAATCTAAACATTGGACATGGGTGTCTCCCAGTGGAGAGTTCCACAATGAAATTGATCAAATCATATTCAATTGACGATTTTGCCTGACCGATGTCTCTGTTGTCCCAAAATTCCAAACGGGATCAGACCACCGTCTCCTTCGTGCAAAATTCTACTTCACCCACCAGGGAGAAAGGGCTGCAAAGTTCAAGAAGAGAACACTCAGTATGCCCACCAACTGGGAGCTCTTTGGCACTATTGTGGCAACATGGGAAAATTCCATCATTGAAACATTGACGAGAAATACAATCGACTGGTTCAGCACCTCCATGATTGTGCGAGAAACACCGAGAGAGAAATAGCCACAAAAGACGCCTGTCTTTGAAAACTCTCGAGCTCATTCGCCAATGTGGCTTGGCGCAAGCCTCTGGCAACTGCAAGTGAATGTCCAAGCTCACAAAGGAGTGCAGAGAAGTGATAAAAGAAGACCTCAAAAAGAGAAGAGCAGCAGTGCTGGAGATGTGGCAGAAGCTGGGAAGAGCATTCGCAACTCCCGCCTGCCCTTTGCCAACCACAAGACCAAGATGACTGCCTCTGACATCCTAATGGATCTATCACATCTTCCAGAAGGGCAGTGAAGAATATCCATGACTTCTGCTTGGATCTCTTTGATAGCCACGTCTACCTGCCTACATACCAAATTCCGCAGGATGGATATGTCATTCCCAACGTTCACCCTTCTGAAATCCGACACACCATTTTTTCAGTAAAGAAGGGAACAGCACCTGGCCCAGACAAGGTCAGACCTAAACACCTGAAGAACCTGCCATCAGTACTCATCAAACATCAGCCAAGCGGCACAAATGCTGACCAACTTCAACTGTGAGTGTGGAAAGGTCGGATTACAACTGAATCTCACAAAGACAATGTTTATGAGGAAGGATCTCGTTCCTGACGTTCCATTCACTCCCAACGGGACGAACATCTTCAAAGCAACAGTTATGTGTTCCTAGGTTGAGAAGTCAACATGATAACTGACCTGGCATCTGAGTTGTACAGGAGGAAGGGAGAGGCTTGGAACGCCATCAAGAGCATCGAAGAAATAGCTAAGAGGCCAAAGAACTCTGGGCACATCTCTTCAATTCCACTGTTTTTCCTACATTAACATATGCCTTAGAAACCTTGGCCCTATGAAAACAGAATGAGAATGCTATTCAGTCCCCCAAAGAGGAATCGAAAGAGCTATGCTGGAGAGTCATGTTTAATTCAAGTCACTTCACTTAATCACTTAAGTTCCCGTTAGTCGTCGATTTGCTCGAGTGGGCGCCAGTAACGTCTCCATTTGTCCCTGTCGCGTGCTAGTGTAGCCCAATGGCATCTGTTCGCTCCGGGAACATGAAGGGCCTCAAACCGATCGTTCATGATCTTGACGAAGAAGTCTGACCATCTGGTAGGTGGGCAGCCACGCGTTCTTTTGACATCCCGTGGAATCCAATCAGTAACAGCTCTAGTCCAACGGTCGTCTTTAAATCTCATTACATGACCAGACCATCTGATTTTCGACACCTTGGCAAATGAGACAGGTCCCTGATCCTTGATCGTCGACGGATGTCAGAACTCTGGATTCGTTCTCTCATTTGAGTGAAATGTGATATTCCAAGCATAGCTCTTTCTATTCTTCTTTGGGAGACCTGAATAGTGTTCTCATCTTGTTTGCGTAGGGCCCAGGTCTCTGAGGCATGTTAATGCAGGAAGAACAGTGGAATCAAAGAGATGTGCCCGGAGCCGGAGGTTCTTCGTCCTCTTAGCTATTTCTTCAACGTTCTTGAAGGAGTTCCAAGCTGCTCTCTTCCTCCTGCGCAGCTCGGGTGCCAGGTCATTTGTCATGTTGACCTCTCGACCTAGGTACACATAGCTGTTGCATTCGGAGATGGTCGTTCCATTGAGAGCGAATGGGGCGTCAGGAACAAGGCTGTTTCTCATAAACATTGTCTTCGTAAGATTCAGCTGTAGTCCTACCTTTCCACACTCACGGTCAAAGTCGGCCAGCATTTGTGCTGCTTGGCTGATGTTTGGTGTTATTAAAACAATGTCATCAGCAAAGCGGAAGTGGTTTAGTTGCCGACCATCTATCTTCACTCCCATTCCTTCCCATTCCAGTCGTCGCATGATGTTCTCGAGGGTGGCACCGTTTAATTCAAGTAAGAGAAAGAATTCGGAGTTCCGACCTCCGAAGACGGTCAAGAAACAGGGACACTGTCTCATTTGCCAAGCTGACTATAATCATATGGGCTGGACATGTAATGAGATTTGGAGATGACCGCTAGACTAGAGCCGTTACCGACTGGATTCCATGGGACAGCAAAAGATCATGTGACCAGCCACCTATGAGATGGTCAGACTTCTTTGTCAAGACCCTGAACAATCAGTTTGATCCTCTTTGTGTTCCTAGAAAGAGCAGAAGCCATTGTGCTACACTAGCACAAGACAGGGATGAATGGAGGCATTACTGGCACCCCCTAGAGCAAATGATGAGTAACAGGATGTCAAGTGATCGAATGATTCTGACAATATTTTCACTATTTTCTGAAATTAACTGAACATCTTTAGGCTAAAAACCTCCTGATTATACAGGATCTGGACGGTCATTGTAGCAGTAGAGTTAGAGTGAACTGGGAGTGAGGGGGAAGAGGAGGGAAAGCCCCTCCACAAGGGTAAACTTAGATAATTCATCACTATCCAGGGAAATTCAACATGGAAACAGAGTACTGGATAGAGTTAAGTTCAATATGCTTGGGCACATTCTTTAGAGTTAGTCTCTTAGACTGCTGAGAATGAAAAAGGAAATCACAAAAGTGTAATCATTTTAAATGCCATCCACAAATTATTATCCGAGTACAAAGGTGGAAAGGAATTTATAAAATATGAAAAAACGTAACACTTAATTGATATGAATTTGCCCTGGTCTTATGGTACTGTCTGAATTATAATCATAATAAATAGAAACTCTAAAAGTAAAGCAGAGGAATATGATCCCTGATGTTTTCAACTTTTCTAGGCCTATAGAAATTGAGCAGAGAGGAAAAAATTCAATAGTAATCCATAGTTAAACTTCCTTAGTAGATAAAAATTATTGCTCTGGATCATAAAAGCTATATTTTGAGTAATAGAAGAAATTTAGCAATGGAGACATAGGGAACTATCATAATTTTTCCCTTATGGTGAAATTTGCTTTTAACTGAAATGAAAAAAGAGAGGGAAGAGTCAGGAAACCAAAAGACATATAATTATAATAAATTTTTGATCACACACCAGTCTCATAAATTAATTAAAATATTAACATTTATCTTATTATGAGAACCTAGTTTTGCTCCTAACATATTAAATTTCTTTTTTTAATACTAATGACAATAATAAAAGAGCTAGGAATTACATTGAAAGGATTTTCACCTCATAAAATATATTATTTTGTAGACATGGCAAATTGGAGAAAATTTTATTTAACATGAAAGCACTTCTGCTAATGTACTTTTACTATAGTTATTAATAAAACCAATGACAATAGCTGTGGACTTTCTTTTCCTATCTCTTTCTCCAAAGTTCTAGTAAAAGTGTCAAATCCTTTAACTCTGAAGGATTTTTTTAAATATTTGAGTAACCACCCTCTAAAATTTCGAGACTATGGGTTAGAAAGATTCTATAGGGGTGAGGCATTTGCTTTGCATGTGGCCAACTCGGGAGCTGGTTTTTAAAAACCAGCTCCCGGAGCATTCGTGGCCACGTGACATCTTATTATGACATCTTATTATCTCATTCCTACTTTGGACAAACTGGCAGGCTACCGAATGTAGCCTTCCCACATGGCAGAGTCTGGCAAACTCCCCGTGGTGTACCCAATATGCCAAATACCAATAACAATGATGGGTCTCATTCTCCTAAAGAGCCTTGAATATAATATCAGGGTTAGGATGAAAGAGACGTTACTGGGGCCTGCTCGAGGCAATCAACGAATAACAGGATGATTTGTGATTTGTGATTTGTGGCCAACTCAGGTTTGATGCCCCGTACTGCAAATGTCTACTGAGTTCTGCCAAAAGTGATCCCTGAGCACAGAGCCAGGAGTAATCCATGCCTTGTTTGGGTGTGGCCCCAAAACAAAAATAAAATAAAATTTCAAGATTTCACATAAAGAGTAGATAACAACGAAACACTGAGGGATGAAAAAAAAATCACTCTTGTGAATGTTCCCATAGCAGAGTATTCTAATTTGTTGTTCTAATTTATTTATTTTGTGGAACATAACCATGGAGGGTGGAAAATAAAGCTCTATCTCATACAAAATCATGTGCTTTATTTACTTATTCCTTATTCAAGAGAAAATTTGTATGAGCTCTGTGTCCCACCCCTTGCATTGCAAAGTATATAGGGCTCAATGTGACATTAAGGAAGATCGATAATTATTTTATACTGGTGATAATAATTTTGTAATTGTATATAATCATGTATATTATATAGTCATATATTATATGACAAAGAGTGGCTTGGAACGCCTTCAAGAGCATCGAAGAAATAGCTAAGAGGATAAAGAACCTCCGGCTCCGGGCACATCTCTTTGACTCCACTGTTCTTCCTGCATTAACATAAGCCTCAGAGACCTGGGCCCTATGCAAACAGGATGAGAACGCTATTCGGGTCTCCCAAAGCGGATCGAAAGAGCTATGCTTGGACTATAATGTTTCACTCAAATGAGAGAAAGAATCCGAAGTTCCAACCTCTGTCGACAATCAAGAATCAGGGACGCCGTCTCATTTGCCAAGGCATCAAAATCAGATGGGCTGGACATGTAATGAGATTTGGAGACGACCGCTGGACTAGAACCGTTACTGACTGGATTCCACAGTTATTCCACGAGACTTCAAAAGACTGCGTGGCCGCCCACTACCAGATGGTCAGACTTCTTCATCAAGATCCTGAATGATCGATTTGAGGCTCTTCGTGTTCCTAGAATGAACAGACGCCATTGGGCTACACTAGCACGCAACAGGGACAAATGGAGATGTTACTGGTGCCCACTCAAGCAAATCGATGATTAACAGGAAGTCAAGTGATCAAGTGATATTATATATTATATGCTTAGAATTTCTAGTTTCACTCAAGTGAGAGAAGGAATACAGAGTTCTGACCTCTGTCGATAACCAAGAATCAGGGACACTTTCTCGTTTGCCAAGGAGTCGAAAATCAGATGGGCCAGATACATAATGCGATTTAGAGACAACTGCTGGACTAAAGCTGTTACCGACTGGATTCCACAAGACTTCAAAAGAAAGCATGGCCGCCCACCTAAGAGATGGCAAGTCTTCTTTTTTTGTCATGAAAGCTTGTAACTATCTCACGATGATTCAAAAAAAAAAAAAAACCCTGAACAAACAGTTTGAGGCTCTTCATGTTCCTGGAGTAAGCAGACACCACTGGGCTACACTATCACACAACAGGGACAAATGAAGACATTACTAGTACCTGCTCCAGCAAATCGTTGATCAATGGGATAACAAGGGACAAGTGATATATGATTGCATATCATTTCAATTTAAAAACTGATAAAAGTTTCATAATTTCATGATTCATACCCAGAAATTTAAACTACAATATAAGGAAGCACACACATACACACACATACACACACACACTTTAAAATACTAACTCACTAAGAGATTGATAAAGATTGATAAAGACAATCAGTCAATGCAGAAAAGGACTCAGCAGTAGATTATCCTGCAAAGTCCCTGAATGTCTGGAATCCCACAAGTCTTGACAGCCCCAGCCAAGTCACCTCCCAGTCACCCTCTGGGAAGAGCTTCTGTGCTTGTCCGCCTGGCACACTATTATTCTGCCTTAAGGTGGCTCGGTGGTTGATAGTCTTTATGGCCACCAGGAAAGTGAGATCATGGGACATTAAAAATGTGGAAAGAACTCTTCATATGTTTGTCTTCCTTCACTCAGCAAGCACCAAAGCCAGTTATAATTAAAGCCAAACTTGGAGAGTCCTCACTCCTCTCTAAGCCATAGGTCAGGCCATTAGAACTAGGAGTGACAGTCATTATACAAAGGTTGAAAGGCTGAGGGTGTGAAGCAGAGATTTCAAAATAAGATGCAGGGAAACTACAGTGTTTGGCGTTTTACCTGTGAGAACTTTGAGTCTCTTTGAGTCTTTGAATCCAGCCAAGCTTGGTTCCTCTATATTGCTTCTGTGTCCTTAATTTCAACATCCTCCTCCTTTTCAGGAAAGCAAGTGGGAATTTTAAAGACAGGCTTTGCATTAGACATCTGAACATCCACATGGTAGCCTGTTAACCTCAGACTTGGTTTAATACATGTTTGTTGACTATCTGTGACTCTGTTGCCATAATCATTGGAACCAAACTGGTAGTAGTAAGAACAGCTCTACCAGCCTCGCACCCAGTTCGCATAATAAGAAACTCACATGGTTTCCACAAATGCTTCCAATATAGTGTCGGTATTGCTATGCACAAAAGCAGGACATGAACTGATTCCTTCAATTGCAACTTTTCTCTTTTCTAATCCACAGAGATATATTTGGATTTTGTCAAATGAAATTATATGTTTTTCAAAGGAAGAACTTTTTAGATTTTCTGTAATTTTCTTTCTTTTTTATTTTTTTTTTTAGATTTTCTTTAATTTTCATACACACAATTGCTCCTTTGCCTAACTAGAGCATTGCATTTGCAAACATGCCATGTCAGATACAAAAAGTGTAAACTGGTGACCTTAGTAATGTCAGGCAATCTAATAAATATACATATAAGCAATCCTTGTAGTGTATAATAAGTGAAAATCACAGAAATGATTTCTCTGCAATCACTGTATCACAGCCAGGCGCAGGGGCAGGAGACTGCACTGGTCTCGTCCAGGAGCTGGATTTTATAGTCTCTGAGTCTTGGCCGTTGATGGGATTATACGGCGCCAGGGGGCCAGGTAATGGCTGTTCCTCGCCGGGGTCCCTTGGAGGGGAGCGGGTTGAGCTTTCCTCCCCGCCCCGACCAGGGCTCAGGCAGCAGAAGACCTCCAGGACCAGCCACCACCATGCTGAGACCACTCTCCGCACACCTGAATGTACCGGCAGAGGGACAAAGCAACGTGGGTTCCGGGGCCGAGATCTCCAAGCCTACTCGGATTGGAGTCAAGCATCCTCCACCCAGATCCTCCAAATTCCAGTAGGCGGGGGTCACACCCACCACCTGGCCCCCTGGCACTGTGTAATCCCATCAACGGCCAAGATTCAGAGACTATAAAATCCAGCTCCTGGAACCGCGCGGCCGCATTCACGCAACATCTTATCAGGACATCTTTTTACGACATCTTATTATCTCATTCCTACTTTGGACAAACTTGCAGGCTATCGAATGTGGCCTGCCCACAGGGCAGAGTCTGGCAAACTCCCCGTGGCGTACCAAATATGCCAAATACCAGTAACAATGATGGGTCTCATTCTCCTAAAGAGCCTTGAATATAATCTCAGGGCTAGGATGAAGGAGACGTTACTGGGGCCTGCTCGAGGCAATCGACGAATAACACTGTATCACACTGTATCACTGTCATCCCATTGTTCATCGATTTCCTTGAGCAGGCACCAGTAATGTCTAAATTCATCCTAGCCCAAAGATTTTATCAAGTGCCACATTGGAGGCTCTTTCAGGGTCCGAGGAATGAGACCCATCATTGTTACTGGGTTCTGGCATATTGAATACACCACGGGGAGTTTGCCAGACTCTGCCACGCGGGCAGGATACTCTCGGTAGCCTGTCCGGGTTCTCTGAGAGCGAGAACTAGACAATAAGTCACTATAAAACTATAAGACTATAAAATCATGCTCCTGCAAGCTTGGTTTTATAGTCTCTGGATCTTGGCCATTGATGGGATTACATAGTGTCAGGGGCAGTTGGTGGGTATAACTGCAATATTATAGACAAGTTTCTTTGTCTGTAATATTGTTAGAATATGGAAGCAATACTATTTATGTCAGGTTGGGGATTGAGAGAATTTGGTGAGAAAGAGAACTTGGGAAGAAAACTTCAAGTTCCATCGATGGTTCTTCATTTCAATTGAACAGCTATTAAGAGATCCTTAGCCCTCGATCATTGCCAGTTATTCTATTGGGTTTACAGGAAGCAAAAATTATGCCACTCGAAAATTATCTTTGGGTAAAGACTATTTTTAGGAGCTTCTGCTGTCTAAGTGGAGGTGGTCTATGTAAAATAAAGCATTTTCAGGCACAAGGGGAGGCTCTCTGCCAGGGTTAATATCCCCGGGACCAGCAGATGAAGATTAAAGCCCTTTTCATGATCTAGTTTTGTAGTCAGAATCAAACTAACTTCTACTCCCTGTAACAAGCTTTCTTTTAACTAAAGGTAGTTAAGCTATATTTGAGACTATATAGTTATTATTGAGGGTTTCTCTGCCTCCCTCATGTATAAAAGAGGTATATCTCACATAATGAAAATTCTATTGACTTTTCCTGTTTTCAATCTGTTGGATGCTTGTTGATTGTCCAGTCTCTGAAGAACTAAGAGTGATATGAGATGATTTGTTCTGCAACCCAATAGGTTCAATTTTTTAATAAAAATTCTACTATATAAAATAAGTGAATTACAGCTGTTACAGTTTTTCATTTACAAGTAATATGAAAATACTTCTACAAACAAAAGAAGGCATTTCACATTTTTTTATTACCTTAAATCAAAATCATCATTTTTAATCTATTTGAACCATGAGCTGAAATTGACTGCATTACAATTTAAATAAAATAGCATCATTGACAAGATTAAAGGTAAATGAGCACTAAGATTTCACATATCAAAAAAATTCTAAGAAATAATGTGTTTATTTGGAAAGATATGCAGTCTGCCTCCAAATTTTTAGAAATAAAAATCCCAACAATAATGACAAACATTCTGATTTCAACACATATTAAAATTTCAGCATACATGAATTAAACTTTTTTACACAAAAGATATTAATATTTTATTTAGGCAATGGAATTAAAAGTGAATTTGTTACAAATAATCTTTTGATGTGTGGATATTTTGATTTATTTGTAAGAAGACATCATTAAAATGTGATGGGCCACATTTCAATCGTACCAACACAGTTGCTGCCTAAGTTAGATAATTCCCTTGGTAGGGAACATTGGCATAGTTTTACAAATTAATAATAACACTTGATTAAGTAAATGTAAAAATTTTTTTAAAAAATTTAAAATTTTCCAATTTTTAAAATTTTCCAGGAGTTTCATTAAATATATACTTTGAAGATGGCTGATATAACTCAGATGAAAGCCATAGTTGTGACCACAAACTATCTGGTAACATGGGCTGGAGCGACAGCACAATGGTAGGACGGACATTTGCCTTGTGTGCAGCCAGCCAGCCTGGCCGAGCCGGGTTCGATTCCTCTGCTCCTCTCAGGGAGCCTGGCAAGCTACCAAGAGCATCTCACCTGCATGGTAAAGCCTGGCACGCTACCTGTGACACATTGGATATGCCAAACACAGTAACAATTGTCACAATGGAGATGTTACTGGGCCCGCTCGAGCAAATCGATGAACAAAGGGAGGACAGTGTGTTTGTTTGTTTGTGTTTTATACTTGAAGACGGCTGATATAACTCAGATGAAAGCCACAGCTGTGACCACAAACCATCACAGAGAGGTTGGATTTCCTTCCATTTTCTGTTTTTTTCTCACAGTTCCATATACTTTCACCATCTCACTGAGAGGCATTTTAATCCCCCTGACCTAATCAATATTGAGGACAATCAGGGACTGGAAATTGTTTTCCTTTTTTTCCTCCAAAAGAAATCTCTCTGTCCTCGAGGAATCTGACACAGCAAACTGCATCATTTCCTGACCCCGGTGACACTTGAGGGGGAGCGTGGTATGGTCTACCATCCACTAAGTCTGCTGACGTCTCCCCCATCCCAGTCACTGTAACTCTCAGTGACAGATTCATGCTGCTCCTAATCAGTTTTATACCAGGAAGACACTCTCAATAGCAACATGCAGATTGAGGAGGAACAGAAGTCTTTAGGAAAGTATTTGAACGCCAGGATTTTCCAGCATCACTTCTCAGAGCCAAAACCGAAAAACATATGCTTCCCTCTTATATTTTTTCCTTAAATTTTGCTTTCTTCTTTTAAAGTGGAGAAAAGAGCTTCCATTAGAGTTTTGCCTTAGTGTTGTTAAGATGCAGATCGTGATCTCCCTTTAACGACAAAGAGACTCCAGAAACTGCAAACAGCAAGCAAGGTTTATTGTAAGACTGGCTAGCCAGGGTCAAGCCGCCTACACAGACATGCAGGTCAGATAGGTGAGGCAAGACCCCGAACTTCTTCAAAGGGGACCTTATATAGGCCTTCCCTGGCGGTTACAGCAAAGCCCACACATTTCATAGCCAATAGATTTGTAACAACGTATACTTTCTTAACCAATTCATTTAAAAGTACATCACTCCTTAGCCTATAGATTCAAAGATCAGCATTTACATACATAGGCATTGTGGCTAGTGGGCATCTGGTAACTCAGACATTTGGTTATCTTTTTTGTTCCCTTTGATTCTCAGCTCATGGCTCCTGCATTCTGGTGGAAGGGAATAAGGGAAAAGTTCCTAACAGAGGTAACAGATAAGGAAGGGCCAACAAATGGTTTCGGAATTTACATCCCAATAGGGAAGAGTCAACAAATGGTTTACATCCCAATAAGGAAAGGGAGAGGAATGGTTTCACTCTAAAGCTCTACTAGGGAGGGGGCAGGAAAGGGAGAGTTAATTAGTGGAGTTTTAACTCTGGAATCTCCCTCAGGGTTCTAAGGGACCTTACAGTGTCACTGGGTAATACAGTAGAACAGTGGTTTTCAACACTGGTGCATAAACTGGTCCCAGTTTACAGGTTATAAAAGGGTTAGGAAAATCACTAGAATAGTGTTTTGTCATTTTGATGTAGAATTAGAAGAATTACGATTTACCTGTAGCAGCAGCATATTCGAAAGCATTTTCCAGCCAGTTATCACTTTCTTTTTTAAAGACACAATTTGCAGACCTAAAATTAGCTTGTAGTTATTATTGCTATAACTGACCCAAACTTACAGTGCTCTTGTCAACCCATAACAAAGGAAAGGGTTAACTCATATCTCACAGAGAAGCAGGAAAGATGAGTCTAGAGTCTGTCTGGAAGAACTTGTTGTCAGTTTTGTGTAACATGACGAACTGAGTTTCTTTGTTAACTTCATTTACATGGGCAAACAGCAAAGTCAACGGACTATTAGAATCAAATATGCTAATGGTTATGAGCTTAATATTGTAGATAATTGATATAATGAGAAGTCTGAGGCATGAGATGCAAGTCCCTTCAGCGGTATTAGTCAATGCATTTGATCAGATTCTGTACATAATGGCTGAAGATTCATTTTTCAGGGCAAGGGAAGGTGAAAACTGAAATTAATACCAAATGGACCTTGACAGCACAGGGAGAAAAAATTGAAATAGCCACAATCTGTGTGTGTGTGTGTGTGTTTATGCAGGTGCACAGTAAAACTACCAATGTACACTCCGGTATCAGTTGTACTCAAAATCATCTGCAAAGTTGTCTCGCTTTAAAAATCAATGATACCATAGGTAAATCTGTTGTGTGAATTGATATCAATAGATTTGTTTGTCTCCAACAAATAAATCATCAATAGCAATGCTTTTGTTATCCAACCTGGGAAAGTATGAAAGGTTTTCACAGACCTCTGGACTGGTTTATGATTAGAAATAACTTCACATATTTTTCAGGGAAATTCCAGGTCTTACCACTTGAACTGTCAAAAGAGAGATCAATATCCTTCTACCAACTGTTTAATTCTATGCCTTAAAAACAGCTTTACCCGATACTATTCCTATGTAAGTTTTGGTATAACATTATAAAAGTATAGGGGGCTGAACTATCTTCCTACCCATTTAACTACCTGAGGTTTCATCACCATTGATATTGTGGAGATTACCTGGGCTTTTTTTTTTTTAAATCATACTGGTAACATTAGAATTACAGCCTCTTACCAGTATGATAAAGAGGCCAGAGATAACTTTCTTATGAAAATTCTTGAGGCTGTTTCTAACACTTTTCTCTGTTCTTTTTGGAACCCCCAAGATATTCTAGCTATGCAAAATCACAAATGTTTTTCACTATATCTGAAAGGTGTCTGTGGCTAATTCCCCCTTTATTCCAGAGTCTTACTGCTCACTTGATGAGAAGAATCACCTCCAAATCCATCTCTTACTGTTGCTATGCATGAATTCTTTGTGCTGAAGAAGGAGTGGTTTTTGTGGTCTTCAAGGAAGTATTACACAGATTTTGTGCGGTTTAATGGTAATGTGTTTAAGTGGGATATTCTTCAGTTAATGGTTTTTCTCTAATATTAGCAACTGCAACAAATGATTAATTATTCTAAAGAAGATAAGAATTCTTTTTTTTAATTTTTAAATAATTTTATTTATTGAATCACTGTGAGAGCAGTTACAAAGCTTTGAGGTTTAAGTCTCGGTCATTCAAAGAAACATCCGTCCCTTCAACAGTGTCCATTTTCCATCACCAAAAATACCAGTATATGCCCCATTCCACACCCTCCCCCAAACTATGGGGCAAATGATTTCTACATTACTCTCTTTCTACTTTGATTACATTCAATATTTCGACACCAGACCCACCATTATTATTTGGGATTTTACCCCAACACTCAGATCTGACAAAAAGTTAACAGTAGACAATTTGCTTTCTATTACTGGTTCACTTGATCACTTGACATCCCTTTACTCATCGATTTGCTAGAGAGGGTGCCAGCAACGTCTCCATTAGTCCCTGTCGCATGCTAGTGTAGGCCAATGGCATCTGCTTGTTCTAGGAACACGAAGAGCCTCAAACCAATCAGTCAGGGTCTTGACGAAGAAATCTGACCATGTCATAGGCCACGTGGTCTTTTAACGTCCCACGGAATCCAGTCGGTAACGACTGTAGTCCAGCAGTCCTCTCCAAATCTAATTACATGCCCAGCCCATCTGATGTTCAACACCTTGGCAAATGAGACAGCGTCCCTGATTCTTGACCTTTGACGGAGGTCAGAATTCCGGATTCTTTCTCTTATTTGAGTGAAACGTGATACTCCAAGCATCGCTTTTTCTATTCCTCTTTGGGAGACCCAAATAGCGTTCTCATCCTAGTGCAGGAAGAACAATGGAATCGAAGAGATGTACCCAGAGCCAGAGGTTCTTCATCCTCTTGGCTATTTCTTCGATGCTCTTGAAGGTGTCCAAGCCACTCTCTTCCTCCTGCACCACTCAGGTGCCACGTCACTCATCATGTTGACTTCTTGACCTAGGTACACATAACTGTTGCATTCAGAGATGTTCAGTCTGTTGAGAGCGAATGGAACATCAGGAATGAGACCGTTTCTAGTAAACATTGTCTTCGTGAGATTCAGCTGGAGTCTGACCTTTCCACACTCACGGTCGAAGTTGGCCAGCATTTGTGCCGCTTGGCTAATATTTGGTGTTATTAGAACAATGTCATCAGCAAAACGGAGGTGGTGTAGTTGCCGACCATCTATCTTCACTCCCATTCCTTCCCATTCCAGTCATTGCATGATGTTCTCGAGGGTGGCACTGAAGAGTTTCGGTGAAATGGTATCACCCTGCCCAACGCCTCTCTTGACATGGATGATCACTTATTTGTAGAAAGGTGAGATCCTAGTAGTGAATCCGCAATACAGCTCACAGAGGATCCTGATATATTGGGCTTGAATGCCCTGATTGGCTAGGGCTTCAATGACCGCTTCCGTCTCAACAGAATCAAAGGCCTTCTTTAAATCACTTAATCACTTAATCACTTAACTTCCCGTTAGTCGTCGATTTGCTCGAGCGGGCGCCAGTAACGTCTCCATTTGTCCCTGTCGCGTGCTAGTGTAGCCCAATGGCATCTCTTCGCTCCGGGAACATGGAGGGCCTCAAACCGATCGTTCATGACCTTGACAAAGAAGTCTGACCATCTGGTAGGTGGGCGGCCACGCGGTCTTTTGACATCCCATGGAATCCAATCAGTAACAGCTCTAGTCCAACGGTCGTCTTTAAATCTCATTACGTGACCAGCCCATCTGATTTTCGACACCTTGGCAAATGAGACAGCGTCCCTGATCCTTGATCGTCGACGGATGTCAGAACTCCGGATTCGTTCTCTCATTTGAGTGAAACGTGATATTCCAAGCATAGCTCTTTCTATTCTTCTTTGGGAGACCTGAATGGCGTTCTCATCTTGTTTGCGTAGGGCCCAGGTCTCTGAGGCATATGTTAATGCAGGAAGAACAGTGGAATCAAAGAGATGTGCCCGGAGCCGGAGGTTCTTCGTCCTCTTAGCTATTTCTTCGACGTTCTTGAAGGCGTTCCAAGCCGCTCTCTTCCTCCTGCGCAGCTCGGATGCCAGGTCATTTGTCATGTTGACCTCTCGACCTAGGTAGACATAGCTGTTGCATTCGGAGATGGTCGTTCCATTGAGAGCGAATGGGGCGTCAGGAACAAGGCTGTTTCTCATAAACATTGTCTTCGTAAGATTCAGCTGTAGTCCTACCTTTCCACACTCACGGTCAAAGTCAGCCAGCATTTGTGCTGCTTGGCTGATGTTTGGTGTTATTAAAACAATGTCATCAGCAAAGCAGAGGTGGTGTAGTTGCCGACCATCTATCTTCACTCCCATTCCTTCCCATTCCAGTCGTCGCATGATGTTCTCGAGGGTGGCACTGAAGAGTTTTGGTGAAATGGTATCACCCTGCCGCACCCCTCTCTTGACATCAACGATCACTTCTTTGTAGAATGGTGAGATCCTGGTAGTGAATCCGCAATACAGCTCACGGAGGATCCTGATGTATTGGGCTTGAATGCCCTGATTGGCTAGGGCTTCAATGACTGCTTCCGTCTCAACAGAATCAAAGGCCTTCTTTAAATCAATGAACGTTAAGCAGAGCGGCATCTTGAACTCCCGAGAAACCTCAATGAGTTTGGTTATCGTGTGGATATGGTCGATGGTGCTGAATCCTTTGCGGAACCCTGCTTGCTCACATGGTTGTCCTTCATCTAGTGTTCTGCCAATCCTATTCAGGATGACTCGAGTGAACAACTTGTAGATGACAGACAATAGGCAGATCGGGCGATAGTTGCCAATGTCATGGATGTCTCCCTTCTTGAACAGTAGTACGGTCCTGCTGGTTTTCCATTGAGATGGAACCTTGCATTCAGACAGGTAGCGAGTGAAGAGCCGAGCCAGTGTATTGATGAGTACTGACGACAGGTTCTTCAGGTGTTCAGGTCTGACCTTGTCTGGGCCGGGTGCTGTTTGCTTCTTTACTGACGAAATGGCGTGTCGGATTTCGGAAGGGAGAACATTGGGAACGATATACCCATCCTGTGGAATTTGGTATGTCGGCAAGTGGACATGGCTATCGAAGAGATTTGAGTAGAAGTCATGGATAATCTTCTCCATTGCCGTTCTGGAGGATGTGATGGATCCATCAGGACGTCGGAGGGCAGTCATCTTGGTCTTATAGTTGGCGAAGGACAGGCGGGCGTTACGAATACTTTTCCCGGCTTCTGCCGCATCTACCAGTACTTCTGCTCTTCTCTCTTTGAGGTCTTCCTTGATCGCATCTCTGCACTGCTTTGCAAGCTCGGACGTTAGCTTGCCGTTGCCTGAGGCATGCGCCAAACCACGCTGGCGAATTAGCTCAAGAGTTTTCGAAGATAGGCGACTTTTTGTGGCTATCTCTCTCTTGGCGTTCCTCGCACATTCATGGAGGTGCTGAACCAGTCGATCGTATTCCTCATCAATGTTGTCAACGATGGCATCTTCCCATGTTGCCGCAATAGTACCAAAGAGTTCCCAGTTGGTGGTCGTTCTGGGAGTTCTCTTTTTGAACTTTGCAGCCCTTTCTCCCCGCTCTGTGAAGTAGAATTTTGCACGAAGGAGACGGTGGTCCGATCCCGTTCGAAATTTTGGGACAACAGCGACATCAGTCAGGCAAAACCGTCGATTGAATATGATGTGGTCTATTTCGTTGTGGAATCGTCCACCGGGAGACTCCCATGTCCATCGTTTAGATTCTGCCTTCTGGAACTGTGAGTTACCATGAATGGTCTTGGTCGACATGATGAACTCAGACAGTCTCTCACCCTGTTCGTTCCATTCTAGGCCATGGGTTCCGATGTGAAGTTCTTCAGCTGATCTTCTCGGTCCTATCTTGGCATTAAAATCACCCACAATGATCTTGTAGAAGGTGTGGTCTTCTTTATAGAACTTCTCTAGCTCCATGTAGAACTTCTCGATTTCTCTTTCATCATAATGAGATGTTGGTGCGTAGACAACGAAGATAGAAACTGCAGGCAGTGAGCCACATCTATTCAAATGTAAACGTCCGATTCGGGTTGTTAGGCATTCGAATGAATCAATGCTCTTGGCCAAGTTTGTGTTGACAAGGACACCGACGCCTCCAACACCTCTTTTATCGCATGTTCCGAGGAACAATTCTTCTCCAGTGTCGAAAACGGCATGGTGAGATTCGTGTCTTCTTGTCTCGGTCAGACCAATGATGCCGTACTTGATCATTCGCGCTTGTACCATCAGGTCCTCGATGGATGCATCTGATGCTAGCGTACGTGCATTGAAAGTACAGACGATCATTTTTGTCTTCCTTCGTTGTGGCAGCCTAGGTCGGCCTTGAGATTTTGTCGGCCTCTCCTTTCTCATCCTTCTCAGTGCTACCATGTCGGTGAAGCCTTCAGGGTCAGGTGAATGAGACCAGTTGTAGTTACTGGTTTTGGCATATCGAATACACAGCGGATAGCTTGCCAGGCTCTTCCGTGCGGGCGGAATACTCTCGGTAGCTTGCCAGTCTTTCCGAGAGGTATAGAGGCTTTTGGGGTGACCTCTAATCACCCTTGTAGGTGTTACCATATTTGAACCCTATCAAATATGGTACGACAATTCCAGAAGACGGGTATTTAGTGTCTTATGATGTGTCCGGAAAGCGTCCTGGAGTGTGGCGATGGCTGGGTAGTGGAAGTAGTGTCGAGAGTGGAAGTCTGCCAGTGGGGTATTTATCTGGGTAGGGTGGGTCTCCTGTGCACAATTCGATCCCTGGGTGGTTGATGGAAGCAGACAGGGCAGGGTAGGGTGGGGCTCCTGATTCGAATCCCTTTGTCACCTGTGGTGGTGGGAGCAAGCAGAGAAGCTCTGTCCCTGGGTCCGCCGAGCCTGGAGTCCAAGGTCTCAGAGAGTTCCGCTTACCTTGTTCTGTGGGTCTTCAGTTGTGCGTGGGTCTCAGCCGGAGCTGCCGCGCGGGTCCGGAAAGCGTCCTGGAGTGTGGCGACGGCTGGGTAGTGGAAGTAGTGTCTTTAAATCAATGAACAGTAAACAAAGTGGCATCTTGAACTCCAGAGAAACCTCAATGAGCTTGGTTATCGTGTGGATATGGTTGATGGTGCTGAACCCTTTGTGGAACCCAGCTTGCTTACGTGGTTGTCCTTCTCTAGTGTTCTGCCGATCCTATTCAGGATGGCTTGAGTGAACAGCTTGTAGACGATAGACAACAGGCAGATCAGATGATAGTTGCCAACGTCGTGGATGTCCCCTTTCTTGTATAGTAGTACAGTCTTGCTGGTTTTCCATTGGGTTTTCCATTGCATTCAGACAGGTAGCGTGTGAGGAGCCAAGCCAGTGTATTGATGAGGTATTCCTGGTTATGAATAACATATGGTGTTTTGTGGCCACAGTAGAGGCCACACGATTTTGGAATTCCAAAATTCCAACAATCAAATCTGGAAGGATTTCTGTGAAAATCTGCTGGGTTTCTAGATTTGTTCCTTAGTCTCTGGGATCATGGTCATTAAGCAGCTTAATCAGGAGCCAGAAAGGGTGTTTGTTGGCGGTCACTCAGGATCTCATGGTGGGGCGGGGAGGAAAGGGCTGTCTCCACTCCTATCCCGTGATTCCCCGTGTGTCTTGTCACTGTGGACCCAAACCTAACTGTTCAGTGGCCTCTGGAGGATGGTGGTCACCGGGCCACCAGGGGGAACAGGCCAAGGCACGAAACTTATTCCCACCTGGGGTGACCTAGCGCCAGTAACCTACTTCAGGGAATGGACACATTTCAGCCAAAAGCCGCTGGGTTTTGAGATTTGTTTCTGAGTCTCTGACCATTAAACAGCTTGATCAGGAGCCAGAGAGGCCCGTTCATGGGCAGTGACTCCGGGTCTCTGGGGAATGGGAAGGAAAGGGCCGGTTCCACACCATTCCCTGACATCCCGCGTGTCTCGTCACTGTGGGCACAAAACCTGACCATCCAGTGGCCTCTGGCGGATGGTGGCCATCGAGCCACCAGGGGGGAGCAGGCAGAGGGACAACACCCTTTCCCCCCTTCATGGCCCAGCACCAGTAACCCATTGCGGGGACCAGATACATCTCTGCCAAAAGCCACTGGGTTCCAAGGTTCATTTCTGACTCTCTGGGATTATAGCCATTAAGCAGCTTGATCAGGAGTCAGAAAGGCTGTTCATGGGTCGCACATTGGGGGTCTTGGGGCAGGGAGGAAAGGCCCAACTCCACCTCCATCCCACGAGGCCCTGCGTGTCTCATCACTGAGGGCCCAAACCTGACTGTCCAATGGCCTCTGGAGGATGGCGGCCACTGACCCGCCAAAGGGGAGCAGGTGGAGGGACAGCACCCTTTGCTCCTTGGGGTGGCCCAGCGACAGTAACCTACTGCATAGTCCGGATGCATTTCTGCCTAAAGCTGCTGCGTTTCGAGATTTATTTCTGAGTCTGTGGGAACATGGCCATTAAGCAGTTCGATCAGCACCAGAGAGGCTTTGCCTCCAATTACATAGTTGATCCGGTGGTGGTATGTGTATCTCCCACATACCTAACTTTAGGCCATTTGCTTTCTTTGTAAACTCTGCCCCAAGTTTTTGGGGTCTGGCCAAAGGCACAGCAGCAATTTTTGGGTATCTCTTAAGTCTGGAGGCGCCATCAGGCTGCTGATGCACTCGCCTCACAGGTACAGATTGACCTGCTGGCGGCACTATACACCCCCCCTCCAAAACATAAGAATTCTTAATTAGTTTCAAAGAAAATGAAAGTATATCTCTTGTAAAATTTCTTCCCTTAAGTAATTCTCAAAGTAATTCAGGAATAAATCTCACTACATCATTAATAGAAAAATTGTTCTTTCTACCTGGTACAAACACAGTTGTTAGATTTTAGTTGTAGAGTTTATAAACACACACCGTGTATTTGCAAGTATGAGTTGAATATATTTGGATACAAAAGAATAAGATGTGTTTTAAAATATTGCTTATTTTCAAGCTCTCACTATTCGCAGATGATATGATACTATACTTAGAGAACGCTATAACCTCCACCAAGAAACTCCTAGAAACAATCGACTTGTATAGTAAAGTTTCAGGCTATAAAATAAATACCCAAAATTCCATGGCTTTCCTATACGCAAACAGTGGGAAAGAAGAAAGCGACATAAAAAAACAATCCCATTCATAATTGTGCCCCAGAAAATCAAGTACCTAGGAATCACCTTAACTAAGGAAGTAAAGGACCTGTATAAAGAAAACTACAAAATGCTACTTCAGGAAATAAAAGAGGACATGAGGAAATGGAAAGATATCCCCTGCTCATGGATTGGAAGAATTAACATTGTCCAAATGGCAATACTTCCCAAAGCATTGTACAAATTCAATGCAATCCCTATAAGGATACCCATGACATTCTTCAAAGAAATGGAGCAAACATTCCTGAAATTTATATGGAACAATAAGCCCCCACGAATATCTAAAGCAATGCTTGGGAAAAAGAAAATGGGAGGAATCAACCTCCCTAACTTCAAGATCTACTACAAAGCAGTAATAATTAAAACAGCATGGTATTGGAACAAAGGCAGAGCTGCAGACCAATGGAACAGGGTTGAATACACTGACATCTGCCCTCAATCATATGATCATCAAATCTTTGATAAAGGTGCAAGAAATGTGAAGTGGAGTTAGGAAAGCCATTTTAACAAATTGTGCTGGCAAAACTGGACAGCTACATGCAAAAAAAATGGGCTTAGAACTCTGCCTAACACCATGTACAAAAGTAAGATCAAAATGGATTAAAGACCTCAACATCAGACCAGAAACCATAAGGTACATTGAAGACAAAGTTGGCAAAACACTCAATGACATTGAAGCTAATGGTATCTTCAAAGATGTCACGCCACTGGTCGAGCAAGTGAAAACAGAGATAGATAAATGGGACTTTCTAAAACTAAGAAGCTTCTGCACCTCAAAAGAAACAGTGACCAAAATACAAAGACAGTCTACAGAATGCGAAGGGATATTCGCTGAATACACATATGACAAGGGGTTGATATCAAGGATATACAAAGTACTGGTTGAACTCCACAAGAAGAAAATATCCAACCCCATCAAAATATGGGGCAATGAAATGAACAGTAACTTTCTCAAAGAAGAAATCCGAATGGCAAAAAAGCACATGAGAAAATGCTCTACATCATTAATTATCAGAGAGATGCAGATCAAAACCACAATGAGATACCATCTCACACCTCAGAGACTGGCCCACATCCAAAAGAACAAAAGCAACCAATGCTGGCACGGATATGGCGAGAAAGGGACACTCCTTCACTGTTGGTGGGAATGTCGACTGGTTCAGCCCTTTTGGAAAACAGTATAGACGATTCTCAAAAAATTAGAAATTGAGCTCCCATTTGACCCAGCAATGCCACTCCTGGGACTATATCCCAGAGAGGCAAAAATGTATAGTCGAAGTGATATCTGCACTTGTTTGTTCATTGCAGCACTCTTTACAATAGCCAGAATCTGGAAAAAACCTGAGTGCCCAAGAACAGATGACTGGTACATCTACACAATGGAGTATTATGTAGTTGTTAGAAATGATGAAGTCATGAAATTTACATACAAGTGGTACTACATGGAAAGTATCATGCTAAGCGAAATGAGTCAGAAAGAGAGGGATAAACATAGAAAGATTGCATTCATCTGAGGGATACAAAGTAACAAAATATGAGATTAATACCCAAGAATACCCGAGATAAGTACCAGGAGAATTACTCCATAGCTTAGAGGCCAGTCGGGCGTGCTAGGGGAAAGGGCAGCTCAGATAGAGAAGGGAGCACCAAACAAAGGGTGTTTGGAGGATCTTCCCAGGAGGGAAGATGCATGTTGAAAGTAGACTATGGACTGAATATGATTGCCACTCAATGCCTCTTTTGCAGACCACAACACCCAAAAGGAGAGAGAGAACAAAAGGGAATGCCCTGCCACAGAGGCATAGTGGGATGGGGGGATGGGTGTGGGAGGGATACTGGGATCCATGGTGGTGGAAAATGGGCACTGGTGGAGGAATGAGTACTTGATCATTGTATAATAGAAACACGAGCACAAAAATTTGTAAATCTACAACTGTACCTCATGGTGTTTCACTGATAAAACAAAGGAAAAAAAATATTGCTGATTTTGTATTTTCAGAACTATTAGTGTTCAAAGCACAGGATTTACTTTCATTCAGATTTCTGAAGACCATATCAAAGATATAACTTGAAAATATGTGCTTGCTTCAACACCACATACACTAACCTTGGATGATAAAGAGATTAGCATTCTCTCTGTGCATGAATGACACACAAATTCATGAAGTGTTCTATATTAAAAATAATAAATTAAATGGGACAAAGCTTTATCTTGCTTTCTCTCTGTAAGTATGGTGAATAGGAACTGTTATTCTGTTGATGAACTAAGTGATTGAAAATTAATGCACTGCAGGCTTCATTTTCTCAAACTAACAGAGAATTCCATAAGCGCTATGTGGGAGCCAGACAAGCTTACTAGTTTCCTATGATCCTCTTGAATGTTCATCATTTTATTTTATTATTTGATAGAGGAACCATCTTCCACCATTTGCTGGAAGAGCGTCTGATTTATCTGAAAATTTATTTATATCATCTCCACACCAAATTATATTGCGTGAAGTTTGAGGAAGAGAATTGTGTACCTAAAGTGTTAAAACACATAATAAACTTTTGATTTGGGAATGCTATATTTCGGGACATTGATCCTAAGTACTGTTAATGCAAGTACTATCTAAATCTCATTCATGTAATGAAAATTTCTCCAGCTGTTAAACCACTGAATCTTCTGTCACTTTGATACAGAGGCTAGACAACAAAATGGATTGCCTTGTCCATCAAAATGTCCTAGAAGAGAATATCCCAGCCACATTGGAGAGAAGAGTGACACTGAAATATGGAGTATAGATTACAAAAAAATTGAGAAATTCTGGAACATTCTAATTATTTGTGAAGGGGGAGAGAATAAGGAGAATTTGATATTAATTGTGCAGCTAGAATTTTTGAGGGGAAAGTTGCAAAATGTTAAGTTTCAACATTCAGCAGCATGATTTGTTAAATAAGATACAACAGCTATAAACTCGTTGGACTTTATCATTTGATATTCTGTTAGAAATAGCTGATCATTATCTAAATTCAGAAGCTGATTGGCCAACTCTCTGAGAAGTGCCTAAAAGCTTTGTGTTTTGTTCATGTGGAAGTCCAATTTCATTATCCTACTTTTGCTGAATTTTTATTCTCAAGGCAAGACAAAAATTAGGAGAAAACACTCAGATTGAAAGGATAGAATTCTGCACAAACACCTGTGGCCCAAAAAACTGAAGTCAGAGTTGGAGGACCTATCTATTCCTAAATTTTTACAGTCATATAAAATTAAAATTTTCTTACCATGAACATAGCTAAAATCGTATCTTGATACTACTGATAGAATTTCTTTAGGAGTCATTGAAAGAATTTTTGAGTTTAACTGCAGGAAATGTTGTTCTGAGATAATGGAGGAACTTCTCAACA
The DNA here is from genome assembly GCF_029834395.1 of Sorex fumeus. Classification (NCBI taxonomy): domain Eukaryota; kingdom Metazoa; phylum Chordata; class Mammalia; order Eulipotyphla; family Soricidae; genus Sorex; species Sorex fumeus. The sequence continues at coordinate 452,198 of NW_026606149.1, read as the reverse complement.
GAATACCTTTTCTTAAAAGAAACAAATGGAAATTATGTATCTCTCTATGTCATCAGGGAAGTACACATCAAAGCAACGAGAACAGAACACAACTGTATAAAAAAGTGAGTTATCAAATTATAAAAGACATGGAGAAATCATAACTGCTCATAACACAGTGAAAGTGTTCAGTTGGAAAAGCTGAACAGTGTATGGTTTCAACTATTTTAAACAGGGAAAAAATAATAGATTTGGTTAAAATATGTTTTCTTGTATTGGGGAGTGGGAAAATGATTATACAATAATTATGCATATTATTGTACAGAGTACAGAAGGTTGATAGAACAATGGAAATCTTGTGTAAATATGAAAGTATACTGCTAGATATAGGTCGATATGCTTATGTGTAAACTCACAAATTACACAATACCAACAGTGACTGTACTGTAATCTATGAACTTTGAGTGACCATAATGTGTCTCTGCAGGTTCATCTGTTGTAATAAATGTTCATTTCTGGTAAGAGAGAGTGGATGTGAAGACGAGATTTCTTTTTTAGAAAATCTCTGTTTCTTCCTTTCAATTTTATTACAATGCTAACATAGATACATTTTAAAGTCCATTAAATAATTTTAAAAAATCAATACCTAGGTATCTGAAGGAAGAAGCATGCATATTGCTTTTACCCTTATACAGGAAATGAGCTGCTTTATAACCTCATTATGAAAATACGGAAATATGTCTTTAACTTTTTCAATAGATTGAGTGTCCACCTTCTTTATCATGGAAAGTTTTTTTTTCTCCCTAGATACTACTTTATTCCCATTGTGCTCCACCCAGAAGAAAATACATATATGTTTTAATGGTTTAAAAATTAAAAAAACAGTTCGGGGAGTTTGTTAAATCCAAATGAGGTGTAGACTTCTTTCCATTATTTTCCATTATGGTTAAGGTTAACTTTAGAGTTAATTCAAAACAACACCGAGGTTATGGTCTCTGACCCTCCATGCAGAAATCTACTTTAACACCCCAAAAGTGAACCATTTTTTTTTAATTTTTTTTATTTTTAGTGAAACACCATGAGGTACAGTTGTAGATTTATTTTTTGTGCTTGGGTTTCGATTATACAATGATCAAATACCCATCCCTCCACCAGTGCCCATTTTCCACCACCATGAATAATATCCCTCCCACCCCCATCCCTTCCATCTCACCCTGCCTCTGTGGCAGGGCAATCCCTTGTGTTCTCTCTCTCCTTTTGAGTGTTGTGGTCTGCAAAAGAGGCTTTGAGTGGCAAACATGTTCAGTCCATAGTCTACTTTCAACATGCATCTCCCCTCCTGGGAGGATCCTCCAAACACCCTTTGTTTGGTGCTCCCTTCTCTATCTGAGCTGCCCTTTCCCCTAGAATGCCTGGCTGGTCTCTGAGCTATGGAGTAATCCTCCTGGTGTTGATCTCAGCTATTCTTGGGTATTAATCTCATATTTTGTTTCTTTATATTCCCCAGATGAATGTAATCTTTCTATGTCTATCCCTCTCTTTCTGTCTCATTTCGCTTAGCATGATACTTTCCATGTTGTACCACTTGTATATAAATTTCATGACAAAAGTGAACCATTTTATATATACTAAAAATTACATATATATAATTCACAGTTTTATAATAGTACATAATACTATTTGAGTATCTTTATGGTAAGCAGATGCGAAGACAGGTCTCCTTTGGAGAAAAGACTTATTGCCAGATAGGGACCTATCAACAGACACCCACTGCCCGCATCTCCCAAGGCTACATCTTCTTGTAGCAGCAGCTCTTTGGTGATTGAAACAAGAAGAAGTAAAAATATCATATCATTCAGTTGGCACAAAATGATGTTTTTTCCAAAATGCTCTGCTGGACTGGGAGGGACTCAGTCAGGCAACCATAGAAGTTTATTTTCTCCTCACCCTAGCTCTTCTTTCCTCTTTCTGTTACAGGTATAATTGCTAAACCTGAAGCAAACCCTAATTCCATCTCCACATTCTATTTTTACAGACTGCAAGTGAAACAGTGAGAATGGGAAAGAGGGTCAACATAAATTGGTCAATCCAAGGTCCATCTTGTCCGATCATTTTATTCCCATCCACCTTGAAAGGCATCCAATCAAAACTAGACCGTGGGCAGAATGGGGCAGGAACTATTCAGATTAAAGGAAGCCCTAGATAAGAAATGGAGAACACAGAAAAAACAACAATAGAGAAGAGGAAGAAGGGTGTCTGTCTGTCTGTCTGTCTGCCTGTCTGTCTGTCTGTCTGTCTCTCCCCTTGCCCTAATCATCCCTGCTCATTCACCTATGCCCAAGAAATACCAGACAGGGTTCCAGACCCAGACTCTCTGTGTCTCTGTCTCTGTCTCTGTCTCTGTCTCTGTCTCTGTCTCTGTCTCTCTCTCTCTCTCTCTCTCTCTCTCTCACACACACACACACACACACACACACACACACACACAGAGGATCTGAGACCAGAAAAGCCAGTATGATAGGGAAGAGCTGGGAACAGTACCAGAAAGTCCCACTGACAGATTCCAGAGCATCAAACCCAAGACAGGAGACCATGGTGACAGGGTCCCTCTCAGCAGACAGCCTCCAGGACAGCAGATGGGACAGGGAACAAATTAGGTCTCACCCTCGACCAGATAGAGAGACGAGATAAGTGACCTCCTGCGCCAGGGATGTCTATCTAAACTGTATAATAAACTTTGAACTTCTTAAGCATCTGAGTTTTGTATGCATAGCTTTCATTCAATTTCAAGAACCCACTATTGTAGGAAAAACTCCACTTTTGTTCTAAACACAACCCAGGCAGCTTTGCATTGTTCTATCACGGAAAAAAAGCATCGTATACAAATCAGGGCATATCTTCTCTAGCACAGTACATTAAACAGCTATGGTCTGGGGACACTTGGTAAATTCAGGAAGGAATGGCTTTTAGTCTTCCCTCTGGAACCTACCACTTTTAAAGAAAATTCCTCAGAACATAGTATATGTGCTTCAAATGACATCTGGTTGATGATGTAAGAAGTAACTGCAAAAATTCTACTTCTGTATTATAAATACACCATTATGTTAAATAACATAAATGTATAAACACGATCCTCCATAGAGAGTCATGGAGTCACTTAACATATGTTAACATATGTTACCAAAGTAAAAGAAAAAAAGGCATAATCCATTCCTTACCATATGTTAGCCAAAGAAAAAAAAATTTTAATAGATGCTTACCATTGACAAATACTTTACCTGCAACATGATGTCTATTTTGAAACATATTCACTTAATCACTTAACTTCCCGTTAGTCGTCGATTTGCTCGAGCGGGCGCCAGTAACGTCTTCATTTGTCCCTGTCGCGTGCTAGTGTAGCCCAATGGCATCTGTTCGCTCCGGGAACATGAAGGGCCTCAAACCGATCGTTCATGATCTTCAGGAAGAAGTCTGACCATCTGGTAGGTGGGCGGCCACGTGGTCTCTTGACATCCCGTGGAATCCAATCAGTAACAGCTCTAGTCCAACGGTCGTCTTTAAATCTCATTACATGACCAGCCCATCTGATTTTCGACACCTTGGCAAATGAGACAGCGTCCCTGATCCTTGATCGTCGACGGATGTCAGAACTCCGGATTCTTTCTCTCAATTGAGTGAAACGTGATATTCCAAGCATAGCTCTTTCTATTCTTCTTTGGGAGACCTGAATGGCGTTCTCATCTTGTTTGCGTAGGGCCCAGGTCTCTGAGGCATATGTTAATGCAGGAAGAACAGTGGAATCAAAGAGATGTGCCCGGAGCCGGAGGTTCTTCGTCCTCTTAGCTATTTCTTTGACGTTCTTGAAGGCGTTCCAAGCCGCTCTCTTCCTCCTGTGCAGCTCGGGTGCCAGGTCATTTGTCATGTTGACCTCTCGACCTAGGTAGACATAGCTGTTGCATTCGGAGATGGTCGTTCCATTGAGAGCGAATGGGGCGTCAGGAACAAGGCTGTTTCTCATAAACATTGTCTTCGTAAGATTCAGCTGTAGTCCTACCTTTCCACACTCACGGTCAAAGTCGGCCAGCATTTGTGCCGCTTGGCTGATGTTTGGTGTTATTAAAACAATGTCATCAGCAAAGCGGAGGTGGTGTAATTGCCGACCATCTATCTTCACTCCCATTCCATCCCATTCCAGTCGTCGCATGATGTTCTCGAGGGTGGCACTGAAGAGTTTCGGTGAAATGGTATCACCCTGCCGCACCCCTCTCTTGACATCAACGATCACTTCTTTGTAGAATGGTGAGATCCTGGTAGTGAATCCGCAATACAGCTCACGGAGGATCCTGATGTATTGGGCTTGAATGCCCTGATTGGCTAGGGCTTCAATGACCGCTTCCGTCTCAACAGAATCAAAGGCCTTCTTTAAATCAATGAACGTTAAGCAGAGCGGCATCTTGAACTCCCGAGAAACCTCAATGAGCTTGGTTATTGTGTGGATATGGTCGATGGTGCTGAATCCTTTGCGGAACCCTGCTTGCTCGCATGGTTGTCCTTCATCTAGTGTTCTGCCAATCCTATTCAGGATGACTCGAGTGAACAACTTGTAGATGACAGACAATAGGCAGATCGGGCGATAGTTGCCAATGTCATGGATGTCTCCCTTCTTGAACAGTAGTACGGTCCTGCTGGTTTTCCATTGGGACGGAACCTTGCATTCAGACAGGTAGCGAGTGAAGAGCCGAGCCAGTGTATTGATAAGTACTGACGGCAGGTTCTTCAGGTGTTCAGGTCTGACCTTGTCTGGGCCGGGTGCTGTTTGTTTCTTTACCGACGAAATGGCGTGTCGGATTTCGGAGGGGAGAACGTATTAAGATTAATAAATTTTGTCAGGAAGATTCTCTGTGAGGAAAGGTTCATCTGGGCTTAGTGAGCTGGTCTGGCAGACTTCTAAGGTCAGTCCCTTGAGGATTTCTAATCAAAGTTGCTGCCTACAGTTATATTTTGTTTTTCAGATCTGCTCTTTCCTCTATTCTGGTCCTTCTTTCTCTAATTTTGGATCTCTAGGAAGCAAGGAAATTATCATAGTAAGAAAACACACAAAGAATCTACTTAATAAAGAAAATGGGCTCATACAAATTCATTAGTGGCTAACTAGTAGGTTTATGCATATACAGTAGAAAACAAACATCATCTGTTTCAGTGTAAAGATAACTACCTAGATATAGTCCCTTTTATGAGGATAGTTTTCCCCGTAAGCATCCCAAAATACTCTCTTTTGCTAGGGAAAGACCCTATCCTAATACTACTAATTCTGTATGCTTTGAAAATGACTTCCTCAAAGACAAGTTGTTTGACTTGAATTAAAGGGTGTCACAGTGGCCAGATGGAAAGCTCAATTTACATTTAATTTTGTTTTCACTGATTTATCAACTATTCCATTGACAAAGAGAGGTGTGACTCCATGGAGTGAGAAAATGCTATTTTCTGCTCATAGTTATATTTAAAAAAAATCAAACCACAGCGTGCTCAAAGTTAGCATTTGACAAAGCATTTTAATCATAGTTGCTTGTCTCTGAGTACCTCCCATCACCCCACCCCCTGTTGGAACAGTTCACAGAAGTTGAAATCCACTTGTCACTCGTTATGCGGCAATTTCCAAGGTGTTGGGTGATGGAGGGGAAGAAAAACTTTGTATTTTTTCCTGTACTGTAGAAAGAAACAATACCATAAAATGTGCTCAAATTCATATGATAGTTTTTCAAGTTCTACATTGCTTTCCTTTCTTTTCCATAATTCCCTAAATGTAGTAGATTAGAATAAATAAAAAAACAATTCCAGGAAAAATATCTCTAGTTTATAAAAACTATCAAAATAATTTTTATGCAAAGGTGTAAAATATGATACACATCTGAACAAAGATACATGTATAAATTGCATCTGACTGAGAACACAAATATTCTGTGGTCCAGAAAATTTTGAGTTTCACGTGGTTTTGGAGAGTCTAGAATTTGGAGTAGAAAGCTAATATTTATTCAAAACATGCAATATACTAACATTTCACAAAGAGGAAAGTTAAAACTTCCACAACTTAAATATTTTGCTCACATTTACCACAGATAGTAAATGGCAGAATAAAGATTTAAACTTCAGTCTCTGGTTTCAAAATCCACATTATTTCCATTATACTGTGTTATAAAGAAAGCAAAAGCCTCGCCTAGTGAAAGATTATTTGGATCATATAGAACATTGAAGTTTATATCAGGAAAGATCAGGGTCTTGAGTGTGAATAGAATTTACTCAGAGATGTCACATCGTAAATAGATTTCCCTCATTCCAATTCAGTTACATGTACCGCAAATATCTGAGTGTGATCATCTTGATCATCTTTTTATTCTACATCCATTGTAAATGCCTTGATGTTAGAAAACTGAATTCTAGGAATGCGGTGTCAGAATAAAAGCATAAATTCTGGATTTTCCTATAATCCTAGCAATAAAAGAAAGAGCAACTAGGTCACAAAATTACATATCCAGGGATAAATTTTATATAAATAGGAATGGAGAAGTCCATCAGATCCACAGCATACACACCATTAGGGAAGAGCAACCAATGCTGTGTGTTGATGCCATTGAACTAAAGGAATAGAGTGATACTAGATAATTAGATGCACCAGAGGGGGAAAAAAATGCCTGACATGCTTGAACACATCTCTGAGGAAAATATCTATATCTGGAAGAACAGTGGGTCCAGGGCACGACTCTAAATCATGGGGTACATTTCTCTCACGTGAAAAGTTCTGGGTTCTTTCTGGACCTCCACATGGCTCCCCCTGCGCTTTGAGAGCCCGGCAAGCTACCGAGAGTATTCGATATGCCAGACACAGTAACAACAAAGTCTCCAATGGAGACGTTACTGGGCCCGCTCGAGCAAATCGACGATCAACGGGAGGGCCTCGCTTTGAGGTATGGCTCCTATAACAAAGTGGGACAGGAATTTCCTTCTCTGTTGGTGGACAAGTGAAAGAGTCACAGAATCAAGTTTGAGATCATCTAAAACTATTTTGACTCTACAGATTCTTAACTCCATCCTGGAAGGGTTTACTTTCAGGACAGGGACCCATTGTCTTGGAAGGGGATTCAGGAAATGGAAGGAGAGGAAGGAAAATGAAGATTTGGAAAAAGAAAAGTCGAAACCAAAGTTGGTTTGGATATGTTTGATGTAAAATCAAAACAATTAGTTGGTATGGTGCTGCCAGCAGGTCAGTCTGTACCTGTGAGGCGAGTACATCAGCAGCCTGATGGCTCCTTCAGACTCCCAGATACTCCAAAATTGCCGCTGTGCCTTTGGCCAGACCCCAAAAACTTGGGGCAAAGTTTACCAAGAAAGTAAATGGCCAAAAGTTAAGTATGTAGGAGACACACCCACAAACCACCTCTGGCTCAGCTATATAACTGGAGGTATGGCTTTTCTGGTTCCTGATCGAACTGCTTAATGGCCATGATTCCAGAGACTCAGAAACAAATCTCAAACCCAACAGCTTTCGGCAGAAATGCGTCCTGTTCCTGCAGTAGGTTACTGGCGCTGAGCCACTCCAGGTGGGAATAGGTTTCGTGCCTTGGCCTGTTCCCCCTGGCGGCCCGGTGGCCGCCATTCTTCAGAGACCACAGGACAGTTAGGTTTTGGCCCCCAGTGATGAAACATGCAGGGCCTGTTCGGGGGTGGAGCCAGCCCTTTCCTCCCCATTCCAAAGAGACCCTGAGTTGCCACTCACGAATGGCCTCTCTGGCTCCTGATTAAGCTGCTAAATGGCCATGATCCCAGGGACTCAGAAACAAATCTCGGAACCCAGCAGCTCTTGGCAGAAATTCCTCCTGATTTAATTGTTAAAATTTCAGAATTTCAAAATCGACATCATATGTTATTCATAGCCAGCAATAGAAAACAAACTGTCTACTGTTGCCTTTTGGCAGATCTGAGTGTTGGGGTAAAAATCCCAAATAATAGTGGTGGGTCAGGTATCAATATATTGAATGAATGTAATGAAAGGAGAGAAAGAGTAATGTGGAGGTCATCTGCCCCACAGGTAGGGGGATGGTGTGGGATGGGGGGTTATACTGGGGTTTTTGGTGGTGAAGAAATGGCACTGGTGAAGGTACGGGTTTTTCATTGTAGAATTAAATGTACAATGTAGAAGTCTTTCAAGACTTAAATCTGAAAGCTTTTTAACTGGTCTCACAGTGATTCAATGAGTAAAATTATTTTAAAAAAAAGGTGGATTTCATGCCCAATTCAATCAGCCTAATCAGTGGCTGAATAAATAGCCGTACTCCTACATTAAAAATTTTTTTAAAAATTAAAAAAAAAATAAAATCAAGGCAATTAAAAAACTACTTAAAATAAAAGAAAACTAGTATCTGTGAAAGTAAAAATGTTACCTGAACTTTGAACCCAGCCTTCTACAGAAAGTTAAGAAAAATTTAATTTGCATTAGAGTTGAAAGGAAATTATTTGTGCAATATATCAATAAAGTAACTATAAAGAAATTGGAGGAAGTCACAGAATATCCTCTTTATATATGACAAAATTATGTAGCAGAATACCCTTCTCAAAACAAGAGATATTGAAAATAAATTGTTATATTATGAAAAAATAATTTAAAGTTTTATAGAAAACAATACATAGCACTGAAGAACATATATCAGAATTATAAGGAATGCTTAGAAACATTAAAACTTAGTAAAATGTCATTTTAGAAAAAAGGCTGAATTAGAAGTGTATTTAAAAATGAAGACAAAATCAAACTTCAATATGAGTGAAACACACTAATAAATGTATACCAAGTATAAAGTTAAAAAAATTAAAAATCAATACAAATGAAATTGTACAAATTTTCAGTCACAAAGTAGGTAAATGAAGGGTTATAATACATCGCACTGCACCTAAAATACTATATTATGCATTTAAAAATTGCTGAAAGTAGGTACGTAAATTTTTTCATCATGAGAAAAAGTTTTTTAACTTTGTGTGGTGCCCAGTATTAACTAGATTTAGTTTGTGATATATATTAAATATATATATTTCAATATATAAACATTGAATTGTGCTTTATATCAGAAACCTCTGTAATATTTCAGTTAAAATACATTAAAAAGGGACAAACTTGAACCTAGATAAACAAATATTGGAGATAGCTAATGCAATCTACAGATAAGGAAAAAAATCCAAAAAAGTTTTCTATTTTCTTATTTAAAAATCTATTCAGAATCCAGACAAAAGACCACAATGGCCTATAAAGTATATATTATGAAGCATATTTGTAGCAATATCTTACTCCACAAGAAAATTAATGAGAATAATTAAGATAAGAAAGGAAGTATGAGCCATGGCTTTTAGTATTTTGCATTATTATAAAGGACGCTATCCCTCATCGGGACGAGAACAGTGCAGTCTTCTGCCCCCGCGCCTGGGTGTTCCTTCCCGGAGCCCCTTGGAGGGGAGCGGGTTGAGCTTTCCTCCCCGCCCTGACCAGGGACCCGGCAGCCGAAGACCTCCAGGACCAGCCACCACCATGCTGAGACCACTCTCCGCACACCTGAAGGTACCGGCAGAGGGACAAAGCCACGTGGGTTCCGGGGCCGAGATCTCCAAGCCTACTTGGATTGGAGTCGAGCATCCTCCACCCAGATCCTCCAAATTCCAGTAGGCGGGGGTCACACCCACCACTTGGCCCCCTGGCGCTGTGTAATCCCATCAGCGGCCAAGACTCAGAGACTATAAAAACCAGCTCCCGGAACCACGAGGCCGCATTTGCGGCCACACGACATCTTATTATGACATCTCATTCCTACTTTGACAAACTGGCAGGCTACCGAATGTAGCCTGCCCACACGGCAGAGTCTGGCAAACTCCCCGTGGCGCACCCAATATGCCAAATACCAGTAACAATGATGGGTCTCATTCTCCTAAAGAGCTTTGAATATAATCTCAGGGCTAGGATGAAGGAGACGTTACTGGGGCCTGCTCGAGGCAATCAACGAATAACAGGATGATCTGTGATAAAGGATGCAAACAAGATGCAATCATGAAGTAAGGATTGTTCCCTAAGAGCACAGTCTAAGGATGCGACAAGTGAACAAACTTCAGACAACCAAAATCCAAAAAGCAACAAAGGAAGGAACAGGATATGCACTTACTTGTATTAAGACAAACTTGTAATTAAAAGGAAAAGATTAAATATAAAATAACAATATTATGTGATAGTGCAGATGCAGTATAATCATAAAAAATATGATTTAATGATGTAGGTGTAAAAAATAATATGCTATTATACTGAGTCATCATAGATGATGGTATGATAGTATTGTTTTGAAATTTGTGTATAATCAATGTGGAAAAAATCAAAGTAATATTAAGGGTATTTTTTCATTATGTCATTTCTCCCATGCTGTAAAACTAAAATACTTCATGTGAAAAAGAAACAAATGTAATAAGGAGGAAATCATTTTTTAAAAAATTCCAAGTAAGAATTAAAAATATCACCAATAACAAGATAGTTTAATTATATTCTATCTGTAAATTGAGAAGACAGAACAATTATCAAGCAATTAACATTGTTAAGTCAGATTTTTAACTTGAAACACCCTTTCCCATTAAAAGAAGTCACTTTATAGAGAAATGCCTGATTCCTGGTATTTAGAAAAAGATATGCAAAAGGAATCTGGATCCTTTAGTTCTCACTAGATTACTAGAACGTTTTCCAAATCTTTGGATTTCATCTCCAAAAACCTAGATAAAAGGGAATCACAATGAAATGACATAGAGCATGGATATTTTCAACTGGGTACCTAAAAGAAAAGAATTTGCATCGATTATTTATTTTAATACATATTATATAACTAGATTTCCAGATATTATTTCAAGTGGCTTCTTTTCCCGTTATTTTAGTGAGTGAAAAATAAATATCAACATTTGCAACTTCCCATGACTTAATGCAAATGAATTGCAGCCTCCCACAAAGAATTGTAATCTTGGTGTTGACACTAAGCAGTAACGGATGCAAAATAGAAACAAGAACAAAGCCTAAGCATGGCATGCTCGATGGTAGGAAGCCACACTCCTGCTCAGTTAAGGCTTCACGCTGAGTCTGATCAAGTCTCTGGATGAGGAAGTCACCTGATAAGAAAGGACAAAGCCACAGTTTACCAGGCACGGCCCAAGTTCAAATGCAAACAGCTGGAAATATGAAAATAAAATGATCCTAGGTACATTTCAAGCAGTATTAGTAAACATAAGGTATATAAAAATGAACGACAAAGACCTGTCAAATATTAAATGATGGGAGCAACTGAAGTAGGCATATGTAGGCATACTTAGCTACTAACACCATAGACACGTGCAAAAAAAGTGATGTCTGTGAAAGTTGAGGTAGCAGCAGAAACTGCCTTCCAGGAGGAGAGCAGTTTCAGAAGAAGGAGAGAGAAATTTTCATTTGCTTGGGGGCATACCTGACAGTGCTCAGAGCTTTCTCCTGGTTCTCTACTCATGAATCACTCCAGGCAGGACTCAGAGAACCACGTGGGGTGCCGGAGACCAAGCCCATGCAAGACAAGCAGTGTACTCTCTGGACCATTGCTCTGCCCCCCTAAAGCAACTTTTTTGACCTGGACTGGGAACTACCAAACTCTACCTTGTAAAATTTCAGTAAGATAGGAATGTCTTCTGGGAGGTTTTCTTTGATCGCCTTTTATTTTTAAACCAATGATTGTGAAAAGAATGATTGTTTTTGAGTCAAAAAAAATCCAAATTTAAATCTTTGCCCATCTCTTAGAGCATGGCAAGTTCTGTGAGAATGGCAAGTTCTAAGCTGAGTCTTAACTTTCTTCTAAATAAAATGTAGGTATATAGGTGCACCATCATATCCAACTGAGGAGTGAAAGGCAGAGTCACTGCTGAATCATAACTTCCTTCCCTTCCCATTCCTCCTACATATGTTTTATTTTTCTTAGTTTCTCTCTTGGAGCATCTTTCCCAGGAATACCCAGGGACCACTTGGTACCTGAGAAGGGAAACCAGGACTCCCCCACAGGCAAAACATGAGCTCTGACCCTTTGAACATTCTCTCCCACTCTAATTTAGCTTTGACCTTTCACTTTCTCTACTATATACTTCTGTTTCTCTGGGTTAATCAGACTACAGTTTTCTATATTGCTATGCATCCATGTCGGTGAAGGCCTCTTCTGAAAGTTGTGTCCTGCCAAATAATAGGGCTGGAGCGATAGCACAGTGGGTAAGGCGTTTGTTTGCCTTGCACGTGGCTGACATGGTTGGCCCAGGTTCAATTCTTCTGCCCCTCTTGGAGAACCCAGCAAGCTATCAGGAGTATCTCGCCCCCACAGCAAAGCCTGGCAAGCTCCCCGTGACGTATTCAATATGCCAAAAACAGTAGCAAAAAATCTCACAATTTGTTGTGAGATGTTACTGGTGCCTGCTTGAGCAAAAATCAATGAACAACAGGAGGACAGTGCTACAGTGCTACAGGTCTTCCAAATCGTAGCTGAATCCTAACAGCAAGAACAAGTATCCTGACCCAAGAACCTGGTATCTTATCCACACATCAAACCCCAGAGCACTCCATTTCAAAGCAGTGCCTCCTAACTCAGGCTGAAACAGAAAAACGATGATTAATACTTTGTGGAGCACCTGATAATAATTAAGTTTTTAATGATGATATAAAATCCAGATCCCGGACGAGAACAGTGCAGTCTTTTGCCCCCGCGCCTGGGTGTCCCTCGCCGGGACCCCTTGGAGGGGAGCGGGTCGAGCTTTCCTCCCCGCCCCGACCGGGGCTCCGGCAGCCGAAGACCTCCAGGACCAGCCACCACCATGCTGAGACCACTCTCCGCACACATGAAGGTACTGGCAGAAGGACAAAGCCACGCGGGTTCCGGGGCCGAGACCTCCAAGCCTACTCGAATTGGAGTCGAGCATCTTCCACCCAGATCCTCCAAATTCCAGTAGGCGGGGGTCACACCCACCACCTGGCCCACCTGGCCAAGACTCAGAGACTATAAAATCCAGATCCCGGAACCGCGCGGCCGCGAATCTTATCAGAACTTTTCTTTATGACATCTTATTATCTCATTCCTACTTTGGACAAACTTGCAGGCTATCGAATGTAGCCTGCCCACAGGGCAGAGTCTGGCAAACTCCCCGTGGAGTACCAAATATGCCAAATACCAGTAACAATGATGGGTCTCATTCTCCTAAAGAGCCGTGAATATAATCTCAGGGCTAGGATGAAAGAGACGTTACTGGGGCCTGCTCGAGGCAATCGACGATTAACAGGATGATGAATGAATGAATGAATGAATGATGATATACCATTTATCATTAAAAAAATCCTGTTCTTTCATTAAGTAGATACTCAATCTGTGATTTTTTTTCAAATGACTGATTATATTAAGTTGACTTTAATATAGCCTCTGAGTATTGATAGAAACCATCTGCTATCGCAAATGATATTGACATAATTAGGAAAGATTTCTGGGACAGTTTGTTTCAAGTGGTAACATAGAAGGAGAGGGTATGGCACTGGAGTAGAATTCCTCTAGACTTCATACTTAGGATACCCACATCACAACCCTGATTCTACTTCCCATAGTGGTTCTTGTGTATTGGCGTTCGCCATGTACCAGGTTAAGGGATTTCGTTTATTAACTAATTTAGCTAACAGGAACTCTTGACATGGTTGTGTCTCTATCATAGGGATGAGGAAACTTGCTTACAGAAAAGAGTAGTAGCAAACACAGGACACACAGCTCAGGCAAGGGCAAGCAGGGAATTCATATCCTGTTCGGCAATGCTCAAACTCCCACACTCTTAGTCGATCTCTGTAATCCCATCCATGCCAATACCCAGTCATTTATGAAATCCCCGCTCCCAGTGCACTTTCCCCTTAGTGACATTCATCTTGGATTTAACTCATGACCAGAAAATGGGTATCCCTTATCAGCCAGCCTCACTCTGCCAGGGGCACAGACCTAGGATGAGGTCTCAGCTGCAGTGACAATATGTCAACAGCCAAGGGAGCACCTGAGGATGATGTCTGCATCAGAGTTTGGGAGTTTTCTTAAACCCTTTTCTATTTCTTGGAAACGGTCTCCTAATCCTGAACTCTATTAATTCTATATACTGTTTACTTAAAGGAAATGAAACACCAACTATGTCTCAAGAAGGAGAAACAATTACGATTTAAATTAGTCACAGGCTTATCAGCTCCTGCAATTTCTTGTAATGGAAAAATAACCCAGAGGACACTGTCATATACTATTAGGATAACAGACTTTGAGCGAGTGACATGTTTACATTGTACAACAGAAATGTTTGATTTTCTTCATTATTTTCTGCATGGCATGTTTGAACTAACCCGGAATTATTCTATCTGGTTTACAGAAGGTCTCACACTTCTACCTGGTACTATATACTAAAAGTTTTGCTTTTTGAGGTCAGGTTCTTATCATCGCTAGCCTGAGCTTTAAAAGTAAGTCCTACTTGTTTGGGGTCAGAACAAAAGTATAGCAGGTAGGGTGCTTGCCTTGCATGAATCCAGTTGGGTTTGATCCCCACCATTCCACATGATGTTCTGAGATTGCCAGGAGTAATTCCTGAGTGTAGAGCCAGGAGTAATACCTGAGTATTGCCAGGTGTGGTCCCCAAACAAACAAACAAAACCAAATAAACATCCTACATATTATACTTCCTTTCAATATATTTCTTCCTTTATCCATCCAATTCATTACTACTAAATTTAACCTCCTAAACATTTTTTACTTAAGTCCCCACCTGATGTAAAAGTTCTAATGGTTTTTAGAAAAATAATCACTTGTAGGTTCTTACAGAAAAAAAAAAATCCAAAATTTTTGGTAGAAACTAGGACCTCCAATTTAAACTTATCTGGTTTCAAACTCATTATTTTTTTCTACTGTTCATCTCTTTAGCTTTTTGGGGGTTATTTTTATGGGGGGGGATGGAGAAAGGAAAAAGGATTTGAGGACATACCTGGAAGTTCTCGGAAACAACTCCTACTTCTGTGCTCCAACTTTACTCCCTGACAGTGCTCAGGGCACCATCAAGTGCTGGAAACTGACTATGCATCTGGGGATTATCTTGACAAAAATTAGGTCAGGTTGGCCAAATATCTGTTTCAAAGTGAAACCCAAAGAGTTTTATCCAGAGGTTAGAGTATCTGACCTTAATTCAGTGATCTTGCTCAATCTCCAGCACCTTAGGGTCTGTATAGCACAATCGGGTGCAGCCCGAGGCCCCTGAGCATCACGGAGCATAACTCCTAGAGCCCTGAGTACTGTCCACAATCCTGCAGGCCCGAGTAGCACTGCATACTCTGACCCTCCAATTGAATGATGGGATCAATTGCACAAGTATCATTGGGGATTGCTCCCAGGAAACCCAAGCACTGCTTGGGACTCACATAAAAAAAAGAAAAACACACAAATTACCATTCCCCCCCCCCCCCCGCGCCCCAACACAAAATAATACCAGTAAAATGAAAAAATTCAGAGAGCTGCTGCCAACGTTTCTTGCACTATTTCTTCACATCTCTAAAGGAGAACATATTATGGATATCTCAATTCAAAAACAGCCGCACAGAGGTCCTTGGAGATATAGCAAAATATAAATAAATGAAAGTTGCATTGATCTACTATAGTATACGATAGTCCTAATCCTTTGGTGTGTGATACTTCAATGCATGTTGACTTTGGTGAGTCATTTCTGAAATTTCACCTTTGAATCTAAAAGACAGGGGAAAAGGCAGATCAGATAGAGAAGGGAGCACCAAATAAAAGGTATTGGGAGGAGAGGATCCTCCCAGGATGGGAGATGCATGCTGAAAGTAGAATATAGACCGAACATGATTGCTACTCAATGCCTCTTTTGCAAACCACAGCACCCAAAAGGAGAGAGAGAACAAAAGGGAATATCCTGCCACAGAGATGAGGTGGAATGGGGGGGATGGGGGTGGGAGGGCTCCTGGGATCCGTGGTGGTAGAGAATGGGCACTGGTGAGGGATGGGTACTCGATCATTGTATAACTGAAACCCAAGCACAAAAATTTGTAAGTCTACAACTGTACCTCATGGTGTTTCACTAATAAAAATTAAAACAAATAAATAAATAAATGACAGAGGAACAGTCATGGATTCTAGAAACTAGCACCAAGTCAGGCCAGAAAGTGACCTCCACATCGTTTTCTAGAGTGCTGGAGAGCAGACAAATGCATTAGAATTTTTTTCTGTCAAGAAATATTCTTAGCGATAGTACAATTGGTAGAGTCCTTGCCATGCACACAGACAACCTGAGTTCAATCTGTAGCAGCCGTTATGGTCCCCAAGTCCACCAGTTCCTGGACTTAGAGGCAGGAGTAACTCCTGAGTACCTCCAAGTATGGCCCAACCCCAAACCAGACAAACAAAAGCGTTTCTTGTGCTGACATGAAAAGACTTAACTATAAGAAAAGCACAGAGAGCTAACAAGAGAGGAGGGAGTGAGGGACAGAGACAAAGGGTTGGAGAAGAGAGAGGAAGAGAGATGGAGAGAGAGATAGAAAGGGGAAGAGAGAGAGAAAGAGAGAGTCTCTTTGAACCCATCTGTAAAAGATCATAGAATAACCATGACATTCAACCTTTTTAATGTATTGGATCCTTGTATCAATGCTTCATCCTAACTTAATTTCAAGGAAAACAAATCCCCTTCTAAAATCCTGGAGTCCCTTTCTTAAAAACAGTTTTACAAACTTCATTGAAAACATACAAGAAAAAAATTGTGGGGAGGTGGAAATAAACAAGATATACTCCACATCCAAAGTTTTAAATATCTGTAACTCCTTCCCGGTTAAGTTGTGTGGAACAATATGGAAGGGAACTCATCTGTCCTTGGGTCCCTTTGAGCATTTTTTAGAAGAAAAAGCAAAGCAACACTGCTGCGAAGGCCGAGCGCACTGCATCTGGAGCCTGACACAGATTTAATAATGTATTACAAAAGCATGGTGTGGTGTAGGAGGAGCAGTGGGGGGTATTTTCTAAGGGAAAAAAGAAGATTTATAGATAAGTCACTAAAGAAGACTTATCGTGAAGACCGTGGACGCCAGCGAAAGGTGTTGAGAACAATATTTTTCCTTTGCTTTGTCAACATCTAAAGCCCATTTATCTCTGTTCCACGATTCATACATAGTCACAATCGCTCTATAAATTCATCGCCTGGATTGCAGAGCTCAAGACAAGGTCAGACATCTCAGGGAAAGTGTCAGTAATCCAGTCCACAGGGGGTTGAGAAATGCGCATGGTGGTAACCTGGAGCACAGGGGACCCGGTTTCCATTACAGAAGTGACTGACCATCGGTCACCCTCTCAGTGGGTCATCCTAAAAAAAATAAATAAATAAAATGTCATGAGCTTGGAAAGGCTCGAGGGCGGAGGGATGGGGGGGCGGACACTGCACTGATTAAAGCTGCCATACCAGAAAACACTGGCTTCTGAAATTTTGTGCTAGAACTCTGGCTATAGTGAGTTCCCCTGAGAGTCCTCAGATGGACTCCCAAGAGGTAGGGACACTGGCGGGGTCGCCTGTCAGCATCTAGCCGTTTGCTGCATGTGCCCTGACAGCACATAAAAATGAGCAGTGCTTGTCTTTGCTTCCTGTGTTTGGTGTAATGACCTTGAAACACGCGACTGTGCTCTGTGACTTATATATGTTGTCAAAAAGTATTGTATAGCAGCTTCACTTTTTAGATTATTCTGCAAGTTCCACGGAACCCATTTTAGCACATGAAGTGAGATGTGGGAATCACTGTTTCTTTTAATTTTCACATTTAAAATTTTCCAAAACCCATACAAAGCTCATTACCTGCAGAACCATACAATTCTCCCTGTTTTGCACTTTGGAATTTGTCAGGATAGGATGCTTACTTTTGTAGTGTGAGAACCATCTGTTAATCTGCAATTCCAGTTTTTGGGGTTTTTTTTTGTTGTTGTTGTTTACCTTGATAAGGTAGGAGTGACTCACCAGGTCCCTCCTATTCTATCAATCCCATTTTCCTCCTTAACTATGATCTGAATCTTTTGCATTTATTCTGGACAGAAAGACAAGGTTTGCACTAATTTTCAGTGGATTATCCTTTAGGTCTTACTAAAATCTGAGGCAAGGCTGGGGAAAAAAATAGCAACAGCACAAAATTAGTATCAAAATAGGCTCCCAATATTTACCACACCTCTACCATCTGAGAGGGTGTCTTGTTCACTTCTCTGAACCATGTCCTCTATCTTCATTTTACTTGTACTGGTCTCTGATAAAGCTAATTTTTCCATCTCCCATCTCTCATGATTTTTTTTAAACCATAGACACCATGACTTACAAAACTATTAATTATTTGGTTAATGCATACAATATTCCAACACCACACCAAAGAGCCCACCAAAGCATAGATCGCCTTATCCCCCACAGTATGGTAAGCTCAGCTCTGTAGATCAGTCCCCTGGCTCTGTTGCCTTCGGTCATTTGTTAAGTCTTCTAATATGATTCTTTATATAATATCTATTCTGCACCTTTTAATATTTCTGATATATTTTCCTCATTATGATACTTACCATATCCATTTGCATAGCAGCAAATTGCATGATTTTACCTTCTCTTATGGCTAAGTAGTACTTTAATGTGTATATGTACCTTAGATTGTCCATTCAATTGTTCATAGGCACTTGTGTTGTTTCCAGTTTGGGGCTATGGTCAAGAGAGATTCAGTGATCACAGAAACATTGAACAGATGTCCAATAAAAGAGTGAAGAGAAGGAATAAATAGGCATTTGAGGAAGTACTCTGTATCACTTATCATCCGGGAAATGAAAGTCAAAACAACATGAGCATCTGGAAAATGAAAATCAAAACAATGTGAGACATTATATCATACCAGTGTCATACATTACTACTATAGCTTTGTCCTCCCATTGTTTATTGATTTGCTCGAGAGGGCACCAGTAACATCTCCATTGTGAGACTTGTTGTTACTGCTTTTGGCATATTAAATACACCACAGGGAGCTTGCCAGGCTTTGCTGTGTGAGCAGGATACTCTCGGTAGCCTGCTGGAATCTCCGAGAGGGGCAGAGGAATCAAACCCAGGTCGGCCTCATGCAAGGCAAACGCCCTACCATCTATGCTATGGCTCCAGCCCATCATACATCACAAAGAACAAAAAAAAAACCTGTGTTGCTGTGAGTGGGGGAACAAAGAACCCTCATCTGCTTCTGGCAAGAATGTCAACGGCTTCCACCATTTTGGAAAACAACATCAAGACTTCTCACACAGAACTAAGAATTTAACATCCATGTCTTTCATCAAATCCAATGTCCCAAGATCTACAAAACTCCCAATGGTTTTAAAAGCAGCCACTAGCAATTTATTGATGTCATTCCATTAAAATTCTTGTCTTAAATGGGTATAGCGGGGACTTTCCTCAATATAGTTAAGGCCATCTACCACAAGCCTACAGCAAACATCATCCTCAATGGGGAAAAACTAAGAGCCTTCCCTTAAGATCAAGAATGAGAGAAGGATACCCATTCTCTCCACTACTGTGCAATATAATACTGGAAGTACGTGCAATAGCAGTTATTCAAGAAAAAGATATTAAGGACATTCAGGTAGGAAAGGAAGAAATCAAGCTCTCACTATTCGCAGATGATATGATACTATGATACTAAAACCTCTACCAAGAAACTCCTAGAAACAATTGACTTGTATAGTAAAGTTGTGGGCTATAAAATCAATATCCAAAAGTCCATGGCTTTCCTATATGCAAGTAGTGAGAGAGAAGAAAGTGACATGAAAAAAAAAATAAAACAATCCCGTTGACAATAGAAAATCAAGTACCTAGGAATCAGCTTAACTGAGGAAGTAAAGGAACTATACAAAGAAAACTTTAAAATGTTACTTCAGGAAATAAAAGAGGACATGAGAAAATGGAAAGATATAATCTGCTCATGGATTGGAAGAATTAACACTGTCTAAATGGCAATACTTACCAAAGCATTGTACAAATTCAATGTGATCCCTATAATGATACCCATGATATTCTTCAAAGAAATGTAGCAAACACTACTGAAATTCATATGGAACACTAAGCCCCCACGAATAGCTAAAGCAATTCTTGGGAAAAAGAAATGGGAGGAATCAAATTCCCTAAATTCAAACTCTACTACAAAGCAATAATAATTAAAACAACATGATACTGGAACAAAGGCAGAGCTGCAGACCAATAGAACAGAGTTGAATATAATGACATCTCCCCTCAAAAATATGATTATCTAATCTTTGATAAAGGAGCATGAAATGTGAAGTGGAGTAAGGAAAGCCTCTTTAACAAACTGTGCTAGCAAAACTGAATGGCAACATGCAAAAAACTGGGCTCAGATCTCTGCCTAACACAATGTACAAACGTAAGATCAAAATGGATTAAAGACCCCAACAACAGACCAGAATCCATAAGGGACATTGAAGACAGAGTTGGCAAAACGCTCTATGATATTGGAGCTAATGATATCTTCAAAAATATCACACCACTGGCCAAGCAAGTGAAAACAGAGATAGACAAATGGAACTATCTTAAACGAAGAAGCTTCTGCACCTCAAAAGAAACAGAGACCAAAATACAAAGAGAGTCTACAGAGTGGGAAAGGATATTCGCCCAATAAACATCCAACAAGTGTTTGATATCAAGATATACAAAGTACTGGTTCAACTCCACAAGAATAAAACATCCAACCCCATCAAAAAATGGGGCAACGAAATGAACAAAAACTTTCTAAAAGAAGAAATCCAAATGGCAAAAAGGCACATGAGAAAATGCTCTACATCATTAAACATCAGGGAGATGCAGATCAAAGCAACAATGTGATATGGTCTCACACCACAGAGACTGGCCCACATCCACTTAATTACTTAACTTCCCGTTAATCGTCGATTTGCTCGAGCGGGTGCCAGTACCGTCTCCATTTGTCCCTGTCGCGTGCTAGTGTAGCCCAATGGCATCTGTTCGCTCTGGGAACATGAAAAGCCTCAAACCGATCGTTCATGATCTTGATGAAAAAGTCTGACAATCTGGTAGGTGGGTAGCCACGCGGTCTTTTGACATCCTGTGGAATCCAGTCAGTAACAGCTCTAACCCAGCGGTCGTATTTAAATCTCATTACGTGACCAGCCCATCTGATTTTTGACACCTTGGCAAACGAGACAGCGTCCCTGATTCTTGATTGTCGACGGATGTTGGAACTACGGATTCTCTCTCTCATTTGAGTGAAATGTGATATTCCAAGCATAGCTCTTTCAATTCTTCTTTGGGAGACCTGAATAGCATTCTCATTCTGTTTGCGTAGGGCCCAGGTTTCTGAGGCATATGTTAATGCAGGAAGAACAGTGGAATCAAAGAGTTGTGACCAGAGCCGGAGGTTCTTCGTCCTCTTAGCTATTTCTTCGACGTTCTTGAAAGCGTTCCAAGCAGCTCTCTTCCTCCTGCACAACTCGGGTGCCAGGTCATTTGTTATGTTTACTTATCGACCTAGGTACTCATAGCTGTGGCATTCAGAGATGATCGTTCCGTTGAGAGTGAATGGGGCATCAGGAACAAGGCTGTTTCTCATAAACATTGTATTCGTAAGATTCAGCTGTAGTCCTACCTTTCCACACTCACGGTCAAAGTCGGCCAGCAGTTGTGCCGCTTAGCTGATGTTTGGTGTAATTAAAACAATGTCACCAGCAAAGCGGAGGTGGTGTAGTTGCCAACCATCTATCTTCACTCCCATTCCTTCCCATTCCAGTCGTCACGTGATGTTCTCGAGGGTGGCACTGAAGAGTTTCGGTGAAATGGTATCACCCTGCCGAACCCCTCTCTTGACATCAATGATCACCTCCTTGTAGAATGGTGAGATCCTGGTAATGAATCCGCAATACAGCTCGCGGAGGATCCTGATGTATTGGGCTTGAATGCCCTGATTGGCTAGGGCTTCAATTACCGCTTCCGTCTCAACAGAATCAAAGATCTTCTTTAAATGAATGAACTTTAGACAGAGCGGCATCTTGAACTCCCGAGAAACCTCAATGAGCTTGGTTATCATGTGGATATGGTTAATGGTGCTGAATCCTTTGTGGAACCCGGCTTGCTCGCATGGTTGCCCTTCATCTAGTGTTCTGCCAATCCTATTTAGGATGACTCGAGTGAACAACTTGTACATGACAGACAAAAGGCAGATCAGGCGATAGTTGCCAATGTCATGGATGTCTCCCTTCTTAAACAGTAGTACAGTCCTTCTGGTTTTCCACTGGGATGGAACCTTGCATTCAGACAGGTAGCATGTGAAGAGCCGAGCCAGTATATTGATAAGTACTGACGGCAGGTTCTTCAGGTGTTCAGGACTGAACTTGTCTGGGCCTTGTGCTGTTCGTTTCTATGCCGACGAAATGGCGTGTCGATTTCGGAAGGGAGAACATTGGGAACGACATATCCATCCTGTGGAATTTGGTATGTCGGCAAGTGGAGATGGCTATTGAAGAGATTTGAGTAGAAGTCATGGATAATCTCCTCCATTGCTGTTCTGGAGGATGTGATAGATTCATCAGGACATCGGAGGGCAGTCATCTTGGTCTTGTAGTTGGCGAAGGACAGGCGGGCGTAACGAATACTTTTCCCGGCTTCTGCCACATCTACCAGCACTTCTACTCTTTTCTCTTTGAGGTTTTCCTTGATCGCATCTCTGCACTGCTTTGTGAGCTCAGACGTTAGCTTGTGGTTGCCTGAGGCATGCGCCAAACCACATTGGCAAATAAACTCAAGAGTTTTCAAAGACAGGTGTTTTTTTTTGGCTATCTCTCTCTTGGCGTTCCTCGCACAATCATGGTGGTGCTGAAGCAGTCGATCGTATTCCTTGTCAATGTTGTCAACAATGGCATCTTCCCATGTTGCCGCAATAGTACCAAAGAGCTCCCAGTTGGTGGTTGTTCTGGGAGTTCTCTTTTTAAACTTTGCAGCCCTTTCTCCCCGCTCTGTGAAGTAGAATTTTGCACGAAGGAGATGGTGATCCGATCCCATTCATAATTTTGGGACAACAGCAACATCAGTCAGGCAAAACCATCGATTG
This sequence comes from Sorex fumeus, assembly GCF_029834395.1. NCBI lineage: Eukaryota > Metazoa > Chordata > Mammalia > Eulipotyphla > Soricidae > Sorex > Sorex fumeus. The sequence continues at coordinate 429,019 of NW_026606149.1, read as the reverse complement.
AATATGATGTGGTCTATTCGTTGTGGAATTGTCCACTGGGAGACTCCCATGTCCAACGTTTAGATTCTGCCTTCTGGAACTGTGAGTTACCATGGATGGTCTTGGTCAACATGATGAACTCAGACAGTCTCTCACCCTGTTTGTTCCATTCTAGGCCATGGGTCCCAATGTGAAGTTCTTCAACTGATCTTCTCGGCCCTATCTTGGCATTAAAATCACCGACAATGATCTTGTGGAAGGATTTCTCTTTCATCATAATGAGATCTTGGTGCATAGACAACGAAGATAGAAACTGCCGGCAGTGAGCCACATCTATTCAAATGTAAATGTCTGATTCTGGTTGTTAGGCATGAATCAATTCTCATGACCAAGTTTGTGTTGACAAGGACACCAATGCCTCTGACACCTGTTTTATCGCATGTTCCGAGGAACAATTCTTCTCCAGTGTCGAAAACGGCATGGTGAGATTCATGCCTTCTTGTCTCGGTCAGACCAATGATGTTGTACTTGATCTTTCGCGCTTGTACCATCAGGTCCTCAATGGATGCATCTGATGCTAGCGTACGTGCATTGAAAACACAGACGATCATTTTTGTCTTCCTTCGTTGTGGCAGCCTAGGTCGGCCTTGAGATTTTATCGGCTTCTCCTTTCTGATCCTTCTCAGTGCTGCCATGTCTGTGAAGCCTTCAGGGTCAGGTGAATGAGACCCATTGTAATTACTGGTTTTGGCATATTGAATACACAATGGATAGCTTGCTAGGCTCTGCCGTACGGGTGGAATACTCTTGGTAGCTTGCCAGTCTTTCCGAGAGGGAGAGAGGCTTTTGGGACGACCTCTAATCGCCCTCGTAGGTGTTACCATATTTGAACCCTATCAAATATGGTACGGCAATTCCGGAGGATGGGTATTTAGTGTCTTATGATGTGTCGAAGCTGCCGCAAGGGTCCGGAAAGTGTCCTGGAGTGTGGCGGCGGCTGGGTAGTGGAGGTAGTGTCGGTAGTGGAGGTCTGCCTGTGGGGTATCTGGTCCCGGGAGGGGTAGGGTGGGTCTTCTGTGCGCAACCAATCCCTGGGTCTCTGGTGGTTGGTGGAAGCAGACAGGGCAGGATAGGGTGGGGCTCCTCATTATAATCCCTTTGTCACCTGTGGTTGGTGGGAGCAAGCAGAGAATCTCTGTCCCTGTGTCCATTGAGCCTGGAGTCCAAGGTCTCAGATAATTCTGCTTATCTTGTTCTGTGGGTCTTCAGTCGTGCATGAGTCTCGGCCGGAGCTCCCACGCGGGTCCGGAAAGCGTCCTGGAGTGTGGCGGTGGCTGGGTAGTGGAGGTAGTGTCGGCCCACATCCAAAAGAACAAAAGCAACCGGTGTTGGTGCATATATGGTGGGAGAGGTACCGTCCTTCACTGCCAGTGGGAATGCCAACTACTTCTTCCCTTTTGGAAAACAGTATAGACAATTCTCAAAAATTAGAAATTTAGCTCCCATTTGACCCAGCAATACCACTCCTGGGAATATATCCCAGAGAGGCAAAAAGCATAGTTGAAGTAACATCTGCACTTGTTTGTTCATTGCAGCACTGTTTACAACAGCCGGAATCCGAAAAAAAAAAAAAAACCCGAGTGCCCATGAACAGATGATTGGTTAAAGAAACTTTGGTACATCTACACTATAGAGTATTATGTAGCTGTTAGAAAAGATGAAGTCATGAAATTTACATACAAGTGGTTCTACATGGAAAGTATCATGCTAAGTGAAATGAGTCAGAAAGAAAGGGACAGACAGAAAGATTGCATTCATCTGGGGAACATAAAGTAACTAAATAGGAGACTAACACCCAAGAATTACCGAGATAAGTATCAGGAGGTTCACTCAATGGCTTGGAGGGCAGTCGCACATGCTATCAGGAAAGGCAGCTCACATAGGGAAGGGAGCACCAAATATGGGTGTTTGGAGGATCATCCTAGGATCGTAGATGCATGCTGAAAGTAGACTATAGACCGAACGTGATTGCCACTCAATGCCTCTTTTGCAAACCACAGCACACAAAAGGAGAGAGAGAACAAAAGGGAATGCTCTGCCACAGAGGCAGGGTGGGATGTGGGGGATATGGCGTGGGAGGGATACTGGGACTCGTGGTGGTGGAAAATGGGTACTGGTGGAGTGATGGGTACTCGATCATTGTGTAATTGAAACCCAAGCACAAAACTTTTTAAGTCTACAACTGAACCTCATGTTGTTTCACTAAAAAAAAAAAAAATCTTTTCTTACTTTTAGTGCTTAACTTAATGTAGTGTATACATGTTGCTTTTTCAATTGAGTACACAGTAAATTTCTGCAATCCTTTAATTCAATGTTCAAATTAAAATTCCAATCCTTTCTAAAACAAATTTTCAAAAGTGTCTTAACATAAAAATAATCCTTATCTTAAAGACAACAATAGTTTTACATAAACATTTTCAGGAAACTATTAATATTGCTTTGTTCATGACCACATTTTTCTTTTTCTTGCTTTTACCTCAGGCATACTTATATTATTTTTTTTTCTAAATCAAAATCTCTGCCAAGTGAATTCAGGTTTTCAAGTATCTGAAGACAAAAAAATTGCAGTCTTTGAAACAGATTTCATCCATCTGGTTCAGGACAAGTTCAAGATTAGGTCGAGGTCTGATCAAGGTGACTGTGCTTCCTTTATCATCAGCAATCCATAGGTGGAAGAATAGCGACTTTGGCAGAGAAAGCAGAAAAAGTCTTTTCTCTTAACCACAGCAAGACTTTCCAGGAATTTGCAATTCACTTTTCCTTTTAGACGTGTGCACAGATGAGTGTTTCTGTGTATGTGTGCTCTGTGGCCTTCAGTGTTATCCTTTAAAAAGTAAAGAAGAAATAAAAGCCTTCTTAGACACATAAAACTTAAGGAAATTATTTCCAAACCTGCCTTGCAAATACCAAAAAATTATTGTTAAAATGACTCTTAAGAGAGAAAGAAATTTATCTAGGTTGGAAACTCAGGTCTGTAAAAAGACAGTAAGTGCACCAGAGAAGGTATAAAAGAAATAAAATGAAATGTTTGTATGTAAGGTAAAAGGTAAAGGCTCTACCCTTGATCGTCGATTTGCTCGAGCGGGCCCAGTAACGTCTCCATTGGAGACTTTGTTGTTACTGTGTCTGGCATATCGAATACTCTCGGTAGCTTGCCGGGCTCTCCGAGAGGGGCGGAGGAATCGAACTCGGGTCGGCCATGTTTGTATGTTAAATTTCAAAAATGTAAATGCTATATTAAAATAATAGCAGTGACAATTTGTTTGATTATGCATATATTATGTATATTCCTATATTTAACTGTGCTAGATGAAGAGGAGAGAGGATCGAGGCTCAGTTTGCTGTTACAAAGTTCTTGCACTACTTTGAGCACAAGGTAATAGTTGAAAGTGGATATATATTAACCATAGACACATATTGCAAGCTCTGGTGAAACCACTAAAACTAGTGAAAAAAAACACAACTACTATGTTTATAAAGAAGGAGATATAATTCCACTTAGCACTCATTTAAACAAATGATGTACACAGAAGCTAGAGAGATACTACGGTGGGTATGATGCTTGCCTTGTATATGAATGACCATGATTCTTGGCATCCCATCTGGTCTCCTGAGCACTTCCAGGATTGATTCCTGAATTCAAAGGCAGGATTAGGCCCTAGGCATTTCTGGGCTTGAACAACCACAACAACAAAAAAAAAAACCAGAAATGGTCAAAAACAAAATTTAAAAAAGGTATATATGTATATTTTTGAATTTATGTTTTATATTCTTGAGATAGATGACAAGAAGTGGAATTGTTGGGTTATAGGAAAGGTCTATATATACCTTTTACGAGAAGCATCCATATGAATTTCCACAGAGACTGAAACATTCCTACCACCACATTCTCTTTCACCACATTCCTGCCAAAACTGGTTGTTTCCAATCTTTTAGATTGAAGCCATTCCGAGTGATGTGAAAGATATCTCACTGTCGCTTTGATTTTATTTTCTTGTTATCACTGATTCTGAGTGCTTTTTTACATGTCTACTGGATATTCATCTCCCCTTAGGGGTGTCTGGTCATCTCATCTCCCCAAAGTATAACAGCCAGGATATGAAAACAACCCAAATGTCCAATGGCAGGGGAATAGATAAAGAAATTGTAGTATTAAGTTGAAAGATAGTTTGGGGTCTATGTACTCGCCTAATACACTGCCAGCACAGGTTTGATACCTGGAACCATACATGGTTCCTTGCACACTGCAAGTAGTTATTCCTGAGCACAGAGCCAGGAGTGATCCTTGAGCAATGCCAGGTGTTAGTCCAACTCCACTCCATCCCCCACCCAAAAAAGAAGTTGTGGTATGCATGTCAGATGGAATATTGTACAGCAATAAAAAAAAATGATGCGATCTGGTAGTGTGCTGCACTTTTAATGGAACGTAGACGGGATTGAGAAATAAGTTAGAGAGAAAAATAAAACCTGCATTATCTCATTCATCTGTTTTTAAAGCACTGTCTGTAGCACTGTCTTCCGGTTGTTCATTGATTTGCTCAAGCGGGCACCAGTCACGTCTCTATCGTGAGACTTGTTGTTACTGTATTTGGTATATGGAATATACTACAGGGAGCTTGCCAGGCTCTGCCGCACAGGCGAGACACTGTCAGTATCTTGCTGGGCTCTCTGAGTAGGGCAGAGGAATTGAAACCAGGTCGACTGCGTGCAAGGCAAACGCCCTACCCACTGTGCTATCGCTCCAGCCCAGTATCATGGCATCTGCAAATTCCAGAAAGCATCACACTTGCTGCTGTGTTGAGAAAATGCCAGAAGTGAGGTTAAGACTGGAAACAACAAGACGTGTGGAGAAACTATGGTGAAAATCTGTTTTTAAAAGAGAAACAAAATAAGAGAATAAATAGACAGTATATATTGAATGACAAACCCATGGCCATTAATTGCAGAACTGAGATTTCCAAGTGAGAGGTTGGGGGCCGGAGAAGGTGGAGGAAAGGAAGAAGCAAGGTAGAAGTAATATTTTTGGTGTCTTTGGTAGAAGTGAGGATCAGTAACCAGGTACATCAAAATCTTGCAAGGTGGGACATAAAGATAGTATGTATAAAACACTGACCTCACACACAATGTATTCACTTTGGATCCTTGGTACCTCATACAGTCCCCTGAGCACCACCAGACTTGATCTGTGAGAACAAAGTCAGGATTAAGTCTGTGCACTGCTGGGTTTGGTTTACAAAAGAAAACAAGACAATACCAAAACACCCATGAAAGTTCATGCTGACCACATTCCCCAAACTACAATCAATACAATCAATGAAAATAACTCATCAGGAAAATATTAACAAACATAAAAGACAAAAATTGGAACAGTAAACAAGGGCAGTAAATTTAAAACTATTACAAAAATACTAGATATTAATCTATTACATCGGTGACTTATTTGAGCATCAACATTAAAATTTAAAGACAAAGGTTGCCAGAGTATCATAAAACAAACCAACTTCATTTTGTATACAAGAAGCTGTCTTTAAATATAGAAATATATATTAAAAGTTAAGTGATAAGTGATATTAAAAGTAAACAGATGAATATCTATAGTATTTTTTTAAGTAAGAAACGCTATATGAATTTCGAGGCTGGAGCAATAGCACGGTGGCGAGGGCATTTGCCTTGCACGTGGCTGACACAGGTTCGATTCCCAGCATCCCATATGGTCCCCTGAGCACCACCAGGAGTAATTCCTGCATGCATGAGTCAGAAGTAACCCTTATGCACCAAAAAGAAAAAAAAAAGAAAAGAAAAGCTATATAAATTTCAAAGGCAATTTCAAAGCAATGAAATTTATTAGGGACATAAAGGATGAATCTCAGCCCTGCTCCCCCTCCAAAAATGAAGAACACCATATTAAAGTGAAGATGTGAACTCTCTAATAAAACAAAATTATAATTAATGCATATGAGAAAAGCTACTAAAAGTCTAAGTATGTGGAGGAAAAATGGTAGAAGTTCAAGGGGAAATAGATGTTCCAGCTTCATAGCAGACACTTCCACAGTCATCCATCAGTAATGGACAGACCCAGCAAGGAGAAAAATAAGTAAAGAAATAGTTGAACTGAACAGCACTATCAATCAATTGTATGCAACTGACATCTATGGAAAAATTCAACCAACTAAAATAAATTAAATATTCTTCTCAGGCTGACCTAGAGTGTTCATCAAGATAGATTATGGGCCACAATGCACACCTTAACAGACCAACAATAGTGGAAAATACACACTTACAATAGAATAAGCCTAGAACAAAAACAGTTGGAAAAGTACTAAAATAACTGGAAAAGTACAAAATATGTAGTGGTTATTAAATACCAAATTTCAAAATTGATCAAAAACTAAATCTCAAGAAAAAATAACTTAAAAGAAATAAAAATAGAAATGCCAAAATGTGATGAAGATAAAAATTCTCAAAAGGAAAATTTAATGCCTATGTTGTTTTTTAAAAGGATAAATATGTTTCCACTTTGGAAAAAAACAAGTTAAAGCCAATGTAAGAAAAGGAAAGGAAAAATAAGAATTAGAGCATAAATCAATAAAATTGAATATAGAAAAATCAACAAAATGAAAGATACTTCTTTGTTAAACTCAATAAAATTGATAAGCCTCTAACCAAACAAATTTTTTAAAGAAAAAACATAAATTAATAATGCTGGAAATGAAAGAAGGAGCATCACTACAGCTCCCAAAGACAATGAAAAGATAAAAATGGAAAGTTATGAACAAGTCTATTCTTATTTCTTGATACAGAGATAAAATGAACAAATTCCTTTAAATTTGCTAGAACTTTCCCAGAAGAAATCAGCAATTTGAATAAAGGTATATGTATCAGAGATATTGAAATAATAATATTAAGGTCTAAAATCAGAAAGCATAGTCCTAAATATGTATTAATAATTTTACTAAAAATGTAGAAATTAAATATAATAATAATACTTCTAATTCATTTTCTGAGGCAAGGATTTTCTTAATGCGAGAAAACATAATATATTACAAAAAAATTACAGAGAAGATCTCCTATTAATGTAAATACAAGAATTATTAAATTTTCCAAGGTAAAGCTAACAAAGCATAAAAATAATTATCCAAGATAGCCAAGTGGAAATTATCCAAGGTTACCCAAAGCCAGCATATAGAAATAAAATAATATCATAATAACAAACCAAAGTAGGAAAACCACATGATAAAATCAATAGGCTATATCTAGAGATATAGATACATCAATAGATAATAACAATAAACGTTCACAAAATTGAACATCCAGACACTAGAGAAAATACCAGAGAACTAATAGAAACGTGTTTCCTCAACTTTATTTTTTTAACCTATAAAATAATATCATTAATAGCACAGTGGTAGAACGTTTGCTTTGTGCGCAGCCAGCCCGTCCAAGCCGGGTTCGATTCCTCCGCCCCTCTCAGAGAGACCAGCAAGCTACCAAGAGTATCTCGCCTGTGCAGAAAAGCCTGGAAAGCTACCCATGATGTATTAGATAAGCCAAACACAGTAACAAGTTTCAAAACTGGAGAGGTAGTGGGTCCACTGGAGCAAATTGATGAACAATGGGAGGACAGTGTTTGTTTTGTTTTAAAATAATGGTGTGTAACTTGAAGTTTTTCTACTAAAATCAAATAAACAGCAAGGATTTTACCTGTCACAATTGTTTTTTTAAAGTATATCGGAAGGCCTGACTAATGCAATAAACAAAACGAAATGAAAGGAAGGAAGGAAGGAAGGAAGGAAGGAAGGAAGGAAGGAAGGAAGGGAGGGAGAGAGGGAGGGAGGGAGAGAAAGAAAACAAAGGAAAGAAAGAAAGAAAACAAAGGAAAGAAAGAAAGAAAGAAAGAAAGAAAGAAAGAAAGAAAGAAAGAAAGAAAGAAGGAAAGAAGGAAAGAAAGAAAGAAAGAGAAAGAAAGAAAGAAAGAAAGAAAGAAAGAAAGAAAGAAAGAAAGAAAGAAGGAAAGAAAGAAAGAAAGAGAGAGAGAAAGAAAGACACATGTGGAATTCAACACAGTTTTATCCAACTCTTAACCTCTTTTGTCTACATTTCTCCAAGTGCTAATTTATAAACTGGTAGATCCTGGATGATTTCAACCTTACTTCACTAGGGATTCCCTGGTCTAAGCTCCTTATCTGAGAAAGTATGTTTTCCAGGTAATCCAGACAATTTAAGACTTTGTTTCAACTGATGCTTTCTCAAGGTTTTTGTTTTATAATCTGTTCTGTTAGCACAATAAAGGTGTTGTACTCTGCAAGAAGTGCTGGACCATTACTACTTCCCCTACTTCACCCACACACATTCCACCCCAACCTGAAAATAGTGTGTTGTTCAGACGATCTTTCTCCCTGATATTCTCTGTTTCTCCCTGATATTCTCTGAGATTCAATAGCCAAAGAAATAAAAGAAGCAAAAAACTTTTTAGCAAAAGAAGCCAAAGAACTCTTCCAACATTGTTCGGTTCTCCAACCTCTGCCACCAGCTTCCTTTATTCCTTTTCCTCTCAATACAATGAACCCTACACAAACTGATGTATACCACAATTATTACCGCATATCTTTCGTCATTCTTTGTTGTGTGTGTGTGTGTGTGTGTGTGTGTGTATCCTTAATAGCACAGAAAGGACAAGGACTCAGAGAGCACAAGAAATTTTTGTATAAATCCCAATCTGCAGAAACTAGGAAATTTATGACTGTGTAGGCTACCGCTACCGTAAGCCACAAAGAGAAATAATAGATGAAGGAAACTAAAACCTTCTGCAGTTTAACATAAATTAGAATACATTGCCATGAACCTCATTTTTTTTTCCTCACACATGTGACTTGTTGCTTTTAGTATGATCATCATGACATCATGATTTTTTTTATTACTCTTATTTTTCTAATCTGCCACCTTTCCAACATGGAAACCATCTTCCCAGAGATTCACAAGACACCAACAGCAACCAGTATCAGAAATTAGAGAAGGACTTGCCTTTTTATTCACTCTCAGCCTTCTCTGAGATTCTAGAGAGCCAGAACATTAAGCTCCACACAGAGTGGGGAAAATGAAAGGATTAAGTTAAAATAATAATACATAACAGTCTTAAAGGCCATTTATTGTTCCTCAAGAAAACAGAAGAAAACACTTATATGTAGAAAAAGAATACATATTATGATCACATGAAAAACTGAAATTTCCACTCATAGAATCAAATCTCTTGTCTCAAAAATTTTTGAAAGGCACAGAAGACAGTGGTATGCAGTCATCTTTGAATATCAAACCTCGAGTACAACGACTGGACAATTGGATATGTGGGCATTTGTTAAATACCTATTGCTTTCTTTTTAATTGAAGTGGATCAAAACTTAGATGACACAAACAGGCAAATTACAAGTAACTATAGAATTTAAAAGAAACAAAGAACTCTTTAGCAAATAATAATGAGAAGTTTTAGAACTTCTTTTCTCTATGATGCTTCTGACAGAATTTGCACACATAACAATAAGTTATGAGTCTCTAAAAGAACACCAAATATGACTGAAACTCAAAAGCATCAGAATGAATGGTAGCATTTTTGAAACTTTTGTTGTTAGTTGATGTTTAAATATGCATGGCTGAAAATAAAAAGGTTCTGTTTTGGATGACAGGAAATTTCACCCTCTAGAAATTTTATTTTCTGTACCTACTTTATAAAATAAACCCTATTGTATTTATCTGGAAGGTAATATAAATAGAAATGTAAAGTATATTTTTAAAAAACTGTCATATGCCCCATGGCATTCACAGATCAGTTACTTTTAATAAGCAATATTCATCATTTGCTTCTAATGAAGCACACTTCTGGCAGTTACATGTATAAGAAAAAAATGTCCCTTCAGTGTAAATGAATTTGCTGTTCTCTGAATACAAACAGTAGAAGGATTACAAGGTTAACGTGTGCTTTTATCAGACTATACATGGGTAGTAGGTTCCAGTGTGAATGATAAAGGATATATAATTCATAAGCTACCCCAAATTGTTTTCAAATGGTCAACACACTAATCTGCAGAGCTGCATTCCAACCTGACTTTAACTGTGATCACCTAGAATACACATCATCTGAAAGAAAAATGGGACTTTGTTCTAAGATCATTATTACAATTTAGCCTTATTAGCATATTATTTTAATAAAGGTTCACTTGGAGCTGTCCTGTAACAGAAAGACTGTATGTGGTGCTGCATGCCAAACAGTCAACTAGACAGACAGCAGCTGCCTCCATGAAGGAGAATGGCTGTTTTCCCAAGGACATTGATGTACAAGCTCCCCGTACTCAAAGCTACAAAGGAGGTTCTAAAGAAGATATTGGAATTTCTTTAAAATTGTTTAACAGTTTGCAAAAGAGGCATGTAAATGATGGAGAATGGGCATTGGTGGAGGGATGGGTACTGGATCATTGTATAACTGAAACCCAAGCACAAAAATTTGTATGTCTACAATTGTAACTCATGGTGTTTCACTAATAAAAATTTTAAAAATTAAAATAAAATAAAAATGTTTAATGACTTGAATTATGTTCCCAATAAAGGAAAATGAGCGATTTTGCAAATCAGCTCATGAGGCAAAAAACCTAAGCACCGATGCAGTTCTCCCAAATTTGTTATTTTTGAGGGAGGAAGTCAAACCCTGGGGTACTCAGGGCTTATTAAGACTCTGCACTCAGGGATCACTCCTCACAGTGCTCGGGGGATCATATGGGATACCTGGGATCAAACTTGAGTCAGCTGGACACAAGGCAACTGCCTTTCCCTCTGCACTATCTTGCTAGTCCTCCAAATCTGTGCATTTTATATCTACTTTCTACATGATTCTGTTCTTTTTCCTACTTGGCAAGTCTGGCAAATCCTTAAAGACTCAAATCAATTGTTGAATTATCTCAGAGCTTTTCCTGACTCCCTTAGCCAGAATTAATCACAAACCCTTGTGACTCCTTATCACGTTCTTTACAAACTACCAATGAAAGCCTCAGTGTGTGAGGGATGGAATTCTGAAGACAGGCAACGACTTCTCAGCACAGGTTCTTGGAACCCTGAAAATGAGAGAAGTCCAGGAGTCTGAGAAGAGTTGCTTTTGTGCCAAATTTGACCAGTTACACAGAGAAACACGAATGTCACAGTTGTGGCATGTTTAAAAAGAAAACAGGAACCAGGAAAACTGGTCAATAGTATAAAGGTTTTGGAGGGTGAAGGGCAATTAGGTTAGAGAAGGGACCACTATGATAATAATAGTTGGAAATGATCCAACTGAACAAGAACTGAGTGCTGAAAGGATATGCATTATCATGGTCCTCCCGTTGTTCATGTATTTGCTCGAGCGGGCCCAGTAATGTCTCCATCATGAGACTTGTTGTTACTGTGTTTGGCATATCGAGTACATCACGGGTAGCTTGCCAGGCTCTGCCAACATATATATATATACATATATATATGTATATATGTATATATATGTATATATATATATGTATATATATATATATCCATGCAAGACACAATGCACGAAAGGACAGAGGGGGGAGGGGAGGAAAATGACTGCAATAGAGATGGGGATGGGAGGAGGGAAACGGAAAACATTGGTGGTGGGAAATGTACACTGGTGAAGGGACGGGTGTTGGAACATTATAGGACTGAAACCCAATCATAAACATCCTTCTGTGTGTCACACTGAGATTCCAATTTTAAAAATACAAGTGTGTGTGTGTGTGTGTTTGTGTGTGTGTATCTTTTAGAGAAGAGACCTAAGAGCTGAATGAACTTTTTTAACTTGGGTTGTCACATTTACTAGCTATTAAGAAAATCAGTGTTTTCTTCTATGGTGTAAGCTTAATGACACCTACTGCAATTGGGTTTAGCAAGAATTCAATCATTTTAAGGCTCTGACCAATGATAAATGTTCAGTAAAAAGTGGCAGTGATGGAAACTGGAGTCCACTGAAGCCAACTCTGAAAGGATACCTTGCCCAGGAGGAAACAATAAGGGAGTAGGGGGAACAGACCATAGAAGGGAAAGGATGCAAGGGTTAAACACCTTCAGGAAGATTCATCCTTAGCCCTAGCCTGGAGGAGAAGGCTAATATATCAATAACATCTTGGAGACCACCATGTTCCCACCTTTATAAAAAGAAAAGAAAAAGAAAAACCTCTTTAAGCCCCCTGTGGCATATTCGATATGCCAAAAACAGTAACAACGTCTCACAATGGAGACGTTACTGGCGCCTGCTTGAGCAAATCGATGAACAATGGGAGGACTGTGTTACAGTGCTATACAATTTTGTGATATTAAGATAGCGCATATGAACGTCTTTGGTCCACATAAACATAAACAATGCAATAAATTTGAAGCTGCAATTATGAAAGTGGTAGGAAACATAATTTTTAAAATCATATCTGGATATCTTGAAATGGAAGAACCAGAAATTAAAAAAAAAAACAGTTAAAAGTGTCCACAGACCACTTTAAATAAGCTCAGGCAGCTCATACTGAGTATAGCTGGCTGGGACTTTCCATAATCAGTGAACCTTACAGAATGAAATCCAGAGATGAGAGAAATCTTGAAGATGACCTGTCCACTAATTAACTGCTATTAGCAAACCATTATTTTAAATATGATTAAAGAAACATTTATAGTCCTTCTCAGTGAACTGTGATCCTCAAATTATGAGAATGATACTATGCAGACATTTTCTTTTTCTGTCTCTCATGCTGTTGAAAATCTTCCTAAAACCACATTAGTTCATTTTTCTGCCTTAGCAGATTCTGTCCAGCAAATATAATTGAATCTTTCCATGATGAGTGACCATCTTGCACTGCCTTGGGGGGACCATTTGGAATCTCCAGAATCAAGGCACAGAGATGTAGTTATAAATAAGAAGAATAAAGAAGATTGGTCTGTGTCTATGGGACCTCAGGACATACCGTGAAAGTCTATCTTAAAATATATATTTTCTTATAGCCTATTTCCTTGTGAATTTCCTTCATATCTGCTAAAATTAAGCATAGAAAAAACACAATTCTAGTTAATTGAAACTAGTGAATTTTGATTGATGGTTGGTATAGTGTACCTTATTTTTTTAATCTATAGCTTTAGGTGTGAATGTGGATAACAGCCTTGCAAATGCACCCCTGGGTTCTTTATCACAGGAAGAACCCTCATATAGATATATCTATTAACTGTGAAAATCTAGAAAACAGTAAGTGGCCAAGATTTTTATGAGCATTTTTCTTAAATGTCATTATTAAATGTCTTTTAAAAGGGACCAGCATCTTGCTCTGAAAATTTTTGGTTTCAGACTATGAAAATGCCAAGCCATGCTTCATTTATCTCAGTCTATTGTCTGCTAAGTGTGACTTGATAATTGAAAAGTCCTTGATCTTTAATGATTACTCTAATACCTTCATGTGCTTCACCCAACCCCTTTGAGCCACACGGCAGTTGAGAAAGCATTAAATATAAGCAGCAGGGCTATTTTAATAGAAATCCTTCGCTACAGTGATTTTGTAATGTGAACACATTTTTACTTTAAAATTGAGGCAGTTCAAAATTATTGTATGTGGCACAAATTGAATCCAGCATGCTAAATTTCTTTCCAGTAGGGAATGACCAGTTATAGGTACTGCAATTAGCAAATAAAAGTTTAGAATCTCTGTTAAAGTGGTAGGTAGCCACCAATTTGATTGATTTGCTACACTTCAAGAAACTAGATGAACAGTTCTAAAAACTACATTAACTTTAAGCCCTGCTTCCCCCCTCACTGTCCTCATGAATCATTTAGTTCGCTAATGGTTATGCACTTGATTAAATTATGCACTTGATTAAATGCTGTTCCTCAGGTTTGAAAGTTTTAATACAGAAGTTCCTAAGTTGCTTGAACTCAACTTACCCAAACAAACATAAGGCTCTGATCTCAGCTATCACTCCCATTGGGGAGGAAGCTAATCTTCCTCTACCCTTGAGGGCTTTAGACTAGAAAATAATTAAATTGACACAAGACAGATTAACAGTAGAGAAAAGACAAAATTTAATTTAATATGCATGAAGGTGCCATTATGAATATGGGACCTAGTGAATGACCAAAAATAACAGTTAGCATAGCTTTCAGACAAAGAATCAGTATGCTAATTAAGAACAGGCAAGAAAAAGAAATTATTGTAATTTTTGTTTGGCACCACTAACAGAAGATAAAAAGCATGAAAACAATTTTTTTAATTATTGGTAGACAAACATTTTAGATATAACAATGTCTCCTCCCTGGTATGTAGCACACCTTCACTTAACACTATGAATTGATTCTTGGTAACAGTGATTTAAATGAGAAGACAGAACTAATTTATTTGAAAAATATTACCAAAGGCTGATTGATATGAACAAGAGAAATAAATACAAAATTTTTCTGTTCACAAAAACATCACCAAACTTCTGAATAAAGATTCCAAATACTCCTAATATGAAACAATCATTATCATGTTTAAAATATGAAGCATTCATTCATTCCCCAGCTCATTTATTCCAATTCAGACTCACAGTGAGCCCAGATCAATCCCTGGACTCAAAATATAAAGCAGGACTCAAACCTGGATAGAACACCATTTCTTCACAGAATGCATCTCTCTCTCTCTCTCTCTCTCTCTCTCTCTCTCTCTCTTACACACACACACACACACACACACACACACACACACACACACACACACACACCCTTACACATACATTCATTCCAATGGAACTATTGAGATGGACCAGAAAACCTCACATATATATCTTTGGGATATGGATGAAAACCAGGATGAGAAAGAAACCCCATTAAAAATAGGAGACCATGTATTCTATATACACAAACTGACCCTTCCAGGAAGGGACTTGATGTTAATGCATTAATACTCTAATAAAACAAGAGTTTTGTGTATTGATTCTATAATAACCCTGGAGGGTTGGGAAATGGATATGGTAGAAATAAAGTGTCATGTGCTATGTAATAACACTTGCTTAGGAGGACATTGATAAACATATGCATGAAAGGGTAAGGAGAGATAAATATCTACTTGTGCCAAGAAAATGCTCAAATTAAAGCTGATAAGTGGTACCAATAATATACTCCTGAATGAAATATAAATATAAGAACAGAGTTTTGTCAGCACCAGGCACTTTGAAGTCATGCCCATGAAATCTCTGAAGACTTCTCCAAATTTAGCAGTTGCCAAAATAAAAAATGAGATTAAAGCCTCTGTACCCCAGCATTCAGTAGCTCAGGTCAAAGGGAAGTTCCAAATTTGCAAACAATGGGTTTTTCCACTGTTCTTCTGAACCTTTCCTTAGCAATTTGTCTTCCGCTTTTTTTACTGACAGTTAAAATTTCTACTTATTTTTTGTAGGTGGGCTTCCTTCAGTAAATTAGATTGCAATTCTATTCTACTGGCTTACATGGCAAATGAAGGCATCTGTTAGTACATTGAATAAAACAGGCATTATTGGAGAACCTGGAGATCTGGGTAGTACTTGTGGGTACACATAAGAAGGTCAGTAAAAATTCTCAACTTTAGGAGAAAGGAAGTTTTAAGGAATCATTTATTCATTCACTGATTCATTAATTCAACATAATCAATATGTCACTCTGGGACTTTGGAGTCTTTGGGGATACTAGATGCTTCTCTTCCATGATATAGTGAATACTAGTTTTCACTGACTAAAAGAGAGTGCCTCCATTCTTAAAATTCTTCAGGAGCTAACAAAGTTTCTACCTTTACTTGTTCCTCAGAAGAGGAATGCATTTTACTCGCCTATGAGGATTAGGGGTTATTTTATTAGATTCTTGATTTCCCCCCCAGGTTAACTAGCTAAAATTCCTTTACCATCCCAGCAAGCAACTTAAACACAAGACTGATTCTGTTGGCAGTCAGACATATTTCTTCACAAGCATTATCCACCAAGATGAAACCCTAATTGGATATGGAAATGAGACCCAAGTTTTATTTTTTAAAGTCTTATGATTTATTGACTTAAGGAACCCAATTTAGCTTTAAAGATCTGTTATATTCCAATTTAGCCCCAAAGTACCTTTTTCGCCCGGCCCCTTCACAAAAGCAATGTATTGGTGGATGACTTCCCACATTCTCAGAGAAATCAAATGTAATTAGTGGCTCTTATAGATGTTGAAGTTCTATATTCTTCTACAGTCCCCGATCTCATTAAACCTGCTTTTTCATGGAGTTTTCTGGCCACTATTTCAGGATTTCAAGGTATTAAGAGTTTGTATGAAAAATTGCCTCCATTCTTAATAAAAGAAGCAGGCTACCATTTAAGAAAGTTATTATATTTTAAAGTCAAAAATAAATAAATTAATAACACACTCTGGCTAAGATTTCTCTTGCTATTCCAGGTTCTGATATGGAAAAAAAAAGTTTTGTGAGGTTTTGTGGGGGAAAAAATAGAATTCACAATAAAATTAAAAGAGAATTAATTGCCAACTCTATAGTCACAAAGCAAATTTGACCGCAGAGGTAGCCTAAGGCAGTGGGGTCTCCAAGTGTAACCCTCAATCTTCAACCTGAGCTTCAGGCAATGGTGTTTAAACGCTGGAAGTGGAGTCTAGCAATCTCTGTTTAACAAGCCCTCTAAGCAATTTCAAATGAAGCGAAGGTTGCAGCACTGTGGCCTTTGTGAAAACGCTTTGCAATGTTCTAGAGATAAGCTGTTCAGTTCATTGTAGGAAAAATTTTCAGTAGCTTTAGCTCCCTGAAGTGTACTACTGAGAATATTAAAAGTTGCATCTTCTAATAGGTGAACTGTTTACAAGCTCTTAAAAGAAGAGATAGGTTTAGAAAATTAAGTTCAATGTTGGCAAATAGGGCAACAATTTAACATTTAGACACTGTCCTGTAAGATAAATGGTTATAGGATGGAGGAAAATGCCATACATTTAGAATTAAATACAGCTTCATATAGTAGTTGCCACAACTATATGCTATTTCTTTCAGTACAGCAATTGAGAGAAATGTTGAACCAAGTGAGAAAATAAGTGCTTTCTCCTGAAATATCCTTATCCTAATAATCTTGTTGCAGCAAAATCCAATCAAGCTGAAATCTCCTAGTCCTAAACCAAGGGTATATGATTTTTTACTTACCTAAAGGAAAGAAATTTAGAGTGAGCCAGAATGATAAAGTGAAACAAGTCATTCACTGGACATGAAAGCACAGATGCAAGAGTCAGAGCCTGGACATACCAGAAAGGGGAGTATGGTTTCCACACAAATTTCTAATTATTTGGGGTATAGTCACTATCACTACCACTATCACCCATTGTTCATCGATTTGCTCGAGTGGGTGCCAGTAACATCTCCATTCATCTCTGTCATGTGTTAGTGTAGCCCGATGGCATATTGGAAGCTCTTTCGGGGTCAGGGGAATGAGGACCAATTAATATCATTGTTACTATTTTTTGACATATCAAGTACGCCACGGGTCTCTTGCCAGGCTCTGCCACATGGGCAGGATACTCTCAGTAGCTTGCTGGGCTCTCCGAGAGGGATGGAGGCTTTTGGGGCAGCCTCTAATCACCTTTACAGGTGTTCCCAGTCAGGCATATATGCAGGCAGGATACTCTCAGTAGCCTGCCGGGTTCTCTGAGAGTGAGAGCTAGACAATAAGAGGTCATGCTTGGTTTTATAGTCTCTGGATCTTGGTCGTTGATGAGGTTACATGGAAGTTGGTGGGTGTAACTGTCTAGCTACTGGAAGATGGGGGATCTGGGTGGAGGTCCTGAACCGAACAGGCTTGGAGATTTCACACCTGGGTCCTGCACACCTAATATGGAAAAAAAGAGTTTTGTGAGGTTTTGTGGGGAAAAAAAAAGGTTTTGTGTTCCTCTGCTGGTTCCTTCATGCGTAAGACTCATCCGAGTATGTGGAGAGTGGTCTTAGCACAGCTGTGGCTGGATCCCGAAGGGAAATTCAACCCACCCCCCTCCAAGGGGCCCCCGGTGAGGACAGCCAGGCGCAGGGGCAGGAGACTCTATATTTTGAGTATAGTAACACAGTTAATTTACAACATTTTAAACGATAATGAAATTCCTATGAATAGGTAAGTTGTAGGGGTGATAATTTCTTGAGGTTTTGGTGACAACAAATTCTAACCGTATTTGGAAACTTCCATGGCATTTCAATGGCAACTCTAAGCCCTCATAGCACAAGTGAGTTTGATTTTTTTTAACTATAAATGTATTATAATAAATGTTTAATGAAACTGTGGGTCCTTTATCACCTGTTTAGTCCTTATGTTGGACATATCTGGTTTCAAACTATTTTAGTCCCTATTATTTTAAGCTGTTGGAATACAAGGCGCTTAAGTTTATCAGGATGCACCCATCACAGTGCTCCCAAGTCATTCCCATTACTTTGTTTGTCTGTAACCACTTCTTTGTGCTCTCTTCCCCAACCAGTTAATCAGATTTTCCCCCTAATAAGTATCTGTTAATTTATAAAGTCAGATCCTTCTAGGACACTGAACTTGTATTGTAAATTAATATTGTCTTTTTCCTCTCCCTATGTCTTTTAGATATTTTACTTTAATGAGATGTCCTTTTTGTATAGATACAGGAAGACAATTAATATTATGCTTTGTAACTTAGGATTTAAATGGCTTTGAATATTATTTATTCCCGAGCATCTGCTTTCTCAACTTAAGCCTCAGTTGCCCTCAATTCCTAGCACCCCCAAAAGCAGGTTCCCGACAAGGGACTGGATGGAACCAGGGCAACTGGTGAAAGAATCCATATTAGGGCATCAAATTTTTGTGTACTTTAGCTAACTTGCAACATTGCTTTCTGTAAAACTGCTTGGCTGCTTTGCACCTGGGGGAGAGGGGACTTGCAAAGTGAACAGGGCATAACTTCTTTCTACAAGATTCAGGTGTATTTACTGTCCCTGAAATGTATTGTCTCAGTAAAGCACCCTGCAGATTTGGGTAAAGGCTAACTCAGGATGCTGGTGGTTGGGGGAAATTGCCCTTTCCTGGAATGTATTGTCTCACTAAAGCACCCTGCAGACTTGGGTAACACAAAACGAGGATGGTCAAGGGAGATTACCTAAGGCTTAATGATTCCAGCTATAACCTTGCTTGTGCTGACAATCGATGTACGTAAATGCTGATCTTTGAATCTATAGGCTAAGGAGTGAGGTACTTTTAAATGGATTGGTTAAGAAAGTATATGCTGTTACAAATCTATTGGCTATGAAATGCGCGGGCTTTGCTGTAACGGCCAGTGAAGGCCTATATAAGATCCCCTTTGAAGAAGTTCGGGGCTCTCAGCCACTGCCTGTTTTTGGGGTATGCTGCGGAGCCCCAGCATGCTGGTCTAAATAAACCCCGTTTTTACTCCTGCAGGAATTGTGTCTATCTGGTCTCTCCGCGCCTCCCAGGGCCAGGGAACTCTCGATCCCAACATTTGGAGGTCCCACCGAGATCACCGAGGACCCTGCCCCAGGGACGCAGGATTGAGCCGCGGGGTAAGTTAAGGCGCCTCTTTCTCTCTCTTTGTTTCTCCGGTACCGTTTTACTGTAGTTACCGATCGGTGACACAAGCACAGTGGTGTGCAAGCATAGTGACAGTGGTGTGCAGCACACTGTTGTGTGTGCGAGCCTTGTGTCTGACAGACGTGTCGGGAATAGACACGGGCCGCAGCCCTGGGGGACGCCCCGGAGGTGGATGAGGGCCAGGGACGCCTGGAGGCCTCTTTGGTGGTAGCCTCGGAGAGGCTACATCTGGTGTGTCAGGAATCTTCGGCCGCTCTATTACTTCTCTATTCTTCTTTCCTCTCCAAAAGGCCTTGCGCTTGCGTCATTCATTTTTTTGTAGGTTGGATCACGCTCGTCCTTTTTCTCTACCGAGACACCGTCTTTGGAACCATGGGACAATCTCCGTCCACTCCTCTCACTCACTCTCTCCCACTGGTCAGAGGTCTGCTCTCGTGCTCAGAATCCTTTTCTGATTGTTAAAAAGCCTAAATGGCAGACCTTTTGCTCTGCAGGATGGCCGACGTTCCAGATTGGTTGGCCCCCCGAGGGATCGTTCCACTCGCCGCTTATCTTCCAGGTCAAGGGAGTCATCTACCAGCCTGCTCCCCGGGGGTACCCGGACCAGGAGCCTTAGGCAGGAGTGCCAGGCCGGGGGGAGAAGGGGCCCCCACTTACTCTGCTCCTCCTCTGCCCCTGAGCCCCGAACTCTCTATTGCCACTCCCGGGCCAGCACTGGCCTTTCCCTACTTCTGATCTCTTCACTTGGAAGAACTAAACCCTCTGGAGGTGAAAAATCATGTGCATGCCCTTTGGGCATATTTGGGAGTCCCAGGGTGACTGGTGAGTGTGGTGCACACCTGTGTGAAAGAGTGGACCGGTCCGAGCGAGTGCCTAAGTGTGATCTGTGCGTGTATCCATAGTGTGTGTATTTATTATCTTTCTCCTAATTCTGTTTATTAAGATTGTTTAATACGGGTCAGAATTGATCACTTCTCTGAGATCCACAGGAAAGCTCAGGATCTGGGCTTGATGATCAAGAAAGGTAAATTTGACACTTATTGTTCATCAGAATGACCTTCCTTCGGTGTGGATTGGCCCCCACGAGGTTCCTTCTCTCCAAACCTTGTGGCTCAGATAAAGGAGGTAATCTGTGGAAGATCTGCTGTGAAGTTCTCCTCCAGGCAAGCATCTGAATAGTCTCTGCAAAGAGGCACCCCTCCTTTGTCTGTCTTGCGTCACCATCCACTATTGGGGGGATGGGAGGAAAGCCCACTAGTGAGAAGATTCTGGGAAACTAAGGCAGATCAATTTACAGGCAGAAAATCCTTTTCCCCACCCAGTCTCAGCTAGAGGTCAATTCAAATGCTAATGAAGGCAGTCCAGATGTAAGGCAGAAAGAAAAAAAAAGGGGTAAAAGGCAGGTAAGAAGCCTAAGAAAAGCAGCAAGCCAGCAAAAGCAGGGAAGATGTAGCAAGCTGAGAGAAGGCAGAACTGTTTTTTTTTTTTTTTTAAGGAGCAGAGTTTTTAAGACCACAGCACTAAGTTTGGCTCAGGCACACAGCTGTGGGTCTGCCCAAAGCCAGGCCCACCCAGGTGGAGATGAGCCTCTGAATAAAGGCCAATTTAAGGGAGGTTAGAGTCCCCTTAGGAGAGGCAAAAGTGATAGACCTGGAGAAAAGTTTTGCCAAGGAACCATCCCTTTTCATAGATTCTTGCTTGCAATTAGGAAATCATCTGAGGAGCTTCTAACTAGGTAGTTTTAGATAAGGAGATCTTATTGACCTCTGTAACACCATGTGGCCTGAGTATATTGGGGAAAGATAGCCAGTGAATGGCAGTTTGCATTACCAGATCATTTTGCAGTCAGATCTTTGCAGGTAACAAAAGAAATAGGAGAGTATCAAAGCAGAGGAGGCAGGAAAATGCGAGATCTTATGATTAACTGTTTGACATCAGAAACAAAGAAGCCTATCCCCATGTCTGATAGGAAGGTACTAGTTCCCTGCCTCAGAATTAGCCTTGGCGAAAATATGGTAACATCTTTGTCATAGTTTATTTTGCCGGCTTATATCAACAAAAGCGCTTTCTTGACCCATTTTTAACAAGTGGGAGACTGACTAGTTAGGCTGGGAAATGAGGAGCAGAGTTCCCAATCAGCCGCCCTGGGAGCTGTCCCTTCCTTTCTCAGTCCATCAGTTTCTCCCTGCCATTTTTTTGAAGGGTCAGATTGATCGATCAACTACAGATATGTGCACATGTACGTGTGGTGTTTTCGTCAGTTCACTGTCTGTCTGTCTGTGTCCGTCTGTCTGTGTCTGACTGTCTGTCTGTGTGTCTGTGTGGAACACTTGAGTGTTGGAACCAGGCTGAAATCAGAAGTAGAAATTTTAGAGAAGTTAATGACATGCAACCCAGTGATTTAAGAAATGCAGTTGTTTTAGGAACCTGTTAGACAAGGGTTAATCCTTATCAGAAGGTTGAGCCTACAGAGAAAGCAGAATTCTCAATCTAAATTTCTTGTTAGAAGAACATTGATTATATTATTAACAGTTGAAATCCTTTTTGAACTTAAGAATCTTGTACTGTCTAGAAGAGCTATGGAACTAGAGCCTGAAACTAAAGTGAAATAAGAGTTCAGAGAAAGCAAGAACTTGTCTTACAAGCCTCAGCTAACTTTTATGAAAAATTTGTAAGAGGCAGTTTCCCTTTTTCTCACAGAACCTAGCAGGTCTCAGGTGCTAGCCAGGCCTGATCTTTGGGTTGCAGATTCCCAGCTCTAGGCAGGCTAGTCTTTGGTACGAGAGTGGAGAGAGGATTGGAATAAACTGCAACTAAGATCAAGCAGCCTGGCCATAAGGTTTCCTTCCTTTTCCTGCCCATCTCCATCTACCTCCCTGGAGTGGGGGAAACTACAGAACGCTGGCGGTGGGAAAGATAGATTGTTGCCATCCTTTTTGTGCTCACACAACAATTCAAATATTTTCTTATGCTGATATCAAAGTTTGGTTAAAAAAAATCCAAAGGGCTTTTTCTGTGTCTGAAAGCATGTTTGTATTTCTGTGGAATTGTTAAAAAGTATCTGGTGTAGAAAGCTCATGATTTTAAATAATTAAGGTACAAGAACTATTGAAATTAAGCCAAAGAAGGTTTTATCATGTTTTATAAAAATTGATTGTTTATAGGTCTTATGCTGTTATGTTAATGTACATATTTGTATCTGCATTGGATTAGAATATTTGACCTAGAAAGAGTTAAAATAACTATGACACATTAAAACTGGTTTAAAAGTAATGGTTTAGTTTAATCATGAGTTTCTAGAGTTATAAAATTGGTTACAAAGTTTGTCCTACCAGTGCTCTATCTGATCTCTGAGACTCTTGGTAACTAAAATTTCTAGGGCTACTTAGTAATAGGTTGTATTGAATTAGTCTCAGATGTCAGCCTGACAATTTGAAGCCATAGCATTGCTTGTCTAGTGCTTGAAAGTGCATGCTATTATTTTGATAATTTTATTTTATGCCAAGGTTTGTCTCCAGGTATCAACCTAGCCCTGACCTGAGATGCTTTCTGTTTCATGGTAATATATGAGTGTTTTAATCTTTTTGTATTTGTGTTTTCCTCTAAATCAGAATTTTAAGATGTCTCCTGGTTAGTTTCTAATGTAAAGTGATCTTTTGCCCAGTGGATATACCTTGTAAAAGCTTTAATTGTGAGCATTTTTAAGCATTTTGAATATCTATGGAACTGATCTAATGCTTTTGAAATAGTACTGCAGAGTACAGTTTTGTCATGTTAAGTGAGATGGTTGGTAACTTGTGTCTAAATTTGGGAGATCACATTGTACATTGTACTACTATAGATGTATGCCATAAGTCAGAAAGATAATGGATGGAGATATCGTCAGTGGGAAGAAAGGAAAGGAATTCTGTTAAAGTGAAATTGATTTTTAAATGAATGAAAGTTACAGAATGTATGTAAAGGAATGTGTAGAAGGTTTGAGGTTGTTCTAAAGAAAAGGAACTGGTCAAACTGTTATAAGAAACGCTTTAAATCACATGCAGAATTCTTCTAGCACCTTTGTGGTAAGATCTATGGTAAAGATGATTGATGGATTATCTGGACTCCTGTTACAGTGCTCTTAAGATCATTGAATTTTTCAAAAGTTGCAGAAATCAAGGGTTTTGACATGGGATTAAAAACATGTTAAACGGTATGCTTTATCTCTACAGATTTTAGCTTCTCTGACTAGGACCCACAGCAAACAGGTGTATTACATCTCTGTGAGTAAAGTGAAATACTTGCTTTTCTCTTCTTTTGTACCTTCAGTATGTTTTTTGATGTTTCATGGCACTATGTTGGTTTGCATAAATCCAGATAAGTCTTTCCTCTCTGTAATAGGGTCTACCCCTCATGCAGACAGGAAAAACCAGCCATGGGACCCCAAAGCCCTCTTCCAGGGAAACAGTCAGGGGATCTGTCTAAATGACAGGAGCAGGGATTTAACAGGTACTGTTTCAAGAACCCTACAAACCTCAGAGCGACCCTAGAGGCAGGCTGGCTCGAGAAAAGACTGGAAACCATCACTGCTATGGAGAATGAGGAATCTAGGACTCTGCAATGACTAACTCAGTCTGGGCCTACTCTCAGCGTCAAGGAAAAACCTGGAAACCAGGATTTCTCCCAGCCCTGAAGAAGGGATGGGATGGATTCCTTTCTGCCAGGACATCTCTGTGGAAAACAAGGACCAAAGCCACAACCCAAGGGCTCGAGACATCGCGGGACATCTTCTGGCCAGGCCTGGGTAGCTCTGACGTGCCAGATAAGATTAATGAAGATTAATGCCACTATTGTTGTGTCTCCTGTCTTTAGCTGATCCCCAGGACTTCTCAGTAAATAATTGGGTATCCCAAATGGAGAGTTCTCTAATCTTACTGTGTTTATGCAAAAGAACAAGCCAGGTTTGTTAAACTATCTTGCAACGTTTTAAAATGAAGGTGGAGAGAAAACCATGTTTCTGTAACTTGCTTTTTGTAAGAATCAGATTCTAATTCTACAGAGGTGATTGAATAAATGTATTCTAATCTTGATCTAAAAGGTACCCCCTTTGGGGAAATTTAGATAAAACTTAGTTTACTGTCTGTAGGTAAAACAGCCTAATCTGTAAAGGGAACTCAATATTATACATGCTGTCACTAGTCTGATATGAGCATTGAAAGCCAGAGCTTTACTAGGGTGAAGCTCATCTCAAAGTGCAGAATTGCTTTCCCCCGGTCTGAATTGGCCAAAGTGTCGAGAAAGGCATCTAAACTGGTCAAATTAGAGTAGATTAATATCTAGTTCTAAAATACTGTGAATTTTCTTTCTATACTTTATTGCATCTCATTTTCTGTGAACAGTCATTTGGAGAGAACAAGAATATTATCAGCTCTTAATTTCTGTTGCATCATGGGATTAACAACTCCTGAACCAATGCAATGGAATATTATTAAAGGGTTATGTTTTAACACTAGTGAGAACCATCTTCCATGGGAAGGAACTGAACAGCAAGTAAGATAGAAGTAATTCAGAACTGTGCTTTCTGTGCCATTAATGAACCTAGTGGAAATCCTGAGCCTCCTCTCCTAACACCTGTTCAGCATCAAGGAACTTAGAGGTGAATCGGCAGCTTGACCTTATACAAATGATCAAATGTTCATATGTTCAAGGTATAAATATATGTTGGTTCTCATTGATAGCTTCAGTATATGGGCAGAAGCTTTTCCAGTCTGTACTGAGAAAGCCAGAGAATGGCTTGGTGTTTCTGTGACCATTAGAAAAATCTGAACACAGGAAGTTATATTATCAACCAAACCTGTTTGTAGAGTTAATCCTTTTCATTGTTTTAATGATAGAGATGGGTATGGCATTATGTTGCTTTGGTTTCTGTTGCTTTAACTCTTTTTAAGACCTCATCGAGAAATCTCTCACATCCCTGTTCGAGATAGTCTCCCAAAACCTGAGAGGACTCGACCTTCGACCTGTTGTTCCCCAAGAACAGAGGGCTTTGCTCTGATCTGGTGGAGGGATGCTGTTTCTACGCAGACCAAACTGAGGTTGTCAGAGACTCTATAGCCAAGCTACGGGAAGGCCTTGAACGACGTCGGAGAAGCCTGGGAGAATTGGTTTGAGTCTTGAAGATCCTCCTAATTCGGGGCAACAATACCGGACTCTACCCACTGAGGGAAGCTACTTTTAACCACAGGTCCTTGAATTAGGCCCCGACCCCCCCCCACGATCTCTAGGATTAGAGATGCTCATGAAAAGAAGTGGGGAATGAAAGAATCCATATTAGGGCATCAAATTTTTGTGTACTTTAGCTAACTTGCAACATTGCTTTCTGTAAAACTGCTTGGCTGCTTTGCACCTGGGGGAGAGGGGACTTGCAAAGTGAACAGGGCATAACTTCTTTCTACAAGATTCAGGTGTATTTACTGTCCCTGAAATGTATTGTCTCAGTAAAGCACCCTGCAGATTTGGGTAAAGGCTAACTCAGGATGCTGGTGGTTGGGGGAAATTGCCCTTTCCTGGAATGTATTGTCTCACTAAAGCACCCTGCAGACTTGGGTAACACAAAACGAGGATGGTCAAGGGAGATTACCTAAGGCTTAATGATTCCAGCTATAACCTTGCTTGTGCTGACAATCGATGTACGTAAATGCTGATCTTTGAATCTATAGGCTAAGGAGTGAGGTACTTTTAAATGGATTGGTTAAGAAAGTATATGCTGTTACAAATCTATTGGCTATGAAATGCGCGGGCTTTGCTGTAACGGCCAGTGAAGGCCTATATAAGATCCCCTTTGAAGAAGTTCGGGGCTCTCAGCCACTGCCTGTTTTTGGGGTATGCTGCGGAGCCCCAGCATGCTGGTCTAAATAAACCCCGTTTTTACTCCTGCAGGAATTGTGTCTATCTGGTCTCTCCGCGCCTCCCAGGGCCAGGGAACTCCCGATCCCAACACTGGTAAGTTATGTGTTACCCTGGCATCGAGATGGGCCAGGCCAAAGTGCCACAACTCTTAACTATAAGCTAAGAGTTTTATCATAGACAAATGCTGTCATGATCAACAAAAGTAAAAGCAAGACTAGGACCCTGCTAGGGATAGGAGAGACTATCTGACCTGAGCACTGTAGTCTGAGATCGAGATGGCCGTAGGAGAGCAATTTTATAAGCTTAAAGTATTTCTGAGTGTGTCCATACAAAATGATCTATATTATGTATGCTTATATGTTTGTTGGACAAGGAGAGGAGAAACACACCCAGGGGATTCCGTTCTAGGGTGAGTCAATCTGCTAAATGAGAATCTGCCCTGGAAGTGGCTTTCTTTTCCTGTGTCCTGTGACCTGACTAGTTTGGATGAGGCTGAACATTTTTCCCTTTTAAACTGCCTTCAGTAAATACGTTCAGTATATTGTAAGAAGCAGTTTCCCTTTTCTCACAGAAATCTCAGGTGCTAGCCAGGCCTGATCTTTGGGATGTAGATTCCCAGCTCTAGCCAGGCTAGTCCTTGGGATGCAAAGCTCAGGTACTTGTCTTTGGGATGTAGATTCCAAACTCTAGCAGACTGGTCTTTGGGATGTAAATCCAGGTGCTTGTAGCTTGCAAAAGTGCTTGTGAAAGGTTTCAGTCTTGGTTTTGTATCTTCTTTCAGGAGGCCAAAATTACTGGCCTGCAGATGTAAAGAAGCAATCTATGTTTTGCTGCTTCGATGTTCTTTCTGTGACTCCTTTTGATGACATCACTGTATTGCACCCTTTAGAGGTACCATGATCTATATAAGGAGATTTTTTGGGGCTCTCTGGAGAACACGTGCTTTAGAGAACCTGGGAAGACAGGGCTGAGAGAACCGAAGAGACAGGTCTGAGAGAATGGGGAACACAGGCCTGAGAGTACCTGGGCAGCACGTGCTTGAGAGATCCTGGGCCCTCCAGGACATAAGTTTCTTTCTTGAAATAAACTGCTACTAAGACCAACCAGCCTGGCCCTCGTTTCCTTCCTTCACCTGCTCATCACCATCGACCTTCCTGGAGTGGGGAAACGGCCTGAGACTACTGAACGTGGGCGGCAGGAGAGATAGGCCGCTGCGGTCCCTTTGCCCGTTTTTTTATATGTTTACACATTAAGCTTTACCATCTAGCATCTATAAGTCATTACCTTTGTTGGCCTTCACACACCATACCTCTGGGGGTTATGTGCAGAGTCTCTAAGATCCCAAAAAAGTTAGAAAAGGAAGGTGATCTTCTAGATGTTCATTCAAGTGAATAATGCAACAAAGAAGTTGCTCATCTACTGGTAAGGGAGCACTTTCCCTGGGCAAAATCTCCAGATATGGAATCTACCTGAGGATTTGCAGACCACATCTGCATCGGCTGTTCCCTCCATCTCAATCTCACCTGTGTGGAATGATCCAGAAATGACTTCAACAGAGGAAAATTGAAATCTCTGGAGAGCCTTCATAGCCAAGAGAATATGCTGACTTTTGTCAGATCTTATGGGGACTTTCTTGAACGGATTTCATCTGGGGAAGAGTTTGTCAGAGCTCTCAATGTTTCTTAATAATAATCACAAAGTATCTAATTACAGTGAAAGTTAGGAGAAAGAGAAGCTCAATTAAAGTTAAATCTGCAAATTGTTTTAGAATAAAGATTGAAATTCAAGAAATTTGATTTTGTGGAGAATGTTGGGAAGTTTTTCATATTTGAGTGAGTCTGTACATAGCCTGAACAATCTAATTTTTCATGCATTATTGAAGAACTATTTATTAATAGTTAACTTTTGAAAGCTGCTTTGGGTCTTCAATACAGAACAATAACAAAACAGTTAAATTCATTGATCTCCTGGAAGTTAATTCTAGTACAGGAGACAAAAATGAATAAATCCACAATATATTAGGACCAATTAGTACAGCTTAGGAACATGATGTAGGCTAGTGAGAAAGTACTTCTGTGCTTCGATTTTCATAAAACAAAAATTTTAAAAATTGTAAATGATGGAGAATGGGCACTGGTAGAGGGATGGGTACTGGATCATTGTATAACTGAAACACAAGCACAAAAATTTGTAAGTCTACAACTATACCTCATAGTGTTTCCCTAATAAAAATTTTTAAAAAAATAAAAAACTTATCTAGTCATCTTCCTCATATCTAAAATGATCATATTTCCTTTTGGAATTAAAAATATTAAGTTCATTCAGGAAAACATTCCAAGCTTTTCCATACACCAAGGAGACTGATCAGTCTTTAAGTAAAATAATGATTATCTGATCCAAAGATGTTGCCCCAGAGGTTAAAAATGTCAGTATTGTGGAGTTTTGTTTGATTGGTTTGGGGATCACACCCAGTGCTACTCCGGGCTTACCCCTGATTCTAAACTCAGGAATCACTCGTGGTGGTGCTGACAGGACCATATGGAGTGCCTGGGGTTGAACCCTGTTGACTGTGCAAGGCAAACATTCTATCCACTATGCTATCACTCCAGCACCTAGCAATGTTAGTATTATCCGATAGAAAGGTGATGTGAAGTAGACATACTTCTTCTCTTCCTCTTTCACAAATTAAAATAAAGAAGGAAATTCACCAGCATGAAGTTCGAAACAAAGAAAGAAGAAATAAAAGCAGGAAAGGACCCAGTTCGTATCACTTTATGGGGACAAGTCTCAAAACACACACACAAGTAGGTACCTATGCTAATCTGGACAAATTAAACTTTCCCTGAAAAAGCTTCACTAGAGCAAAGCACTACAACTCCACGTGCTGCCCCAGGTTCCTGGAGGTATATGTGGTATGCAATGAGAATGGGAACCCCTAAAAAAGAATTACACTCAATACACAGAGTGAATATTTTTTGTTTGTTTTGATTTTGGGGTCACACCCAGCAATGCACAGAGGTTACTCCTGGCTTTGCACTCAGGAATTACTCCTGGCAGTGCTCAGGGGAGCCATATGAGATGCTGGGAATCAAACCCGGGTCTGTTGCATGCAAGGCAAATGCCCCACCCACTGTACTATTGCTCCAGCCCTGAGTGAGTTTTTTTTTTTTTAACCCACTTTACTGACTTCCTTCTTCCCTCAAAAGAAGGAAGACGATTTTTTTTTTTTAAGTAAAACAGATTTTATTTGGAGGGTTTTAAGGTGTGGAGAGAGAAAGGGTGAGAGAGTAACGTGCAACAAGAGAGAACGCTGGCTTCTCCAAGGGTGGAGAGAGCCCCTACACACATCCCAGCATTAGACACGAAAGCATGAAAGTACACATCTCAAGAGGGGAGATGCGGGTGACACATGTGCTCGGGCACCACATGTGCTCGGCCACATGGGCACAAGCAGCACATAGGCTCAGGCAGCATATGCGATGGAGGACAATTTAAATATAGAGAAATCAGATGGATTTCCAAATGAATGGAATACAACACACATAACTGGAAGTCCTCTGCCAAACCGACTGCCCAGCTTTCTCCCATGATGGAAGATTGGAACAGCACATTCATACATATTCCAGTAGGAAACTTTTGGAATGCACCAAAACTTGGTGTGACGTTGGCTTCCCTGAGCCCTGGAATGGGATAAATGCTCTGTTCTGTGTTCTCTTACCTCCTTCAGCCCCCTGCCTTTCAGTGTGAATCACACCAGAATGACTTGTTCTATGTTATTACCCACTCAGCAATAAAACTACATGCTGGTCTAGCTCTTCTGTCTGTTGGCCCTGTCATTAGTATAATTTCTAGAATACTGTAGATGCTCAATAATTATGTGTTGCATGTTTGAAAAGTATTAAGTCTAAATTGGACCAAGTGTAATGTTATTTGTTCATGTTTTTATATAAAGATTAATTCTTTACATTTTTTAATTCATTTTTATTTCCCAATGGAAAATTGTATTAGTATCTGAATGCACTGAGGTGTTTAAGGTCGATACTCCAAATATGAAGTGTGTTAAAATGAAAAACGATTTTATTCTGCTCAACACACATTGTTATATCTCTACACATCCCTTAATATTCTTTATTCCCTATGCCTCCTTAATTTAACTGCACATATTTTTAAAAGACTTAATATTTTAAAAAGAAGTACCCAGATATTTATGCAAAGGATATGTTAAAATTAGATATAGAAACTGTTTATCAAACACTGGAGTAAATTACTTACCAGTATATGAGGAGAAAAAAAAAGGGAAGCAAAGCAAAAGATAGTGTACCAAACTGATGCAATTTAATGACCTGAAAGCACAAGAAAAAAAGTAGTCTAACCTTTCTCTGAAGCAGAATAACCTCTTGCATTCACACCTTTGTTTAAATTTAAGAACAAATGCAGTACACCCTTCCCTTATAATTTTCTCAAAAATGGTATGTAGAAAAAACTCTCTGGGTACCATATCACTTTCCTTTTAAGGGTCACTCTGCATTAGGAAACATAAAATGCAGAGGTGAGTGTTTGGGTTGTGTGTGTTTGTGTAATGATGTCTATATTCTTCTGTTATGAATTATTGGCAGTATTTAGCATGCAAACCACATAATGCTCATGTGTTAGGAGAAGAAAAACAAAGTGCTGTGTCCCACAGATTCTGATAGGAGCTGGACAGAAGTCACACTGAATGACAATTGCAAGACCTGTGTATAAGCAAATGATGGGATTCCAATTCATCCAGAAGGCAGAAGGATTTCAATAAGTTTCAGGTGGTAGTGATACATTAGTATATGTTTCAACTGAATGACAAGACAAATGCAGGAGAGAAAGGGGATTTCACAGATTTGTCACTTTACAGTGAAAGTCCCACTAGCGCCTATCTAAAGGCAACCCCCAAGCTGTTCACCCCCTTAGCCTTCATTGAGGTGATATCTGCAGATATGTAGTTTAAGTGTGTCCAATCCACCCACCTTCCATACACTCCATGTTTACTCTGTAGTGAAGACCCTGAAAGCGTAGAAGTCTACCAGTTCAAAACAGGAGAGTCATTAAAACAGAGTACTGCTGAGATCCTATGTTTGCTTAATCATTTCTCAATGATTCAGGAATGATGGTAAAAAGTCAGAATGTGAAGATCTAGCCCCAAAGCAAGGTGCAGCACTATTCCTCCATCCCTACTCTCTGCCCTATCTGACCGTCTTCCCCTCCAGAGAGTAACATCTTCACTTAATAATCAACCCTACAGCAAACCAAGACTATAGTCTCCAGTCAAACAAACTGTTAGAGGCTTCATGGTCCCCCCACCCCCAACATCACAGATGGAGAAACTTTCAATGTGACTAGATTTGTTGATGAGTCTTAAGGCCGAAACTATGTTCAGAAGAGGAACGCCCTACTTCAAGAGGACTACCGTCACTAGTAGCAGAAACAGAAATGGAAGGGTGGATGATTGCTAAGCAAGAAGACCTTCATCTGCAAGCCAGAGTGGTGGGCCTCAGGAGAAACTGAACACATCTTGCTTTTAGACCTACCAATTACAGAACCCTAGATCCCTAACCTAGGTAGTTTGTGAGAGCAGCCAAACACCATGATGTGCCATGATGTTTCAGAAACCTTTCAAATATTTGCTTCTTTTCACTACATTTTTTCCTCATCTGTTTTGTAAATCCCTGCTTTGATTTTATTAAGGAAGTCCACATTGCAATCAAAGTATATAATCTGATCTCGGGTGGGAAGGTGCAGGAGAGCTATTAACTGTTTAAGCTACAAACTTGGGAGTCACATGAGGTGACAAGCAGCCTCTTCTGAGCAAAAAAGACATGCGTATCCCTTCCTGAGACCTGGAGACCAAGAGACCCTCCTTAAGACTGAGCTTCATCAGTACAGGTTAGAAGACATCTATAATCTGACCCAGGTTGATGTACAAATGTGTACTTAACTCCACAGCTGTGTTATCAGGACCACTGATGAGTTCTAATTTAGGCAGGGCTTCTCCCATATACCCAGCTCTTTACTGTTCTGGTCTTTGTCAGGTCTGCCTATGTTGTCTTCCTAAATATGGTGATGATTGCTTTTGCTTAATATAAGTCCCTGTTTCCACTGACCCCACCTTTCCACTCCTGGAAGTGATGTTCTGTCTCAACTTGAGTCAGTGGCAATACATGAACACCTTACCTGTCACTATCTCTACAGCATCAATACATCTAGTAGCACCCAAAAATTTTAGATTCATGTACATTATCGCATAAATCCTCGTCATCGCGTACAGAATGCAATGCATGACAACATAAGAGCAGAAGTACCAAGAAGTTAAATAACTTGCTCAAAATCTCACAGCTAGGAAACCATTTGACTCCCTGCAAACTAAATGCAAGATTAGTATCTAGTATTACCCACTTCTAGATGTCCAGATCTAGAAGTAACCACCTCTTTTCACTTGTTCTACAAAGATCATTGACATACGGTAATGCCAAAACATTTTATAACCAAGGTATTTAATTCTGAGATCATAGTTGTTCCCTTTAACCTGACAATCTTAAGGAAGTACCATTTTCTTAACTTCATATATATTAGAGGGAGAGAAATTTCACTCTCCTTGATAAGGTTCTAAAAAGGAGTAATTGTAATAAAGTGTGAAAATGCATTGTAAACACTGAACTACACATTAAAGACATTGTTACAAATTATTGTATAGAAAATTAGGAATTCCAGACTCCAGACTAGAATTTGGAGTTTTCACTTCTTTTAAACTTAATTGTGTGCCCATGGAGTAGTGATAGTAAATTCCAGGTTTTATGAAGACACGCCCTATGCTGTGGTGATGCTTCTATATCTACCATCTAGCCAATCAATATGTTTGGAATAAATTAATGCTTGATATCTGTTTGGTAAAGTGACACCCATTTGCTTCCTACCTACCAGTGTGTCACTACAGGGGGTACCTACTTTATATGTGTTTTTGCACTTTTTTTGCAGTACTATTGCGGATAGGTTTTGTACATAATACATTACCACATGTCAGCACCCCCGCCTCCTCCTGGTTGAGCTTTTCTCCATCCTGTCCTACCCCAACCCTCTCAGGTGTCCTGTTTCTTACTGAATAGGAGTTTTCATGCTCTTTGTTTTCTTTGCTTGGGCATTCTTTGTTTCTCCATTGCATTGCCTTATACCCTACATAATGAGAAAGCTCATTCTCCATCTGTCTGTCTTATTCTAACTAACTTCAACAGCATGATATTCTCCAGGTCACTCCATGTTGCTATGTTCCTTGCAGCATAGTACACAATAGCCAAAATCAGGAAAGAACCAAGATGTCCAAGAATAATAGATGACTGTATAAAGAAGCTATGGTACATATACACAGTGGTTGTGGAAATATTGTTTAAATAATGAAGGATAATAGTGTCATCTAGAAAATATGACAGTTAATCATTTTTATAATACCTTGACCAAGTTATAAATAAAACCAGAGATTGCAGAAAGAATAGATCTGACCCACAGACAAAGATCTATGACATTGCGTTGTTTTGATTTTGACTGAATGATTACTGCTACCATTTATTTTTGATTCCTGGAACTAATTTTCCATACGTCACTCTTGAGAATGTCAAAAAATTAATGATAGAACTGAGAAAAACTTCCTATTTTTTTAAAGTTCCAGAAACTAGCTATAGTTCAAGTACGAGTACAGATTAAGGTCAAGAAAAGTCTGCAAGGTCAAGATTACTTTTAAGCCCCACATGTGTGGCTCTCCAGCATGCCCATGGCTTCACAAGCAAAAGGACTTAATTCCAGAGCCTGGCAGCTTGTGGCAGAAAAGTGAATGGACCACGCATTAAACTATGGCACCATGCTTCCCCGGGAGGGAAAGGGTGTGGCTTCCTTAGCCTTCCCCTCCCCACCCCCAAGCAAGGTTGCCGCCACCTCAGAGCTTATTGCAAAGCCAGGTATGAGCTGGCGGTGACGGGGCAACTGCAACCTCATGGGAAGGGGGGCAGTACCAGCTCATCCTTCACGCCCTACTGAGGTCACGAGTTGCCCCCCATGAGTGGCTTTCTGGCACTGCCATGGCTGCACACGCACAGAAACCAATCTTGTAATTATCTGGCTCTTGGCAGAAATCCCTCCAGGCTTAACAAGTAAAATATCAGAAATCCAAAATTGCGCATAGCGGCCGCATGACATCATATGGTTCTCATAACCAACTATGGAAAACAAATGATTTCACAATGCCTTTTCAGCAGTTCTGATTGTTGGGGAAAATTCTAAACAATAATGGTGCATCTTTTGTCGAAATAATGAATGTAATCAAAGTAGAGAGAGAGTTAAGTAGAAATCATCTGCCTCATAGGTATTGGGAGGGGTGGGAGGGGGATATATTGGGGTTCCTAGTGGTGAAAGATAAGTACCGGTGAAGGGAAAGGTGTTTGATCATTGTATGACTGAGACTTAATCTTGAAAGCTTTGTAACTTTTCCCACAGTGATTCAATAAATAAATATAACAAAAAAAGAAAGAAAAAGGATTACTTTTAGTGAATGCATATGATATTTTGCACGCTCTCTTCTAATGTTCTATAATATACCACAGTGTACCAAATTTTGTCGTCACTGCCATTGTCACTGTCCTCCCATTGTTCATCGATTTGCTCCAGAGGGCCCAATAACATTGTGAGACTTGTTGTTACTGTATTTGGCATATCAAATATGGCACAGGTAGCTTGCCAGGCTTTGCCGTGCAGGCGAGATACTCTGAGTAGCTTGCAGGGCTCTCTGAGAGGGGTGGAGGAATTGAACTCAGGTCAGCCAGGTTGGCTGCTTGCAAGGCAAATGCCCTACCTGCTGTGCTATCACTGTAGCCCACCCAATTATGTTTCATAACATAATACAATGAAACAACTGTTTTAATTTACTTTATTTGTGACAGTGTCCTAGGCCCTATGAATATAAGAAGGGCTCAAAAGAATGATTATTCTTGTATCAACATGAGACAAGTACATCTGAAGGGTCAATTTTCTTAGCAGGAAACAGATTCACATGTTTGCTTATCAGTGTTCCTCAGCAGATCTCTCCACCTGATCCTTTACCTATAATCTGCCATAATCTCTAGATCAAAGTAATCATAGAGGTGTGGAAAATCTCCTCATCCACTTTATGAGGAAGTAACAAATTCATATTTCAAAAAATTGTTTGTACTACAGTCATCTTTGTAAAGCAAAGTCAAAAAACTCTCGTGAAAAAATTAATTGAAACAAACATCTTAAATAGCATTATTGTACACTCAGCACTCTTTGAATTATATGGTTATTGACCAGTATGCTGTATACATGGGTTAATTTAGTTTAAAAATATAAATATCTAGAAAGATGCTTTTAATATATTTTCATGCGCTTATTTATTCATGCTATACCCACTATATGACCATCACTAGATCAGTTCCTTGGGGTATTCATGAACAAGATTCAGCCCCCATAGAAATGTTAACTTATTTAGATTTTAATATAGCATCATTTGTATATGTAAAACTTACACAAAACATCCCCAGGTAGCCAGACACTGAAAGATAAATAACACCAGAATTCAATAGCAAAACCAGACACTTCTTTACAAAACACAACCTTTTGTTCCTAGGTTACTCTTAGCATTTAAAATCAGTTGTGTCCGTTAAATTCAATTGTCTCCTAATTATTTTATTAACAATTTTGTTCTAGCTAATTAATATAATTAGACCATGAAAAGTACAGGCTTGTGGTGGACATATAAATTGTGATCAACAAATTCTCAGCTTCTCAGCTTTTATTTTATACGCAAATATGTAGGTCCCTGATTATGCAAAGCTTTCTGAGAAATCTGATATCAATAAAATACCTTCTTCTTTTTTTTCTTCAACAAATGGTATAAAGGTCACAACAGTGACAGACAGCACAGGAAATTTCAACCAAATCATACAAAAAGAAGAAAAGGTTTCATAGGTGTTTCTAGCATTAAAAATACCCTCAAGGGGGACAGGGAATCTCACTTTCATGTTTCAAAGCAAACAGTGAAAGACAAAGTAAGTTGCACATAAAATACTACCAAAATTTAAACATACAACTGATAGGTATGTGAAGTGCAATTTAATAGCAAATGTATTAGAAGAAAATTAATATTTTCAGCAAGTTTCATGCATACTTAAGGC
This sequence comes from Sorex fumeus, assembly GCF_029834395.1. NCBI lineage: Eukaryota > Metazoa > Chordata > Mammalia > Eulipotyphla > Soricidae > Sorex > Sorex fumeus. Next base: position 392,300 of record NW_026606149.1, on the reverse strand, counting down.
AAGTATTCTAGTAATTAATAGAGTGGGCAAGGAACATAAAAGATAGGCAGTGATCATACACGAAAACCTTTCTCAGTTTTCATGGATACAAGTGGTATCTCAGGCAAGAAACTGGACTTAATTGCAATTAATACAACCTTATTATAATTTCATCCCTGTGTCTCTTGTAAACTAAAAGGAGAATGAACTTCATGTCCATCCGGTGAGCTTAGAGAAAACTTGGGGACAAGATATTCTCACATCGTGATTGAAACAATCACAGCTCTATTTACGGATTTTTCTTTTTCATAAACTATTTCATGAAAATTCACATGCTTAGAGGTTATAAAACATCAGGTCTGCACAACTACATGTCTGCACAACTACCTACTAGAATGGTATGACTTCAAACATTTTCACAGTTCAATATTTGTATAGTTTTGTTTTACTCTTCCCTTTAGGTCAGAGAAGGCTAAAATAGCCCTCATCAAATCATACCTAAGATTTAGAAATACATTTTTAAAATTTACTTTGCACAGCAGTAAAACTATGACTCGGTATTTATTTCTTTTCAAAAAGCATAAGTGTTCTTTATCTGCCTAAAGTTCAGGATTGTTTCTGACATGTTTTAATATTAATTTTACTCTCTTGTGATGACTGAAATATCCCTGAGTCACAATAAAAAAAACCTCAACATCGTTGACTACCTCTGATTCTCTTTTATGACAGGGCTGCATCTGGTTAAGTAATGAGTTTGGCGCTTTGACCTAGAGCTATATTTGCTTAGCAGGTGTGTTTTATACTTAGACTCTCTCTCTCCATGTTTGTGGAGTTACTAGTGGGGGTCCAGTGTAAACAACAGTGGGAAGTGCACCTGGGTAGTGCTGTTCGCGACATTAGGTTCCAAATCTTGGTGATGCACCATTAATTAAAGGTGGAATGAACATTTCTGCAACAGCTGTGCTTTAGAATCTCTCTCCACCCCCTTGGAATCACACCTTTACTCTTCTCTGCAACACAAAGATTTATAGTGTTCAGCAAGGCAGACAAGAGTCCACAACCAGAGTCTTCTGCAATTCTTTCCCGGCTTCATCATCATTTTTTGTTTGAATTTTGGACCACACCCAGTGTTTCTCAGGGCTCACTTTTGTCTCTGAGCAAAGAGATCACTTGTAGCAGAGTTCAAGGGACCACATGACATACTGGAGATGGAACCCAGGATGGCAGCATACAAGGCAATAGTCCTATATAATAGTCCTACCGCTATACTTTTGCTCCAGCCTTCATTTCCTCGTCATTTTTTTTATTGCTATCAAGAAACCAACTTTATAGACCCAGCATATCCAAAGAAAATGCACGGCCCCACCTCACAGTCACCATATTCCAAATAGAATGATGTATCCAAACCAGAAGAACTTTAAGTCTTAGTCCTTAATAAAACAAGATTTCTCAATCCAGGAGACTGATATCTTTGCTCTTTGTCTTTCCTAGGGGGCAGTACTAAAGTCTTTACCCTCCAGTATGATGCTACAAGCCCTCCTACTAGCACACAGTTCAAGGTTTTTCTGTGTGCTCTTGAAATGGAGGACCAGCACATAGAAAACTCCAAGAGCTGGATGGATTCATGATGCTAAAGGTAGAAAGTCAATAATACAAATTGTTTCATTTTTTAATTTCTCTTTGGATGAAACATAAACTATCTGTCTGTCAGTAATGCCACAGTAGAAAGTGATGTTTTGATATGAGTAAATGGCCCCATTAGGAGGGAGTTTAGACAGTTTACAGAAAGCTTATCCCTAATGGGGGGTCTCGTCACCTTAAACTCACTTCTGTGGCTTCTGCCAGATCATTCCTTCTCATGCTCCTTTAAAAATATTATTGATTGAGATGCGGAGATTTATAGTATTTTTAATGATCACTTCCTGATGCATATTCCAACACCATGACCCATCATCAATTACCCACTTCCCTCCCCAAATTCACAATGGCTGTCCTTTCCAAACTCCTCCTCCTCAAACTCACTTTTGTGAATTAATTCTCTCAGAGTGTCACCTTTGGTTCTTCATTGACATCTTAATGTGTGTAAGATAACATTGGTTTGTCCTTCCTGCATAGTCTCAAGTAGTTTAGGTTTACTGGGTTGCTCCCAAAACAGTCTCCCATTTCTCCGTGTTTATTTGTAAATTCTTTCTTTGTGCTCTGTTAGTTTGTAAATATTGTTTATCTCTTCTCCTTAAGTCCTTTGCATAGTTAGTTCAGAGCAAAGTCCTTTTGTATGGACACAAGAAGACAGTGAATGCTATGCTTTTGTAATGTAGGAGTTATTGACTCTCAGACATATTTTCCTTCTGGGCATCTGTTCTCTCACCTACCCTTACTTCCTACCACACCCCAAAGCAGAGTCCTGATGAGGGACTGGACAGAACCAGGGCAAGCGGTAAGCTATGTGCTACCCTGGCATTGAGATGGGCCCGGCCAAAGTGCCTAATGCTTAGCTATAAGTTAAGAGCTTGGTCATGGACACATGCTGTCATGATCCAAAAAATAATAACTAGATTCGGACCCTGCAAGGGTTAGGAATGATTAATCTGTCCTGAGCACTGTAGTCTGAGTCTGTGGCAAGATGTTCCCAGGAGAGCTTCCCTATAAGCCTCAATGTATCTGACTATGTCCATGCAAAATTAACTAGTATTAAGATGTTGATATTGAGGAAAGAAGAAAAACACCCTAAGAGGTATTTTGCTCTCAGGAAGGGATTTCTTATGTTTATTTGGCTACCTGATTGGGTGCAGTGTCAGCCCAGAGTGCTGGGGCTTTGGAGAGACAAGAGAGCTGGAGAGAGATGAGAGAGAGAGCAGGGCGGCAAGATGGACTGCCCAGAGACTAGCAAGGGGGACAGAGGGAGAGGAATGTAGAAGAAAGAAAAGCAGGCACGTGGAGAGAGAGAGAGCCCATGCTGCAAGATGAAGCGAGGAGAGATAAGCAGGAGAGACAGGAGGAGACAGGAGTTGAGGGGCAGTGGGAGAATAGAATGGGAGGCTCAGAGAGACTGGGGCAGGCACCTGGGGAGAATGGAATAAAAAGCAACTGATCAACCAACTGGCGTGGCCCTAGTTTCCTCCACCGTCTGCCCCATGACCCAGGCTGCCCCGGCCAGGGGAGTTGCCCAGGCACCTCAAACCCAGGCGGCTAGGGGGGAGAGCCGGGGGAGCACTCCCTGGCCGCCCTCAGAGATTTTATACAGATGTGTATGTGTAAGCCCCATGCATGAATGAGATCATTGTGTGTCTAAGCTTTTTCTTCCTCCTGATTTCACTTAGCACAACACCCTTACTTCCATGCATGAGGTAGGATATTGCATGTTTTTTGTTCTTTCTTAGAGCTACATGTATTCCATTGTGTATATATATACCACAACTTCTTGACCCACTCACCTGTAGTTGGGCACATGAGTTTTTCTCATACCTTGGCTATTGTACTAAGTGTGTAGGTGAACATACACTGTCCAAACACTGTCATCCTGTTGTACATCGATTTGCTCGAGCGGGCCCAATAATGTCTCCATTTTGAGACTTGTTGTTACTGTGTTTGGCGTATCAAATACGTCATGGGTAGCTTGCCAGGCTCTGCCGTGCGGGTGAGATACTATTGGTAGCTTGCCCGGCTCTTCAAGAGGGGTGGAGGAATCGAACCTGGCTCGGCTGAGCTGGCTGCGTGCAAGGCAAATGCCCTGCCACTGTGCTATAGCTCCAGCCCAATATGTAGGTGAACATATGTGTGCATATATCCTTTTAAATGCTTGACTTTGTGTTTTGAGGATAGATGCCAAGTAGTGGTATCACTGGGTCTCTTATCCTCTTCTTTCCTCTTCCTCTTAGTTCTCACAACTGAGAAGTGATTTGCTTCTCATTTTCCCCTCAGCAAATCACAGTTGTGAAGGCCACTCTCTAGGACATGCAGTCTGAGCAGATTCAGTCGGTTTGGATGCCAACAGCTGAGGGCAGGACCTTGGCATCACTCCCACAGCCCAAGGTGTTTTCTTTTTTAGTTGAGTCCAGTTGGCAAGAGTAACTGAGCTCCATAGAAAGAATTCTGACTGGCTTTCATGGACCCAAGTTTCCAAGTCTCCCTGCTTTCTTGATGACTATGTGACTTAAATTTTTTTCTCGAGTTCAGTTTTATTCATCTATAAACTATGGGTAATCTCAGCTTCACAGTGATGTTCTAAGACGTGCATTAGTATGATGACCCCTTTCTTATGTGCCAGACAGAAACTCACCCAGTGGGAGCTGCAACCATTATTTTAATGAATGTGACTTTACTTCCTCTCATTTCATCTACTGTTCTTTCTATTATCCTATGCATCACACCCATTGCCTGAAGAAAATGGAAGGCAGTCAACCACAAATTCACTGTACTATTCACTCACACTTTGAAATAGAAAATGATGCCATCCAGAAAAGTTCTTCGATTAGAGAAGAAATTTTATTTTTGCCAATAAAGACAGACCAAATTTTGTGAGAAAAAAAATAATTCCACTAGTCATTATGTGAAGGTCAGAGCTTCTCAGAAGGCTTCTGTCTTCTGTCTTGTTGAAGGAAAGAGATCATGTTCCTTCACGCCAGAGGTTCAGGCACCTCACTTTGTGGCCTTTACATGAGATCTTAGATTTCTCAAACAACATTGTTCTGCCTCTCTCATTTTTTATTCCTTCCGAGCTTCTGTTCTGGAGAATGTGCCCTCAAACATACTTTTAGCCACTTTAGGTGGCCAAGGGTTGCGACAGTTATTATTATTAGTAGTAATTATTGCTCTTTTGCTCTTTGGAGCAATTACAACTCTCAAATATGAGGAGAATCCTAAATGTGAGATATCTTGTAAGTTTCCATGTTCTTCAGTGTTAAAAAAATTGCCCCTTTCTGCTTACCTCCCTCTGTTTCTTTCTGTTTCATTTTGTTTCTTTAAATTAAGTGCTAATGAATTATTAAAGAGAGAGATGTTAGAATTGTGGGTTTCAATTAACTCTGGCACTATTGATTTGTTACTGCTGTTGTGGCTGGTAGTGGTAGCGGTCGTGTAAGTGGTTAGTCAATAGAAAGAAGAATATTAATAATTAACTTTAGTGCAGCATCTGAATCTTCACTTGGTCCTCTCACAGCCCTCTAATTTTGAGTAAATTTCATCGAGAAAAGAGTTGATATGTTACTTATCAATATTCATTCCTCTGAAAATGAATTCTGCACTGTGAGGTAACCAAATATGGAGCTGAATATTTAGGACTTCAATTTTGAAATGAAATATCTATATGTATTCAGAATCTGATACTTTCTGGCCCAACAACTTCCTGCTTTCTATTGACCATTCCAAAGATGCTCCTGTTTTTACCTAGAAGACAACTGATATAATATGTCAACTCAACCCAACACACACATTTTAAGAAGTATCTGTTTCTCTGAAGAACTAATTTTACACCATCATCAAACCCATTTAAGGGTATTATTCAGCATGGCTAGCATGAAGGGAAAGGGACAGTTTTCTGGGCCCAAATATTGAATTCTTGAGCACTTTCCTAGTAGATAGAATAATTCTGAATTTTCTTGACATGTTTTATAACATAAGATAGGCCTGTGAAAACATTCTAGTCCAGAGAAATTGAAATCTCTGACAGAACAAAGGCAAATGCAATGCATACATTTACTACTTAAACCACTTTAGCCAATGCCAGAAACTTACTTTCTTATTATGAAATTAATTCCTACACCCAGAGAGACAACCCTAGCAGGCGCTAATTGTGGAAATGTCTTCTTTCCTGACATTCTTATTCAGAGTACATAGTGGGCTGTCTGCCTATTCTGAATCATTAAGAAATGTGCTAATATGGAAAGATGGAATTATTTGGACACTGGGAAATATAGCATGGTTTAAATCCAACCCAGGTTACTGTGGAGTGAAAAGTTTCATAATCTGACAACTGTTAAGGAGTTTAAAAAGTACCAGTGGCAGCTTTCCAAGTAAAATATTAGTGAAAATGTAGAGAAAACTGTCTACCTAATGGAATTTCTAAAGCCAATGTGAGTGAAAAATGATCCCAGACCCCTGATTATGCTCAATGGGGTCCCACAAGTGTTGTCAATCAAACCAACCTTCAACCCCCTCGCTCCATGGTTTGTATCCTACTTCCACAAAACCACCTAGCTCTTCTCGGTCTGGAGGTGCTAGTGACTATCAGTGCTCTCTCCTTCCACTCTGTTGCCAGGAATAATTCCAGGGTGCAAGCTGAAACCCCAGGTTTGTCTTTTATTATTAAAGAGAGAATTCTTACAATCCACACACACATGCGGCTTTGAAAAAGGAAATAACGAAGTGGGGATCAGTATGGCTTATGGTGTTCCTCAAGTCTACTGTAGGTCTCAAAAATAAGTTCTTCCTTCACAAATGAGAGGGATCTGTAGTCTAATGGGTAACAGTTTTGTGTTGCTTACATATAAATTGTCAGGGCCTGGAAGTATGATGTTGTACATTTTCAAAACCATTTTAACCATCCCAGCATTTTGGCATATTGTTTTGGGCAAAAATCTGTTTGTCTCACAGAACTTAAACCAATCACTGACTTCTTGGGAAATCCTAAGAAAATACACCCAAAAAATGTGACATAAAATGAGGTCATGATTATCTGAGGGGAAAAAGTTGTTATTCTTAGTAAACTGTAGGGGGAAATTTTATTCCAGAAAAACAATCTTCTGGAAACATCAAAAAGTTAGAGGTTATTAACTCACTGTGCCTTAAACTAAAATACACAACATGAGATCCCATCACTTAAGTGAACAACACAAGTGAACAGCCCTTGGAGATGCATCATCCCTTGCATTACTTGAAGTAAGCCTTTATGGAACTTTCTAGATAGTGTCACCTTTGCCCAGCAAGATTTGAAAGTGCATTGCTTCTTCTCATCTCTAGATTTTCTGTCTCATTCCCAAAATGGCTCCAACAAAACTATCAGTTTTAATCAAATCATCTTGGAACAATATAAGAGCACCACAATTTTCATATTTGACTCCAAGCCAAGAGTAGACAAAAAAGGGGGTGGGGAGACTGAACAGCAAACTGTACGTATTAAACATTATTTCCAGTAACAAAGGAAAGTTGCACATACAATAGCCATGAGATGAAAATGATATATGTCAGAAATAACCATTACCTAAAAAAAAAAAAAGCAATAGCACTGACCTGCACATAATCTTGAGTATCTTGTATTCATTCACATAGGAAAATGCTTGAGCATGCCAATCACCATCCATAATTGGCAGAGAATAATTACACTGTTCACATACAGCTTTGGAAGATTAAAAGGAAAATTAAAAAATAATTTAAAGGTAATATTGTACATAGTTGTTTCTCTGCAATTTGTGTAAATTATCAGTTACCAGTACGGGTAAAAGAAAAAAACTTTCTTTGATAATGCACATTGTTATTCAGAGTGGCTGTCATCTCGGCATAATCAGATGAATTTTTGTTTGCAAATTATAAATTATTCAGAAAGCTTCTTATTACAGTTATGTGACTGTTTACTGTGGGAGGCGGGAGCACCCACTTCATTTTCCCAATATGCACTCTGAAAATGGAGACAAAAACAAAGAATTTGGCACATTTAGTGGGAAGGCCTGTTCCAAGCTAAATACAAAAGAAAGACAAATGCAATCAATGAACAGCATTCACGGGACCAAATCATAATTGCATTTGGGGATTTGGCGGCTGGTTCTTCATGTGTAACTGTCTTTGCACAAGAGACTCAGAGTGGGTGCGCTCGATTCCACTAGGTCAGCGTCCTTACTGAAGGTCACAATACAGATCTGATAGGAACAAGTACAATGTCCAAAAAAAAAATGAACTGCCACTTTGAGAAGCAATCAAGCCGCTTCCACTGGGCTGATTGCCTCCAACTCCACCTCAAGGCATTTAACGAAGTGGCAGTCAGGGTCTTGATTAATCAGTGGAGGCACTAATGAACCAGCCTTAGCCTGAGGTTTCCTGGGCTCTCGGATTCCTAACTGCCTCTTCCTTCACTGAGTGACTCAAGCCTTCAATGAGCCTCACGCAGGCAGCTGACTTCTGTCCAGGTCCGGACCTTTGAGGACAGAGGAGAAAGTCCTGCTAAGTCAGGTTGGTGGGTGTTTCCAAAAGTAACCTCACGGGAATACTTTACATCAGTGAGTGAACTGCACAGAGATTGGATTCAGATTCCGGCTGAGAACTGTCTTTTCAGTGGTTGAATTCTCATGGCTGAGTAGTGAGGCTCAGAACCCGGTGTGTGCCAGTCCCAACATTCAGGCTAGATAGTGGGTCCATGCAGCTTCTGTGCCTAAGCCTGGTGAAACCATAGACAGGAAGGAGATGGTGATTACAGCCTTAGGCTGGGCTTCCCAGAAACACAACGTAAAATACCTTGAAAGTTCAGGTCTTTGGGAAATTAAACCCTAGAAGAAGCTCTGTGATAGGAGAGGGATGTTTAATCACACCATTTGATCCAACAACTCTGTGACCTCTTACGTTAATTCTACTGGAGAATTTAGCACACTCTTGAGGAGTAGGATCCCAGGAGCAAGAGTGAAAGGCTTCCATCCTCCAGCTCTTGCTATCACTGGTTAGATGCCAAGGATGGATGTGGAGAACCTGCCTCCTGGCATTTGGATGTGTTGCATTCTTGGTCAGTGTATATTCTACCATTGGAGCAAGGTCTCAGACAAATAGGCACAGGTTCTGAGCCTTGGTACCTCGGGGAATATGAATTGAGCAGATACCCATGATATTTTCCTCAATGGTAAGACTCAATTTGTGATCCAAACTTCATCTCTGTGATTTAAAATCCATGTTGGTGTGTATCCTCTAAACTGGGTGATAGCTATGTCCACAGCTCAGAAACCTACTGGGTGGCAAGAACCAGGCATTTGTTATTTGAAAATAGATCTAAGTAGTCTCCTGCCCACAGGTCCATAAAGTGAATTCCTGTGCCCAGTGTTTATAAAGTGCTGGTACCAACTATTATAGATAAATTTTCTCAAAGCAGGACCTTTGCCAAGCCACCACAAGCTAACAGGTTTTCACAGCTGTATTTGGAACTCTTGCTCTCTGCTTGGTCTGGGAGTCTCGAGTTAAGAACAAATATACAGTCTGAACAGTCCTGATCTACAACTAGACATAGTCTAGTACAAGTATAATCCCCACATACAAACAGACACTTGAAATATGACTGATGAAATATTTCCACCCCAAAATTCTCAGCCAGTATCTTAATGTTGGCCAATCTTTTAAATGAAAAAAATTATTTTAATTGCATGTGGTAAAACATTTGGTAGAAAAATGATAATTTGCTTTTATGAACCAGTCATCACAGTATTTTTGGCTGCATTAAATCTAACAGAACTCACAACAGACCTTTAGGATAGCAGGGATGTTCTTTGAAATTAACTGTGAAAGGTATAGTGACTCTTGAACCAATGATACTTTTCAAATCTAAAAGAAACTGAAATCAAAAAAGAAATAAAGAAACTAAAACAATATGACTTCCTTCTCAATTTTTATTATCTTTGCTCTTGGAATTGGACCCAGTGTGTTTAATTTCCTGTTTGTAATCATTGTTTAGAAAAATTGACGGCAGTTAAATATCTCTTGCATTTCATTCTAGAAAAGGGCTAAATTTGGTGGCAGTTAAAATGCTAGAATTTCTAACAAATAGCTTCCTGCTTGTGTCCCATCAGGATGCAAGTGCAAGTCTGAATCTATAAAGATCTTGGTGGTCGGTATCCAGGCTGCCTAATTGACTATCTCTCTCCATATGCTGCAAACAAATAATTAGAACAAGCAAAACATGTAATGTCTTTACCTCTCAACCACCTGCTTCCTGAGCGTCCCTAAGTTTTCCTTGAGCAGTTGGGCAAGAGAAACAATGGGAAATTGAGTGACTTCCAAAATCAAACAGGTTGAAAAACTTCCCGCTGTGTGGGCTAAAAGGAGAAATAGGACCATTTTCTCAACAAGTCTAGCATCTCCCAACTCTGCCTGAATTGTGCATGTAAATTGATTACAAAGAGATGGTTTCTCCGAACTCACCTTGAAATTATTTATAAAATTATGGATTTCTAAAATTATATATATACATATGTATGTATACACACACACATACACACACACACACACACACCCTTTCACCAGCCTTCCCATCATATTGTAAAGATAACAAATACCAGTGTGGTTACATATCCTATAATTTCCCCAATCTCAGTACTCTGCATTCCCTATCTACCTCTTTCTACCTATTCAAATTGAAGCTCAATACTAATTTTATAAAAATCTCCCATAAACAATATTCTCATTTTTATTATTCTCATCAGCAATATTTTAAGACAATCAGTGAAAAGCATAAATCCTTTAATAATTCAAAACAGCACATGTTAAATTTTGGAAGGCAGCTATGCTAGCCACTATACCACCAACGCCTCCTAGCACATGCTAAATTTTGGCATTCCTTTTCTTTGCAAGCCAAAGTTCCATATTAATTAAAAAGCATTAATAGAACAAATATAATCTAGTATATTTGTTTTATTTTTTTTATTATTTTGAGTCTGACAGGCTTCTGTCATGTGTGTCACCAAATAACCTTTTAGATTTCAACTTTTATGCCTTTATTGCCCTTTCATTAGAAGAAATTAGCAGGCCTTTCACATTTTTTGAAGGCAACATCAGCTAGGGTCCATAGAAAAAGTAATGGCTTAGAAACCTTGATGAATGCCAGTTCTCCCGGGGCACTTCAACTCTAAGTGCGCCTGTGTATGCATGGAGAAAACGGCAGATTTGAATAAATATCCTGAAACATTTTGAGAGAGTTCCAGAATCTGCTGGCTGTCCACATTTGTTGTGTGCTCTATTTGCACTTGATCTAACTCTCTGGACAGTGAAGTTAACCCTTTCACTGTCACCCCAGGGGGAAAAGATTTTACATTACCTAGGTCAGTTCCACTCATTTCACTCATTCAGAAGCAAATTATTAACCCCATTTCTATGCAAAGCATGACCCAGACACTTGGATGCAAAAATCATCCTCCGGTGTGAAGAACCTTATATAACAAATAATGGGAAAGTGGATAAAGAATAAATTGTAGCAGCATGTTGGAATGAGTCTAGGCTAATATGTGAGGAGATTCTCATATTCACAAATATCTGGGCATCACTTGAAGACTAAGAAGAAAATCTCAGAATCCAGTTCCAGATGTTGCTGAGGAAAGCTTAACAAAGTACCTTAAATCTCAAGGAAAATGTTCTAAAGATGCCAACTTGATCTAAGAACAAAGCCTCAGGATCAAGTCGCTTTGAATAAAACTCAAGAAATGTGGCTCAATGATCTCACAGCTCATTCACTATGAACTTGTGCCCCATCGCAGGGTCAGAGAGACTTAATAAAAAGTGAAAGCACTACAGTACCTGAATTTTGCCGAGTCTTAAATCTACTGGAAAGATGGGTTAGAAGTTCAAGCACTGTAGCTTTCAGTGGAAGTTTAAGACAAAGGCGAACAGGCTTTAGCAATGAGCAACACGGAAACACATTTCTTGAAATAGCAAAGATGCCAGGCTAGAACTCATAGGACAGCATTTTTAGGGAGACTGTTAGTTTGACCAGCCAAAGATGACACAGCCTTTGTGCCATCTTTGGAATCCTCCATTCCAGATATTTGCAAAAATTATGGTGAAGAACTTAATAGTGAAAGCCTTGTGAATGGCCGAGGTTGTTTGCATGAACAAATATTTGGCCGCCTCTTGGGTTTGCCAGATGTAGTTGAAGAAAAAGAAGTTTAAAGGTTGAAGATGCTGAGATTTTGATCACCTGGAATAATATGAACTTTTCTGTGGCTCAGAAACTGAAGGAAAAGGCAAAGCTTCACTTTTGATGCAGGACTAGTCTGGCAAACAAGTATCCACAAGAAGAATTAAATACGCATAGTGATAGAATAGAAAAGGGCATGTTCTTGCAGGCATGAGTGATTATTTTTGAATGGAGTAATCAGAAAGGCTTCATTGAAAAGGGGGAGCAAATGAGCTAGCATTTGAATACCATGTGTGTAGAATGAAAAGTAAGGAAAGATATTTCAGAGTAAAGAAAAAATGAGTAAAAGCTTTACTTTTTAATTTTAAATTGATTGAGCTGGTCATTTACAGAATTACTAATATTTATCATGCACATAATTTTAAGACCATACCCATCACGAGTATGACCCCTTCCCTAACCCAAAGACCAAAAAACCCCTTCTCTCTCACCCCTAATTCACTCAGTGTGGATTACTTCTACCATTATGTTTCCTTTGGAACTTTGTTGCTTTTTTTTTTACTGTGTATCTTTAAGTCCCAAATAAGAAAGATCATTCTGAACCCCTTTGCTTCTAACTGACTTTACTATTCTCTGATTCCATTTGTATTGCTGCAAATTGCATTGTTTTGTTCTTATTTATAGAGCTGCATAATGTTCCATTGCATATATATATATATATATGCATACATATAGATATATAGAGATAGATTGATCACATTTCCTGATCTTTCATTGAGCATTTGAGTTATTGCCGTTTTTGGCTATTGTACTAAGTGTGGTGATTAACACAGGTGTACTTATGTCCTTTTGAATTAATATATTTGTGTTTTACAGGTAGATGCAAGAAGTAGTATCATTGGGTCATATAGTAATTCTATTATTTTGGGGGGGCATATTTCCATATAGCTTCTCATAAGGGCTAAACCAGATGACATTCTGAAACTTTAACATTATCACTGATAGAACGAGTATGAAGGCACATATGGGTAGAATAAAATCTGGGAACGATGGTTAAAAAATAGTGAAAAAACAAGATAAGTTACGGAAAGATACAAATGAACTGAATCTTTTAGGTATTGGTTTTTAGTTAAGAGTGTAAATTGTAGACTGCAGGTATGAAAAACTCATCAAAACTGTGTGTACATGTATGTAGTTTTAGTATGGAAAATGATCACTGATTCAGATTATAAGAAGAAAGTAGAAAGGATTTCTATGGTTGATCCTCAAATTCTGACTACTGGAACCTTTGGATATGTCACTTTACATGGGTATAGAATTTGCAGCATTGATGATTAGAGATCACTTTATGTTACATGTAGCACTGTAGCACTGTCCTCTCATTGTTCATCAATTTGTTCAAGCTAGCCCAGTCACGTCTCCATTGTGAGGCTTGTTGTTACTGTGTTTGGCATACCGAATATGCCACAGGGAGTTTGCTAGGTTTTGCCTTGCAGGCGAGATACTCTCGGTAGTTTGCCGGGCTCTCCGGGAGGGGCAGAGGAATCGAACCCAACTCGGTCGAATGGATTGCAAGGCAAACGCCCTACCACTGTGCTATCACTCCAGCCCCATGTTATGTTACATGATGAGCCCAATATAATCACAAGCCTCCACATAGAACAAAGAAAGCCAGAGATACTGTAACAGATACTTCTGGTAGAATGATGTCATCTATGGAAGGAGTATAAGCAGAGGCAGCTAAAAAGACAAGGAAGTGATTGTTTACAAAACTCCAGAAGGAACAGAGTCCTTGACTCAATTTTCATTCCAATGAGACCCATTTTCTACTTAGGTACTCCGGAATTGTTAGATAGTAAGCATTAGGTCAGGAAATATATTATTTTATAGGAAGTTTTTGATCATTTATTTCTGTGGTAAAAGAAAACCAACACAAGTTTCCAAAAGTAATTGTCAAGCTTCTGTGAGGTGCTTTGTATGAATCCCCTAATATAGTCTTCACAAAGGTGAACAGTAAAAAGTCATCATTAATTCAGTGTTACAGGTTAAGAAATAAGAGTCTGACAATTCTTAAGAAAATAGCTTGCAAGTAGTAGGGCTTTCTCTGACCAAAATTCTCCTCAGAGCCTGTGTTCATTTTCTACTCTTTAATTTTTTAGCTAGGTAAGAGTGGAGAGAATGGGAACGCATGAGATATGAAATAACAGGCAAAGTTAGCATGAGCTAGACACATCACTGGATGGACCAGAGAGATAAAATAGGGGTAAGGTGCTCCTATTCAAATAGCTCACCTAAGTTCAATCCCCAACACCATATTCAGTCTCCCAAGCACATTTAGGAGTGAGCCTTGAATGTAAGACCAGAAGTAATCCTTGAGCAGTACTGGGAGTGCTCCTCTCTCCCACAAATAGACACAGCACCTAAAACATACTGAATTGTGTGATGACATTCTCAAAAAATGGCATAGTAGATAGAAGATGCATTCACAAGGTAGATGTGTGGACAAGCTTGTAGAGTTCATGAGGGCAGTATAGAGAGCCCGGGCATAGGTCTGGAGCTATGTAAATAAATAAATATCAGACATTTTTGATTTTTTGAAAATTATGGAGCAATAGCACAGTGGTAGGGCATTTGCCTTACAAGCGGTCAACATGGCCGACCCGAGTTTGATTCCTCCGCCCCTCAAGGAGAGCCCGGCAAGCTACCGAGAGTATCTCGCCTGCACAGCAGAGCCTGGCAAGCTACCCGTGACGTATTCGATATGCCAAACACAGTAACAACAAGTCTCATGATGGAGACGTTACTGGGCCCGAGAGTAATGTCTCATTACAAGCTACCGAGAGTATCTCGCCTGCACAGCAGAGCCTGGCAAGCTACCCGTGACGTATTCGATATGCCAAACACAGTAACAACAAGTCTCATGATGGAGACATTACTGGGCCCGCTCGAGCAAATCGATGAACAACGGGAGGACTGTGGACTGTGGACTGTGGACTGTGGATCTAGACTATTATATGTCTCATCAGTAAAATTGGTTAGATAATATCTAGACCAAATCTAGATCAGATATAAATGATATCCTCTATCATTTGTAAAATACTTATCCCAGTCCTTAATAGTTAATAAGAAGAAAAATATTATTGTTACTATTAATAAGGCAATGCATTAAGAAAACTTGAGTCAGAGAGACAGCATAGGACTTGAGTGCTTTCTTGACACACAGTTGATCCTGCTTCTACTCCTAATACCATATATATAAGTCTCTGAGCACTACTAGGGGTGATCCCTGAGTGCAGAGACAGAAGTCAGGGATGGCCCCAAAACCAGAAAAAAGGAAAAGAAAACATATGGCAATTGTCAAGGTTCAAAAGAAGCAATCTCATATTCCTCTGAATTCTTTGGAGATTGGATAAATAAACAAGCAACAAATTAATAGATTAAATTAAAGATGAGTATAATAATACGATAAACCTCCTGGGAGTGGCTTTTCTATATACAAATAATAGAAGAGGAAGGAGAGACATAAAAAACGTCCCATTCACTATTAAAAATAAAAATATGATATACCTTCTGCATTCGTGAGAGAGGTCCCATAAAACTGAGTAACTTATTACATGGCTTCAAGTAAATAAATATTCAATGTTACATATTGTATTGAATATTCTGCTGTAGAAGGCATTTAGGCCTTGCCTTGCTCTTTTGATAACCTTATTTATTATCTACCAATTCTCTACTTTAAAGTCTTTGGTATCACTTTCTTTTTTATCTACTGCATTAGCTCCTCAGTGTCATAAATTACTACCCCCGGTTTAACTTAAGCCAGGAACTCTCCGTGTCCACTTGTGAAGGAATTAACATCTAATGAATTAGAAATACCATTACAGACCCCGAGGGCTCTGTTAAGAGACAGGGCTTCAATAATAACTTCAATCCATGTTATGGAAAGATCAAGTTGGACTAATGTCCATAAACAGGAAAGGGCATTTATTTGAGTCTCGTTTGTACTTACCACTATAATCATTTGTCAGCTTAAGTAAAAGAGTGTGTAGCTTGCAACTATTTGCACTGTGTGATCACATTAAACATGGCAGGGCCTTGAAAAAAAAAACCTACCCTCAATGAGTAAATAGTTCATTTAACAAGAATTTCAACTTTTATTTAGAATCACTTTACACCAAAGACAGGCTTTCATACAATAGGCATAAAAAAAAAAATGAGCAGGGCAATCTCTAATTTAAGGAGTTTCCTTACCTAGCAAAAGCAACCAGCCAGTAAACGTGCAATAAAACAAATCCCTCAGTGGATTCCCACGAGATTTCAAATATTGTTCGTGGTGAAAAAACTAACATAGGAACTGGACAAATGGTGAGTTTAGGGCAGGGAGGAATCTTGCTTGTTCCAGGACCCTGACTTGATTTCCAGCAGTGCACAGCAACTTGAGCATTTAGCATTCGGCTTGCAAGCGCCCAAGCACCCCTTGGAACACTGAGCAAGAACATTGCCATAGGTCGGGTTAAGCACTGCTCTGTCCAGTCCTGTTGGAGTTTCATGAGGAGTGGCCTCCGGGTGTACTGATTGCTGTTCGGGAGACACCCCAAAAGGGTTTTTGAATATTTAAAAGAAGCAGATGTACTTAATCTCTTTAGCATCAAGCCACAGAGAATCTAGTGTTGATAAGGGACATAGCTACAAGTTAATATGCTAGGGCTAGTCCAGTGTTGGCATAATATGACCCTTCACCTTTAACCTTTTTTTTTTTTAGGAGAAAGCATCAGCATGATCTGGTCATGTCAGGGGCTAAGGGGAGCACAAACAAGAAGGAAGAAGGAAAGATAAAACAAATTGAGAGACCACTTAGGAAATGCCTGAACGGTATTCTCCTGAAGAAGTGCAATGTCAGTGAAACCAAGAAATTACTCAGAAATTATCAATGTTCCGAAGAGATTGAGGAAGTAGGGGATCCTAAAACCAGAAAAGGGACACTAATCAAATTAGAGTGAAGTCAAAGTTTAGTTAAAACTAGAATTGTTGGGAGCTGGAGCAATAGCACAGTGGATAGGGTGTTTGCCTTGCTCCAGGCCAAACCAGGTTCGACTCCCAGCATCCTATATGGTTCCCCTGAGCACCGCCAGGAGTAATTCCTGAGTGCGTGAACCAAGAGTGACCCCTGTGCAATGCCAGGTGTGACCCGAAAAGCAAAAAAATAAAAAAAATTTAAAAAATAGAATTGTTGGGGCTGGAGTGATAGCACAGTGGGTAGGGCGTTTGCCTTGCATGCAGCCAACCAGAATTTTATTCCCAACATCCCATATGTTCCCCTTAGCACTACCAGGAGTAATTTTTTTTTAATTAATTAATTTATTTATTGAATCACTGTGGGAAAAGTTACAAAGCTTTCAGGTTTAAGTCTCGGTCATGCAATCATCAAACACATTTGATTAGATGTGATTACTTTGATTAGACTCATTGTTTCCACAAAAGATGCACCATTATTATTTAGAGTTTACACCCCAAAATCAGACCTGCTGAAAAGGCATTGTGAAATAATTTGTTTTCTACGGCTGGTTACAAGTACCAAATGATGTCACGTGGCCGTGATAGCAGTCATGTGATTTTGGATTTCTGATATTTTACTTATTAAGCCTGGAAGCATTTCTGCTGAGAGTCAGATAATTATAAGATTGGTTTCTGTGGCTCTAGAGCCATGGCCATGCTGGAGAGCCGCTCCTGGGGGCAACTCATGACCTCGGTAGGACGTGAAGGACGATCAGGAATGCCCCCCTTCCCATGAGGTTTCAGTCACCCCTTCAGGACCGGCTCATACCTGGTTTTCCAAAAAGCTCCGAGGCGGCCTCCATCCCGCTGTCCAGAGGGAAAAAGGTGGAAGGGAGCAACCCAGGAGTAATTTCTTAATGCATGAGCCAGGAATAACCCCTGAGCATTTCCAGGTGTGACCCAAAAAGAAAAAAAATGTTGGCTTTTACAATTTGATAAATAGACCTCAATAATAAAGGTTTTCATTAGCTGACATTTAATATAAAGTAAGGGTATGTGGGAACTCACAATAGATTTGCAATTTTTCAGTAAATCAAGTGTTCTTTCTAAACTAAAACTTATAAAAGAAAACCCATGTGACTAAGTGATAGTGCAATGTATTTACAAATAAGGTCAAAACTTCTCTTCATTTCTGTGATTATGTACAAAGTATCAGTGAAATTTCCTTGTATAAATAAACTACTGAGACATTAAGGAAGAAATACTATCAGAGATAAAATTTGAGGTGAGTTTGGTTGAGTAGGAATTTCCCACTCATTAAGGATGGTGTGAAGTTTTTCTAAGTCACAAACCTTTGAAATAACACTGAAATAACACTGCATATTTGAGAAACCTAGAGTAATTCATATTTACTACAGTTTTAAGAGGATTTTTAGGAATACCTTACTTATTTGCTTAAGAATCAAGAGTCAAGAGTCAGGATACATTTAAAACCTATAAAATTCTTAATTCCATTGAAAAATAAAATTTAGGTCTATTGAACTGTTTCATGTGATTGTCTTTTGCAAAATATTGACATTTCTGAAGTCATTTCAAAAATGGAGCTTGCAGGGTTGTATATACAGCTCAACAGGCTAAGCACATGCTTTGCATGAAGGAGTTCTGAGTTCAATTCTACCCTGAAGATATATGGTCTCCCAAACACTACTAGGATCATAGACAGATCTTGGTGTAGCACCTGACACCTGAGCTCAAAGAAGGGTAAAGGAAGGGAAGGGGAGGGAAGGGAAGGGAAGGGAAGGGGAGGGGAGGGGAGGGGAGGGGAGGGGAGGGGAGGGGAGGGGAGGGGAGGAAGGGAAGGGGAGAGGAGGGGAGGGAAGGGAAAGGGAGGGGAGGGAACGGAAGGGGAGGGGAGGGGAGGGAAGGGAAGGGGAGGGGAGGGGAGGGGAGGGGAGGGGAGGGAAGGGAAGGGAAGGGAAGGGAAGGGAAGGGAAGGGAAGGGAAGGGAAGGGAAGGGAAGGGAAGGGAAGGGAAGGGAAGGGAAGGGAAGGGAAGGGAAGGGAAGGGAGGCAGAGGAGGGGAGGGGAGGGGAGGAGAGAGGAGGGAAGGAAAAGCAGGGGAAGGGAGAGGAGGGGAGGGGAAGGGAGGGGAGGGGAGGGCAGGAAGGCAGGAAGGCAGGAAGGCAGGCAGGAAGGCAGGCAGGAAGGCAGGCAGGAAGGAAGGAAGGAAGGAAGGAAGGAAGGAAGGAAGGAAGGAAGGAAGGAAGGAGAGAGCCATTACAGAGAAATTACATTTTTTATCTCCTTGAATTGTATCAAAAACCTTTGAACTGGGTTGGATGCATTTGTTTTAAGAAAATATAAAGCAAACAAATGTTGGAGAAGTTTTGGGATTACAGTCATTGATGGTTGTGGATTTTTGGTTAAGGAATAGAATCAGTCAAGCAAGAAGCATCGTTAAAGCAAAAATCTGTTTTTTGATTTCTGTAAGTATCACTCATACTGGTTTTATGCATAGAATATTCCAACTTCACACCCTCCTCCAGGGTGTGCATTGTCTCAGGATAACCTTCAACCCACCTCCTCCCGTCTACCTGCCAGGGTAAGCTCAGTTCTATAAACCATTTCTTGGGTTCTGTTGCCTTTAGTCGTTATTCTCTTACTATGTTTCTTTGTATCCCATATCTGAGAGCCAGCCCACTGTGTCTGTCCCTTGCCTTCCGTCTGACTTCACTAAGTGTCATACACTCCAATTCCAAATGCAGCACACTGCATGATTTTGTCTGTTTTTGAAGCTGGAGCACATTCTGTTATGTACATGTACCTTAGTTCCTTTATTCAGCCAACTCTTGCAGGATACTTAGGTCGTTTCCATGTTTTGGCTATCATGAATAGTGCTACAGTGAACAGAAGAGGACAAATGCCTTTTCTGAGTAGAGATTTTGGATTGAGACTCTAAGAAAGCATACACCAAGGAATGAACATAAAATCTGTCCCTGTGGCATTTGTTTGTGTCATTTTATATTGAGAGATCCACCTACAATAACTTGTATCACTTGTCATCCTGTTGTTCATCAATTTGCTGGAGCAGGTGCCAGTAACATCTCCATTCGTCCCTGTCGCGTGCTAGTGTACCCTAGTGGTGTATTGGGGGTTCTCTCATGGTCAGGGGAATGAGACCGATTATTGTTACTGTTTTTGGCATAGCAAATACGTCATGGGTAGCTTGCCAGGCTCTGCCGTGCAGACGGGATACTCTCAGTAGCTCACCAGACTCTGTGAGAGGGAGAAAGTGCCACCTAGAATATTAAATTGTAATTGAATCAATTGAACCAAATGAGATATTTTAGTTGGTAACTTAAATAAAAATATGATAGCACTGCACTGTAGCACTGTCCTCCCATTGTTCACTGATTTGCTTGAGCGGGCCCAGTAATGTCTCCATTGTGAGACTTGTTGCTGTGTTTGGCATATTGAATACGTCATGGGTATACAATTAAATAATTTGATAAAACTAATTGTTAGGGAAATCAGAGCTAACAAATACTAAATACATATGCATCTGTATTTTTTAAAGTAATATCATGGGGCTGGAGCAATAACACAGCTGGGAGGGTGCTTGCCTTGCATGAAGCTGACCCATGCCCCATCCCCAGCATCCAATACGGTCGCTTGAGGCCATCAGGAGTGATCCCTGAGTTCAGAGCCAGGTATAAACCTTGAGGTATGGCCCAGAAATTAAAAAGGGAAAAAATGTTTCGAGGAATTTTTATATTCTTTACACCATTCTCCTTTGTTTCGTTGATTCTAGTTTTAGTTTTTATTGTATGTACCTATACCTTATTTTTATATCACTGACTTGAAAATAGGGAAGTGAGTTCAGGTAAATTAAAAATTAAAACTTGCAAATAAGATAATTTGCAAATAAGTGACTGTGAATAATTTTTTTGATTTGAACTAAGTTGTGTCTAATTTAGTAATTTATAAGCATATAACTAAATATATATAAGAGGTAAAGGAAGAATAAAAATTAGATCATATGATTATGATGGGCTGGAGCGATAGCATAACGGATAGGGCATTTGCTTTGCATGTGGCCGACCAGGGTTCAATTCCTCTATCTCTCTTGGAGAGGCCAGCAAACTACTGAGAGTATCCCACACGCAAGGCAGAGCCTGACAAGCTCCCTGTGGTATATGCGATGCCACAACAGTAACAACAAGTGTCACTTTGTGTCCCTGGAGTGAGCCGATGCCATTTGGCTAGTACCTGACATGGACAAATGGAGACATTCCTGGTGCCCGCTCTGGCAAAATCAATGAACAACGGGACGATAGTGCTACAGTCCTATGATTATAATGGTTTAATTGTTAACTTGACAAAAGCTGACACTAACATGATTTATGTGGCTTTCTTCACTAATGACAACAAAGAAGATAATGATTTTATAAAGAGAAAGCCAAAAAATGACGCATTTTTTGTTGCTCACACCTATATATGGTTTGAAAATATTTACACCTCCAAACCATATGTGTGAGGTAGAGAATTTTACCATATTGTTATTGGTTTCTATGCTATATTCCATAAAGTATACTTTATTGTTTTAAAATATTTTTATACAAGAATCACTGCAGAGTTGGTTCTAAAAATAGACTGTCAGGGAAAATGTTTATAAGAAGATTCTACAATACCTCAATGATTTTCACACACTCATATACACACACACATACATAGCACACACAATTCTTTTAAGTAAGTCACACTCTATAACTAGAATAAAATACTACTGCAAAATAAATATTTTGCTTCATTATTTTCACCCCAATCTTCCAGTAATATGTGGGTAACAGAGTTTGTCTGTAAAGCTTATAAAATAATGAAGAGAAACTGAAGTTCCAAGATGTTTAATAAGTTTAAGTAATTAAAGAATAGATTTAAAATGTTAAATTATTTATTTATTGTTATTTATTTATTTATTGAAATCCCTGCTCTCCTTCTTCCCACGATTTCCCCCAGTTTCCATTTGCTCACCATTCAGGAAGATCTTTTTTGCAATTTTATGGAGAGTTTTTTTGCATAATATGGTTAAATTGTTGCCCCTTTGATTCAGGTGAGCCCTAGCTCTATACCCTTTTCTGAGATTCTGCCTCTAAGGTGGTTTCCCACAATCACCATTTTAATAGTGTCCGAGAAAAGATGCCTTTATCTCTTTCCCCAGGACAAAGGCCACGTACATGTGTTCATCCCAAGGTACAGTATCACATCCACCTCTGAATACATTACATGATCTCTCTACCTTAGAAAATCGATGGACAACGGGAGGACAGTGACAGTGACTCAAAAAAAAAAATTTTTTTTAAGGAGCATAATTATAACTCCTAAAAACAGAAAACTGGCAGGGATTCAACAAATGAAGCATTAAATGTAAAATTTTCTTCTAAAATATGCACAAGTTATGTTAATAATATTTACAGTGAGTATTGTAGAAAAGGGGCTGGAGCGATAGCACAGCAGTAGGGCATTTGCCTTGCACGCAGCCAACATGGCCAACCAGAGTTCGATTCCTCCACCCCTCTAGGATAGCCCAGCAAGCTGCCGAGAGTATCTCACCCACAACACCCAAAAGGAGAAAGAGAACAAACGGGACTGCCCTGCCACAGAGGCAGGGTGGGATGGGGAAATGGGGGGTGGGAGAGATACTGGGACCCGTAGTGGTAGCAAATGTGCACTGGTGGAGAGATGGGTACTTGATCATTGTATAACTGAAACCCAAGCACAAAAAAATTGTAAGTCTACAACTGTACTTCATGGTGTTTCACTAATAAAAATTAAAATAAGTAAAAGATGGCTATTTGAGAACCAGAAGATTCTCCTTAGACACTTTATTGGCAAGACCTGATTTTGGATTTCCTAAAATCCATGACCTTGCCTGTGGTGATTTTTGGCAGCCAAAACTAAAAGAGGAAGCACATTGGTCTAGAGTTGAAACTGAGTTTCTAAGACTTTCTAAAACTCTTCAACTACCACCGTTTCTTTGGCTATTTACATCTAAAAATTACTTTGACCCAGTCAGTACTCTAAGATTAAAAGTCTGAGGAGGAAAAAAGAAACTGCTTCTAAGTCCCCAGACAGGGGACATGAATGAGAACTGGAACTGAGTGATGAAAATGACAGCATTCTGTTTTCCGATCTAGAACTTCTCAAACTTGTCTGATCACTTGAGGCATCTGTGATCATTGTTCTGACAGCTGACACCCAGCCGTCCTTCTCCTTCCAAACAACCTCATAAATCATCACATCCAGGGACTGAGTGCACTTGACAGTGTTCTGTTTTAGTTAGTTCACATTTTTAACAAGTTTCCTAGGGGATTATTAATCAAGAAATGTTTGGCAAATTGCTATAATCCAAATGAGAATGTGCTATATGGATAACATATTCTTGCTTTTCTAGAGTAAAAAAATGCAGTTCTATCTGCAAAAAGAAACTGAAATTTAGAACTGATAGATACTGTAGTTGTGTAGAAATGCTGACATTCTAGAGTGCTGTGTTTGGGGCATTGAGGAACACCAACAGCTCCAGTTAGGGAGCACCAAGAGTGATGGACCCCACACATTACAATCTGTTAAGAGAGTCCTTGTAGGGGTTGATATCCAGGATATAAAAAATACTGGTTAAACTCCACAAGAAGAAAACATCCAATCCCATCCAAAAATGGGGCAATGAAATGAACAGAAACTTTCTCAAAGAAGAAATCCGAATGGCAAAAAAGCACATGAGAAAATGCTCTACATCATTAATCATCAGAGAGATGCAGATCAAAACCACAATGAGATACCATCTCACACCTCAGAGACTGGCCCACATTCAAAAGAACAAAAGCAACCAATGCTGGCGTGGATGTGGCGAGAAAGGGACACTCCTTCACTGTTGGTGGGAATGTCCACTGGTTCAGCCCTTCTGGACAACAGTATGGACGATTCTCAAAAAATTAGAAATTGAGCTCCCATTTGACCCAGCAATACCACTCCTGGGAATATATCCCAGAGAAGCAAAAATGTATAGTCGAAGTGACATCTGCACTTGTTTGTTCATTGCAGCACTCTTTACAATAGCCAGAAACTGGAAGAAACCTGAATGCCCAAGAACAGATGACTGGTTAAAGAAACTTTGGTACATCTACACAATGGAGTACTATGTAGCTGTTAGAAAAGATGAAGTCATGAAATTTACATACAAGTGGTACAATATGGAAAGTATCATGCTAAGCGAAATGAGTCAGAAAGAGAGGGATAGACATAGAAAGATTGCATTCATCTGGGGGATATAAAGTAACAAAGTATGAGATTAATACCCAAGAATAGCTGAGATCAGCACCAGGAGGATTACTCCATAACTTAGAGGCCAGCCGGGTATCCTAGAGGAAAGGGCAGTTCAGATAGAGAAGGGAGCACCAAATAAAGGATGTTTGGAGGATCCTCCCAGGAGGGGAGATGCATGTCGAAAGTAGACTATGGACTGAACATGTTTGCCACTCAATGCCTCTTTTGCAGACCACAACACCCAAACGGAGAGAGAGAACACAGGGGATTGTCCTGCCACAGAGGCAGGGGGGGATGGGGGGTGGGGGTGGGAGGGATATTATCCATGGTGGTGAAAAACGGGCACTGGTGGAGGGATGGGTATCTGATCATTGTATAATTGAAACCCAAGCACAAAAAAAATTGTAAATCTACAACTGTAAAAAAATAAATAAATAAAAATAATAAAAAAAATAATAAAAAAAAGAGAGTCCTTGTAAAGCACCAAAATGGAACAAGAAGAAATGAGTTTGTGTTATCCTCTTACAGTTATTGCTTCCTCTCTACTCCTGAAGAGAATAAAAGAGAATTTTCCTAAAAAACAAGTATGAAACTCACTTGGAAAGCATCAGCACTATCCTCCAGGGATAATGCCCTGAGCCCATTTAACATAATCAAAAGTTTTGTGAGGTTGGAGTAATGTTGAACAGACACCAGCACGCCATACATTTTGACTAGGAAGTTCTCAGAACCGTGTCCTTTATCAACCCAAGATATTCCAGGAAAAAGCTACCAATAGAAGTGAGATGAACTGCTGAGATGACCTCCCTGAGGTGCTGAGAAACTGTCAACTTCTCGTAGTGGTCGGGGTGGGGGGAAGGGGAGCAGTTCTCTAGAAGCTTGTACGAAGCTGCATTCCTGCACTGTTGGTTGGAATCCTGTAGGGTAGAGCTGCGTTAGAAGATGCACAAAAGCCTCCAGACCTAATACTCACTGGTATTCCCTGGTCTCTCACTTGTCACCCAGAGTAATTCTTAGATCTTACAGAAAGCTAAGGAGTCAAGATGAGCCTTACACCTAAGTACATATTTCCACACATTCAGGCAGTTATTAAAAATAAAAATTCTTCTTCAAACATAAAGTATTTTAGTGACTTCTAGATGCAACAGGAGCATTTCTCTGGGTTTTAAAGATGACATAGTTCATAACTTCATTTTCAGAAGGATAGAGCTTCTTCTAAATACATATAAATGCATGGCAGTACAGATGTCAGTATAGCCCCTTTGTACCCTAAAAGCCAATATTGAACTAGAGTGGGCAATGTACGTGCTGAAGTATTTAGAAGAAATAATGTTGACAATTTAGTTAAAAGTACAAAGTTTATCTGGTAAGAGAGTATGAGACATGTGATTACAAATATTGCTTTAAAATTACTGGTAAATTCCAGGTAGCAGTTATGGAAGTGCCCACTGTGAAATTCTTTCAATATTTCCATATACTGAAATGTTTTCAGAACATAAAAGCAGAAAAAAATATCACTTGAGCTTTCCTGGTTTATGTCCCTTGGTTTTTGAACAAAATATTGAAGGTCATTTTTTACAGTCCATGTTGATGAACAGTTTAAAAATGCCTATATCTAAGGTTGAAACAATTGCATATTCATCAATAGGGAAACGTACACCAGACCGTTAGGTAGTGTGTGAAAACACATTTAATATTGCAGTGCTTCCTGTTCTTTCCCAGGAGTGTTTGCCTGTCAACACCACATCCCAAGTGCTCGATGAATTATAATTTTAATAGTTTTATGACTTTGGACACAGAATGTCATGTAACTGACCTCACATTACTATTATACAAATATGTCATATGTACAAAAAAACCAAAATATTAAATGTATCTAACAAGATCAATATTTCAGTTGTTCAGGTTTTAGGTAATCAATATTTTAAGTAACTAGCTTCCACAGCTCCTGAAAATATAACACATTTTTATAAATATCGAAACCTACTTTATGCATCCACTCTATAGACCAGTAAATCTTGAGCTTCAAATATTCAAAATTTTCCATGTAATAAACTAAGTTACCAAAAGAAATGTTTAGATGAGTATCCAAAAATTTCAAGGCAGAAGTGTTTAGGAATGGCATGTAACACTGTGGAATTCATTCCACAACTCCTTCCTCCTGTATGCGTTTCTTTCACTCTACCCACTACTTGTTCCATTGCACGTAACACTTCATGTCATTTTATTCTCACTCCACACACAACTGAAAGCCTATTTAATTCATATAATCACATGCATGTATGCTTAAGATGATCCCATGTAGTTCCATGAATCTTAAAGTCATGTAAGTGATGGTGATCAGAATAAACTTATTCAACATAGACCTGGTTCCTGATTTTCAGCAATGTATACTCAGTAGCCTACTTGGTGTATAGGTTTTTGAGTCCCATCAGTCTTAATGAGGATATTCTGGTCTTCTCACTGCTCTGTGCCAAATATTCTTGGAGATTCGTTTTGCATGCAAAACGAAATCCACATTCATCAAAAGAAACCACAAGTTCCTGAACAATTTGATCACTGTCCACTACTGTTTCTTTTTTCTCTCGACTCTGTGTTCGGTACCCTTGTCCTTGAACTCCCTCCTCAGTGCCTTCAGTTTCCCATTGCCCCTTTTCTCTCTGTGTCTCTCATCTTCTTGGTGTCCTTGAAATCTTTGCCTCAGTGTGCGTGTATAAACTTGCTTTTTCCAGACCATTCTGTCACTGTCACTGTCCTCCCGTTGTTCTGCGATTTGCTGGAGCGGGCCCAGTAACATCTCCATCATGAGACTTGTTGTTAACTGTGTTTGGCATATTGAATACGTCATGGGGAGCTTGCCAGCCTTTGCCGTGCGGGTGAGATACTCTCAGTAGCTTGCCGGGCTCTCAGAGAGGGGCGGAGGAGTCGAACCCGGCTCGGCTGGGCCCGCTGTGTGCAAGGCAAACAGCCCTACCACTGTGCTATCGCTCCACATGTAACATAGAAAATGTAATTTTGGGATTGGAGCGATACAACAGTGGGTAGGGCGTTTGCCTTGCATGCAGCTGACCTGGGTTCGATTCCCAGGATCCCATATGGTCCCCTGAGCATCGCCAGGAGTAATTCCTGAGTGTAGAGCCAGGAATAACCCCTGAGCATCGCCTGGTGTGACCCAAAAAGGAAAAAAAAAGACCATTCTGTATAAATTTGAATATAGCTACTTCTCCACATGTCCTACCACCTTTTCTTCTTTATATTTCTCTGTAGCACTTATCACCTGAAATAATGCTTACATTATATATATATATATATATATATATTTATTTATATATATATTTCTGTTTTCATATCCACGGTCAAATTCAAAGTTTAAGAATGAGAGGATTTTCTCACCTATTTCATTTCTTGCTATGGACTAGATTCTAATAAAATTTGTATAAGTACATATTTTCTTTTCTTTTTTTTTCTTTTTTTGAGGGAAGTGGGGAGTACTGGGTCACACCTGGTAGAACTCAGGGTCTACTCCTGTGAATACATAAGGCTGGCTTCCTGGGATTCCAGGGAGCCATGGAGATCAAACTCAAGTCTCCACACACAAAGCCTGCTTGAGCTATCACTAACTCCATGCTCCATTCCAAGATATGTTGAAATGAGTAAATGCATTAAGAACATAACTTTGTAAACACTGTACCATTTACATTAGCCAAGAACAATCAATAATAATATAGAAAACCACAAATCCCATTGCCTTCTAATTTCAATTAGGCAACTCTCTTTAATAACTTAATACAGTCCCACACTACTTAGAATAAAAGATCAGGAAAGAAAATAAGCCCACATTCCTTAACTTCACATTCTCTCTCTCTCTCTCTCTCTCTCTCTCTCTCTCTCTCTCTCTCTCTCTCTCTCTCTCTCTCTGTTACTGTCTTTAAAATTTGCTTTGTGTTTTTACAGGGGAGTTATGCTATGCAGTGCTCAGGGATTATACCCAGCTTGGTGTTCAGGAATAACTCCCAGTAGTACTTGGAAAACCAAGCAGTGTTCAACCAAGCCTAGTGTTTCAGATGAAAAGCATGCACCCCTGCCCTTTGAGAATTTCCAAAAATTCTGTTGGAAGTTCTCATGCTTTCAGAAACACTAAAAAGTCTCAGATCCACATGGATTTAATTTATTCTACTATTAATTAATTAATTTTTCAAACCTCTACTCTACCTTTAAAGATGACTAAGTTACTGCCTCTGTATTATACACCAGATGGACAACAATACAGCCCAGTTCTTTACAAAAGGAAGCAGTTGGTGCTTGGTGAACAAACCATCACTTACTCAATGTTTATATTTCCTTTGTCAGACTATTTTGTGACATGGCAGGTCAGGGGAGGACTGTAAGCTTGGGAGGCAGCTGGTTAGAGAACACACATAGAAAATCTCACAGTATCATAAGATCACCCTGAATGCATTAACCTGCAGACCTGAAATATGATGCAGGGGCAGCTGAGGACTTCGGTGGGATTTGGTACACAGAAATTGCTTTGTTGGACCAGCCCAGTGTTGAGGGTAAACTGGCATATATACAAGAAGTGAGTTGGAGACCCCCCATCTGGGTATGTATCTTGCTTGCTTTAGTTTGCAGGCATTACCTCAGTGGAGTGTTGTGACAACAGGCTGAGCTAAGGAACTTAGAATGTTTTCCTCCATGTTAACAACTCTTGAGATTTTACAATGTGCCAGGCACTGCATCGAACAAATATTTCAATTTTTTTAAATTTTATTGAATTTCCGTGAGATAGTTACAAGCTTTCATGTTTGGGTTACAATTGCACAATGATCAAACACCCATCCCTCCACCAGTGCACATTCCTCACCACCAATATCCTCAGTATACCCCCCCTTTCCCACCCTCCCCCTGCTTACATTAAGGACATGATTCCCCATAATCTCTCTCTACTTTTGGGCATATGGTTTACTTTGCAATACAGACACCGAGAGGCCATCATGTTTGGTCCTTTGTCTACTTTCTGCACACATCTCCCATCCCGACCAATTTCTCCAGCCATCATTTTCTTAGTAATCCTTTCTCCATTTCTTCTGCCTTCTTTTCTCTGCTCATGAGGCAGGGTTCCAGCTATGGAGCAATCTACCTGTCCTATGTATCTACTATCCTTAGGTGTCAGCCTC
Source organism: Sorex fumeus (assembly GCF_029834395.1). Classification (NCBI taxonomy): domain Eukaryota; kingdom Metazoa; phylum Chordata; class Mammalia; order Eulipotyphla; family Soricidae; genus Sorex; species Sorex fumeus. The sequence goes on along the minus strand of NW_026606149.1, from coordinate 363,015 downwards.
ATGTTATGTGGTTTCATGCTCCACAAATGATTGCAGTCCTTCTATGTCTGTCCCTCTCTTCCTGACTCATTTTACATAGCATGATACTCTGCATGTCTATCCATTTACAAGCAAAGTTCATGACTTCATCTCTCCTGACAGCTGCATAGTATTCCATTATGTAGTTGTACCAAAATTTCTTTAACCAGTCATCTGTTCTAGGGCACTTGGGTTGTTACCAGATTTTGGCTATTGTGAACAGTGCTGGAATGAACATATAGGTACAAATGTCATTTCTACTGTGCTTTTTTTGCATCCTCGGGATATATTCCACGAAGTGGTATTGCGGGGTCATATGGAAGCCCATTTGACAACCATTCCACTTTCCTCAAGGCTAACGCATGAGAAAACTGAGCCTTAAAAGTTGAGTGTTATTTTGCCAAAATCATGAAATTAGTAAATGTTAGAAACAGTTTGATATCAAGTCTAAATAATGCTGTTTTTCCTTTTAATTTTTGTTCACAATATTTTAAATTGGATCCTTCCCTCCCACTCAGGCATCCACCCCCACAGGTGAGTTCAGTTCCAAGAATCTAAGCAGTTGCTGTCATCAGACCATGTCTAGTCCCTTTATTTGTTTCTTTGTTCTTTTTATAATTTGGGGCCATATCTGGCAGTGCTCATGGGCTACTTCAGAAATGATGTCCGGGTCATTTCCCATTGTTCTGGGGAAACCACATAAGCCAGGGATTAAAACCTGGCATCCCAAATGCAGAATGTTCACTTCTGCCCTTTGATTTCTCTCTGACCCTGCTTTGTTTCTTTATATACTATCCAAGAGTAAGCCCAATTCTTAAATCCTAGGACATTCAGAGTCCTTTACTTAACATTAACAACTGCTTGACATAATTATTGAATCCCTCCTATTTTTCCCACATAAGATGTGACTGATTTTGTAAGTTTCTCTTACAAATAGATGCATGTTTATGAGTCAACCTGCAAAGCTATTACTTTTTGCTCACTCTTTGCACTGTATGCAATAGCAGTGCAAAGTCAAAAACTTCCATCTGAGCCTCATCATTTTTTATCTGCATGACTTCCTTCTTTAGAACTACCTAGGTAATGGGAAAACATGTGCATTTAAGTGTATGGAATACATTAAGACACAATATTTTCATCATATTCTTTAGACTTCTTAAAAACTTCTATAGGACATGCCAATTGATCTCTTCCTTAAGCTACTTAAATAAGGATTCAAGATAAAAATCATACTGAGTTACACAAAACTTGAACACAATGGCAAGGAAATATCAAGAAAAAATGATAAGGAACGTTGTTGTTAGGTCGAAGTCTGGACTTTTGTAGTAGTATAGCTGAGAGTAGGAAGAAGTATTGTAGTAAGAAGAATATGATAGGATATTTCTCAAAAAACTAGAAATTGAACTCCCATTTGATTCAGCAATACCACTTCTGGGAATATATCCCAAGGGTGCAAAAAAGCACAGTAGAACCTGACATCTGTACCTGTACGTTTATTGCAGCACTGTTCACAATAGTCAGAATCTGGAGACAACACCCAGTGCCTGAGAACAGACAACTGGTTAAGAAACGTTGGTATATTTACACAATGGAACACTATGGAGCTATTAGGAAAGATGAAGTCAAGAAATTTGCTTATAAATTGATGGCCATGGAGAGTATCATGCTAAGTGAAATTAGACAGAAAGAGAGGGACAGACATAGAAGACTGCACTCATTTGTGGAATATAAAATATTGTAATATGAGAACAACACCTAAGAACAGTAAAGGCAAGGGCCAGGAAGATTATGACATGGTTGGAAGCCTGCCTCATGAGTTGGGGGAGAAGGCAGCTGGGATAGAAACTCAAACATGAAAGTTTTGTAACGTATCTCACTGTGGTTCAATTAAAAAAAAAGTAAGGATAAAAAAGAACAATATAAAGTGTACAAGCTTTAAGACATACAAACTTCTACTTCAAAATGATTTGATTTATAAATTCTTTCCTAGCTCAGAGAATTTATCCATCAGCAATTAAGGAACTGAGAGTTGTTATCTGTCATATCCAAACTATTTTGTTTTTTTATTTATATAGTTTAAAATATTTACCTGGTTTTCACCTAAGCAATAACTTTTCAACAGGAAAAACATAGTTTGTGCATTTCACTTACAAAACTGATTATCTATACCTATATCTCATTTGCCAAGGCATCAAAAATCAGATGGGTGGACATGTAGTGAGATTTACAGACAACCGCTGGACTAGAGCCATTACTGACTGGATTCCACGGGATGTCAAAAGACCGCGTGGATGCCCACCTACAAGATGGTTAGACTTCTTTGTCAAGACCCTGAATGAACGCTTTGAGGCTCTGCATGTTCCTAGAACGAACAGATGCCATTGGGCTATGCTAGCACTCAACAGGGATGAATGGAGACGTTACTGGCACCCGCTCGAGTAAATCGATGAATAACAGGGGATCAAGTGATCAAGTGATAGTTTTCTCATTGGCTGTTCCTTGCAAAGCTGAAAAATGGTTTCTTCCCTCCATTTGATGAGCATTTCACTTGCTTCTAGGCAGGGACCTTGAGAGTTTTCTTGAAGGAATCCATTGAAGTTCTGATTCTCCCCTGCTTTAACATTTCAGACTGGCACCTTATAAATCCATGTTGGAAGTAAGGATTCCCACTGTGTTGCAAATATAGTTCCCTAAATACAAGTTTTTGTCTGCTTGTTTGATTGCTTTTTATTCCATCATCTAGGCTTTCCAGGAATTATCAGGTATTAAAGGGGGAAAAGGGTTTAAGAACTTCTTTGCACACAAAGCACACAATCAGTTCAGATGCTCCTGGACACTAGTGATGAGCAAAGAAAAAAATTGGGGAGTTTGGATAGCAAAGGATCGATATATTCTTAACTAGGAAATTGCTGGCCATTCCATATAAGAAACATAAATAAAAAATGCAGAATCACAGAGCAAAGCAGCAAAAGCTCTTCAGAAGACCCTCTGTTGTATTGTCCAGATAAAGGTAAAAGGTAAAGGTAAAGGCCCTCCTGTTGATCGTCGATTTGCTTGAGTGGGCCCAGTAACGTCTCCATTGGAGACTTTGTTGTTACTGTGTCTGGCATATCGAATACGCTCGGTAGCTTGCCGGGCTCTCCGAGAGGGGCGGAGGAATCGAACTCGGGTTGGCCATGTTGGCCGCGTGTAAGGCGAACGCCCTACCCGCTGTGCTATCGCTCCAGCCCTATCAACATATTGTCCAGATAAATTAATAAAACCCACCAGATTGCCACCAATCTGTTGAAGATTATATATATATAGGAAATAGTCAAGGCAAATCTGAACCTGTGTCTCCTGACTCAGGTTCAACTGTTCACCCTCCAGTACAGGCCTACTGGATGAGTCCACGTAGCATTGTAGAAGTTTGTCCCAAGTGATACAAATCCATCCCCTATAGCATAGCAAGTCGTATCAGCAACGTCACTAAACCCACAACTCTACAGTAAAGAGCTGGCATTTTTTCTGCCTTTAATTGCCAATGGAATCCAATCCTTTAGGAGCACTTAAAAGAAAAGTCTTTCTGTCACAACTCTACAAAATAAGAGTTTTAAATATATTTTGCTACTAAAACATCTTTGAAACTGTCAACATTTAAGAGATTATTTCAATGTATATGAGAGACAATACCTGGCCCACATGGAAATGCTTCCAAAGCTTATGAAATAATAAAATAGCTCAGAAACTTCCTACTGTGCTCATGAAGTTCTTAAAATAGCTCAGAAAGTTCTTTACTTGTGACTTTGGAGACAGATTTGTGTCTTCACTTCAGCCATCTTACTGCTATTCTGTGTGCTGATATCAGGCAAAATAAACCAATATCTACCTCCTCAATTAAATACATTTGAGGTATAGCTTTAAAAAGTTTTATTTTGTATATATATGCATATATGTACATATATGCATATATAACTGTCATTGAGACATTTTCTTATTTCGATGGTGCTGGTGCTGCCGCTGATGCTAATTATGTTGCTATTTGGGAAATCACTATAATTGGTAACAAAAGCACACAATAAAAAAACCCAAATACCAAAGGCAAAAATAAAAAGGAGACATATATAATTATGTATAATTTGTATTACTCTTTTACTTTATATGTATTTTTTAGATTCAACCTAATTTTCTTTTAGTTTTCAACACAGTCAAGTCTGAACTATTTCCCTTTATCCTTCCTTATTATTGAGTAACTAAAATCTATGGTCACTGCTTCTGCTTTTACCACAGACTTTGGTGCTGTATCTTTTCGTAGGGGTAAATTATACGTTATTTGTTGTTTTAAAAGTCTCTCCTTTTTATCATGGCTTTTGATATATTGTTAACACTTACCTCAAAACATTTAATATTCTGTCTTGATCTTGCTCTTTATAAGTTTGAACAAATATGCAATTATTCTATCCTTACAAGTATGTTTTTTTACAGTATGCAGAATAAAGTGAAATTATAATGATGAAAGTATTGAGCTTCCATGCCAATTTGACTGCCAGCATCCTTCTCATGATTTTGACACATTTGAGCAAATAAAGGCTAAAAGCGTGATTGCATACTTAGCAATAACCTTCCACATGTCATGGGGAAATAAAGCATGGAAGACTGGTTTCAACAAGCCTTTGAGCTAATCATTATTAGTTTTCTACTATCTTAATATTTCCTTCAGGATTGTCCAAAACATTTCTGGGCTCTGTGTGTTAGATGTTGAAAATAATATACAACTGAACTCCTCACATATTTGCACATGAGATATACTAAGTGCCACTATGTACCAGGAAGTTTTATATATCTTTACAAACATAAGCCAGTTTGGGCATGCTTACATTATAGAGGAAAAGACAGAGATTCAGTAAAGTTAAAAAGAGTCCAGATTGTCAATGGCAGAATGGGGAGTTAATCTTAAAAGAGATAAACAATCAAGATTTCTGATGATTGCTTTGGAGCAACAGTACAGTACAGCAGGTAGATATCCCTGGCACCCAAGAATGCCAGGAGTAATTCCTGATTGCAAAGCCAGGAGAAACCCCTGACCACCACAAAAAAAAAAAAAGATTTCTGGTGATATTCTGTTACAGCATGCAGTGTGTTAGGAGAAAACAATGTGTTGATTTTACTTTATCTATTTCAGTCTTATCTAATCTTACCTGAACACTGACAAGGATTTTCTAAAAGTAATCCTCATAAATCCTCATAAATTAAAGAACAGTGATCCATTTTAAACATTACTAGATAATTTTTTTGTTACAGTTGGATGTTCTCTTACAGTAATGGATCAAACAATTGAGTATTCATAGCTAAATGCAGGTCTTCTCAAGAAAGAATTTCTGATCAATATCCATTCATTTGCCACTAAATATTTATTTACTCTACTATGTATGGTGCATAATGGAGCTTCTAACAAAGGTGGTTTTAAAAACATTTGAGAAATGGAATATTTGAGTCAATCTTTACATCCACTAAATGATAAACCCAGTTGTTGTTCCTTAAGTCGTCATTCATTCAAAGTCACCTTGATTCTCTAAGTCTGAAATATTTCATCTGCAACAACAGTAGATACACAGAAAAAGTCAACCTGTTTTCATATTATTTATTACTTAATATGTTTTCTCTATAACATTTAATTCCAGCAGGCCATCATACCACATGTTCCATTTCAAAGAAAATCCTATACTCAGCCAGGTAATATTTTTATGTATGAAGACGACAGAGGTAGTTTCAGAGTAGAATAAAATTCTCTCTTGAAGTATAACTTTCTTAATACAAAGACATAAAGTTATTAGCAAGCTAAGAGTACCCCATAGATAGTGACTGTGGAAGCAGTCATCGTCTATTATTATTGTATGGAATAAAATATAATTATATAATACCCACAGACAATGAAACATTGATTTCATGCCAAAAGTACACAGGAAAGAAAACCAAATTTCTGCTCAATACCAAGGATTTTTCTTTGACTGTCTGTCCAGATATTAACTTTATTTAAACGCAAAAATAATTTTCTAGGGAAATTTTCTCATTTTCAAGTTAAATAAAATACTTCAAAAAATTAAAGGCAAAGATGAGCTATTTTTATTGTTTTATGTTTTTATTTTACATTTTTCAAGATTTAACAAGCACCAAACAAATTGGTACTAATTTTTAAATAGATTCCTTTTTAAAAATATATATTAGCATTTTGTTGTGGTTTTTGTCCATTAACTCTCACTTTTATCAGCTTAATCCTTTCCTAAAGAGGAATCTATTGGGACAAAAACAATTTCATACTCTCCATTTTCTTGAAATGCAGAACTTCATGTATTGTAGTGCAACTGAACACTCTGGAGTAATTCCATTGCTAATTAAAATGAAAATTTTTCATTAGTGGCACAGTTCAGATGAGACTACATTCTCTTTGCTTCCATACTAAGACCCTACCTGTTTATGGAATTAGACTTTTACTCCTCTTTATTTTCATCTAATCAGAAATCTTACCTCTTAAGAAAAATTTTATTTCAGCAATAGACTTTTCCAAGTCTTTGTCATTGATTCTGATTGTTCAGGAGAGAATCACTTGTTATCACTTGTCATCCCATTGTTCATTGATTTACTACAGTGGGCTCCAATAATGTCTCCATCCGTCCCTGTGCATGCTAGCGTAGCCCAATGGAGTATTGGGGGGCTCTTTGAGTGTCAGGGGAATGAGATCCCATTATTGTTAGTGTTTTTGGCATATTGAATACGTCACGGGTAGCTTGACAGGCTCTGCCGTGCAGGCGGGATACTCTTGGTAGCTTGCCGGGCTCTCCAAGAGGGAGAAACTGCTGGGAAGAGAATAAAAATATAATTTTCTCAAAGAAGAAGATCACATCTCTCCCTTCAAATTACAAAATGGCACAGGGAACACATTGCACTTTATCACTAATTAATAGAGAGTCAGTGAAATGTGACTTGATTAAAGAGTATTTTTGAAGCAGGGGAATTGCTAAACTGGTGAGATTGGATATAGAAGCGGTAGCTATCCCATAAGGACATAAACGTTGGGACTAATCTCTTCCATTGGAGACAAATTATTTGTATCTCCACTTGACAAAAGACTGTGAGCTAGTTTTGCTGCACTAAATTCAGGGATTCGTGTCAAGAGTGAACAGCTGGCAAAATAATCTACACGGTCTTTGAGTAGCTTTGCCTCTCGGGAACATTGGCAAGTCCATGCCCCAAAGCTCTCTGCCATACCGATGACTTTCACCAACTTTTTCAGTCAGGGATTTTCTCAGAGCTATGTAACAGCTCCGCAAATTCAGAAACAAAATTGGATACATGTACACGATGGATAGGATTCTACCTGAAAATGATGCTAAGCATTTACTGTCCAGACCCTCCACCCTTTTCAGTGCTTTACCTCGGAATTTCTCATGATCATGATCACCATCATCCTGTTGTTCATTGATTGGTTCGAGCAGGCCCCAGTAACGTCTCCTTTGTCCTAGCCCTGAAATTTTAAAAAGTACCATATTCAAGGCTCTTTCAGGTGAGGAGAATGAGACCCATCATTGTTACTGGTATCTGGCATATTGAGTACACCACGGGGAGTTTGCCAGACTCTGCCGTGTGGGCAGGTTACATTCAGTAGCCTGCCAGGTTGTCAAAGTAAGAATGAGATAATAAGATGTCGCCGCGGCCGCATTTGCAGCCGCGAGCTTCCGGGAGCTGGGTTTTATAGTCTCTGGGTATTGTCCGTAATTGGATTACATGGCACCGGGGGGCAGTTTATAAAAAAATATAAATTTTTTATAAAAAATTATAATTTTTTTATAAAAAATTTATAAAAAAATTAAAATTAAAAAAATAAGGGGAAGGAAGGAATGAGAAAGGCAGGGCAAGCCTGTGTTGAGTAGCCAAATAAACATTGCTATCAGATTTCACATCAATGGTGTTGAAATGAATTTACAAATAGATATGCATGATAAATAATATTTTCTAAAGTATTGAGCAAAATAGAAAACTGGCAAGACCGTTTGTGACTTAGAAGGAATATTTGCTTTAGAAAGCCCCCGGGTAGAGGCCAGTCATGATGAATTGCGAACACTTCTCATGGGAGTTAGATTTTTTTCTTTTAAAGGCCAGAAGATGGCTTCAGACTATTTTTAATCATTTCTATTTCTCTGATAAACTCAATTCCAAGAAAATTTAGAAGTAATTGCTTCCACATTTGAAATTTGTGTAATGAATGGCTGATTGAAATTCAATGACTTTCACATGTCTGATTTTTTTCCCCTCATGTCAGTTTCTTTGAAGATGTATTGATATTGAGAAAATGATGCAAATGCTCTGAATGCAATTCAATGTAGTAGATGCAATTTTCAGTTCACTGAAGCAGAATTGAGCCCAGATATATAGGTCAGTATTTATATCTATAGGCAGGGGGATACATGCCCTTCTCTTTCAGGTTTTAATGTACAAAGTATTTTGAAGAGTTAGGTAGATTTCTTTTCATCAACTTTAAAGCTAAATTAAATCTGAAATATTCGTTAAAGTTACTGGAAACTTTTAACAACTTCTGTAAAGAACATCACTCCCTAATGCATATCACCATAGCAATTCATAATATAGTAATTCCTTAGAGAAAAAGTGAAAAAAAAATTGCAAACAATCACTCCTACCTAAAGTCTTAAACTATATGTAAAAATAAATGTGTGAAAGTATGCAAGTCTTATTTCTAGCAAAAGTAATAGAGGAAATGATCTTTTAGTTTTTTTATAGAAAAATATCTGTGAATGACCAGGAAGAGGTGACATGGAAATATATATAATTAAAAGTTACTGTTCCATCTACAACTGTACCTCATGGTGTTTCACTAATAATAAAAAAAAGAAAAAAAATAGTGACTGTTCCTCAGACTATGCTTTAATCCACGCCATCATGCCTGCCCGGAGGGGAAAGGGTATTGCCCCCTTCGCCCTCTCCTCTCTAGAAAGAAAGATGGCGGCCGCATGGGAGCCTTGTGGACAGCAGTTATGAGCCGGGGGTCTGGGGGCGACGAAAACCTCATGGGAAGGGGGGCGTTCCAGCCCGTCCTTCACGCCCTACCGAGGTCACCAGTTGCCCCCCACGAGCGGCTCTCCGGCACGGCCACGACTCCAGAGCACAGAAACCAATCTCTTAATTATCTGACTTTTAGTAGAAATACTTCCAGGGTTAATAAGTAAAATAGCAGAAATCCAAAACATTTAATTCTTGAACCCAGCTGTAGAAAGCAAATCATTTCACAACGCTTTTTCAGCATGTCTGATTTGGGTGGGGGGGGAGAGGGGTAAACTCTAAATAATAATGGTGCATCTTTTATCGAAACAATGAATCTAGTCAAAGTAGATAGAGTGTTAACTAGAACTCATCTGCCTCACAGGCTTTGGGAGGGGTGGGAGGTGGGGTTTTATTGGGGTTCGTGGTAAAAAATAAGTATTGGTAAAGGGAAATGTGTTTGATATTTGCATGACTGAGACCTAAACCTGAAAGCTTTGTAACTTTGCCCACAGTGATTCAATAATAAATAAATTATAAAAAAAACTTACTGTTCCTTCCTGTACCCTCAAATGCTGCCCGCCACTCTCCCAAGCTTTTTTGATTTCAACGCCCACTTCTCAAACTTCCCAAAAACCCAAAAAACCACTCAGTCCTCACTCTGCTTTTTGCCTCTGTCAATGTTTTAGAGATCTTTCTCTAAATCGGGGTCTCGCTCTGACATCTCTTCACACCATTATCTGCCGAGGTGTGATCATTGTAGGAAGTGTGAAGACCAACTCAGCAATTTTGTTATTTTTTTCTTTGTGGGTCATACCCAGCATTGCACAGGGGTTACTCCTAGCTCATGCACTCAGGAATAACTCCTGGTGGTGTTTAGGGACGATGTGAGATGCTGGGAATAGAAACCCGCATCGGCCCTGTGAAACACAAATACCCTACCCACTGTACTATTGCTCCAGCCCCAGCCCAGCAGTTTTTGAATAGGTAAGTAATACCATCAAATACAAGAGTTAATAAAAATATGATAATAATAAATATTACATTGGTGGGAGATACTCAGTTCCTGTTTTAAGCTGAATGTGAAACTCTGGGCTCTTTCCTTCCCTGTGTAGGGTCCTTGAAAGAAGGAAGCCATTTTCCTTCTGGGCTCTTATTTCTCAACTAGTACCCTCAGTTCTGATTGAACTTTGGAGTCCAGACATTTGTATGCCATTATGAGCATGCCTGTTATGAAAATCCAGGTCATTCTGGTCCAACAGTTATATGTATACGTCTACAGCAAAAATGCTTCAAGAGAACAGAAACCTGCCATTCCAAAGTATGTCCAAAGTATGGTTAATTTCCTGGGAGAAACTCTGAATATTTGGTAAATATGCTATATGTGAAAAACATTTACCTGTAAACTCACCTCTTTCCCCTGAAGGAAACAGAACTTTAATCAAAGTATCTTTGTTCACTGTGCCTTTCATAATAACCCCCCCGGCATCCCTGTCTCCAAGACATTTGTCTTAGCTAAGCTATTTAAAAATGGTCTCATGAAAATTTTGTAACTGTATCTCATGGTGATTCAATAAAAGTCACTGTCACTGTCACTGTTCTCCCATTGTTCATCGATTTGTTCGAGCGGGCCCAGTAACGTCACCATTGTGACACTAGTTACTTTGTTTGGCATATTGAATGTCACAGGGAGCTTGCCAGGCTTTGCCATGCGGGTAAGATACTCTCAGTAACTTGCTGGGCTCTCCAAGAGGAAGGGAGGAATCGAACTCGGGATGACCATGTTGGCCACTTGCAAGGCAAATGCCCTACCCGCTGTGCTATCACTCCAGCCCTCAATAAATGTAAATAAATAATTTTTTTAAAAATGGTCTCAGGGACCAGAGGGATAGCACATTTGTCACACAGGGCTTGTCTGACACACAGCCAACTCCAGTCATCTCTGGCAACATGGATGGTTCCTCTAAACATCACCAGGGGTCATTTCTTAGCATAGAGCCAAAAGCAATCCCTCAGCACTGCTGGAATGGCTTCCAAACCCCAAAATTAATAAATAAGTGGTGCAGGCTGTCTCACTCTTAGCTCTCTAGCTACCTGTAGTGGAGAACTTGGATGAAGTAGGGAGCAAGGAAAGCTACTGGAGACAAGGGTCCTGCCCTCTTACCACCTTCCTGCTCTGTGTACCTCAGTCACTGGGAAACAGGCCTGAGAGTTAGGACTGGTAAATTCTGCCTGCAGCTCCTATGAAGCATGGATGCTAGTGGCTTTTCCATGCCACAAGGCAACTGACAACTGTGTCTGAAGCCCACCGGATCTATAAGGCATAGGATGTGGTCCTCACCATCAAATTCTTCGGGGGTTGATAAACTCAGGCTAGAGTGAGGAACTGCTATTTGCAGGAAAAGGACAAAAGGTCCTGAACTCTAAGTTTTCTAAGAATACTACCTTTCCTCCTTCCCAGAGAATAATCAGGAAGAGACAAATAATGCAGTAAAATAGTTTAATTTAGAGAAATGAGAGGGGGAAGAAAGAGAGAGCAACAGAGAGACAAAGGGACAGAGACAGAGAAAGAGTGAGAATAGAGATAATGAGGTCTCCAGATGAGGAAAAAGCGAAAAGAATACATCTTGGGTGGAGAGACAGGTGACCCTCAAGATGAAGAATGCACTAAGCTCTTGTGTTTACATAGGGGTTTTTGTTGTTGTTGTTGTTGTTGTTGTTTTTATAAGACTCTTCCCAAACTCCCTCTGTCAGGACATTTCAAAGCCCTTGGGATTTTAATGTTTTGATGTTTATTTTATTTTTGATGCTTATTTTCTTTCTTTTTTTTTTTTTTTTTGGTTTTGGATCACACCCGGCAATGCCCAGGGGTTACTCCTGGCTCTGCACTCAGGAATTACCCTTGGTAGTGCTCAGGGGATCATATGGGATTTTGGGAATCAAATCCCGGTTGGCCACATGCAAGGCAAACGCCCTACCTGCTGTGCTATCACTCTAGTCCCTTGATGTTTATTTTCAAATTCTTGCTGTGAGCTGTAGTGTTTCTTGAAGCATCGCCTTTTGGAGGATCCACCCTTCTCTGGGTGACACCTCAGTTTATCATCTGGGTCATGCCTAATTTTATCCATCTCAGAAGAGCTCAATATCTGCATCTCAAGAGATATGGTCTTCCTGCTTTGGGACTGCTTCTAGATTGGTGACTATGCAAACTCTTTAAATTACATCCTGGTTTTAGTACTTATAGGGAAGAAAGGAAAGAAGGAAGGATGAAAGGAAGGAAGGAAGGAAGGAAGGAAGGAAGGAAGGAAGGAAGAGAGGGAGGGAGGGAGGGAGGGAAGGAGGGAGGGAGGGAGGGAGGGAGGGAGGAGGAGGAAGAAGGGAGGGAGGGAGGGAGAGAAGGAAGGAAGGAAGGAAGGAAAGAAGGAAGGAAGGAGGGAAGAAAGGGAGGAAGGGAGGGAGGGAGGGAGGAAGGGAGGGATGTAGGGAGGGAGGTGAGGGAGGGAAGGGAGAAAAGGAAAAAAGGAAGGAAGGGAGGGAAAGAAGGGAGAGAAGGAAAAAAGGAAGGAAGCAGAAAGAAAGGAAGAAAGAAGGAAGAAAGAAAGAAAGAAAGAAAGAAAGAAAGAAAGAAAGAAAGAAAGAAGGAGTGAGAGAGAATGAGGAAGAAAGAATTTGATAATTTGATACCGGTTAGTGAGTCATCATTCAATCTCAATAGTTTCTCTTATTTGGACAGGAATTATACGTGTCATCACTTAACTGCCTATTTTTACCTCTTATTAGCCTGTCTGATGCTGGCTTTATTATAATCCAATCTCTGAAGAACCCCAAGGAGTACAGCATGACATGTTTTGTACCCTAACTATGCAAAAACAGCAAAAGCAAAAGATAAAAACTATAGTTTTCTAAGGAATTTAATTGTAATAAAAACATGAGCTATGTTTTATATCTGCGTCCTCTCATCTGAAATTACTTTACATTCCTTCACCACTGTCTCATGCTGTCAACAGGCCCCAAGAAGGGTAGAGATTGCCCTTCTTTCTCTACATCAAGGACCTAACCCTCTGAGTCACTCATCATGGATTTGGCTAAATAAAACCCAATGTGTTATGTCACTTTGAAGTAAATGTTTATTCTGTACTATGCCAGCTGTCCAAGCAGATATTTGCCACAAATTAATTTCAATAACAATATTAGGATTGGAGTTCTGTCATTTCCCTGGAATTTACTCATATAATTCAATATTTATTAGAGTGAAGTACAGTGATAAAATTACTTGATTTTCATATACGCGTTTAATCCTCTTCAAAATAAAAGAACAAGAATACTCTCACTGATTCTTCTGTAAATATTCTAATTTAAATTTTTATTGGCAAGAAAATTTTCCAGGTAATTTTATTAATCCATTAATGAATATGCTTCTGACAGATGGAGCTTTTTCTTACAATTAATGTTATTTTCTCCCACAAATATATCAAGTTTTTTCTTGAAACAAAGTATTCTGTTGTTGGCTCAGACTAGTGCTCTTTGACTTTTCCCCTTAGATTTCTCAGAAGAGCAGGCTCCAAAAACCTTCTTGGCGTTTCATTCAAATTTTCGTCTAAAGACGTTGCCATTTTGTCTTGGTTTGCTTTGACATCTGAAGAGGAATATGGGACACAAAGAATTGTGATGAAGGAAAAATATTACCATGGTTTTAACCCAAATCATAACATTTTTGAGCAGAGAAAGGTATATCCTTAACCAAGTGTAAAAAAACTCTCGAGGGGCATCCAGGGAGTGGCCCCGACAGCTCTTCCCTTGGCCACCCAGGTTCTGGGTGGGCCCAGGCCGCTCCCCCAGCCTGGGTGGCCCAGGCCCTGGGGCATAAGGTAGAGGAAAGGAAGGACAAGCCGGTTAATTGATCAGTTGCCATTTATTCCATTCTCCAGGTGCCTGCCCCAGTCTCTCTGAGCCTCCCATTGTAGTCTCACACTGCCTCTCATTCCCATCTCCTCCTGTTTCTTCCGCTCATCTCTCCATGCTCCATCTCACAGCCTGGGCTCTCTCTCTCCATGTACCTGCTCCTGTATTCCTCTACATCCTTCTCTCTCTGCCCCCCTTGCTAGCCTCTCCACGGTTCATCTTGCCACCCTGCTCTCTCCTCTTTCCAGTTCTCTTGCCTCCAACTCCCCAGAGCTCTTGGCTCACACTGCACCCAGTCAGGTGGCAAAACCAACATAAGAAAGCCCTTCCTGAAGGCCCACCAGGTTCAAAGGGTAAAGGTAAAGGTAAAGGCCCTCCCGTTGATCGTCAATTTGTTCCAGCGGGCCCAGTAACGTCTCCATTGGAGACTTTGTTGTTACTGTGTCTGGCATATCCAATACTCTAGGTAGCTTGCCGGGCTCTCCGAGAGGGGCAGAGGAATCGAACTCGGGTCGGCCATGTTGGCCGCTTATAAGGCGAACGCCCTACCCGCTGTGCTATCACTCCAGCCCCCCTTCCTGACTGCCCAAGGGCAAAATACCCCTTAAGGTGTTTTTCTCTTTTCCTTAGTCTAATAGCTCTATCAACATCTTAATACTAGTTATTTTTATATGGGCACAGTAAGAGATAACATTGAGGCTTGTAGGGCAGCTCTCCTGGGAACATCTTTCCACAGCTTCAGACTACAGCACTCAGGCCAGATTAATCATTCCTAACCTAGCCGGGACCAAATCTAGTTATTACTTTTTGGATCATGACAGCAATGTCCATGACAAAGCTCTTAACTTATAGTTAAGCATTATGGAGCTTTGGCCAGGCCCATCTCGATGCCAGGCCCTGGTTCCATCCAGTCCCTCATCAAGACCCTACTTTTGGTGGTGCTAGGAAGAAAGGGCAGCTGAGGCTTAGGTGAGAGAACAGATGCCCAGGAGGGAAATATCACTGAGAGTCACATTACAAAAGCATGTGTTCTTGTATCCATACAAAAAGGACATTGCTCTGAATAAACTGTGCAAAGGACTTACTAAGAAGAGAAAAACAATATTTACAAGTCAACAGAGCACAAAAAAAGAAGTTACAAATAAAAACAGAGAAATGGGAACACTGTAATGGGAACAACCCAATAAACCTAAACTACCTGAGGCTATGCAGGAAGGACAAAACAGTGTTATCCTACAACCAAGGAAAGTTCCAGCTCTTTGCTGGGCATAAGTCATCCAGAAATGCACAAGTGCAGAGATGACACTTTGTCTACACCAAACACTAAAGCCTCAGGAAAGCTTTCCCAACAGAGATAAGCAGAATCTACCAAGGAGGCCTAAAATCAACTTTAGATTCAACATTCTGAAAAAGGATAAGAATACAGAAGCATTTTTTTCAACTCAACCTATAAAAGAACCTTCTCGGCTCCTTTTAGTCATAAAATTGATCATTGCCTACCTAAACACACAATCTGGTTCCAAATCAATAAGAAATGCCTTATTATCTTTCCCCGTTCTCTTTCAAGTCAGTTCTATTTTGTTCTGTTTTTCAAGTACAGCAAATAAAGAAATAGCACTATAGCACCGTCTTTCCGGTATTAATCAAGTTGTTCGAGCGGGCCCAGTAACGTCTCCATTGTGAGATTTGTTGTAACTGTGTTTGGCATATCGAATACATCACAGGTAGCTTGGCCCACTTTGCTGTGCGGGTGAGATACTCTCAGTAGCTTGCCAGGCTCTCTGAGAGGGGCAGAGGAATGGAACCCGGCTTGGCCTGGTCAGCCCTGCACAAGGCAAATGCCCTTACCGCTGTGCTATCACTAAAAGAGTACATAAGGGTTTATAACGTAATGGATAAAAAAAGTTAACATTACTTTTATGTTCTCCCTTGAATATGTATTTTACTTGCTTGTCTATGTCTCCTTGCTTGCTTTTCTCCATTCTGGCCAAGGCCGTGTTCTTGCTTGGATATATACTCCCACATTTTCTCTCCCCTCACATCTTTCTGAGTAAGTTTCAATAAAAACTATTTGATTCACCTAAAATAAAAACTAACATTACTCTACAAGAAGTTTACTTTTCAAGAAAATGCACGCCAGAGTAAGCTCTCTGCATCCGCAAGACATAAGATTATGTTCCAGTGCTTCTGGAGGGCCACTCAAATGAGACAGAGGAATAGGTAAATAAAGAGATTTATTGGCGACAAATCAACAAGTTAGTGGGTGGCAGACTCACGTTTTCAGTCTGAGTCTTGTCTGCTGATCACAAGAAGTGGTTTTTCTAGAAAATGGACCTTGGAGCAAAGACAGACTGAGAATCAATGGATACTAGAATGAATAGACAATAAAGCTTCTGTGGACTGGTTTCCGGAAAAAAAATAGTTTTCTGAATTTTAATATCTGTTTGATGTGTGATGCAAATATAAATGTGTAATTGTTTTCACATGTCTTAGAATCATGTATAAGGTATATGATTCTACAGGTATCATTCTGAAACTTGAGTTCTTTTTGCTAACAACTTGTATTGTACTTGCAGATTTATCCATACATGGGACCTTAAAAGAACACCTGGCCACCCACCTACGAGATGGTTGTCAAACTTCTTCGTCAAGACCCTGAACAAACGGTTTGACGCTATTCGTGTTCTTGGAGTGAGCAGACGCCATTGGACTACACTAGCACAAGACAGGGTCTAATGGAGATGTTACTGGAGCCTGGTCAAGCAAACTGTTGAACAACAGGATGGCAAGTGATTACAAGTGATCCATATGGTTTACCTTAAATGTTACATGCTATTTCATGGTATAAAAGCACCAAATGAATATACCTGTTGCCTTGTTGCTGGAGGTTTCTGAAAACTCTGATTTCTGTTATACTTTTATCTCAGGTATGTGACACATGAGGAATTTTATGGATCCCATTCCTATAAGCAAAGTTGTCTCCCTACATTATGCACAACTGCCGTCTCCAAGAACATGAGAAATCTCAAAAATATTTGTTTGAGACTACCAGAACCAAAGAAGTCCCTGATATCACCCTTATGATTATGTCAGAATTGTCTCTTCTCTAACTTGTATCTTTTATAAAAAACTAACTCAATGTATTTATAATTATATTTTTCTGATTATTGTCAGCATTATTGTTATTATATTATTTTCCTTCTCATCCTTTTAATCTCCTTACCCCAGCTATTTATACATAGCTTATACATATGAATTTTATTTATGTGTCTTTAGACTTCTGAGTGCAAATTCTACACTGAGACTCTTTTGATTTTCTCTTATCCTTGAGAAAATGGACAGTCTGGGTGCCAATAAAAAGACTAGACTTTATATTTGTCCTATTATCCCTACTCCTCTCCCTTTTTCCCCCTTTATTTTTTAAAGAGCAGTAGATAGAAATAGAGAGAAGATAATCAGAATAGCATCACTGATCTATGTTTTTTAACCTTGCCCTTGCCATCATTCTGGCTCGTGAAAATTAAAACTATTTCCAAGGCAGCCTAACAGACTCCTGGTTGAACAGAGTAACTAACAGCTCCCAGAAGCACAAATAACCTCTAAAATAATATTGGAAGAAAGTGCATGAGCTCATTTGGACTAAAGATTTCATCTGATAAGTGAACCCCTAGGCTCCAGGACTGTTTGTCTCAATAACCCAAACTCTGCTCTGCATTCTTCCTTCCTTCTACACCCCAATCTCTGCCTGTTGTTTCTGTGTAGTGCTTACTGCTGCTATAATTACCCAATATTGGCTGTTCATATTCTAAATCACTTTGGATGTTTTCTGTCACCTCCTCCTACCATAATGCAAGCTTCGTGAAAGTAAGTCCACTGCTTTGTCTTGTGCTGAATATCCCCTTCCCTGTGAATATTGGGAGACGATCATTATATCTTTGTTTAATAAGCTGAGTGCCCACCATATACCATCTGCCAACTATTGGGGAATGCAATATTTATAACAAACTGTTTTCCCTAGTCAGACATGATTGGTCCTATTGGGATTTTGCCCATGTTCACAGTTAGCTTGAGAACAGAAGCTAACAGATGAGTTCTTATCTCTTCTGGCCAACGAATGTATTCATATCTGAGTAGAGATTTAGATGATGTAGCAATGGAAACTCTCTTCTAGAGAGTACTATAGAGCAAGGAGTTGGGTAGGAAGGTGAAGTGTTTATGTTTTTAAAAATAACAATGCTTAGGTATTCAAAATCAGAATCAATGGATTATGTTAGGAGAGTCAAGATAGACCTGAATTTGCCATGCTGTTACTGAAGTTTGAGCTTCAGTGTCTCCCCTCTAGGAATCTTTCCGTGACCACCTGGGTCAGGCTGAAGAGATTATACAGTGGGAACGGCATTTTCCTTACTCAAAGTCAACGTGGATTCAATCTCTGCACTTCCTGAGTGTAGAGTCAGGAGGAAACCCTGAGCACTGCCAGTTGTGTACCAAAAAATCAGAAAGTAAAAACCAAACCAACTGGATGAACCCATAGATGAAGTCACATAGTGATTTGTATGAGACCTGCAAAATCCTATCAGTTCTGGCAAATACTATTCTGTTCCAATCTTTTGCAGTCATATTTCAGCTTCATATCTCAGGTTAACTGTGATAGCCATGAGAATTTGGGGGATCAAAAAAAGAAATACTGAGTTCTGAGTACTTGGTGCACTGTTAAGTGCTTGTTCGCTGCTCTGCAATCAGATGAAAGGCCCAAAGGAATGCAACTCTATGTGCAGGAACCCCTTGACAGTGGGAGACCTCACCATAAAAGTCAAACTAATAGACCTACAGTAAGAACATCTGCAAGGCTCATCATTAAGCAGATTTAAAGTGAATCTATAAATTATAAGAACTGGAATATTTGAAATCTGAGAGTATAAGTGAAAGAAAATCAGAAGTTTTTTTTAACGTGTTATCAGTCTTAAAAATTTACATGGCAGAAGCCAGAGAGATAGTATAGTACAGTGGGTGTGTAAACAAAAAATATACAGCAGCAGCCTCGGTCTATCTCTCCCGCTGCCAGTGCCAGCGTTTGGTAGTCTCAAGCCAGTTCCCCCACCCTGGGGAGGTCGATGGCGATAGGCAGGGGAAGGAAGGAAATGAGGGTCAGGCTTGTTGGTCTTAGTTGCAGTTTATTCCAATCCTCTCTCCATTCATTCCTGTCTTTCTCCTCTGCCTCTCCTTCTTCCTGCCCCAGGTTACTTCATTCTCCTTCTCGATCCCCCTTCATCCTCCTTCTCTGGAGTCTCGATTTCTGATCTCCCAGCCCACTCTTACAGTCTAGTTAAATCCCAAAGCATGAGGGGGTGGGGTTTATACATAGGTGTGGTCATAATCAATAGAGGTAGAATGTTTTCCCTCGTGGGGAAAGCCTCTTCTAGGACAGATACTCTCTCAGCAGGATGACCCACCCTAGAGCGAAATCCCATGGATGTGTTTCTCCTCTCCTTGTCCATCAAACATATAAGCATTCATAATATAAATCATTTTATATGGATACAGTAAGAAAGGACTGGAGTTATAGCACAGTAGTAGGGCATTTGCCTTGCACACAACCAGCCCGTCCGAGCTGGGTTCGATTCCTCCACCCCTCTCGGAGAGCCTGGCAAGCTACTGAGAATATCTTGCTGGGCAAAGCCTGGCAAGCTACCCGTGACATATTCAATATGCCAAACATAGTAACAACAAGTCTCAAAATGGAGACATTACTGGACCCGCTCGAGCAAATCAATGAACAACAGGAGGACAGTGACAGTACAGTGACAGTAAGAAATACTTTAAACTTATAGAATTGCTCTCCTAGGGCCATCTCGATCTCAGACCAGTGCTCAGGCCAGATAGTATTTCCTACCACTAGTAGGGTCCTGGTCTCGTCGTTACTTTTGGATCATGACAGCATTTGTCTATTATCAAGCTCTGAACTTATAGTTAAAAATTGTGGCACTTTGGCCTGGCCCATTTTGATGCCAGGGTAGCTCACCGCTTGCCCTGGGTCCATTCAGTCCCTCGTCGGGACCCTGCTTTTGGGGTGCTAGAAACTAAGGGCACCTGATGTTTAAGTCGAGAAAGCAGATGCCCAGGAGTGAATAATATTCAAAGCCAATTAAATCCTAAAGTTACAAAGCATAATATTAACGGTCTTCTTGCATCTATACAAAAAGGACATTGCATAAAGTAAACTATTCAAAAGACATAAAGAGAGGAGAAAGGCAATATTTCACTTACACATATAAAATCATAGATTTCTGAGGAATCTAACCTTACAAGTTAACAGAGTCTGATTAGGGGAAAAGCTAATTAACTGGTTGGGGAAGAGAGCATAGAGAAGTGGTTACAGATAAAGGAAGGAATGGGAGTGACTTGGAAGCACTCTGATGGGTGTAACCTGATAAACCTAAGCTCCTTGTGGAGAAAGGGAGAAAGGACAAAGCAATGTCCTCCTACAAGTGGGTAGTGCACTTACCTTGCATACAGCAGACCTAGGGCCAATCCATAGCATTCCATATGGTTCTATGAGGCTGCCAGGAGTGATTCCCTAAGCACAGAGCCAGGAATAAGCCCTGAGGACCACTGAGTATAAACCAAACAAAATCTGTAGATGGCTGAGGCCAAGGAGTTAGCACAAAAGTTGAGGCACTGGCTTAGCATGTGACTCCTTGTCACTGTCAAATAAAAATCAATCTTGAGTCAGGAGTTGTGATTCTAGAGGAGACAGACTGGAAGATGGAGCCCCTGAATAAGGAGGGAGAGAGTGGGCGAGCTCAGTGTGGGCTGTGTTCTAACCTGCATGCGTTCCCCAGTTGGGAAGAAGGAGCTTGTTATTTTAGTAAAATGAGCAAACAGGCCTGCAAGAACCCTTGTGGACAAGTAGGAGGAGTGAGATGAAAAGAAGGAAAAGGCCCATTGGAGATCAGAGAATGTTCTACCCTGAGGCCAGTCTAGTCCTGGTGTTAGCTTGAAAGTGGATTGTCCTGGGTTGAGAATCTCGAGATTTGCATATAA
This sequence comes from Sorex fumeus, assembly GCF_029834395.1. Classification (NCBI taxonomy): domain Eukaryota; kingdom Metazoa; phylum Chordata; class Mammalia; order Eulipotyphla; family Soricidae; genus Sorex; species Sorex fumeus. The sequence goes on along the minus strand of NW_026606149.1, from coordinate 342,021 downwards.
ACTCAAATGCTTAAGAAGTTAGTTTTCGTACAGTTCAGAATAGATGAATCTGGGTTCCTCCCCAAATGTCCCAGCCTCTCCTTTGCCTGCGTAGGTGTTATTCGCTCTGTCCATGGCACTGCCCTGTCTTGAGTTAAGTTCCCCAGGCCCCATCCCACACAGTCTACTCACCTCCAGTAAATGATGGCCAGGTCTTGCTCCTGCTTCTCTCTGTTCTTCTGTATTGTTCACACCTTCTTAGTCTAAAATCATGCCCCTGGGCCTTTCCTGGGCTCTACCAAAGAGGGTCCCTGATGTCCTGTTCTAACTTTCTTTTTAAGCCTCCAGCCTGCCTCCACGAATTTGGGTGAAAGCCCAGTACCTGACCATGGGCCTCATTTGACTGCACCCCAGCAGTTCCTGCATCCCCTCCCGACTCTCTGGAGTCTCTAGTCACAGCCACCACGTGCTGGGTGAGACTTGTGTGCTCAGTACCTGTCCCTGTCTGAATATACCATCTGCTGTCTGGGTTGCATGTGAGCCCCACCTGATATTGCAGTTTCCCTAGTAGATGCAGAATGAGGAGGGGAGGGGAGGAGAGAAGTCCTGGGGGGGGGGGGGGTCTCCTGTAATTTGCTGTCATCTCCTACCTCCAATTATCCTGTTATCTATTTTGATTAGATTTGATTAGACTACTTTTGAAGGGTGAGATTTAAAATGACCCACTAAATCTACCTGTAACTCCACCCTTCCACTCCTGCTTCATTGCTGGGATAGGCTTCTAAAAGAGTGTCCGTATATTTTGATCTTTCCCTTGCCACTATTAATGTTGTTCGAAACCCCTATGACCCAGTGCCCTACTCCGTTAGCTTCAGGCAAACACTTCAGGCAACTTTAGTAGCCATATCTGCACACAGGCAGCCCCACCAGGGTGGAGATCACTGCGGGTGTTGGAGGTCACAGTCAGAAGAACTGCCAGAGGCTCAGTACCTGGGGTACCAAACAAGACTTCACACTTCCGGGCAGGCTCCAACTACTGTTCAGTGTTCCAGAGCCTCAAAGGAGGGTCCTAGAAACGAAGCCAGTTCAGACACAAGGATGAGTCATGTTGAAAGACCAGAGAAAAAGGCAAAAGCTTCACAGACATTGAGTTAGCAAGTATTTTATTCAAATGTATCCAAGTCAAATGTTCAACTGATCATTTATATGACAAAGAATAGAATTTTGAAGTGTTTGTGTCTGACCTTGTCATCCATCCAAAAATAAGGGAGGTGTTACACATCTTATATAAGTTGTCCATGGGTGAGTAGTTTCCTGTATAAAGGAGGATCCCTTTCTTGCACAACAGTTTCTGGAGCACAAAGGGAATCCTGAATCTAATTTCCCGCTTTCTTATTTCCTAGAATCACAGGCCAGTGGTCAAGTTCATTGTTCTCTGCACTTGATTCCCTCTCAACTTTAATTTATTTGCCTGGAAACCCCAAGGAACAATGTGTACTCTGATTGGTACAAAATTCTATTTCCTGGAAATCTATGCAGAAGGGGCAAATCTCTGGTCTGGTGACAGAGAGTCAGAAGTTCCACAGACTGAGGCTGCATAGCATGTACCCTGTGCTCAGACGGGTCCACAGATACACCACAGATATCTCCCACCACAGACACAACTATGGAACAGGATACCATAAGCAATTAGTTTGGATAATCGTTGGCAGGCGTGTCGTCTCCCTGATTCTAGATTTTGAGCTGCTTTTTATGTAAGCCTATAAATTAGACAATTTGTGCCTATAAATTCTAACTTAGCCTCTTTAAAAATGCACAGAAATATCTCCATAATCCTTGGCTACTTTTACAACCTAGGAATGTCTTTCTCTGGATGCTGGGGTTTATCCCTTTGAAATGTAAGTATTGAAGGAGACAGACCCGCCCTCCCAGTGTCTGAGGTAGGGCAGGCTTCTAACTTCAATAAGTGCTAATTAGCAAACACAGATGGTCTAATAACATTGACTGATCTTCTTACTAATGGCCTCCAGGACTTTTTCACTAGCTCATACTAGCACTTAAAAACCCTCCAAGCTTTGGTTTCAGTGAAATTGAGTTCACTTTCTTTCCACTATTACAATAGTCTAGAATAAAGTCTGCCCTGCCTGTGTTTCTCTGTCCAGTGCAATTTTTCTGGTACAACTTCAAGATTCAATTACTTGGTATGTTCTTGTTTGTTTGTTTTGCTTTTGCTTTTCTAGCATTTTACAAAACACAGTCAATCAGCGATATATCTGAGTTCTGAACTCAGTAAAACCTGTAAATAAAGACTGTAAATTCATTTTACCTATCAACTAGGATGGTAATTAGGTGATTATAGTTATATTCTGTTATTTCTAGAAATAGATACTAGAAACTTGTACATCTGGGGGCTGGAGTGATAGCACAGTGGGTAGGGCGTTTGCCTTGCACGTGGCCAACCCAGGTTTGATTCCCAGCATCCCATATGGTCCCCTGAGCACCGCCAGGAGTAATTCCTGAGTACAGAACCAGGAGTAACCTCATAACCCCTGAGCATCGCCGGGTGTGATCCAAAAAATTTTTAAAAAAAGCAACCTTGTTCATCTATTCTAGTTTTGCCCTAGTTTCTGTGTGAGGTCTCACAGTCCAGATTGTCTTGCTTTTTTAAGAAAAGGTAAAGGTAAAAGTAAAGGTAAAGGCCCTCCCGTTGATCATCGATTTGCTCGAGCAGGCCCAGTAACGTCTCCATTGGAGACTTTGTTGTTACTGTGTTTGGCATATCGAATACGTCACGGGGAGCTTGCCAGGCTCTGCCACGCGGTCGAGATACTCTCGGTAGTTTGCCGGGCTCTCCGAGAGGGGCGGAGGAATTGAACTCGGGTCGGCCAGGTTGGCCGCTTGTAAGGCGAACGCCCTACTGCTGTGCTATCGCTCCCATCCTGAATGCGCCTGATCTCGTCTGATCTCGGAAGCTAAGCAGGGTCGGGCCTGGTTTTTAAGAAAAAACTGAGAATTTCAGATGCTCACTGGAATGCACATTCCACACATACAGGATAAAGATTAGTAAATTCTTCTTGAACGTTGCTGCAAAATCAGGAATATTTGCTGCACCAGCCCACCCCACCCACATTACATGACACTGACATTAACATCCACTTTTCATAACCATAGTTGATGCCACAAGTCGTGTCCTCCGACATTACATGAGAATAAATAAAAAATATATACGTGGGTAAATACATGCGGCAAACACACACATATAAAGCAGAATAAACCCCATGAGCCAGTAGCTCTGACAAAAGGCCACCTGAATCCCCAGCTCTATTTAAATCTATTTGGAACCAGGTTATTTATTATCTCTTTCTGCCCCCTTCCCTTTCACCACCTTTAAGATTTGCATATAAATGGGACTCCTTTATTCCTTCAGAATAGTCAGTCCTGGTGGTTGCTTAGTCCCCACCTAAAATCTAATCCTTGCTTTGCAACTTCACAATTGGTTGCTGTGGAAATGATTATGTTGTCACAAACAGAAGAGCAGGACTTTCTATAGAGAATTAGCCTCAGGAGCACATGAACTCTCTCATAAGCAGAGATTCTGGTATCCTGTAAACGCACCTGAACCACAGACAGAAGATTGCCACTGGGGAGGAAGGGATAGAAAAATGATAAAAATCAAAACATGACTAAAAATTGTCAGCATGTAATAGAGAAAAAGCATTTTGCCATGAAATCACAGATCAGAGGTTAAAATAGAGAGAGAGAGAGAGAGAGAGAGAGAGAGAGAGAGAGAGAGAGAGCGAATCCTCTCATACACCAATATGCAAAGTGCAAAGGTTGAATTTCTTTGAATTTCGATTTGCTAAGAATGTAGAGATAAAGATATGAAGATATTGAGATAATTGACACAGAGAGATAAAGAGAGAGAAGTCAATTAGCCTTAGCATCAAAATTGACAATGCCATTTAACAGTAATATCTTGAAAAGTCACTAGCAAGGACAAGCAATAATTCATAAAAATCACTTCTTTGCTCTTATATACGTGTAAACTTTCCCCCAGAGTAGTGGAAAAGAGAAGGCATGTCGTCTTCCTTCACTCAGCTAACCAAACCAACCAACCAGATGATGTAGGCAGGTAGATAGGGAAAGGCTCTCTGCAATGAAACAAAGTCTCATAGAAGAATTCTAGGACCGACCCACCCTGTGGACACAAAGAATAAAGACTTGATAAGACCACCCCCAGACCCTGAAGATATGGGCCTCCTCCCCCATGAAATTCCTCCTTTCCGAAAACCCCCTTTCAATCCGGTTAACTCCAGCGATCCAGCCCCAAGGAGATTCCAGGACATTCCAAGTCAGAAGATTCTCAAACCCCCTTTCAATCCGGTTAACTCCAGTGACCAAGCCCCAAGGAGATTCCAGAACATTCTGAGTCAGAAGGATCTATAAGAGCCAGCTCGAGAGCCCACTTGGGGCTCTCTCCACCCTCGGAGAAGCCCGTGTTCCCTCTGGATGAGTTACTCTCTCTCTCTTACTATCTGCTTATCCCTTTCTCTCCCTTTCCAAAAGCCTCCAAATAAAACCTGTTGCTTCACTGCTCGTCTACTCCTGAAATTCTTTTCTGCGAGCGAGACAAGAACCCTAGAAACCCCAGGTAAGACTTGGGACTGGTCTCTCCTTTCCTGCAAAGATCAAATTCTCGCCCCAACTTGAGTCTGTGGCTCCCCAAGCAATTGGGTAGCGGGGATTAACTCCCGTGCCGAGATAATCAAGCAGACTTCAGGTGTGGCTTGATGGCCACCTTGTGGGGCTGGCAGGGCTTAGGCCTGTGCCGAGCAGGTGCTCACCGCAGACTTTACCGGTCCTAGCCTACCCAGGGGCTCTCAGGTGGCAGAGGCGGAGTGAGAGAAAGTGACCGTCTTTCTCCTCCCCACTTCACATAAGTCACCCGTGGGGCCCACCGACATCACAGAGACGCTGGGGAGGACAGCATTTGGACTCTGATTGGCTGGTGGATGGGTAAGATTAATGTCAGTGGGCCCCACAGGTGACTTATGTGAAGCAGGGAGGAGAAAGATGGTCACTTTCTCCCCAACCGCCTCTGCCACCCGGGACCCAGGGTTACTGGGTTCTTGTCTTGCCTCACAGAAAGGAATTTCAGGAGTAGACAAGCAGTGAAACAAATAGATTTTACTTGAAGGATTTTTAGGTGTGTGTGTGGGGGAGAGAGAGAGAGAGAGAGAGAGAGAGAGAGAGAGAGAGAGAGAGAGAGAGAGAGAGAGAGAGAGAGAGAGAAAGAGTAACGTATTCAAGAGAGAATACAGGCTTCTCCAAGGATGGAGAGAGAGCCCCTACACACATCCTAGCATTAGACACGAAAGCATGAAAGTCCACATCTCAAGAGGGGAGATGCGGGCAACACATGTGCTCAGGCACCATATGTGTTCGGCCACGTGGACGCAAGCAGCACATGGGCTTGGGCAGCATATGCTTGCCCTTCCTTTGTTCAAGGTGGCCTTTATAGGGTTTCTCCAGCCAGCCCCCACGTGAAGCTTCTTCCCAGGTAAAAGTCCATTGCTAAGGAGGTTACCAGGGAGGTCCAAAAAGAGGAACTTCGTGGGGAGGAGGCCTATATCCTCAGGGTCTGTGGATGGTCTTGGATGGCCTTAATAGGCCTTTGTTTTCTGTATCCACTAGGTGGGTCATTCCTAGAATTCTTCCGTGAAACTTTGTTTCATTGCAAAGGGCCTTTCCCTATCTACCTGCCTACATCAAGGTCATCCAAACAAGTGGAATTTGAAATAACACCACCCTCCTCTTCCCCAACTACCACAGTTGCCCACAATCTCTTCAAGAACTTCTGAATGCCCTCCAATACAGATTGAGGGCAGCATAGAGCCTTTGGAAGTACTTTCCTTCTCTGTTTCTTTCCTTAGCAGTGGTGCCTTCTTTCATTTTCCACCATTTTAGAGAGGCTAAGTGGCCATATACTGTATAACTGCTTTTGTGCCTCGATATTGGAGTTCCTCCCAAGGAACAGAGCTGTTTGCGCGGGTCCCACAGTGGATAAGGCACTTCTCCTATGCACATTCCAGCATAAATATGACTCTTTGCCTGGAATATTCATCTCTAATAAAGCCAGTGCAAACCCGACACTGTGTTCTCCCATTTGAATAAAACTATAACTCTGTCATCCCAATGAGAGACAAATTTTCAATACTTACTGGAATGTTCAGAAATATCCTCCAAGCTGTCTCTGAAGCCATAAAATGACATTTGATGCTATCCGAAGATATTGGCAATCAGAGATCCGAGGACTAGAAAATTACTGTAATTATTGGTCCTTGAGCTTGAAAACACCAATTCTCTTTTTCTTTCCTAAAGTTGTAAGATCCCTTTACAATTGAGATTATGGGATGTGTTAAAGAAAGGAGTACTCTGTTCATAATCGGATAATATTCCTTTTATAGGAAAGGATGGGCACAGAGAAAGAGAGCTGTTAACTTAAAAAATAATAATCACACCTCTCAAAAGGGAAGTTGGTTCTACTCTCTCCCTTTCTGGGGAACAGAGACACAGCAAAAATAAAGTTTGATGTTTCCTCAGCTTCTCAGGCCAGGTTCCTTTGGAATTAGCAGCTATTCTCAGTAGAAAAAAAAATAAACTTACATTAATCACTTAATCACTTAACTTCCTGTTAGTCCTCGATTTGCTCGAGCGGGCGCCAGTAACGTCTCCATTTGTCCGTGTTGCGTGCTAGTGTAGCCCAATGGCATCTGTTCGCTCCGGGAACATGAAGGGCCTCAAACCGATCGTTCATGATCTTGACAAAGAAGTCTGACCATCTGGAAGGTGGGCGGCCATGCGGTCTTTTGACATCCCGTGGAACCCAGTCGGTAACAGCTCTAGTCCAACGGTCGTCTTTAAATCTCATTACGTGACCAGCCCATCTGATTTTCGACACCTTGGCAAATGAGACAGCGTCCCTGATTCTTGATCATCCATGGATGTCAGAACTCCGGATTCTTTCTCTCATTTGAGTGAAACATGATATTCCAAGCATAGCTCTTTCTATTCTTCTTTGGGAGACCTGAATAGCATTCTCATTCTATTTGCGTAGGGCCCAGGTCTCTGAGGCATATGTTAATGCAGGAAGAACAGTGGAATTAAAGAGATGTGCCCGGAGCCCGAGGTTCTTCGTCCTCTTAGCTATTTCTTCGACGTTCTTGAAGGCGTTCCAAGCCGCTCTCTTCCTCCTGCGCAGCTCGGGTGCCAGGTCATTTGTCATGTTGACCTCACAACCTAGGTACACATAGCTGTTGCATTCGGAGATGGTCGTTCCGTTGAGAGCGAATGGGGAGTCAGGAACGAGGCTGTTTCTCATAAACATTGTCTTCGTAAGATTCAGCTGTAGTCCTACCTTTCCACAATCACGGTCAAAGTCGGCCAGCAGTTGTGCCGCTTGGCTGATGTTTGGTGTTATTAAAACAATGTCACCAGCAAAGCAGAGGTGGTGTAGTTGCCGACCATCTATCTTCACTCCCATTCCTTCCCATTACAGTCGTCGCATGATGTTCTCGAGGGGGGCACTGAAGAGTTTCCGTGAAATGATATCACCCTGCCGCACCCCTCTCTTGACATCAACGATCACTTCTTTGTAGAATGGTGAGATCCTGGTAGTGAATCCGCAATACAGCTCACAGAGGATCCTGATGTATTGGGCTTGAATGCCCTGATTGGCTAGGGCTTCAATGACCGCTTCTGTCTCAACAGAATCAAAGGCCTTCTTTAAATCAATGAACGTTAAACAGAGCAGCATCTTGAACTCCAGAGAAACCTCAATGAGCTTGGTTATCGTGTGGATATGGTCGATGGTGCTGAATCCTTTGCGGAACCCGGCTTGCTCGCATGGTTGTCCTTCATCTAGTGTTCTGCCAATCCTATTTAGGATGACTCGAGTGAACAACTTGTAGATGACAGACAATAGGCAGATCGGGCGATAGTTGCCAATGTCATGGATGTCTCCCTTCTTGAACAGTAATATGGTCCTGCTGGTTTTCCATTGGGACGGAACCTTGCATTCAGACAGGTAGCGAGTGAAGAGCCGAGCCAGTGTATTGATGAGTACTGACGGCAGGTTCTTCAGGTGTTCAGGTCTGACCTTGTCTGAGCTGGGTGCTCTTGTTTCTTTACAGACGAAATGGCGTGTCGGATTTCGGAAGGAAGAACGTTGGGAAGGACATATCCATCCTGTGGAATTTGGTATGTTGGCAAGTGGACATGGCTATCGAAGAGATTTGAGTAGAAGTCATGGATAATCTTCTCCATTGCCGTTCTGGAGGATGTGATGGATCCATCAGGACATCGGAGGGCAGTCATCTTGGTCTTGTAGTTGGCGAAGGACAGGCGGGCATTACGAATACTTTTCCTGGCTTCTGCCGCATCTACCAGTACTTCTGCTCTTCTCTCTTTGAGGTCTTCCTTGATCGCATCTCTGCACTGCTTTGCGAGCTCGGACATTAGCTTGCGGTTGCCTGAGGCATGCGCCAAACCACGCTGGCAAATTAGCTCAAGAGTTTTTGAAGATAGGTGATTTTTTGTGGCTATCTCTCTCTCGGCGTTCCTCGCACATTCATGGAGGTTCTGAACCAGTCGATAGTATTCCTCGTCAATGTTGTCAACAATGGCATCTTCCCATGCTGCTGCAATAGTACCAAAGAGTTCCCAGTTGGTGGTCATTGTGGGAGTTCTCTTTTTGAACTTTGCAGCCCTTTCTCCCCGCTCTGTGAAGTAGAATTTTGCACAAAGGAGACGGTGGTCTGATCCCGTTCGAAATTTTGGGACAACAGCGACATCGGTCAGGCAAAACCGTCGATTGAATATGATGTGGTCTATTTCGTTGTGGAATCGTCATTAATAATAATAAATAAATAAAAGACATTAATAATTGAAAGGAACAAAACATTTCCTTTTAAGGTAATTGTGTTACTTTTTTACACCAACATCCTGGCAATAGGAAATGTAAACAAATACAAAGGGTCTCGGGTATCTGAAATGCACATCAGTGATGAGAAAAGACAAACTCAAAGGCAAATCCTACTCTGAATGTTGGGAATGTAACTCCCACACCTATAAGCTGTTCCTGGGTCCTCAGTAGGGAACATCATAGAGAAAAGAAACTGCAAGACACCTCAAGGTCTATGGAAGACCCCAACCACATGGTTTATGTTCTGCCTGCCCAATTTTGAGCACTTTCTTTCATAAAAATAATAAACAAGCTTTTGACCTTAGAAACCTTAGAAGAAAGTCCTCCTGGTAATAAGACATGCTTCCCAATGCTGGTCTGCATTGAAACTTAAATTATGCCGATGCATCCAGGGTGACTTATGTGAAGTAGAGAGGAGAGAGACAGCTACTTTCTCCCAATCCACATCTCCCACCCCAGGACTGGCTGTGAAGACTGGAACTAATAAAGTCTAAGGTGAATCCTGGCACTGCAAGGACCTCAAGTCCTGCCAACCCCCTAAGCAGCAGTCAAGCCATTCCTGATGCCCACTTACTCTGCCAGGCATGGGATTTGATCCCCACCACCCAATTTCTCAGAGATCCATGGACTGAAGTTGGAGAAAAGAATTGCTCTTTTCAGGAAAGAAAAGTCAGTCCTAGGACTTACCCAGGCCATTTTGGTCCTTGTTTTCTCACAGAAAAGAATTTCAGGAGATTAAAAGTGAAGTAAAAACAGATCTTATTTGTAGGTTTTTGAAGAGGGAGAGAAAAAGAGAGCAACGCACTCGTGAGAGAATGCAGACTTCTCTAAAGGCAGAGAGAGCCCCAATACACATCCCAGTATTAGATACAAAAGAATGAAAGTGCATCTTTCAAGAGAAGAGATGCAGGGGACACATTTGTTCAGGCACCACACATGCTTGGCCATGACACATGGACACAAGAAGCATATGGGCTTGCGCATGATAGATGCAAGCTTTTTTTGTTCAAGTGGCTTTTATAGAGCTTCTGCCAATCTGCCCTACATGGCACTTCCTACCTAGATAGATAAGAGTCAGTTGCTGGGGCAGTTGTCACGGGAGCAGAGTTGGCCTTAATTGATGGTCTTGTTTGAAGTTCCTTTTCTGACCTTTGTTCCTGCCAGAGCTTCCCTTGGAGGAGAGTCTAGCTTTCTGTGGTTGGTGTTGTCTTCAAGTAAAGGCCTTATCAGGCCTTAGTTCCTGTGTTCATGAGATGGATCCTAATGGCCTGAGGCCTATATGGCTTTATTACTTCTCAGGAATTTTGTTGCCTTGAGGGACCTTCACTGTCTACCTCTGTTTTACTTTCTAAGTGTGAGGAACGAGGCCCTGAACCAGATGAACACTGACCAACTTGTCTTTCCTAGATTAAGAATGTGAGGAACAGGTCTAGATATCCTTTTCAGATCCTCTTTAAAGGAATCCGCATTGCAAAATAACTTGTTTTTCTGCCCCTGAGCAAGGAACTCAGATACAGGTGCCCCGAGTTGCAAGTCATGAGAAGGGTGGGCGTCAGACCAGATAACCAGATATCTCTCACAAGACCCATGTCTGCCCTAAAAACTAGGGCATTCCTAAGCACTGACGCAAATGCTGATCTTTAAAGTATAGGCTAAGGAGTGATGTACTTTGTAAGGTCCCTAGGGACTCTGAGGGAGATTCCAGAGTTAAAACTCTACAAATTAGTAACTTTCCCTTTCCTGCCCCCTCCCTAGCAGAGTTTTAGAGTGAAACCATTCCTTATTGGAATGCAAATTCTGAAACCATTTGTTGACTCTTCCCTGTTGGGATGTAAATTCGGGAACCATTTGTTGGGCCTTCCTTATCTATTACCTCTGTTAGGAACTTTTCCCTTATCCACCTCCACCAGAATGCAGGGCTGAGAATCAAAGGAATCCAGGTGATAACCAAATGTCCGAGTTACCAGATGCCCACTAGCCACAATGCCTATGTATGTAAATGCTCATCTTTGAATCTATAGGCTAAGGAGTGATGTACTTTTAAATGGATTGGTTAAGAAAGTGAATGTTGTTACAAATCTATTGGCTATGAAATGCGCGGGCTTTGCTGTAAAGGCCAGTGAAGGCCTATATAAGATCCCCTTTGAAGAAGTTCAGGGTTTTTACCCAACCTATCGGACCTGCGTGTCTGGGTAGGAGGTGGGACCCTGGCTAGCCAGTCTTGCAATAAACCCTGCTTGCTGTTTGCAGTCTCTGGAGTCTCTTTGTCGTCAAAGGGAGATTTTGATGCACGCCCTAACATTTGGAGGCCCCAGCGAGATCTCCCGACGGCAAACAGGCCCAGAGAGTGGGTTTTGAAAAGGCCTTTAAAAAAAAAATTCTGGGGAATATTCCATCTGTTTTCTGGGGTGACGGTGTCCCCTTCTGGACCGCGGCAGGGAAGTGGCCAACCCTGACTGGGAGGACTTGGGGGACATAGGGTTTCCTTGAGTCCTCGTCTGTTATCTTAGAATCAGGAGGACGTATTTTCTGGGTCCTCATCTGTTCTGGAGGCCTCATCTGTTCTGGAAAACCCGGCGCCGGGAGAAGACTTGGAAGAACTAAACCCTCTAGAGGTGAAAAATCATGTTCACGCCCTTTGAGCAAATTCGGGAACCCCAGTGAGATCGTGGTGAGTGGGGTGAGCACCCGTGTGACAGGAGGACCGGTCCGAGCAAGTGCAGGAGTGTCATCTGTGCATGTGTCCTTAGTGTGTGTATTTGTCGTATTATCCTTCTCTTAGTTCTGTTTATTAAGATTGTTTAATATGGGTCAGAATCAATCGACCCCCAAAGCCTTAATTCTTAGCCACTTCTCAGAGGTCCAAAGGAAAGCCCAGCATATGGGCCTCATTATAAAGAAAGGTAAGTTCGACACTTATTGTTCATCAGAGTGGCCTGCTTTCGGGGTGGACTGGTCCCTGCAAGGTTCCTTTTCACTGAACCTCGTGACACGGGTAAAAGAAGTCATTACCCACCCCGGGGCCCCGTGTCCATCCTGATCAACTACCTTATGTCCTCACGTGGGAATTTCTCCTAGAAGAACCTCCCCAATGGCTCCGTCCCTTCTTATCCTTTTCGCCTCTCTCTTCCCCTCCCGTTGCTCCTCCAGCGCCTGATCCCCCTTCTGTTGCTCCTCCGGCACCTGTTCTTCCAGCCTTTCGGGATCCCACCGCCTGTCCTATCTTGGCCCTTCAAAAGGAAGCTGAGAAAGAGGTTCATGCTAAGGAAGCCGGGGCCCTAAGGGGGGCTGCAGCCTGCCCCCTGAAGCCACAGAAGAAGGAGATCCAAGATAGAGCCGCTGAGGCCATTGAAGCAATCATAACCCCTTCCTGGGAACCCAATCCTCCACCCGCGGTCCTCTCTGACTCGCTTTATCCTCCCCTCATAGACCTTGACACCGAGATAAGACCTCCTCCTTATGTCCCAATTCCTGACCTGGTAGCAGCCCCTGGTCTGACTGCAGACTCCACTCAGGATGTCGGCCCTACTGACGGCTTCGTCCACGTGGAAACCTCTGGCCCGAGGAGGGAGATCCTGTCTCTAGTTCCGGACCAGGCCCTGATCCTGTTTCTTTGTTCCCTGTGAGAGCAATTGGCCACCCAGGTGGCCACCAATATCAGTATTGGCCCTTTTCATCTAGCGATCTATATACTTGGAAAATCCAGAACCCTCCTTTTTCTGTGGATCCAAAGGGTCTCATAGGTCTCGTGGAGTTCATCATGAACACCCACTGTCCCACATGGGAGGACTGGCAGCAACTCATCCAAACTCTTCACAACTGAGGAGAGGGAGCGCATCCTCGTTGAAGCTCGAAAGAACGTGGCGGGAGATGATGGGCGGCCCACCATCCTACCTGACCTCATCGATGCGGTGTTCCCCTTCAGTCGACCTAACTGGGATTTGGGGATGGCAGAAGGTAGGGAGCATCTCCGAGTGTACCGCCAAACTCTCATGGCCGGTCTCCGAGCGGCCGCTAGATGGCCCACAAATTTCGCCAAGGTAAAAGCTGTTGTCCAAGGGGAAACCGAAAGCCCAGCCGCATTTCTTGAGCGATTGTATGATGCCTACCGTCAGTATACTCCCATTGACCCGGAGGCTGACCTACACCGCTCAGCAGTGTTGCTCTCCTTCATTAGCCAGGCAGCCCCTGACATAAGAAGGAAATTAAATTCCCGGGAAAACCTGGGTAGCATGACCCTACAGGAAATGCTGCATGTTGCTGAGAGGGTATACAACTCCAGGGAGAATAAGGAAGAAAAAGAGGATCGGTTAAGGCAGGAGGACAGGGACAGGCAGGAGAGACAGAGAAAGGAGGTTGGGGAATTCCAGGCTAGGGAAAATTGGAAGAATCAGAAAGAACTTACTAGGATCCTTTTGACCCTGACGGGATTAAGGTTACGGATGGGGAAGGGGTTCCTCTAAGTGTAGGGAGCCAGCCCAAAGGGAGAGGGCCGCCTAATAGGCCAGGCCTAGGTAGAGATCAGAGTGCCTATTGTAAGGAAAGTGGGCACTGGAAGCATGAGTGCCCGTAACACGGGAAGAAGCAGGAAGGCGGGGGGAAGGAGACAAGAAGACGAGGCAGGGAGGACTGCTAAAGATAGGGCCAAAATTCTAGTAGCTGAGGAGGAGGAGGACTGAAGGGGACGGGACTCGGCTCCCCTCCCTGAGTCTTGGGTAACTGTCTGTGTGGAGGGGAAACCAGTGGGGTTTATGGTGGACACAGGGGCCCAGTACTCCATCATGAATCAGGCCATGGGGAAGCTCAGACCTAAGAGGACTAGTCTAGTCCAGGGAGCCACGGGATCGAAGTTCTGCCCTTGCACCAGCAACTGCCAGGTGCATCTAGGGAAACATCAGGTTACTCATTCATTCTTAGTGGTACTGGATAGCCCAGCCCCCCTTCTGGGGAGGGATCTATTGACCAAAGTTAGAGCCCGAATCCACTTTGACCCTGACGGGATTAAGGTTATGGATGGGGAAGGGGCTCCTCTACATGTCCTAACACTCTCGGTACATGAGGAACACAGATTATTCGGGAACTCGGGGGAGGATAGTGTGAAGGGGACGATGGCATATTGGTTGAAGAAGTACCCCTCCACATGGGCCGAAGTGACAGGCATTGGTCTCGCCAGACATGTTCCACCAGTAGTGGTGGGACTCAAATCCTCCGCCCAGCCAGTCAGGGTACGACAGTACCCAATACCAGAAGCAGCCAGGCGCAGCATCTCCCAGCATATCCACAGACTTTTGAAAGAGGGGGTTTTGAGACAGTGTCACTCAGCTTGGAACACCCCTCTCCTGCCTGTCAGGAAGCCTGGTAGCTCAGATTACCATCTGGTGCAGGACTTGAGGAAGGTAAACGAGAGAGTGGAGGACATCCACCCAATGGTGCCATACCCCTACACTCTCCTGAGCCATTTGGCGCCCTCTCTTAAATGGTATACCACCCTGGATCTAAAGGACGCCTTCTTCAGCATACACCTGGCTGAGAGCAGCCAGTTGCTTTTTGCATTCGAATGGCAGGAGGAGGGGGAGGTGAGACAGTTAACCTGGACGAAGTTGCCCCAAGGATTTAAGAACTCTCCGACCCTCTTCAATGAGGTCCTTAGCCAGGATCTCGGGCCCTTTTAGCGATCACACGAGGAAATAACATTGCTGCAGTACGTAGATGACTTGCTGCTGGCGGTCCCCACCAAGGAGGGCTACAGGGCAGCTTCTTGCCCTCCTGGGGGAACTGGGGTATCAGGCAAGTGCAAAGAAGGCTCAAATATGCCAGGAGAGAGTCACGTACTTGGGTTATCAGCTAGAAGGAGGGGTGTGATGGTTAACAGAGGAAATGAAGCAGACTGTCCTTCATATCCCCACCCCAACCTCTGCAAGGAAAGTGAGGGAGTTTCTGGGGTCGGCTGGATACTGTAAACTCTGGATTCCCAATTTTGTTGAGATTGCAAAACCCCTGTATGAGGCCGCCAAAGAGACTCAGAATTGGGAATGGACAGAGAGTCACCAGGCCGCTTTTGAACACCTCCGAGTCGCTTTATTGCAGGCCCCGGCCCTAGCCCTGCCTGACCCTTCCAAGCCATTCACCATCTATGTGGACGAAAGGAAGGGGATAGCTAAAGGGGTACTGATGCAGAAGCTGGGCCCTTGGCGAAGGCCAGTGGCCTACCTCTCAAAGTGGCTAGATGTGGTTGCGGCTGGGTGGCCACCCTGTCTCAGGGTAATTGCAGCAGTAGCACTCTTGGTCAGAGACGCTGACAAGCTGACTTTCGGGCAGGAGCTCCACATAGTTACTCCGCACCCGATTGAAGGAGTCCTGAAACAGCCCCTGGGAAAATGGATGACCAACACCCGCCTCACCCATTATCAAGGACTTTTATTAGATAGCCCCCGTATTGTTTTTGCCAGCCCATCCACCTTGAACCCTGCCAGCCTGCTGCCCGAACTGGATGCAGTCTCGCCCAGTCACCAGTGCCTTGAAATATTGGCTGAGATTTCCCAGGCAAGGCCAGATCTGAAGGACGTGTCATTGGAGAACTGCCCCTTGAACTGGTATACAGACAAAAGCAGCTTTGTGCTACAAGGGGTAAGAAGAGCAGGGGCCGTGCTGGTGGACCACGAAGAGGTTGTGGTATGGAGCTGTGCCTTACCCCCTGGAACCTCAGCCCAGAAGGCTGAGCTGATAGCCTTAACAGAATCCTTGGAACGTGCCGAAGGGAAGCGGATTAACATATATAGGGAGAGCCGTTGTGCCTTCGCCACCCTGCATGTCCATGGCACCATCTACCGAGAAAGGGATTCCAGACTTCTAACGGACAGGAGCTCAAGAATCTGGCAGAGGTCCAGCGTCTCTTAATGGACAAACCAAGGGAGGTAGCCATCATCCATGTCCCTGGGCACCAAAAGGGGGACAACCCAGACGCTGTAGGGAATCGTCAAGCAGACGTGGAAGCCCGGAGAGCGGCTATGGAGAACACTCCCGCCATGACCCTTTCCCTGCCAATGCCAGAACTCCCCAAACTGCCATCCGAGCCCCAATACTCCCCCGCAGACCTGGACTGGATACAAAGACAGTGGCCCACAGACATGGCTAGAGACCCCGGAAAGTGGCACCGAAGTCCGGATGGGGCCATAATCCTCCCTCGCCAGCTAGGTGAATTCCTGGCTGGCAACATTCATCAGAACTCCCACCTGGGGCGCCTGGAAGCTAGTGGAGCTACTCACGGCTGCATGCCTGGTCTACCCTGCTATGACCACAGGCCTGCAGGAGATCGTGGACACTTGTACTGCCTGTGCCCAGATGAGACCGGCCATGTGGAGGGGCATGCATACAGGTAGCAGGGAAGTGGGGAGGAGCCCGGGGAGGAGTTCAAAGGCAGATTTCACTGAGGTTAAGCCAGGCAGGTACTGGCAATGGTATCTACTAGTTCTGATTGATAGACAACTTTTCGGACTGGGTGGAAGCTTTCCCAACAAAACACGAGACTAGTCGTGTGGTAGCTAAGGTCCTGCTAGAAGAGATCATACCCTGATATGGTGTCCCTGACTCGATAGGGTCAGACAACGGCCCAGCTTTCGTTAGCAAGGTCCTGCAAGGACTAGCCCCAGCTAGTCTGATTGGAAACTGATTGGAAGTTATGTTGTGCATATAATCCCCAGAGCTCTGGGCAAGTAGAGAGGATGAATCGGACCCTGAAGGAGACCTTGACTAAATTGGCTCTCGAGACTGGTGGGGACTGGGTGACGCTCCTACCCCTAGCGAATTTCTGAACGAGGAACACTCCCTATGTACATGGGTTAGCACCTTTTGAAATCCTCTATGGGGCACCCCCACCCATCACGTGAAGGATTCTCGCTCTGCCAGGAGAAGTTGCTGTGCACCCGGACCACCTGACAGTCCTGCAGACTCTATCTCGAGTGCACCAGCAGATATGGCCACTGGTCAAGGCATATCACAAAAAGGAGGGACCAGAGCACGGACTAGTGCCAGGGGATAGAGTTTGGGTGAAGCGACACAATGTTAGAAATCTGGAGCCCTGATGGAAGTGTCCTTATGTTGTTCTTTATACCACCCGCACTGCCTTGAAGGTTGATGGAATTGGGCCATGGGTTCACCATTCCCACGTCCAACAAGCAGGAATCGCGGGAGATGAGGGGACAAGCGGCCTACAGTCTTAGCCTCAGTGGACCCCTCAGCGCCATCCTTCGAATCCCCTCAAGCTCTGGCTGGTATTAGGTACTCCCAGACACGAGAGCCGCACACTCATCGGTGCATCTACCTCCTAGGGGTGCTCCTAGTGGTCGTCATTCCAGTACGGTCCACTAGAAGCCCTCATCAGCCCTACCAGCAAACCTGGGTCCTGAGAAATGGAGACACCCATGAGGAATGGAACCTGACTACGAACCCGGCTAGTGCATTGTGGACTTGGTGGCCATATGTGGACTTGGAGGAGGTCCTGGGTATTTTCTACTCCCTTCCTCAGCAAGGGAAGGTACATTACATGAGGAAACGGGCACTGGGAGATACCTCCTTGCTCCTGGACAGACAGGCTCTCCGGAAAAATGGGTTCTTTGCCCGCTCTGGTTATAAAACTGGAGTATGGCTCGGGGAGTGTGTGTGTGTGCATGTGGGGGGGGTGGGGTGGGGGGGTGGAAAGCTTTTACTGTGCCGCCTGGAAATGTGTAGTGGCTAATGATGGGGAATGGAGGTGGCCGTAGCTCAGGAGCTGATCAATATGCAGTTTATCCACCCTTTGCAGCAGGGGAGGGTGGTCCCGAGGTTCAACCAAATCCGGATTTCTTTCACTGAGGCCAGGAAGTAGGATCGAAGGTAGGTGAATGGGCTAACCTGGGGCTTCTTGCCTTACAAAATACCTTGGAGGGGAGTCCTATTCCAAATATTGCTCCGCTTCGGGCCTATCTCCACTCCAGTGGGGCCTAATACCATATTGAGGCCACCTAGTCCCAAGCTGGGCCCCACGAGCCTTAAGCCTGCCCCGACCTCCCTGGGAAGATCTGCCCCGACCTCCCCAGCAAGCTCTGCATTTGCCAGTGCTGGCTCCCTTGGCCCTAGCCCAGCCACAGGTACCACCCTTCAACCCTGATCACTGAGTGCTGCCAGTCGCATCCAGACCACAGATATCAACCCCCAGTCTCAATCCCTGATCTCCTTGGAGCTTTTGCTGCATGCCGCTTATGTGTCTTTGAATAAGACAGCCCCGAATCTGACGGAGTCATGCTGGCTATGCTTTAGCCCTGCCCCTCCCTTTTATGAGGGCATCGGGGTCAATGCCTCATATAATGTCAGCATCTCTGTCCCCCCCACCCCCCGATGGTTGGGACCTTCGCCCCAGTACTGGCTTAACCATAACTCAGGTCAGTGGCCAAGGGAGATTTATAGGTACAGTTCCAACTGAGAAAGCTAGACTCTGTGCCCGTACCGATCCTAACCCGGGCTGTAACAGTTCAGTGTGTGTCACGCCATCCGTTGGAGCCTGGTGGGTGTGCTCGCTTTCTGGGCTCACTCCTCACCTGGCTGGATCAATCTTCGATGCCTCTCGGAAATTCTGTCTGATGGTGCTGGTGATGCCTAGGATTATTTACCATCCCGCCGAGGCTCTTATTTTCTGTTGGTCTGGACAACCAGGAGAGCATCCTCGAGTTAGGAGGGCACCCTTCACCACCCTGACCTTTGCCACCTTGTTTGGAATAGGGTTGGCCGGGGGAAGCACTGGCATCGCCTCCCTGGCCACCCAGCATTCTGGCCTGCAGTCCCTTAGGGCAGCGGTAGATGAGGACTTGGATGGCATTGAAAAGTCTATTAGCCTCCTTGAAAGATCCTTGACCTCCTTATCTGAGGTCGTCCTACAGAACAGGAGGGGGTTAGACCTATTGTTCCTCAAGAACGGAGGGCTCTGCGCTGCTCTGGGAGAGGAATGCTGTTTCTACGCTGACCACACTGGGGTTGTCCGAGACTCTATGGCCAAGCTACGGGAAGGCCTCGAACAACATAGAAGAGAAAGGAAGGCCCAGGATAATTGGTTTGAGTCTTGGTTCAATCAACCCCCTTGGATGGCCACTCTCCTATCCACTTTAGCTGGACCGGTGGTAATTATCCTACTTATGGTAACTATAGGCCCTTACATTTTAAATCGCCTTGTGACATTTGTAAAAGACAGAATTAATACAGTTCAACTCTTGGTACTATGGCAACAATATCAGACATTGGTGCCCACTGAGAAAATTACTCCTCTGTATGAAGAGCCCACTGAGAAAGATTCCTCAATATGAAGTAGAGAAAGGGAGGAATGTAAGGTCCCTAGGACCCTAAGAGAGATTCCAGAGTTAAAACTCTACAAATTAGTAACTTTCCCTTTCCTGCCCCCTCCCTAGCAGAGCTTTAGAGTGAAACCATTCCTTATTGAAATGCAAATTCTGAAACCATTTGTTGATTATTCCCTGTTGGGATGAAAATTTGGGAACCATTTGTTGGGCCTTCCTTATCTATTACCTCTGTTAGGAACTTTTCCCTTATCCACCTCCACCAGAATGCAGGGCTGAGAATCAAAGGAATCCAGGTGATAACCAAATGTCCGAGTTACCAGATGCCCACTAGCCACAATGCCTATGTATGTAAATGCTCATCTTTGAATCTATAGGCTAAGGAGTGATGTACTTTTAAATGGATTGGTTAAGAAAGTAAATGTTGTTATAAGTCTGTTGGCTATGAAATGCGCGGGCTTTGCTGTAATGGCCAGTGAAGGCCTATATAAGATCCCCTTTGAAGAAGTTCGGGGTCTTTACCCAACCTACCAGACCTGCGTGTCTGTAGGAAGAGGGACCCTGGCTAGCCAGTCTTGCAATAAACCCTGCTTGCTGTTTGCAGTCTCTGGAGTCTCTTTGTCGTCAAAGGGAGATTTCGATCCGTGCCCTGTCACTGTCACTATCCTCCCGTTGTTCATCAATTTGCTTGAGTGGGCCCAGTAACATTTCCATTGGAGACTTTGTTGTTACTGTGTTTGACATATCGAATACGCCACGGGTAGCTTGCCAGGCTCTGCCGTGCGGGCGAGATACTCTCGGTAGCTTGCCAGGCTCTCCGAGAGGGGCGGAGGAATCGAACTTGGGTCGGCCATGTTGGATGCGTGCAAGACAGACGCCCTACCGCTGTGCTATCGCTCCAGCAGTAACAACTTTTAAATGAATTGGTTAGGAAAGTATGTGTTATTATAAATCTATTGGCTATGAAATGTGCAGGCTCTGCTATAATGGCCAGTGAAGGCCTATATAAGATCTCCTTTGAAGAAGCTCGGGGTCTTGCCCAACCTGCTGGACCTGTGTGTCTGCATAAGTGGCTCTACCCTAGCTAGCCAGTCTTACAATAAACCCTGCTTGCTGTTTGTAGTCTCTGGAGTCTCTGTCATTAAAGGGAGATTTTGATCCACGGCCTAATACAAGCAAGTGTCTTTGAGAATGTAAAAGTTGGACAGAGAAAGCGATAAATTTTGATCTCTGGATCTAAGTACTAGCTGGATACCAGAAGCTAATGGCTCCAGGCTTCTGGAATCCTCTATTGAATCAGACCTGATTCTGGAGGTAGAGAAATCACTAGCCATGCCACAATGGATTGGGACAAGAGAAAGTTGGTGAACAGGGCAAAATAAGCCCTTCCTGAATCAACCCAGAAGCCAGGAGTTGTACCTGTCTCAAACAAGTTTTGCCTCTCTATAAACATTATGATGCAATTTCTCAACAGCTATGAGTTGGTTTTTGGCCTTCTCGTCAAGGTAAGTACTTTTGAGAACTCTGAGCTAAGACAAAAGCAGACAGGAAAATAGTCTTCTCGTTTCTCAAAGAAATTAAAGACAGTTTAAAAGAAGCCAGAAGACAAGGACCTTGGCAATGAGCTACAGGGAAGGAGGGGAAGTGTCCATCACAGTGAGGTGTCTCTAAGGAAAGGGTTATTTGAAACCAGAGGAAAAAAAAACAATTTCCATGTCTCTCAACACACAGAACAGAAGAGCTACTCAGAGCAGCAATGATGACAGAAAACTGACAGTTTCTATCCACATGTAAAAGCCAGTTAAGCTCATTTACAAGGGTCAGTCCACTCCTTTTTAGACCAACGCTGGAGCTGAGCTGGGAAGGTGGTCCGTCGCTCACTGGGCTTATTCATTTTGTTAACAGGAATGCCAGTCAAATGCAGAACAGAGCGCCTTGTCTTCCGGGCTTCCCTTGGCCTCCTGTCTGCTCAAAAGTAGCTGACAACTGGGGACCCTTTCAATAAGAAACTTCAAATGAGTCTGTTATAAGAAGCATTCCAAAATTAGCTTCATCTCTAGACATTTTGACTATGAAGCGCTCCAGTTAGGAGGTGAGCCAACAATAGTCACTGAGGCCTTCCTTTGTCAGTTCATCAATATTTACAGGGCTCTCATCCTAGGCTGCTTGCCTGGCCCAGCTCTGGCTGGGGGGAACAGTGGGAGGGAAGTGGAGAACAGTCTTCGGGGCCTTCCTTTGAGTATCAGACACTGGCAGGAACTCTCAGGGGTGTGATTGCTGTGAAGCTTTGAGTTTATTGAGTCTTGTGAAAATTTTTGTACCACCTGAGGACCTGAATCTGACTTCTTTTTTATCCCAGGGACTCTTCCAATCTAGAACTCATCCAGTTGAAAACACAGATCAGTCTTCTCCTGTTCTGGTCAGAGATTCCTGCCTGTCATGTCACTACCACTGTGTGTTAAAAAGAGATCACTAGGATCTCTTCTTGGATCCAGAATCCAAATTCGGAGTTTCAGCCTCAGAATGATAGGATATTGGATCTGCTATTTAGTTCTCTAGACTTCTGTTTCCTCATCTATAAAATTAGCCTAGGGAGAGCCTCTCAACCTCTGCCCCTCCCAGGATTGAAGTCATTATTATAAGAAGAATTTTGTTTCCTAAATGATGAAGTGTGATGACAATTACTATAATAACATTTTATAGCAATTAGTATAATTATCACAAAGCAGTGTTTATAATTAGTTATATTATTATTTTAGTTAAAATTAATTGTAGATATTGTTGGGTCAGCTCAAGGGGCGCGGGGTAGAAAAGCACCTTGAAGCTGTTGCTGAGTATTTGCATATACATGTGACTCTGATGTAGGAGGGATAGGGAAGGCCCCCTCCCAAGGCAATGGCAAAAGACTACCTTGCAGAAAGCAGGAAAAACAGGAAAAAAAGGAATTAAGGCCAGATTAGACCCTCATCTATTTACAGAATGGACCCAGAGAAGCTCCTACAGAAACAAAAGGCAGGAAAGAAACCATCACCACTCCCAATCCTCTGGTAACCTCCTTAGCCAGGGACTTTGACCTAGGTAGAAGCCCACATGGAGGCAGGTTGGAGAAACCCTATGAAAGTCACCTTGAACAAAGGAAGGGCACACATATGTTTTCTGAGCCCATGGACTGCTTGCACCCATGTGGCTGAGCACGTGTGTAGCCTGAGCACATGTGTCACCCACATCTTCCCTCTTGAGATGTGTTACTTTCATGCTTTCCTGTCTAATGCTGGGGTTTGTGTAGGGGCTCTCTCCGCCCTTGGAGATGACCGGGTTTTCTCTTGAGCACGTTACTTTCTCTTCCTCATTTTCTCTAAATAAAATCTATTTTACTTCACTACTTGTCTACTCCTGAAATTCCTTTCTGTGAGGCAAGATAAGAATCCAGTAGTCTTGGGGCTGGAGCGATAGCACAGCGGGTAGGGCGTTTGCCTTGCACGCAGCCAACATGGCCCACCTGGGTTTGATTCCCAGCATCCCATATGGTCCCTCAAGCACTGCCAGGAGTAATTCATGAGTGCATGAGCCAGGAGTAACCCCTGAGCATCGCCGGGGGGTGTGACCCAAAAAGAAAAAAAAAAGAATTCAGTAGTCTTGAGTCCCAGGAGGCAGAGTGGATTGGAGAAAGTGACCATCTTTCTCCTTCCCTCTTCACTGGAGTCACCTATCAACTGACATCAACTCCTGAAACAGCACGGGGACTTCTGATCACTGTTGTAATTCCTGGAACTTGCAAAAGCCTCTGAGAACAGTAGTCCCTGGAGCCAGCCTACCTTTATCCGGCAGACACATGACCTGGTACCAGTCTAACATGTATTCCTCCCCCACCTTAGACCTCCTTTACTTGATTATAAATCCACCCCCAAGTGTAAGTTGGGTGCCACTATTTGCCTCTCTGGAATCCATGAGCACTTTAATAAACCTCTATCTGCCTAATTCTCCTTTTGGTCTCTGCTTTTTGCCTTCCTCATGCCTGCCTGGATTATTACCTTTCAGATAATACAAAACATGGAATTCAAGTTTCTTCCACAGAAATGACTAAGCCAGTCGTTCCAAAGGACCAACAGAAGACTCAAATTTCTTAAGTTCCTCACCCTTCCTCCGCCCCTCTCGGAGAGCCCGGCAAGCTACCGAGAGTATTCGATATGCCAGACACAGTAACAACAAAGTCTCCAATGGAGACGTTACTGGGCCCGCTCGAGCAAATCGACGATCAACGGGAGGGCCTTTACCTTTACCTTTACCTCACCCTTCACCCTCCAAATACATACCTCCATAATCACCCAGTCTCTTCAGGGCATTACTGGTCTTCAAAATAACACACTTCTCTTTTTTTGTTGGGAACTAGATAGAAAGGAAAGGCAGTTTCTGGATCTTTTCATCCAAAATGCTGGAGATGAAAATGGAACTTCCCTGGAATGTCACCCAGCTCCAGTTCCTCTACTTGTTCTCTGAGTCCTTCCTTGGAAAACTTCCAGTTGTGAAAACCCTTTACAAAGACAATGATTAGCATGACTTAAGACCCTCAGATATGGAAAAGTCTTAGATTGACACTTGACCAAAGAATGCCATTATTGTCCTTTGTCTGGTTATTGGCTCAAAGAAATAAATATTGTGCTCAGAGGACAATGGCTGTGAGCTTCCTGCTTTTTCTCTCATATTTCTGTCTCTTTTCTTAATCTGTGCAGAGTCTCAACTTCAGGCCAGTTCACCAGGGACTGGTCCCCCCAGGCATTTTTCTTTAGCTTGTGGTGTGCTGTTTACTTAGCACTTGATATCTGACTTAGAGAGTGAAGAAAACAAAGAGGAGCAGTAAATTAATTTGAATTTAAGATAAAATATGTATGAGATGCAGCTTTGAATGTTTGGATCATTGATGCCAACAACTTTAACAGCAGTCCCATAGCACTGATGCCTTCCAAAGCACGAACACGTCTTCAGACTACCAGAAGACTCTAGTAAAAATGTCTTAAACTTAATGATACACTAAGAACATTGCTGCTGCTTTGAATGGAGAATGGGGGGTGGGGGGGGGGGGCTTTCCTGAGGAAGATAAAGAGCATCTCTGTGGCTACAATAGTCTGCTCTAGGGCGGTTGACTGCCCTCCTGTCACTAGTCATCCAGATCAGAATGTGTCTCTGCCATAATAGGGACAAATGACAGTAACTCGTGTTAAGAGTTGAATATGTTTACAGCTAGAGAACCCCTCCTATCGCTTTCACAAAAAGCAAACAATCAGGAGTTTCACATTGTTTTTGTAGTATCTGAGAGAAACCACTCAGCTACTATCTACTATCCGCACCTTTCCAAAGGAATGACCTTATGAGTATAGACACACTTTTGGTCATCTCTGCTTCTCAATTTAGAGTAGAAAGGAATTTTTTTCTATGACCATCAATGCCTTTTGTGGAGCATGGCAACAGGCACCAGAGCAAATAAGATCTGTCCCTGCATAACAGATAAGACCTATCCCTGCATAGTGATCCAGTAGGGAGTGTCATAAGCATCAGGTATCCAGGCATTGAGTCTCACCCAATCCCCCAAGAATTGTTACCTACTCTTTAGTGAGTCATTCCTAACTGCAGCATCTAGTCCTAATTGGGATTGGGCAAGGTAAAGCAGAGTTGAAAGGTGATAGGTCAGTCATGCTAAACTTTATATGATTGGACCATCCTCTTAATCCGAGATCCTCTATAAAATATGTGTGTATTTGGCAATAAAGTAAACTGCCATCGGCTGTCTCCCGGAGTGGTTTCTCTGTGCCCCCATCATCCTTTGCTCCACGTCTGCCCAGACCCTGTGCACAACATGTCTGGGCACATTATGGAAAAACTTTTCCCCAACAAGCTTTTTAGGAATAACCTGTGACTATGAAGATGCACTTTCAGTCATCTGTGCTTCTTAATTTCAGATCAGAAAGACATAGTTTATTTCTCTGTACAATATTAATTCTTCTCAGAGAAGAAATACTGTTTTCTCTGGCTCATCCATCACCTCTGTGATGGCATGTTCAGCTTGGGACATGGTTGCTTTGCTATAGTACAATGCTGAAGATAGACAGGTGAACCCATGGAAATCCTTACATATTCACACACAGTCAAGATTTCATTGGTAATAATCTCTTTATATAGAACTTAAAGAATGAGGAAAAGATAGCCAGAAAAATATGATCTGTTTAGGCAAAAAGATATTGAACAATAAAGCAAACTTTCATTTGTTTTCTTAATGGAAGTCAAGGTGGAAGCTTCCTTTTCCTCCCTGTTAGTCTCCCCCGACTGTAGTTCCACATGAGATAACCATGGTCTCCTTGTTGCTTTGCAGGCTGACTGCCGTCTGTGTGATGGGATCTCTGACAGAACCCTTGAGCAAGGTGACCCCAGAGCACCAGCTGCTCAGGCCTGTGCACCCCCCAGGGATGTCCAGAGCAAGGAAAGATGAGTGAGCTGGCTGATTTTCGTAACAGCCCACCCCGGCATGTCTGAGTAGATTTGTGTTTCAGTGAGATTTCGTGATGACTCTGCCACAGACCCAGCAGGCACAGACGACCTCTGAATCGTCAGAGATGGCCTCTATC
This sequence comes from Sorex fumeus, assembly GCF_029834395.1. Taxonomy (NCBI): domain Eukaryota; kingdom Metazoa; phylum Chordata; class Mammalia; order Eulipotyphla; family Soricidae; genus Sorex; species Sorex fumeus. The sequence goes on along the minus strand of NW_026606149.1, from coordinate 316,120 downwards.
ACTGCCCTGCATCATGGACCCTACTTAGTGGGAGCAATGACACCCCAGAGGCTCCTTTCCCTACCTCTCATTCCATCAATGGCTCTAAGTAACCTATAACTTTAACCAATCTCTCCCTTTTCCTTTTGATAATACTGTTCTTCTTCTTCTTCTTCCTCTTCCTCTTCCTCTTCCTCTTCCTCTTCTTCTTCTTCTTCTTCTTCTTCTTCTTCTTCTTCTTCTTCTTCTTCTTCTTCTTCTTCTTCTTCTTCTCCTCCTCCTTCTCCTCCTCCTCCTCCTCCTCCTCCTCCTCCTCCTCTTCCTCCTCCTCCTCCTCCTCCTTCTTCTTTTTTAGCTTTGGGTCACACCCAGTGACGCTCAGGGGTTATTACTGTGTCTGTTCTCAGGAATTACTCCTGGGGGTGCTTGGGGGACCATATGGGATTCTGGAAATCAAACTCAGGTCAGCCATGTGCAAGGCAAACGCCCTACCCTCTGTGCTATCACTCCAACCCCACTGATGACACTTCTTAAGGACAGATTTTACATTTGCAACTTTACCACACTGGAAATATTAAGCCAACTCAAAACTTTTTTAGTGGCTTTTAAATTTTGCTTTTTTTGATTGAGACAGCATTAATTTATGTGAGCATATTTTTAGAAGTATACTTTATGCTGCTTTTGAAGTATATGCAAACACACTGAATGTACAATCAAAGTACCAATATATGGTTCGTGTACCATACTCCACACCTGACTCCTATCTGTTCCTCTGTTAACCTTAGTTCTGCAATCAGAGAACAAGGAATTTCCATTGCTTGTGTCTGATCCTATGCTTTGCTTCCCTGTATCCTAAGAGTGTGACGCACCCATGTTTGCTTTTCAGAGATAACTAAAACCTTACGGTTCTTTCACAAGGGTCAAGCACTGTTCTTGCTCCATTCTGAAATTGATCATTTGATCATTTGACATTCTGTTACTCATTGATTTGCTCTAGCGGGCACCAGTAGTGTCTCCATTTGTCCCTGCCACGTGCTAGTTTAGCCCAATGGTGTCTGCTCGATTTAGGAACACGAAGAGCCTCAAACCGATCGTTCAGGATCTTGATGAAGAAGTCTGACCATCTCGTAGATGGGTGGCCATGTGATCTTTTGACGTCCCATGGAATCCAGTCGGTAATGGCTCTAGTCCAGCAGTTGTCTCCAAATCGCATTATGTGTCCAGTCCATCTGATTTTTGATGCCTTGGCAAACGAGATAGCATCCCTGATTCTCTACCATCAACGGAGGTCAGAACTCCAGATTCTTTATCTCATTTGAGTGAAGCGTGGTACTCCAAGCACAGCTCTTTCGATTCCTCTATTCTCCAGTAAATAAAATGGGTCTCATTCTGAAATTAGAAAACCTAATTTTTCAGAGTATATTAAAAACTTTCAAAAGCCCTTTTATAGTTTAATTCAGGATGGCAAGAGTTACTAGCTTCTACAAAGTCTTTGATTTATTTCTTTCATTTCTTTCTTGAGTCTAATCATCATTGGTTCCGTATTCCATAAACTAGTTTAAAATCACAAGAATGCTTTAGCCAGATTGCCAAAAATATTGAACCTGAAAGGAATAAAAATAAACACTAACTTGGAAGGCCACTGGGTACATTTCCATCCCACCCTCACACAGAATTCCAGTTAGGTTGTAACTGAACTGGAGACAATCATCAAGTTCATGATTCCCTAATAAATGGAATGAGACAAGACAAAGTTGTTGTGACTCATAAGAACTATAGACACAAAAGACTGCTGAATTTGATGTACAAACATTTTTTTTCTGAAAATGGCAATCTTACATTTATTATATTGAACATAATTTCCCTCTAAAATGTTGCTATATTCCAAGCAATGAGATCATTGCCGCAAATGTCAACTTAAGAAAGACATCTGGATTTAAAATACATAGTACATAATGTTATTTGACCTTGCAACAGCACTGCACTGTAGCACTGTCCTCCCATTGTTCATCGATTTGCTCGAGCGGGCACCAGTAATGTCTCCATTGTGAAACTTGTTATTGTTTTTGGCATATCGAATACACCTCAGGGAACTTGCCAGGCTCTGCCATACGGGTGGGATACTCTCGGTTGCTTGCCAGGCTCTCCGAGAGGGATGGAGGAATCAAACCCAGGTCGGCCACATGTAAGGCAAACTACCTGCTGTGCTATATTGGTCCAGCCAGTGCTATCACTCCATCCTGGGGAGTGGATAATTTATAGAGTGTGTTTTACTCCCAAATATCACCTGAGGAGTGAAGAATACCCTCACTTGGGCCAGAGAGATAATAGAGTGGTTAAGATGCTTGCCTTGCATGCAGCCAACACTGGTTCAGTCACCAGCACTGCATGATCCTCCCAGTATAGAGCAGGTGGTAGGCCCCAAGCACCACTGGGTGTGGCCTAGACGCCCCCCAACTAGGAAACAAAATCTTTGTCAATCTAAAGAAGATCTTTGAGGAGAGAATGCAGAAGATATTACAATTTGGGATTTGGGTTTTTTCCTTCAGGTCTCTTTGAGGCACATTTTCAAAACCAAATGTGATTGGAAGTATGTCACATTTATGGTTTAATAATTAAGAATTAGTGGTATAACAACAAAGAAGCAAAAGTTTATCAAACTGACTACTTGACCTTGTGAAGAATCACATCCCCAGTAAATTCCTGAGTGGAAGCTTCTGAAACAAATAGAAAAGCTATTTATTGGGTTCTGATCTACCTTTCCCAGGCTGTGTTTTCCCAGAACCACAGTGGATCATATTTGCTTAGACGTTCTGCTGTCCCATATGTGTTTTAATGACATTGGTGACCACTTGTTTATAGGTGGATTATTTTTCAAAACACATAGTAGTTAAAGTAATCAATATTCCTTTTGATACATATTGATTTGTGACTTGAAAAATTATTATGATGTGTCTGCTCTGTGTCAGGCATTGTAGTCTGCAATTTGGGAATATTAGGATTAAAAAAGTCTTAATTTTGAGGTCAGAAAGTAAGAAATATAAAAACAAGTTAGATACAGATACAAATTTAGAGCCATAAAAGAAAAAAATGTAACTTCCAAGGAGTAAAGGATTCTCTAGAAAAAAAAATATCTATTACCACTTAACACATATAAGGATAATCTTCCAGAAGAGGTTGATAACCTTTAAAGGTTGAAAGATTATGGCGTGTAGTCTTATAAGCCTGTGGCCTTTGGCGGAGAAATTTGAAAGCTAGACTAAATTGTTTTTTATAGTTTTAATCTGGTAGCAAATATGAAGCAAGGGATGTTTTAATCATACATAATTTTATATGTCTGTGTTCCAAGCAGATTAATCTGGAGGCTGTATGAAAGATGAAACTGTCTTGTTTCTAGAAACATGAAATATTAGGCAATCTGCCAACTTTTCTTCTGCAAAACACCTAACATTTTGAATAAAATATAACCACTTTTTATCAGATATGCAGCTTGCAAGAAAGAAATAGAAATCCACAGGTATGATAAATCCACGAAGCTATGAGCACCCACTTAGCCCTAAAGAAGGCTGATTCCACTGTTCCACAGGGACTAGGGAAAGCCTCACAACTCTTCCAATCCTGAAATCATCCCTGTACAGGAAGCCTGGAAAATTGAAGTATAAACTTTCAGTGGTAGGATTGAGCAGCAAAGAAATTTATCAACCAGCATAGAGAAACAATAAAATCAGAACTGAGAATCCAGAAGGCAAACAATACCTGCATCAGATTTTGTCATTAAGCTGAAACAGAACTTACTGATATTTATAAACATTTTTTAAGGGAGATAATACATACTATGCTGATTATGATAATAATTATTCCTCTTTGCATACTAGTGCTTTTCAATTCCAGAAACTTCTCAGCATAATAAAAAATAGAGTAAAGAGTATACCAGGTTTCAGTAATGAACAATGTGTGGTAAATATTTCTTCTGAAATGTTCACTCTCCAATTATAGATTATTTTGTTTTTTATAGTTTTAATCTGGTAGCAAATATTTTATTCCAACCATGCTTCAGCATGGATCTCTATCTGGTTAAGATTTATCTCCTATCCAAACAATATTCTGCCCTGCATATATACCAGATCTTTTTAAACTCCATTTATCTACTGATAGGCATTTGTTATTTCCACATCCTGGCTATTGAGAAAAAATTGGGGGCAAACATGGATATGTGTATATCTTTTTGAAATCTAATTTTCATTTCTGTTGATCAAATATCCAGAAATTGAATTGCTAGATTATACAGTAGACTCATTTTAGTGCTTAGCAAAGCTGTTATTGATATGATTTCATACATAAAAACCACATCCTCCACAGAATACACTTCATGCCAATTTTGTTCTAGAGTCTTTTGCTCTACTCGTAGGTACACTTCTTACTGAAGACCAGTTTTCAATTAAAGTTTCCTTTGGTCATTTGTTATTCATTTACTGTGTTTCTTTACATGCAGCAAATGAAAGAGATCAGTTTGTGTCCATCACTCTCTTTATGACCAACTTCACTCATTGATCTGTCCAAATAGCAGAGAAGTGCATGATGGCATCTTTTCTTAAAGGCCAGCCTTGTCCCATTATGTATTTGTAGTATAGCTTCTTTATCCAGTCATTTCTTCTTTGACACTTGCATAGTTTTCAGGTTTTAGCTATTGTAAAAATTTCTGCTGACTTTGAATTCCTTTTGCCAGTTGTTTCCTAGACGCTTAAACTGTGTAGTTAGGTTATATATGTGGGCCTTTTCTTGCTTTCAAATAAAAGCTTGCCTGGCTGTAAACTTTCCTCTTAATACCACTTTTGCTGTGCCCATATGTTCTCGTAGCTCATATTTTCATTCTAATTTGTTTCCAGAAATCTTGATTTTCTCTCTGACTCATTGGTTGTTTAGTAGATAGTTGTTTAATTTCAAGCATTTGAGTTTATCCTTCTTTCCTGCTTTGTGACGAACTTGTTTTCAATGTAGCTTGGTCTTTGAGGATAGTTGATGTAAGTGCTAATGTCGGAATTTTATGAAGCAGCTTAAGCATTGCACTTTCTGGGGATATAATGCCCTGTATATTTCTGCTAAGTCTACCTCTTCTGTTTCTTACTTTAAAGCCAGTACTTTCTCTTTGAATTTTAGTCTAATGGATCACTCTAAAGGTAACAAAGTGTGTGTCGAAGTCTACAACTGTTGTTGTGGTGGGTATTGTTGCTGTAAATATCTTCCTTCAGGCCTGTTAACAGGATAACTGTTAACTTACAGCTGTTTTAAATACTTCGATGGTTCCTCATTAGGTGAATTAATATTTAGGAGTATGAGTTCATGGTGTATGTATTCCTTGAATACTAAGAAATGATCATCCCTTTCATAACTTAACTAACTTAAGACTATGTTGTATAATATAAGAAGGTCCATCCAAGCCTTTTGATGTTCTTGTTTTTGGGTCACTCCTGGTGGTGTTCAGGGCTTATTAGCTCTGTGCTCAGGTAAACCTCCTGGCAGAGCTCAGGGAACACATGATATGTCAGGTATCAAACCTGGGTTAGCCACATTCAAATCAAGTGCCCTCCCCACTATACTATTTCTCCAGCCCCCAACCCTGCCTTTCTAAGGTATTATTAGTTTGTTTTTCAGCCTTTGACTTTGAGTCCATGTTTTTCCTGACTGTTCAGATGTATCTTTTGTAGTCAGCTGAAAGTTGGGTTCAGTTTTCTAATCTGTTATGCCACAGTGTGAATCTCAATTGGTGCATTTGAGCCACTGATGTTGAGTGAGAATATTGACATAATAAAGTTTCTTTGTCATCCTTCTGTAGAAGTTATGCATGTTTGTGAAATTTGTCTTATCTTAAAGAGAAAATTCAAAGCTTTTCGCAAAGTGGCTTTCAAGGCTATAGAGCCCGGCAAGCTATTGAGAGTATCTCGCCCTCACGGCAAAGACTGGAAAGCTGCCTGTGACATATTCGATATGCCTAAAACAGTAACAACAAGTCTTACAATGGAGACATTACTGGGCCCCCTCGAGCAAATAGATGAACAACAGGAGGACAGTGACAGTGACAGTGACAGTTGTTTAACAATACCCTGCCATTTTCTTCTGGCCCATAAAGTTTCACTTGATAAGTTTGCTGTGAATGTTTGAGAGTTCCTTTCTTTGATCTTACTGCTTTTAATATTTGTCTCTTTCTCCTGTTTTTGTCATTCTGATTCTGATGTGCCTTGAAATATTTTTATTTGGGTATCTTTTGTCTGAGATCTTTTAGACATCTTGAATCTGGATGCAAGAAGTCCTAGTCTGGGAATTTCTCAGCTATGCTTTCTATGACTAATGATTCTTCATCGAAATTGTTTTCTTCTTCCTCAGTGACTCTGACGATTCTTTCCATGTTCCTCTTAACCCATTCCATACTTTTCTTATGTGCTGTTCATTCCTTTTGAGGCTGTGATCCATATCTTGTTGTTATTTTAGAAGTTTCCTGCATCCCATCTTGAAGCTCACTGATTTTATCTTCAGCTTCTGTTGTTCTTCTAGCCCAGCTCTTCCAATGAGTTTTTAATTTCACCTACCAAACTCTTCAGTTCTGTCACTTCTGATTCTAGTTTTCTCGTTCTGCACGTATGCTTTCTATACTATTGTTTCTGTACCTTTGAGATTGTTTCTGCTTCTTTGAGATCATTAAACATCTTCAACACATTCTTTCCAAAATCCTTATCTGGGAGTTTATAGAGCTCAGCATTACTAGTGGAATCTTGGGCTACTGTCTTCATTCAATAAATTTAACGGGATATCACAATGCTTCTACATTGTGACTTTTGCAGTCTGGACATGAGTCTTTCTATTGTCACTTAAGCCTCTCTGACAGGGAGCTTTCTGATTGTTCCAGATGATTGTTTTTTCCTCTTTCTTTTTTTGCTGTAGCTACTCAAGCCAAGTTTGTGGTTACTAAGCAGTTGTTTGAGATTTTGTGTGAAGGTTTCAGAAAGACTTTCAACGTAATGGCCCCAACATTTCTCTGGCAATAATTTAGGGTTCTATTTCTTTCTCCCACAACTATTTTGTCAACTTTTGTGGAACTATGTTATTGGAGCTAGAATTAACTTAATATCAGCACAGTTTATAAATATTAGCACACTCTGTAAATCTACTTCAAATGTGCCTGCCCATGAGATTTGGAGGGTAGTATCGGTAATGCAGTCACGTACGTCTGGGGAAATCAAAATATGATCCTGTTGCTCTTAGAACAGAGCTTGGGGACAAAAGGGCTCAGAGAGCCAGAAGCTGACCAAAGCATGGCGTTTCTGATTCAACAAAGAGCAACACGGGGCTTGTTCTCTGGCTGCCGTCCATCAACTTTTCAGTAGAACATGGAAATTCCATCAATCTTTTCACTAAGCGTAAGATATCACAGGGAAAGCTACTTTTCATTTTTAAAAGAACAGCCTCATTATAGTGGCTGGACCAATTTCCAAATCAACCACCAAAGCATAATGGTTCCCTTCCCACCACATCTTTGAAGCATCTGCTGCCTCTTTTCTTCCTGATGAGAGACATTCTAAGAGATATGAACAGATGTCACCTGTGGTTTGGAGTTACATTTGTACATGACTAGGGATGTTGACTACTTTCCTAATGCTGATAAGAACATTATGGGTCTTTGATACATTATGTTAATTGAGATAAGTTAAACACAAGACTGCATAATGTTGCATAAGAAATTTTTTTTTAAGTTTCGTAGTAATGTAAAATGGTATTTACCTAGAATGAGAAGTAAGATTGCTATTAAGGTCACTAAATTGAAATGAGAACTAAACAGACCATATATTTAGTAGAAAACTGTTGTGAATATAAATAACAATATTATACTGCAATTACTTATTCAAATTAATCTAATAATTGATGCAACTCTCAATTATAATACAATATCTAAATATATCACAAAAATTAAAAAATGAATATATAAAAACATGTTCCATACTTTAAATTTATGACACATTTATTCAATAAAAAGTAAAAGTTTAAGACTTTTAGAATGTGTACATTGTCACTAAACCATATGCACACCAATATGATTATTTCAAAATTTTATCAACATAATGGTCAAATTTACCTGTCTCATACTTTTGTTTGCCTTGTTTTTGCTTAGAGTTTGTTTTATTTTACCAGAAAACATTTGATTGATATGCCTCTCAAGTTTTTAATCTATGGTTTCTGCACCCCTTTTATTCTCTTGAAATTTGTTTGAAGAAAAAAAAAAGAAGGATGGAAAAAAGTAGGATATTTGTCCTTTGGAGTTTCCAACATTCTCAATTTTGCTGATTGCATTTGATTGATGTTGTTTAAGATTCGCTTGTTTGTTTTAGAAAGATCATTCCATAGGTGGTGATGTGTAGTTCCTATGAACCCTATCAAGAGGTGCTGGCTGTCTGGCTGTCTTTTGTTAAGATTAATCAGTTGGTTTAGGAATTGTCAGCTTGATTTATGCATTATAAAAATCCCTGCTGGCTGTTTAGCTAGTTGATTATTGCTTGGATCTGTTTTTACATTAATATTCTATTATTTGGGCTTTGTATTAAAAATGAAAAACTATTTACCAAAAACTTTTATTTCTCTAAGATACAGTACATACAGTAGGACAAAGTAATTTTTTTATTATTTTGTTTTGTTTACAGCTTTTCAAAATCGTTTCTTTTTCTGAAATCCTCTAGAGGACATCAAGGACCTTTTGGGAGGACTTTTTGTTTGAATATATAATCGGGATGTTGAAGATACGTTTTCATCTATTAGCTCTGGAATGATTTCTATTTTTTTCATAACTATTATGCTTTCTGCTGCTATCAAATGTGTGAGGTTCTTCTGGTCCTTTTCATCCCAAAGATCAGAAAGTTTGCTGGAAAATTCAGAAGCCACATTGTAGACAACAGTCTGCTTGTGGCTGCTAAATTCATATTGTTTATAGATTGCTTTCAGGGAAGAAAGCTAAGAAACACAACTCTAAAGAGAAAATACATGGTAAGTTCATACTAACATTTTTAGTTCAAATGTAGAGAGTCTAGGGCTTTCACTTAAATTCTTTGACTAATTTTGTTTTGGGGGGGCCACATTCACACTCGTGCTTACTCTTCACTCTGTGCTCAGGGTTTATTCTTGGCAATGCTCAAAGAACTCTAGGTCATGCCCAGATCAAACCCAGGGTGGCTTTATGCAAAATGCAAATGCATTGCTCACTTTATTAAGCGCCGGCCCCACATTGTTTGATTTTATTGCATCACATCTTCTCTAATGCCAAAACTTTTGCTTACATACGTTTCTTGGTTATGTATGTTTCGAATTTTGCAAAATATAGTGCTACTCAAGTAGATAAGAGTGTAGAGAATAAAGAGTCAACAGATAAAAAAACTGCTGAGGATACTAATTCCTAAAGTGTTTTTCAGATATATAGCTCATGTTCCAGCTTAAGAAAGATATTTTCTTATTCTTTTTTTAATATTAAAACTTTAGAAGAAAATGTTTATTTTTACCCCAGACAGATGTGGAGAATTATTTATTTTCATCTAAATGATATATCACATATTTAAATACTTCACATTAATCTGTGTTTTGGCATATCGAATTCGTCACGGGGAGCTTGCCAGGCTCTGCCGTGCGGGCGAGATACTCTCGGTAGCTTGCCGGGCTCTCCGAGAGGGGCGGAGGAATCGAACTCGGGTCGGCCATGTTGGCCGCTTGTAAGGCGAACGCCCTACCGCTGTGCTATCGCTCCGCACATTAATCTAAGTGAAGAATTCACTTACTTAGGACAAGTTTTCCTGTCTCAGCAGTAGAGGACATTTGCCCCCAGATGCTTGTGTGTGTGTTGTGTGTGTGTGTGTGTGTGTGTGTGTGAGTATGTGTGAGCACACATACTTTCCATAGAAAGGTAATCATTATTTTTTTAATTTAATGTAAACTGTACTGTGGTTTCAAATATAGTAGCACTGTCCTCCTGTTGTTCATCAATTTGCTCGAGTGGGCCCAGTAACGTCTCCATTGTGAGACTTGTTGTTACTGTGTTTGGCATATTGAATATGTCATGGGTAGCTTGCCAGGTTTTGCCGTGCGGGTGAGATACTCTTGGTAGCTTGCCGGACTCTCAAAGAGGGGTGGAGGAATTGAACCTGGCTTGGCCAGGCCAAGCTGCGCACTACTGCTGACATAAAATATGAAGTTAATAATATACAAACAGGTATTTGCTACATCATTTTTGGTAGAGTATAGGTGTATTATTTTATTACACATTTATGCAATTCATCATGCTGTTGAGGTATTTCAGCTTTTTGAAAATCCATCTAATTGTGACAGCTACATGCTATCTTTAGGTAATACCTCGAGGCACAATATTGTCTTAAGGCAAATTTTGTCCTCAACCAAAGTGGAAATAGATACTAATTTCAAGTCGTGTTCTTGTTGACAAAGACTGTTGGAGACCTAGTTCCTATTTGTTGAGATTATTGTTATGTTATTTGCAATGTGAATGACAAAGAGGTAATATTAAGGATTAGAGAAGCATGGATTCTGCCCTGTATGTGTGTGTGTGTGTGTGTGTGTGTGTGTGTGTGTGTGCTTAATTACCCGCATTATCTCTGACTTTTACTCGCCTTTGTAAACATTTTATTCTGTGAGGGCTTATTTAGCTAAAGTTAGATAAAATTGCTGCAACAACACTGTCAATCAAAGCTGCAACTTAAGGCCCTATTGTTGCTGAAAGAGAAAATCTAGAGCACCTCTGTCTGCATCTGGGTGCAAGAACAAGTCTCACAAGGGCCAGCTAGGTAAGAAGGTGAATCTCTTCCTATGGAAAAAAGAGATGACTCATATAGACATGCACATCATCGACTGATCATGCTAATATTATCTTATCATTATATTGCTGTGTTATACAATGCTGCTTTTCTTTAAAAGAGTATAAATATAAATAGAAAATGCAAACTTTCCATGTGAAAAAATTCTATTTATAGAATATCTGTACTCTTCTCCATCCTTGCCTCCCCTTTGGGTTTTCACATCTCTTCACCAGGATGTTGGGGAAATCCAGTGGAGAAATTGCATACCCAACACATAAAATGCCCAACACACTTTTGACATTACGAGCTACACTATTTCCCTGCCAATAGGTTCAACGGAGAACAATAGGAACGCTCTGAGAGAGATAGCCGCAAAAAAAAAAAATGCCTGTCTTCGGAAACTCTTGAGATCATTTGCCACATGGCTTGGCTCAAGCCTCAGGCAACCACAAGCGAATGTCTGAGCTTGCAAAACAGTGCAGAGAAGCAAAAAAGGAAGACCTCAAAGAGAGAAGAGCTGCAGTGCTGGCAGATGTGGCAGAAGCTAGAAAAAGCATTCGCAATGCCCGCCTGTCCTTCACCAACTACAAGACCAAGATGACTGCCCTCTGACATCCTGATAGATCTATCACATCTTCCAGAAGGGCAATGGAGAAGATTATCCATGACTTCTACTTGGATTTCATCAATAGTCAAGTCTACCTGCCCACATACCAAATTCCACAGGATGGACTGAAATCCGACACACTATTTTGTTGGTAAAGAAGCAAACAGCACATGGTCCAGAAAAGGTCAGACCCAAACACCTGAAGAACCTGCCATCGGTGCTCATCAATACACTGGCTCGGCTCTTCACACGCTACCTGTCTGAATGTAAGTCCTGTCCCAGTGGAAAACCAGCAGGACTGTACTACTGTACAAGAAGGGAGACATCCACGACATTGGCAACTATCGCCCAATCTGCCTGTTGTCTGTCATCTACAAGCTGTTCACTTGAGTCATCCTGAATAGGATTGGCAGAACACTAGATGAAGGACAACAATGCAAGCAAGCTGGGTTCCGCAAAGGATTCAGCACCATCCACCCTATCCACAGATTAACCAAGCTCATTGAGGTTTCTCAGGAGTTCAAGATGCTGCTCTGTCTAATGTTCATTGATTTAAAGAAGGCCTTTGATTCTGTTGAGGTGGCAGCAGTCATTGAATCCCTAGCCAATCAGGGCATTCAAACTCAATACATCATGATCCTCTGTGAGCTGTATTATGGATTCACTACCAGGATCTCACAATTCTACAAAGAAGTGATCATTGATTCAAAACAGGGTTGGGAAGGGTGATACCATTTCACTGAAACTCTTCAGTGCCACCCCAAGAACGTTATGTGATGACTGGAATGGGAAGGAATGGGAGTGAAGATAGATGATTGACAACTACTACACCTCCACTTTGCTGATGACATCTTTCTAATAACACCAAACATCAGCCAAGTGGCACAGCTGCTGGCCAACTTCAATCGTGAGTGTGGAAAGGTCAGACTACAGCTGAATCTCACAAAGACAATGTTTATGAGAAACATTCTCGTTTCTGACATTCCATTCACTCTCAATAGAACAAACATCTCCAAATGCAACAGTTATGTGTACCTAGGTTGAGAAGTCAACATGATGAATGACCTGGCACCTGAGTTGTGCAGGAGGAAGAGAGCGGCTTGAAATGCCTTCAAGAGCATCAAAGAAATAGCTAAGAGGATGAAGAACCTCCAGCTCCAGAGACATCTCTTCAATTTCACTGTTCTTCCTGCATTAACATATGCCTCAGAGACCTGGGCCCTATGAAAGAAAACAGAATGAGAATGCTATTTGGGTCTCCCAAAGAGGAATTGAAAGAGCTATGCTTGGAATATCATGCTTCACTCAAATGAGAGAAAGAAACCGAAGTTCCAACCTCCATCTACAGTCAAGAATCAAGGATGCTGTCTCGTTTGTCAAGGTGTCAAAAATCAGATGGGCTGGACACATAATGAGATTTGGAGACGGCTGCTGGACTAGAGCCATTACTGACTGGATTTCACTGCACGTCAAAAGATCGCGTGGCTGCCCACCTACAAGATGATCAGACTTCTTTGTCAAGACCCTGAACAATCTTTTTGAGGCTATTCGTGTTCCTAGAACAAGCAGTCGCCATTGGGCTACACTAGCACGTGACAGGGATGAATAGAGATGTTACTGCTGTCCACTCAAGCAAATCAATGAGTAATGCAATGTCAAGTGATCAAGTGACCAAGGTTGACAGAGATGTCCTAACACAGTGTGTTCCCTACCCCATATTCTGTAAGGATCCTCTTCATTGCCGGAGGAAATGTCAACTTTTTCAGCCTTTTGGGAATACAATATTGCCACTGTTCAGAATACTAGGAATTGAAATTTCATAGAACCCAGTGATTCCAATCCTGAGAATTTACTGCAATATCCTAAAAGCACAATGCAGAAAAAGCATCTTTACTAAGCCTAGTTATAAACAAAGGCACAGAAAAGGAACAAATAAAGAGAAAAAAGTGTTCATTCATTCACTTTGAGTACCAAGGCTTAGAACTGAGAATTCATTGGAGTGGTTAATAGTGAAATAAATCTGTAACTTAATTTTCTGGCTAAAGATAGAGATACATAGAAAGTTTAGCCCATAATTTGCAATAAAGTAGAACAAACAATATATATCATGAATTAAAGAGCAAAATCAAAGGAAAAAGACATTATTTTTTTATATTTTAAAGATTAGAAGAAGATATGAGATAAATCAATAGGAAAATAAAAAGAGCTTCTTCAGGGTATAGGTGGTCGTTTTCAAAAATGTCTGATGTAAAGAAGAAATTTAATATAATGTGAACTGGTAATTTATTAGATATGGTTCCTTCAGTAGTATTCACCTTTGAAAGAGAAAGAATTCCCAAATGAAAGTATGATGCAAGCTAATAATCAGGAAAGAGAAAGCCAAAGTCATGAAATAAACTTAAGTGTATATTGCTAAGTGAAATAATTCAATCTGAGAAGCTTCTTACTATTGGATTCCAGCTAGATGGGAATAGCAGGATGTCGTGTAGTTGGAATGCAGTAGTGGGTATCTTTTCAAATAGACTTATTTCATTTAGCAATATGGAGACAGTAGAAAGGATTGTGATTCCCAGGTTTTGGGATCAGAGGGCACCAGGAATGGAGGTGGGGAAAGATAGGTAAGTAGAACCTTTGGCCTTAAAACTAAGCAAAATACCATTTGTCTAAACCCAGAAAGAGTACAACACAGAGTGAGCGTAATGTAAACTGACTATATGGGATAATGTAACACCCAATCAAATTTATCAAACATAACAAATGTACCGTTCTCATCTACGGTGTTGATAATGTACATAGGGGCTTCCTAGCTATCTGGAAAGTCTCTGTACTTTTCTGTTCAAGTTTTTTACTGTAACTTAAAACTGCTCTTTTAAATGTTGATTTAAAAACAGAAAGAATTGTTGGTAGAACACTGATATAACACTATTTGTCAAAGTCCTATTCACACATGCATCGTAGGAAGGAAAAGCAAACCACTAATCCTGGGGTTTTATTCACTCTAAACGCATGTTACTCCTGACAGCTATATATTTGCTTAGAACTTTACATATAAATTCTAAATATGGTGCATAAGCTCAGAAGCTTCCTTTAAATGGCAGAGAAAGAATCCAGGACTGGAGTTCCTCATCACTTATCCCTTGCTCCTTTGTCTAACAATCACTGCATCATTGTCATCTTGTTAATTGTTGAATTACTCAAGTGGGCACCACTAACGTCTTTATACCACCTAGCCCTGAGATTTTAGCAGCCTCATCTTCTCTTCTTTTCCCAACGATTGGAGGCTCTTTCAGGGTCAGGGGAATGAGACCTATTGTCATTACTGTGTGGGAAGCTGGCCCTTTAATTGACCAAGGGCCTATGTGCCTGTGCTAGGTATGGTTATCTTGACCTACATGACCCGTGGCAGGTAAAGCCTGTGCTATGTATGGTTATCTCGAGAAAACATCTGTCATGGTTAACAAGAAGTAACTGACAGTGATGCCTGGTATGTGAAAACATATAGACTTTGAAGCCTTCCTAACCATAAATGGACATCACCCTCTTTGTGTAACTGTGTTGTGCTTTTCCTGTACTGATATGTATTTAAGCCCCTGCTGCCCTGAATAAAGTTCTGTCCTGTCCTATCCTGTCTGCTGTCCTGTCCCTTTATCTCTCTGTTTCTAAACTGCATTATGTTTCTTGTGTCTTGTGTTCATTCGGTCAGTCCCGCCCTGAACCTACAGACCCTAGGGCCACCTTCAAGGGCCAGAGGATTGGTCTGGTGGGGCCCCCCTCATTACTGTATTTGGCATATCAAATATGCCAAGGGGAGCTTGCCAGGCTCTAACAATGAGTGACTTCAATTTGGAGTCACGAAAGTTCAGGGCCTGGACCCCTTGACTGGACACTGTGTGGGTGGGGTTGAGGGACTCTGCACCGCTTCTCTGCACTAGCAGCTCACTGATATTCATCCGGGGAATTGGAGGTGTGCAATGGAGCAGGGTTGTCGACTTCTGGCCCTGGATCAGAGCCCTGATTGCACTATTTATTCCCCATAAAAATCTCTGCTGGACTATTTTCTGGTGCATTGCATCCCCTGAAGCTTGTTCATGAAAATATCACTGCGGACTTTTAAAATGAGTGATCGTCGTGGAGGCTACAGGACTTTGTTAATGTTTACTATAGTCATCTTTTTTTGTGGGTATGAACAGATGTGTAGTCAAGTTTCTTACTTTTTAAATTCTAGGGCTTAAAACTTAGTACTTACGTCAGTCCAGAAATTCTCATGTTAAATGCAAAACCACAAAAGAGAAGTCCCAAAGATAGGCCTTGAAATGAAGCCTTTAATTTGCATATATTCTGAACCCTGCGTAAACACACAAAAAATAAAAGGGGCCGGCGGTCAGGCCGTTTCCCCACTCCACAGAGGTCGATGGCGATGGTCAGGCAAAGGAAGGAAACAGGGGCCAGGCTGGTTGGTCTTAGCAGCAGTTTATTACATGGAAGAGATGTATGTCATGGAGGCCTCAAGCACCTGTGCCTTTGTTCTCTCAGCTTCTGTCCTCAGCCCCATCTTCCCAGGATCTCTGATGCACGTGTCCCCCCAGAGAGCCCTGAAATCTCCCTTAAATAGATCATAGTATCTCTAAAGGGCGCAATATAGTGATGTCATCAAAAGGAGTTACAGAAAGAACACTGAGGCAAAACATACATTGTTTCTTTACATCCTCAGGCCAGTAATCCTGGCCTCACCTTTTTACAAACTACAAGCACTTAGATTAGCACAACAAACACCAGTCTGCTAGAGCTTGGAATCTACATCTCCAAAATCAGCCAGCCTGGAACCAGGCATCTACATCCCAAAGATCAGGCCTGGCTTAGCACCTGGGATCTGTATACCTAAGGCCAGCTAGGTTCCTGTGAGATAAGAGAAACTGCCGCAATATACTGAAATCATTTACTGAAGGCAGTTTGGAGGGGAGAAAGGTTCAGTCTCATCCAAGCTAGTAAGGACACATAGGAAAACTGCTTCTAGAACGTGTTTCTCCTCTCCTTGTCCAACCAACATAAGCATACATAATATTAATCATTTCGTATGGACACAGTAAGAAATACTTTGAGCTTATAGAATTGCTCTCCTAGGGCCATCTCGATCTCAGACTGCAGTGCTCAGGCCAGATATCTTTCCTGTTCCTAGCAGCAGGGTCCTAGTCTCGTCGTTACTTTTGGATCTTGACAGCATTTAACTATGATCAAACTCTTAACTTATAGTTAAGAATCGTGGCACCTTGGCCTGGCCCATCGCGATGCCAGGTAGCACATAACTTACTGGCTTGCCCTGGTTCCATCCAGTCCCACGTCGGGATCTTGCCCTTGGGGTGCTAGGAAGTGAGGGCAACTGAGGCTTAAGTTGAGAAGGCAGATGCCCAGGAGTGAATAATATTCTAAGCCAGTCAATTCCTAAGTTACAAAGCATATTAATTGTCGTCCTGTATCTATACAAAAGGACATTGCATTAAAGTAAACTGCTCAAAAGACATAAGGAGAGGAGAAAGGCAATATTAACTTACAGTACAGCGTCAGTGTCTAAGAAGGATGAGACCTTACGAACTGGTTGGGCAAGAGAGCATAGTAGTTACAGACAGACAAAGTAATGGGAATGACTCGGGAGCACTATGATGGGTGCAACCTGATAAACCTAAGCTCCGTGTACTCCAACAAACCCAATGTTAGAAACAAATCTCATTTATAGACACTCTTCCTATGAAGAAAAATATTGAAAGTGTGCAGAATAAGAATAAGTTATGAATAACAACCCCTTTTATGAGAAGTAGAGGGAAAAAAAGCAAATATAGGTGTTTAGAAGAAAAGAGTATAAAATGGGTTTGACAATTTAATTGAGAAGATAGTAAATCTAAAAATAAAAAGCTAACATATGTGCATATTTTTAAATTATTTTTATTGGCAGGTTGTTCCACCTGGTTACATCCAAGGCTTACTCCTTGCTCTGTGCTCAGGGATCACTCCTGGTGATCCCTATTCACCATAAGCCATGCTGGAAATCAAATGTGTGTAAACACACAAAAAATAAAACGGCCGGCGGTCTTGCCGTTTCCCCACTCCAGGGAGGTCGAAGGCGATGGTCAGGTGAAGGAAGGAAACGAGGCCAAGCTAGTTGGTCTTAGTAGCTGTTTATTACATGGAAGAGATGTATGTCATGGAGGCCTCAGGAATCCTCGAGCACGTGCGCGCCTGAGACTCCCAAAGATCCCCTTATATAGATCATAGACCCTCTAAAGGGCGCAATATAATGATGTCATCAAAAGGAGTTACAGAAAGAACGTTGAGGCGGCAAACCATACATTGTTTCTTTACATCCACATTGTTTCCTTACATCCGCAGGCCAGTAACACTGGCCTCCTGAAAGAAGATACAAAGCCAAGCTGAAACCTTTCACAAGCACTTTCACAAGCTGCAAGCACCTTGATTTGCATCCCAAAGACCAGCCTGGCTAGAGCTGGGAATCTACATCCTAAAGATCAATCCTGGCTACCACCTGAGATCTGCATATCTAAGACCAGCTAGGGCTCTGCGAGAAAGGGGAAACTGTCTCAATATACTGGAATCATTTACTGAAGACAGTTTGAAGGGGAGAAAGCAGTCTCATCCAAGCTAGTCAGGACACACAGGAAACTGCTTCTAGGATGTGTTTCTCCTCTCCTTGTCCAAACAACATATAAGCATACATAATATTAATCATTTTGTATGGACACAGTAAGAAATACTTTGGGCTTATAGAATTGCTCTCCTAGGGCCATCTCGATCTCAGACTGCAGTGCTCAGGCCAGATATCTTCCCTATTCCTAGCAGCAGGGCCCTAGTCTCATCGTTACTATTGGATCATGACATAATGCCTATGATCAACCTCTTAACTTATAGTTAAGAATCGTGGCACCTTGGCCTGGCCCATCGCGATGCCAGGGTAGCACATAACTTACCGGCTTGCCCTGGTTCCATCCAGTCCCACGTCGGGACCCTGCTCTTGGAGTGCTAGGAAGTGAGGGCAACTGAGGCTTAAGTTGAGAAGGCAGATGCCCAGGAGTGAATAATATTCAAAGCCAATCAATTCCTAAGTTACGGAGCATATTAATTAATTGCCTTCCTGTATCTATACAAAAGGACATTGCATTAAAGTAAACTGCTCAAAAGACATAAGGAGAGGAGAAAGACAATATTAACTTACAGTACAGCGTCAGTGTCTAAGAAGGATGAGACCTTACAAATTGGTTGGGGAAGAGAGCATAGAAGAGGTTACAGGCAGACAAAGTAATGGGAGTGATTCGGGAGCACTGTGATGAGTGCGATTCCGATAAACCTAAGCTCCGTGTACTCCAACAAAATGGAGTTCAGTAAGTGAAATGTAGTACTTTTACCTTTGCACTATCTGTTACAATATATATTTTGGGGGTCTTTTTGGATCACACTCAGCAATGATCGGGGATTATTCCTAGCTCTGCTCTCAGGAATTATTCCTGGCGGCACTCAGGGGACAATATGGGATTCTGGGGATCAAACCTAGGTTGGCATGTGCAAGGCAATGACCCCAGCCATTGTACTATCATTCCAGCCCCAATAAACATATGTTTTTAAAGCAAGTAATAGCTTACTGTGGTGAGTTTGCGTTTTATGCACCAAGATTATAATTACTTGATCACTTGACTTCCCGTTAATCGTCGATTTGCTTGAGCGGGTGCCAGTAACGTCTCCATTTGTCCCTGCCGCGTGCTAGTGTAGCCCAATGGCGTCTGTCTGTTCTAGGAACACGAAGAGCCTCAAACCAATCGTTCAGGATCTCGATGAAGAAGTCTGACCATCTGGTAGGTGGGCGGCCACGTGGTCTTTTGACGTCCCATGGAATCCAGTCAGTAACGGCTCTAGTTTAGCAGTCGTCTCCAAATCTCATTACATGTCCAGCCAATCTGATTTTTGACGCCTTGGCAAACGAGACAGCGTCCCTGATTCTTGATCGTCAGTGGAGGTCAGAACTCCTGATTCTTTATCTCATTTGAGTGAAACGTGATACTACAAACATAGCTCTTTCAATTCCTCTGCCAAACACAGTAACAACAAGTCTCATGTTGCAGACGTTACTGGGCCCGCTCGAGCAAATCGATAAACAACAGGAGGACCGTGACCATGACTGTGAATAGCGTTCTCATCCTGTTTGCGTAGGGCCCAGGTCTCTGACTATAATAATTCTAAAAATTGTCCATATCTGTATACTCAGGCAGTATGTATCTATAACTAATTTTCCCCAAGTATGGAACTACTGAAGAAGAAAAAATTTTCAAGTAAGGATTTTATTGACTGTTCAACTAGTAAAGCAATCCACGCTAACTTTAAATTTGCTTAAGAGAATTTACAACAACTTTGGGTGAAATATGCTGGAAGCTAAGTTTCTCTATGATTTTAGGTGCTCATTTTCAGTTTCTCCTTCAGATCTTCTGTCTCCATCTCTCACTGCATGCCCTGGATTCAGTTCCTTTCTATGGAATATAACAGTTCCTTTTGAGCAGTTTCTGGTTTCCTGTTTGTTGGAAGCTAGGCAGGACAACCAGATGCAGCACATTCCATCTGTCCAAAACAGTTGAAGAGAACAGACACACCATCAGCATCTTGGCAGAATCTCATAAAAAAAATCCTCAAAAAAATCAGGTGGAAGATAGCTCGATTGACCAGAAATGGAAGAAAATGCCTTTTAATTACAACATGAGCCTCTGTATAGCTTTATGCCTCCACTAGATAATTTATTGATTGCCTTTCATGCAGGATAATGACATTTATCTTTGTTACCCACATGCTTGGTAAGGTTGATCACTTCTGATGCTTCTTGACTCAAGGGGGAAAGGCTCTCTTCTAAGAGAACTCATCTCATTTATGAAGGGCTCTGCACGCAATACCCCTATCCCCTCCCCAATGTTTTACTTCCAAATTTCATCACCTAGGGGATTGGAATGCAACATTTGAATCTGAAGGAGAGGAAGATATAAATTTTAAGTCCACAGGGTCTGTTCTAGGGAGGACAGTATTGAGTATATCTAGTTCCCACAGCAATATTGATCAGGTCTCTGGACCTGTTATTTCATGCCTGTATCACACGTGTGAGAGGTGATGTCTACACTCAGAGTAATCTTGCAATAATGGGAGGTTTGTAGTGTAATTGGACAGCGATCTGGTTACACAGTTATTACATTTGGATAGTTAGCCACCTCAAAGATTTTATGAATTACTACAAGTTCTTTAACTCATTCCCATTCTTCCTATTACTGAAAAAGAATCCTTTCTTTCTTTCTTTCTTTCTTTCTTTCTTTCTTTCTTTCTTTCTTCCTTTCTTTTGCTTTTTGGGTCACACCCAGCAATGCACAGGGGTCACTGCTGGCTCTGCACTCAGGAATTACCCCTGGCAGTGTTCAGAGGACCATATGGTATGCTGCAAATTGAACCCAGGTCAGCCACATGCAAGGAAAATGCCCTATGCACTGCTATCCCTCCAGCCGCTGGAAAGGCATTCTAATTGTTAAAAATATCAAAGACGCCCGCCTGTGCTTTGCCAACTACAAGACCAAGATGACTGCCCTCCGACGTCCTGATGGATCCATCACATCCTCCAGAACGGCAATGGAGAAGATTATCCATTACTTCTACTCAAATCTCTTCGATAGCCATGTCCACTTGCCGACATACCAAATTCCACAGGATGGATATGTCGTTCCCAATGTTCTCCCTTCCGAAATCTGACACACCATTTCATAGGTAAAGAAACAAACAGCACCCGGCCCAGACAAGGTCAGACCTGAACACCTGAAGAACCTGCCGTCAGTACTCATCAATACACTGGCTCGGCTCTTCACTCTCTACCTGTCTGAATGCAAGGTTCCATCCCAATGGAAAACCAGCAGGGCCGTACTACTGTTCAAGAAAGGAGACATCCATGACATTGGCAACTATCACCCCATCTGCCTATTGTCTGTCATCTACAAGTGGTTCACTCGAGTCATCCTAAATAGGATTGGCAGAACACTAGATGAAGGACAACCATGCGAGCAAGCCGTGTTCCGCAAAGGATTCAGCACCATCGACCATATCCACACGATATCCAAGCTCATTGAGGTTTCTCGGGAGTTCAAGATGCTGCTCTGTCTAATGTTCATTGATTTAAAGAAGGCCTTTGATTCTGTTGAGACGGAAGCGGTCATTGAAGCCCTAGCCAATCAGGACATTCAAGTCCAATACATCAGGATCCTTCGTGAGCTGTATTGCGGATTCACTACCAGGATCTCACCATTCTACAAAGAAGTGATCGTTGATGTCAAGAGAGGGGTGCGGCAGGGTGATACCATTTCACCGAAACTCTTCAGTGTCACCCTCGAGAACATGCGATGACTGGAATGGGATGGAATGGGAGTGAAGATAGATGGTCGGCAACTACATCACCTCCGCTTTGCTGATGACATTGTTTTAATAACACCAAACATCAGCCAAGTGGCACAAATGCTGGCCGACTTTGACCGTGAGTGTGGAAAGGTAGGACTACAGCTGAATCTTACGAAGACAATGTTTATGAGAAACAGCCTTGTTCCTGACACCCCATTTGCTCTCAATGGAACGACCATCTCCGAATGCAACAGCTATGTACAGCTATGTGTACCTAGGTCGAGAGGTCAACATGACAAATGACCTGGCACCCGAGCTGCACAGGAGGAAGAGAGCGGCTTGGAACACCTTCAAGAACGTCGAAGAAATAGCTAAGAGGACGAAGAACCTCCGGCTCTGGGCACATCTCTTTGATTCCACTCTTCTTCCTGCATTAACATATGCCTCAGAGACCTGGGCCCTAAGCAAACAAGATGAGAACGCTATTCAGGTCTCCCAAAGAAGAATAGAAAGAGCTATGCTTGGAATATCATGTTTCACTCAAATGAGAGAAAGAATCCGGAGTTCTGACCTCCGTGGACGATCAAGAATCAGGGACGCTGTCTCATTTGCCAAGGTGTCGAAAATCAGATGGGCTGGTCACGTAATGAGATTTAAAGACGACCGCTGGACTAGAGCTGTTACGGACTGGATTCCACGGGATGTCAAAAGACCGCGTGGCCGCACACCTACCAGATGGTCAGACTTCTTCGTCAAGATCATGAACGATCGGTTTAAGGCTCTTCATGTTCCCGGAGCGAACAGATGCCATTGGGCTACACTAGCACGCGACAGGGACAAATGGAGACGTTACTGGCGCCCGCTCAAGCAAATCGACGACTAACGGGAAGTTAAGTGATTAAGTGATCAAAGACTACATACCATGAATATTGGAAAATCTGCTTATCTGAAACTCAGTTTCACCACTTGATCAGATGAGAATAATAACAACTCTCTACCTATCCTTAAAAGTTGCTGTTAATCAGAGAAAGGATGATAATTGTGTTAATACAATGCATATAAAATAAAGAAAAATATTTAAATAGTTTTAAAAAACCTACTGGACAGACTGGAAGTATTTTAAGTGATATGTGCAAAAACTTTTTTAACTCTTATGTGAACCAAACCCTGAAACGTTTCTTAAAATGTGTGCATATTGGATTTTATCACAATAAATTGGTTTGGGAATTTTGATTTTATTATAATCAATCCCCTTTGAATTTTTCCTCAAAGAATAACATACAGTTTAAAAGTGTGTGTGTGTGTGTGTGTGTGTGTGTGTGTGTGTGTGTGTCCGGGGTGGAGGGAGTAGGGGGTCACAGAAACATGCAGTACTTCAAGAAAGATTCTGGAAAAGTTCTTATCTCTGAAAGAAAGCAGACAGTGAGTGAGTCACCTTTTTATTGGATATTGATGATGAGTCTATGGATAGTCTCTTATCATTATATGAAAATGTCTCACTGATCTTATATCTTCTGCCTATGGAAAAGAAAATGTTATAAGATACAAAGATTTTGATGAAGTAGGAAGGCTAGTGTCTATCAATATAGCTTATTTGTGCTAACCCTTTGCAAAGACAGTTAAAAACATTTATGGCGGTTTGTGATTCAGACTGCTGTTAATCACTTGATCTTCCCAGTTCCTCTGGTAATTCTATGATCCAGATCATGAAAGTTTAAAACATTCAAAAGGACATTTTAATAGAGAGACAAAGCAACTAGTAGTTTCCAATAGATGTTTGACCTTATGCAAACTCTCTTTTCAATTTCTAAGGTAGAAGTTGACCTTCTTTTCCCCATATATTTGTTGAGGAACATGCCATGTTAATGAGGTCTAGTGACATCAGCCAGCCATAGCTTACACAAGGTCATACACACTTGCCTGGACTTAAGTACAACACCTAAGTGTGATAATTCTAAATCTTTCTCCATAATATGTTTGGTGTAATACTTATGTGTTGTGATGCAGTGATATAGAATGTGTAGTTGTAATTATCAGATATCTAATAAAGTGAATCTTTAGTGGGAGGAACGACTAAAATATTAGCATAAGCAATGCAAGAATTCCCAAGTCATTGGTTCGAAACCTCCCCCACGTTCACATCCTCCCAAAGGACTAGATATACCACTGGATTCCTAGAAATTTAGAGATGTAACCCAATGGTACATAGCATCAGAGAGCCTAAAAGTCTAATATTGTTATAATTTCTGACATTTGATTATTTTATCTTTAAAACAGAAATGGCAAGTCCCTGTCTAGTAATTATCAGGACTTGAAACACCACTGTTCTCCCATTGTTCTTCAATTTGCTCGAGCAGGCCCAGTAACGTCTCCATTGTGAGACTCATTGTTACTGTGTTTGGCATATCAAATATATCATGGGTAGCTTGCCAGGCTTTGCCGTGCAGGCGAGATACTCTGGGTAGCTTGCCAGGCTCTCTGAGAGGGGCGGAGGAATCAAACCTGGCTGCGTGCAAGGAAAACACCCTACCTCTGTGCTATTCCTCCACCGCCCCTCTCGAAGAGCCCAGCAAGATACCAAGAGTATCTCACCTGCTCAGCAAAGCCTGGCAAGCTCCCCATGATGTATTCGATATGCCAAACACAGTAACAAGTCTCACAATGGAGACGTTACTGGACCCGCTTGAGCAAACCCCATAGAGAAACTTGAAACGTAATGTGAGTCAAATATCTAGGTGCAGTGTCTTTCTCTAACCAGTGCTCACAAATGCTTTATTTTCTTTTCCATCACCAGAGTTAAGTGCAAGTGAGTTGGGACTTGGCTTCTCTAGTGTGTCTCTCCTTTTTTTGCTTCCCACTCCACCACTTCTACTTGCTCTGAGAACATCGTCCACTGGATCTAATATTATGATTGGTGTTTGTCTACAGTTCAAATTCAGTTAAGGTTCCTTGCTCTGCAATTTCAAACTTCACATATTTTCTTTCAGCTTTCTCAGCTGCTACCTGCTACATCCTGTGTTCCCCTTCCTTTCAATCAACCTCTGTCAAAATTGCCCATTTTTCAAAGGTAGGTCTAATAATCAGTAAAATGATAAAAGCCACTAGGTGATCTTCCTGATACCTAGTTAGATCATGTCTTTTTTCCCCACTCCGAGCTTGTGTTTTCACAACTGACACTGAGGAGTATGTGTATGGTTATATGTGTGTGTGTGTGTGTGTGTCTATATGTGTGTTTATTTTCTCACTAATGCTGAATCCCTTGGGCAATATAAATGAGTGATCAATATTGGCAACTTTGAAGTCAGGCCACCAAGGTGTAAATCCTGGCTGTTCTCATTCTTACTTGAATGACATTAGAAACAATACCTTAAATTATCCATCTCACCGTGCTTAACTGTGGAAGGCATTAAAATTTATATTTTTATGAGACTTATAAAGATATTAAATAATACTTTAGATGAATATCTGCATATTAAATATTTATTGTTGAAAGTCGACCCTAATTTTTTAAAAGGTGTTTAAGTGACTAAGTAGGATATGTTTATCTTCCTAGAGTGTGGAAGTTGTTGGAGAGGTTTTTGTGAATGATCAACTACAGACAAGAGCTTGAAGAACTTTATGTGTGTGTGTGTGTGTGTGTGTGTGTGTGTGAGAGAGAGAGAGAGAGAGAGAGACTTTCAGTCATTCACTCATTCTCTTACTTGTGCATTATACAGTGGTGACATATTTACAGTCAACCAGACATTATGTTATGAATAGAAAAAAATCAGACAAAATTTACAATCTTTTGACATAGCCAAAAGGTTCTGGCTTACTACTGATTCTCAAGGTAGACTATTACTATGGGTCAATAGACACAAAATAGACTGATTAAATAAATGTCACGAAGTTTACTGTTTATTTGGGACTTGACAACAGGGCTAAGACATTTGCCTTCCATTCAGGTTAGTCAAGGACAATTCCCAGGATGGCACATGGTTTTGCAAGCACCACTGGAAGAGATTCCTGATCACAGAGCCAGAGTCTGTCCTGAGGACAGCCAAATGTCACCCTCTCCCAACAACAGCCAAATGTCACCCTCTTCCAACAAATAAGTCCTGAATAAGTCACCATTGAGCACCAGACTTAAGTGGATGAAACATATTTCATAACTTCTATTTCTTGTCATAACATATTGCCAGGTGAGTCAGTATGAGTGTTCTTAGTGCCAGTTAGAAACTTTCATATTTGAACTCCAAGACTTGTCTCCCGTCATTGAGTTAACCAGCAAGTTGAGTTTTGGTGCCAGGACTGTTGGCTCCATTGACTGGATATGTCCTGTGTGCTATGTGGGCTTTGCTTTTGTATCCAAGTTTCATTGAACTATGGAAGTCAATAGTCAAAATGTGGCATGTCCTCACTTTAGATAGAGAGAAGTACCAGTGGAGTCAAGATATTTTCCAGAGGTCTCCTGCCAGCCGACCAAATCCCCGAAATCTATGGTCATTCTGTAAGGAATTATGGTATTAGCAATAATCTCTGAAGAATAGCTTTGATTTCTGTTTCAGCCTGTGCTTTCTTTAATTAATAAGCCCCACTAATGGCCCAATGTCTCTCTCTCTAATATATATATACATATATATACATTATTGTCAGCAGTCTTTGGGCTCCCAGTAAAAATCAAAGAAAGGAGCTTCTACTTCTGTAAAATGCCTGAGCCCGCTGACCTCCCTCTCTGCCCCAAAGACTTCACACCTGCAATGCCTTCTGCAGGGAAGTACATGTTCCGGCTGTACCTGACAAAGCTTTAAGAGGTCTGACCTTCATAAAATGGGACTAAACTTTCTCTTTCAATCTTTCCCTAAGAGACCTTTCTCTGCACTGGCAAGAATTATTCATTTGAAGGCTTAAGACTCCTATGGCCTCAACAGTGTTAGGTTTGAAATGTTTAAATATAAGCAATAGGCACTGATGCTGTTGCCCTAGCCGGTCATTTGATGTTTCAAAAGGATGCTGGAAGTGGTTCTGGCCATGACTGCTCAAATAACACTAGGTCAGATCATCAGATCACTTCTCTACTTAACCCAGTGATGCCCGGATACCCCTTTACTAGTCGGAATCGTTTTGTCTCTCTTTCTTTTGTTCTGCCTTGAGCATCACAACTCAGAAACTTGTTCTCCTGTAATGCATAACTTTCTCTAATATAAAGTGATTAGACAGAAAATATCCTGTAATTTGAAAGTCACTAGCACATTTTTTTTTATAATCAGGTGTGGGAAGGAAGGATTCAACAAATTTATTGACATTTTCCCATCTCTACTGGAATACTAGATAGAGAATTCTGGCAGTGTTTATTTATTGTCATGAAGAAAATGTAACTGATAAATTGCAGAATGTTTTGTCTTTATCTTAATTGTTAGATTCTTCTAGTGGGCTTTCAAGGAAGAAAGAATCCCTTCATCAAAGGTGCACAGCTACTCAAAGTTCTGAACTTAACAAAGTTCTAGATTTTTACAGATAATGGTTTAAAAAATAATTAGATAGAAGTCACTTGATTATAACTGAACATGAGTTGATGATCAGATACAGGAGAAATTGGTAAGCAATCCAGGAGGTATAGCAAGTCCTCTGAAAACCCATCCACAAATATTATGTTGCTTAATTTATAATGTAATTCAACAAAATGTCTGGAAGAAAAATGCTTTTGCATAGGTCCATATACTATTGAGCATTCCAACAGGTCCTGTACTAATTCATTTAGCAGAAGTCTTGTATCTCTCAGGAAGTAGCCTGTGATAAGGACAGATTCTAGAGTAAGAATCTAGAATCTGTGCCTGCTTCTGAGTCCTGAACTTGATGCTGTGACTCAGCAGGTTGTTTTGCCTTGGAAACTCAGTTTCCTTATTACCGACATAGGAAACTAAGACTTCACTCCTAGTCACAGGTTTTAAAAAGGGTTAAGCTTATGCTCTTGATTCCTAAGTTGGCTGTAACAAAGTACCACAGACAGTATGACCAAAAGCAATCAGATCCTTTTCAGTCATTTTCTGGAAGATACAACTACGAATGAAATCAAGGGTGAGTTGGATCATAAATTCCTAAAGTTTCTAGAGGAGGATCCTTCCTTCCCTCGTTCAGTGGTTACCAGTCTTGCAGATGCACTAGTCTGATCTTTGTTCCTGTGTCCATATAGTCTTTCTGTCGATCTGTGTCTCCATGCAGCAATCTTCCTTCTATGTCTGCCATCATATTAAGAAATAATGTCTTTTCAGATTGCAACTCCCTCCTACTCCAGTTGGACTTCACCTTATAGTTATAGCTAGGGCGACTCTCTCCAAATAAGGTCACACTATTGAGCACTAAAAATTGGGAACTCAACATTTCTTTGGGGGCAACATAATTCAACCCATAATAGCAACAGCATATGTACCTAGTAATTAGTTAATGCACATGATACATTGTCAGTGACTACTTGATTTCATCACTTTTGAGATCTCTTAGATCTTACTTGTGGGGTTGAAGACGTACAAAGAAATCATTTGCAGCCTATGACCTCTAGAAATTCACATTGTAGGATATTGAGTTTGGTTTAATCTAACTTCACAAAGGAGGGGGGAAATTTGCAAACCAAGTAAATTATTAACACTTTTTATTATCCATAAGCTGACTTTAGGAAATGTTAGATTTGAGTTACAACTAGAAGTGCTCTGAGCTCCCTTCTTCAGCTTCCAGTTTATGGTCCTGGTTTCCTGAGGGTGATCTTAATCCTTAAAAACCCTTCCCTCAGTTTGGGTCCTCACCTTTATTATCTTTGGGAATTCCAACATTCTATGATTTTGGTATAACTTAGAGTGTTTCCTGAATACCACTGTAAGAAACAAATGACCCTTGAAAATAATTGTTTGTCTTTTTTTACTATCAAAAAAAGAGGGATGTGGGACAATCATGACTCCACTTTTGGTTAAAAAAAGAGAAGGTGAAAAACCAGAAAGCTCAAGTTTGACTTTGCCAACATTCTTAGAGTGTCATATAGCTTCTAAAGAACTGCCTCCTGCTGATATGAATAAAATCATGCATTTCTTTGAGATGCATGCTTTAATTTTATTCTTAGCGCTCATAGGATACAATATTTCCATTTGAAATTCCTTAAGATGACAACCTAAATTGAGGCATTCAGCAAGATTGTTCTAAAGGCAAAATCAAAATGTGACTAAATTATTGCTGAAATGAGGACTTTCTTTAATTCTCGACATGGCAATTCAAAACTCATGTTATTGGGGTTTTATTCAGGCACTGGTTTCCACCCTAGTTTTCCTTCTTTTGATTCCTTTTCAACCATCTTTGAATTATGTGCTTGTAATGCCATTCTTTTTTGAAGAGTCTAGGAAGTCTTCCTTTATATTATTACTCAAACCCTGGAAATTCACTTTCACAGAGGTACCTCCACTGAGTTCAAATCAATGACAATCACTGGTCACTTCCTTTTTTTCAGGCAGCATGGTGGGACAACTCAAAACATGAAGAAGTGGAAGGAGTGGGCCAGGTTGGAAAGATATTATAGTGGGTAGGGTGCTTGTATTGCATGCAGCCTACGTGGGTTTCATCCCCAGAACTGCATATTGACCCCACAGCACTGCAAGAAGTGATTCCTTAGTGCAGAGCCAGGAGCAAGCTCTGAGAACAGCTGGATGTGTCACCAAAACAACACAAAAGCAAACAAACAAACAGAAAAAGAAATGGAATGTATGTCTGCCTATTGAGGCAGAAGAAAAGCTAATAAAGAAAGAATAGTTTCTTGTCTCTCCTTTTGCCTATAAGATTCTATTATCTCTGGTCACTCTCTCAGTATCTCAAAGTTCTAATTTAACATCTTTTAAGTTGTAGTTCCCTTACCATACCAATAAAGGAATGGTACTCCCTCAGTGATTAAGGGGAAGGTACTCTTTTTAACAAAGGATGGCCAAATGAAATACCACCTTCCAGTTCTCAAAAGGCAGTCCACGGAGAGAAAGCAAAGCAGCAGTTGGCATGTTGGAGTTCCACAATCAGTCTGTGAACAAAAATGAGGAATGTGAATCATCCTCGGGCAAGTGTCTAGCAAAAGGAAGAAAGGCAGTGACATGCAATAGAAGAGGCCATATGAAGCCATGGAAGACCATTTGGCTTAGGTGGAATCCATATGCAGATAAGATGGAAAGGAAAGGAGTTTAAACCTCCAGTGGTAGAAAATACAGATGGAGTGTTGAGCAGATAAACGACAAGATCACCTGAGGTTGTACACTCTAGCATCGCTTTACTGGAGGAGAGTGAGCACAACTGCTCATGTCTACATCTACAAAGTCTCACTGAAACCATCTATCCACCATGAATAATGCACTTAGTTATGAAATTTCTGAATAAAGAGGACACTGAAAATATATGGACTTTGGGGCCTGGCAGAGCTTGGCTTGCATCCTGATTTTAGCACTTTCTGCCTTGATGATAGATGTTGAATTATATAATCTTCAAATTTCACATTCATTTTGCTTTAAATATAGATAACGGTGCGCCATCACAGAGCTGCTGACAGATTGGATTAAACACCACCATGAAAGCACTTAGCTCACAGCACAGGACAGAGTTCTTGATAAATTATTACCATTTATGCCACATGTTCAGAGCAAGCACATTTATGCTCTCATTCAAAAGGACTGGGCCATTATGCAGTTACCCCTCTGGTAGTGGGGTCCATCTGAAGGAGGACAGATTGCTGTAAAACTTCCTTTCAGGGGAAAAACTATTTACAGTGATTTTCAAAAGAGTTGAGGACACCCACTAACTTTCCTTTAGAATATAAAACCTATCAATACTTTACTATTATTTTTAAGTTTTTTTCCCAAATGTAATGTTTTTTAAATGCTGCAGTGGAATTTGATGGGCTCACTGGGTACTCGAAAATTCACTGTGAACTCCTAGGAGTATTAGGTAAGGTAGGATTTGTGTGTTTACATCAGCAAAATAGGTTGAGCTAAAGGTAAATATACTTAAAGACAGATCAAAAAGACAATAAATAAGGCAGAAACTAATCTTTGAAATCAAGTCTGTGTAGATACAGAGGAAAAGGGAATCTTGGCCAGAAATGAGGAAAATAGTCAGCAATTGCTGTAATAGGAGAATGACTTAATTAATAGTAATTTAACTGGTTTAATAAAAGAATCTTATCTATAATTCACTCAGACCCAACAGAAGATGCCTTAGCTATGAGACTCAGTGAGTAGAAATCTGGAGTGCAGAAAGGGACCATGAGCAGAAAAAAGCAAAATATAACTGGAGACAATAAATGGGGGAGATGGTTTAAAGTCACAGTGGGTTCAGAACTGTAGGGTAACATTGCTTTGTCCTTTCTCCCTTGCCACAGGAACTTAGGTTTATCAGGTTATACCCATCACAGTGCTCCCAAGTCACTCCCATTCCTTCATTTATCTGTAACCACTTCTCTATGCTGTCTTCCCCAACCAGTTAATCAGCTTTTCCCCCTAATCAGACTCTGTTAATTTGTAAGGCCAGGTCCTTTTAGGACACTGAAATTATATTGTAAGTTGAAATTATATTGTAAATTTCTCCTCTCCTTATGTCTTTTGAATAGTTTAAAGAAATATCCTTTTTGTATAGATACAGGAAGACTGCTAATATTGTGCTTTGTAACTTAGGATTTAATTGGCTCTGAATATTATTCACTCCCAGGTATCTGCTTTCTCGATTTAAGCCTCAGTTGCCCTTGTTTCTTAGCACCCCAAAAGCAGGGTTCCGAGGAGGGACTGAATGGACCCAGGGCAAGTGGTGAGCTACCCTTGCATCGAAATGGGCCAGGCCAAAGTGCCACAATTCTTAACTATAAGTTAAGAGTTTGATCATAGACAAATGCTATCATGATTCAAAAGTAATGATTAGACTAGGACCCTGCTAGGGATAGGAAAGACTATCTGGCCTGAGTACTGTAGTCTGAGATTGAGATGGCCCTAGGAGAAGGATTCTTTAAGTTTAAGGTATTTCTTACTGTATACATACAAAATGATATATATTATGTATGCTAATATGTTTGTTGAACAAGGCGAGGAGAAACACACCCAGGGGATTTAGTTCTAGAGTGGGTAGCCCTGCTGAGAGAGTATCTGTCCTAGAAGCCATTTTCCCCGAGGGAAAGAACTTTGCCCCTATTGATTGTGACCACACCTATGTGTAATAGTTACTCCAACCCCTCATGCTTTGGGATTTAACTGTACTGTAAGAGTGGGCTGAGGGATCAGAATCCAGACTCCAGAGCAAGAGGAGAAAGAGAATCGGGATCAGTATCTAGACTCTAGAAGGAGGATGAAGGGGGATGAGGAAGAGAATGAAGTAGCATAGGGGAGGAAGAAGTAGGAGGAGAATCAGAGGAGAATGAGATGAGAATGGAATAAACTGCAACTGATACCAACCAGCCTGGCCCTCATTTCCTTCCTTCTCCTTCCCATAGCCATCGACCTCCCCGGGGTGGGGGAACCAGCGTGGAACTACCCAACGCAGGCAGCAGTAGAGATAGAGTCGCTGCTGCTGTCTTTTTTGAGTTTACACACAGAACAAAGACTACACCTGGTGGGGTGCAGAGGCGCTACCCTCACTCAGTCTGGGGGTCACTTCCAGCCATACTCTGGGAGTCCTGTGACTTCTGGAATTGAATCTGGACTTCCTGCAGGCATAGCCTATGCTCCAGCCTATTATATATATGCTTCTCTCCCAAACCCATCACCTTAGATTATGTAGAATTTTTTTTTGCTACTCTCAACAAGTCAAGACCAAATCATCAAGTTAACATCAACACTTGGTAAATAAATCATGAATGGAAAAAGAAAAAAAAAGGTGGAGAAATAGTCAACAGAAAAATTCCCACCTCAGCCATTAAATCAGCACTTCCAGAATTGATTTCACAACACTATTGCCTCTCCAAAGCATCCCTCAACCCAAATTCTTTTTTTTTAATTTTTAAAATATTTTTAAATGAATCATCATGAGATACACAGTTCTAAGGTTGTTCATGACTCAGTTTCAGTACACAATGTTCCATTTGCTTTTTATTTAATTATTTATTTATTTTTATCCAATATCTGAAGTTTATTTCTGAGCTTACAATTCTATTCCACTGGTCTTGCTGTTTTTTTTTTTTTTAATTCTTATTAGTGAAACACCATGAAGTACAGTTGTAGACTTACAAATTTTTGTGCTTGGGTTTCAGTTATACAATGATCGAGTACCCATCCCTCCACCAGTGCCCATTCTCTGCCACCAGTGATCCCAGTATCCCTCCCATCCCTCATACCCCCCATCCCACCTTGCCTCTGTGGCAGAGAATTCCCTTTTGTTCTCTCTCTCTATTTGGGTGCTGTTGTTTGCAAAAGAGGCACTGAGTGTCAATCACGTTCAGTCTATAGTCTACTTTCAGCACGCATTTCCCAGGGTGTTGGGAGGATCCATTCGCTTTTTAGTGAATAAAGCCTTGAGCTCTGCCTGTCCAGTTTTTCTTCATTAGGATGAGTAAATTCGCCTTGCTCCTCATTTCCTCACCATTCCTTCTCTTTGTCAAGCTGTCCAATGAGGCATTTGCAACCCTCCTCCAGGAGTGAGAATGTTCTTACCAAGGCTGGCCATGATCTTGACTTATATGAGTCATCTTTCCCTTCCACTGTATCCTTTGGGGAATACATTTGCCATCCATCTTTGACCCTTCAATGACCAGCAGTAATGAAGGAGGAAGACCTCAAATGTCTCTCAGGCCTCTTGCTTGTTAACTTCTGCCCTAATACCATAGGATTGCATATGTCATGGCAGTCAGTTCCTATGGACACGCACAACACCTTCAGTGTTCCACATCTGCCCTCCCACCCTGCAAGCCACCTTTCCGGTTTTCTAGTTCTGATCTGTGGAACATCTCTGCTCAGAGGATCAACCAAGTCATTCTTATCTCCGCTGCTGTTGGCACATTTGTCAGGATACCCAGGTACATTGCAAGGTTAAACTCACAAGATCTCAAGGTCTGAGCGATAGTACAGCAGCAGGTAGGGCATTTGTTTTACACATATGGGGTTCAATCACCAGCATCCCATATGGTTCCCTGCACATTCCAGGGATAATTCCTGATTGAAGAGTCAGGAGTAACCCCTGATCATTGATGGCTATGGCCCAAAAACAGACAAAAAATAATATTAAGTATTACAGTACAATTTTATGTTAGACATAGTATATCATGGCAAGCTGGAAATTTTTCGAGGTTATTAGCAACAAAAAAAGAATGACTTGTGGCAGGAAGTAACAGAACAATTGATAGAAATCTCCAGGATGAACTTGAATCATTTAGTGTTTTAATAGGTGGCACCCTAAGTTTCCAAGCCAACCCCTGTCACATTCAAACCAAAGAAAGGACCCCATCCTCCCAAATTCAGCACCTATGTCTTCCTCACAGGTGTTCATAGATGTTTTGTCACAACTAAATAGATGCCCAAAGCATTAATTCCTATATACCTAAACTCTGACACTGAAAGAAGCACTGTCTTTTAGTTTGTATGATATCTCAAAAGTACCTGCAAATAATTCAAATGTCAAACAGGACAAAAGCATGAATAAACAACAAGCAAAACAATGAAGCCAAGAAACTATCCAATTTGGATTTTTGTGTAGTTTAACTTTTTAACATGAATTTTTATAGTTCTTTATGCAAATAAAAGCATGAAATTATCTTTCCTTGTATAAAAAGCAAACTTATCACACAGGGTGTTTACATTTGTTAATTATAATCTATCTTGAAGCTCTTTCCAAATCTCTACAAGCTACAGGGTATTTCACTTCATGGAAGGGATGAATTTATTCAGTCAACATCTTACCTTTTGAATTATTTTCATTTTTTAGAGTGCCAAATCTTATAGCAGTATGCAAATGTATCTACAAGGAAAATTATGATGGAATCAATGGTAGCTGGTCACATACTTCTTCATTTGTAATTTCAATACAATTTTTGCTCTTGCATAACAATAAGACACCAAGTAGGGCCGGGGTAATAGTACAGCAGGGAGGGGATTTTCCTTCATGCTGTTGAATCAGGTTCAATCCTTGGCACCCCACATAATCCCCTGAGCACTGCCAGGAGTAATTCTTGAGCACAG
The DNA here is from genome assembly GCF_029834395.1 of Sorex fumeus. Taxonomy (NCBI): domain Eukaryota; kingdom Metazoa; phylum Chordata; class Mammalia; order Eulipotyphla; family Soricidae; genus Sorex; species Sorex fumeus. The sequence goes on along the minus strand of NW_026606149.1, from coordinate 281,132 downwards.
AGACAGGAGTAATTCCTGAGCATAACCAGGAATGACCCAAAAACCAAAAAGAAAAAAAAAAGGCACCAATCAATTTCTTGCAAGAGAAACTTTTTCCTGACAGTTTTGCCAAATTTTCTCTTTTAGCAAGTATTCATAAAATCAAATTGACTAATTTCGAGATTTTTTAATTTATCTCATTTAAGATTTCAAATTTGAATTTTCTGTCTTCCTTTTAATTTGCGGCTACCACTATGAGAAAGGTTGAGACTCTTTTCATAGTTTAAGTACTATTTTCATTTCCTTTTCTGTGATTTGTTTAGAAACTTAGCATTTTTTCTATTGGATACTTGGAATTTTTCTTTTGATTTCTAAGAACGTTTCACATATTAAAGACATTATCTCTAGGTGGTATGAATTTCAGGTGGCCTTTTCCAAATTATCTTTTAACTTTTAATAGGTTTATAGGTGTCTTCTTTTGTTTGCTTCTATAGTTTGATTTTACTATACAGTTGTTTGAAGACCATTGTTACCTTTATTTTTATTTTAGGCAGGATGACTTACAAAACTCATAGCACTGTAGCACTGTCATCCCGTTGTTCATCGATTTGCTCGAGCGGGCCCAGTAACGTCTCCATTGTAGAGTCTTGTTGTTACTGTGTTTGGCATATCCAATACATCACGGGTAGCTTGCCAGGCTTTGCCGTGCGGGCGAGATACTCTCGGTAGTTTGCCAGGCTCTCTGAGAGGGTCAGAGGAATCAAACTCGGGTTGGCCAGGTTGGCCAGGTCAGCCGCATGCAAGGCAAATGCCCTACATGCTGAATGAGGAAGCACAAATCCTTTATTTAAAGTGAGTGGAAACAAAATCAAAACAGCATAAAGATTTACAAAAAAAAAAAAAGGAATTAAGAAGAAAAAATGAAAAAGAACATACACATGAAAAAAGTGAGAAGTAAAAAAGAAAAATTAAATGAAGAGCAAAAAGACTCCTGGTAATGTCCAAGAGCTCAATTAGCTCCATAGCACAAAGAGGTCCCAGAAAGCAGACCTGTTGTGCGAGAAACCTGCTTAGAGTAGGCACTGTTTTCAAACTCTTACACGGGCTGGAGCGACAACTCAGTAGATCGGGCACACAGATGACCCGGGTTCCATTTCTGGCATCCCAGATGGTCCCCCAAGCCCTGCCAGGAGTGACTCACTCACCCCTGAGCACTGCCAGGTGTGGCCCCAGAAACTGAAGCACAAATGTAAGGAAGGAAGCACAGCCGCTCCTGGAGACTGTCCCTAAGCAAGACCATTGCCAATGACAACATGGAAAGGGGTCAGGACCTGTGAGGCAAGGCAGGCTCTAGCTCCCTATCCTGTCCCAGGCCACCAGACCTCTAAATCAGACCAACTCAATGTCCCCACCACGACTGCCATCGTGATGAAGAATTTAGAGGCAATGACGCTCCATTCCTCTTTTGGAGGATAGAAGGGGATGGAAGGATGGAAGGGGGCCCCCCACACGGTGGAGATTGAGCCCTTGTCAGCCACATGCAAGGCAAGCACCTGCCACTGCACTACCTCTCTGGCCCCTGACACCTCAGGTCTTTCTCCCAAACTTCTAGATACTTTTTTTTTTAAATTTCTATTCAGTTACCATGATATTACAGTTATCCAAGAGTGAGTTTCAGGCATGCAGTATTCTGACACCCATCTCATCACCAGTGTCTGCTTCCTCCCAATCTCCTCCTGCTCCTGCCCTGTTTTGTAAGAGTGATGAGGGGAGACACTGCAGAAAGAGCGCGAGTTGGCCAAGTTCTCTCCTTGCCACCAATAATGGTCCCCCTCTCTCTCCCTGCAGGGAGCAGAGACCCCAGGACCCAGGCAATGACAGGAAACCTGCAGCAAGTGTCTGCAAGGCTCCCAGAGACAGAGGCGGTGGGAGTCTCCCAGGGAGGAGCTGAGGGGAGCTCGAGAAAACCAGGGGTGACATTGAGGCAGCAACCCCACACACTTCCCACAGCTCAGGAGTCTTCACAGCCTCCAGGCCAGTTCCTGCCTGCCTGGCCATGGGGCCCGTCACCTGTGTGAGGGCCACAGAGCCGGTCTCTGCAAGAGCTGGCAGGGTACCACCCAACCCAACAGTGAGCCCTGGCTCCATCCAACCTGTCAATGGGAGGCCTGATCAACAAGAACTCAGACACATGAAGGAGGCTCATGAGCAGAAGGAAGGAAAGGTTCCTAATCTAAAGCACTGGAGCACAGGCTGGACTGACAGTACAGGGAGGAGGGTGCACACTAGGAGAGATGCCCGAGCACAGAGCCGAGAGTCAGCCCTGAGCACAGAGCCAGGGGTCAGCTCTGAGCACTGCCATGGATGTGGCCTCAAAAGCAAAAAAAAAAAGAATTTTAATTGAAAATAAATTGTGGAAGGCTGGAGAGAGAGCACAGCGGGTAGGGCATTTGCCTTGCATGTGGCCGACCTACCCGGGTTTGATTCCCAGCATCCCATATGGTCCCCCGAGCACCTCCAGGAGTGATTCCTGAGTGCAAAGCCAGGAGGAACCCCTGAGCATCACTGGGTGTGACCCAAAAAGCAAAAATAAATAAATAAATAAATAAATAAATAAATAAACAAAAATAAATTGTGGGCCTTTTCGGCGGAAGACGAGGTGGGCGCCAGTGCTACTCCTGACTCACTGCTGTTCTCTTGCGCTGAGGGACAAGCCAGTCAGGAGGCCGCAGCGTGTCATGGCCTTCAAGGACACGAGCAAGACACTGGTGGAGCCCGAGGTGGCTATCCACCACATCCGCATCACCCTCACCAGCTGCAAAACTCATATTTATAGAATTTCATACATGAGACATTCTAATATCACACCCTCTACCTGAATGTTTGCTTACCTCTCGTTCTTCCCATTTTCTCTCTATCTCCTCTTCACCTATGATCAGCTTCCTACTGAAGACCAATTATCAGTTAATGTTGCCTTTGGTACCTCTTATTTCCTTACTAAGAGTCTTTATATCCCACATAAGAGAGACATCATTCTATGTCTATCCCCCTTCTTAAGAATAGCTTCACTCAGCATTATACTTTCCAGATCAATCCAAGTAGCAGCAAATTTCAGGATTTTATGGTTTTTTTTGTTTCTTTTCATGTATTTGAAAATGTAATCATGATAGGTATGGGTGTATATCTAGTTTCATTCATTTTATTAATATTTGAAAAGATAAGTTTATCAGAAAATGAATGCACTCTGATTCAAAAAAATTACTTGTATTATGTGTTTAAAGTTTTGTTTCCCTGTTGTCTTTCTAGAATTTCTGGGATTCAAAGGAAGCATTGTTATGTGGTCAAAGGTGGTGCCCACAATGCCACTGTTGAGTGTAGCTCATGGGGTACAAAGTGATCCTTAGACCAACAGTGAAATCATCATTTGAAGTCCCTACTTTGCATCAACTCGAGGCATCTACACCTCTGATTCCTGAGATTTTCAGCACTCTGAAAGGCGCATTGGTCTGGACTGACCGGCATCTCCTCTCTAAATATTTTCATTTAAACCTTCCTTCATCAGACCTCTTCCCCACCACACCCATCTCTCTGTTACACACACCCCTTCCCTCCACCCTCTCTCTCTCTCACACACACACACATACACACTGTATGAACTGGTGGTATGGGTGACTTCCAGGTTCATAGAACATGAAGTTTTGTTTCAATTTGTTTCGTCCGCTGGTTTTGGTTACAGAGAAGAGAGAAGCAAAAAAAAAAAAAAATCTCATTCTGCAAGGCAGAATGTCCTGCCACAGAGGAGGGGTAGGGTAGAGGGGATGGGGTTTGGTGATGGGAGGGATGCTGGGACCATTGGTGGTGGGAAATGGGCACTGGTGGAGGGATGGGTACTCGATCATTGTATGACTGAAACTCAAGCATGAAAGTTTGTAAGCCTGTAACTGTTCCTCATGGTGATTCACTAATAAAAAAAGAAATAAATAAAAGTAAATAAAAAAATAAAAATCTCATTCCTCTCACCCTACATACCCATGTCCTCAATACAAGTGAGATCCATCCATTACATTGAAAATTTATATTTATTTTCTACATGTCTTATTTAAAACAGCTCTCCACTCCCACTCTCTGAAAAAAATTATACCAACTGAAATAATTTCTTTTAATAAGAAAGCAGTTTTACTTACTATCAACCATTAGTATCCAGTGTTCTTAAGAAAGCTCATATTAAAATGGTATCAGCACATTTTAGTGAGATGCTAATTTCTTCAAAGGGAAGTTGTGTCAGCCATATTATTACTATTAACCTTGACATGTAGACATGGGAAATAGCCAATGCTCCCTAATAGTAATGTTGTTATGGTCGCACTGAAGCATGCAGTTGAACATTCTTACATTTAGAAATGTCTCTTTTATTGCTACAGATGGAAAAAATACTTCTTTCTTGGTGTTTAGCAATCTTGATCATAATTTTTCTTTTTGGGCACAAGTAGTTTATTCCCAAGAAAATTGTGTCTACCTTGTAATGAGTCTCCTGCAAAGCAACTTATATGAATATCTAATATGCTTCATTGGATCGGATATAAAAATTAAAACTAAGCATCATAAACCACAAAATTAGCAGCAATCATCACTAATATGTGGCCTCGTTGATTCTTATACAAACTGCCTTTAGTTGTAAAATTAATGCCGCTCATCTGAACTTGGCTTTTGGCCAGATTTGCTTCTCATTTCTATTAATAAAGAATGTTCCGTGAGTTTAATTGCAATTGTCTGGGAGAGGACAACAGACCCTCTTCTTGAGGTTGAACCAAATATTTCCTATCATTTCCCAAACACCAGGAATAAGTCATTTGCTTAGCTTAAAGGTGCATACACTGAGACTTAATTATTCATTGGCACAAAGCATAAACTAAGTAGTCCATGAAGAGGTTTGACTCAGGTAACTTGGAACCTAACATGTACATTAGACAATTCACCCTTCTCTAATAGACTTTATATTACTTAACAAACGGTAAGGTTTATTCACCCATTAATATAGATGAGCTAAAGACTCATAATTCCCTTAGCATTTATAGGAGCTATCCAGGATCATTCCCCATCACTGACAGAAAAAGAGACTTTCAAGCATGCTACCCTAACCATTTCCATCAACATTTATTCTATGATATTCCTCTGAGATCACTAGGGTATCCTGACTGTTTTTAATCAAGTCTGAAGTAAGTGGTTGCAATGACGAAGCACACAGTTTCCAAGCTGTTGAACAAGCTCGGAAAACATGTCAGAGCAAGGAATCCCGATAACTGTTTTCAGTTTAAAGTAGGTTCGACTTGAACCAGAGCACCGGGTTGCTCTTTGGGATTTGAACACTACTTGACTGAACATCTAATTTGGGAGAGAGGATCAAAGGTCAGGACTCAAGAAAGTTGCTGTCTGTTGGAGTTTTAAAAGTACTTAATGACTGCCAGTGACATCTGTGTTTAAGCTCTGAATTGACCTATTAGAAGACTAGAATACGAGAGGAAAGAAAACTGAGGAAACCCAGTATAGCAGTCAGATCCAAGGAGCCTGCTTCAAATGAGTGAATGATACTGTCTGGACCCCCTGACCCAGGTCACAGAAGAAATGGAGCAGTGTTCTTCTCTGATTTCTCTTAGTAGTAAAATCTAATTCATAGTTTTCCATCATGTTCTGGAAGTCCTTGATAGCATGGCGCTTACTAATCATATATTAGGGGTTGAATTTGATTAGATTCTGGAGAAGAGAAATGCTTTTCTATCTAGTCTAATTTCTTGCTGTTAACAGAGCTACCTGAGTAGAAGGTAGATAGGGAGGTAATAAGAAAAGCAGAAACTACTAGAAACAGTCTGATAAGAATAGAGACAGGCAGCAACCAGTAATTGTCCTAGTGGCCCAGACCTTATCGAAACCTGTAACAGTAAGCAAAAGAAGGTTTAAAAATAGCATTTATGCTCAGAGCAAGGGCTTTCAGCACTGTTCAAAGAAAGGGCAGCTAAATCTGGAAAGATATCTTTATCTGGGAAGAACAGGCCTTGGGGAGTGGGCAGGGGGAGGTGTTAAGAGGGAGCGTCAGTCTTCTTTTAGGGTCCCAGGCCAGCCATCCTGAAAGCCACTATAGAGAATGGTAATCACAATGGAGGATTGCAAAGCCTTTGAACATGCAAACGACATGATCAGAGCTGTGCACTCATATGGTAGAAACAATGGACATGCTATGTGCCCTGTGAAATGATGCAGGAATCTTGGGAACATGACTGCCACTTCTAAACCCACCAACATTGGAAAATCTCATTAATCCATTTCATGACAGCATACTCAGCCTTCTAGAAAAGAACATTATTTACGGTTTGGAGAGAAATTGCAGCCTGTAGGGCACTAGTCTCGCACATAACTGACTCTGGTTAATCCTCTGGCAGTTCATATGGTCCCCATGCCTGCCCAAAGTAATCCTTAAGCACAGAGTTGGGAGTAAGACCTGAGCACAGACTGTTGCCCCCCCAAAAAGTATTTTATTTATATGATCATAATGTTTCACTGTATAGGTATCCCTATACATACATATATCCGTGTATACTTATGTAGATATTTTGTAGAAACTTATTTTTGTATATTCATTTCATTTATATTTTTATGTATTTATTTCATTTGTAGTCACTATATTTTATTTATATGTATATTTACTGGGCTGGAGCGATAGCACAGTGGTAGGGCATTTGCCTTGCGCGCAGTCGGCCCGGCTGAGCCAGGTTCAATTCCTCCATCCCTCTCGGATAGCCTGGCAAGCTACCGAGAGTATCTCACCCGCATATATTCAATATGCCAAATACAGTAACAACAAGTCTCAAAATGGAGACGTTACCGGGCCCGCTCTAACAAATCAATGAACAACGGGAGGACAGTGTTTGTTTTTCAGTGTTATGTATATTTAACTAACTATCATACATTTTTATTTGATAACAAGGCCCTGAGATCAGAGACAAGACTTCATCCACGCAAGGCATGCGCTCTACTACTGAACCTCCAAGACAATTTCTTACTTTTTTCCACTTTCCTATGCCTTTGCTGCAATTGTTGCAGGGACCAGAAATTATAGTACTTGGCTGTAGGTCTCAAACACAGCCTCTGTGATCCCTGGGATCATACTCCTTTGGTTAAAGTGCTCACACATATTCTGCTTTAAGTGCTCACTGCAGGTTAATCACTGAGGGGCACAAACACATCTCCCCAGGGGTCACACTCTGGCCTCGGTGCCCAAACTTCCCTGGTTGTGGCGCCCAGCCAAAGCCACGCACTTTAGCCATGGCACTGGTGCACACTGGGCTACAATGTGCCAAAGACCCTCTGTTGGGTGTTGAGGATCTAGGACAGAAAACTCACTCTGAGCACATGAGTGTCATCAGGGATCAAAGTCATAGCCTTGAGCTTGCATACTGGGTCATGGAGCCATGCACAGGGTTATAATGTGGTTATTAAAGCGTCTTATTTTGAAAGAAATAGACATAATTTTGTCTTTTCCAAATTGCTGTCATGGTTTCCTCTTCTAAGTTTCTTCCTAGTATTTTGTGTGTAGATGTGTGTTCAAATTTTTTATCACTGGATTACTGCATATAGCACTATATAGCACTGTTCTCCCATTGTTCATTGATTTGCTCAAGCGGGCCTCGTAACATCTCCATCGTTGTTACTTGTTGTTACTGTGTTTGGCATATGGAATACATCACGAGTAGCTTACCAGGCTTTATCTGTCACTGTCACTGTCCTCCCATTGTTCATTGATTTGCTCGAGCAGGCCCAGTAACGTCTCCATTGGAGACTTTGTTGTTACTGTGTTTGGCATATCAAATATGTCATGGGTAGCTTTCCAGGCTCTGCCGTGCGGTCAAGATACTCTCGGTAGCTTGCCGGGCTCTCCGAGAGGGGTGGAGGAATTAAACCCAGCTTGGCCGGGCTGGCAGCTTGCAAGGTAAATGCCCTACCGCTCTTCAGATTGTCATAAATTTAAATTTACTATGAACAGTGATTATTTTACTAATTACACTGATATTTAATATCAAATTTTAAAATAAAATAGTAAACTACATTAAAATTTAAAGCACTATGATCTGCTCAGCTGCCTGATAGTAGATATTTAAAATTAAAGTAAGTAAAGTAATGGCCCTCCCATTGATCGTCGATTTGCTCGAGCGGGCCCAGTAACGTCTCCATTGGAGACTTTGTTGTTACTGTGTCTGGCATATCAAATACTCTCGGTAGCTTGCCGGGCTCTCCGAGAGGGGCGGAGGAATCGAACTCGGGTCGGCCATGTTGGTCGCTTGTAAGGCGAACGCCCTACCGCTGTGCTATCGTGATGGCCGAGTGGTTATATTTAAAATTATCCAAATAAAAATAAATCCTGAATAAAGTTGTTTTTCAAAAAGAAAAATGAATTAATTGCTTGGTGTTTAAAATCTATGTTAGACATAAGTTGGTACTTTATAGCGTCACATATAAATGTCTCTTGTGATATAGTTACACATTTATAGGCCAGAGTATAATTTTGAAAAGCTTTCAAAGCTTTTACCACCTTCAATCTGCAGAGAAACCCCATTACCCAGGTAGAAAAAACATTATATCTCTAATTGTACCATTGAGAAAACAGGTTAGAAAGGTTAAATAATTTCTTAAAAATTACAAAGTTTGTGAAAAGAATTGGCAGAATAATTAATGTCTCATGATACCTGGTTTCTAAATGTGAATGACAATTTTTTTTAATATTTAAAAGAAATTTGTGTACCCATATTGGCATATTTATACTGAATGCATTTAATTATCTTATATCATTTACATTCATCTAGAATTTTTACCTCTAGATGCTCCTTAATTTATGTTTGTAAAGAAGATATCACTTTCCGTGGAACGGTTAGGAAAATTGAGCCCCACAAAAGCTTGATGTTTCACCAAAATCCTGCAAGTAGAGCATAAAATATATTTTATTTGCTGGTTTTTGCAATATTTTCATTTTATTAATGTTTATTTAGGTGCCATGACTTATAACACTATCAGTCATAGAGTTTCAGGCATACAATGTGCCAACTCAAATGCCACACCAGCATCAACCTCTCTCCATCAATGTCTCCAAGTTCTTTCCCATTCCCCAACCCACCTTCCTCATAGGTGCATTTTTAAGTCAATTGTTGTAATTTGGGTCCCATGGTTGCAGCAGTTTTGACTCTAGCAGTTCAGATATATACAGAAAACTCATCTCTACACCGTTGACATGTCAAAGGCCCTTGATTTTTGCCCTAATGCTATCTCTTGGACACCAACTTCTGCTCCCCCCATCCATTTCTCTCCTAAATAGTATTTGAAAACAGGAAATGCAGAAAGGTCTAGGGAATGAGCCAAAGAGAAAGTCAAAAAATGGTGCTTTTTCCTTTTGGTGATTTTTTTTTAATTTTTTTCCTTAAATTTTTATTAGTGAAACACCATGAGGTACAATTGTAGACTTACAATTTTTTGTGCTTGGGTTTCAGTTATACAATCATCGAATATACCCATCCCTCCACCAGTGCCCATTCTCCACCACCACCAATCCCAGTATCCCTCCCACCCCCCTTCCTTTTGGTGAATTTTAAAAAAGGCAAGCTCTCTAGATACTTCCCAAACATCAGAAAGCCACCTCAGCCTTAAATATAAGGGAGATATAAAACTAGAGTTTATTTCATTTCTATTTTACTCTCATTTCATACTGGAAGTTGGACAAGAAAGAAGACACTGGAAATGACTTATGGTTTGAGTTGTATTTACTCTTTCTTTTATCTTTTTCATTTGACCTGAGCGATTTCCTTCCAAGACAGATCTTGGGTTCTTTATAAAAGATTTTGTTTTTCTGAAGGGCCTCAGAATTCATTTGCTAATGTTATTCTTACATGACAGACTCTGGAACTTCCTGCCAGTGAGGTCCCATCTGGAGAGCCAAGGACAATAGGCCCAGATTTTCCTCACAGCCATTGTTCAACTAACCAGGGACCTCATCATGGCAACACATGCCTCACAGAACACTGAGAAGCAAAGGTCTTGTCACCAAAGGCCAAGAGGTTGCTTGGCACTTCAAAATAGAAACAGCTGAGAATACCCTCGCATCTGGAGATGCTTTTTCCTCTTTAGTAGAACTCATTACAAGGGGGAATTCATTCCAGCCATTGTGGGAGTAGACTTTAAAAGTCTCTGTTCCACACCACAGATCAGTGACCCACGTAGGAGAGGGGGCGGTGTGTGGAGAGAGCAGGAAGGGCTCCTGCCAATTGGATAAAAGAAGACGCCTCCACATTTCTAGAATAATAACAATGTTTGTTTGCCAAAGTTCTTAGAGGCCAAAAGGCGTTTTCCCACTCACAATGGCCTTAACTGAAAATTGAAAAGATGGAGATTTGATGGTCTGAGAGAAAGTTGAGTGCCTTTGAGCCTTTCTGGAAATGAATTTGTCTCAGACCCATGGCTTTCCTTCTGTTTGGAGATAATTTAGAAACCTCCTTTGGCTCAGTTGTCATTACCTCAATGCTTACTCACTCAAACACCCCGTTATCTCACTATATCCTCATTATCCATATGCTTCAGAATGGGCCATTCTTAGACTACTCTGAGAAGAAATATCACCTACACCAAGAAAATTGAAACTCTTTTCTTCAAATTTATTCTGTTGATTTGTTTGACTGCTATCAAAATTACCCAGAAAACATGTCTGACAGTAGATTTTTGGTCAATTAGATCCTAAATAATAGGACATTTATTGATCAAATGTATTGATACATAAGCATTAATATCACAGGTCTGGATTTAATATGATGACCTGTATAGCTAATTAGTTGTGACAAAGTCATAATTCATTAGCTAAAACTTAAAAACTTGGCCATGTCTTAAATTTAATGAGGTTCAAATTCCAGATCACCTCTGTCATTCATATTATAGCTAGAACAGGGAAATAAAAGTTTAAGGAGATAAGGACAGAGAAGTAGATGTATTGTGATAAGTTATTCATACATACACACACATGCACACACATAAACACACATACACATATTAGAGGACACAAAATACATTCTCTTCATTTATTGATAAATTTATTAATGAAGGAATACAATTGTCTTTGCAAAGAACCATGCTACCTACTCTCTCTAGACTAAGAGTGATGAAACCTTGAGCCTGATCCTCCAAAGAGAAAAGAAGGTGTGGTAGTGTTCATGCCAAAACAAGAGGGGATGAAATAGTACTCATAAAATTTTAACATGCAGGTATCTCTGATGGTATCTAACAGATCAGCGTTTCCTAGAAACTTCATGGATAGGAATCTCCTAAAATGTTGACCAATAAAATAGCTGTGGGGCACAGAACTCTGAATGAATATGTATCTGCTAAGTAATATAGTCTGAACTACATAGGGAAGACAAATGAGAAGGAAGACATCTTGTACATTGAAAATAAAATGTGGAGCTGGAGCGATAGCATGGGGCTGGAGTGATAGCATAACAGGGAGGGCATTTGCCTTGCACACAGCCAACCCGGGTTCAATTCCCCGCATCCCATAGGGTCCCCCAAGCACTGCCAGAGGTAACTCATGAGTGCAGAGAGAAGAATAATCCCTGTGCATTGCTGGGAGTGACCCACCCCCCCCGCCCCAAAAAAAAGAAAAGAAAAAAATGGAATTCAACATCAAAAGGGTAACATTTTTATTTTAGATTTACCATCCACTACAGAAATTACCTTGGACAAATCCCATAGCCTGTCATGCCTTGCACAACTGACATGAAAACTAAGACAAAGAGAGCTTTATTAGGTGCTATCCAACTCTAAATAATCTGATTATGTGACCAGGAAAAGTTAGGCAGATTTTCTTCTTGGTCCTTGTGCTCATTCATTTGCTCCTTTGTAGAAGGCCCTCAGAATTCACTATTGTGTGGCCTGGTTTCGGCTTATCACTAGCAATCCGCACTCACCTTTTCCAGTCCCGTGTGATAAACACATTCAGGTCAGTGCGTCTCTCCCCTCATCATCTGACGTGGTTTCTACTGAGACTTGCTTTCTTCCCACATCTTGTCATGACCCCTGAAGTCTCCGTTGTGGGTGACTTTTCCACCAGCAAATTGCTTTGAGAGTAACCTCCATTCTGTGCGGCGCTCCTGTCCTTGGTCTGAACACCTCACTCCTCCCCCATCCCCTTGAACACGTTCTCTCCCACTGGAATTTCCATTTGGAGTGGAAATTGCTGCTCCTAACATTGTAACACTATGTTCTACTCGAGTTACACAGGTTACTATTAGAATAATTTACACTTTTGCCCTGCTTTCACATGATGTATGGTGGATTTCCTGAATGAACAGTGACTGTAATTGCGGAGGATATTGAGTTTTATCAGCCAATTACTGAGCACAGATGATTGCTTTCAAGTATTCCTCACAGCATACTTGAAATAAAAAGCAACTGGCCCAGTTATGTCAGTGAATTTCATTGCTCCCACCCATGGGCTTGAGGGGGAGAAAAGGCAAAAAGCCTTTGCACTAGAGAAGATAAATTCAGCGCGAACAGTCTTTGCTTTCCAATTCCTATTCCCCATGACCAGTATTTCCACAGAACCTTCAGGGCTGGTGTTTTCTGCTCTTTCATAATCCATTTCTTTAATGGCAATGTCAAGCAAAGGACTTAGCAAGAAGGCCTTTAGCTTGTGCTCTTTAAAAGGGCAAGAACAACAAAATAGTTTTTCACAGGAAGAAAATAATCTCATTTTTATCCCTTTTAGATTCTCGGTTTCATTTTCTTCTCTTGGCTCCTATGGTCAGAATAATGTGCAGGTGTTTCCCCCCCATTTGCTCTTTGTTCCTGACAGTTGGATTATTCTTCGTGGTTGTCATAGTGCTTCCATGTATTACAGATGTGGCTTAATCACTCACCTGCAGCCTGGTTGTAAGTACAATAGGCAGAGGAACTTCAATCAGTAGATCTGCATTTGTTTATAGCCTGGTCATGCATTCTGCTCAATATGATCCTAAAACTGACTGCAGCTTATGAGACCAGAGGACGAGATAACAAAGAGACTAATAAAAGAGATGTGCCCAGCAAAGAGCTAATCAGCAAAATTCCAAAAATCTAAAGATGGCGTATCATGAACAAGGCACCAAAAATATTCTTACGTGTAAGTAAAATGGCATATGTATTTTTGTATGTAAACAATGCGACTTACATATGTGTACTTATATACCTAGATATAGAATAGATATGTGGATAGAGACATCCATGATAGATATATATTGGGAGAAGGTGGTCAAATATCCAAAAGGTCAGAGGCCAATCTCTAAGGAACACTTAAATTCACAGGAAGTGTATGAAATGGAGAAAATGTAACCAGCAGAAACTATCTAGGGTTTGTGACTTTGTCTTTGTTTTATTAGAAAAATTCTTCTGGTAGGTAATGGGGAACAAAGTAAAATCTTCAGAGATATGCTTAAGTTGTAACAGTTGAAGGTTACAAAACTGCCTTCTGTAAAGGAAGTAAAAGCTTTTTAATCCTGCCCCTTCCAAGGAAATGCAAGGTACTGGGTCTGAAATGAGATGTTTAAAACTAAGAGAGCTAGGACAAGAACTCTCTCTTAGATACACAAATACCATTTTGTTAAATAAATTATGAAGTACATGTTGAAAAATAGTTTTAAAATAGAACCTAAGCATTGTTCTACCAGCAAGTTGTTCTTCTGTAGCCTTACCTTCAAGATATCTGCGACCTCATGTTAGATTCTCTTGGTTGCTCAACAATCCATGAAATGCACCAGGCTGCATTATGCACCAATATACATAAGTGTTCAATTTAAAAAGACTATTTAAGGAACATAAATACATACCACGTATGGATGTCTTTAAACTGTTACATGTGCATTAATGCACATTTGCACACTCCATTAATGAATAGACTTCCCAGAATGTCTGTGAAGATTCTTTTAAAAGCTGTGCAAATAGCTGCTTCTGCATGCCATCCCATCTGCCCTTCAGCCAACCCAGCTAAGTGGCTTCATTTCTTTAATCTTTTGAAACTTTCCTGGAAACAGTGACCAAGAAAGTATCTCTACAGGGTGTCTCAAAATAGTGAAATAGAGGACATTTTATGCCAACTTGGTGTATCCTCGTAGCAACCGTTGAAGTTCACAGAATTATTTAAGTATATGCTAACATTTACAAGTTCATTGTGAAAAGATGAAGTTGAGAATCCACCCCTACACATCTTATCATCAAATAACTTTGTCTTGAATGGGTCATTGTTTCTGAATAAGGAGTCTGTCTTCAGTTCAAACTGTCAAAAATCTGTGTACAGTTCCTATTTTGGATAGGACAGAGAAAGGCCGACACCGTGTGACAAGAAAAGAATCCATTTCAAATCTGACATAGGAAATTCTAATGATATTTCTACTTCCCCACGTAGATATTACCATCCTAAGACAATCCTTCTTCCACTCTTCTCATCAACCTTTTTTTCCCCAAATATACGGCAGCTCATAGGATCGTATAGCACATCACTCAAGACCTCAGCATGCATGCTCTATGCATCTAGATCTAGATCTAGACCACCTACAGCTATATTTTAGATGCCATTGAGCTCATACCCAAGCCCAGCATTCCATACTGCACACAAGATTCTCTCTGACTAGCTGGAGCGATAGCACAGCGGTAGGGCGTTTGCCTTGTGCGCAGCCAACATGGCCGACCCGAGTTCGATTCCTCCGCCCCTCTCAGAGAGCCCGGCAAGCTACCGAGAGTATCTCGCCCGCACGTCAGAGCCTGGCAAGCTCCTGGTGACGTATTCAATATGGCAAACACAGTAACAACAAGTCTCACGATGGAGACATTACTGGGCCCACTCGAGCAAATCGATGAACAACGGGAGGACCGTGACCGTGAGCCTTAGATGTTATGACATTATTTCTATTTCATCTCTTCTTTCTATGAAGTACTTCTTTTTCCTTTTTCTTATTTTTTTGGAGGGTCACCAGTGTTCCTCTTGTCCTCCCCCTTCTGTTAAATATCTAAAAGGCCCAGCCACAGACAGAGTAGTTAGATTAGAAGGGAGGGCATTTGCCTTGAACACGGTCAACCCTGGCTAGAACCTTGACATTCCATATGGTCACCTGAACAAGGCCAGAAATAATTTCTGAGTGAAGAGCCAGGAGTAACATCTGAGCATCGCTGGGTGTGACTGAAAAGGACAAATGAAAAATAAAAATAAAATGTCCAGTCACAGCGATATTACACTGGTAGGGCATTTGCCTTGCATGTGGCCAGCCTGGTTTGATTGTTTTCTCAAGTCTGCCAGGAATAAACCCTGTGTGCAGAGCCAGGAGTTGGTCCTGAGAACCACCAGGTATGACTCCAAAACTATGATAATAATAATTCTAGAAAAGAAAAGATCTAAAAGCCATTGGCTTTTGAATCTTTCCAGCTTCTCTTGTTTAGAATGGACTTGTGACTTTCAAGATCCCTCCATAAAGAGCCAGAAAACACTTTGTTGAGCTCTTTTGCCTTGTCTATGTTTTCACAGATATTTAAGTAAAATTTCAAAGATATTTAAGGTCAATTTGCCACTGCATCAACCAGTCAGGCAATCTTTGAATCACAATGAACCTATCGCTCATTCTAAATTATTTTTCTAAAATTTGAGTTCCTTCCCAAACAGATTAATAATCCCAGGATAGGAACTTTATCTTATATATTGTGTTAGTGTCATTAGCATCAAATTTCTTGCCCAGCACATAGTAGACATTTAATATTTATGTGGGCATCTGAATTCTTTTTTGCAACCTCAAGCAAAAGAAAAATAAATGATAGTGAGGACGAGATGCTAGTGCCACCAGAAACTAAAAACCCAAATAAGAAACAAAATTAAAAAGTATTAATTCTTTAAAATTTGGCAAAAGAGCACTAACCTCCTTAATGCCTCCTGTCTGGAAAAGAAAACTTGTAGGCTAATTGTTTATCTGATCAACAGTAAAGGTGACCCTTTGGTAGGAGAAAACTAAGAGACCTCCAGGGTCCTTTTTGAACATATTTCCGTGTCCTTGCTCACACATTGTTGACAGATTGACCACATAGCTCAGTCATTCAACCATGGGTTGGTCATTTGAGTGATAATTTAGCCAATAATCAAAATGCATGGGAGAAGGATCTCCATGACATTCTCCGTTGCCTTAGAAGCGAGGCCAAAGCTAATTAGATGAGGCAATACTCAGGCTGCTGGAATCAGAGCACCAGCCCGGGGCCGACAGGGTGGGGGAAATGAGTTTATTTCCTAATGCAGCTCTGTCTTACCTTTAGAGGTATGCGCCAAAGAGGAATGGAAAATAAATGGCACATAATTTTGCATTTTTATTATAAGTTTGAAACTAAACACTAGGAAACCTTGTCAGCCCCTGCTAAGCTGATTCCAATTACGGCTTCTGGCGGTGTTCCAGCTGTTTTACTCCCTCAAATAGCACAGAGCATAACAAGGTTTATGAAGCATTCAAAAGTCAAATACCCTATTAACATAAACATGTAGTGAAATCAACTCTTCTACCGATTTTCAGCTTGCTTTCTTTCTTTCATTCAGGGTGGGCTGATGGAAGAGGATATTTGCTTCCTCTGCGAGGCTTTTGTGTGGGTGTGTTTGCTAGAACACAAAGCAAGATTTTTTTTTTTTAATTTAACTGTTCTGGACTAACCCTGTGTACCACAGGGTACTCTTATTATAATGAACTCTTTCTAATACTAATTTTGGTACCATGGTCTCAGGCTGCTATTTTCTCTAACTATTGACTCTAAAAGGAAGAAAAAGAATTCAGTAACTCATTCTGGAATGTTGTTTGTTTTGATTCATGTACGATTCCTGATCTACTTGGAAATGGGTTTGTTAACTTGGATTGCCCTGGCCACGATTTAAAGTAAGAAAGGGTCATTTTCTTGGCTCGGGCAGGCGAATAAACTGCACATTGAAGGGTATAAGTAAGCAACATGTTTAAAGAAAAGAAAAACAAGCAAAAGATAGCACCTATGAATTTTTGGAGTGATTGAGTCTAAGAAATAAGGATGAGGCTATTTTGTCAAAAGCCAGGGTGCTTTTGAGCAAATTCTTAAAAGGTGATAAGTTAAAAGGAAGCTGTGACAGTATAGGAAAATTTGGACACTATCCTAGATAGATATTCCTCTTACCATCAATACAGTTCAATAATTTAAAAGAGGAATTGGATAAAAGTCGTATCTTTCCTTTTTCAATTGATCTATAGGATAGTCCTTTCAAAGAGAATGTGAAAATGGCTTCACTCAGGAAAATAATGCCCAGATATGTGGGTTGTATGCACATAAACTGAACAATATAAAAGAAGTGTACATTAATTGCTTAAGATGTGTCCTAGATGATTCTAAATATAAAAATAGAATTATCAGGTATTAATTCCAGTTAAGAAGAATATCACGAAAACCCAATTCTGCATTGTTAATTCTCCCATGCAATACTAAAATGAAAAATGTATTTCCATAAAGATCATCTAGTGAATATTTAAAATAAAAATGCTTATATGTTTTTGACTTAATCATTTGATGCTCTTATTAAAATCTGAATCAAAGGTATATAAAGGCTTCCTCACAGCACTTCTACACTGAAACACTACTTAAGATTCAATTATGTATCCCAGGGAAATCTACATTTGATGGACTCCTAATTAGCATATTAAATAAATGTCTTTGATCCCTATTCCTTAGGAGCTTTTCATAAGAGAATGAGGATTCCATCCAGTCTCAAAGAACATGGAGCTGTTCTGGTGGGGCATACTGATACAAATCGTTCCATAATGTGACAAATGTGACAATTAAGTTCTATATGTGGCACAGTAGAAGCATAAAATACCGGAGAGGAGAGCTGGGGACTGCATCTGAACTTTCTGGGGACAGAGGCCCACGTTGCATTGATGCAGCCAGAGTCACTCACCAAACTCCAGTTACAAGTTGATGACCTCGGAAAATTTTCTTACCTCAGTACTTTCATTGGGAAAATGGGGTTGACAACACCTACCTCACTGGGTCCTGTGAGATTTAAGCATCTGGAGCCCATAAAATATTCCAAGTGCTCTCCCTGGGGCACAGTAAGCACATGTGGTTGTTATTGTTGAAGTAGAACTGACCTTATAGAGAAGATTGTGTCTGGGCTGGGTTGAAGTGGGAACAGGAGTTCTTGCAGAGACTAAAGGAGGAACTGGAAAGGAAGACAGAAAAGCAATTGTATTCGGGAGCCTGGTCTCTTGTCATGTGCCCTGCCTGCCTGGGGTCAACCCCTGATACTCATGTTCCCCTGAGCACCTCCAGGAGTGACCCCTGAGCAGTGCCAAAAGTAAGTTCTGATCACAGCAATATGTGGCTTAAAATGAAATAATAATAATAATAAATTATAATACCAATGCAAGTGTATGTAGAGAACAAGAATTAAAAAAATGACATATTTAGATAATACATAATAATTTGGATTAAGTAGCACTATAGCACTGTTCTCCTGTTGTTCATCGATTTGCTCAAGTGGGCACCAGTAACATCCCCATTGCATCATGAGAAACTGGCAGTGACAGACTGTCAAGAGATATTGAAATAATATGGAGATTATTACATAATTATAAATAAGAAAAACAGCAAAGCAAATATACAACAAAACCCCACTTCAATAACTGAACAACAAATGGTTCCCAGAGCATCACTAGTTGCAGCCCTGGATGCCTGAGCACCACCAGGATGGGATGGCTGAGGTAATCCCTGGGCAGGGCTGTACCACATACTCAGACAGTTGCATTTCATCAGTGGTTGATCAAGAATCACTGGAAAGACCTCTGGGATGCCTGAAGCATGTCTTGGGAGACTCCCCCTCAGAAAATAAAAATAATTATTATGAAAGTTATACATTGGTAGGGTAGACTACTTTCCATTAAAAACAAAGCTCATAAATTCTTTTCCTTTTAATTAATAGAGATTCTTAAAAATGTGTCTCAAAAATTTCTTCTTAATCATTTGTAAATATATACTAGCTATACTTCTAAGAGCACTAAACTATTTTTAAACAAATCTGGATATAGTGACAGTTTGTTCACTTACTTTTGTATTTCCATGTTTTCTGGGATATGCAATTTGTTAATTTGTCCTTTCACTGATTAAATCTATATATTTTTTATTTGAAATAAACTAAAGCCATAAGTACATGGTACATAAGTATATAAGTACTCTTTGTGAGACATTTCTTTAAATTTAAATTTTATTTTCAGGCTGGAGCGACAGTACAGTGGGTATGGTATTTGCCTTGCATGTGGTCGATTTGGGTTTGATTACTCCACCCCTCTCGAAGAGCATGGCAAGCTACCGAGAGTATCTCGCCTGCACGGCAAAGCCTGGCAAGCTACCCGTGAAATATTTGATATAGCAAAAACAGTAACAAGTCTCACAATTTGTTGTGAGATGTTATTGGTGCCCACTTGAGTAAATTGAACAACGGGAGGACAGTGCTACAGGGCTACCATAGTTTATAATACTGTTAATGGAGAGGTTTCCAGAACCCCAGCCTCCATGCGTGTCCCTCTTCATCCACCATTGTCTCACTGTCAACCCCCAAGCCCATCAATGATACGTTTCCAACTGAAGGCCAGTTCTCAGTTTCTATTGCTTTGGGCCATTTGCTGTTCTCCAACTATTTTTCTTTATATTCTGCATACAATAGAGATCAATCTGTGTCTGTCCCTCTCCTTCAGATTAACTTCACTCAGCACATTACTCTCCAAGCCCATCCATGTAGCAGCAAATTCCATGATTTTATATTTTTTATAGACAAGCACCATTCAGCTGTGTATATGTATCATAGTTTATTTAATCTAGTCATCTGTTCTTGGACAGAGGGTGCTTCCAGATTTTTGCTACTGTGAATAATTGTGCTGCAAAAAAACACAGGAGTGCAGATGTTTATTCTGAATAGAGTTTTGGGGTCCTTAAGGCAGATGCCAAGAAGTGAAATTTCTGAGTCAGATGAAAGCTTAATTCCTAGTTCTTTGATAAGTGTCTGTTTGTTTTCCAAAAGGAATGAACCAATTCACATTCCCACTAGCAGTGAAGGAGGGATCCTTTTACCCCACATCCATGCCAAGATTTAAACCCTGAAAAATGATAACGTCAGGTCTGAGGATTGTCTTGGGGACTTCAAATATAATTGGTATCACTTTCCTGGATTTGAGCTTTTTAATATACATTTATAATCAGTATGATACTATTTATATAAATATAGAATAATACAGATATTTAAATATTTAATGCATTTCATTGCTTATATGTTCTCTTAAAATATGTTTTGTCACCCAGCTATGTTATGAGATTTGTCTACTATCATTTAAGAAGTCACTCCATTCTTAACATCTACATACTATTCCTTTATTAGATATACCGCATATTATTAATTTTCCTATTTAATGGGTATTTTCTAGCTTCTTACATCTTGCTTTTACAATGATGGAATAAACATTTTTGTTACTATCTACATGCACACATGTGCAAGACATGTCTACTCTCTTAATTTACCAAATTGCTCCCTAAACTAAACATACATTTTACATTTATAACATTAATGCATGCCATTTTTACCATAGTCTAAACAATATCTATACTTGCAAACTTGCTTTGCTGGTTATAAAATGTTATCTCACTATATTTTCCTAGTAATTAGTGAAGTTGAGTATCTTTTTATTTTTACTGAATTCCAATTTGTTTTCAAAGTAAATTGCTTTTCGATTGCATTCCTCTGGGGAACATAAAGCAACAAAATGGGAGACTAACACCCAGGAATGGCCGAGATTAGTACCAGGAATTTTGCTCCATGACTTGGAGGCCAACCACATGTGCTAGAGGAAAAGAAAGCTCAGATAGAGAAGAGAGCACCAAATAAAGGGTGTTGGAAGGATCCTCCCAGGGTGGGAGAAGCATGCTGAAAGTAGACTATAAACCGAACATGACTGCCACTCAATGCCTCTCTTGCAAACAACAGGACCCAAAAGGAGAGAGAGAGAACAAAAGGGAATGCCCTGCCACAGAGACAGGGTGGGATGGGGGTGATGGGGGGGGTGGGAGGGATGCTGGGACCCGTGGTGATGGAGGATGGGTGCTGGTGGAAGGATGGGTACTTGATCATTGTATAACTGAAATCCAAGCACAAAAATTTGCAAGTCTGTAACTGTATCTCATGGTGTTTCACTAATAAAAATTTTTTTTAAAAAAAAGTAAATTGCTTTTCAAATTTTTTCGTTAAATTTTTTTCTGGTAAAGAAATTTATATGTTTCTGCATTCTAAGTTTGGCTGGTTAGATGGAATGTTCAATCTTTTATTTTACATTTTGAGGTATATTTATTTATCGTTTTAGTTGTTGAAATTGGCAACTTCCTTAGTCTTTGCTTTGAGCTGTGTGTTTTCATGTAAGACATCTTTCAAAACTAAGTTAGCTCCTACATTTCTAAGGCAGCTTTCAAAATTCAAAGTTACCATCTACATTTTATTCTAAATTAATTTTTAAATTTATTTTGCAAATAAGTTTCTTTTATTCCTAGGTTATTTTTATTCTGGTGTGAATTGATAGTAGAATTTATTTTTTTCTATGCAACATGCTATTTCAACACTATTTTTAGTTTCCTACCCAACTTTAATTTTCCACTTTTTTATGTATTTGCTTATGAATCTTTTGATTTCTCTTTCTGTGTTTATGTGTACTGACACTTGATATAAATATATTTCTATGGGGCCTAAAAAAGTTAAAAAACCGTTCTATTACCATTTGTAGTTAAAAGAAAAACTTAAGTGAAGATCACAGTAATTTTTAATTGTACAATGGGCTAATTGGAAAATCATTATAATATAAAGTACTTTTTAAAATTTTGCTTCATTTAATAACTACATGTGCTAATAATATATACCTTTTACATGAAAATAGGAAGAAAGATGAAGGCAGTCATAAAGTTTCATCAACACCATATTAATACTTTTTCAGGAGTAGATATCTGAAATCTGCCAAAAAGTCCCAGATTATAGTGCAATTCCTGGGACATGGCAGGGATTCAACAAATATGTTTAATGAATAAATAAAACATAGCAGAGTAAATACTCCATCCTAAAATTGTCAGCTATTTACATTCATCTTCCTTGCATACTTTATTTTCTTACCTTTCAGTTCAAGAGTCCAAGAGAAAATTAAGCATTGTCAACACTAAATTTGGAGTTTCCCATATGTGCATCCTCATACAATACACTCAAAAGTCACTTACATGGGAAAAAAGTACACTCCAATATGGAAAAGTCTCTTTTCTTAGTCTAATATTTCCTTCTTTAGGACCTAAACGCATTTCATCTTTTTCAGCCCAGACCAAGAAGAGGTCCTTCTCTCTACTTCCTTAGCTGTTTGCTGATTGGCTGTCACGAAGATCTAGATATGTGAGGACAGACTCCATTGATGCTTAACTGTTCCAGTAGTCTCAGTACCAAATTATTTACAAACTACTTGAAGACAATGGCCATAACCATATTTAATACTCCTCCAAGTATTAAAATATTCCTATCGGGGGCATTCAAAGAGCAGGCTTGGTGAATGACTAACAGGGAGGGAATGGTTGAATCCTGATTTCATGGACTTACTAAACTCAAGGTCACAACTCTCTTTTATGACAGAGTTGATCGATTTACATATGAAACATCAGCTGTATGTTGTCGTTAAAATTGTTTTCTGACTCCATGGAGAGTTGGAGGAAAAGTTAAAAATTTAAATATCCCCTCTATCCATCTCCTTTGTAAAGTTTCATTTTTAGTATGAGGCACTGTAAGGCATATTACCGTTTTATTTGAACATTTATTTTTACCAGATTGCAAATTTTCTGTTAATCGAGCCTTGAATTGGCAAGTATGCCATTGGAGATTTGCTCCATAGCTTCCACACATGTAATTTATTGTGGATTTTTCGTCCACATCTGCTCATTTACTTTGCTTCATCTAGTATATTACCTCTCTTGCATTCTGGGGACTAGGGAATGGGGTTATGGCAAGGGAAGAACACAGAATACAGAGTAAAGAACAAAAGAACTAAACATTTACAATCTAATTGTATCTATATCCAGGTTTTGTCACAAAATATTATATAAAATACCCTGATCTTTTGTTAGTATTTTGTATATTTTCTGGAATTTTTATTACAAACTGCATATTAATTAAAACTCCTAAGAAATAGAAATAAGCAAGTAGTGAAATTACCTAAATCCTTTGATTCAGACATAATGTCAATTGATATTTTGTTGTAGATACTCCAAAGTTTTCCCTGTAAATTCCTGTAATGACATAATGACTCTTGCTTATAATTGTCACAAATATTTCTCAATTGAAAATTAAACTTTCCCAGGTAACTTTGTATACTTTTTTATTTAAGTAAATATACGTAGATGGTTTATATCTAACAATAATGATTGCAGATCCTTAATATATAAACCCATGTAATAATATTTACCAGATCACTTCAAATTATAGAGATTTTAGTGTTTCTAATTTTTCAATGTGTTAAGCATTTTTATAAAAGTATATCTATAAGTATGAAATATTTTCTGAGAATAAATCCTAAAATGAGGAATTGCAAAATCTATGGTATGATATTTTAAAAATCTGGCTTAATTTACCAAATTGCCTACCAGAAGACTAATCCTAATTTATATACTTTATTGAACATATTATTATTCATTTTCATGCTCAGAACACAAGTGGAAAATGCATTTCTCTTTTTACATTATTTTTTCTAAATTAACTTTTGAGGTTAAGTGGTTACGGGTTATATATCATTCTTCTACTACTGAGTGCAGGCTGAAACGATAGCCCAGCGGGTAGCGTGTTTGCCTTGCATGCAGCCATTCTAGCCGACCTGAGTTCAATTCCTTTGCCCCTCTCAGAGAGCCCGGAAAGCTACCGAGAGTATCTCACCGCACAGCAAAGCCTGGCAAGCTCCCCGCGACGTACTCGATATGCCAAACACAGTAACAGAAAGTCTCACAATGGAGACATTACTGGGCCAGCTCAAGCAAATCGATGAACAACGAGAGGACAGTGCACAGTGCAGTGCAGTACACTACTGAGTGCAGAATCAGGACTATGGTCTGAGCACTGCCCAAAAACAAAAATCAAAACAAGGAAAGAATACCATCTTTGTATCTGACTGACAGTTCATGTTTTGAATCCAAGAATTAAATATGATTAATAAGAAAATTTATTATTTAATTTAACATCCACCTCTCAGTATAATTTTCTACAAGATTCCAGTGAAAGCCCTTGGCTGAATGCTCTTTTGTCCCTTCATTCCACTTTTCTCTCTCTCTTTTTTTTTTTTAGGGCACAGAATGAGAACCATGTAACTTGTATCATTTTTGACATAAACAGATTCAGAGTGCAAGAGATGCAACGTTTGAGCATGAAGAATTATTAACTAGCAACAACTTTGAGAAATGCTTCTTGCATTTCAAATGGGTCGTTGCTTTGTTGAATAGTGAACACAGGAGCTCCCTGGGAGGCAGATGTTGTGTTTGCACATATAACAAATGCAAACAATTATCCCCAAAGTGAAGAGAGAGCAATAAAAAAAAACCATAAAATTATTTCATGAAAAGGAACAAAGCACTGACTGAAAAATGATCTCCTTTGAGGAGGTGTTCTCTCAATCGAAGTCACTGTGAAGTAAATATAAATATGTTGACTGTCAAAATAAGGACTGAAAGGCAAAACAGTGGTGTCCATTTCCATTAAATAGCAGTCAGAGCTAGATTCCAAAGGACCAACTCAAATATGTAGGATGGTCTCCTGACCAAAACAAGAAATTATATTTTAGAAAGAATTGTAATACCTCTGAAATTACACATTAGACCTTGTTTTGTGTGCAGATCTGTGCATTTTTTTTTTGAGGAGACCTTTCTACTTTTCAAATTCGATTTTCAAAATGGAGAAACACACTGCAGTTCCTTGTTATTACCCTAACTTTTCTCTGCAATCTCCACTCTCTGGAACGATTCTATTTTCCGTCTTCTCTCCGTTTCTTCTTCTGTCAAAGTAATGTGCTTCCCCACATTCAAGTCGACAGTAATCTTGTTACTAAAATCATCCTGAATTCAGCAACCAGAATGCACTGTTCTTCTGTACAAAAAGCATTGTTTCTGCCTCTGTTCATGATGACAATGAAGTCACAATACAGTTGGTTATTTTGCATGTTGGTCTCCATCAACCAAATGAGACTTCAGGCAGCGTTTTGCTCTGTTCTTTCTCTAACCACCTCCATAACCTTGTTTTGGGTTCTTGGCTTCCCTATGGAAGGTGCTAAGAGCAATCGCTAGGTATAGGTGGAGATGGCTGGAGAGGACAAAAAGGAGAGATGATTCTTCATCATTTAATTGACTAATAACCTGTATCTTTAGAGATACACATCCCTGGGATTGTATTTTGAATTTTGAGTTCTCACTCTTCATTTCTCCACAGAGTCTAAGCTACTTCCATGTTAGTCTTTTGAGAAAATGTCAAATGAGTTATCCTGCATTGTCCTCTACCATTCTTTGCCTTCTAAAGTTTTCAAAGTTTTGAAAGCCTCCTAGAGGACCTGCTCCATCTATAGCTTTTTGGAGAGAACACTGATGAATTTAGAAGAAAACCCTCTAGACATGAGGTGTAATGTTCATCTCATTTGCATGATATACGTTTGCACATACTAGCCATACTCCGAATTGATATTCCCTTGAAAAAAATTATATTATATTGGCCAAATGAGTGATTTGCAGTTCAGAAATAACCCAAGGTATTTCTATCATTTTACTATTAGGGGAAAATAAAAACAAGTCTCTGCCTTGCAGAATTTATGTCTTAGAAATCACCTTGAATATAAAAAAGAATATTCTATCACTAGTTGTATACCATGGTTGGCTATGTGGAAGACAAGCGCCTCACCCACCACACTGTCTAATGTTTTCTTAGAAATGTAAATTCAAGGGAATAGGATTTAGCTCAGAGAACATACTATTATTTTGTATAAGGCCCTGATTTCTATCCCTGGCATATCACATTACAAAATAAATCCAACTCTTTCATTTAAACCTTTTCAAAAGACAACACTGCTACCTCACAACTTACTTGGATATAGAAGAGGCATCTCAAATTTTTAAGTCCAAAATAACAGTCATGATTCCCTTTTTCTTCCCTAAACCCCATTCTCCTTTAGTCTTCAAACTCAAAAAAATGACCTTCCCATTTACTCAAATGTACCAAGTTAAAAAATTAGGAACCAGCCTCTGCTCTATTTTTATTATGTTCATCATGCCATTAGAATTCCTTCACTGTCACTGTCCTCCCATTGTTCATCGATTTGCTCGAGTGGGTCCAGTAACGTCTCCATTTGTGACAATTTTTACTGTTTTTGGCATATCGAATATGCCACAGGTAGCTTGCCAGGCTTTGCCGTACAGGCAGGATAATCTCAGTTGCTTGCCGGGCTCTCCGAGAGGGGTGGAGGAATTGATCTAGACTAGGCCGGGCTAGTTGCAGGCAAGGCAAATGCCCTACACACTGTGCTATTGGTCCAGCCCAGGAATTCCTTTAGGACTCCTTTCCTACTTGGACTATACAGCCAACAGATTTAAAATGGATTTCATATGAATAGAAATTTTCACAAAGAAGAAATCCGAATGGCTAAAAGGCACATGAGAAAATGTTCCACATCATTAATCATCAGGGAGATTCAGATCAAAACCACAATGAGATATCACTTCACACCACAGAGACTGGCCCATATCCACAAGAACAAAAGCAATCGGTGCTGGCGAGGATGTGGTGAGAAAGGGACACTTCTTCACTGTTGTTGGGAATGCCGACTGGTTCAGCCCTTTTGGAAAACAGTATGGTTGATTCTCAAAAAATTAGAAATTGAGCTCCCATTTGATCCAGCAATACCACTCCTGGGAATATATCCCAGAGAGGCAAAAAAGTATAGTCGAAGTGACATCTGCAATTGCCTGTTTATTGCAGCACTCTTTACAATAGCCAGAATCTGGAGAAAACCTGAGTGCCTGAGAACAGATGACTGGTTAAAGAAATTTTGGTACATCTACACAATGGAGTACTATGTAGCTGTTAGAAAAGACGAAGTCACGAAATTCACATACAAGTGGTACTACATGGAAAGTATCATGTTAAGCGAAATGACTCAGAAAGAAAGGGATAGACATAGAAAGATTGCATTCATCTGGGGAACATAAAGTAACAAAATAGGAAACTAACACCCAAGAATGGCTAAGATTAGTACCAGGAATTCTACTCCATGACTTGGAGGCCAACCACACATACTAGGGAAAAAGGAGCTCAGATAAAGAGGGGAACACCAAATGAAGGTGTTGGGAGGACCCTCCCAGGATGGGAGAAGCATGCTGAAAGTAGACTATAGACCAAACATGATTGCCACTCAATGTTTCTTTTGCAAACCACAACACCCAAAAGGAGAGAGAGAACAGAGGGGAATGCCCTACCACAGAGTCAGGGTGGGATGGGGGGGATGGGGGGTGGGAAGGATACTGGGATGCGTGGTGGTGGGAAGTGGGCATTGGCGGAGGGATGGTATTTGATCATTATATAATTGAAACCCAAGCACAAAAATGTGTAAGTCTGCAACTGTACCTCATGATGTCTCACTATTAAACATTTTTAATAAAAAATAAAGAAATATAAAAAATAAATAAAATGGATTTCATCTCTATTTTCCTATAATTCTTGCTCAAATAAGAAATCCAAAAATTAAAAAAAATATATTGTATACAAGACATGTCACTCCCTACTTCAAACATTCCCAAAGCTTCCTACTATGTTTAGAATAAAATAAAAACTCCCTATTATGGTTTGTAAAGTCTCATAATTTGGTCTTACCTCTATTACCTAACCTCCTCTACTGACTCTTACTGTTCTCTGTTCTCCAGAATACTCACACCTTCCTTTGAATAGCTCTGTATGCTCACCGATATTTTATCTTTATTATAAACATTTTTAGCTCTCCCACTCCTCATTCCTTAGCTATTATTTCCCCTCCTTAAAGGGTCTCAATACTGCCTATCTATAAAGTCCTGATCACTTATTATGGTTATATCTGTTTTTAAGCTCTCAGCAATCCCCCCTTCCTAAAAAACAAAGAGCAGTGTGAAATACATGGTTTCACTTCAGATTTCAGGAAGGCTAGAAAGGATTATCATTTGGGCTCTGAGCCTTGATTTGTCTTTTCTCTTATGAGTCAAAAAAAGAGTGCAGGTGCCAGAGCAATAGTACAATGGGTAAGAAGTTTGTCCTGCATGCAGCTGATGATCCCCAGAATACCATTTGGTCCCCCAAGCACCTCCAGGAGTGATTACAAAGTGCAGAACTGGGAGTAAGCTTGGAGCACTGCTGGGTGTGACTCAAAAACAAAAACCAAACATACAAAAGAGAACTGTGTTCGTACACGAACTGTAATGACCCCTAAAAGAAAAATGTTGCTCCCCGTGATGTAATCAATATGCCAAACACAGTAACAACAAGTCTCAAACTGGAGACGTTACTGGGTCCGCTTGAGCAAATCAGTGAACAACAGATTTCGTCATGCTACAGACAGTGCAGTTGTATACCATTAATCTCTAATGTATTTTTCTCTTCCACCTGACCTGAGGAATGTCTGTGAGGAAAATAATTTACGTATATAAAATAAATACAAGTGATATCTGATTGTACTTTTCTATGTAGTGGAGAAATATTTGCAGGAGGTAATATAGAGATATTACTTTCCTCAGTGTACTATATTGACGCTATTATATCTTACATAAACTGTATTGACATATATTTGAATCATTTCAAGCCTCTTCCATTGTTTTAATGTTCATGTGCATCTTCCTTAGATAGTGCAGTTCTCTGTTTCCTTTGTTTCCTGTTTCCTTCCAAAGTCATCTCCACAGCAGGGATGACTCCATTCCCTCAAAAATCACTGCATCACTGCTCAGGATGACGTGTGCACACCCACTGCACTTGCAAAGAAAAGGAAGGTGCTTCTGGTGGCCAATGAAGAGAATGTGTCCAATGTTTTGTGCTGTTGCTAATTCTCTCTCTCTCTCTCTCTCCTTCTCTCTCTCTCTCTCTCCTCCCTCTCTGTCTCTCTCTCCCCCTCCCTCTGTCTCTGTCTCTGTCTCTCTCTCTCTCTCTCTGTCTCTCTCTCTCTCTCTCTCTCTCTCTCTCTCCCTCTCTCTCAACCCCTTGTGATCTTAACTGCTCCCTGCATATCTAAATTGATTTTTAAAAATCGTTGCTGGGTCCAACACCCAAAAGGAGAGAGAGAACACAGGGGATTGCCCTGCCACAGAGACGGGGGGATGGGGGGATGGGGGTGGGAGGGATATTATCCATGGTGGTGGAAAATGGGCACTGGTGGAGGGATGGGTATCTGATCATTGTATAATTGAAACCAAAGCACAAAAAATTGTAAATCTACAACTTTAAAAAAAATAAAATAAAATAAAGGGGAAAAAAAACAAAAAAAAAAACAAAACAAAAAAAAAAATCGTTGCTGGGTCAAGGAGTTACAGCCCAGCCATTTCCCTATTGTTTCTACTCTCCCAGACAATAATTAATCACCGCTCCGGCTTGAGGAGAGGCGGTCTCAGGTGTGGGGGCGGGGGAGAGCACTTAACCTTCAACTTCACACCTCCTGGTTGACTCTGAAATCAACTTTGCCACACTAGTCGGATTCGCAATGGTGCGACCTTTATTATCTCCAGCCTCCGCCCCGCCCTCCACACACTGTTTAATTTATTCTGCATAACTAGCCAGTTTCTTCCTCAGGGGGGATTCATAAAAGATCTCAAACCTCAGATCTTCCCTGTTAAGGGAACAGAGCACATAAGTCACTGCCAAGGCTCCAGATGGGGCTGCATGAGGCAGCACCTGCAGAAACCCGGTTTGCGGGTCGACAGTGAGAGGCTGTGTTTGGCGCTCCTGAAGGCTAATGACAACAATGCCTCGTGCCCCCTAAAACGGTTGAATTTGGTGAAGTCTCGGTCTTTCCTATCATTCCCCTTTCCTTTTTCTTTCTATTTTCTTTATCTTTTTTTATTCATCTTTGCTTTGCCCCGGGTCACATCATCCTTGAAGAAAATAAAAAGGCTTCACTAGTCAGGTGGTGTCTGTAACAGATGTCAGTTCAAATTGAGCACCCCAAAGAGAAGCAAACGACACCCTTGGCAGTCAGAAATGAATACACCCTGAAGCCAACAAGACAAACGTGTCCAGGGGGCTATTCTCACAGATTTGACTCCACATTGGAAAGCACTTGAGTGAAAGTGACAATGGAGGGTGGATGTGTATTTCAACACCATAGGAGTTCATTTCTGTCAATCAATGGCTGGAATTTACTTTGAGGATATTACCAAAAAGTGTTTTTTGAATCACTGGACATTTGGAAGGCTGGTTTGAAATATGCATTTAAATGGATGTGGGATGCTTTAAAAAGCTTTCTAAGCATTTGAAACTATTATTCTGAAAATAACATTTCAGAGCAATATAGCAATGCCGTGGAATTGTTTAGAGAGGCAAGAAGCAGTGGTGCCCGAGTGAGGGTTACTGAATTGTTCCACAGAATGTGTGAGAAAGAAAGAAAGAAAGAAAGAAAGAAAGAAAGAAAGAAAGAAAGAAAGAAAGAGAGAAAGAAAGAAAGAGAGAAAGAGAGAGGGGGGAATTCCGGAAGGAGGGAAGGAAGGAGGGAAGGAAGGAGGGAAGGAAGGAAGGAAGGAAGGAAGGAAGGAAGGAAGGAAGGAGAGAGAGAAGGAAGGAAGGAAGGAGGGAAGGAAGGAAGGAGAGAAAGAGGGAAGGAAGGAAGGGGAGGAAAGAGGGAGGGAGAGAGGGAGGTAGGGAGGGAGGGAGGGAGGGAGGAAGGAAGGAAGGAAGGAAGGAAGGAAGGAAGGAAGGAAGGAAGGAAAGAAGGAAGGAAGGAAGGAAAGGAGGGAGGGAGGGAGGGAGGGACGGAAGGAGGGAGGAGGGGAGGAAGAAAGGAAGGAAGGAAGGAAGGAAGGAAAGAGAGAAAGAGGGAAGGAAGGGAGGAAGGAAGGAAGGAAGGAAGGAAGGAAGGAAGGAAGGAAGGAAGGAAGGAAGGAAGGGGAATAATCAGGGAGACAATAAAAATACACAAGCAAAATAATTCATGCTGTCAAAGGTCTTTTGTTAAGCACAGTGAGGGCAGAAGAATAAAGAAAATTGGAGGTGATCTTTGTCTGTTAATTTTTACTTTTGCCTTAGTGAGAAAGAAAAGCACAGATGAAAAGGAAGCTGTGGAACAGATTTTATTCATTGGCAAGAAGAGCAGAGAATTAGAAGTTTGCACCAAAATATAATAGATAAGCTCCCGAATTCAGGAAGTAAGGACGGTTTCTGATTTTAGAGCTATAAAACATGAGAGAGAGGTCAGAATCTGGGAACAGTGGTTCTTTCATGTGTAAAATGGAGGATATTTTTCAAGTTCTATTTTGAATTTTACTTTCGGTTTTTATTTATACCGAGAACCTTTTGGACTTCAGATTCAGTAATGCCCACTAAGCAGTTTTGTCAACTATAAAGTACTCGGTTTTAATGCGTTTTTTAGCATCAGAATTACAGATGTAAATTATTTACAAAGTATGTAAGTTCAAGAACTCTACTGCAGGACACAAGGGCACGGTAAATGTAAGAATGCTATTTAATGAACATCTAATGAGTGTAAAATGTGCCATCCCTAATCTATTCTACAAATTTGGAAGTGGGGGTATGTACTTATCAACTATTGCTAGTGTACACTGAGGGGCTTCAGTGACACAGATTTACTGTATACATGAAGTTCAGCAACCCTGAGTTCATTACCCAAAGGTCTGCGTTCTTGCAGGAGACCCTGGGTTTCCTTGTTCCTACCTCCTAGAGTCTCCCCCCTGACCTTGCCTCATGGCTTCTTTCTTCCACAGCTCTTTTTTTTTTTTTACTAAATATCTTTATTTTTTTAAATAAAAAATCTTTATTTCAAACACACAAATGAAACGATTATTTTACTATTGTGTACAGACAATAGACTCTCAAAGTATAATTTTTTGGCTTTTTGTTTCGTTTTGTTTTGGGGGGGCCACACCTGGTGATGCCCAGGGCTTCTCTTGGCTGTGCATTCAGGAATGACTCCTTGCGGTACTTGAGGACCCATATAGGATGCCTGTTGCTTCCATCAGCACGTCTCCATTGCCCTTTTCTCGTAAAGACCCTTATCCTTACGGCGATTCCACCCAGATCATTTAAGATGACTCCTGATATCAAGATTCTGGGCCATGTTTGATCACTAGGACCCTCCGTGTTTCCCCAAGCACCACCAGGAGTAAGCCCTGAGCACAGAGCCCAGAGTAAGTTCTGAGCACTGCTGCCGCCGCTGGGTTGGCCCAAACATGACCAAACAAACAAACAAAAACCCTCACAAGGAAAACATAAGATTCTTAGCCTTGTCTGCAAATTTTCTTCCGCTTATAAAGTAACATATTCACGGGTTCTAGGTGATAGGATGTAGGTATTTTCCATCGGCCACTGCATGTTTGAACTTGGTCTGAGATACAGAACCAGAAAGGCCTCTGTAGTGAAATAATTTGACCAAGAACTAAGGCAAGGATCAAGGAAACCACCAACTGCTTAACACTGTCCATTGCACAAACCTCTTCCTACAAAACATAACTACCTCTAATTATGTATCTTTAAACATGAAATTTAGGGGAGAGGAAAATTGTAAATAACACCAAGCACATGCTCACTTCTGAAAAAAAGAGATCCAAGATGATATATTTTCCATACTGAGTAATTTCTGGTTAGTATGTTACAAGAGGAAAAGTCTAGTCTACCAAGTAAAATTACTAAAGTGATCAAGACATTCACGATGAAGCATTGGTTTTCCTAAAGTCTGTACCTAACTGGGACAGATTCTGCCCCACTGTAGCGAACCTCTCCATTTCCCCTTGTGTCTATGGCTGTGTCTGTAAGCGCACAGGTATGGTTCCCATCCTTCAGTGTGGTGATTTCCTGTCTCAGTTTCCTAAAGGCAGGACTCAGTTCTCTATGAGGGGACACAGATGTAAGTACAGGAAGAACATATAGGCTGAGGTAGGAAGAACACATGAACACACATACACAGATGGAGGAGGAGAAAACAAATGATTTATTCAGTGTGTTGAATGTGTCAGGGTTTCCTATCTAGCCAGGAGTCTGCAAATGTTTTTGTTTTGGGACCACAGTCTGCTGTACTCAGGGATCGCTCCTGGCAGAACTCAAAAGGACCAGATGCAGTGCCAGGGATGGAACCCAGGTCAGATGTGTGCAAATCCTGGGCCTTAGCCCTGTTCTATCTCTCTGGTCCCAGGATTCCTTCAATCTCAGATCAGCCCTTTGAGGTCAGAATGAGGATGCTGCTCTCACATCAGAAACAAATTTGCCTATACCTTTTAGGTAGGTCTTGATGACTGCAAAGAAATTAAACTGACTTGAAACTAGCAGGTGAAAAAAAAACTTAATTACCTGCACAGACAGGACCATAGAACATGGGGCAAGTGTGGGGCCAATACAGTGAGGTTAAATAATATCTCAAAAGCAGGGAATGCATTTACAAATGGAAAGAGAGAACAAAATCCCCCTTGACAACTTATTACTGAGTTTTTTCTAATTTTTTTTAACCTAACTTTTCCTTCATTTTATCTCAGAAACAGACTTTAGTCTTAGACCTCAGCAAATTCTAGTCTGGCCTGGTCTTCCCTCACTTTCTGAAATTAGGAGAGAAGATTTACTTCTGGGTTTTTAGGAGTTAAAAAATATTGAGCAAAGCAACCTCCTGGGGTCAACTGTTTCTCACTTGTTCTGATAGATCGCTGACCTCAGTCAGTGCAGACAAAGAGAGACAGAGGCAAGTAAAAGTGAAAGAAATGAGAAGAGTATTGGGGTGCGCCTCCGGGCAGAACTGTATGAACCTCTGATGAGGCTGGGGTAGAGCCATGCCCTGAGAGAGACTCCTCGGGATTTTTAAATTGTTTTGGGTGGGGGGGAAAGGAACAAAGACTAGTGGAACCAGTGAGCTTGGTCTGGCTTTCTGTTGTCTCTTAGGGGGTCAATGTGAGGAAGCTTGGAATGCAGTCTGGTAGCTTCCTGGTGCCAGGTGGACCAGAAGTCCTGTTTTCTGGGCTGGGGGAAGGGTGAGCTCTGATTCCGGGAATATTGCTGTCTCAACAGCCAGTCACCATTTGGTTTGAGCAACTCTTACACCTTCAATCCAGTCTGATCATCTTAACGCTCAACTGCATCTGGGCAGCCTGTCTCTGGCCTGAGCTGTTGGGATGTTACAAAGGAAGAAACTGTGCTTTGGCCAAGATCATACAGGCACTAAGGGGTCAGGCGTGCCTGAAGTTGGGCAGCACACACCTGCCTCCGCACAAGCTGGTGGTTTACAATAACATCATCTGGCTTGCTCTTTGAGCCTGTGTTCTTTCTCCCTTGAACATGTATCAGGTTTGCACATTATTTGCTAGAAAGGTGGTGACTGTGTGATCATAATTGAAGAGCATAAATGAGAAAACAGTTGTTCTGTACCTTCGTGGAACCTGGGTATTTCACTGTCACTGTCACTGTCACTGTCATCCTGTTCATCATCAATTTTTCTCGAGTGGGGGCCAGTAGCGTTTCCATCTGTCCCAGCCCTGAGATTTTAGTATCGTAAACTTTAAGCCCTCTCTTCGTGGATGCGGCACACCAGCTGGATGTCCTTGGACATAATTGTGACACACTTGGCGTGGATGGTGCAAAAGTTGGTATCCTCAAAGAGACCCACCAGGTAGGCCTCACATACCTCCTGCAGCACCATGACAGCCAAGCTCTGGGAGCAAAGGTCAGTCTTGAAGTCCTGCACCGCTGGAATGGCAGGTGGTGGATAAGCAGCTTGGTGGACTTCTGGTAGTGGCGGAATTTCAGAGGGATCCAAATTTAACATGCAACTTCCACTGAATGCTTTAAATAGTGGGACAGACTCGTTGGTTAGTTTGCCCCAGATGAAGACTAATCAATAAAGTTAACCCCAATCTCATCCAGCCTCAAGTTCTTGTCTTTACACCTTGGGAAGGGCTTGCTGAAGAGGACAAACTGTGACTCCAAGTGGTTTTATTTGTGAAATGTGAAAGAAGAGAGAGACAAGAGAGAAAGACAGAGATAAGAGGACCCACAAAGAAATCACACACCCAGACTTGGGATGTGGGTGAGCCCAGAATGGACTGTGTGAGAAAGGAAAGGAAAAAAAGACCACACTCAGAGTAAGGAGGCAGGGCAGCTACAGAATACAAGGCTGGTCTTTGCCACCCTGCCTTTATAGGACTTTTCCAAATGCTTCACGTTTTCTGCGTGGCTGAGAGTTCTTTGCTAGAGTGTTATCAAAGCAGACTTGGAATTCAGCCGGTCTCTATACAGTCTTATAAGGGTTTTCTGTTTCTGGTGAATTGTCTCTTGGGGAGGAAGTTCAGTTTGGACTGTGGTCCGGACTTCTTTTCAGCTCATGTTGATGTAAGCAGGTGGACAGGGTAGGACCCCCATGACAATGAAATTCTGGAAGATACTAGTCCCCAGAGAAGACTACCTGGTGAGCTCAGAGGCTTGATTAGACTTCACCTGGTATCAAGAGACCCAGGGCAGCTGAACCTCCCTCCGAACAAAGTTCCTTCAGAAACAAAGACCAAGGAAAGGAGTTCCAAAGAGGATCATCAACCACCCCTAACTCAACTACCCTAGTAGCAAGGTCTTGGCTAGGTAGAAGCCCTCTGTGGGCCCAGATTGGGAAAAGAAACCATAAAAGCCACCTTGAACAAAGGAAATGTGCACATATACTGCCCCAAGCCCATGTGCTGCTGGTGCCCGAGCAGGTGTGTCACCTGCATCTCCCCTTTTGAGATGTCTTCAGGGCTCTCTCAAGCTCTTGTGCATGTTACTCTCACCTTCTCTCCCTTCCTCCCCTTCCTAAAAGCTTCCAAAATAAAATCTGTTTTACTTCACTGCTTGTCTACCTCTGAAATTCCTTTCCATGAGACAGGACAAAATCCTGGGAGCCTGGGAAAGGACAAGGACTGACTTTCCTTTCCTGCAAAGAGCAATCCTTGCTCCAGCCTGAGTCCATGGCTCCCCGAGAAATCGGGTGGTGGGCATTAACTCCCATGCTGAGGAAACCAAACCGACATCAGGTGTGGCTTGAAGGTCACCTGGTAGAGCTAGCAGGACTCAGGCCCATGCTGAGAAGGGACTCATCTGCAGACCTTATCAATCTTAACATTCCCAGCCGCATTGAGAAGGATCAGGAGAAAGAGATCATCTCACTATCTCTTTCCGCCTCTCATAAGACACCTGTAGGTGCCCACTGGCTTCAATGTGTTGGTTTTATTAACAAACCTACACACCTACACACACACACACACCCAACATCACCAATGACAACAAACAACAATGAAACAATGAAACCACCCACCTATTTTAGAAAGAACATTCATATATATATATATATATATATATATATATATATATATTAGGTTGGAGTGATAGCACAGTGGGTAGGACATTTGCCTTGCACACAGCCAACCTGGCTGACCCAGATTTGATTCCTCCACCCCTCTCGGAGAGGCCAGCAAGCTACCAAGAGTATCTTGCCTGCACAGCAAAGCCTGGAAAGCTACCCGTGATATATTCGATATGCCAAACACAGTAACAAGTATCACAATGGAGATGTTACTGGGCCCACTTGAGCAAATCGCTGAACAATGGGAGGACAGTGATGTATATATATATAGATATATATATATATATCTATATATATATGTGTGTGTGTGTGTGTGTGTGTGTGTGTGTGTGTGTGTATGAGGTCAAAGGGAATTGGAAGTAGGAAAATAACTAACTGAATAATAATAAAATAAATAATAAATAAAATAACTAAGGTTTTTTTTTTTCCTAGAGGCTTGCTCGTATATTCCTAGACACCAGGCTATAATTGGACTTAAATTTGTACTCAAAATTCCTTTAGAGAGGTGAGCCACTTCCTTGCACACTAAGTGGTTGTTTGAACATACTACTTCTTAATGCAGAAGGGATCGTGGAGATAATTAAAGAGGGAGTTGTGTGTGCCAAGGCTGTCAGTGCAGGGAACAGCTCTCAGCCCCGAAGAGGATGTGGCACCATGTCAGCCGTCACTGGGTCATTTGGAAATAGAACACAGAAGCCTCCACTTTAAGGCAGAAAAGAGAAAATCAGAAACCTAAGTCTCCTCTGAAGAAGGAAATTATCTTTTACTAAAAAGAAGCTGTCTTG
This sequence comes from Sorex fumeus, assembly GCF_029834395.1. NCBI lineage: Eukaryota > Metazoa > Chordata > Mammalia > Eulipotyphla > Soricidae > Sorex > Sorex fumeus. The sequence continues at coordinate 243,697 of NW_026606149.1, read as the reverse complement.
TTGGGGCTGCTAAGGAAATTAGCAGAGACTGGATACTATATAAACAGCAGATATTTATTTCTCACAGCTCTGGAGGTGAGAAAATCCTAGGGACTCACACAGACCCTGAGAATTTGGTGAAGGGCCAAGTGCTGACCCAGAGCTGGGCAACTGGTGACTTTACTGGGCAACTTGTAAGGAGGACAGGGGTCCCATTCACTCTCAGGACTGTCACCTCCCAAAGATCCCATCTCCTATTATCCTCAATTTGGGACCCAGGGTTTTTCATATTAAATTTGTGGAAGTACAAAAATTCATTTGGGAGCAGAAACTATGAAGGAATCCCTCCATGGGTTGAGACTTGGTTAATACAGGTAATTCTTTGTAAGCCTTGTCTATGCTGATGAGAAGGCTGAAGGACATGGAATATTTACGACCCTAGTCTCTAAACAAATTGTCACTTCCCTGACTAATTAACTTGAGGCACAGATAACAAATACGATTACATTGGAAGGTGTTGTGTCATTTATCACCAGTTACTGTTTTCTGAATATAAGGAAACGAAGCAAGAGCCTTAGTCCACTGTTTGTCTGCAGCATGTCTGTTTTTGTATCCAAAGTCTAAACACCTTCTTTATACTAGTCACTTTAAATATTTTGAATTTTTTAGAAATAACTAAAATATAACCTACATAAGGAAATGGGATATATATGATATGCATAAGGAATATACATGAATACCTTTCAGTACCTGATTTGTAAACTATAATGGCAAAATGGAGAGCGAGGAGAGAGAGAGCGAGAGAGAGGGAGAGAGAGAGAGAGGAAGTGCCCACCATAGAGAGGGGTGTAGTGGGAGGGAAACTGGTAGAGACATTGGTGGTGGGAAATGTACACTGGTGAAGGAAAGGGTTGGAACATGATATGACTAAAATCTGATCATCAACAATTTTGTTACTGTGTATCTCACTTTGATTCCATTAAAAACATAAAATAAAAATGAATTTGAATTTTAAAAATATGAACATAATAAGACTGACATTTTAGAGACACAAACCTATAGTAGGAGGAAGTGGTGACGACTTTTCACTCTGCCTGTTGTGAATCCATTATGGAGTGAATCAAAGACAACAGTGATTTTTTTCCTTATTGTTACTTATCACATCTCCAACTACCCCCTTTTATTCTCCTGCCATATAATACTCCTCCCCTGTAGTATCTAACATACTGATAGCAGCATGCTTTCTTGAGTGTTCTGCAATGGGTCAAGTAGAGTTTTGATACAAAATCAAAGTCTTGATTTCCTGCAAAGAAATCCAAATCTGTGGATGTCTACTCCCTAAGTCCTATGATGATTTTACAAAATCTCAATACATAGGTGAAGTGATAGATGAGCCACATCTAGAAAAAAAAAGCAAATAAATCTTTGTATGGATTTTTGTTTCCACTGTCAGGGTGCAGGAGAACCTCTAGGTTCTTTTGGGGCCAAAAGATTTAGCAAATCTGTCAGTAAAGTTAGCAGTAGAAAACTAAACTCTGAGGTAATAAGGCAGTGAGTTCTAAAGCAGAGCAGGGGGAACCTGAGATGGTTACCCCGTTTTAAGGGACCCTGGCATCAAATACAGAAAAGGAGGAATTTCTATAATAAAGTAGGGCACAGGGGGTCAGACAGATAGTACAGCAGGTAGGATGTTTGCCTGGCATGCAGATAACTCAGATTTGATTTCCAGTACCCCATGTGGATCCCTGAGCCCTGCCAAAGAGAGATCCCCAAGTACAGAGCTAGGCATCAATTCTGAGAGCCAAAAAGAGAAGAGGCTATTTCATCATTATTAGTAAGGTTTGTTTTTCAAGTGTTTCTTTTCAAAGAGTGGCGACATGCTTCCTGATAGACGTGGATCTAGATGATATTCCTGGAATGACACTCTTCTATGACACACAGTAGTTGGGTACAGTTGTAATCCCTTCTTTGGCTAGGAAAAAAAGGAAAAGATTGAGAGATTGCCAGAGTTTCATCTCTGCCTCTAGGCACACAGGGTTCCCAAATTTATTTGACCTTCTTTCAGGGAAAGAAACCCCTTGTAAATTTGTCTTCTTTAAGCATCCAAGCCCAAGCATCAGATTAGGACTGGGGCCTCCTCCACCCAGATCACCCATCTTCCAGTATGTAGGCGTTAGACCCACCAACTGCCACGGGCGCCGTGTAATCCCATCAACTGCCAAGACCCAGAGACTATAAAACCCAGCTCCTGGAAGAGAACAGCAGACTCTCCTGCCTCTGCGCCTGGCTGTCCTCACCGGGGCCCCTTGGAGGAGGGTGGGTTGAGATTCCCTCCTCACCCGGAGCAGAGTCCCAGCAGCTGAAGACCGCCGGTTCTAGCCACAGCCATGCTTAAGACCACTCTCCACACGTTTGGACGAGCCTCACACATGAAGGAACTGGCAGAGGAACTCAGGTGTGTGGGACCCGAGGCGTAGATCTCCACGCCTTCTCAGATTGGGATTGGGGCCTCCTTCACCCAGATGCCCTATCTTCCAGTATGTAGGTGTTACACCCACCAACTGCCCCCAACGCCATGTAATCCCATCAACGGCCAAGACCCAGAGACTATAAAACCCTGCTACCGGAAGCGCGCAGCCACATTTGCAGCTGTGCAACATTTTATTATCTAGTTCTTTCTCTGGAGAACCTGGCAGGCTACCAAAAGTATCCTTCCCACACAGCAGAGTCTGGAAAACTCCCCGTGGTGTATTCAATATGCCAAAAACCAGTAACAATGATGGGTCTCATTCTCCTGACCCTGATAGAGCCTTGAATGTGACACTTTTTAAAATCTCAGGACTAGGACAAAGGAGACGTTACTGGGGCCTGCTCAAGGCAATCAATGAACAACAGAATGACAGTGATACAGTGATAAATGCCCCAGAGGCTTCTGCCTCTCCCTGACCCTGGGCCAACCCAATATCTCCCAGGAGATGGAAATGAAAAACACTGCTTTAGGGCTTCACAGCTCTCAATTTACAATCATGGGCATTTGTATCAAAAGAAACAAACCTTCTGAGATCACAGAACCTCCAATGACCTGAGTTTCTATTGTGGAAATTCCCAAGAGCCAGCAAGAAAACAAGTAGCATGAGGAGAAGGAGAAGGGGAAAAACACTGTTGTTTGCAGGAGGACCCAGTTAAGCTGTGTTCCAAAGATTGAGCCCTGGGGCCGGAGCAATAGGCCAGCGAGCAGGGTGTTTGCCTTACACACAGCTGACCCAGGTTCAATCTCCAGAATCACATATGGTCCCCCGAGTACAGGCATGTATAATTTCTGAGCATTGCCAGGTGTGACCCCAAAGCCCACAAACAAAAGCAAAAACAAACCAAAAAAGGAGGGCTGAGGTCTGAATAAAGATGAGAGTTTCTTTGTGTAGAATATCTGATGGGGATGGAGCATCTGCAGGCTGCTGCTGGCAGGAGAGTTTAGAAGCAAAAATTCCCAAGCATGGGGCATGAACAGTGGGAAGGGCACTTGCCTTGCACAGGGTCAACCCTGGTCAATCCCCAGCACCAGAAATGATACCAGAGCACAGAGCCAGGAGTAAGGTCTGAGCACTGCTCGGTATGGCCCAGAAATTAACCAAATAAATAAATAAATAAAGCATCCCGTTTGTATTATTTTGCAGAGCAAGGTCTAGAGCACTTCAAGGACATTGTGAGTCATAGCCAGAATCTAGAAACAACTCGAGTGTCCGAGAACAGATGACTGGTTAAAGAAATCCTGGTACATCTACACAATGGAATACTATGCAGCTGATAGGAGAGATGAAATTATGAAATTTTCTTATAAGTGGATGGTCATGAAGAGTATCATGCTAAGTGAAATGAGTCAGAATGACATGGGCAGACATAGAATGACTGCACTCATTTGTGGAATATAAAATAATATAATACTAACACCCAAGGACACTAGACACAAGGGCCAGGAATATTTCCCCATAGTTGGAAGCCTGCCTCATGAGCCAGGAGAAAAGACAATTGTAATAGAGAAGGGATCACTAAGACAGTGATGGTTGGAGGGGTCGCTCGGGATGGGAGATGTGTGCTGAAAATGGATAAAGGACCAAATGTGATAGCCTCTCAGTATCTGTATTGCAAACCATAATGCTCAAAAGTAGAGAGAGAGTATGGGGGGAATTGTCTGCCACAGTGGCAGTGGGAGGGTTGTGAAGGGAGGGATACTGGGGACATTGGTAGTGGAGAATGTATACTAGTGAAGGAATGGGTGTTTGATCATAGTACGACTGAAACTTAAACATGAAAATTTGTAACTGCATCTCACGGTGATTCAATTAAAAAAAAAAGGACATTGTGAGTCATTCTATAGTCATGGGATAAGGAAGATCATCTTAAGCAACGTCCCAAGCATGCTTGTATTTCTCTGAAATAGTCTCTCTTGCTTTCTCTCATTTCTCCAGATGCTCGGCTGTTCAAAACGGGTGCAGGGGACGAGGGTCTGTTTTCCTAGTTCTCATCATCAGGTGACATGTCATGGGCGAGGCCTTACCTGGACACATTGAAAGTCTGGCCCCTTATAGGGCCAATGATTATCTCCCCATTGCTCCCTGAAGCACCTCTGTGCCCCTCAATTTTCCATCCCTCTTTTTCTGTATTTTCTCAGGCAGGGTGGCTAGTCCTATGCTCATCTTTTCATTCCTTTGAAAAACAAGATAACTTGGCAAAGGGTTCTTTCAACCCCCAGTTCCCTGCCCTGCAATAGATACAGACACAGCAATAGAAAATTGTGTGTGCACTTGACATATATTGTGAATTGTAACTGGATAACTTGTTATGTTGTTCCTTGAATAGGAATCTTTTTGTTTGTTTTGTTTCTGTGCTATACCCAGCTGTGCTCGGAGCCTACTCCTGGCTCTATGCTCAGGGCTCATTCCTGGATCTTCACTCAAGGATCACTTCTGGCAGGCTCCGGGGGCCATGTAACAATTGGACTGGGTCAGCTGCGGGCCAGGTGTTTCCTGTTATACTATCTCTCTGGTTCCTGAACATGATTCTTTTAGGAGAATCTCAGACCTGTAGTGAGTCAGAGGCCTAGGGGGGCCCTCTGGGAACTAACCTCAGGACCTCCGTCTATACCTTTCCGCAGGCTGGATAACCACAAACAGCCCTGATAAATTGTCAGCTAAGTTTCTGAAAGCAGAAATGTGTTGTAAATTGACAGGACCTACAATCCTTTTAATTATCCAAGCTCTCCACCAGCTTCCTTTGTCAGCTTTCACTAAAAGACAATCATAGATAAAAGATCTCCAAAGGACTCAAAGTCTCAGGGCAAAGAGAACAAGCGTAAATTGATCAGATGTGTTTTTAGCATCTGCCTTCTGCTCTGTGAGGAGAGAGAAAATGACTCTTCCATTGTAGGTATTCACCTGCCTTCACAAACTTTCTTGCTTCCAATCAGGCTTGAGAGAAGGTGAGTATGAGTAGAAGCCCCTTCCGAACACCTCATCAAATGGCCAAGTGGCAGCGGAAGGTCTTTGGAAATAGATGGTCTGAGAGCATGTGCAATCCACAAATGTCAAGCCCAAAGATGACAGAATTCTGTGTGAACCTTAGAGCTTGCCTGTCTCCATTAGCCTCTGTGAAGGGTGAAGTAATCCAGGAGAGAGGGTGAAGGGGAAGGAGCAGACCTAACCAGCCTAGGCTAGGGGAAGGACACAGTCCGTGGTCTCTTCTTCAGCGCCCAGGCCAGTTCATTCCTCATGCCTCCAACAACCCCTCTCTGAAACAACTCTATTTTCTAAAACTGTGATTCTGCATCTGCCCACCCCCCTCCCCCCCGGTGTATTTCTTCACTTAGGGCTGTCTGATTTGAAAAAGGCAATATGTTTTATTTGGGGAATTGACTACAAGGGTGATTGCTTTCAGGTGAAACAGTTAATAAATTAAAATTTCGGGAGCAAGAGAAGACTACTTAGGGAATAGAACTCTGCCAGCTACATTATGAGGAGAAAAGAGCTCGCTGGTTGTTCTTGGAATAGCTCTGTGGATAATTACATAATTAGGAGAAGAGGGGCTAAATAGTCATATTGATTAGCTGTCTAAAAATTGCCCTTTGCTAAACTTGAAGCCGAACATTTTGCTACCGACATAAAATATATGCAAAGGCTGCATCCGTGCAGAGGCCAATATTATACTCAACATATTGTACCCACCTTCTTTTGAACCAGGTCGAATTGCTCCCATTTAAAAATCTTTCTGCTTAGGCTGGAGAGATAGTCCAATGGGTAGGACACTTACCTTGCATGCACCAAACACAGGTTCCATCCCCAGCACATTATATGTACCCCTATGAGTCCCCCCAGGGGTGACCCCTGAGCACAGAGCTGGGAATAAGCTCTGAGCACTGCCTGGTGTGACCCGCACACAAAAAACAAATCAGAAAAACCAAATAACCTTTCTGCTTAAGCTTTTCCCCCACTCAAGTCACACCAGTACCCTTTCATAGCCTTTCACATGGGGAAAAATATCCTCATCATCATCATCATCATCATCCCGTTAATCGTCAAATTACTCAACGAGCACCAGTAACATCTCTATTCCTCCCAGCTTTGAGATTTTAGCAGCCTCTTCTTATTCATCTTTTCCCAATGATTGGAGGTTCAGGGGCATGAGACCTATTGTTGTTACTATATTTGGCATATCAAAAAAAATAGAAAAAGAAAAAAGGAAAGAAAATCCATAGGTTTTCTTTTACGCCTAGGCAGAGATCATTAAGAAATTATGGAAGCAAAGTTGAATACGGAAACATCCAAAAGGGATGTGCAGAGTTTGGGAGGCCACCAGGGACCTGAGTCTGTGCATATCTATCCCCCAGGGCAGGTTCTGCATGACTCGGGTTCGAGTAAGGCAGTGCAGTGCAAACAGAGCCAGAGAGCAACTCTCCCAACTTCCTTCTGCTGGTACACTGGAACCCCAGATGGCACTAGTAACTGAAGAAGCTGAACTTCTCATTGGTTGACCTAAAGAAGCATTGAAGGTGTGCTTTGAAGGCCAGAAAAGCATGTCATAGATCAGCAGGGCATGAGTCTTGACAAACCCAGACCCAGGAGTGCCCTGGGAGGGCCCAGAGCTTTGTCAACTAACTCATACCAGTTGTGATACATTTCATTCTTCTGTCCCTAGCCGATAGAATTGCCTTTATGATTCTGTTTTACATTTACTTTAAACCAAAATAATAGATGAGGTGCATAAGGAAGATCTCAGACAGTAATATTGCTTTGCTACCCTGCTTGGAGGCAGCTCAGGACCAAATGAAAGGCATTTTGTAAGCAAAAGGTTGTGGAAATGAGATGGATAACTTAATCAGACAAAGGTTTAATTAAAAACTAATGAAGTGAAGAAGCTGGGCTTACCCAGGATGAAAATTATTTCATTGTACATTTAGCCTGTTTGCTCATTATCTAAGCTAGAGTTTCCAACTCACTCAGATGCATCTAGAGGAAAAATAATACTTTATTTAGCAAAATTGATCATGGACCCCACCAGTCTGTATCAATTTACACACGCGCATTCATTCATTTTACTTTTCAAAATGGCACAAGGTGAGCAAGATTTATAGGTTACATGTGAATTTGTGCTGCCAAATAGAAATATGTACAACAAAATTGCAATAAGCAAAGCTTCAATATATTCAGTTAGACTTGAAAGAGTTGATAGGCTTCAGAAAAATCGCTTCACTTTAGCCTAGGAAGAGGAAAAAAAGGAGTAATACTTAAATTACAGAAGCTATTTCCCCTTACTTCTATCTTTAAGAATCACCACATTGCAATCTACCTCTTAGATGTATCACAAACATCTACTTGCCTGCACTTCTGTACGTGCTAATCTTCCTCAACAAAGTTCTTCTCCATTTATCACTAGATAACTTTTTAATCATTCTTCAGAGCGTAAATATCCCTGACTTTTGGATGACTCCCTTCACCCCAACTCATGTCCCAGGCCGTTAGGTAGAATCATTTCTTTTCCCTCGTTGTTTCTACACATATGGTGTCGTATCAGATTCTTTGTGGTCAAGTACATTTTTGTCACTTACTATGTGTTTGGCTGATTTTGGTCCCACTGTTCATCTATACTCATACGTGGTATTTAGAATAACAGAGTGAAGGACTGCAGTGCTTTCAAGAATCGATGTCAACTTTGACCCCAGAGTTTAGGGAGGAGAAGGAAAGAAAGAGGGAGAAGAGAGTGGGAGAAGAGACAGATGAGAAGCAATGGGAGCAGGTCAAGGGAATCAGGAACAAAGGTGAGGTTAAGGAATGATAATCAAATATCCAAACCACAGAGTCAACAACATTGAAATCAAAGGACCCAAACTTTAACAACCAAACTTAGAAAGTGGCTGTCAAGAGGGCGAGCAGGGGCGGGGGTAGGGGAGTGGGAATAAGGCAGGGGTGGGGTGTGGGGGGCATGGAAGGGTAGGAGGGCAGGGAGGCGGGGGAGAATGTAGGGTAGGAACTTGGGAACACTGATGGAAGAAGAAAGTTAACCTGGTGGTGGAACTGATCCTGCAATATTATATGTATAAAACTCAGAAATAGCTCTGTAAATCACAGTGCTTTAATAATGGAAAGGTGGGGAAAAAATGAAAGATGATAATGTAGGTTGGTTTTGTATATGCATGGAATATAAAAATGTTGTCATCAAATGTCAACAACTGATTAGAAGTCATTAAAGTGAAGGAGTTTGAAAAAAATAGGGACAGTAATAGAATATGCCTTATGAGATTCTTTGAAGCTTTAAGTTAGATATGAAAAAAAAGATAAAGGATTTAAAAATAATTCCCAGGACATAGTAGGAGCCTTAAAATGCTAGCTATTATTTATAACCAGCTTTATTAGAACATGGCATATGGATGGTGACATAATCTGCATGCTCATTATTTATCAAAATATTGTTTTTTATTCCTACTTTCCCAGTTTTTATCACAAAATAAACTTTCAATAAATCTTTGTTAAACAACAATAAAGTGACCCTAAACTTTCTTATAATTAATATCTAAAATTTTACAAAATAATGAATATCTTCAGATGAGTGACTCTTTATAAAGATACTACAAATAGATAATTTTTAAGTGTTCACAACTCAAGGGCCTGGAAAAAACAAAATTCTGTAAAAGAATTTCAAACAAAATTCTGTTATAATAATATAACAGAATTTTATATTATAACATATTATATATAATTTTGTTCAAAAACAGTATTTTCATCTAATCTACTTAGAAACATAGTTTTGAATTATGCATTTTCTGAACTAAACCAATGTTAACTGCTTTCACAGAAATTTTTCTCCTGTTGATATTTTTATTGTTCACACTTCACTATATTTTTAAAAGGAAATTATTTTATCTAAATTGTCTTTGGATAAAATGAAAGTTCTCTCATTTTCATAAGAAAGAAAGATCTGACTGAAATTCTCCCAACTAGCACGTTAAAACATCAAGAACACAAAGTTTCATTTATTGGTAGAAAGTTTGTTATTTTGCAGAAATAAGCTAGAGATATGAATGCCTCATTAAAGATTTTTCAACTAATTTAGCAATGGGTAATTTAGGAACTGGAACTCTTGATTATAAGGAAAGGCAGTGCAAAGACTATCATTTATTTACACATATTTATATAATATTACACACTTAAAAATGGTTGTTGTGGATAGCAGAGCAAACATCAAGTGGGTTTCCACTGATCTAAACAAAACTTCTTTTCATTGTACCTCAAGATGATTCCAGTTAATGGCTGATCAACAAATATGAAGCTGATGAGTGGGGTTGACTGAGAACTGCATGAACCCCATCTCACTGGAGAACACTGCTCCAATGAGAAGTGTGCATTCATTTTGTGGCCACCCAAGTCAGTTTCTGCTGAAATGAAGCCATGTTCTTCTTAACTATACAAAGGAATCCTAAATAGACATGTACAGAAATGTACATGTTCACATTTGTCTATGGTTTGAAATGAGAGCTTCACCACTCAAACATTAATTCATTGTTGTAATACTGCTGGATGCAACTGGGGAAAAGAAAGAGCAGTAAGTGCTTTGATTCCCTCGCTTTTGCTCATCTCTTATGATAAGACGTCTTGAGGTTACCATCTGTGGTTGTGTTTTTCATCTCATCTATGAAAACTCCTACAACTTAAGGCCAAAAAAGGGGAATTTTGTAAAGACACGGGAATCCTATTTCCAGATACTTTTGAAATATAAAGAAATGGAGAAAATAAAACTGTCTTCCCGTGGTGGCAAGAAGAAGACGTCTTATAATGGAGCGGGGAACTGTTTAGTTGAGGGATTCTATAGGCAATGCCTAAGATAGACATTTCTAGAAACCAGGACACTGGTGTAATTTTTCCATACATTAAAAAGAGCAAAAATAGAAAAATGAGTATAAAGATGAGTGAGAAAGAGGGAGATAAGAGAGAAGTAAATGGCATGAATTCCCCTTTGATACCACCAAGCCTTAGGAAAGTGCAAAACCTACAAAACACATGGCATGAGAGAATTTTTAAGGCAAATATGTAGAAACCCACCATGATAAAACTATCTGTGTCATCTTCAAAGACATAAAAAGGAGACTTCTAGCTAGTATAGTTCCCTAGCTCTGGATGGTGACACAGATGACTATCTACCAAGATGGTCTACTAAATTACCCACTAAGATGTTCATTGACAAAGAAAGCAAATTCTTGAAGAATTTGCATAAATAGTGGGTATGATCTTAGCTTTCAGCAACATAGGTTTTTCATTTCACTCATCTTCTATCCTTCCCCCACTTGAAGTCCAAGGAGTCTTCCCCGACCGTTAGATGCGTTTAGAGCTATTGCCGAGGGACTGAGGCTGAGTCTGCATCCAGGAAGCAATGAGAGAATTAATCCATCACAAAACAACCTGGTTTAAAAGAGGAGATAGGTTTATCAGTCCTTAAAGTACTGTCCAAAAGTCCAGTCTTAAAATTGTACAATTGTCAAATTTATTGCGAAGCGGAGAGGCTTGGCTCTTATTGAATTTGTCCTCAAGAATTTTTAGCATTTATATGCTATGATTAAAGCTAACAATACAGACATTCCTTTTCATGAGATTCACTTTTATCAGTGCCTATCCCCCAAACTTCTACAAAGAAAATTGACTTTTCCCTATTTCATTCCTTAATGGACTTAAAACAATTATCAATTGCTATTAGAATGCATACCAACATCAAAGATTTTATAGTCTGATACATAGCTTCTATTACAAATGATCTCTATGAACAAAACAATCTTTATCATGCCATGTTGAACTTGAAAATCCTTTTTAGCAACATTAAAAAAATTGACTGAAAAATACGACTTTGAGATCAGTGTGATAAAAAAGAAAAATTTACATTAAACTCCATCTTTAAGAAAAGGAAGCCTGTAACTTTCCACTTATTGTATGCTACAAATCAAATATAGAATAGGAAACACATCTCCATCTCAGGAAACACATAGGATTATGAAAACCAGTTGGCTGTCAATTACATGAAAATAAGCAGCAAAAAAATCCCTGAGTAAACTCAGTGATGAGGAGTTGTCTGTGAATGCTTTAATTTGTTTTCTCTGTTGGTTTTGCCAAATATATGTCACCTCACCATTCCTGGAGGATGCATTGAAAAGCGAGGCGTTCTAACAAAGTGTTCACCACTGGATCAAGGCTCTCTTGAGTAAGTGTTTCCCAACCAACCATGCAAAACCTGCAGTGTATGAATCTATTTGGTCTAAAAAAAACCCACCACAACCAACAAAAACCTCCATTCTCCATTCTCCAAAAAAATAAATAAATAAATAAAAGAAAGGAAAGAATTGCTGGGGGTCCCCTACTTACTATGTATCACCTCTTCCAAGGCCCTTCCCATATCAGTAAAATCCATCCTGCAACTTCCTATGGTAACAGTTCCCCACAATGGTATAATGTGCCAAACTATTTGTTACAAATTGCACTAGGTTTTGATCCTGGAGGGTAAATAAAAGATGGTTTAATTAAAATAATTATAAAAATAAATCAAAAATTAACAGTAAGTCACATGAAGCCTAGCAAACAAAACACAATGTAAGCAAGTAATGCCCCTTAGGAGTTCCAGAAAGAATAAATCAACAGCTAACTAGAGGCATTCATTCTTCAGCTGTACTTACAGGCTATTTGACATTATTTTCCTTCACTGATTAACAGTGTGTTTTATGCAAACTCCTCTTTATTGGGGTTGATCTGTTCCTGCTCCAAATAGCTTTCTTGCTTCTGAAGCACACTCTCTCTGTTTAAAAAGTGATTTTCTTTCTTCTATGAAAAACTACCAACTAATAAGGCATCCAAAATGCCTTGTGACCTCGATAATAGTAAATTGTTCTCTCTACTCTCTCTGGAAACAAATATTTAATTTTGGAGATTAGAGTTGGACTTACTTAACTCATCTATTTATAGCTCTCTTTAGCAACTGAAACTGAGAGTTCTTCCTCATTGGAACTCCTTTTGAGCCTGTATCATTATAATTTTTTTGCCCTCTAATTTTCAATCCCTGGGTGATCTGGTTTAATGAAAGGGAATGTACATGTCTAAATGAGGATAAAGCCGCTGGCCACAGGCACAGAAGAAGCAAACAGGTTCTCATTGTTATTGAAAGAATAATATGTGAATGAAAGAATGAATGAGTAAACAAATGAATAAAGAAATAAAGTAATGAATAAGTAAAATAAGGTATTTTTTCTATTCATTGCCAAAAAATAAATAAATCTGAGTCATAAAAAAGCCAAGGAGGTTGAACTTGGATTTGTTCTCCACTGTTGTATCCATTGGTGGTTATTAAGCTGTGCTCAGCTCTGAACTCTTCCTTCTGAACTTTTCTCTGTGTACTGAGATTGGGGGCCTGCCGACCCACCTACCCTTCTCAGGTTGGAGGGTTACAATCTGGAGAAGTAAGGGACGTGGGTTTCATTCTGAGTATCAGTGTTCAACCAGAATCATTGTAGTAATGCTTCCTTATTCTACATTAGAGTTTCTCAAAGCTATTTGGACTACCACACCTTTATTCAGAAAAAAGAAATCACTCTTCATCCCTTATTCTCATAAATCTCTTCTCTTGTTTTCATGCCTTATTATTTGGACAGAGTGGAGGTTGCTGGGTCTGGCAGTGTTCAGGACTATTCTTGAATTATTGCCTCAAACTGACCCCTGACCATGTGGTAACAGGAATCAAACCAGGGTTGGCCACATGCAAGGCAAGTGTCTATTGCACTCTCTCAAATGCTGAATCTACGTTCTTTTTTAAAATTTTTTTATCAGTGAAACACCATGAGGTACAGTTGTAGACTTACAAATTTTTGTGCTTGGGTTTCAGTTATACAATGATCGAACACCCATCCCTACACCAGTGCCCATTCTCCACCACCACTGATCCCAGTATCCCTCCCACCCCCTATCCCCCCATCCCACCCTGCCTCTGTGGCAGGGCATTCCCTTTTGTTCTCTCTCTCCTTTTGGGTGCTGTGGTTTGCAATAGAGGCATTGAGTGGCAATCATGTTCGGTCCATAGTCCACTCTCAGCACGGATCTTCCATTCTGGGAGAATCCTCCCAACACCCTTTATTTGGTGCTCCCTTCTCTATCTGAGCTGCCTTTTCCCCTAGCATGTGAGGCTAGCCTCCAAGCCATGGAGTAAACCTCCTGGTGCTTATCTTGGCTATTCTTGGGTGTTAGTCTCCTATTCTGTTACTTTATATTCCTCAGATGAATGCAGTCTTTCTATGTCTGTCCCTCTCTTTCTGACTCATTTCACTTAGAATGATACTTTCCATGTGGTACCACTTGTATGTAAATTTCATGACTTCATCTTTTCTAACAGCTACATAGTACTCCACTGTGCAGTTTCCAGGTGTTTGACTTGGTTCTCCATGTCTGTGTGTGCAAATCTACCTTCTTTAAGGGGGCATGCAGAGAGGATCTCCAATTGCACCCAAGGCTACTACCACCCCTTTGTCTTTCCAAGGTGCCCCATTGAACACAGCATCACCCACTTTGGGAAGCACTGTTTCCAAGGCACATTTATTTCATTTTCATATGTTTTCCACATTCTCAGAACTAGCCCTGGAGATACCAGCACTAAACTCCAGCAAGATCTTCCTTAGAGATCTGAGTTCCCTATTTGGTCCCTCCCCAAGCCCCACTCATTAGCACCATTTGGCAAACACCCCTTGAAAATATCTGGATTATATTGAGTCTATTGCATCTGTTTCCTATATCCCATTCTAACTTTTTCCACTTCTTTTCCCACCCAAGGGAGGTCCTACTCAATTAACTTCTTACTAAAGTCTTTCCAGTAAGTAACTGCTATGAATCAAGTTCTGTCAAATGAGGATCCTGTCTGCTTCTACCTGCTAAAGATACCAATTCATTGAATCTTTGTGTGTGTGTGAACATGTTGTGATGAGTGATCAACTGTACAAGGCCACACTCACTAAATGATGTCCAGCAGGTAAGAAACAGTCTTCTGTGAGCTTGATCTGGGGATATCATAGATAATTCTAAGAACCCAGGCATTGGTACCATGGCTGACTTTCCCTCCTAAGTCAGGGTGAGATATTGCATTTGCACTTTCTAAGTACCACTAAGAATATTGCAACACAAAGGAAATATAACTAGATTTTGAAGAGAAGATATGGATCCTTAAGGATTTAGGAAATCCTAAATTAAGAGTTAGGAGTCTTCATAGTGTAGACATTTTAAGGATTTCCCCAGTACAAGAAAAGATAGTGTGTCCAGAGTGTGGCACAAAATGGTCCAGAGATGATTCCCAAAAAATTAGAAATTGCGCTCCCATTTGATCTAGCTATACCACTTTTTTTTTTAAGGTCTTCTTGCATCAGATTTTGTGTTTATTTTTTTTTATTTATTTTTTATTTATTGAATCACCTTGGGAAAGGTTACAAAGCTTTCAGGTTTAGGTCTCAGTCATGCAAATATCAAACACATTTCCCTTTACCAATACTTTTTTTTTTTTACCATGAAGAACCCCAATAAAACCCCACCCCCACCCCTCCCAGTCCCTGTGGGGCAGATGAATTCTAGTTAACACTCTATCTGCTTTGATTAGATTCATTGTTTCAATAAAAGATTCACCACTATTATTTAGAGTTTACCCCCCCCCCCAAATCAGACATGCTGAAAAAGCATTGTGACGTGATTTGCTTTCTACAGCTGGGTTCAAGAATTAAATGTTGGTTTTGGATTTCTGCTATTTTACTTATTGACCCTGGAAGTATTTATACTGAAAGTCAGATAGTTAAGAAATTGGTTTCTGTGCTCTGGAGTCGTGGCCGTGCTGGAGAGCCGCTAGTGGGGGGCAACTGGTGGCCTCGGTAGGGCGTGAAGGGCGGACCGAAACGCCCCCTTCCCATGAGGTTTTAGTCGCCCCCCCACTCCCCCGGTTCATACCTGCTGTCCACAAGGCTCCCATGCGGCCGCCATCTTTCTTTCCAGAGAGGAGAAGGCGACTGGGGCAACACCCTTTCCCCTCCGGACAGACATGATGGCCTGGATTAACGCATAGTCCTTTCACTTTTCTGCTCCAAGCTGCCGGGTTCTGCATTAAGTCCCTGTGCTTCTGGGGCTGTGGCCGTGCTGGAGAGCCGCTCGCGGGGGGCAACTGGTGACCTCGGTAGGGCGTGAAGGGCGGACCGAAATGCCCCCCTTCCCATGAGGTTTTAGTCGCCCCCACACCCCCGGCTCATACCTGCTGTCCACAAGGCTCCCATGCGGCCGCCATCCTTCTTTCCAGAGAAGAGAGGGCGAATGGGGCAACACCCTTTCCCCTCTGGCAGACTTGATGGCCTGGATTAACGCATAGTCCATTCACTTTTCTGCTCCAAGCTGCTGGGTTCTGCATTAAGTCCTTGTGCTTCTGGGGCTGTGGCCGTGCTGGAGAGCCGCTCATGGGGGGCAACTGGTGGCCTCGGTAGGGTGTGAAGGACGGACCGGAACGCCCCCCTTCCCATGAGGTTTTAGTCGCCCCCGCTCCCCCGGCTCATGCCTGCTGTCCACAAGGCTCCCATGTGGCCGCCATCTTTCTTTCCAGAGAGGAGAGGGCCAATGGGGCAACACCCTTTCCCCTCCAGCAGATTTGATGGCCTGGATTAACGCATAGTCCTTTCACTTTTCTGCTCCAAGCTGCTGGGTTCTGCATTAAGTCCTTGTGCTTCTGGGGCTGTGGCCGTGCTGGAGAGCCGCTCGTGGGGGGCAACTGGTGGCCTCGGTAGGGCGTGAAGGATGGACCGGAACGCCCCCCTTCCCATGAGGTTTTAGTCGACCCCGCTCCCCCGGCTCATGCCTGCTGTCCACAAGGCTTCCATGTGGCCGCCATCTTTCTTTCCAGAGAGGAGAGGGCGAATGGGGCAACACCCTTTCCCCTCCAGCAGATTTGATGGCCTGGATTAACGCATAGTCCTTTCACTTTTCTGCTCCAAGCTGTTGGGTTCTGCATTAAGTCCTTGTGCTTCTGGGGCTGTGGCCGTGCTGGAGAGCCACTCGTGGGGGGCAACTGGTGGCCTCGGTAGGGCGTGAAGGACGGACCGGAACGCCCCCCTTCCCATGAGGTTTTAGTCGCCCCCACACCCCCAGCTCATACCTGCTGTCCACAAGGCTCCCATGTGGCCGCCACCTTTCTTTACAGAGGGGGGAGGGCGGAAGGGACCAACACCCTTTTCCCTCTGGCAGACTTGATGGCCTGGGTTAACACATAACCCATTCACTTTTCTGCTCCAAGCTGCTGGGTTATGCATTAAGTACTTGTGTTTCTGGGGCTGTGGCCGTGCTCAAAGCTTAACTATGATTTTCAGAGAGAAACGTTAGGTGGTTTACTTCCCATGGATCACTTCGTATATAGAGAGATGTTGCGCAGCCGCGTAAGCGGCCGCGCGGTTTTGAGGAAAAGTCCTAGTTCCCGCATACTCGAGCTGTGCTTGTAGAGGTTTCTGGTCACCGGGGTTCCATCTGGGGGAGGCGGGATGCGGTACCTACCCCATCTGGGACTTCCCGATGATCTCGGCTCTTTTGGGAACCTGTTTTTTTTTTTTCCTTCGGGATCTGTGGATCCCGCCCTCCATGTTGTCCTTCTCTTCGGCTAAATGCTGTCAAGATGGCGCTGGGGGGCGGGCTGTGGGCGTGACTTCCGGAATCTGAGGTTACCTGGGAGGTGTAGTCCCAGCATTTTTGAGGAAAAGTCCTAGTTCCCGCATACTCGAGCTGTGCTTGTAGAGGTTTCTGGTCACCGGGGTTCCATCTGGGGGAGGCGGGATGCGGTACCTACCCCATCTGGGACTTCCCGATGATCTCGGCTCTTTTGGGAACCTGTTTTTTTTTTTTTTCCTTCGGGATCTGTGGATCCCGCCCTCCATGTTGTCCTTCTCTTCGGCTAAATGCTGTCAAGATGGCCTAGCTATACCACTTTTGGGAATATATCTTGGAGAAGCAAATGATTATAGTAGAAATTACATCTGCATTTGCATGTTCATTGCTGCACTGTTTACAATAGCCAAAATCTGGAAAAAACCTGAGTTATCAAGAACAGATGACTTGTTAAAGAAACTTGATAAAAATGGAATACTATGCAACTGTTAGAAAAGATGAAGTCATGAAATTTGCGTATAAATGGATGAACATAAAAAGTATCATGTTAAGTTAAATGAGTCAGAAGGAGAGGGAGAGAGTAGAAAGATTGCACTCATCTGTGGTATATAAAGTAACAGAATGGGAGACTGACACCCAAGAATAGTAGAGATAAAGGCTAGTAGATTTACTCCATGGCTTGAAAGCTGGCCTCAAATGCTGGGGGAAAAGGCAGCTCAGAGAGAGAAGGGAACACTAGGTAAAGTGTATTTGGAGGACAAGCTTGGGTTGGGAGATGTGGATTATAGATCGAACACAATGTCTCTAGTGCAAACTGCAGCACCCAAAAGGAAAGAGAGAACAAAAGGGAACGCACTGCCTCTGAGGCAGGGTGCGGGGGATGGGCTGGCGGTAGTGGGAGGGATAATGGGATAATTGGTGGCGGAGAATGGGCACTGGTAGAGGGATGGGTACTCAATCATTGTATGACTGAAACCCAAGTGTGAACGTTTGTAAGTCTGTAACTGTACCCCACAGTGATTCACTAATAAAAAATAAATAAATAAATAAATAAAAATAAAAAGTAAATTGGACAATAGAAAATAGAAATAGTCCAAGAGAATGGGGACAGGGGAGAGGTACTTGCCTTGCTCACAATTGACCCTCGGTCTATCCCTGACACCACACTCCCTGAGAGCCACTATCGTGATCTATATCACTATAGGGAACAATATAGCCACATATAGTGGCTCTCCCTGAGAGCCTCTAGCAGTGATCCTTGAGTCTAGAGCTAGGAGTAAAACTTGAGTACTTCTGGGTATGGCTCACAACAACAACAAGAGCAAAAACCTAAAATAACAGAGTGTGGCAAAAGTTGCCCCCAGCTCAGGATATTGGACATGGAAGACCCAGCAGTTCCCCAGGGAATCTATGCACACAAAGACACTATGTAAAATTTCTGCCAAAATGCTCAAAAGTGCTATGATAAACTCTGCAGCAATAAACAGTGAATTCAGACTGCAGAATTCACCTCACACAAAGCTTCTCTGGACCTCTAACAAACTGAGGTGGAAACATCAACAGACACAGTATAGCTCCAAAGCTAGGATCTAGAGGACAACCAAAAAGGGGAAATGCTAGGAGTGTGACCCTTTGTTACTCTAGTGACCTAGTGGGATCATTAGTACTTTTGGTGCTTGCCAATCTTAAGTTTTATGACTCTCAGCTGGAAAGAGTGAAAAAACAGTCACATAAATCTAGGATCACTACCCACGCTGAAATAAATGAGTTCTCTTCTTTCATCAACTTGTCTTAATGTTATTGTGCATTGAATGTTGTTATCCCTCAAAAGTCTCCATACTTGAATCCTAACTCCAATTTGATCCTTCTCAGGGACAGAATCTTTGGGATATGATTAGACCACAAAACAGTATTCTGAGGAAAGAATTGGGGTCCCTTTAAGAGATCAATCTGTAAAGAGTTACCTCGGGCTTTCCACAGTCTGAAAGCATGAATGGATTTCAGTAGAACCTTATTATGATCTCAGGCCCTAATCCAGACCTCCTGCTTCCATGACTCTGGGAAGCTAAGCAAATACTTCTAAAGAATATATGTGTACTAATACATTAGCATTTATACATATGCTTTAGAAGAATTTATACATAACTGTGTATATATGTACATATATGTATATATGTATATATGTACTTTAGAATTAAATATTGGGCTTATCTCATGTGCATATTGGTGCACATACACATGTACCATATAGTAAATTTCCTTGTACAACATCTCCAACTTATAAAACATTCTGTTTTTCAGATTGAGTGGCTCCCAAGCAGTACTCAGAAGGTCCCAGGGCCCCCCACCTCAAGCAATTCTTGGCCAATCAGGCCTGTGGTTCAATATAAAGACACAAGAATGTGATGCTGCTGAATCCTATCATGGTCCAGGGAGACTCAGTCCACATCTGCAGTGCGCTGGCATCCAGTGTGCAGGGGCCTACAGACTCACGAAATCACATGGTATTGGAAATTGATCCAGTCAGACACATGATTGGTCTGCATCTTAATGTATTATCTCTCTGGCCCTTAGCAAATGTTCTTTTTGTCTCGTTCTGATGATAATGGTGCCATTGCATCCTGCTGAACCACATTCTAGCTGAGCACTGGGCATTCGCAAGATAAAGAAGAAGGCAAAGGAACAAATGGAGAAACAAGACCACTGGCCTTGCTACAGTTCCGACTGGTCTGCCGGTGACATGGACACACCGAGTGGCATTGAGATTCATCTCTAGGGTTCCTGGTTTTCTCCACTCCATCCCAACTAACAGTCTTTTTCCACAGCAGCATTGCATCAATTGTGCTACCTGTCTATCACCTGTAAATAAAAGGTATCATTTGTCTCACAATGAAATGGAACATCGACCTCGGGAATGATGTTCAACAATTTATGTGTCATTTCAGCAAGATAAACTCACCCTGGAAAGGAAGCAATATCCCAGAAATTTGAATCTACATTTTCTTCCGTAAACTTAATTTTTTCCTTGGAAAACAACATGACTTAATAGAGAGAAAAGTTCATGTATAAAAGGCAGTGCATCCATCCCAAATGGGCAAAGCTAAGTGGATTTTTGAAAACAGATATGATCATGAGGTCTTTGTCCTTACAGAATTCTTTCCTGTCCTTCAGAAGCTGCTGGTTGATTTTGATGATTCAATTTTGAAATGAAAACATGATGGCAGTAATTTGAACATCACAGTGAATTCTCAGTTTTCAAATATAGAACTGGAGTGGGCCCAGTATGACATGAAGCACTGCAGATTTTTGAAATCTTGCCATCCTGTTTGGCCACCAAAGAAATGGCAGTGACACCCACTTAAAACATTTTTTAAATGTTTGGGGCATTTAAATGACAAGCTTAGACACAATCAATTAGTGTGGTAAAAGTGATTCCTCTTAGCATACATAATGCTAAGGAAAATGACTTGATAAGCAGAAAGTAGGATACAAAAAAACCAAAACATCATTTTGGGTGATGTTAGGTGGTAAATTTAAAAGGTACAGCAACTTAGCTATAGTATATCTGACACATTTAAAGTACACATTTAAGGTTGAGGAACACTTTGATCCTACACCAAATTCTCAGCTGTGTACCATTTGTTCTAATTTTGCTAAAGCATAGGTATACAGAAAGTAATCCAGAAAGTTCTTCATTACACAACAGAAAGAGAAGTTGCAATTTTGCCTTGTCTAATTAAAATAAAATGTTAGCACATCAGGAGCTCCTTACTCCAGCTCATTTTACACTTATTCACACACACACACACACACACACACACACACACACACACTTTGGGTATAAAATTACAAGTTTAGAGAGGAATGTAGACTAGTTCTTTCACTGGGTATACAAGACTCTAAACTAGAATCTGAAACAAGTGATGAAGAAATGATTACATATTCTTATCACTATCCAACTACCACCTATCTATCTATCTATCTATCTATCTATCATATTCCTATCTATCAGACTTTTTATCAAGGAAATAGTTTGGCAGAATAAAAACCACATATATATAGGAGATAAAAAAGAAAAAATTAAAAATGCAGGAATTTGCCTTTTTAGCATCATCTCAATTGCATGTTGGACTGACATAAATATTGCTTAACTTGTCAAAAGAGTGTAGGTTGCTTTTAATAAATGGAAAACTTTAGGGACTTGGTAGATAGCTCAATGAATTAGTTGCTTCGGAGCCTTAGTTTGAATCCCAGCTTCCCCCCCAAACACTGTCACATATTGGCCTGGAGATTCCTCAAAACTATGAACTGTAAGGCTCAAGCATCTCTACATCCTTCAATTCTACTCTTGAACCTCTGACTTGGTTAGGGAAGTAACATCAGAATGGCCCTATGCTCCTAAGAACTACTTGGGAGCTCCCCGCATAATATCAAAAATACACAAAACTCTCCATGAACTCAGTAGAAGAGCAGCATTGATCTTTTATATATTATCAAAATAAGGCTAAGTCTCCCTCAAACCATCTTATATCGAAGCTTATAAATTTACATCATCTTTTTGTTATTCCTTTGAAAATTATAAATTTTGACTGCCAATAAATCTTTTTTTTTCTTTTTGGGTCACACCCAGAGATGCTCAGGGGTTACTCCTGGGTCTGCACTCAGGAGTTACTCCTGCCGGTGCTCAGGGGACCATATGGGATGTTGGGAATCAAACCCGGGTTGGCCGCATGCAAGGCAAATGCCCTACCCGCTATGCTATCTCTCCAGCCCCATACTACCAATAAATCTTAACTGCAATTGGTCTAAATTTAAACAAATGGACAAATTAAATAAAATTTTAAAATAGATGTTTAGACTCTGTAAGACAAGTTAGTGGTTACCAGTAGGGATGGGAAAAGGAGAGTTGGTAAGTGGAGTACAAGGAACCAATTGGATATCAAAGATTAGTTTGGAGGACCTTCATATAGGGGATGCAAATGTTGATTTACAATGATGTCCGACCCAAAACATGCAATGTAACAAGGCAATGTTACTCCAGTTAAAAAAAGGTAAAATCTAAAAACAAGCCCTCCCTTGTATCCTTATTTGAAAAATATCTTTTCTTGTGTATCATTGTAGATAGTGTTAAAGCTTATGGTATTAATATATAAAATTAGTACACTCCACCACCAAAATGCCTAAGACCATCCACCACTATCTCCATGTATCTATTATTCCTTGGACACAAATTTTTAAAGGTCTATTCATGAGCTCATGCCTCCACTATATCCCTCTCAGTCCTCTGCTGTAGTCCTTAATTTCCACAGGATTTAGATACTGTCTGGAAAAGATCCTTTCTACAGAGGCTTCTGGGCATGATATTAGGTCTGTGGATAATTTAGATGATTAATTTTATCTGCCATTGCAATCAAACCCTGGAGCAAAGTCTAAATGTTGTAGCAGCACTAGCTGTAAGATAAGGCTACCTCCAAAACTGAGTGTGTATCAGGGCAGAGATTTGCATTAGTATTAGAAGCAAGGCTTGCATGAACAACACCAAGCTAAGTTATGGGGTTTCCAGGATACAAGTATAAAAAAAAATAAGAAGAAAAGAAACAGATCTTGACTACAGTTGGTCTAAAGTTAAGTTCTTGGAAATAGGTGACTAGTCTAGAAGACTTCTGACATTTTCTCTCCCTAGTATTCTATTTTTAGGAACAGTCAATCAATCCTTTGCAGGAAAGAAAAATGTGAAATGTTCATATCTATAGTCCTCAAAGTTCACTCTGAAATTCATCCAGGTTGTCAGATATACATCACAGAATGTGCAGGAGCTGATTCTGTAAACGAGCAAAATAGAGAGTGGGAATCTGTGTCTGTAGCAATGATGCTTTTATCAATAGAAAAGTTTTATACTCTAGCCCTGGCACATACTAGTTATAATCACAGAATCATTGATTGCCATCAAAGGAGAAAAAGTTAAACCTCCTACATAGAGCAAGTTAATAAAGGCTTTTCAGTAATTGGCAGCCAGCCCTAACAGATGAGAATAAAGGTGTGGTTGCTAAATTTACATATTACAGATTCAACACACTGATTTCCTAACTATTCACTTCCAGCAAAACAGACATCGTAATCCTTTCTTCTCAGTTTCCTGAACTCCCACCTCTGGGTGATATAATAAAGATAGAAAAGGAGACTTTAGGGTTATGAGACAAAAAATATATTTTTATATTTTTTTATTTTTTATAACTTAATCACCATGAGGTACAATTACAAACTTACAAACTTTCATGTTTGCATGACAGTCATACAATGATCATTTACCCATCCCTCTGCCAGTTTTTGAGTCAATGTACTTTGTGGTGTATCTGGAGGTCTTCCCTTTTCCTAGATGTGAATATTTCCAAACTATTCCATTAGGTTACCTTTGCCTTTTTTTTTTCTTTCTTGTCTAAAAGTGGTATGTCACACACTTAACATGCCTCATCGAGAAGTTTTAGGGAGTTGTGAAAGAGATGGAATTTATGGAGAGCTGGATTAGAAATCCCAAGGAGGAGGAAGATAAGTTGAGAGCTCCCAAGATGATTGACAGTGACAGAATTCAAGAATCTGGACAGCCTTTAACCTCAGGACACTAGGTCTCACAAGGAGGGATGATGTCAACAGCGAAGTCCCATTGATGACATGATGGTTGAGTAATCCATCGGAGTCAACCTAGAAAAGATGTTTCATTCTATAGCAGGCACAAATAAATGCCTTTGCTTTCTCAGCTCAAAATGATGTTAAATCCATGAGACTGAAGAGGTTAAAGGGTTTGGTTTTTTGTTTATTTGTTGTATTTTTAGGGAGTTGTATTTTGGTTTTGAGTCTACACCTGGAGGTGCTCAGGCCTTACAACCCTGACTCTGCTCAGGGGTCACTCATTGTGTACTCAGGTTTATGTATGGTGCTAGGGTTATAAACAGGGTCATTCAAGGCAAAATGCTTAACCCCATAATTATTTTTCTGGCCCACAAACTTGAAGATTTTTAAGTGAAGTGGTCTTAATTTTCATAGTTGAGATAGACATTTTATGATAAAAATTGAAGGTACCTGCAGGACTATCTGAAGCACACTAGAAAGAGTTCTCCTCAAAACAGAACCCTTAATCAAAAACATTTTTAACATTCTAGAAAGAGTTGTGATGTATAGTGAGAAACATACTAAATCTAAAAATATTTCAAATAAACTTACTCTATATAAATATGAGTATAAAAGAGTATAAGTCCCAAATCTTACTATGGAATGCACAAAAATAAGACAAATACACCAAGTTGAAATTTGGCAGTATAAATCTTGCTCTAAAGGAGAAATAGAATAGTGAGTAGGATGCTTGCTACTTGAGGTCAACCCTACACACCAAATCTGTTCTACATGCCCTTCCAGGAGTGATCTCTAAGCACAGAATCAAGAGTAAACCCAGAGCACAGCCAAGCATGGGCTCCCAAACAAACAACAAGAACTTCTGATCCAGTTCAGTGACATTGTTGGCTTTGGAAGTTTTTAACCTTCCCTGGATCTTCTTCTATCATTAATAAAATGAGAGGACTGGATGGGAAATCTAATCACACAATCCCCTTTATGAGTTTGGGTCTAGATATGATGAGCTGATGTGATGCCAAATCCTCTCCCATCTGCAATGAAAAAGAACAAAATGGAAGAATATGCTCTAGGAATTCATTACTTTTCTTATTATTTATCAGTGACAGTGGAATGGTGTCAAATTCAGGACCCCATATCAAAATATATTTAAGACAATATACTACACCATAGTGTTTACTTATAAAGGTGTTATGAATTGAATGCTTGTGGTCCAAATTCTGGTACTATATTTGTAGGGGCCTTGCCTGGCAGCGCTCAGGAGTCATGGAGATACCAGGAGGTTCAGGAACCTTTCTCCCTTTCTGTGTGTGTGTGTGTGTGTGTGTGTGTGTGTATGTGTGTGTGCATAAGCATGTGTGCACATGTAAGCATGAGGACAAAAGAAGAAATAGTGAAGGATAAACTTCCTCAGATATTCAGAAAAAATATTCAGAGGGGCTGGAACAATAGCACAGTGGGTAGGGCGTTTGCCTTGCACGTGGCCAACCTGGGTTCGATTCCCAGCATCCCATATTGTCCCTTGAGCACCACCAAGGGTGATTCCTGAGTGCACAGCCAGGAGTAACCCCTGTGCATCGCCGGGTGTGACCCAAAAAGCAAAAAAAAAAAAAGATATTCAGATACCATTCATACCAAATGGTATCTTTTTAGCATGTGGACTATTTTGAACTGTGGTCAACTGAAATCCTGTAGAAATCTGAGAAATTTTATCACTCCCATAAGAAACTAAAACAATGAAAATTGAAGGAATTATCCTGATTAGGATTTTCATTATAAATAGCCATCCTCTGGAAGAGTTTTACTGGTAGGGAAAATGACTAATTATAGAGCATTTAGTTTTCATTATACCCCATCCAGAGAGGCCCCCTATTTTTGCATTGAAACTCTAGGACTGGATTCGTCAGCACAAACATAAACGCCCTCATTTTGCATCATTGATCTTTTAATCTACCATGTTATTGTTCAGATTAGCATGGTAGCACTGTCTTCCCATTGTTCATTCATTTGCTCGAGTGGGCCCAGTAATGTCTCCATTGTGAGACCTGTTGTAACTGTGTTTGGCATATTGAATATGTCACGGGTAGCTTGCCAGGGTTTGCCGTGCAGGTGAGATACTCTTGGTAGCTTGCCAGGCTCTCCGAGAGGGACAGAGGAATCGAACCGGGTTGGCCACATGCAAGGCAAATGCGCTATCCGCTGTGCTATCACTCCAGCCTCATATTAATTCACATTACAGTAATAAAATTACTGTTTTCTTCAACTATCATATGTCAGTTTGATTATTGAATCAACCTAAGAAGAACTGGCATTGACAGTGGGGTGGAGGATTTCTCTCCACTTTTTAAATTGTCATCTAAAAGTCTAGGATAAAGCCATAGCAAGAAACCAAGATGGTACCCTGATCACAGACATACTTCTGGAACATTCCATTACTTTCCAAACAGATCTCTATTGTTTAAGAAACCATCTTGGGAATGTTGCTAGTAAAGGCCCTCCCGTTGATCGTCGATTTGCTCGAGCAGGCCCAGTAACGTCTCCATTGGAGACTTTGTTGTTACTGTGTCTGGCATATCGAATACTCTCGGTAGCTTGCCGGGCTCTCCGAGAGGGGCGGAGGAATCGAACTCGGGTCGGCCATGTTGGCCGCTTGTAAGGCGAACGCCCTACCCGCTGTGCTATCGCTCCAGCTAAAGCAGTCCAAATTGACCAAGACAAGAGGTCAACAGTTAATTCTCTTTATTTTGGCAAAGTAGCTGCGTTATAAATCCATGAAGTTTTCCTCCCATTAACCCAGTCATTGAGCTGCCTCTGAGGCTTCTGCTAAAGAGATCAAGAGAAATCAGTTCTGTGCACGTTTATTTTTCACTTTATTTTTTACTTCTTTCTTCCCTTCCCTGAGCACTACCTCAATATTTCATTAATAGACTTGTTTTGTGATCTTCTGTCAACTATCTTTCCTTCTTTTCTCATTGTAGTTAGTCAAGTGATGGCTCCTTAGAACAACCAAGCACCTCAGACTTTCACTTCTTCTGTGATAGAAGTTCCTCCCCAAGGAATGAGGAGGTTGACCGAGCCTTACTTATGCAGTCTTCAGTCTATTCTATCCCATTTCTCTCAGTTTGCTCTCTGTTTATTTGAACTTGTCTTTATTTATACATCTGACACTTCTGCTTTTCCTCAAACTTCAAATTCTCCAGTATTACCTCAATTTTGCAGGCTGCCTTCCTGATTGTTTTCTATAGATACCCACCTTTGCTATTTTGCTTTCTTGGGAACTGAATCTTGAGTGAATTATACTTGACATTTAACATATACACGAACACAGAATATTCTGACTTCAAAGAATACCCAGGAACAGACTCTTCCACTGTTATTTAGACAAAAACAGATTCATATTTTCTTTGGTTTCCAGTGTCAGTTGCCTTCCTCACTGAGTCACTAAAATAAGTTCATCTTTATTGAAGTCAATGATGACCAGGACCAGGACCCAGAAACTCATAAATAAATCTCAAAAGAGATCAACAAGCTACAGAGATGCTTCCAGACCTTCCCACTCCCCCCACTCCATCCATGCTAGGCTAAGTCTCATCCAGGTCACCCTGAAAGTGAACCCAGGACCCACCCAAACAGAGGCCCGACAGCCAAAAGGCTCCACACTTCAAAATCAGCACCATGCTCAAGGTCAGACTCCACTGTTCAAGATGAACCTCATCCAGAAATTGAACTCAGATTCACAGGTTTTATGATTAAAATCTCTAGGCTCTCTCAGCGTCAGGGATAGGCTACCTCTCCCATGTCCCTTTTTTTTCCAGAGCCTTACAGTCACGCTCATGAACTACCTTTGGCTGAAACTAAATAAGCTCATTAACTGCCATGATCCAGAGTCTCATAAATAAATCTCAAAAAAGAACAACAAGCTGTAAATATGCTTCCAGACCCCCAAATCACCAACCAGTTAAAAACTCAACTCCAGCTATATAACCCCATTCAAAATTTTTGAATTACTGGAGTGACATCTCAAACTCTACACCACGAATATACCAGGAGAAGCACACCACACTAAATAGGATATAAAGTAGAAGGCAACCAATCTCAATTAAGAAAATACCGACACAAAGTGCCCGAGAATGTCTGGTTAAAGAAACGTTGATAAATCTACACAGTGGAATACTATGTAGCTGTTAGGAGAGATGAAGTCATGAAATTTGATTATAAGTGGATGGACATGAAGAGTATCATGCTAAGTGAAATGAGTCAGAAAGAGAGGGACAAACATAGAAGGACTCCACTCACTTGTGGAATATAAAATAACATAATATAGACTGACACCCAAGGACAGTAGACACAAGGGCCATGAATATTGCCCCATTGTTGGAAACCTGCCTCATGATCTGGGGGAGAAGGCAGCTGGAATAGAGAAGGGATCACTAAGACAATGATGGTTAGAAGAATCGTTCAGAATGGGAGATGTGTGCTGAAAATGGATAAAGGACCAAACATGATAACTTCTCAGTATCTGTATTGCAAAACATAATGCCCCAAAGTAGAGAGAGAGAATGGAAATTTTCTGCCATGGAGGCAAGGGTAGGGTTGG
Source organism: Sorex fumeus (assembly GCF_029834395.1). Lineage (NCBI taxonomy): Eukaryota > Metazoa > Chordata > Mammalia > Eulipotyphla > Soricidae > Sorex > Sorex fumeus. The sequence goes on along the minus strand of NW_026606149.1, from coordinate 215,314 downwards.
AAAGGGGAGGTATACCGGAGCTATTGGTGGTGGAAAATGTACACTGTTGGAGGGATGGGTATTTGATCATTGTGTGACTAAAACTCAAACATAAAAGCTTTTTACTGTATCTCAGGGTGATTCAATTAAAAAAAGTAAAAAAGAAAAGAAATGCTAATACACAAGGCATAATCTGTAACATGTTAGTTAGTAATCTTGTATACAAGGGCTTAAGGACTTCATGTTGATAAATAATCTTCACACAGTTTCTTCTAAGGAACGCTTTTTATATCACTTCTAGCAAATTATTCATAAAAAGTTATATAAAATAAACTGTTTAGAACCTGCTATTGGGGCAGGCTTGAGTGGTATGTGGGAAAACAGGAAATAATGGTGGTGGGAAGATACAATGGTGGTGGGGTTGTTGTTGGAATACTGAATGTGACAAATCATCAAGGAACAACTTTATAAACATAAATAAATAATCTTGAAAAAGAAAAGAATGATGACCCACTGGTGTGTACACCCCGGAACTCAAACAGTTTATGGTCTTTGGCCTCTAGGAGTCTAGGGGCTAAATTTAGACCACAAAGTTAGAGGTAGTGGAATTTTTTAAATCGAATTACCCTGAGATAGTTACAAGCTTTTATGTTTGAGTTTTTCACAGTTTTTCCATGGGAAATTGAGATAGGAGCCCATTAGTGGAAGTTCATTAGAAAGGTGCAGGCCAAATGTGAAGCATTTCAGAGGGCGGCAGATAAGGCTCAGACTGTCAGATAAGTAGACAGGGAGGGGGACAGGGGGACGAAGAGGGGGTAGGGGTTAGAGGGAGAACATGACCATTCTAGGGGAAAGGAGGAGCTAGAATTCAATTCCACCCTTGGGGAACCAACAAGCATTGATTCAGAGTTCCAAGTAAGGGACAAGTATGTACAAAGAAAGCCTGAAAGTTTCTTATAGCTTGGAGAAACTTCAACAACTCCACTTGACTGTCCTGTTTTCTTAGTCTTTATTTTAGACAACCTGCAACTGCAGACTTTCTTCTTTTGGTTTCTTTGAAATGTAAATAGATCTTCTACTAGCCTCCTGGAGTTTTGGAACACAGGCCTCTTCCTCAAAGATCTGGAAACTATCCCTTTTTAATATAATCTCCAAGAAAGATGAAACCCCTACTCTTCATCTCCGTAAGAGAGTAAAAGCCCTAGTCCAATAATTGTAAATTGACACACAATGGTTTAATTACATTGAGCATTCTCCCTGTTAAGGATCTCTGGATAAAGGACCAAACATGTTTGTCACATGTTTGGAACACAATCACTGCTTTAGTTCTGTACTCAAACACCCTCCCACCTGCCTTGGTCATAAAGAAGCTGAGTTCTAACTCTACCTTATTTCAAAAGTCTCAAATGAAGTCATCTTTGCTTAACTCAGGGACAATTTTTCTTGATACTGAGCCACCCTGAAATCTTAAAATACCTGGAAAATCAAGCCGCAGGTATTTCTTTCTCAGGCTGGATAGAGACCAAAAGTCCAGAAAGGAAAAATATCACCACAACCTTATCTTTCATGAATTAGACAATAGTCAATGGCATACGCCCAGTTATAAATTTAAAAACAAAGCAGAGGTCATGAGTTTCAGAGGTCTCTTATATGAGCTACTTATAATACTGCATTAACTTTTTAATGAATCAAAAGTTTTATTGAAGAAAACTTAGAGAAGTATGAGAGATGTGTTCAAGAGAACTTGGACTTAATTATTTTAATGCCCTTATTTATTTTAATGCATAAATATTTAATTATTTAACACAGAGTTTTGTTGTATTTCTATGGATTAAATTCTTTCCAAAGTGCTAAGAAAATGGGATTTTTTCCCCAAGTATGTCAATAATCTATGACACAATTAAATGTGCTAATATGTCTTTATATTGTGCAGGTACAAATCTATAAAGCCATCCACAATTAAAAAAAACACATTAAATTTCTCCACCAGTTCAGTTAAATAGCATTTTCTTTTAAGAGAGAGATTTATTTGCAGTTATAAATTTCTCAATGAGTTTAATAAGGAGCCAAGAATATATGTGGGCTCACATTTGCAGTGTATAATAATATTCCAGTTACATAAAAACCAACAATTATTAATGAGTCCACCATAAAACCTAGACTGAATATTAAAAAGGCAAAGAGAAGTGAGACTTGATGTTAGAAAACATAACATGAATAAAACTCAAGTCATTCCTTTGTTCATTTTAGAATCAAAATGTTGACAGAGTAAAATTCCAGTTGAACCAGAGGCTCTCAGATTCACTTCTGCAGGAGAGTCAGCTAAAAATCCATTTCCACAGTGCCTCCATGGCGTAGCAAGGGCTGATACTAACACATCTGCTCTACCAGTGAGTTAAAAATACATGGAGGCTGACGTAAGGGTCAATAAAAATATGAAATAATGAAATGCCATAAAAGGTACCCGAGAGTGAACCAGGCAGCGTCTGCATCTCCTGTTACTTGATTATTCCTCTAAGCTGACATGCTCACAAACAATGATTGCTACCACTGGGATGAGGCATTGCTAGCACTTTAGCAGTATAATCACTGACATCCAGGAAGTCTAATCAACAGCTTACAAGGGTCTTGATGATAGATGGGGGCCAGGTGGAGGAGCAGAGCCAGTTGCATTATTATAACAAACACCATGGTAGACAAAGAGCCTTTTGTTCTGCGTCCCTGGCCCAGACTCAGGGAGACCCACAAGGGTCACAGCATCTCCTTATGTAAGGGGTTCCTGAGGTTGCAAGAGGAAATGGGATACCACTACTTTATTGTCTCAAGGCTATTCTAGTGTTAGTCCCGTTGTAGCGCAAAATCAGATGGAAGTTAAACAGGGAGGAAAGCAGGTGTCACGAGGCTGTTTCTTAGTCAGAGGTGCTATCGTTCTTGTCAAAAGTAAGTGTGACACTGGGTACTCAAGAGGTATACTTCAATATTTTGGAAAAGAAAGTAAAGCTTTGGAAAAGGGAAGAGAGAGGTCGAAAGAGGCAAAGAGAAGGGAACCAGAAGGAAAGGGAAAGGAGAGAGGGGAAAAGGAGAGAGAGGAGGAGAGCATGTGCAAGAGAGAGAGGAGAGAGAGGAGAGAGAGAGAGGAGAGAGAGAGACAGAGCAGAGAGAGAGAGAGAGAGAGAGAGAGCACAGAAAGAATCTGAAACCATAGAGCAGACTTTCCCACAGTTGGGGCTCACACTCCCCAACACACTTCTTGCAAGGCTTCTGAGCAGGTTACGATGTTTACACTACAAGTCAGCTGCCAGTTTTTCTCTCATTGATGCCACTTTCTTCCATGAGGTGGGAATGGAAATCTGTGTTTACACTGAGTTTGTATTGCAAACGTCATCACCTTTGCTTTTTCTTAGCACATTAAATTCTTTATCTTTAAAGCTTAAAATTCGTTCCTTCTTGATGCTAAAGATGTAATCCCAGTCTTTCTGCTGAATTGATTTTGACAGTTCGGTCCAGAGTCAATTCCAAGAGCATAAACTAGGGTATGTATGGAAATACTTACCAAGTGGAGGAAATGCTTGCTAGCGTGTGCCAGGCGGGCTGTGAGCACTGGAATAAACATGAGCCTAGACTATCATTCGGAGATTCTGCAGGATTGTCTTTCCATGAGTACTTTGCTGGACACCAAAGCAGGGATACACAATGGACCTGAGGTCATAGGTCTTGACGTGTTCTTCTCGAGGTCATAAAATATGACTCAAGAGTTTCAGCAGTTTCCAAAGACCTGAAGCAGCTTTCCATGATGCTCATAAAAAGGTGGGTTCTGGGAACACCAGCCATGTGACTTTTCAGAATCTTTCATCATTGTGTTCTTGAGAGACCCGATGATGGAGCTCAGGATCTCACCAACTTTGCCATAAACAGGTTGTCAGCTCATAAACCTAGGAGATCCAGTTATAAGACTGTGTCTCTAGCAAAGTTGCAGCTGATCCTGAAGCTAACAAAATCATTCAAGCCCGAGTTCCTCCCAAAATGGGTCTGACAGAAATGTTAAAGTTTGATGGGAAGAATGTTGAATATTTTTATTCATGAAAAGAACAACTTTTTAAAAGGTTTTCACACAACAGCAGAGATGCTTTCTAAGTAATACTCAATCTGGAAGGCAAGTAAGCTTTACCACGTAGTACAATATGAACTTGCATTCTTTATTTCTGGATGTCTCTGTGATTTATTTTGTGGATGGGATTATCTTTGAATTGTTGAATTTGGAAAAATTATTCTAGACATCATGGTTTACAAAATATTATTAATAGAGCTTCATACTAGGAATATTCTAGCACCACACTCTCCACCCAAGAATTTTCTTATGTTCACCATTGTCCTAGTGTCCCTGCCCAAAACCCCGCTTCCTGTGGTAAGCTACCTACTAAAGACCAGCTCTCAGTTTCAGTTGCCTTCAATTGCATCTGCTATTCTCCTACAAAGATTCTTGATATGCTGCTCAGGGCTGGAGCGATAGCAGAGCGGTAGGGCGTTCGCCTTACAAGCGGCCAACATGGCCAACCCGAGTTCGATTCCTCCACCCCTCTCAGAGAGCCCGGCAAGCTACCGAAAGTATTCGATATGCAAAACACAGTAACAACAAAGTCTCCAATGGAGACGTTACTGGGCCCGCTCGAGCAAATCGACGATCAACGGGAGGGCCTTTACCTTTACCTTACCTTTATTCTCCTACAAAGATTCTTGATATGCTGCTCAGGAGAGAGATCATTCTGTGTTTCTTCTTCTTCTTCTGACTAACTTCACTCATGGTGATATTCTCCAATTCTATTCACACCACAGCAACTTCATGATTTAAGTTTTTCTTAGATCCGAATTACATAGATGTATAAGAGTTTCTTCATCAAGTCATTTGTTTCAGTCACTTGGGTAGTTTTCAAATTTTGACTATTGTCAACAGTGCTGCAATGAACATAGGAGTGCACAAATTTTTCTGATTAAAGTTTGTGGGCCCTTGGGGTAGATGCCAAGAAGTGAAATTGCTGGGTCTTACAGAAGCTCAATTGCTAGTTTTCTTAGAAGTGTCCATAAGGTTTTCCAAACAGAACTGTACCAGTTGACATTCTCACTTGCAGTGAGTGAGGATCCTTTTCAACCTTGCATCCATCCATATCAACACTAGTTGTTCCTTTTTTTTTTTTGATGTGTGTCAGTCTTACTGTTGTGAGATAAAATCTCATTGTTTTGATTTGCAAACCTCTGATAATAAGTGATGCACATCATGTTTCACATACCTTTTGGTCATTCTAATGTTTTCTTTGAACAGGTTTCCATTCATCTTTTTCCCCATTTTAATGTGATCTGTTGCTACTGTTTTGTTTCTTTGTAGAGGACTTTAGACAAATCTGATTGGTTCTCATCCAATCTGAGGAAAGTCTTTATAGAACATAAGAGGCAGAATTTCTCTAAATATGAGAAAATTCTTTCCCAGAAGACCTTCTGAATTGAACGTTAGCATTGATTCTTTGTCTTTGGTTTTTGTCGACAGTCTTTAACCCGGTACTGTAAAAACAATTCTCCCATAGGTTAGTACCTGCCAGTCCTATAGATTTCAGTTTTGTTCGTCCTTAATTGCATAAACAAATGTATTTAAGATAAATTTCTCACTTTCCACATACCTTCTGAATTTACGGGGTGAGAGATATGTATATATAAACACATACACTCACACTCACACACTCAGACACTCGTGCATGGGTTCTGGATTTACCCAAGAGCTAGTTCACTGGTCCTTAGAGAATTCTACCTAAGGACGGTTCTGGAAGTCCACACAAAGCTCTCTGCTCTCCAGGGATTAAACAGAATGAAGCCGTCCTTGAACATTGACTCTGAGCAGCCTCCTTTGGTACTCAGCATGCTGTGTGTCCCGTAAATATTACAAACAGTTTCCCAGTTCAGGCACCAAGTTAGCTTAAAAAATACACCAGGAAATGAAGAGTTCACTGAGCACAATATTAGGATACTGCTAGATGCTCAACTGGGCTTATACTCTTAAAGTATTTTGAAATGTACTTTGGAAGGTAAAGAGTCAATACTCTGCTCAGACATTTAAACACCCCCTCCCCCCCACACACACACATACACACCTCAGAGCAGACACCATTTCTAAAACTTATTGTTAGCACACAATCAGCATTTAATAAGCCTGACCTTTGAGTAACGTACATAAATCTCAAGGGAGAGAAAGCTGGGATTCTCGCTTTCCAGTTGCATGGGTCCTAATTCTCCATCTGTTGCTTGATTAATGGAGGAGGTTTGGCACCACTCTTCCCTGCAGACAAAGGTAAAGCGCATTAATGATGACCGATTGGTGGAGAACGAAAACGGGGAAGAGGAGAGCTCCTGGTACTTAGATGAAATGCTAAAAACCATCCATCTCTTTTAACTCCGACGCAGACTGTGAAGGGAAAGACTTTGATTTCTCTCTTTGCTCACAGCTGGGAACTCACTGAAAATTTCAGACCATTTCCTCCTTTGAGATATGCAAGGAAAGAAAATGGAGAAATCTAACCAAAAATGTTTTGTGTGGAGGGAGGATGTGTATTATGCAAATGCAGGGCTCCTGTGTGATAAAGCATGTGTGAATGCGTGGTGTGTGTTTGCTTTCACAGCAAGCACATGTGTGCGGTGCATGCAAGCACCCAGGAAACCTGGGAAATAGTTCCCTGGCTCTGTGTCTGGTTCAAAGCTTCTAAGACACTCACCTGCCACTCTCCCTCTCAGCTTCATTTATTCATCGCTGCTTGCTTTGCAGCTAACCTCCTCCTCGGCTACTACAATGAAGATAACCCAAAGTGACAGCTTGAGACCAACAAGAAAACTGGCATGTGCCCATAAAAACAATTTATATTTCAGCCCAACTTGTCCCAGGGTACTTTTTTGTCAGTTTTCTTTGTTAAAACCCCTGTTATTTCTGCCAGAAGCTTCTCGTGTCGTCGCCATGCTCTTAGAAATGAAAGCTAAGCTGATGGAATGGGTTGGGTGGGGGTAGAGGAAGGGAAATAATAGGAGAGAAAGAGCTGGGGAGAAGGAGGTGGACGTGGTTTCTGCAGTCTGTCAGGCCCACTGCTCCTGATGAGGGTGATAATGCCTGATTCACTTTCCCAAGTGATCTGCATGATGGATGGGGTCTGAGGAGCATGAGAGGGCAATGAGCAGTGTCCATGCTGCAGAGCCAGAACCTTCTAGAAGTGAATGCCCTGCTGGTGTTCTTCTTAGAGAACTTGACACCATTCCCCAAAGCTGTTTCTGTGCCAAGAGACATGGCCTGGGAATAAGTTTCATTGCCAGGGATGTATTTGGAGTTAGTGGCCTCTGGGGAAAACACCCCGTCATAAAATTGGGGGCAGGATTTTCCCCAGGGCCACCCACTCCCAATTCCTGTGCAGCTTGATGAGGAAGTTGATGAGGGAAAAGAGAACTTATGTCAGTTTAGATTCCCACTGGCGACATCAACTTGTCCCCAATGGATGCCAATACATTTTTCTTCGATGCAATCAGGGGAAACAATGCCTGTAATTCTCACCACCAGGATGTCTTGTTTGCAGTTAAAGACTTTGCTTTCCCTATTCCCCTCGGATCAAAATGGTCGGCAATTTGGCTGAATGGGACTCTTTTTGCACCCCTTTTCCCATGACAAATACTGCAGACAGCAGTTGGATGGGCTCAGGGAAGGGTCAATGCTCAAATATATTCCTGTTTGCATTGGAGAGGGCCACTTTCTCAGCAGCACAGAGGAGTCTTTCAACTTGTTGGTGCTTCTTTCCAATCCATATTTATTCCATTTGTGCCAATATGCTGGGGTTTGAAACATGCCACTGAAGATGTCACTGTGTTCAGGGGAAGATGAATTACTCATGTGTATAACATTACTTCCTTTTCCTTGCTCCAAAAAATATAATTAAAATATAACTTAATTAAAAAATTAATCATCTGGAGGCAGAGAGAGGACAGAAGTTCAGGTGATTGCTCTGCATGTTGCTGACCTTAGTTAAATCTCTGCCCAGAGAAACTCCCAAGCTCAGAGTCTGGATACTCTCTGAGCACTGTAACGTGTGGCACTAGGAACCTTTCATTTTACGCAGAAAAACTTTTATTGAATCAAACCAGGACAAAAATGGAAGAAACTTTGAAAAGTACAGATGCAGGCAGACAGATATTACAGGAGGCAAAGTATTTTTCTTGCTTGCAGTCTGCCCCCAAATGTTATCCCAGGCACCACTAGATGGTTTTCTGAAGCATCAGGAATGAACCTTAAATAGCTGTGGAGAAGCTCTGAGGATTGTCAGGTGCAGCCCAAAGCAAAAAAAGAACAGATATCTCAGAACATTGAGCAAACAGGACTCAGGTTATAAGAACTTCAGTCTAAGCTGATATTCAAATGCTTAATTCAGATTCAAGAAAATCATAATGCTTTCAGAATGATTGTTTAGAAAACAGAGGAGTGTATCATTTATAACCAAAATTATTGCTTGTAAAAATGTGTAGCCAAAGATTTTAATTTGGGGGATGGGGTTTGTCGGCCACATTAGTAGTACTCAGATTTACTCTTGGTTCTACACTCAGAAATTATTCCTGGCAGTGCTGGGGAGACCATCTTGGATGCTGGGAATGGAACCCAGGTCATCAGTCTGCAAGACAAACACCCTACTCCTTTACTATCAGCTGTGGCCCCAAAGATTTTAATCTTCTAAACCCAATACACATATAATCACAAATCACAAATCATCCTGTTATTCGTCGATTGCCTCGAGCAGGCCCCAGTAACGTCTCCTTCATCCTAGCCCTGAGATTATATTCAAGGCTCTTTAGGAGAATGAGACCCATCATTGTTACTGGTATTTGGCATATTGGGCATGCCACTAGGAGTTTGTCAGACTCTGCCATGTGGGCAGGCTACATTCGGTAGCCTGGCAGTTTGTCCAAAGTAGGAATGAGATAATAAGATGTCATAATATTCGCAACCACGCGGTTCTGGGAGCTGGTTTTTATAGTCTCTGAGTCTTGGCCGCTGATGGGATTAGCGGCGCCAGGGGGCCAGTTGGTGGGTGTGACCCCCGCCTACCGGAATTTGGAGGATCTGGGTGGAGGATGCTCAGCCCCAATCCGAGTAGGCTTGGAGATCTCGGCCCCGGAACCTGCGTGGCTTTGTCCCTCTGCCAGTACCTTCATGTGTGCGGAGAGTAGTCTCAGCATGGTGGTGGCTGGTCCTGGAGGTCTTCGGCTGCTGGAGCCCTGATCGGGACGGGGAGGAAAGCTCAACCCGCTCCCCTCCAACGTGCCTCGGTGAGGACAGCCAGGCACAGGGGCAGGAGACTGCACTGTTCTCTTCCGGGAGACACATATGTAATAATCAGGAAAAAAATTACTGTTACTTAAATTGGGTAGTGCAGTGAGATGAGTAGGACCATTAGGAGACAGCAAAGCAAAAAAAAAAAAAACCCTCTGATTAGGATATTTTGATGCAGAACAAGAAATTTTCAACTGACAACTGCTCCCTCCCACTAAAACTCCAAAAAAAGAACAGCAGAACGTCCAAGGAAAAGGACGTGACGTCCCTAGCAAATCCCAATGAGTCCCCCAGAAATTTCTGTGCTTACATCCATCCTGACTGCCGGTGTGTCAATGTTTGCACAACCTGACCAAACAGGAGTGCAATCAAGCTCAATGCTTATGTGGCAACAGATAAAAACAGATTCCTCTAGAAGCCCCAGTTGCAAACCAGAAGGGTGGCAATCTTCCCTTCACCTCCTTCATCTTGCTGCCCTCTGCTTCTCTTTCCCCATAAAATCTCTTGTTCTTTCCCTTTCGTTTGTGTCTCTGCTTAGAATTTTTTTTCCCTAGACAACAGTCCAATTTTGGTCCCTGGGAAAGGGGATCCTGTGCCAGAACCATTAAACATATCTCCAAGCCCTTGTTGACACCCTGTAAGTCTGTGAGGGAAAGGATCACTTAATTTGAGCACTTCCATGGCTGGATGCTACAAAGGGATAGATATAAGAAGATGTCATAGTGGAGCTTTCCAGTTTATTTGCAACTTTGATAACTAAAGAGAAGCCATCTCATTTGCTGAGCAGTGTGCAATGCTCAGATTCATGGAGGGAAACAATCTATACAACAGTACGTAATTATTAGTTGAAAATGGTGAGTGGCAGAGGAAAGAGCAGTTTTCTAGGCTTCTGGTGGAAACCATCAAGTGCATTCGTCGATAAGTAGAAGGAGGAGAATAAATATTAGGAGGAGGGCAGGCAGGAAAAATAGTGGGAGGGCATTATGTTCCTTTTCAGACTTTCTCTGCTTGCAATGCCTTTAAAAGAATCAGGGTAGGGAATATGATTCACAGGATCAGAAACTCAGAAGAGGTATCTAGGTACAATATCGACTTAAGGAGAATTAACAAATAGACTATAGGGTCTATTTGTTAAGGGCAGAGAGATAAAAAAAAGTCCATCAAGAAAAGTAGAAAAATCTATCACTAAAGATGAGTCAGAGTGTGTTAATTATGTGGAACAATAATACAGAGTGATGATAAATAAATGTAAGGTATTATATCTACTACTAGGTAGTGCAATGCAATAATCTGAAGTTTCTGAAAAAATTCAAATTACTTGAAAAGCCAATGTATTATCATGTAAAATTGTGCAAAAAATACCAAGAAACACTAAGAAATCTTAATCTGTGAGTATTGGGGAGAAGTTGAAATTTGAAATATGTGATGAAATAGAAGAAAGTGAAAGAGGAAGTAGGATGAAATGTTATTACAAAGATCCAATTGAACAGCTTCTTCATTCCTAATGCTTTTCTGACTCCCCTATATTTTTCACCTTGACACTATATATAAACTTCCCTACAAAACTTATCATATTTATTATACTTGTTGATGTATCTGTCCCTCCAAGTTCATAACTATTGGCAGAGCAAAGAATTTATGTTAACCTACACATTGGATTAATTACAGCCAAGCATTTGATGATTGAGCACATGAATTGGGAAATAATTGCTAAGAGAAGGTAATAGATCAGGTATATGAGATCAAATAAAGATGCTTTCAAGCATATGGACTTAGATAAACCCAGGTCTGAGCAGCAAGAAGAGCAAGAAATCCTCCCAGTCTACAGGGGAAAAAACTGAGATATTCATATGGGTGTCATCAAAGGTCACAGATTAGTAAGAAATGGGTTTCGTGGAACACTATTCAAGGTCTTGGGAATAAAATTACCTTAGCATTGGTCACACTGGGGAAAGCTGACTTTGTTAATATTAGTCACAGGTACCAAAAAAAAATTAGAAAGATTCTTGTTTGCCAATGCACTTTTTTTCCCAAAAAAAGCCAAGAAGAGATACCAAAGCATAAATCTCTGGTCTGAAAACTTGGTGGCCTTCTGAGAACAAGGGCAGGCAAATCCCTTGCCCTTCCAGATAGGCACGAGAGCGGCCCACCCAGCCTGCTCTGACATATAAGAGATGCAGTTACACAGTTCTTGGAGTGTCTCAGCTGTAAATGTGGCCACAGGACACCTCCTCCAAATCTCACACAGTGCCAACAGCCCAGAGAGAGCACAGCAATCTGACAAGAAAGGTGTGTAGAAACCCGCCAACCTCAATGAGCGAAAACAGTAACACAGACACTCAACTGGCACCAACTAGCTCAGGAAATCTTCAATTTTAGTTAAACCACTGTGAGATATAAAACTTATCACAAATTGACTTTTATTGATCTATTTTCTTTTAATTCCCTTTTCCAGTTGTAGCGAGCAATATGAAGTAAATATGTTTGTGTCTGCTAAGAGGGCAAGCTTGGGGGTTGGGTAGTAAACTGGGACATTAGAGAGATCACAATGGTCGTGGGATTGGTGTTGGCATACTGAATGCCGAAAGAACTGCCTTATGAACAGTTTTGTAAATCGCAATATATAAAAACAGTCAAAGAAGGAGCCAGAGATAGTACAGTGAGTAGCACACTTGTCTTGCACATGTTGTACCTGGTACCCTGTATGGACATGCTCTCCAGAACCCCCCCTAGAAGTGATTCCTCAGCACACAACTAGGAGCAAGCCCTGAGGACTGCCATATATGGCAAGAAAGGAAAGAGGGGGGGGAAGGGAGGGGAGGGGAGGGCAAGGGGAGGGAAGGAGAGGAAAGGGAGGGGGAAATAATAGAAGAACAGGAAAGAAAAGAGAAGAAAAGAAAAGAGAAGAACCCCAATAAACCCCCCTCCCAACCCTCCCAATGCCTATGAGGGAGATGAATTCTAGTTAACACTCTATCTACTTTGATTAGATTCATTGTTTCGACAAAAGATGCACCATTATTATTTAGAGTTTATTGGGGTTCTTGGTGGTGAAAAAAAAGTGTTGGTGAAGGGAAATGTGTTTGATAATTACATGACTGAGACTTAAACCTGAACGCTTTGTAACTTTTCCCACAGTGATTTGATAAATAAATAAAAAATAAAAATAAAATAAGGAAAAGAAAGAAAAGAAAAGAGAAAAAAGGAAAGAAAAGAAAAGAAAAGAAAAGGCTCTCATATGAGTTAAGAAAGAGACTAGCTGGTGATTTTTCTTCTAGCCCATGTAACTCCCTGGAACATGGCATACTTACATTTGTCTGCTTCCCTAGCTAGAATACATTCCTCACAGCCCAACTTCGCATAAAAAAAGGAAAAGGCACTGATTTCTACTGTTGCTTAGATACCATGACCCCTACCACAACAAAGAAGGTGCCTAGCTCTAATTAACAAGGATGTCACAAGAATTACGCAAACAAATATATATGTGGTGGCAAGTGATATAAAAATAATAAAATTTTTCTTAGTGACTGTAAGTATTGACCGTTTATTATAACTGAGTTGAATTGTTTTTTTAATTAATGAAACACCATGAGGTACAGTTGCAGACTTACAAATTTCTGGGTTTGGGTTTCAGTTATACAATGATCAAGTACCCATCCCTCCACCAGTGCCCATTCTCCACCCCCACCAATCCCAGTATCCCTCCCAACCCCCCATCCCTTCATCCCACCCTGCCTCAGTGGCAGGGCACTCCCTTTTGTTCTCTCTCTTCTTTTGGGTGCTGTGGTTTGCAAGCGGCCGCGCGACAAATGATAAGACACTAAATACCCATCTTATGGAATTGTCGTACCATATTTGATAGGGTTCAAATATGGTAACACCTACAAGGGTGATTAGAGGTCACCCCAAAAGCCTCTATCCCTCTCGGAAAGACTGGCAAGCTACCGAGAGTATTCCGCCCGCACGGAAGAGCCTGGCAAGCTATCCGCTGTGTATTCGATATGCCAAAACCAGTAACTACAACTGGTCTCATTCACCTGACCCTGAAGGCTTCACTGACATGGCAGCACTGAGAAGGATGAGAAAGGAGAGGCCGACAAAATCTCAAGGCCGACCTAGGCTGCCACAACGAAGGAAGACAAAAATGATCGTCTGTACTTTCAGTGCACGTACGTTAGCATCAGATGCATCCATCGAGGACCTGATGGTACAAGCGCGAATGATCAAGTACGACATCATTGGTCTGACCGAGACAAGAAGGCACGAATCTCACCATGCCGTTTTCGACACTGGAGAAGAATTGTTCCTCGAACATGTGATAAAAGAGGTGTTGGAGGCGTCGGTGTCCTTGTCAACACAAACTTGGCCAAGAGCATTGATTCATTCAAATGCCTAACAACCCGAATCGGACGTTTACATTTGAATAGATGTGACTCACTGCCTGCAGTTTCTATCTTCGTTGTCTATGCACCAACATCTCATTATGATGAAAGAGAAATCGAGAAGTTCTACATGGAGCTAGAGAAGTTCTATAAAGAAGACCACACCTTCTACAAGATCATTGTAGGTGATTTTTATGCAAAGATAGGACCGAGAAGATCAGCTGAAGAACTTCACATCGGGACCCATAGCCTAGAATGGAACGAACAGGGTGAGAGACTGTCTGAGTTCATCATGTCGACCAAGACCATTCATGGTAACTCACAGTTCCAGAAGGCAGAATCTAAATGATGGACATGGGAGTCTCCCGGTGGACGATTCCACAACAAAATAGACCACATCATATTCAATTGACGGTTTTGCCTGACTGATATCGCTGTTGTCCCAAAATTTCGAACGGGATCAGACCACCGTCTCCTTCGTGCAAAATTCTACTTCACAGAGCGGGGAGAAAGGGCTGCAAAGTTCAAAAAGAGAAATCCCAGAATGAGCACCAACTGGGAACTCTTTGGTACTATTGCGGCAACATGGGAAGATGCCATTGTTGACAACATTGACGAGGAATACGATCGACTGGTTCAGCACCTCCATGAATGTGCGAGGAACGCCAAGAGAGAGATAGCCACAAAAAATCGCCTATCTTCGAAAACTCTTGAGCTAATTCGCCAGCGTGGTTTGGCGCATGCCTCAGGCAACCGCAAGCTAACGTCCGAGCTCGAAAAGCAGTGCAGAGATGTGATCAAGGAAGACCTCAAAGAGAGAAGAGCAGAAGTACTGGTAGATGCGGCAGAAGCCGGGAAAAGTATTTGTACACCCGCCTGTCCTTCGCCAACTATAAGACCAAGATGACTGCCCTCTGACGTCCTGATGGATCCATCACATCCTCCAGAACGGCAATGGAGAAGATTATCCATGACTTCTACTGAAATCTCTTCGATAGCCATGTCCACTTGCTGACATACCAAATTCCACAGGATGGATATGTCATTCCCAATGTTCTCCCTTCCGAAATTCGACACGCCATTTCGTCGGTAAAGAAACAAACAGCACCCGGCCCAGACAAGGTCAGACCTGAACACCTGAAGAACCTGCCGTCAGTACTCATCAATACACTGGCTCGGCTCTTCACTCGCTACCTGTCTGAATGCAAGGTTCCGTCCCAATGGAAAACCAGCAGGACCGTACTACTGTTCAAGAAGGGAGACATCCATGACATTGGCAACTATCGCCCCATCTGCCTATTGTCTGTCATCTACAAATTTTTCACTCGAGTCATACTAAATAGGATTGGCAGAACACTAGATGAAGGACAACCATGCGAGCAAGCCGTGTTCCGCAAAGGATTCAGCACCATCGACCATATCCACACGATAACCAAGCTCATTGAGGTTTCTCGGGAGTTCAAGATGCCGCTCTGCTTAACGTTCATTGATTTAAAGAAGGCCTTTGATTCTGTTGAGATGGAAGCGGTCATTGAAGCCCTAGCCAATCAGGGCATTCAAGCCCAATACATCAGGATCCTCCGTGAGCTGTATTGCGGATTCACTACCAGGATCTCACCATTCTACAAAGAAGTGATCGTTGATGTCAAGAGAGGGGTGCGGCAGGGTGATACCATTTCACCGAAACTCTTCAGTGCCACCCTCGAGAACATCATGCGACGACTGGAATGGGAAGGAATGGGAGTGAAGATAGATGGTCGGCAACTACACCACCTCCGCTTTGCTGATGACATTGTTTTAATAACACCAAATATCAGCCAAGCAGCACAAATGCTGGCCGACTTTGACCGTGAGTGTGGAAAGGTAGGACTACAGCTGAATCTTACGAAGACAATGTTTATGAGAAACAGCCTTGTTCCTGACGCCCCATTCGCTCTCAATGGAACGATCATCTCCGAATGCAACAGCTATATGTACCTAGGTCGAGAGGTCAACATGACAAATGACCTGGCACCCGAGCTGCGCAGGAGGAAGAGAGCGGCTTGGAACGCCTTCAAGAACGTCGAAGAAATTGCTAAGAGGATGAAGAACCTCCGGCTCTGGGCACATCTCTTTGATTCCACTGTTCTTCCTGCATTAACATATGCCTCAGAGACCTGGGCCCTACCCAAACAAGATGAGAACGCTATTCAGGTCTCCCAAAGAAGAATAGAAAGAGCTATGCTTGGAATATCATGTTTCACTCAAATGAGAGAAAGAATCCGGAGTTATGACATCCGTTGATGAACAAGAATCAGGGACGCTGTCTCATTTGCCAAGGTGTCGAAAATCAGATGGGCTGGTCACGCAATGAGATTTAAAGACGACCGCTGGACTAGAGCTGTTACCGACTGGATTCCACAGGATGTCAAAAGACCGCGTGGCCGCCCACCTACCGGATGGTCAGTCTTCTTCGTCAAGATCATGAATGATCGGTTTGAGGCCCTTCATGTTCCCAGAGCGAACAGATGCCATTGGGCTACACTAGCACACGACAGGGACAAATGGAGACGTTACTGGCGCCCGCTCGAGCAAATCGACGACTAACGGGAAGTTAAGTGAAGTGATTAAGTGGTTTGCAAAAGAGGCATTGGGTGGCAATCATGTTCTGTCTGTAGTCTACTTTCAGCATGCATCTCCCATCCTAGGCTGATCTTCGCAGCACCCTTTATTTGGTGCTTCCTTCTCTATCTGAGCTGCCTTTACCCCTAGAGTGTGCGGCTGGCCTCCAAGCCATGGAGGAAACCTCCTGGTTTTTATCACAGCTATTCTTGGGTGTTAGTCTCCTATCTTGTTACTTTATGTTCCCCAGATGAATGCAATTTTTCTATTTCTGTCCCTTTCTTTCTGGCTCATTTCGCTTAGCATATTTTCCATGTAGTATCACTTGTATGTAAATTTCATGACTTCATCTTTTCTAACAGCTACATAGTACTCCATTGTGTAGATGTACCAAAGTTTCTTTAACCAGTCATTTGTTCTCGGGCACTCAGGTTTTTTCCATATTCTTATTGGGCAGGAGCGATAGCACAGCGGTAGGGCGTTTGCCTTGCACGCAGCCAACATGGCCGACCCGTGTTCGATTCCTCCGCCCCTCTCGGAGAGCCTGGCAAGCTACCGAGAGTATCTCGCCCGCACGGCAGAGCCTGGCAAGCTCCCCGTGTTGTATTCGATATGCCAGACACAGTAACAACAAAGTCTCCAATGGAGACGTTACTGGGCCCGCTCGAGCAAATCGATGATCAACGGGAGGGCCTTTACTTTACTTACTTACTAACTATTGTAAACAGTGCTGCAATGAACAAACAAGTGCAGATGTCACTTCGACTATATTTTTTGCCTCTCCGGGGTATATTCCCAGGAGTGGTATTCCTGGGTCAAATGGGAGCTCAATTTCTAGTTTTTTGAGAATAGTCCATACTGTTTTCCAAAAAGGTTGAATCAGTCGGCATTCCCACCAACAGTGAAGGAAGGTCCCTTTCTCGCCACATGCACGCCAGCATCAGTTGCTTTTGTTCTTTTGGATGTGGGCCAGTCTCTGTGGTGTGAAATGATATCTCAGTGTTGTTTTGATCTGCATCTCCCTGATGATTAATGATGTAGAGCATTTTCTCATGTGCCTTTTAGCCATTCGGATTTCTTCTTTGAGTAAGTTTCTGTTCATTTTTTCGCCCCATTTTTTGATGGGGTTGGATGTTTTCTTCTTCTGGAGTTCAACCAGTGCTTTGTATATCCTTAATATCAACCCTTTGTCAGATGTGTATTCGGCAAATATCCTTTCCCATTCTGTAGACTGTCTTTGTAATTTGGTCACTGTTTCTTTGGAGGTGCAGAAACTTCTTAGTTTAATATAGTCCCATTTGTCTATCTCTGTTTTCACTTGCTTGGCCAGTGGCGTGACATCTTTGAAGGTACCATTAGCTTCAATATCATGGAGAGTTTTGCCAACTTTGTCTTCAATGTACCTTATGGATTCCGGTCTGATGTTGAGGTCTTTAATCCATTTTGATCTTACTTTTGTGCATGGTGTTGGGCAGAGACATAGGCCCAGTTTTTTTGCATGTAGCTGTCCAGTTTTGCCAGCACCATTTGTTGAAGAGGCTTTCCTTGCTCCACTTCATATTTCTTGCTCCCTTGTCAAAGTTTAGATGATCATATGTTTGAGGGGAGATGTCAGTATATTCAACCCTGTTCCATAGGTCTGAGGCTCTGCCTTTGTTCCAGTACCATGCTGTTTTAATAATAAGTTATTTTTAATCATAGAATGAGGTACCAGAGAGTACAGAGGTTAAGATGCTTGCCTAGCGTCCCACTGACCCCAGTTCCATCCCAGGTATCTCATCTGGTGTCCTGAGTTCCACCAGAGGTCACCAAAAGCACAGAGCCAAAAAGAGCCCCCAAGCACTGCCAAATGGAGCATAACACAACACTCCTCACTCCCTGCCTTCCCAAAAATACCTATGTAAAGCTAATTCCTTAAATTATGCTGAAAATATTGATTGTTGCGGTAAAACCTGGAAGATAATTGTGACTAATGGAGATGAATGCGCTTGGATTCTTCTTAGTTGATTGAATTTGGGGTTTTTGAATTAAGAAAAACAAAACTAGAAACACAATGAAGGCAAATTTCGAGATTTGTGAATTGAAAATTTAGTGTGTAAGGGGAAAAGAGTAAAAATTAAGATTTACATAGATCTACCAGTGACAATTTACATGCAGCTACTGCAGAAGACCTAGATACTTAAGAAATTCTTAGAAATTGAAGTGAAAAACAAGAAGCTTAGAGAGAGTAACAGAAAATATATGCCCACACACTTAGATTATAGACATAAAATCTAGGATTCAAATAGAGTCACCTTTTCATGATGACTAAACCAAAAAGCAGAAGTACGTGTGTTTCTTAAACAGAAGAATCTTGGATTGAAGCCTATCCTTTGTCTTAAAGAAACACATTGAACAGAAGATCCAGTGAGTAGTTGCCCTATAGACAGACATTTTGAATGAAGTGATGATGCAGATCCTAATGAAGTATCGAAGGAAATCAGATTTAATCAAAATGGGGAGTAATAATAACCACTGCCTAATTTAGCCCTTATTCTATATTATACCCTACTTACACATCTTAAGTTCTTTCTGGATTCTGTTCAAGCCTCTGTTCTCCCTTAAACATGTGTCTCACATGCTTGCCTCTATGATTTATTTCTTGCCTATTTCCTCTCTGGAGAAGCCTGTGTGCTCTCTTTAGCACGTACTTCTCCCTTTCCCTCCCCTCAAGTCTTTCTAAATAAGTTTTGAGAAAAGTGTCTTGTTGCACTCAAAATTAAATAAATGAATTATTCCTTTCAACAGCTCTCTGGTTGAGAATAGGCTGGGTGAATCTCCGTATTGTATAAAGGAAGAAACTGAGGTGTAGTGCCAGAGAGTTATTTATGGCAGGCACACTGCAAGTAAGAGAGAACAGAGCACACAATCATCCTATCTCTGAAAATTTGCTTGTTAGCAATGGTGATAGCCTGTAGAGATGGAATAAAAAGAAAGAAATGGATGTATAGATGTATGGATGGAAGTATGGATGGAGAAATGGATTGAAACAATAAAGGTGGAGAGAGAGGATAGAGGGAATACTTGTAACAAGTATACTGGTACCCAGAGTATGATGGAATGTTCTTGTCTGTTCCAGACTCCTTCATCTGTATTTCCCACGCACAGCACTAATGGCACTTAATTCTCATTATTCATTATACATAATTTAATCTGTTTCTGATTGATGCTAGTACTCTCTACACCCTGCTACTAATTCAAAATTCAGTTTTTAATTTGAAGAATATTAAATATTCAATTACTTAAAAGGAGGATATGTTATTAAAGGAAAATGGAAATGTTTATAATGTTTATGAAGCATCACTCCATGCAGTTATTGCTAACTTGTCTATAGGTTGAGTCAAATCCTGACTGGCAACAATGAAATACAGTCTTGTCACAAAGCTACTCAAATAACTTGATGTCTCTTTTATTATGTTTTCCTTCCTAATGGAGTAAGTAGCTCAAAACATTTAGCTTCATAAACCAAAATCTGAAACTTATTATCATACATCTTTATGTTATGTATAACAAAAATAGTTCAGAATGGAAATGCGTTTGCCTAAGAGATGGGATTCATATGATATCCCATCCCAAACACACATACTTTTCAGTTTCTAGAGCAACTTAATGTTGTATTGTTGTTTCAGTGTGATTTTATCAATCATTTACATCTACTCTTGATAGAAAAGGACAGTAAGGTGGTAACATAATATATTGAGTTCATAATAATCAGATTCGCTTGTACTTACACAAGCGCTGATTCTCCAGAGCCTTAAGTACCTTATTGATATTATCTCATTAATCCCTCCAACATCAGTATGAGATGGATGGCAAGCAGTATGCTTTACTAGGTACAGAGAAGATGGAGATGATGATTATAATAATACATCGAAAGGGTAGAACATCCTGTGCTGAGGTGTTTCCAATGCTTAGCAGATGCTGTCAAGGCAATTGCCTGATCTCCCTGAGAGATTGATACCAGGGAAGCATCAGTCTCTTTCAGATTAATGTGGAAAATTGCAGATGTGAGAGTCACTTATTTGATTTTACTGGTAGGAACACTTCTAAAGCAACTTTTCTCAATCAGGGGCCAGATGGTCTGCTGTGGATCCTTAGGATATTCCAAAGGCCCATAGGTATAAATCCATCATGGAGACATGGGTGAAAAGTAGATAGGGGTTGACAGAAAGGAAACAAGTTTAGATGAAGACCATGAAGGTCGTGAAGGTCCAGGAACTAAGGAACACTGGTCTAAAAGAACTTTTTCTTCTGTATTCCTGGTGTTCTAAATACTTCACTATTATCATTATTTTGATGAGAGATATGGAGGGAGAGAGGGAGAGAGAGAGAGAGAGAGAGAGAGGCAGAGAGAGAGAGAAGGAAAATCTAGAGTTTAACTACCTGCAAGTATAATATATAGTTTGCTATGAGAGGAGGGCATCAATGGAGGATCTCCTGAAACATTATATTTGCAAAGTACAGATTTGATATTTAAAGTAGCATAAATTTTGATGAAACCCAATTTATTTCACTGTCAAACAAGTATCAAAATTGTTTGTACCTTAAGGAAGTCTTCTTATCTTCAACAGTTTCACTGCCCTTTATTTTTTGAACTCTATAATCCTCATTACTATGGCAACAACACATCATTAATATGGTAAAACTAACCTGTTTCATGACAGTCATCATCACGCTCCAGGATGCTTGCTGGATGCTCGGGCCAATGCTCATACAAGAGTGAAGCCCCACAGAACTGGGTAAGCGGAACTCTGTGAACTTGGATTCCAGGCTCAACAGGACCCGGGAAAAGAGATCCCCTGCCTGCTCCCAACAATATCCGGTGACTCAGGTATTAAACCCAGAAACCCCACCCTACCCTGCCTTGTCTGCTGCCACCAATCTTCAATGACCCAGGCATGACACACAGAAGCCCCACCCTACTAGTACCAGATAAATACCTCATCAGCAGACCTCCACTATCTCCACTACCTTTACAACCCAGCTGCAGCTATGCTCCAGGCTGCTTTCCAGACACATCATAAGACATTTAATACCCATCTTCCAAGATTACCGCACCATATTTGATGGGGCTCAAATATGGTTTGAACCATGGGAACACCTGCAAGGGCAATTAGAGGCTGCCTAAAAGCTTCTATCCCTCTCGGAGAGCCTGGCAAGCTACCAAGAATGTCTCGCCTGCATTGCAGAGCCTGGCAAGCTATCCGTGGCATATTTGATATGCCAAAACCAGTAAATATAATGGGTCTCATTCCCCTGACCCTGAAAGAGCCACTAATACGGCAGCATTTCAAAGGATGAGGAAGGAGAGGCTGATAAAATCTCAAGGCCTAACTAGGCAGCCAAATTTTGTTTTGTCCTTCTTTGGAAGGACAAAAATGACTGCCTGTGCTTTCAATGCACATACACTGGCATCGGATAAATCCATTGAGGACCTGATGGCACAAGTGTGAAATATCAAGTACAACATCATTGGTCTGACTGAGACGAGAAGGCATCAATCACATTACACCGTTTTTGACACTGGAGAAGAACTGTTCCTTGAAACATGTGACAAAAGAGGCATCAGTGGTGTCGGTGTCCTTGTCAACATGAACTTGGCCATGAACATTGATTCATTTGAATGCCTAACCCAAATCGGACTATTACACTTGAATAGAGGTGGCTCACTGCCAGCAGTTTCTATCTTCATTGTCTATGCACCAACATCCAATTATGATGAAGGAGAAATTGAGAAGTTCTACATGGAGCTGGAGAAGTTCTTTAAAGAAGACCACACCTTCTACAAGATCATTGTGGGTGATTTTAATGCCAAGAAAGTACTGATAAGATCAGCCTAAGAACTCCACATTGGGACCCATGGCCTAGAATGGAACAAACAGGGTGAGAGACTGTCTGAGTTCATCATGTCGACCAAGACCATCCATGGTAGCTCACAATTCCAGAAGTCTGAATCTAAATATTGGACATGGGAGTCTCCCGGTAGATGGTTCCACAATTAAACTGACTACCTCATTTTCAATCTACGGTTTTGTCTGACTGATGTAGCTGTTGTCCCAAAATTCCAAACGGGATCAGAACACTGTCTCCTTTGTGCAAAATTCTACTTCATGGAGCAGGGAGAAAGGGCAGCAAAGTTTAAGAAGAGAACTCCCAGAATGACCACCAACTGGGAGCTCTTTAGCACTATTATGGCAACATGGGAAGATGCTATCATTGACAATATTGATGAAGAATACGATCGACTGGTTCAGCACAAAAATGATTGTGCGAGGAACACTGAGAGAGAGATAGCCAGAAAAAGATGCCTGTCTTTGAAAACTCTCCAGCTCATTCGCCAACGTAGCTTGGTGCAAGCCTCAGGCGAATGTCCGAGCTTGCAAAGCAGTGCAGAGGAAGAATAAAGGAAGACCTAAAGAAAGAATAGCAGCAGTGCTGGCAGATGTGGCAGAAACTGGAAAAAGCATTTACAACGCCTGCCTGTCCTTCACCAACTACAAGACCAAGATGACTGCCTTCTGATGTCGTGATGGATATCTCACATCTTCCAGGAGGGCAATGGAGAAGATTATCCATGATTTCTACTTGGATCTCTTTGATAGCCACGTCCACCTGCCCACATACCAAATTCCACAGGATGGATATGTCATTCCTACCTAACGTTCTCCCTTCTGAAATTCGACATGCTATTTTGTCAGTAAAGAAGAGAACAGCACCTGGCCCAGACAAGGTCAGACCCAAACACCTAAAGAATCATCAGTACTCATCAATACACTGGCTCGGCTCTTCGCACACTACCTATCTGAATGCAAGGTCCTGTCCCAATGGAAAACTGTACTACTGTACTAGTGTAAAAGAAGGGAGACATTCACAACATTGACAACTATTGTCCAATCTGCCTGTTGTCTGTCGTCTACAAGCTGCTCACTCAAGTCATCCTGAATAGGATTGGCAGAACACTAGATGAAGGACAACCATGCAAGCAAGCCAGGTTCCATAAAGGATTCAGCACAATCAACCATATCCACACAATAACCAAGATTATTGAGGTTTCTTGGGAGTTCAAGTTTCCACTCTGTCTAATGTTCATTGATTTAAATAAGGCCTTTGATTCTGTTGAGACTGAACCAGTCATCGAAGCTCTAGCCAAACAGGGCATTCAAATTCAATACATCAGGATCCTCAGTGAGCTGTATTACGGATTCACTACCAGGATCTCACCATTCTACAAAGAAGTGATCATCCTTGTCAAGAGAGGGGTTTGGCAGGGTAATTTCACTGAAACTCTTCAGTGCCACCCTCGAGAACATCATGGGACAACTGGGATGGGAAGGAATGGGAGTAAAGATAGACGGTTAGCAACTACTCCACCTTCACTTTGCTGATGACATCATTCTAATAACACCAAACATTAGCCAAATGGCAAAAATGCTGGCCTACTTCGACCATGAGTGCAGAAAGGTCAGTCTACAGCTGAATCTCATGAAGATAATATTTATGAGAAATGGTCTTGTTCCTGACATTCCATTCTCTCTCAATGGAACAAACATCTCCAAATACAGCAGTTATGTATACCTAGGTTGAGAAGTCAACATTATGAATGCCCTGGCACCTGATTTGCACAGGAGAAAGAGAACGGCTTGGAATGCCTTCAAGAGTGTCAAATAAATAGCTAAGAGGATGAAGAACTTCCGGATCTGGACACATCTCTTCAATTCTACTGTTTTTCCTGCATTAACATACTCCTCAGAGACCTTGGCCCTACGAAAACAGTATGAGAATGCTATTTGGGTCTTCCAAAGAGGAACGGAAAGAGCTATGCTTGGAGAATCATGCTTCACTCAAGTGAGAGAAGGAATCCGGAGTTCCAACCTCCATCAACAGTCAAGAATCAGGGATGCGTCTCATTTGCCAAGATGTCGAAAATCAGATGGGTTGGACACGTAATGAGATTTGGAGATGACCATTGGACTAGAGCCATTATCGACTAGATTCCAGGGGACATCAAAAGATCGCATGGCTGCCCACCTATGAGATGGTCAAACTTCTTCGTCAAGATCCTGAACAATTGGTTTGAGGCTTTTCATGTTACTAGAATGAGCAGACACCATTGGGCTACACTAGCACGTGACAGGGACGAATGGAGATGGTCCTGGTGCTCACTCAAGCAACTTGATGAATAACAAGATGTCAAGTGATCAAGTGATCAAATGATGACCATCGTATTCTACAGATAAAATTTCTCAAGTCAACTAGCTACTTTCCTAGTATTAAAAGTTTACCAATTTTAATTTATAAAGAAGGCTACAGAATGTCGTAGATGAAAGAGTACTTTCTTTTTGATACCACACACCATTTTTCTTTCCTTAATTTGATGTATTTTACTCCAGCTCTAAATCTACACCCGACTTGAGAAAAACTTTGCCCCAGCTGGCTGTGTTGAGTGCTAAGTGGTTCATAGATTTGAATGCTGAGGCAATCTGTAGGAGGGGATGGGGGGAAATACCTAGCTTGGCTTATGTTTTCACTTTGGTTTGCCAAATATCCATTCATTTATAATTTAATGCATTATCTGTTTTGATTGAAATAATCCATTCTTATTATAGCACATCTGCTGATAATTATGAAATGTGCAAGCCATAAAAATACATATTTGCAAACCAGTGAAGAGAAATATATCAATATTGGTTAGAGCCAAATTGAGACCATCTTCTTTATTATTATCTACTTTTGAAGTACCTATAATATGCCTTATTATCTATACATATCTGTTATTAAAGTCCTCTTAATAGTCACATTTATCCACAATTATTTTAAAATACAATTAAAGCTCTCTCCAAAGGAGAGTCATCTGAATTCACTGAGTGGATCTGTATAATCACTGAATACTCAATATTAGAGATGGGATAAATTCCAAAGATTTTCTGATTATCCAGTGATTTAAATTTATATCTAGAAAGTCATATGTTTAGTGTAAAATGTTTGGGGAAAGACAAATTGCAAATAAATAGTTTTGAGGAGAAATTAAAATTATTTTACACAAAACTTATATTACTTCAGTGTATGTATTTTCCCATTCATCTTGAGTATACCTTTGAAGCTCTAAAACTATATCAATGATATAATGGAAGAATCTCAGGAACAGCACAGATATTTTTTCTCTAGTGAGTCAAGTAAAAATGTTAAGTGAATCTTATATTTTTTAATTATAGGCAGATATTGCTTGTGACCAGAAATATATTTTTCTTAATCCATTGATTCATTATGTGTTCTCATGGAACCATCACTTAATGCACTCATCACATATTAAGTGTTCATCAGTCACCTTGCACTGTGTTGGAAGCTAGCTACAGAACTAAGCTGAACTAAAGGAGAATCCTGGCCCCAGTGCTGTTGAACACATGGACTATTCCCATTACCTCTCACCTCTGAGTCTACCTGGGTTATGATCTTGATGCTTTGGTATAGAAGTTAACAGTATTTTGCTGAGTGGTGTGCATGACTCTTCGTTGGTATCTTTTGATGTATTGAGACTCTTTTCTTCAAACAAAACAAAATAAGGAGCTTGTGAGAACTGAACTCACTGAGGTCTGGTGGGGTCTCCACCATGCTGTCCTTGCTCAGCACAGAAGCCAGTGCTCACTTCTCCCTTCCTGATATTCTGGCTGGCCCTTGCTCACCTGTCAATCAAAGCAACTGAGAGAGAGCGTTGCAATCACCAATATCAGAAAAGGCAAAATCACACTTAACCTTGCATCATCTCTCAAAAACCCAGAGGCATTGCATGAAGAGAAGTTTGTGCAAGCTAAGATGGGCTGAATTTAATTGTTTTCTAAAGAAGCATGTTTAAAATTTATAGATATATATATTAATATATTAATTATTTTTCCTCTCATTTTCCCTCTCAACAGTGGATTTGTAGATACATTCCAGGTACCAAACCATATTAAATTCTGTTATCCTTCATCTCCATACCTATTTGAATCCCACACCCACTCGCTTCTCTGCCCTTATGACTTAGAATCACAAGTTTTCACTAAATTTGTCATGAAATCTTCACCACTAATAGTTCAAACACAAACACTAACTCATTACAGTGGGTGCCATGATCACGATCACGATCATCCTGTTGTTCATCGATTGCCTCAAGCAGGCACCAGTAACGTCTCCTTCATCCTAGCCCTGAGATTCTAAAAAGTGCCACATTCAAGGCTCTTTCAGGGTTAGGGGAATGAAACCCATCGTTGTTACTGGTATTTGGCATATTGGGTACACCATGGGGAGTTTGACAGACTCTGCCGGGTGGGCAGGTTACATTCGGTAGCCTGACAGGTTGCCCAAAGCAAGAATGAGATAATAGGATGTCGCACAGCCACAAATGCGGCCGCACGCTTCCAGGAACTGGGTTTTATAGTCTCTGGGTCTTGGCCGTTGATGGGATTGCACAGCGTGGAGGGGGGGGAGGGGGAGGCAGTTGGTGGGTGTCACTCCCGCCTACTAGAAGATGGAGGATCTGGGTGGAGGATGCTCAGCCTTGATCTTAGCAGACTTGGAGATCTCAGCCCCCGGACCCACATGCCATGGGTGCCATGATGGCTCCATCAAATATAGCAATTCTCAACTTAGCAGTAAACACAAACAAACTGTCCTCCCATTGTTCATCGATTTGCTCGAGCGGGCCCAGTAATGTCTCCATTTTTTGAGACTTGTTACTGTGGTTGGCATATTGAATACGTCATGGGTAGCTTGCCGGGCTCTCCGAGAGGGGCAGAGGAATCCAATCCGGCTCAGCCAGGCTGGCTGAGCGCAAGGCAAACGCCCTACTGCTGTGCTATTGCTCCAGCCCACTTAGCAGCAATTCTCCCATATTTGTAGGATGGAAATGACATCATTCTTGCTGCTGCTTATGTCATGTTCCATTTTATTAGCATGGAGTTTCTTTAATATCTTCCAGGTCATTAATAATGTGTTTGGTTTCTTTCTTGGAGTATAAAACAGAAAGGCAAATAATTGTGTTCTTGGGTAAGTTTCATTGCAGTGGAGGTAAACTTTTGCAATACAATAAATGCCATGTCATTAGATTCAACAATGTGCAATGTATGGGAAGTTACCAAACAAAATTTCTGGTCAAGAAATAGGTGTGAACTTTTTGCTTAATGTTGTGCTTAATAAGGAATCGTGTATAAAACAAGTAGAAATGAAGCAATAGGGTGACTTGAAACCAATAATTTCACCACTAAATTTCCATTTAGAGGGTTGAAATTTTAAATATATGGCTAGTGAGTTCAGATACAAAATAGGTGGCTACTTTGTCTTATTTTTTTGAATAACCCCTGTCTACTCACTAAAATGTAGCAGGTGAGTTTCCAAAAGTTTCATTTCATAAACCAAGGGTTGAAGCAAATGAGTTGAAGATGTGAGACCAGCAGAAGGCTCTCTGAATGTTTTACATTATTACATGAGGTAGACAAGGAAGTAACAGTACTCCTAGAAGTGTTCAGAGGACCATAAAGGTACCAGGAACCTTACCTGGGTTGGCTGCATGTGAAGCAAATGCCCTACTCTCTGTGCTCTTTCTGGCTCTTCAATTTTCTTTCCAAAAAAAGCAAACCAGAGACTGAGGCTGCAGTAGAGTGGGTAGGACTTTTGCCTTGTATGCAGCCAAGCTGCATTTGCTCATTGACATCCTATGGGGTCTCTGAGCCCACTAGCACTAATTTCTGAATGCAGAACCAGGAAGTAATCCCTGACCATTGCTGGGTTTGGAAAAAAAAAACCTAAGAAAAATATAGGAAACCAAATTTCTTGAACAAGTTTTCATCTAATACATCTGTATTAACAGAGTATTTCCTCTCAGGAAAACTATCCCATGTAACCTTCACTAAGACTTTACAAATAAGGACTAATTTGGGGATATTGAACAGTTATTTGAGAGTTATGCTTGAGAAAGTAGAGACTGAGGAGAGTTGTTACCAGACGGAAACCTCTCCAGGGCTCTTGAAAGGGTTGCAGTTACAGCAAACTGTAAAGACTACTTTACCTGCTTTACAGAAATCAAACCCCAAGGATGGGCTGGACCCACTAAATACCCAGAGCTCTCTTTTCTTTTCTTTTAATAGGAGAGATTCAGGGAGAGCACCTTTCAGAAGGAATAATGGAGATTAGTTATTCTATACCCGCCCTGGCAATTTTCTTTCTAGCCAAGTAAATTTCTACCTAAAAGAAGAACTCTGCATTTAGTTTCCCAAAAGCCTTTATTGGTGACAAACGATAGCTATATTAACCTGGTAGATAGGTATTCTGAAACAGGGAATTATTGCTCCTACATTGCATTGGACTCTGATATTTTTTCACTTTAGGCAACTCAAGGCTAGACTCCTTTGAAAGCATTGTGGGCGGGTTGTAGCAAGAGAGATTTTTTTATTAACAACAATGGTAGCTGCTTCTTTTACAAAGTATAGGGATGGAGTGAGCTAAAGTGCATCTTAAGCTATAGAAGATATATTGGAAGTCACACTTCACTATGGAAAACGCAGCAGTAAACTTATAAATCTTAGCATCAAGCAGATTATCATTTGCCTAATAGACTCTTTCAGGTCATGCATATTCCTTAGAAGCATCTACAATGTCATTCAATTTAGCGTATCTATAGACTTCTAACATCCTTGCTCTCGGTGTCCATGTGATTACATATAAATTAATGGGTATAATTGCTTTGTTATAAGCTGTCAGTCTTTATAAATATAGCATGCCTGATCAATATTAGATTTCTATTGACAGGTGATGCAAGCTCTTTAATGGTGTGTCCTCTATCTCTTCACCAGGAGTTTTTCAAAGTGATTTCAATTGCCTCAAAGTCATCTGATGTTAGCTTAACTCTTCTGTAAATGAGTCTGAATTGAGGCATTTAGACACAGAAAGGCTCCAAAAGGACAGATGGGACTGACAATTTTATTAGAAAATTGCATTTTGATGCATTTTAAGAATCAATATATGTATAGTAAAATATCTGTGATTTATAAATATCTCTAAAGCATAACATTTAATTTAATTGACTTTAAATTAATCTAAATAACTATTAGGTGTCAAAATGGACTTTTATCCCTGTTTACATCAACAAAGTGTCAAACTTTTTATTCTCTCAGTGACAACATAACTAGATGGCTTGTCTAATAAATAAACAGAGAAAGTTGGGAAAGGAATAGTTAGGCATCATTTTGTGGGCTGGAATATTAATTCTTATAGATTATTGTTCTATTGAAAAACAAATCCTTTGAGAGAGTTTTGGGGTAGAAGAGGAAATTTGCAATTTGGGTGGCAAGTAAATCTTAAATGACTATTATTTTGGCTTGATCTGGGAGTTCAAGTGTAAAATGTTTGACAAAGTATTAAATAAATATGAAAGCAGGTATTTCATCCAGGTAAGTCATTAGCTAGTTAGAGATAACCCAAAATTTTAGTGGGCATTTCCCAAACTGTTTTATGATACCTCAGCAATTTGCTTCAAACAGTGTGTAAGACTAATATGATAAATAGCAATGCCTAGGTTTTTACTCATACCTATATGTGAAGGAATAATTTAATTTTTATTCTTATCCACATGAGATTTTATAAAGGCAACCCAGGGCATCTTTTTATTTATTTATTTTTTAATTTTTATTAGTGAAACACCATGAGGTGCAGTTGTAGACTTACAAATTTTTGTGCTTGAGTTTCAGTTATACAATGATCGAGTACCCATCCCTCCACCAGAGCCCATTCCCCACCTCCAATGCTCCCAGTATCCCTCCCACCCCCATCCCCCCCATCCCTCTCTGCCTCTGTGGCAGGGCATTCCCTTCTGTTCTCTCTCCTTTTGGGTACTGTGGTTTGCAAAAGAGGCACTGAGTGGAAATCACGTTCAGTCTATAGTCTACTTTCTGCATGCATCTCCCATCCTGGGCAGATCTTCCTAACACCCTTTATTTGGTGCTCCATTCTCTATCTGAGCAGGGCAGCTTTTTAAATGTACACATGGAAGACTCAAGTCCTCTGCACTTTTAGAGGAGTCCCCAAAGTATTTTTCATTATGAAGAAACAAACTAGAACTTTTGGTCATCTTATATTATGAACAAGATAATTTTAAGGAGCAACATTCTCATATAAAACACCTCCACTTCCTTTCCTTATTTTTAAAAATTTGAACAATAAAGCTATGGGTGTGAGGATCAAGCAATTTTTAAATGCTACAAATTGCTGCTAAGAAGGTTTCTTTTACTGACTTTCTTTGCATACAATATTGGCAATTTACAAAAATAATTTTACATGATCCATTTTTACTCCAAGGATTATGCTAGAATACAAAATCAAAATATAAAATCCTTCATTGTAAATCACCTGTTTTAGATCTAGATTGCAATTTTCTTATAACATCTAACAAACATACAACGCATTCTATTTTTCATATGTATTTATTTCCAAATATTTAAATATTCAATTTATTCACAAAATATCTAAAATTAATTACAAAGGGAACTAGTTCTTCAGTTATATCTGTAATTCCCTTTTTAATTCCTAATTAATAAGCAAGACAGAAGAAATAAAAACCGAATCAAATCATACAGAAAGACTATAAATGTTGTCTCTTGAAGGCACTACCTCAGAGCCTGATACTCAAAAAGTAAAAAATAAACAAACACACAGCTGTGATGGGAATTTTCGGGACATCTTTTATGCATGAGTAGAAATGTTCAGTTGCACCAAACTCAGAAAAGAAAAATTGAAGAGTCCTACAAATATAGAGCAATATAAAATATAGGATAGGGAGTTGGGAGAGAGAAGCAGGTCCTATGAAAGGGGTTGCAATTACTGCTGGCAGTCAAAGACACATTATCATGGAAAAGAGAAAATGAACTCCCTGCTTCTAATTTTCCTCTTTCCTCTCTCGCTTGCTGGTGCCTATATCTCTGGCATGTGGGTACCATAAGCTGCATTTATTATCTCTGGGAGTGTCAAAGCACCAGCCTCAATTCTTCATCTCTCAGATCAGAATTGATTGACTGTTGGGAGATGGGGACTGTCTTTCACTGATGATGGGTTAGTGAAATGAAGATTTCTGGTGCTACCATGAAAGGAAGATTAGAAATGGAGCCCAACTTCAGATTTTCCAAAGGCCAAGTAGCAAAGGTGCCAACAGTAATGAGGGATGGTTTGTCAGGGGCGAAGAGAAAATGCATTCCTAGCTCCAAGTGACTCAGTGCCTTGAATCTGGACATGGTGGTGATGTCCGCACCCTCACCTAGATACACAGTATATGGTAACGCTAATTATAAACAAATCAGAGCACTTCTAGAATTGTAACACTGAATTTGAGAACTGAAAGGGAACTTAGAAACCATCACCACCACCATTTTTCCTTACAGAAGAAACCCCCCAGGCCCATATGCCTGGTGACTTGTTCTGAATCTTTAAGCAACAGATATCTGACCAAGCCAGTGAATGTTACTAAAAATCAGTGAGGCAATGAAGCTAAATAGATAAATAGATAACTCAAAATGGAAAGCACATTCATAGCACATTGGAGATCCTACATTAAAATCCAAGCAGCACTGGTTATGGTATCACAGAAAGAAAGAAAGAAAGAAAGAAAGAAAGAAAGAAAGAAAGAAAGAAAGAAAGAAAGAAAGAAAGAAAGAAAGAAAGAAAGAAAGAAGGAGGAGGAGGAGGAAGAAGGAAGGAAGGAAGGAAGGAAGGAAGGAAGGAAGGAAGGAAGGAAGGAAGGAAGGAAGGAAGGAAGGAAGACAGAGAAAGGAAGACAGAGAAAGAAAGACAGAGGAAGAAAGACAGAGGAAGAAAGAAAGACAGATGAAGAAAGACAGAGGAAGGAAGGAAGGAAGGAAGGAAGGAAGGAAGGAAGGAAGGAAGGAAGGAAAAGAGAGAGAGAGGAAAGGAAGGAAGGAAGGAAGGAAGGAAGGAAGGAAGGAAGGAAGGAAGGAAGGAAGGAAAAGAGAGAGAGAGGAAAGGAAGGAAGGAAGGAAGGAAGGAAGGAAGGAAGGAAGGAAGGAAGGAAGGAAGGAGGAAGGAAGGGAAAGAGAGAGAGGAAAGGAAGGAAGGAAGGAAGGAAGGAAGGAAGGGAAAGAGAGAGAGGAAAGGAAGGAAGGAAGGAAGGAAGGAAGGAAGGAAGGAAGGAAGGAAGGAAGGAAGGGAAAGAGAGAGAGGAAAGGAAGGAAGGAAGGAAGGAAGGAAGGAAGGAAGGAAAGAAAGAAAGAAAGAAAGAAAGAAAGAAAGAAAGAAAGAAAGAAAGAAAGAGAAAAACAGCGAGAGGAAGGAATGAAGAAAGGAAGGAAGGAGGGAGGGAAGGAAGGAAGGAAGGAAGGAAGGAAGGAAGGAAGGAAGGAAGGAAGGAAGGAAGGAAGGAAGGAAGGGTCAGTCAGTAAACCACTGCAACAGTGGAATGTATGGGGGTCATTTTTGTCAGTTTTCCAAAGAAATCTGGGGAAGATAAAGTGGGACCATAAAGTCTAATGAATATTGACAAAAGTATGACCCATGGTACCCATGGATGGTACCATGTTTGCATGTATGTACTACTGATGACTCTCACAAAGAGATAGAAACATCAAGGGTAGGAATTGAGGCCAATGATCCTCTTGAATTTCCTGAATCAAGGCTACCTATCACACACTGGAATCCTAAGGACAGGGCTTCATCCATGTCCCAAAAATATCTACCTGTATTATGGGCCAAGTATCTCTAATTCAGCATCAGATGCATGTTTTCAAATTAATAAATTGAGCAAAACTAATTCTATTAAAATGATGTTGTAGTTTCTCAGAATGTGGCAGGTAATCTGCTCAGCATTCATCACTGTACTACCTTGAATTCATTTGCAAGGTGAACAGGCTATCGTTGGCAGATCCAGGGATCTGAGGGAATGCTTTGGGGCCAGATTTTAACAAGAGGGAAAGGAATTAGAAAAGGTCCATGAAGCTATTTGGCAGTTTTCTGACTTCATATCTGCCTTCAAGCTTCGCTTTCTTCATCTGTAAGTTGTAGCCAATAAATTGCTACTCAAAAGTGTTTGTGCTAAGACTGAATAAAATGATGAATAACAAATGTGGAATTTCATGATATCTTTCAGTATGTCTCTTTGCCATAAAGTCATAACCTGCTGGTAATAAGAACAAACTAAAATTTATTTTCCTCCTATATTTCTCCAATTTGGATGGAAATGACTTGTGTTAGAGATAACCACAGGTAGGGCTGGAGTGATAGCAAAATGGGGTAGGAAGTTCACCTTGCATGTAACTGACCCAGTTTTGATCCCCAGCACTTCATGTGATCCCAAATCCATGAGGAGTGATCCCTGAACACAGATCCAGAAGTAATCCCTGAACACTGCAGGGTATAGTAAAAAAAATAAATAAAATAAATAAAATAAATAAAAGAAAGAAAGGTAAAAAAAGAACTACTGGAAAGAAACTTGCATTTTATCAGGATTAAGAGTGAAAAAAAAAAAACTGCACCGTTCAGCAAAATGGACTGAATGCGTGATTTATATGTGAGAGGTATGGGTTTGATCCCTGGAAGAATGTGCTATCCACAACAGTGGAGGAGTAATCCCAAGGACAGAGCAAGAAGTAGTCCCTGAGCACCGCCAGCTATGAACCCTAAAACAAATTAAATAAATAAATAAAAGGAAGAAAAAAGACTGGGGCTGGAAAAAATAGTACAGAAGGTCGGGGTTTGTCTTGCCCATAACTGACCCAGGTTCAATCCCCAGAACCTGAGTCAGTCATGGGAAAGGCAAACCTGGTCCCCTAAGCCTTCCAGAAGTGATTCATGAGCACAGAGCCAGGGGTAAGCCCTGAGCGCACAGCTGGGTGTGCCAAAAACAAACTAAAATTTCAAAGGAAGAAAAGGGAGAAAGTGGGGTCTGAAGAGATAATACAGAGGATAAGTCACTTGCCTGGCATGTGGTAAACTTGGAATCGATTAAGAGTATACCAGATGGTTCCCCAAGCCTGCCAGACATGATGCCTAAGCACAGAGCCAGAAGTATGTCTTGAGCACTGCCAGGTGTGGCCCAAAAATCAAAAAACAAAAGAGGAAAATTGATATTCATCCCTTATCATCATGCTTTCCTGAAGCTTAACATTTGTATCACTTCACTTGTCGTCCCGTTAATCTTCAATTTGCTCCATCAGACGCCAGTAACCTCTCTATTCATCCTGTCGCATGCAAGTGTAGCCAAATGGCATCTGCTCACTCCAGGAACATGAGGAGCCTCAAATTGTTTGTTCAGGGTTTTGATAAAGAAGTCTGACCATCTCATAGGTAGGTGGCCACGCCTCCTTTTGATGTCTCGTGGAATCCAGTCCATAACAGCTCTAGTCCATCAGTTGTCTCTAAATCTCATTACATGTCCAACCCATCTGATTTTCGATACCTTGGCACACAAGACAGCATCCCTGGTTCTTGATCTTCAACAGAGGTCGGAACTCCGATTCCTTCTCTCACTTGAGTGAAGCGTGATACTCCATATATAGCTCTTTTGATTCCTCTTTGGGATACCTGAAGAGTGTTCTCATCTTGTTCTCATAGGGTCCAGGTTTCTGAGGTGTATGCTAGTGCAGGAAGAGTAGTAGAGTTGAAAAGATGTGCCCAGAGCCGGAGGTTCTTAGTCCTCTTAACAACTTCTTTGATGCTCTTGAAGGCACTCCATGCCGCTCTCTTCCTCCTGCACTGTTCTGGCGCCAAGTTGTTCCTCATGTTGAGTTCTCAACCCAGATACACATAGCTGCTACATTCGGAGATGTTCGTTCCATTGAGACCACATGGAACCTCAGGGACTAGATCATTTTTCATAAACATTGTCTTGGTGAGATTAAGCTGCAGTCCTACCTTTCCACACTCACAGTCAAAGTCGGTCACCATTTGTGCCGCTTGGCTAATGTTTGGTGTTACTAGAACAATGTCATTAGCAAAGTAGAGGTGGTGTAGTTGCGACCGTCTATCTTCACTCCCATTCCTTCCCACTCCAGTCTTCTCATGACGTTCTCGAGGTTGGCACTGAAGAGTTTTGGTGAAATGGTATAACTCTGCCGAACCCCTCTCTTGACAAGGATTCTCACTTCCTTGTAGAATGGTGAGATCCTGGTGGTGAATCTGTAATACAGCTAACAGAGGATCCTTATGTACTGAGTTTGAATGCACTGTCTGGCTAGGGCTTCAGTGACTGCTTCAGTCTCAACAGAATCAAAGGCCTTCTTTAATTTGATAATCATTAGACAGAGCGGCATCTTGAACTCTCGCGAAACCTCAATGAGCTTGGTCACCATGTGGATTTGGTTGATCGTGATGAATCCTTTTTGGAACCCGGCTTGCCTGCCTGGTTATCCTTCATCTAGTTTTCTGCCTATTCTATTCAGGATGACTCAAGTGAACAACTTGTAGATGATGGAAAACAAGCAGATCAGGCGATAGTTGCCAATGTCGTGGATGTTTCCCTTCTTGTACAACAGAATGGTCCTGCTGGTCTCCTGAGACTTATAGCAAACGATTTTATGACTATAGGTGAGTATTTTCTAATGAATCCTTAAAATATGACCTTTTGACAGAGCAATCTCTCTTCCCAAAGTATTTCCAAATATAGCTTAAAAAAAAAAAACCCTTCAAGTTTCAGAACTAGAACTAGATTTAGACTTTCCTTCCATTTATAAAATGTTTATCTGTGGGCTGATCTTGGAATCTTTGAGGTTTGCCAGCCTGTCCTCTGAGATTTGACATTTCCTTCCCCATGATTATGATATGTCTTAAAAGCGCAGGAGAAGAGCAAAATGTAGGTGTCATTTATACAAAAGCACATGTGAAGAGTCAAAGTATAAACAAAGGTCAGCAACTTCAGAAAACCTAGACGGTGGATATTATTACAAAGTACCACTCTAATCTAAGCCTGGCGCAGCTTAAAGTTTAATCATCCTGAATTCCTTGTGAAGAGAAAGTGTCTCTTATCTCATGCCATCAATGTTCATTTCACTATTCAACTGAGCCACACTAATGAACTAGCCGATAATCAGGATTCTAGAAAGATCACAGTGGATTATCTTCAATTCAAGAGTTTCCTTGATAGAAATCCCAGAAGACAAAGTTTCATTGCAAGAACAAAATGGACAGGCATAAAATACCTTTGGCAGACATAATTTTGCATGTGGACAGAAATTTTTCCCATATGCAAAATTTCAGCACACTGACTTGCAAAACATTTCTCCAAACTCCAGATAGCAAACTAGCTCTGGAAAAATTAATTTTTATTCATTCTTTAGAAATGTGTTAATACCATAGTTTTGCCAATCATTCCACTTTATTTTATTTTAATAATTTTTTTTACATGGCATATTTGTGAAACTTTTTTTGAGGTCCACTGTGTCCTGTATAAATTCTAGGATATAGACAACCCCATTTTCATTGGATGCTTATATCTGGTGATTTTTCCCAGTTGGTTTATAAATGGTTTCTTTTGAGAATTTTACAGTTAATAAAGCCAACACTTGGTAAATTATGATACTATTCTGTTGACTCAATATCCCAAAACCATATTTTTACCAAATTGCTTTTACAGAATCAACTGTTCAACTTCTGTGATTTAAAAGGAATTACATACACACACACACACACACACACACACACACGCACACACACACGCACACACACATACACACACACCAAACAAGCCCTATGAAAGAATGATAGTCTCAATAGATGGTCCTATAGAGCCTTTAAATTAAACTTAATCTGTAATATTTAAGAGATATTTTACTCTTTATAAGAAACAAAATTGTAAGTGTGGTATTTAGGCATTCATTTAAATTCACAACTGGTTCTAGTCTCCATATTTTCAATTTGACTTCTTCTTTAAAGCTATCTTTTCTGTCTCTTTTGGGAAATAGTATTATTCCTTTTATTTATTTATGAATTCATATTCTGGGCCTTTTCTCCATAGAGAAGACCATCTTTTACAAGTAATATTCTCAAATTTTAATCAACTATAACTTCTAACAATACTCTCAGGAACCTTGTAGCTTATATTTTATTCAGCTTTAGACTTTTCCTATTCTATGCAACATGAAAAGTTTTCTGGAAACAGAAATAGGAAAACTAGAGGAGTTCTTTCTTCTCCCTTAAACCTATAAAATGGAGCACAGCAACAGAGTTTAGAGACACCCAAACATGAAGACAAGAATGTGGGGATGAAGATTCAGGAATAGGTAGAAAGAGCAATTCAGAAAATAAAAATCTCATGACAAGCATTTTTAAAAAGACCTTAGAGTGTCCTAACTAATACATACATTGGTGTCTAAACCTTGCTGTGAAGTATATGGAAATGC
Organism: Sorex fumeus; assembly: GCF_029834395.1. Classification (NCBI taxonomy): domain Eukaryota; kingdom Metazoa; phylum Chordata; class Mammalia; order Eulipotyphla; family Soricidae; genus Sorex; species Sorex fumeus. The sequence goes on along the minus strand of NW_026606149.1, from coordinate 177,608 downwards.
CTGCATCCAATAATATGAAAGAGTCCAGAAATTCATTACACCCATTTAGAAACAAACAAACAAAAAGAACCCAATATCTTTTTGAAACCAAAAGGAATATAGAACACAATTTCAAGCTCTATTATTTATCTTCTCTTCCTATTCATGGAAAATATCTGACAAAGCATTATACACTAAGTACATGCTAGTTTTATACTTTTTCCCTTTCTGCACTGACAATTAATGACGATTTGCAGACACGTTGACCCTAAAACTAAAAAAAAAAGTAAAACATAATCCTTACTATAAAACATTTGTCTTATAAAGGATGGTGAGAACTTATAGTGATTTGTTTACATCATATGATCCACACTAGACTTCCCCGGCATGTGAAATGGCATTGAGAGGTGTCAATACATGGTCTGGGAAAGAAATATAGAGAAAGTATTACAATCAGAGTGAAGAGGATGATCCTAGATATCTTGACAAAGCAAAATAACTGTACAAAAGATGAGAAACAGATGTGCATCATTGGCAACCAGAGGTACGGCTTCCAGAGACACAACACGAGTGAAATGAAGCAAGTGAAGAAGGTGGGATATGAGAAACCACTGAAGAGTTTCCAGCAGGGTTCACTGAGATGTGACCTTTCCTTTCATATAAGTTCATTCCGTCCAACAGCAAGACCACCCTACTCATTAAACTCCGACAGATATGAAATCAGGGCAACATGTGACTATTGCTGTGATAGGGAAAACATGGGCATTTGCTGAAGGAGGGCTCAGCTTAGCACTGACTCGTCATCAGACATTCATATTGTGATTGCTTGGTTAAGATCCAAAGTTCAAGAATTGGTCATGTGAAGAAGTACGGCATTGGGGTTGGGAATGTAACTCAGTGGTTGAGCACCTGTCCCCTTGCGTGTTAGCACCATTGACACAAATGACAAGTACTTTTCATGGAACACAGGATTTGAAGGAGGACCGGAAGAGGTGAGATTGAGCAGGACTGAGATTATGGAGGCGCTCAAACAGCACATCAAGAATTTAGAACTTTATTCGGAAACAGCACACTTCAATTAAATGTTTTTAGCACAATATCATGAGTAGGCTTACATTGCAGAGCAATTACTGGGGTCATGTTTGGAGAAGTCGGCTGAAAGGAAATATGACGATGGGCATGGAAAATCTTGAGGAGATAGAATCACTATCACTATCCTCCCGTTGTTCATCAGTTTGCTCGAGCGGGCCCAGTAACGTCTCCATTTTTTTTTGAGACTTGTTATTACTGTGTTTAGCATATTGAATATGTCACGAGTAGCTTGCCAGGCTCTGCCGTGCGGGTGAGATACTCTTGGTAGCTTGCCAGGCTCTCCAACAGAGGCGGAGGAATCGAACCCGGCTCAACCGGGCTGCGCGCAAGGCAAACCCTACCGCTATGCTATTGCTCCAGCCCAAGGAGATAGAATGAAAGGCTCAATTATGTTAGTGAGGCTGGAAAAATGAGCCAATTTCAGAGATGTTTAGGAAATGAAAGCTCAAAAGTTATATTTGGGGGCTGTGCATCAGAGCTGAGAAAAAGAAAAGTGAAGTTAAACACTGCTTAATTTGTTCAACAAATATTCTTCAGAGTCTACTATGTGCTTCCCCAAATCCTAGAAATAAAATGGTGATGAAGGAAGATATAGTCCCTTCTCTAATGACCTAAGGAGATTGTCTTGGTGGGAGGCAGAAAAATAGATGTACTAACAAGTGAATTAGACTACTTCAAGTATTAACCATGGTTATGAATGGATAAGCAGGACAAGGACGAAGTCAATACTTGGATATGATTCAAGTCTCTTTAGAAAGGATAGGACAGTCACTCGTTTCTGGAAACAGGACAATTGAGTCAAGATTTGAATGATGTAAAGAAGTCAAGCATGCTAGACTACAGAGAAGGGTGATCAAGAAAGACTGAGATGAAGGTATTGAGCTCAGAAAAGCTTTAACCTAATTGAGGGTCAAAAATAATCTGAGAGAGGCAGACAACAAGTAATAAATAAATTGGTGAATGTGTTTCCAGGTGATATTCGGTTTCTGGGAATGAGTCTGTACTGGAACTTCTTTATTGCTTTGTCTTATTTCTGTTTGTTTATTTGGGGAATTTTTGTTGGAGTGGGTATTACTAAAGATAAAACCCAGGACCTCACACAAGCAAGGCAAGAGCTCTACTGCTGAAGTGCATTGCTGCCTTCTGCGCCCTATTTTTAAACAGCAGTAGTTTGACTTTCCTTTTAATTGTAGTAGTGGCACTTAACATGATGTCTATCCTCTTAAAACAGATTTAAGTGCACCATATATTGTGAACTCTAGGCATAACATCCCCCAGCAGATCTATACAATTACTCATCTTGCATCATTGAAACTCCATAGCCTTCGAGCAGTGACTGCTCTGTTTAACCCTTCCTCCTATCCCTGGTAACCACCATCTCCATTTGCATGAGTTTGAGTAGTTAGACATTGCACCTCTGTGGAAGTGTACAGAATTTGACCTTCTGTATCTGGTATATTTCACTTAGCATGGTGCCCCACAAGTTCATGCATGCTAACATGTGTGTTCATAGAAGAATTTTCACTTTTTTAAAGCTAAATTGTTTTAAGAGCTTAAGCAATAGAACATGAAAATTATTTTCTTTCCAATGTTCTCTTCACTCTTTTAATCATTACAAGTATGGTCGAAGAAGACTAAAATCAAAAGGAGAAATCAAAGAAACAAGATAAGAATCCAGGTAAAAATCGGTGACTTGGAGAAGAGTTGAAGCAGGAGAGATGATAAAAGTCGTGGGACTCAGTCTGAGTTGTGATTATCCAAATTTATCAGCCTACCAGGAAAATGGCCATGTAAATCTAAAACATACTAGGGAAACCAGAGTTAGAGACATAATTTTGAGAACCATCTGTGTAGACCAAGTAGGTCTAAGCCAGGAGGTCAATGACTATTGAAGTGGCTAGAGAAGATCACTTTATATGAGAGAATACTTTCCAAATCTTTTTAAAAATAAAATATAAATGAAAAATAATTGTGGTACTAATTAGTTTATTATTTTTGTTTTTGCTTTTTGGGTCATACCCAACATTGCACAGGGGTTACTCCTGGCTCTGCACTCAGGAATTGCTCCTGACAGTGCTCAGGGGACCATATGGAATGCTGGGAATCGAATCTGGGTTGGCCACGGGCAAGGCAAACACCCTACCTGCTATTATTTTTTAATGTGTTTTATTGAGTCACCATGAATTACAGTTACAAAGTTGTTCATGAGCTTCAGGCATACAATGTTCCATCACCCTTCACCAGTGTCCCCAGTTTCTCTCCTGCACCACAGCCTGCCTCTCAACTAGGCAGTATTTCCTTTTCTTCTTTTCCTTTCCCCCAACTTTTGGGCACTGTGGATTACTGTACTGTTCCTCACATGATAGCATGCTGCTCTGTAATGTTACTGGTAAAGTACAAAGGGGAGGCATATGTCAAGCTCCTGGTAAAAGCAGCAAAAAAAACAGCAGTCTGAGAGCTACCAGACTATTCTCTTTTTTTCTGTTTTTCCTAACAAGACTATTCTTGATCTGACTTTAAACCAAACCCTTACGAACCTAAACTCTCATGAATGGAGACCAGCTTCCCTGGAGAAGTCAAAAAAAGTCAACTCCAAGGGTCTCCAGCTGCCTTGTGAAGGGAAGGAAAGAATCAATGGAAGCCCAGTCTAGTCAGGATTCACCTCATGGAAAAACTAAAAAGTTCATTACAAGACTCAGAAGATATCCAGGACTCTAGAAATTCTAGAACATCTCCCTTCCTTGACTCCCAATCCAAGACACCAAATAGTTACTCATGGGCATTCTTTCACCCATCTGACAAAGCTTCACATCTGACAAAATCAGCAGGAATATATAAATATATATATAAAAAAACATAAACACAGAGACTAAACAAGCATCAGAACTAGACTCATACGACAGATGTTGGAGTGATCATATAAGGGAGGTGAAACATCGGTGAATGAGATGCTCAAAAATCAGCAAACATCTGGCAGAACAGTTGGGCATCACACAGATGTAGATTCTGAGAACTGAAAAAAAAATGCTCAGCATCGCTGTTTCACACACAGAAGAAAAGGACAGATCGTGTGTGTGCTCCGTCCCTTCCTCCCTCCTTCCTCTCCACTTTCCCCAAAACCTCTTCTGGGTTAAATCAAGAAGAGGAAGAAAGAATTTCTAGTCCTCACGTCAGATAGCCCGTCCCTCTGCATTAGGACTGCACGCCCTGCACTTCCTACTCCTGCACCACCTGCTTTGTGGCTTCATTTGAGCTCTGCTACCTGGGAAATTGATGGGAGGGAGGTACCACGTACAAGCACTCTGCTCCGTGAAGCATTTCATAACTGCTACTTGTACACTGTCCAGGCAAATTACACCATCAATTGTGTGAGCGCCTACTTATTACTGATAATTGCTGCAGAGGGTATGTGCCAGTAGGATGTGAAAGGGGAGGCCAAGAGCGCCTAATAGTTTATTGGGACCATCGGGAAATTCTGTGCAGAGAATCAATTTCCCTGTAACTATCAGCCTGAAAACAGCAAAAGGCACTCTGGTTTTTATAGTAAATAAAGTCCTCCTTGGGACGAATTGTTAATTCCTCCCAGAATCTTGTCCTTTACGGTAACGTATTTATCATTTGCTACTGCTGGTCCTCACACATGCTTCTCTGCTCACAAATAAATTCCTCCAAAGCTGGGGCCCTATAAGAAATCTCAGCGATTTAAAGGTATTCTTAATTCCATGGTTACTTACTCTTAAGGCTCTTCTGAGAATTCCGCCAGGAGGCCCGGGGTCAGCATTTTCCTCCTTTTTTGCTCTTGATTTTGTTGTTTTCTTTCAAGTGGACAATTTTTGGTTGTTTGATTGGCTGTTTTTTGTTTGTTTGTTTGTGCTTTTGTTTTGGATCACGCATACCTAGTGGCTTACTCCGGGCTCTAATTCAGGAGTGACTCCTGCTGGGGCTTGGAGTACCATATGGGGAATGGGAGATGGGATCCAGGTTGGCTCATGCAAGGCAAATGCCCTACCCACTGTACTATGTCTCCAGTCCTCATGTGGACATTTGGCAAGAGTTTTATGACTAAAGTGATGAATGAAGATAGAAAATGAACTAAGTCTGCAATCAGCAACCTTGTTTTTTCTCCTGAAATTTCTGTCAAAGGAAAAAAGATTTAATTCACCTCTATAAGTTGCCTGAATAGGACCTGAGTGATAGTCCAGTAGGGAGGGCATTTGCCCTGCATGTTGGTGACCAGGGTTTGGTCCGCAGCATCCCACAGGGTTGCCAAACACTGTCGTACATCATCAGGAATGATTCCTCAGCAAAATTTATGAGTGGCCCCAAAACAAAACCAAAGCGATAGCACAGCGGGTAGGGCGTTTGCCTTGCACGCAGCCAACATGGCCGACCCGAGTTCGATTCCTCCGCCCCTCTCGGAGAGTCCGGCAAGCTACCGAGAGTATTCGATATGCCAAACACAGTAACAACAAAGTCTCCAATGGAGACGTTACTGGGCCTGCTCGAGCAAATCGATGATCAATGGGAGGGCCTTTACTTTACTTTAAAAAATTAATAAATAAAAAAAAAGTTACCTAAATATCCTTTAGTGTAATAATTTCTTCTGATGCAGAACCCAGGACTCTATTGAGAACCTGCTCAAAGCACCGGTATTTCTTCTAAAACAAAATGAATAAAGGTTCACAGTAATTTAGTAATTTAAAAAAAAAACAGGAAAAGAAAAAAAAACAAAATGCATAAAGGTACATGCACATAAATGGGATCACAAACAGTGTCGGGGGTGGAGGAGCATGACCCTGATTGCAATGGCAAGATTTCCTAGATATTAAAGTTTCAAAAGTTCAGAAACTTTTAGGTTCAGCAACCTCAGGCAAGTGCTCCCTTGGAAGGCAGGGCAAAACTACTGCTTCCTTAGTCTTTGGCGAAATTTTATCCATCGGAGAGAATCCCTTTTCTCCAGGAGATAGTGGAGTCTATCCTGGAAAGTGGAAGCATTTTACCAGGCACTTGAGACATAGATTCTTCCTTCCAGGGACCATGAAGTTGTATGTGGATAATTTCTTTCATAAATGTATGTTTCTGACTGCTCCAAGTTCTAAATTCTTGCATCACTTTTATCCCTTTGGGTTATTTTCCATCGAAAGTCCATCCAAACTATGAAAACTTGGCTTCTAGAATGAGATAGCTCGAATGAATGCTCCTCTTGTTGGGTACTAATCTACTGCTGATTCCTTAAAACTTATTTCTTATTTTTTCCTCCAGCGCTGAGTACACTGAAATGTCAGTTCTGCCCTGCACAAGGTTGGGATTCAGGAATTCTGGAACCTGCAGGAATCTTTGTTTCATGGGTACCAGATGCTACAGAATCTCCATACCATGGGACCTAGTCTACTTTTTCACAAGGTCATTGCAAAAGTACTAAGCACTATTCCTTTTCTGCTACAAAGTTAAAGACCTACTAAAACCATCTTAACTGTTAAGCTGGTAGTGACTTAAAAGAGGAGGTAAAGAATTGGATAACCAAGACTTCTTTTGGGTTCTTCGTTTGCATATGGACATGAAATCTGATTAGTGAGTCCTCAAACCCTTTATTATTTTTTTTTTGCATAGGACATTACCAATCATATTGGTTGTTCTTACAATATCTCATTTAAATAGAGCATTAATTCAGGCAGATGCCAAACAGGCGAAAGGACAAGGATACAGCCTTTTGTATCTGTTCTTGTCACTGTGCTGAGGGGCTGCTGATACTATTGCTCTTGGGGTTCCCCACGCACCACAAATAAGGAGCTGTAACTCTGGCGGCATTCCCTGGTTGGAGTGCCATTTGATCCATTCTTACTCACCTTTTACAAGAACCCGAATACACTCAGATCGCCTGCAACACTACCTCCAGTAACATTTGTGTAAAAATCCCACGTTTGACTGCCAGCAATAGAATACATCCAGAGGGATGTGATCTCAAACACAAGCAATTCATTTTACTAACAAGAAAATGAATTTAGTTGGGAAAAAGGTGAGTTGGAAAGTGTGTGTATGACAAAATTCACATGCACTTCCCAGAGTTAAAAGGCTATTAACATTTTGTCAAATATTCTTTGCAAAACTTTTTTTTCTCTTTCTTTCTTTTTTTTTTTTGGTTTGTTTTGGGGGCCATACCACATAGTAACTCAGGGTTTACTCCTGGCTCTATAACCTAGAATCAGTCCTGGTGCTGATTTATTCCCTAGCACCCCAGACAGTCCTCTGGGAATTTACTCCCATTTAGGGAATAAATGGTGGGGTACTTGCAGAGGTTAGTGCCTTACCCACTGTCCTATGCCTCCAGCCCTACCAAAATTTCTTATCTAAGACATAAACATATTTTTTATTACTATATAGTAATCTTAAATTACTGAGTTAATCTTGGGCCAAATTAACTCAGTGCAGACTAAACCTTGGTAACATTAACTGAAAAAGTTAATTTTCTTTCAAAACTTTTTTCCTAATTACTGAGAATAGCCCGGGGTTTATTCTTTCCATTAAATATTAATACTTTGCATAGACTTCTTTTCCTTCATTTTGGAATGACTATTAAGTACTTTATATATTTTTTCAAGTAGTTTAGGCTGAAATCTATCTTTTGAGTGCAAAAATAAAGGGCCTTTAAAAACTAGTGACCCTACAAAAAGAGAAATTATATTCTCAGCAGGGAAATCTGCTTAAATGTGGAGACATTTAAATATATAGGAATATGATTTCATTACAAAAACCATCTTCAAAGAAGGCCCTAATTTTCTGTTGTTACCAAAATGAATCACCACAAATTTAGTGATGTGGAAGAACACAGTTTTAGGGAGTTCTTTTGTTTGTTTTTTTGTGTGTGTGTTTGTTTGTTTTTTGTCTTACAGTTCTCAATTTAGAGATATCAAAAAAAAACTCAATAGAGTAAAACCAGGTTTTAGCAGAACTGCATTTCTTCCTGGAGAAGAATTTATTTCCCAACTTCTTCCAGATTCTATAAGCTGCTCATAGATGTAACTCATTTTCCATTTTCACAACTTCCAAACCAGCACCTGTATTTGAGAAACCATGTCCTACGGTGCTATAAGACACTTAATCTCACTCTAGCTTTCCTTTTCCACTCCAAGGAGCTTTGTGATTTCCCGCCCAGGAAACACTCCCGACCTCAAACTCAGCTTACTAGCAATTTTAATAACATCTTATTTAATTATTCTTTGTAACATAAGGAAACCCATTCTGAGTTTATTAAGATTGGAAAGTGATTATTGTTTTTCCTACCACAGAACGACATGGAGTACGTAGGTGACTTACAACAAATCTTTATTCTATAGAGTATAAAAATCATTGACCAACTTTTGAATACTTGCATATTTCAGAATATTTATATCTAAAAAAGTCTATTCTAAGTCATGCAAACTAGATCAAAGGAAAAAGCGACTGTTTTACATATCAACACTGACCCCCACACATACACCCAAGAAATCAAAAAGGGCTTGAAAAAATTTGAGAAATAGGCATAAATACAAGATACTTTGTATAATTCATAAAGACAAAATTAAAGGCCCTCCCGTTGATCGTCGATTTGCTCGAGCGGGCCCAGTAACGTCTCCATTGGAGACTTTGCTGTTACTGTGTCTGGCATATCGAATACTCTTGGTAGCTTGCCGGGCTCTCTGAGAGGGGCGGAGGAATCGAACTCGGGTCGGCCATGTTGGCCGCGTGTAAGGCGAACGCCCTACCCGCTGTGCTATCGCTCCAGCCCAAAGAGACAAAATAGTTGCAGTTTTCATGGAAACGATATTCCTTGCCTCTTAAATCCATCTTTGTTTTCAAAGGTCTTTGCAAGTTTTCCCCTTATCTTTTCCTTCTGAAATCTCAGTAGACTCTGAGAAACGGTAAAACAGACAGGCCTGAGACTCACAGTCTGGATGGAGAAGACTAGAGTTCTTTTGGCTCTGATTGGGCAAAGAGAGGACCTTTAGAACACTTTGTATTGAAAAGGCTCTCCCAGGCTTCTGGCTGAACAATACCAGCCAGTGGGAACTGTACAGTGGAGCCCTCTCGGTCACCTTCCGGTTCCTGACTGTTCCAAACACACTGCCAAAGAGGGCTCGCTGCAGTTCCTGTGCTGGGACCTATCTTCATCAGGCGTTGCCCAGCTGCACAGGCTAAACTTCTCCTCCTTATGAATCTGCATGATTTTCTGAAAAGCGACTACAATGCGTACAAGGTGTTATATCACTCAACTCTGCTCAGCATAAAACTAGACGGTTCACTTCCTCTCTTCCCACACTCAAGCATACTCTTGGTCTCTAAACTCTCACCAAACCTAAAATTCTGTTCATAAGAAATGGAAATAGCTGTCACCTTGACTCTGGATTACTTTGTCTTGCTTGTCCCAAGCGGTTCATAATCCTGTCATATACACATATATATAAAATATATTTTATTATACATGTATAATTCCAGGGTTGGAGCAATAGCACAGTGGTAGGGCATTTTCCTTGCATGCAGGCTGCCCCGCGGAGCTGGGTTCAATTCCTCCCTCCTCTCAGAGAGCCCAGGAAGCTACCGAGAGTATCTTGACTGCACGGCAAAGCCTGGCAAGCTACCCATGATGTATTCAATATGCCAAACACCGTAACAACAAGTCTCACGATGGAGATGTTACTGGTCCTGCTCGAGCAAATAGATGAACGAGAGGACAGTGCTACAGCGCATCCTTCCAGATCAATACATGTATCCAGTTTCCTGTGGGAGGAAAAGTGAACCCATCCTCCATGTATGCACCACCTTTGCTCATAAGTAAGCTAAATCTTAGCTATAGCCAAGCTAGCAAAATGCCATTTCTTATGCTTGTTCATATACAAATAACAGGAGATGAGAAAATTTCATTCCAAGACCTTTATAGCTCAATAATATACATCCTATTTTAGCTGAGAAACTGTAAAATAGATCAGGTTTGTAAGATCATAAGATTAATCAGCCTTAAACATGCCATAAATATTTTGAGCTAGCTCCACACACTCATATTAATCATGAAGTGAGAATATTCCCATTTTAAGTATGCATATAAAGTCAAAGCACATTGCTTTAGATATGTATGGTACTAAAGCGTTTAGAAAAAAAATACACTTCTAAAAAATAAATTCATTTCATAGTTACCAAAATAGAATAGAATTCTAATAAGGATAGCAATTTGAGCATGTCTAAAAGAAGAAAGTTTTTATATCTTAGCAATTTATATTTTATGTTTTTATAATTAATAATGCATTTTTCTTTTTAAAATGTCTATTACCATGTACAATCCACTTGTGAGGCCGAGACTACCACGATCTCAATTTCAAGTGGCTTCACTAAGGTCCGTGAGCCAACAATAATTATATTAAGACTACCAATCTCTAAACAAATGTCTTCGAAGCACAAGAAAATACACTGTCATTTTTCAATGACAATCTAAATAAATTCCTATTCAAAGTCAAAACTTTAAAATATCTACCCCATACCCAATCCTTGTTTTGTACTTCCTGTAACAATAAATAAGGAATCATTTAATCATTTAAGCCTTTCTCTTTGTGATATAAAAATTTTAAATTTAAGTGATTTTTAAAGTTCATTTATATTATATTTATCTACTCTTTTCTAATTTTTCAGTTTCATGTACTCTGTTTAATTTTTATTCTTGTAAATAAATAGTACTTGTCAAGTAAATTTCAATCAATGTACTCAATTTTTAAACTGTTAAAATAAATTTATGGTAAATTGGTATATGAGGAAATTTATGTGTTTGATATATAGTATTTGATGAATGCGGCATATGCAAATGCCTGTAATAACATCGTCACAATGAAGATAATAGATCTGTTCACTACCTCTGAAAGTTTCTTTGTGTTCCTTTGGGTTTTAGTTGTTTTTTGTTGTTGTTGTTGTAAGATCCTATGACATGATATCTACCCTCTTAAATTTTGAACAATACTATGTTGTTAATATACAGACACAGTGTTACAAAAAAAAAAATCTCTGAAACTTACTATCTTGAATAGCTAAATTATACCATTGAACTGCTCCCCTTACTCCCTACTTCCAGCCCTTGGCAGCAACTATTCAATTCTCTTTCAATGAATTTGACTTTAAATCATTCATACAAATGCAATCAACAGTATATTTCTTCCTGTGACTGCTTATTTACTAAGCAAAATATCTCCCAGCTCCATAAATGTTGATGTAAATGACAGAACTTTTCTTAAAAAAAGGTTTTATTTAAAATTCCAAGCTAGGAAAACTGGGAGAAGAAGTTGCAATGTTATTGTGTGCTTTAGTATATTTTCTAGGAGTGGGGGTAATGTATTCTTTATCATTCTTTTGCTTTCTTTCTGAGAAAAGCATGGGTTTATCCACAATGCCAAATCTTCTGGGTGCTGGGGCCTATCTTGACAAGCTCAGGACATCCTGGGAATTCTGGACTCTAGGATGGCCTCATACTGCAGATCCCTCAGGCGCTAAACCCAGAATGAAAAACTACTGTCCAGAAGTCACATCCAAGCTACTATATGCCCTTGTACACAAATTTTATGGAAACATGCCTATGCCCACCAGTGTAAACATACACAGCTGCTACTGTGACTAAGATTACTCCCTAGGGAACATAGGTGTTTGCCTTCAGGACCACCTGAACCAAGTGCCTAAACCACTGACTATTTGGTTCTTCAGAGGGAAAGTTTGCCTGGGTTATGTTCCAACTATCACTGCAGGATGTACCCAGGAAGAGACTTTCGAATATAAGTTCTGGGGCAAGAGAGATAGTACCTTGCCTTGCATGTGGCTGACTCAAGTTAAATCTCTAGTGTCCAATACAGTTCCCAAGCTCCATCAGGAATGATCTCTGAAGGGAGCACCAAGTAAAGGGAGTTGGGAGGATCCATTCAGGATGGGAGATGCATGCTGAAAGTAGACTATAGACCAAACATGATTGCCACTCGATGCCTCTTTTGCAAACCACAGCACCCTTTTGGAGAGAGAGAACAAAAGGGAATGCCCTGCCACAGAGGCAGGGTGGAATGGGGGGATGGGGGTTGGGAGGGATATACTGGGATCATTGGTGGTGAGAATGGGCACTGGTGGAGGGATGGGTCCTTGATCACTGTATAACTAAAACCCAAGCACAAAAATTTATGTCTACTATTAGACCTCATGGTGTTTTACTAATAAAAATTTAATAAAGGAGTGATCTCTGAGTACAGAGATAAGTAAGTTCTGAACATCATCAGGTGGCCCAAATACAATAATAATAATAGTAATAATAAATCTTAGGCCTCACACTTAGACACACTGTCAGGTTCAGGGAAGTTTCTAGATTATTGAACAACTGACCCAGGTCCAAAGGTTTGTGGATGTGCAGCCCCAGTTAAGGCCTGCCACTGTAGAAGTTTTGCTCCAAAATTCTCCAGCTCACAGGGCTCTTCTCTGGAGTTCAGTGGAGTACTTTCAGACCTATAGTACCTGAGCAAGGATAGCTGAGAATTTGTTTAGGAGGTCACCCATCTGCTTTCAAGATGAATCCGAATTTCCCAGTGAGAATGACAGGTTATTGATTTATTGTCCAAGATTTCCTCTGTAATAGAGGCCTGAGTGGACTTTGAACAATCGTTCTTCCTAGCTCTTAATTCAAGTGCATCCAAGACTAGACATGAGTCAGGCCTGGCCCATGAGACCATCTAGACTCACACAGGAACCTAACATTTCACCATTTCATCTCAGGCCCCACACTAGCCCCCAAATGTGTCTTAACCACCTACTTTACCCCCTTCCTATGACTGTCCCCAACTCAACAGCTTAAAGAAACTTGCATTGATCACCTTGGAAATTCTCTAGGTCAAGAATCTGGTGAGCTCATTGGATCTTTATTCAGAGATTTCCAGATCAACATCAGGGAGTTCCTCAGGCTGTACTCATCTCTGGGGTTCTTGGGGAAACTCTCTTCCATTGTTTGTTCAGATTATTGGCAGAATTTAGTTCTTATGACATGAGGACTGACATCACCATATTCCTGTAGATCTCAGCTAAAGGCTGTTCTATTCTGGGCCTCTAGAAGTCACCTACATTCTGTCCACTTGCCTTCTTCCTCTGCTCTCAATATCAGCAACGCAGTGTCTCTTGCCCCTAAGCACACCTCCCCACTCTTCACCTCCATTTGCTTCTTTTGAGGATCCATGTAATGACATTAGGGTCCCTATTCAGAATCATTCAATTCTGGATCTTCTCCCTATTTAAACGATCCATTCTAATTCCATCTGCCAAATCTGCATCAAAGTGGGACGAGAGCAGATTCAGAGCAAGCACAGAGAGTGGGAGAGGGAAGCACACTTTCTGTGAAACAAGCTTCAGGGTTAAGGGCATAGCAGTCACAAAAGGTCCACAGAGGGAGCTTCTTTGGCTGAGTTCACACCTTTTCAAAAGAAGGAAGAAGTCTATGTAAAAAGGGAAAGATGGGATGGAGCTAGACGATGGAGCCTTGAGGTCATGATGTAAGCAGGACCCACTCTAAACACCTGAAATTTATTCTGAGTGTGAAAGAAGTTAGTGGGGGCAGAGAAAGCAGACTTCAGTGAGCACTGCAAAGTTGGAGGAATTTGTCTCTGGGACATCCAAACGTTATGCTAGACTATTACCGCCTGACATCCAACCTTCCCGCAAGTCTACAGAGGGAGTTAGGGCCGTGACGGCAGGGCCGTCTGTGTCTACTGGTTTCTTTGTGTGTGTTTGTCATTGTGCAAGTTATCACTTATTTAATAGTTTCATTTTATTCACACAATTATTTCAGCTCCTAAATTTAACTATACACTCAGTTTTCTTTATTTGGGTTCTATTTAAAACACCTTAAGGATATTGTTTTAAAATTTTAATGATGCTTTTGAAGAACCATTGCCTTGTAATGTATGCTCTAGGTATGTATGCTTATAAACCAACTTCTCTGTACATCAGTTCATACCTGAAATTCCCATGAAACTCAATGAACATACACACAATTCTGTATGGCTAAAGAGATCACCTTGAATTTACCTGGTCCTAGGACACTGTTCTCGCCTTAGAAAATGCTGCACTTCGATTGCCACTCAATGCCTCTCTTGCAAAACACAGCGTCCAAAAGGAGAGAGAGAGAACAAGGGGGAATGCCCTGCCACAGAGGCAGGGTGGGATGGGGAGGACGGGGGGGGGGGGGGGGAGGGATGCTGGGACCCGCGGTGGTGGAGGATGGGCACTGGTGGAGGGATGGGTACTTGATCATTGTATAACTGAAACCCAAGCACAAAAATTTGTAAGTCTATAACTGTACCTCATGGTGTTTCACTAATAAAAAAAAAACACGCTGGACTGACTATAAAAGTGTAACATTTACACCTGTCACTAATAATACGCTCCTAGAATTATTCCCGCTCCTATGTAAAGGTACCATCATCCTAACTAGCCCTGCTGGGTTCATCCTAGCAGGCTCTTCTTGGCATCCTTCTCCTAATTGTGTACAATTACAGGAAGAACTTCTTTTTCCTGTAATCTCTGCCTAGCATCATCTGGTCCTTCATATGTTAGCACACACAGCCTGTGCTTTGGTGTGAGAGAACATAAAGATGACCTTGGTTAGAGGTTGCTGTTAGGAATCTAGCCAGGCCAGATATTTGGTTCCTTTATTTTCAAGTGATTAATAATTGAGCGGTTTGCTAAAAAAGTATTTGAGTCTGCTTATTTGGAATTCCAATGTTTTATATTGGAGGCAGAGTATGAATAGGGGGAGCACATTTGCAGGCCGTTAAGGACAGTGTCACAGAAAAGAAATTATTTCCCCGCACAAGTTCTATTATGAGAGTTGCCTGTGGCGGTGTGGGGTGTTTTTGTCGGTTGCTGACAGTTTTTACAGATACTGTACCCAGGCAGGAGTATTGACTCTGCTGTGCACACTGTCCTTTGTATTCACGTGACTTTGTTCATTGCAATTTATTTTAGAAGGTTAAATATTAACCTCACAATTAACACTATCTTCAAAACACAGTAAGTGATAGTCTAGTTTTACCTACCAAGAGGAAGGCACGGAGAGAAATAAAACTCACTGAGTTTAGGAAAGAGTTGGCCAGACATAAAGCACCAAGTATGCCTTGGCCAGAAGAAAGGAAATAAGCATGGCAATAGCAAACTAGCCTTCGGATTATGCAACAAAAGAAAAAAAAATCACCGGAGCCCAAACATTATACAGCGGGTCAGGTACTTGCTTGGCCTAGAGCTAACTGAGTGAGGTTTGTCCCCAGAAATGACTTCTGAGTTCAAAGCTGGAGTGAAGACAAAAGAAAAAAAAAACTGGATTAGAACAAAAGCGACTCTGCATTTTCACATGTCAACTAATCTAATTAGAGAAGAAATTGCAAAGCAACAGCAAGATTATTATGAACTGTGAAGAAATACACAGAAACTCGAGAAAGGGCTGTCTACAACTTCCTAAAGTGTAAACAGAAAAGTCGGGTGTGATATAAATACTATTGCCATGGGGAGGGGCGGTGCTTGACTCTGCTTCTCGCTGGATCTTTGCCATCAACTGGATCAAGGGATTTTTAAAATCTAAACTTTAAATAAACATAATACTATTCTTTGGTGAATCGGAATCTTCGGTGATAGGCAGAAACTCTAGAGCACATTTCTGGACTAGTTTTCTTTCTTTTGTTTTATCCTTTTCTTGGAAAACCAAGATAATAAGAAAACAGCCCAAATCATCCTTACTGATAAATTTGCCATTTCTCTTCTTTTACCCAGAATTCTACCATTTCTCTTACTTATGTAACCAGCAAACTCTGCCTTCCAAAAGCTAAGAATAGTATCTCCGTTCCTGTTATCGGCTTCACCTGCAAACTGCATCCCTGACAGCTATTTTTTTTCTTACCTAGGAAAGCCCAGTACGACTGACATTTAGAGAATTAATCTGAAGAATTTCAGTAGAGGAAATTGATACTTCTCATCTAAGTCAGGCAGCAGTCTGGATTTAAGAAAACACTAAGACCTATGAAGGGAAAAAAATTAAGAGTGTGTATGTAAAAGAACAAATCGTGGCTTGCATTGTTTATTTGTATTCTATTGTGTCTTCTCTGGATCACTCAGATATATTTTCCTTAGGAAATGTTACCTTTTAATATAGATTTTCCTCTTCAAACAATGTGTACTTAACAACAGTCTTAAAGGGTAGCCCAGCTGAGAATAGAAAATATAAATTAGGAATTCTCACAGACTAATGGAACGGGGTCCCCACACCCCCACAGCAGGATCA
This sequence comes from Sorex fumeus, assembly GCF_029834395.1. Taxonomy (NCBI): domain Eukaryota; kingdom Metazoa; phylum Chordata; class Mammalia; order Eulipotyphla; family Soricidae; genus Sorex; species Sorex fumeus. The sequence continues at coordinate 161,230 of NW_026606149.1, read as the reverse complement.
ATGGAGCAGCAATCCTCACAAATCCCCTCCCAAACTTCAATTCAGGGTTTAATTATTCAAGTGACATAGCCAAGACACATCTTAAGGCTCCTGGGAGTTTTATCTGTGTCTACAGCTTTTTTTTATTCAAAACAGAAGTATGATGTCTGTGCTGTTACTTCTGACTATACCAAACATATCGCCACAGACCAGGGGACTGATAAGAAAGAAATGTAGGCTCATAGTTGTCAAGGCTAAAATTGCCAAATTGGGCTGTCAGCATGCCTCTGCTGCCTTCAAAGACTCAGGAGAAGTATTCTTTCTTGCTTCCTCTAGTTTCTGGTGGTTTCTAGCAACTTTGGGGATTTCTTAGCTCAAGGTTGAAGCCTTCTAACTTCCTGTTCCCAGGTTATAGAAACTGTTCTCCTGTCTGTGTCTCCTTCCCTCTCCTTCCTTTCAGAAAGACTCCAGTCATTGGATGGGGTGAGCCCAGAGGATCTCGTGTTAACATGGAGTTAAGTCTTCAAAGAGTCGTTTATATCTTCAAAGACCCTTTGCAGTTTTAAATTTGCAAAGTTGCAATTTCACAGGTCCCCATGAGGACCAGAATTTAATGTGGTTGGGGGAACGTTACTCAGACGGTGCCAGGTCCAATCAAGTTGATTTACCCTTTTAATTTACTTCTTACAGCTGTTTTGATCAGGTGGGTGAGTGACTCAGTTGGCAAATCACCTTAGCCCGTGTGTGTCCTTTAGACAGTAGAACTTTCATGTGGAGTGCCAAGGTCTCAGAGAGAATAAACTCCATGTCTCTGTTCCCAAGCTCCCTTGCCATGTTCTTCATGTTCTGTCTGCCAACATCCTGACTCTGCTCTGAGTTGATGCAGCCCATTGAAGGCCTGATCACCTGTCTTCACTTGTGGTCTTTGTCCCTGTTCTGCAACATAAAGGCAGACGTCAAAGAAGCCCTGATCCGACATGCACGTACAACCAATAGGGATGAAATAAATATTTTAAATCTATTTAAAAAATAAATATGACCATGGTAAAGTACATGGGGCTGTTTAAACACACACACACACACACACACACACACACACACACATATTCCCCTGGTAAAAGTCTGCCCCAGTCCCACCAAACCTACGGGGGCTTCTTCCTCAATCCTTAAAGTATCCCCAGGAGGGGGAATAGTGGTGATATTCAAACTGAACCTTTAGCTCCTTGCTCTGTTGTTGCATGGAAGGTTCAAATGCCCTCACAATGGAGGCAATGAAGGGTGAAACTAAGGTTTTATTGAAAAAGGTTATTACCTGAGCAAAAGGGATGCAGCAAAGGGAACAGAATCCATGCTGGCTCTTTGAGGAGAGTCACATTGAATCTGTCATGATTTCTTTTCATTTTATGCAAGCGGGAGATTTAAGATCTTCCTGAGGAATAGGAGAGTTCTACTGAAGATCTAGGGTTCCATGCCTTTTAGTTCTTTCTGAAGGCCCTATCCAGAGCTTGTCATGGCCAAGGTAAACTCACATGGGTTATGTGCTACTTATCCCTCACCTCCATTTCAATTATTTGAGGAATTAATTATTTTAATTTATTGAAATTGAAATTGAAAATTTCCAGGGCTGGAGCGATAGCACAGCGGTAGGGCATTTGCCTTGCACGCAGCCAACATGGCCGACCCGAGTTCGATTCCTCCGCCCCTCTCGGAGAGCCCAGCAAGCTACCGAGAGTATCTCGACCCACACGGCAGAGCCTAGCAAGCTCCCCATGACGTATTCAATATGCCAAACACAGTAACAACAAAGTCTCCAATGGAGACGTTACTGGGCCCGCTCGAGCAAATCGATGATCAACGGGAGGGCCTTTACTTACTTTACAATTTATTAGGAAAAGTTGCTCCTTTTCGTTATAAGGGAAAAATGAGGTCAGCATGGGTAATTTCTGGGTGCCATTTTGGGTTCTGCTGGTGTTGATAAGTACAAAATCTACATCCTAAAATCAATTGGCAATGCATCTGGTAAATGGTGAAAAATTGGTCCAAGATAGTACCCTACCCTACCTAATAGTTAGCCCCTTCTCATTTTGATAGATCAAAATCTAAAAGATAAAGATCCACACCACACTCTTTCCAGGCCCACTTTGGGGTGCTGGAAGATTCCAGCTGTTACTTCTTTTTCCACATGAGAATTTGATACATATTCAAAGAAAATAAAGCTGACACAGAGAGAACAAATGTACAAAGGGTACTGCCTATATTTCAGGCGCTAAACTGAAATTTTGTCATTTCAGATCCTAAGATTCTATGAACTAACAAATTTCTTTTATTATTGTTAAATTCTTGATAAACTATTAATGCTGAAAACAAAGAGTATAGATATTCTTTTTTAAGGACTAATTGTGGCCCTGACATGTGAAAAAAAACTCTTTTGGAATCTTAAATTCTCTGCCTCTGACTATGACTATATTTGGAATAGTTTTACAAAAGTTACCAGTTAAAGTAAGTCGTGAAGGTGAGTCAGCACCTAGCATCCTTATTCAAAGTAAGTAATTTAAATTTAGAGTCATATACACAAAGATATGATGATATAAAGATGATAGGAAAAAATCAGAGGTCACTTTAAAGTCTTAGAGAGAGAAATTTAGAATCAATCCACTCCTCCTGTCCTAAGGAGAAACTGAATCTGCTGACACCTTGATTTCAGACATTTAACCTATGATAAAATGAATTTTGGTTATTTATGCATAAAGCCCAATTTGTGGTATCCTTGGAAAATAAATACAAAAGTACTATAATAAATCCTCAATGACGAATAAGAAAACTGAGACCCAGAGAGTTTATCCAGTGTAAACACCATTCCCAATTGATGTGGTAAGAGTTAGAATCTATCGCTTCTCGGCCTTTTGGCTAAGATCAAGTGTAGTATCTCCATTATGAATTACACAAAATTTGTTTCTATCATTTTACCCTAATTCTTTTCTATTATTTTATAAATTATTTTAAATTATTTTATTTTAATTTAATTTAAATTATTTTATTTTATTTTATCCAAAATTCTTAACCCAACATTTTTCACTAGGACTTTAAGCACAACTTCCCCGTCATGAAGATACTAAAAATACAATTTTTAGAAATCTGAAAAGTAAATAAATTAGAAGAAAGAAGACAACACAACTTGGACACCATATTTATAACAGCTGTCATGATATTAAGATCAAATATTTTAGTTAAACATTCTCATTTAAAACCAATTTACATAAATAATGAGGAGTCACTTTGCAAAAACAGCTCAGTGAGAGAAATAGGATTGACTGAAAGAGACATAAAATAAACAAATCAGAGTTCACATTGAACTGAATAAACCAGCCATCTCCCCCAAAAAAGGGGATGGATGAAGGAAGGCCAGTTCATGGAAGTGTTACCTACTTGTTTTAATGTTTAATTTTTATGTGGAGATGCTGATTTATAAAAATATATTTTTGAGGCAAAATTTTCACTGCATAAAATGTTTTCACAGAGTAACAAAACCACAGGTGTCAATACTCCTGTACCATATCCCATAGATCATCCTCCAAACGTTCATCTCCTGCCCCCCACAGCCCCTTAGATAACCTCACTTCTGTGGTGACTGGTAAAAGAAATTGATAACTCAAAGAGATAAAAAAAGGTAGTCCATGACCATGTATTGGAGGGATTGACACTGTTAAAATAACTGTCTGACCCAAACATTCAGCAGCGTTATTGGGATTTTGATAAAGATTCCAATATATCTATATAATGCTTTAGTCAGCATTGTTGAATTACAAAATACCCTGAATAGGTAAGAGCAAAGATCTCATGTTTTCTGATTTCAAACTGTACTACAAAACATAGTCATCAAAACAGTGTGACATAAAATCAAAATAGACACAGAGACAAATGGAAGCAAATTGAGATCTCAGAATAAAATTCTTCAAATAAAGTTTATTTTTGGTAAAGAAACCAAGAGTATAAAATGGACAATAGGAAATCTCTTTAATAAATGAGGTAGGCACATTCAAAAGTATAAAAATAATCGCGCTTTTACACCATGCACAAAAGTTACTCCAGTCATGTTAAAGTTGTGTATATTAGACTTAAAACCATAAAACAGATTTTAAAAAACTCATGAAAAACACTTTATAATATCGAAAAATCAACTTTTTCTCCAAAATATATACTTTACTATCTCTTTACTCAAATATTAATTTTGTAATACTGTTAAATGTTATATTATCTAGTTTTCTTTCTTTTTTGTTTATCTGATTTGGGGCCACAACTGGCAGTGCTCAATGTTTACTCCTCACTCTGCAATTATGGGTTACTCCTGGTGGGGTTTGAACAACCATTTGATATGCCAGGGCTCAAACTCAGGATGAGCATGCAAGGCAAGCAACATAACCAATATGATATCTCTCTGGCCCCAAGACTGATTTTTATATGGGCTAAGTTTCCACTTTATTCTATTGGAAAGGGCAGAAAGTGAATGCTTTCAGCCAAACAGAGAAAACGAATACATTCAACTTTGAAAAGATTCAAAACCCATGAAAATGAAAGGCCTTTATTTTATTTATTTGTTTGTTCGTTTTTTCATATAAAGTAATATTAGAAATATATTTCCAAAGGAAACATGTTTTAAGCTTCTTCTAGAGATATGGAAAAAATTTTAACTCTAAGCTATAAAGATACATGGGTGAGAGGAGGAACCAGCCTTTGCCTGTCTTGTGAAGCAGAAGGACAAGAGATGCCACTTCAGAAAACTCAAGACTTGCCCCTTTGGTCCGGCCGCCCATCAGAGCTGCTTCCTTGTCCCCCATCCCCCAGGTTGGTCTTTGCGCCTCCCCCGTGACCTGGGACTGGAACCCCACCACGCAAGTGTCTGCAGGCGCCCCACCCCCAACGCTCTGAGGAAAAGGGGATCTGCGTCCCTCTCTGCCTGTCCCTTTGGTCCGGCCGCCCATCAGAGCTGCTTCCTTGTCCCCCACCCAGTCTTTACTTCCTGGACAAAAAGCAGGTATCCCCGGGGGCCTGGCCACTTCAGAGGTGGGCGTGGCTTTGAAAAAGTGGGCGTGGCTTAATTTTTCGGTGGGACAACGCTCACCCGGCCGCGGGTTGTTCACTCAAACCAACAAATATTACCCCTCCACATACACAACAACATGAGGAAACAACGCAAATCCCCACCACAGGGAGACCATGAGGAAATCTCTCAAGAAGCCTCAGTAGGAGCTAGTCACCTTAGGAACCTCTCTGACAAGGAATTCAGATATGAAGTCATCAAGATGTTCAATCAACTCGATGAAACAGTCACACACATATCCGCTAAACTGAAAGAGGACATGAAAGAAACAATCGATCGCACAATTGACAAAATACAGCAAGAAATGAGAGCCGAAATTGGAAAGCTCCGCACAGAAATGGCACACATCACAGATTCCATAGACAAAGTCAAAACCTCACTCACTGCCCTCAACAACAGAACGACCACAGCTGAGGAAAGAATCAGTGACTTGGAAGATCAGCTGCACCAAGCCAACAGACAACAGCAAACGATGGCAAGGGACCTCAAAATAGCTCAAGAGCGAATCAGAGTCCTACGAGATGATTCCAGAAGAAACAACATTAGAATCATTGGACTACCAGAAGCTCAAGGAAACAATCCCAATGAAAAAAACCTGCTGAAACAAATTATTGCCAAAAAATTCCCAGTGCTCCATGATACAGTCATCCAGATTCAAGAAGCCCGAAGGGTGCCAGCTAAAAGAGACCCCGACAGAAACACCCCAAGACATATTATAGTCAGAATGATCGATGCTGCCGATAGAGACACAATACTGCAAGCAGCAAGGGCAAAAAAGGAAATCACATGCAAAGGAGTACCCCTGAGATTCACAGCAGACCTCTCAGAGGAAACCCTACAAGCCTGAAGACAGTGGCGAGATATAGTCAAAAAACTCACTGAAATGAATGCTTCACCAAGAATACTCTATCCGGCTAAACTCTCACTCCAAATAGATGGAAAGCTACACTATTTTCTAGATAAACAGCAGCTCAGGAACTTCATAGACTCAAAACCAAACCTAAAACAAGGACTAAAGGGGCTACTATAAGACAAGACAAACCCTACAACCACAACACACCCGCACAGAAACATGACACAAAACCCCATAACCATACTCTCCCTCAATGTCAAAGGTCTCAATTCACCATTGAAGAGACACAGAGTGGCAAAATGGATACAGAGACAGAACCCAACATTCTGCTGCCTACAAGAAACTCATCTCAACACTCAGAGCAAACACAGACTCAAAGTCAAAGGATGGAAAACAACCCTGCAAGCAAACAGCTCCTGTAAAAAAGCTGGGGTGGCCATACTAGTATCTGACAACATTAATTTCACCCTGAAAAAGGCTAGAAGGGACAGTGAAGGCCATTTTCTATTCATCAAGGGATACGTACAACAGGAAGAGATCACACTCTTAACTGTATACGTACCTAATGAGGGAACAGCCAAATATTTAAAACAACTGCTAACAGACTTTAAGGAGGACATTGCAAGCAGCACAATAGTACTTGGAGACTTCAACATTGCCCTATCACCTCTGGACAGATCAACAAGAACAAAACCCAGCAAGGAATCATTGGCTTTGAAAGAAGAAATAGAAGAGAGAGGGCTTATAGACTTATACAGGGCTTTACACCCCAAAAAGAAAGAATACACATTCTTCTCCAGTGCACACGGAACATTTTCCAAAATAGACCATGTGCTAGGACACAAAACATACCTCAACAAAATAAGGAAGATAGAAATAGTATCGGCCATCTTTTCAGACCATGATGCACTGAGGATAGAAGTGAATCACACACAGACACGGAGAACCAAATCAAACACCTGGAAATTAAACAACTCGATGCTGAACAATGAATGGGTCAGGAACGAAGTCAAGGACGAAATCAAAAGATACCTGGAAACAAATGAGAATGAAGACACGAGCTACCAGAACCTATGGGATGCAGCGAAAGCTGTATTAAGGGGAAAATTTATAGCTCTGCAAGCATATCTTAGGTCTGTAGAAATGGTGCACATAAACAACTTGACCTCACAGCTCAAGTCCTTAGAAAAGGATCAACAGAAAGAACCTAAATCAGGCAGAAGGAAAGAGATCATAAAACTTAGAGCAGAAATCAATGACATGGAAACCAAAGAAACAATCCGAAAGATCAATGAAACCAAGAGCTGGTTCTTCGAGAGAATAAACAAGATAGATAAACCACTCGCAACACTCACAAAGAAACAGAGAGAGAGAACCCTAATAAACCGAATCAGAAATGAGAAGGGGGATATCACAACAGAAACCAAAGAAATCCAAAAGATCATCAGAGACTACTTTGAAAGTCTGTATGCCACGAAACAAGAGAACCTAGAAGAAATGGACAAATTCCTGAACTCCTATAAGCTCCCAAAGCTGAATCAAGAAGACCTGGAGTATCTGAATAGACCTATTAACATCAACGAAATAGAAACTGCAATCAAAAGCCTTCCCAAAAACAAAAGCCCGGGCCCAGATGGATTCACTAGCGAATTTTTCAAAATATTTAAAGAGGACCTGCTGCCAGTCCTTCTCAAGATCTTTCAGGAAATTGAAAAAACGGAAACTCTCCCAAACAGTTTCTATGAAGCCCATATCTCTCTAATACCAAAAGGAAACAAAGATATCACGAGAAAAGAAAACTACAGGCCAATATCCCTGATGAACACGGATGCGAAGATTCTCAACAAAATACTAGCAAATAGAATTCAACAACTCATCAAAAAGATCATACACCATGACCAAGTAGGATTCATCCCGGGGATGCAAGGCTGGTTTAACACTAGGAAATCAATCAACATAATCCACCACATCAACAAAAGAAAAGATAAAAATGATATGATCATATCAGTAGATGCAGAGAAAGCATTTGACAAGATCCAGCACCCATTTATGATGAAAACCCTAGCCAAAATGGGGATAGAGGGGACTTTTCTCAATATAGTTAAAGCCATCTACCACAAGCCTACAGCAAGCATCGTCCTCAATGGCGAAAAACTGAGAGCCTTCCCTCTAAGATCAGGGACGAGACAAGGATGCCCACTCTCTCCACTGTTGTTCAATATAGTATTGGAAGTACTTGTAATAGCGATTAGGCAAGAAAAGGATATTAGGGGCATCCAGGTAGGAAAGGAAGAAATCAAGCTCTCACTATTCGCAGATGATATGATACTATACTTAGAAAACCCTAAAACCTCTATCAAGAAACTTCTAGAAACAATAGGCTTGTATAGTAAAGTGGCAGGTTATAAAATCAATGCCCAAAAGTCCATGGCTTTCCTATATGCAAATAGTGAAAGAGAAGAAAAAGACATGAAGAAAACAATCCCATTCACAATTGTGCCCCAGAAAATCAAGTACCTAGGAATCACCTTAACTAAGGAAGTAAAGGACCTGTACAAAGAAAACTACAAAACTCTACTTCAGGAAATAAAAGAGGATACGAGGAAATGGAAAAATATCCCCTGTTCATGGATCGGGAGAATTAACATTGTCAAAATGGCAATACTTCCCAAAGCACTGTATAAATTCAATGCAATCCCTATTAGGATATCAATTCTTTAACGAATTGGAACAAACACTCCTGAAATTCATATGGAACAATAAGCCCCCACGAATAGCTAAAGCAATTCTAGGGAAAAAGAAAATGGGAGGAATCAACCTCCCTAACTTCAAACTCTACTACAAGGCAGTAATAATTAAAACAGCATGGTACTGGAACAAAGGCAGAGCTGTAGACCAATGGAACAGGGTTGAATATACTGACTCCCCCCCCCCCAAGTATACGAGCATCTAATCTTCGATAAGGGGGCAAGAAAAGTGAAGTGGAGCAGGGAAAGCCTCTTTAACAAATTATGCTGGCAAAACTGGACGACTATATGCAAAAAAAATGGCTCAGATCTCTGCCTAACTCCATGTACAAAAGTAAGATCTAAGTGGATTAAAGACCTCAACATCAGACCAGAATCTATAAGATACATTGAGGAAACTGTTGGCAAAACCCTTCATGACATAGAAGCTAATAGTGTCTTCAAAGATGTCACACCACTGGCCAAGCAAGTGAAAACAGAGATAGATAAATGGGACTATCTTAAACTAAGAAGCTTCTGCACCTCAAAAGAAACAGTGACCAAAATACAAAGATAGTCAACTGAATGGGAAAGGATATTCGCCAACTACACATCTGATAAGGGGTTAACCCGACCCGAGTTTGATTCCTCCGCCCCTCTCGGAGAGCCCGGCAAGCTACCAAGAGTATTCGATATGCCAGACACAGTAACAACAAAGTCTCCAATGGAGACGTTACTGGGCCCGCTCGAGCAAATCGACGATCAACGGGAGGGCCTTTACCTTTACCTTTTACAAAATACTGGTTCAACTCCACAAAAAGAAAACATTCAACCCCATCAAAAAATGGGGAGATGAAATGAATAGAAACTTTAACAAAGAAGAAATCCGAATGGCTAAAAGACACATGAGAAAATGTTCCACATCATTAATCATCAGGAAGATGCAGATCAAAACCACAATGAGGTATCACCTCACACCACAGAGACTGGCCCATATCCACAAGAACAAAAGCAACCGGTGCTGGCGCGGATGTGGTGAGAAAGGGACACTCCTTCACTGTTGGTGGGAATGCCGACTGGTTCAGCCCTTCTGGAAAGCAGTATGGATGATTCTCAAAAAACTAGAAATTGAGCTCCCATTTGACCCAGTAATACCACTCCTGGGAATATATCCCAGAGAGGCAAAAAAGTATAGCCGAAGTGACATCTGCAATTGTCTGTTTATTGCAGCACTCTTTACAATAGCCAGAATCTGGAAAAAACCTGAGTGCCCGAGAACAGATGACTGGTTGAAGAAACTCTGGCACATTTACACAATGGAGTACTATGTAGCTGTTAGGAAAGACGAAGTCATGAAGTTTACATACAAGTGGTACTACATGGAAAGTATCATGTTAAGCGAAATGACTCAGAAAGAAAGGGATAGACATAGAAAGATTGCATTCATCTGGGGAACATAAAGTAACAAAATAGGAAACTAACACCCAAGTATGGCAGAGATTAGTACCAGGAATTTTACTCAATGACCCGGAGGACAACCACACATGTTAGGGGAAGGGGGAGCTCAGAAAGAGAAGGGAACACCAAATAAAGGGTGTTGGGAGGATCCGCCCATGATGGGAGAGCATGCTGAGGGTAGATTGTCGACCAAGCATGATTGCCACTCAATGCCTCTTTTGCTGACCATGGCACTCAAAAGGAGAGAGAGGGAAATGCCCTGCCACAGAGGCAGGGTGGGATAGGGACTGGGGGGGGGAGGGGATGCTGGGATCCGAGGTGGTGGGAAATGCGCACTGGCGGAGGGATGGGTGTTTGATCATTGTATAATCGAAACCCAAGCACAAAAATGTGTAAGTCTACAACTGTACCTCATGGTGCCTCACTATTAAAAAATAAATAAATAAATAAATAAATAAATTTAAAAAAAAAAAGAAAACTCAAGACTTGTGGCAGGAGAGCACGAAAAAATAGGAAGGAACCAAGACTGAAGGTTCTCACCAACATCTGAATAACTTCAAGAGTGGACTTCAAGAGTGAGTGATTTTAATCAGGGATTTCCTCTGGCTCCCATTTTAGAAGTAGCATTCTGGCTTCTGAGTGGCAGGTGGATTGTAGAGGAAAACACCTGGAAGTTAAATTTTACGTATCTTTCCTTCAAATCTCTTGAGTGATGAAAGCTCAAAGTTTGTTTAGTACCTCAAACACCCATCAAATGTGAAGGTTCTTCACTATCCATCTGTGGTCTGAGTTTTTGCATTCACCCAGAGTCAACACCGGAGGTTTACTCCTGGCCAGTCTAAATATCATGTCCAGTCAATCCTCTGTATAGCTGGAGAGGTTAGAGACTAGAAGAAAATACTCCATCCATTTTAATTCAATCTCTATTCACTCACTTCCTTTTGGAGTGGGAGGGTGGACTCCCAAGCCGTGCTCAAGGACCTTGAGAGTCTTTTCTAGCAACTCTCAGCAACCTGGTAAGCAGTTCAGGGCAAGGGACCAAGGATACGGTGCTGCTCAAACCCTATGTTGCCAGGATCACAGCTGGTTGTATTTGGGAGTTTACAGGATTAGATCCAGTGATACTTGGGGGTCCATGGGGTCTGAATCTAGACCTAACTATCCCCAGGCTCACTTCTTCTTTGGAAGAAGGAAAAGCTCTTTTGGGCTTTCCAGTCCAAGACTTCTGATATATTGAAAATGAAAACCTGGCAGAGAGAATTTCAGGAACAGCAGACTCTGGCCAGACCTTGCAAGTGCCCGCTTCTCAGCTATTACACACGCATCTCATGTCCCCTACAAGAATACTGGAACCCATTCACCCATGCTAGTTTCCTCGTCATCATGATTGGATGCAGTCAATTCCTTCACACTTTTTAACCTTAACCTAGGAGAGACATGATGCCAAGTTAGTGCCATCACCTAAATTTTAGCTAGATGTTACCCAAAAAACTCCCTCAGTGTTCCTGGGTGACAGCACTCAGTAAATTCTGTACCAGAAGCTGCGCTCACAGCACTCTCTGGCCTCTGGCGGGAATTAAACCCACCCCCCATCTTTTGCTCTTCTTTTCCTTGTCCCACATGCCTATTACTAAACTCAAACCCAGAATCAAGGTAAATTCCAATCCCCTCAGCCACTAGCAGTGACATGACATGAGGTCAACCTTACTGTCCTCCATGGTTTTGAGGTTGGTTTTGCTTTCTTTACATAGAATAGAAACAATGGCATCAAGTGGATAGAAATGATTCAAGCTTTCATGAGAAGTCACATGTGGAGAATTCAGCACAGCACCAGAAATAGTTTCTCATTATTCAATACATGCAAATAATATAATGAGTCACCCCTTTTCATCAGTATACACAGAGGTACAAGGAACCATGGGAGAAGGAAAATAATTCTCAAGCTGTTAATGATTAATTGGCTATTAATTTATTTAACACTAGATATAATTAACAACTGCTAATTGCTTGATTCATGGAAATGGTGAATCATAATTTGTCCTATCTTTATTTAGGAGAAATAACTTTAAAGATATTTTTTGCATCTTACTGCACTGAAATTCCAACCAAATATCAGCCAAATCAGAAGAGTTTTCTCTCAATTGCCTTCATTTTCTTATTTAAATAGCAGTTAACTAATTTTGAGTCAGTAAATGGACAATTTTGTTTAAAATAATCATCTGAGGTGGGGAGAGGTTTGTAGGGATAGTTCAGCAGTAGAGACTGCAAGTGGAATGCTGAGAATCCAATCATGGTGCCACTACATATGCTAGTGTGACCCCAGTAGCCTTCCTCTTAATTGTCCAATGTCACAACCAAGCATGCAATCTGAGTTAAACACAACTGCAGTGTGACAATAGGGAAGGGAGGGTAAAATTGAAACAAATCATTCAATTGACAATGCCTCATAATATAAACCAAACAAAAATATTTGCCATTGCAAGGCTACTGTCTGTCTACTGTCTACTGTCCTCCTGTTGTTCATTGATTTGCTCGAGCAGGCACCAGTAACGTCTCACAACAAATTGTGAGACTTGTTGTTACTGATTTGGGCATGTCAAATGCATCACAGGTAACTTGTCAGTCTTTGCTGTGGGGGCGAAATACTCTCGGTAGCTTGCCGGGCTCTCCGAGAGGGGTGGAGGAATCAAACCAGGGTCGGCCATGTGTGAGACAAATGCCCTACCCGCTGTGCTATTGCAAGTCCACCAAATAATACAATGGGTAATAAATAATATTGTGGAGTCCACTGCACAGAGTATTTTCATTTCATTTCATTTCATTTCACTTCATTTCATTTCATTTCATCATCCTGTTATTCGTCGATTGCCTCGAGCAGGCCCCAGTAACGTCTCTTTCATCCTAGCACTGAGATTATATTCAAGGCTCCGAAAACCTCCAGGACCAGCCACCACCATGCTGAGACCACTCTCTGCACACATGAAGGTACTGGCAGAAGGACAAAGCCACGTGGGTTCCAGGGCCGAGACCTCCAAGCCTACTCGGATTGGAGTCGAGCATCTTCCACCCAGATCCTCCAAATTCCAGTAGGCGGGGGTCACACCCACCACCTGGCCCCCTGGCGCCGTGTAATCCCATCAGCGGCCAAGACTCAGAGACTATAAAATCCAGATCCCGGAACCGCGCGGCCGCATTCACGGCCCCGTGACATCTTATCAGAACTTTTTTTTATGACATCTTATTGTCTCATTCCTACTTTGGACAAACTTGCAGGCTATTGAATGTAGCCTGCCCACAGGGCAGAGTCTGGCAAACTCCCCGTGGCGTACCAAATATGCCAAATACCAGTAACAATGATGGGCACAGAGTATAAGGCCCGGGAAATTAGTGCTGTTTTTCATTTGGGATCAATAATTTGCTTCATAAATGCTTTTTTATTTTAAAAACCCAGAATGCCAACCATTTGGGCATTATTATTATCTCCCATCTGTGACTCTACCTCAGGAAACTTCTTCACACAATACTTTTTCTCATTCAGGGCCACCTCGTTTGACAGACTCCTTTGATTGTTCTACTTGTACCAAACTCCTAACATGTTGATGCTACAACTCTCCTGGTACTTTGGCAGCAATCACTGCCACCTCCAGTTATATAAATTACAATCATAGGTTAGCCCTGATTCCACTGAAATATTGTGAAAAACCATTACATAAATGCTATTTGAGCCTTTAGTGGACGAATGCTATATATAAAGAAAAATTATTAGCTTTGTATTTCAAGCCTGAACCACATGACATTCCAACAATACAGAAACTGGTACTTTCCTCTGACATAAATGGATGATTTATCCTCTCTCCCCTACACCTGCCCAATTCAGTTCCTTTCCATTTTTTTTTCTAAATAGATTTAGCTTTTCCTATCTAAATGATCGTTGTCAATGGGAAATTTAGATTTCTCACCAGATGTCATAGAAGCCTAGCATGAATGCTATTAGGTGCAAGTTAAATTTGTGACAGAGCAAACACAGGTCAATGATTTCATTATAAACTAAAATGATAAAGAATTTACTACTATGTTTTAAAATAAGACATGGCACATCATTCCCAATGATTAGCTGTGAATGCTATTTGCAGTTGTTTGAAAGGGAACCTTGTAAATTATACATGTCAGTTGGCTAATATATAATTTCCACATTCTAAATTATAAGTTCCCATATTTTTTTGAGAATGCCTTCTCTATAATAGTATGGCACAATAGCCACTGTGATGCGTGAACTACAAACAAACCTAAAGGGAATGCCTTTCTCCTTATTCTTAATTGATATATCAATAATATATTGTATACCAATAGCAAGTCACATTTCAAGCAACTTAGGTTCTTGTCATCTCTGTACTTACCTATGAAACTAAGTTACTTAACATGTGCTGTTGTGTTCCCCCAAAAATTTATCTCTTGAAACCCCAAGCACCACCGTGGAACAGTGGTTGTAAATGAAAACAACGGGGTTTCCTTATTAGGAGAAATACGAGAGAGTTTACTTCTCCTTTTTCCTTCACCATACAGAGACAGCTGCCTACACTCCAAGAGATGCTTGCCCAGTTCCAGAGCATGCAGGCACCCTGGTTTCCAAGCTCCAGTTTTCAGCTTCCATAACTCTAGAAAATAAATTTCTGTTGTCAAAGCCCACAGTCTGTGGTACTTTTATGATTGCAGTCCAAACAGATTGGGATGCCTGGTACAGAATGTTCTTCATTTATAGCATTTCAGCAACCCAACCCATCTGACGTTAACCTACCACTTCACCAGACCTATCCTGCCACGTCTATCAGCCCTGCAGTGTGGCAAGGTCCACGCATCATGGTCGGAGGATATCTAAGGAATGTTTCTTCCTGGAACAAGACAAGGGCCTCCTGACCTGCCCCCCCACCCCCATTCTCGAAATCAGCATACTCGTAAGTGTGTGTTGTGCTTAATCTGTGTGTTTAGTCTTAGGAGTTCTAGGAATATGATGACTGGAGACTCAGGCTTCCTAAAACATGCAGCAGGAGATAACCAGTTGTATGAATTCGAACTAACAGATACACAGTAACCCCAAAATTATATTAAGCAATTTGAGTACAAAAGACAAAGTAAAAGCTGAAACAGCCCTGAATTAGGAGAAGTGTAGTGTCCACCATGATTACTAAATATGGCCCTGCTTATACGATTGATGACAAAATATGGTACACATCCAGAGGAAAAGTATAAATAGTCCCTGACAGCCCGGGGTAAAACAGGTATGTAGAAATAAATAAAAAAGCATATAGAATTTGACACATTGAACCTTCGACAAATGATAAGGCACAGCAGGCCATTGTGGTGTTGGTTAAATATGAAACAAAAGGATAATCTCATAAAGCAAATTATAACCTGGAATCATTGATGGGGAAAGAGTTGGTTATAGTTTAACGAGAAAGAATGAAAGAATCAGGATATCCTGAAAGCCTTAAAAAGTGTCCTAGGCTATGGAAAGAAAAATATTATTGAAAATATCGTTAGATATAAGTCAATGTCTAATGAACCCTTTGTGCTAATTTGATGCAATTTATGAGTTGTATTTGTGAACCCTGCATGTACGCTTGAGCAAGTAAGTGTTAGTCCTGTGCACCACAACAAGCAAGACAGACAGCTTCTTGCCTAATCTCCTGCTGTAATGAAGTCATAAATTAGATGCATGCATAGAAAATGGATATAAATATAGACCAAAAAATGGAATAAAGCAGATCTCCTCCAACATCTGAAAAAGATTTGCTCGTGTTCTTTCGCTGATTCCACCAGCCCACCTTCAGGGACCCTGAACATTTGCTGCAGCTGAACTGCATCCCAGGCATGAAACAGGAACAGATCAGAAAATCTGACTGTTGAACAAGATATGACGTTAGGACTAGAGTGATAGTACATCAGGTAAGGCATTAGACTTGCACTCTGTCAATCTGCATCCCATATGGGCCTCTGAGCACAGCCAGCAGTGATCCCTGAGCACAGAGTTGGGAGTAAGCCCTGCACATCACTGGGTGTGGTACAAAGCAATAAAAAGAATAAGAGTCTGAGGCTCTCTATGAGGAATACCATTGCCTGAACCCACACTTACACCAAGAAATCTGATACTCATACATCAAATTACATACAAGTATCAACCCTCCAGCAAAGATTTTCTTAAACTTCTGAGGCTGGAATCTAATCCTCTTCTCTATTCTGTAGTAGTTTGCAAACTTCTTCATTTTACTACTTTATGTAGAAAAATATCCTCACTTAAAAATCTCCTTTTTATAGTAGAAGTTATCCTTATGTATTGGCAGAATGTGTCTTAGGCATGAATGTTTTATTATTTTATAAATACCATGGGAAACCTGTAACACATTATTGATTGGGTAACTGAATAAATAGGTGATGATAATTATTGATTTGATTGGCAGAGTGGCTAAACTTAAAACAAGAGGTCTAAAAAACTGATTTTGTGAGAAAACCAATGGGAACTTATTGTCCATAGAGCAAAGCATACCATGCATATTTTTGTAATAAGATAAAATTGGATAAATATCCACTAAGCATATATAATCATAAAGTATCTAACAAAGAATGGGAATATCAAAGAATAAAAAGCATATTTTCTCTAATTCATGCAATGCATAGAATGTTATAAATAAATAGGAAATATTAAAATAGGATTGGTTTTCATTTTTACCTATTGTCCATGACTTATAGGATTAAAAAGTATGTTCATAAAGGACATTTAAAGAAAATTCAAAGCCTCTCTTCACACTAGTTGGTTTCCACATATGTAACATTTCCCAGCATATTTTCTTAGACTCTTTATAAATCACCTTTTGCAAAAAATGGCTACTTTGAATTTAGCTTTCTTCTGCCTCCATGAATTCTATAAAATAAACATGCCCATGTGAAGTGACAATCAAAGAGGAAGGAAGGAAAAATGAAACAGCTGCAATGATGAGAGTTGTTCCTGAGCTAAGTAAAAATGTCTGGAATTGGGTCAACACAGATAATTCAAGATTAAGTAATTCCAGAACAAGACAAATTATAAAATAATTAGAGCATACTGGATAATTTGCAGGTGCCCATTCTCCCTTTCTCTTTAGGTCAGTTCTTAGCTCCTGTAACTAATAGGCTGTATAATTTCATTGTCCAAGAGAATTCATCTTAATTCTAGAATTACTGAAAGACAACGCAAAAAAGATGAACTAAATTGTAACACATTTCTTCTTCCAATTAAAAGAAAAACAAGATAGTTTCTACTTCTCTTTCTTTCAGTCTTTCTTTTGAAACAAGGAAGGTTTATTTGGGCTAACCACTAAGATTATGGACTCACGTTCCCCCAAAGACATCTTGCCTGCACTGTCATAAGAAACAATTCTGTTCTATTGAAAATTCAAATTCAAAACAATTTCATTTCTATTGAAAAAGAATGCAGGAAAACAAGTCTATAGAATAGGAATATAGGAAACAGTTCTATAGAGAAATAAATATAGGAAATAATTCTTTATAAAAGGAATATAAGGAAGAAGACAGGAAACAATTTTATAGACAAAAATAAAGGGAACAATCCTATAAAATAAAAAAAAGAATACAGGTTGGTTAAACTAGTGAGTGCCAAAGTGGTGATAATTGCCCTCATAGCTGACCCCTTGGGGCACATTGATCAACAGCAAATGGAGATTTTTGATTATTCTTTCTTTCTTTCTTCCTTCCTTCTGTCTTTTCTTATTTTGAATCCAGGTTTGCGATATGCAACTGTCCTACTGACTGTACTATCTCTGGCCCATTCTCAACATTTTTAACTGTCCCTATTGCAAGTTTTCTGACTTGGAGTATTAAATTAAACTTTGCATTTTTTAACAAGCTGCGATATCCTTAAAGAAATCAATAAAATGGGGCTGGAGTGATAGCATAGTGGGTAGGAGCTTGCCTTGCACACAGCAGACCTGGGTTTGATTCCCAGCATCCCATATGGTCCCCCAAGGACCGTCAGGAGTAATTCCTGAGTGCCGAACCAGGAGCAATAGGAGTAACCATTGTGTATCACTGGTTATGACCCAGAAAGCAAAAAAAAACAATAAAGTGATCACATGTATCTTTTACTTATTATTAGTCGCTGTCTTTGACTCATATTGATATAGCAGCATATTGATATAGCAGGAGGCTGAAGTGTGGAGCATCAGGGGTTTTAAATCTCTGCCCATGGAACTGGTAGCCAATAAATACCATGATGTTCATTGATATAATGAACATTATAATGAGATGGACAGGGGTGGGATTTGGCAACAGTTAAAAGGAAGCCCCCAAAGAGAGTTTCTCTTTCTTCACTCTCTCTCTCTCTCTCTCTCTCTCTCTCTCTCTCTCTCTCTTTCTCTCTCTCTCACTCTTGTCCTCTCTCACTCTCTCTCCCACTTTCAAGGAGGGAAGCACACCAAGACATAGGTACAGACAGGCCACACTCAGAGCCAGTTAGGGGTAGGCATAGGAAGGACTCAGGTACCCAGGAAAGCTCAGCTTAGGAAGGGTTCAAATGCCCAGGTAGAGAAAAGTTAAGTCTCCCCAATGTGTCTTTCATGGGCAAAAGAGAGGACTGGAATCTGGGGAGGAACCTTCTACCTTTATGTGTATAATAAACTCTAACTTTTCATCTACCGAGTTTTGTTTGCAAATCTTTCATACAATTCTTAAGAATCCACCAGTGCAGGAAAATTTGCTTTTGTGCTAACAGTCTTAGATACTGTCTTCCACTGCAGTTTTAGAAAAGATCCAAAACAAACTATAGAAAAATATATTTATTTTGATCCTGTATAAATCTAGCCTCTCCAGTCCAGCCATTAGTCATTTCAAGGACAATATTTAAATTATTTAACAGCACAATGGCACAGTCTTAGGTGTCTGAGTCCAGAAGAGCTCTGCTGAGTAAGGTTATTTTCATTATCCATTGGATTGTAGCAACATTCTGGGGTCCTGCGGGGAGGTCATTGATTGGATAGAGGTTGCTCAGGGAGTTGAGTAGAATGATTATCAACCAGCTCAGAAATATTTTAGTATTTATTTTAGATATTTTGGGAATGGCATACCTCTGTGTGCAAGTCTAGAATGGGATATGAAACCCTTTGTGCCATCAAAGGCAAAGAATCCTTCCTAATAACACACGCACACACACACACACTCACACAAACACAAAAAAAAACACTCATACACGCACACATGCATATACCCCAATAATTTGAAGGCAATAGCCTTGCAGCCTTGCATTGTAACGCTCCCTGGTAAATCCAGTACAGCTGCCGCTCATACAGAACACCCCCAGTTAAGGTGGTGTAAAGGCTTATATACAGTAATGTGTTGAAATAAGCAAAGCTTCACTGAGTTCTCTTTCAATTTATATGAGAGTAGTTTAAGATCTTGACCTGGAGGTGATAGCAGGCAGATGGCAGTGGCCAGTCAGAGAATATATGTCTTTTCCATTCTCTGCATTTGGATCTAGTAAGTCACATTGATGAATAGCTGGGCACTTTCTTTGTAGCATAAGTAGCTCAGGAAACTTGAGAAGATTGTTCTTCCAGAAAATCCCCTATTCTATTTAAATATCTATAAAGTTGAGCTTTTTGAATATAAGTGACTTGGGTTGTTCATTTGTAAAACAATTAAAAGACACTGTTATTTGATTTAATCTGACACTTTGCATTAGGATCAAACTGTGACATTGAATGTCATTGATAGCAACTTTTAAAAAGAAACAATTCGAAAGAAGTATAGCACATTTTCTCCTGGAGTAACCTAGTTCTACCTTAGAGAGCTCAGTGTGTGAAGGTGAACTCAAGGTCGCCCTTCCCCATATTACTCAGGAAACCTCCTAATTTGTTCTCTTTAGGACAATCTGGGGATGTATATGAGAATCAAATTCAAAGGAGAAAGGAAAACCCAAAAGAGAGTGACCCCCTTTAATAAAATGAGGTTGCACATCATGCTTATACCTTTTACTAATAATAATTATTGTGTGGGCCAGAGAGCTAGTAAAGCCAATAGTGAGTTTGCCTTGAATACAGCCAACCTGAATTTGATTCCCAGCATTCTATACAGCCTCCTGAGCCCAGGCTGGAGTGACCCCTAAGTACAGAACCAAGAGTAAGCCTTGGGTACAGTCAGATATGGCTCTCCAAAGAAAATTATTTTCAAATATAAAAAAATATTTTTAAATAATCTCCTGTGTTTCCAATAATATGGCTCATAGTCACAACTGGAAAAAAGTTTGCAGAGAGACTTGATCCATCAACTGGAGTTGAAGGGACCATATCAGATCACAGATCACAGATCATCCTGTTATTCGTCGATTGCCTCGAGCAGGCCCCAGTAACGTCTCCTTCATCCTAGCCTTGAGATTATATTCAAGGCTCTTTAGGAGAATGAGACCCATCATTGTTACTTGTATTTGGCATATTGGGTACGACACAGGGAGTTTGCCAGACTCTGCCGTGTGGGCAGGTTACATTCAGGAGCCTGCCAGTTTGTCAAAGTAGGAATGAGATGTCATAATGAAATGTCATAATGAAATGCATTCGCAGCCGCGCGGTTCCGGGATCTGGTTTTTATAGTCTCTGAGTCTTGGCCGCTGATGGGATTACATGGCGCCAGGGGGCCAGTTGGTGGGTGTGACCTCCGCCTACTGGAATTTGGAGGATCTGGGTGGAGGATGCTCGACTCCAATCCGAGTAGGCTTGGAGATCTCGGCCCTGGAACCCACGTGGCTTTGTCCCTCTGCCGGTACCTTCATGTGTGCGGAGAGTGGTCTCAGCATGGTGGTGTCTGGTCCTGGAGGTCGTCGGCTGCTGGAGACCTGGTCGGGGCGGGGCGGGACCATATAAAGTGTTATTTTCTTAGTCTCTTAAAGAAGAACTGACAACTAGGCTAAAAAGAACTGATGCAAATGAGGATCTCAAACTAAACATAGTGTACTACACAACAATAAGAAATAAAATGCCCCCTAGGAACTGGGTGCTTGAATAGACCATCATTGTGAGCTCCTCCTGGTCTATGGCATTGTGGACTGGGAGGCCTCTCATGCATATGGAGGACTCAGGAAATCCACCGTAAATAGGGTTGATAAGTAACTACTTCACGTAATCACTATGAGAAACCCAAGAGAAAATCCATTTACAACGCCCACAGCAGGGTTAGGCACTTGGTATATGTCTAAGAGCTCTTAGAAAATGGGTATTAGAGACATCAGAGAGACACAAATGACATAGACCGTGAAATGGAACACAATAGACTAATAACCAATAGGAAAGGGGTCCTGAACTCCAAACTGGGCCTGCATATTTTGTTCTGTGACTATAAGCATCCTGCTAGCACATGTCACCCATACCCTGTCTGCATGCTTCAGGAAACACAGCATCAGAAGGAACCCAGGACCTTACTATTGGTCTGTTAACAAATGCCCTGATGGACCCTAATTTAATTTGTGATACATATGACAATAGAATACAAACAAATAAAACCTAGCAAAATTGAGAAAGAAAAATCCCAGTTAGGTCCCAGTGACAACCTCCTCTCCCCACCACATACCCCAATCTCCGACTCTCCTATTCTCTCGTTTTGTGTTCAAATCTTTGTTTGTGGAGAAAAGAACATATAAAAGTATGGAAACCTCAAAGTTTATTTTGTGCACAGTTTTATTCTTTCTCTCTACATTTTAGTTACTTTTATGGTCACAGTAAAGGAAAATCACTAATCATGTTAGTTTCTGTCCCACTGACTGCATACAACCACCACAAAGCAAAAATGTGTAACAATGTTATAATAAAGCATTAAAATGTAATCATAGAGGGATAAAACCTGAGTATCTGCTCTGTCTTTGAGGTAGAATATTCCAGAAGTGCTGGAATATTATGAGCACTTTACTTACTATTAAAGGTTCAGTAATACCTATTTCACCACTCTACAATAAGACACCAGAGAAAGTATCTTTGGAAAAGCTCATAAAAGAAGCGTTTTTATCCATTCACTACAAGGAATCAAGATATAATGATCTTCAATCTCAAAGAAACATAAAAATATAATTATTGACAGTTTGTGTATCAAAAAGGCAGAAAGTCTATAATAACTTGTCCTCTAGAAATCCTTATCATAATCTTAGACAGGAAAGTCACCTTTATTCATTCATCTTTTCTTGTTAATCCCTATAATGCATAGCTCATAAAACTCAATATGCAATCAATAGGATGTAATTATGATAAATTATGGCAACTCGATATATTATTTAGAAAGTGTGCTTAATTAAAAAGCAAGTCCTTCTATAATCTTGGATTCAGAAAACTCTCAAATTTTCTATCTCCCCATAATTTCCCATCAATCAAGATGGCCTCTGTTTTGTTCTGTCATTCTATCCATCTGCTAAGAACTTCTCTCTAACTCCTTCTATCCTCACTCGGCTCCACCCAGGTTTTATAAACGATACTATGTCATCCAGGAACTATTTCCTCAGAGGATGCTACATTCTTCCTTGCATTCAACTTTAATTTGTATATATACTCTCGTGTTACTTATCTACTAATTGTGCTCCAAAAATTCTTAGCTCCTCAGTTATGCCATGCATTCTGAAATATTATTACCTTTTATTCATTTTTTACTTCACTTGCACAAAAGCAACATTCATTATACATGTTCTGTGAAATCAACTTGTGAATTAATTAGACAAAAAAGCAAATAGGCTAATTGTCAAACAGCATACACATTAAACCATGTCTGTGTAGAGTGTCATAATGAGTAAGAAAGGTTTTATATATACAGTAGGGTCGCTAGCAAGTAGTTTTATATTTAAGAAATAGGACCTCATGAGAATGGCTGAAAGCAGTCAATAATGCATATATACGGGGTCAGAGAAATAGCACAAGATAAGATTGCCTTGCACAAGTCATCCAATTCCATTCCTCGCATCCCATATAGTTCCCCCAGTCCAACAGGAGGAATCTCTGAGCATAACCAGAAGTGGCCCTGAAACAAAACAAAACAAAGCGTGAACAGTAAGTGCAAAATAAGTAATGCAACACTGATCGGTTAGCAGTGTCTCGAATATATTTGGTTGTAAGAGTTGATTGAAATCATCAAGACAATCCAAATTGGCACCGCTATTGAGGACAGACCTTACTAGAAAACTCTTGTTCAGTAAGCAGAGCCGGGTATTGCAATCAGCGATGAGGGAGCCCCTGATTGAGAGAGGAGAGACTATTAGAACAGAGAGAATATTCCAACCAGAAAAAACGCAAGGGTCTCCAGGTAGGAAGGGATTTTGTGTAACAGGACAAGTTAGCAAAGCAGAGAGAACCTGGAGCAACAAGCCTGGATTGGTGTGGCAATGGGAACTGGGGGGGTGGGGGGACGGGGTTGTTTCCCTCGGAGTCAGATGAGGCTGCTCAGAGGAGGCTGTTCATTGTCTCCTTGCTCTAGAGAGCAAAGTTCCAGTGCCTGGAGAAAAGAAACAAACCCTTTGAAACAAAGCTTGGGGATGCCGGCCCTCAGCCTGGATGACTTTGGTTTATAATATCAACAAAGAGCGAGTTTTCTTCATCTGTCAAACAGGAGAAATGTGGGGAGGCAGAGGCTGAGACTCCTTAAACTTGTTCAATTTATGCAAAGTAAATACCAGAGGCACTCCTGACTAGAATAAAATGCCTCCTAGCTGTTCACACTAAGTAATTACTTTTATGTAATGCATTCAGGCCGCAGAGCTCGAAGCTCTGAGTTTTTCCTCTACCTAATTGCTAGAAAATCTCCATAAAATGGACATTATTCTCCCTTCTATTTAAGAAACAAAACAAAGTCTTTGATACATGGTGTTGCTTATTTACCAAAGGGCAAAGAACAGAGAAGCGGAAAATGGCAGGAATGAGCTCCACACCCACGGACAGTTTCATTTGCAGAGCTTAAAAACTCCTCAAGGAGGGCTTGACTATAAACATCACTGTTTATGGCTTGGGAGTTGAAAATACATGGAAACAGGAAAGAAAGGAGTAAACCTGTCCAGAAGAGAGGCCAGGATCTGGATCTTTCTGCACTTAGGGTAATCTTTCCATTTTAATGGTCTAGATGTCCTTAAAACCATTAGAAGAGAAGTGACCAGTGGGGAAAGCAGTGTGAAACCTTATTCCAAGGCATCCCAACCATTGGTAAGCCTGATCCCTTAAATTAAGGACTGGGTTCCACACACCACTCCTGGCCAAGACATTTGTGAGGTCAACGTGATAGAATTCCACATCCAGAATGCATCAGTATCAAATCTCTCTACTTCATTGGTAAGGAAGTAGAATGGGGCATAGAAAACTCTTGATTTGCAACCAACCAGAGTGAATTTTGACACACAGCTATGCCTATGACTTGAGAATTCTAGTTTCCCTACTACAAAGTAGTGATAACAATGCTTTATCCCATGACTATTAGAAGCACTAGATAAGATGATTATATAAATGACCTCTCATAATAAGGTGCTTCATAATAATCCTCCACTGGCCCAGGTAGGGGTTTGTCTCTAAGAGGGGTGCTCCAGGCATTGTTCAGACTTGAACCTAGTTGTCTTATCTCCCCAAGGGTGGGGGAAAAAACCCTATTGAAGGAGTAGAGAGTATTTTGTTACTGATCCTAAAAAAGATACAAGGGTTGTCTTTAATCATTGAATTTCTCTCTTTATTTCTTTCTATTTTGTTTGGGGGGAAGGGCACAGCTGGCAGTTCTCAGTGTTGACTCCTGGCTCGGGGATCATTCCTGGCAGGATCTGGAGATGATATAGAGTGTCAGGAACCTAACCTAGATCTGCTGAGAAAAGAGAGACCCTCTCAGCAATGCAAGGCATCTACCTGCTATACTATCTCTGGCCCTTCATTCTATCTATTCCTTATACTTAATCTGGACAGAGAAGCTGAGAATAAGCTAGGCTCTATGAAAAATTCAAGTACTAGTTATGTAAATATGAATTAATAGTTCAGTTGCATGCCAACTGCTTTGTTCTGAGGTAATGAAGAAAGTACCCATGGGGGTGTGTACATTCCAGCAATGAACCCCTTTCCCTGTTTGTTCCTCCAGAGGATGGAAAACACCAGCCCAAAGAGGTTGGTGAGCTTAGGACCTTGCATAGTGTCAGAACAAAGGGCAGACATTTTCATCCAACTGTCAGAATAAAAATGGGACCTGCACCCTCAGGACCAAGAAAAACTATATCTAAGGCTACTGGAGTTAGATGAGAACATAGAACCTCCTCTGAGCTCTACTAAAACAAGGAGTAGGAACTGAAAGACTTTTAAGTACATTCATGTTTGACAATTGGCCTTCTCTAAGAGAAATGTGGATTGTCTCCTGTTTTCATTGCTGAGAACAAGTTAGATTTCAATGCTCCAGACACTGGGAAACATATGTCATCTTCCTTGGTGACTATGACTCCCTGGTAGGATTCCCAATTCCTTAGGCCTGGGTTGTAGAACTGCTCAGAAGCTTGAAAAGGAGCTACATCTCAAACAAATAGTGAATGCATTTACATTTGCAAGTTATCCAAAGCAAAGATTTTAAATAAAGGTAGGTTGGGTTTCCTTTTGGTGCCAAAAGGCCATACTATATGGAAAAGATACTTGGATTTTTTTTTTGCCCATTATATCTGTATCTCCTGTCTCACTGGTAAGAATATAGGTAGATTGTAGCCCACCTTTAGAGGATAAAAGAGAGACCCTCTCAGCAAACTGGGCTCCAAATCTCTTTCTTTTCTGACTTGGGGTCTTTAGTGCTGAATTTCTAATAAACTCACTATCCTATCCTGAGCTGTTCCTCTTTCTGTTCACTCACGGCTGACACCAGCTCAATTATAATAGAATTAAAAAAAAAATAGTTGTGTGTCTTGATGTGTTTTAAAATGCACTGAAACATTGTAGGACCCAGTGTGAATTTGTGAATTCCTTGCAATATCCCATCCATTCTTCAGCTTTCTCCCTCCTCACTCATCCATGGACACGGACACACACACACACACACACACACACACACACACACGTGCACCCCTTAGGTACCTCAGAAATCCCTAGAACCTCATCTGCGGTTATGCCACAGTGAAGGGTTTACTGTAGATTAATGGGTCACTCCCTCTAAACATACTTGCCAACTTATGATAGACATCTGTGAATCCTTTCCATGGGTGACAGAGCACAGAGCACAGTTATGTTTTCAAAACCACTTATGTGATGGGCAGAGCTATAGTATAGTGGGTACGGCACTTGTCTTGCACACAGAAAGCTGGGTTCAATCCCTACCATTGCATATGGTCTCCCAAAACCATCCGAGAGTAATCCCTGAGGGCAGTCAGGAGTAAGCCCTGAGAACCGCTGGGTGTGGTGTTGAAATACAAAAACAAGACAAACAAAACTCATCTATGTGCAGGTTGGAGAGAACAAAGATTAAGGCCCCTGCATCACTTATAGTCCCTGAGCACCACAAAGGTGACTCTTGAACACATTGCCAGAAGTATCCCCTGAACAACTGAGTGTCACAACAACCCACCAAAAATAAACCGCCTAAGTGACTGAGTGCAAGTCTGTGGACAACCCCAAGCCTCAGTGGGGCGGAAGGACATTTTTTAATTCCTCAAAGGCTTCCAGCTTTTTGTTCTTTCTGTTATTCTTTACCACATCCACAGCTTCACACAAACTCTTTAAAAGAACACAAAAAAGAGACTGGAGAGATAGTAGCAGGAAGAAGCTTGTCTTGCACATAGTCAACCCTGATATCGCATTAGGTTCCCCAAGCCCCACCAGGAGTGATCCCGGAGCTCAGAGCCAGGAGTAAACCTGCACAGCTGGGTGTGACTCATAAGCAAGATAGCACTGTAGCACTGTCCTCCCGTTGCTCATTGATTTGCTCGAGCAGGCACAGTAACATCTCCATTGTGAGACTTGTTGTTACTTACTGTGTTTGGCACATCTAATACGTCATGGGTAGCTTGCCAGGCTTTGCTGTGCAGGCGAGATACTCTCAGTAGCTTGCCAGGCTCTCTGAGAGGGGCGGAGGAATCAAACCTGGGTCGGCCAGGTCACCCGCACACAAGGCAAATGCCCTACCCACTGTGCTATCACTCCAGCCCATAATCAAGATAATTTGAAAATAAAAAAAAAAGTAGTGAAAGATCACAAAACATTCTTCAGAGTAAACACTGAAGGAGAGAGCAGAAATTTCTAGCAGATGCTTAACTACAAAATGTCATGAATCAAATCAGAATGACCCTTGTTTATAACACAGTGAATTTCCACTGGCTTGTCCCATTTTCTATGTCACTAGCTGAAGAGCAGGACAAACAAAATGAGTTAGTGCACTTCTGCTCCAAAGGAATGCAGATGTTACTGAAGATATTGGCTGGGGAGAGCCCTTTGAAATATTCACTTTGAGTTACCTGAAATGAGTACCTTTCCCCATTTCTATATTTAGTACAACAGGTAAGGTGTTTGTCTTGCACAAGGCCAACCAGGTTAGATTCCTCTGCCCCTCTTGGAGAGCCAGGCAAGCTACCAAGAGTATCTCACCTCATGTCAAAGCCTGTTAAGCTCCCCGTGACATGTTCAATATGCCAAAAACATTAACAACAAGTCTCATAATTTGTTGTGAGACATTACTGGTGCCTTCTTGAGCAAATCAATGAACAACAGAAGGACAGTGTTACCGTGCTATTAAAAAATATTATAAACATTGTCTTAAGATTTCATTAGCAACCATTGTAAATATCCCAATAAAGATTCATATTTAAGAGCGCTACAAGTTTCATTATGTTCTAGAAGGTTAAAAATCCCCCAAATATATGGAAAACAGAAACTTCTTATGTGTAGTCAGGTCTTCAGCAGCAAAAGCCGAGATTCAGATCTTCTTGCACATAGACACTTACGTAACTTGGGTCCTCACACACCAAATCCTGGACTGAAGCATGTTCACTAGCCACTTAGTGCCTGCTAGAAGCCCAAGAGCTTCTATGCTGCAGCCTATGCACCAACAGTGCTTAATGTGCGTCTGGGTCGAAAGAAAGCAAGAGGTGTAAGTCTATCTCTCTTACATGCAACAATCCAGCCTCAAGTTCTAAACCTGCAGTCCTGAGTAGCTTACAGGGGGCGCTTTTCATGCTCTGCAAGTCAGTATAGGGGGCTGGGGAGCAGGGGAGAACATGGCCTGCAAACATTTTTAATGTTAAAGAAATAGTACGAAAATTAAATAAGGCTCTTTTTGCAGGATAAAAACGTTTGCTACATACTGTACTTGGGATAATTGCAATGATTTCATTAGGAGACTCTTACTAAAACGATGACTTTGCATTACATTGCCTGTTAGGTTTTCAGTTGCAATTGGAAAACTGACCCTCATTTCAGCTAGAAAACTAAATTGTTGCTAAGGCTGAGAACATGAGGAGGGGTGGGTCCCGGCCCCTCTCACTACACAGTGACTATTCATTTGCCTCTAGCACAGTGTTTAATAGGTTCTCCCAGGTGAGGCAGAAGTTCACCACTTATGACTATCACATAAGAGTGCAAAGACTCAGAGTCAACTGTCATTACAAAATGATTTGGGATGCAACCTTGCAATATGTCCATATATAACACTTGGACAATTTTTAATACCTCTTTGTGTCAAATTAAATATAATAGTCATGATATCTGTTTGTGGAAGGCCCAGAATGTTTTGAAAGGGCTCCAAATAACCATTAAGTATTAGATGCCATATTTTCCTTCCACAAGTAAGAGGCAAAAAAAAAAAAAAAGCCTATCGTTCTCTTAATTTCTAAAGGAAAAAAAAATCAGTAAAATTTCTAGGGTATTACTGAGGAATGTTGTAACCAAAACTGAATCTAGACCATTGATTGGGAAAGAACATAGACCAAAATCTTTCTAGAAAGAGCACTTGATGATCCAGAAAAGACACAAGATTTAGAGGAGGTTGAAGAGAGGTAATAGTTGTGAATAAATATTAATAAAACAAATGATAAAGGTTGGACTACAGCTGCATCTTACAAAGACAATGTTTATGAGAAACAGCCTCATTCCTGACACTCCATTCACTCTCAACGGAATGACCATCTCCGAATGCAACAGTTATGTGTACCTAGGTTGAGAAGTCAACATGTTGAATGACCTGGCACCTGAGTTGTGCAGGAGGAAGAAAGTGGCTTGGAATGCCTTCAAGAGCGCCGAAGAAATAGCTAAGAGGACAAAGAACCTTCGGCTCTGGGTACATCTCTTTGATTCTACTGTTCTTCCTGCATTAACATATGCCTCAGAGACCTGGGCCCTACGCAAACACCATTTGGGTCTCCCAAAGAGGAATCAAAAGAGCTATGCTTGGAGTATCACGTTTCACTCAAATGAGAGAAAGAATCTGTAGTTCCAACTTCCATCTATGATCAAGAATCAGGGACGCTGTCTCGTTTGCTAGGCGTCAAAAATCAGATGGGCTGGACACGTAATGAGATTTGGAGACGACTGCTAGACTAGAGCCATTACCTACTGGATTCCATGGGACGTCAAAAGACTGCGTGGCCGCCCACCTACCAGATGGTCAGACTTCTTCATCAAGATCATGAAGGATCGGTTTGAGGCTCTTCATCTTCCTAGAATGAACAGACGCCATTGGGCTACACTAGCATGCGACAGAGACGAATGGAGATGTTACTGGCACCCGCTCGAGCAAATTGATGATTAACGGGAAGTCAAGTGATCAAGTGATAAAGGAGGAAAATGAAAGAATATCCAGTTTGGTGAAGGGCTTGTTAATGGTAAAGAAGAGACTCTCGCCCATCAACAGGAGTTATCAGGGAATCCTAATCAAGACAATTAGAAGTCATCCCATATCAGTGAGAATAGCCCTCCCGTTGATCGTCGATTTGCTCGAGCGGGCCCAGTAACGTCTCCATTGGAGATTTTTTTGTTGTTACTGTGTCTGGCATATCGAATACTCTCGGTAGCTTGCCGGGCTCTCCGAGAGGGGCGGAGGAATCGAACTCGGGTCGGCCATGTTGGCCGCTTGTAAGGCGATCGCCCTACCCGCTGTGCTATCGCTCCAGCCCTGGAGCGATAGCACAGCGGTAGGGCGTTCGCCTTACAAGCGTCCAACATGGCCGACCCGAGTTCGATTCCTCCGCCCCTCTCGGAGAGCCCGGCAAGCTACCGAGAGTATTCGATATGCCAGACACAGTAACAACAAAGTCTCCAATGGAGACGTTACTGGGCCCGCTCGAGCAAATCGACGATCAACGGGAGGGCCTTTACCTTTACCAGTGAAAATAGCATATACTGAAAAACTGAAAACAATCTGTATTGGTGCAGATGTGTTGAAAAGGAACTTTTATCTACTGCTGGTGGGAGTGATCTGTGACTCAATCCCTGAGATTTTTCAGAAAAATAAGAATAGAGCTGCCATAAGACTCATTGCACTTATTGCTATCTACCCCAAGACACTAAAGCATTCATCCAAAATGGACGCTATTATTCACTGCAGCACTTACCACGATAGCTATAATTTGGAACCTATGCAGGTGTCCAAGGACAAGTGAAGTGAATAACAACAATGTGGCTTATGTACATAATTAATTATTGTACAGCTTCAAGGAAGGATAAATCATGCAATTTTCTGAAACTTGAATGGAATAGAGGATGACATGTTAAGTGAAGTAAGTCAGAAGAAGAAAGATAAATACTGGAAGGACTCGTTTATGTATGGTATATAAAATAGCAGGATGAGGGCATGCCAGGTATCAAAGTGGGAATACCGAGATTACCCCCATCTCTAGATGAAGAATTTAGAAGTATAGGGAAGGAAAGAAACTAAGAATGGGGATTCGTAAGAAGAAAAGGATGGAAGGTTCTGGGGCAGGGATCAGGGCCATGATCAGTGTAGAGATGTGGTTTATCTGAACATAACCAACAACACTGAAGGCATGAGATCCCAACTACAACAAGCAAACTTTAAACTGCTTTTGTTGAGGAAGCAGGTTGGGCAGTGGGAAGGAGCCTGGGGGCACTAGTGGAGGAAAGTTGACTCTGGGGATGGAACTAGCACTGGAACAAGGTAGTACTGTAGCACTGTCCTCCCGTTGTTCATCAATTTGATCGAGCGGGCCCAGTAACATCTCCATTGTGACACTTGTTACTGTGTTTGGCATATTGAATACGTCACGGGTAGCTTGCCAGGCTTTGCCATACGGGCGAGATACTCTCGGTAGCTTGTCAGGATGTCTGAGAGGGGCGGAGAAATCGAACCTGGCTCAGCCAGGCTGGCTGTGTGCAAGGCAAACACCCTACTGCTGTGCTACCACTCCAGCCCTGGAACATGGTATGATTAAAAAATTCAACTGCGGATAACTTTGTAAATTACAGTGAGTCAATGAAAATTTGTTAAAAAGATGGTGAATAAATATTTATAAAGCAATGGAGAGAAAAAAAAATGAAATAATAGCTATTTTTATGTAGTGCTAGTTAATCCTACAAAAGGAATCTTGCTGATCACAGATAAATATTTACTTTTTGCCCACTGTTCACAATAAAATAATCCCAGAAATACTGTTACTCTTGGAGAAAAATGCACAGGCTACACTTAAGTCAATCCACATAATTGATTATAGTGATAAATCTGACTTAATATCCTATGATAAATGTTTCCATTGTTCTTTCAGAATGAACACGTTTGGATTTTTAAAAATCATGTTCAAAAGGGAAATGTTTGAAAAATAATTTCTTAAATAGCAATATGGAGCTACTAATGGGCTATGACAAGCGATTTTTCCAGTCTTCCATTTCAATCCATATTTCTGAATAGCTCTGTGAGGTTTTGCATTAGTTTCACAGATTTCCCCAAATGATTATGCCGCAGTAATAGAATAAGGAGCATCTGCAGCAGACTGATTGTATCGTCATGTTTACTGAGAACGAAGGACTGTCACAGGCGGGCTGATGGGAGAAATACGTTTGAAGATTACTATTATTAAACAACCAACTGTTAAAAGACCCACACGCCATATTAAAAGGAAATACAGAATAAGTTGGTTTTGTTGCTGAAGCCAAATATTTTGGAATTCATCCACATTAAGCTCTCACATTTTTTCACCATGGTACTTGATTTTGTGATAAGTTTGCATACATTATTCTTCCCTGAGGTACGTTTAGTTTAATTAAATTTTACTATTTAAAAAAGTATTAAAGCCTTGGAAGTCTGGTGTGGGTTTGTAGCGTTTCCTGGAGGAGCTTGGGTTACTTTTCCTAGACAGCTTTAGCAGCCAGCATGACTTCCAAGAGACAAGCAGAGTGTCCAGGGAACATTCAGTTGGACAGAACATAATTTCTTCCAGGGTCAGGGGCCAGGGGTCAAGGTCAGACTTTCAACCTGCTAGATGGCCTCAGTTCTTTCTGCTTTATATGAGCCAATTTTTATTTTTCTGCCTTTTTTGTAAACACTAATTCACATTGAAGACATCAAAAGTGCATGGAGGGCTTTATTTTGCTCTGATCCTGTCTCTGTTCAGATGTTGTTTTTTTCTCTCATCTGAGAACTTACTGGTACCAGGTGTGAGTCTAGGACCTGGGCATACAGAAATGAATGAGGCCAAATTCTTGCTGCCAAGGTAGTTGTAATCTCAAATCGAAAGCACCCTGACTCCATTCCTATCTCATATTGACAGCTGACCGTATAGGAAGGATAGCTGCAAGCTCTGTCAGTCATTCCGAAGAGCTGAAATGAGAAAATATGATATGTCATAATCAGAAAATCATCCTTCCTGAATGCTAAAGGACTATTGTCTTAGATGGTGTTTTGTGAGACTTTCATCTGATGGGTTAACTGAGGGCTCATTTGCTCGGCAATTGCCAATCATCCCTATCCAAAGTATTTAACAAAATGGAGCCCCACTCTGTTCTCAGAAAGCACCACACAGAGATTCTAAAACGCTAATCAGGATGTAGAAAAACACACCAGTTACCTTGCATTGGAAACCGAGAAATGCTTTTGAAGCCATATTTCATGCTGGGAGGTCATTAGCAGCGCGTCCATCCACAGCAAAATGTTTTGCCACAGGTAATAATGGCTGTAGTTATTCCTAATGTTTTCAAGTGTAGCATGAATGAATGAGTCTGTTCTTGTGTGAAGCCAAAGCAAAGAGTCTTTTGTAGTTGTTGTTTCTTTTATTCTTTAGTCCATACTTGGTAGTGGGGATGTTTTAAAACTTCTGAAAAAAAATCACGCAAAAACAAAACCAAAAATACAACTCCAGGTGTCAGTGAATAGACAGGCTATCCACTTTCAGAAAGAAGGCTCCCATGTCTCTTGTGTCAGTAGCTTTAGATGTCATCCTAAAAATCGTAAGTGTTTCTTCTTTAGAAAATGTTACACTTATACTCCAAAGCATGTTTTACTTTTTTTTTTCCTAAACATCTCTTGATTCTATTAACCAATAGATCCTAGTTTGCTGGTTAAGTCCTCTGGTCCATTTTACTGTTGTCAAGTTCCAAAGACAAAGAAAGAAGATGGAGAGAGAGTTGAACAAGTAGGGCTCTTGTGGTTGACATAGGTTCTATCCCAGCATCACATATGATTCTCTGAGCACCACCAGGAGTAGTTCTCATGTGTAGAGTCAGGAATAACCTTTGAACATTTTGGTATGGCTCAAAGCCCAAAAATAAATAAGATAAAGACAAAGATTCACATTTCAGCTCCACCACTTAATACATGATACCAAATAAGCTTCCTTATTTCTATGGTCTAGTTTTCTCATCTGTAAAATGTATTGATTAAGTAGACACACTTTACAAAACAAAGAGAAGTCAGATAATGTTATGACCATATAATAGTCATGCTGAGCACCCCACACAATGGCTTAAAACAATTAAACTCTAGTTCATATTCATGCAAAACCATTTAAGTTATCCTAGGCATCCAAAATACCTAATCATTTTGATCCTGTTATCTCAAAAGAATATTTTCCCCTAGACTCCCACAAAAGGTCAAAGTATAGTCCTCTCATGAGCAACTTAGTGCTCTATGCTGAAAATGGCACACACCACTCCCCATTCCTAGCCAAGAAATTATATTTCCCCAGCCAGGGAGAGATGGGGAAACTCATTGTTCTGTGTACCAAATGGGAGGTGAAGGTAACTGGTACTGGTGAACATTAACAATCATTTTACCGCCCAGTCTTTGCTTAGGTTAATGAGATCAGAATAAGAAGTTCACAACATTTTAGAATGACCCAAGTCATTTGGAGAGCCTGAGCCTGAAGATAGGAAGATGACAAATACTCCCTCTTCCAGGGGTGTGATTATCAAAAGTGGGTCTCAGATAGGGGAACCTCATGGACTTTGAATCTGTTTCTAACTCTAATTTTTAACAGAGTTAGAATCAGATTCTAACTGATTAAATGCACGGTAATACTCTTTCTTTTGCTAAATAAACATGAACAGCATGAGAATTCTTGTATTCCCAAGGTGACTGAAACCATAGGATATAAATCTCAATATAGATTACATAGATGTGGATAATATCCATAATACTCATAGATATGCATGGAGTGATACAGAGATAAACAATATAGATCATATAGAAGATATAGATGTATGATTTAGAACTAGATTACATACAGAGTAGAGATATAGACAGATTTAATTTGGAGGTTACCCCCGGCTGGACTCAGGGCTTACTTTCAGCAGTTTTCTCAGGGTGACTCCTAGCAGTGCTTAGGGATCATGTGGTGCCAGAAATCCAATCTGGATCTTGAAATGCACATTTTTATCTATCTTCTCTATCTTCCTAGTCCTACGGTATTTATTTTTGAGTTTAATCAAGTCTGAGCTCCATTCTCCAAACTAACCAATCTTACCAGAACACATGAATGCAGGCCTTTGCTCAATACCTTTACATAGGGCAAAAAATTGCATCCAAGAACCGCTGCCTTCTACAGGGCCTCTCTCTGGTGACCTCAGATGCTCTGTTCAACTTACTCAGAGACTCAGATGTTTAAGCACACCTAAGATTTTCTGTCAACCTTCCTTTCTACTCAAACACACTCTATAAATCTTCTGGTGTTTCTACTCTCCATGGAAGGACATCAAAAGTCAAAAATTCTTTTATTTAGTTCTTAGCATTTTATCACTGAACTGCTTCCAGTGCTTGGTGATGCATGCCCCTATTAAGCATTCTATCCTGTACCTATTTGGTGTCCCAGAAGATGTGCTCAGGGAGAAGGGGAGCATGGATACATCTAATCAACCCAAGCCTCAGCCTGGACCTCCCTTCACCTCCACAAAGGATTCTATTACTCTTTTTAAAAAAATTTTTTTAGTGAGACACCATGAGGAACAGTTGTAGACTTACAAATTTTGTGCTTGGGTTTTATGACTCAGAATCATCCAACTTCTTGTCATGTAGCTCTGCCATCTCTTGTCCCCATGCAGAGAGAAGACAGGGTGAAGATAATGAGAGATATTTTAGAAACCACACCTATTTCTTAGCCACACTATTTGTACAGTAACTGGCTCACTAGTTTCCAAGGTCCTTCTTTAGGTGCCAATCTCTGAGGTAGCACTGAAACAGACTCCAGAGTAAGTGGATGCTCAGTCCAAACAGAACCAATGGAACAAGGCTGTGCAGCTGTTCTCTCTTCGTTTTCCCCTTGCGAGACTAATTCTCGTTCTTCATTTGTCCCTTTTCTCTACATGAACTCTCTGGAAGCTCCACAACCAGACCTGAGTCTCTGAGTTTTCACATCCCAGGCCCACACACCCAGTATGCCAGATCAGGAGCTAATTAAAGCAATATTGGCAAAGCAGCATTCCTTGGAAGGACAATTGGACATCCTTCCAGCACATCCCATGGACAGTGAGGCATTATCGCATCACAGAACCCGGAAGATCTCTGAGACAATGGAGCAATGGGAAAATCAATGGCAGTAGGGAAAGGACTCAAGGGTAAGGAATTCTGAGCATTGTTGATGGTTCCTCTAAGTGGGGACTCTATTTGCAAAGCTGGAAAGAGAGAAACCACCAGATGATGGCACAAGATAAGGGGATTTTGAAGCCTCCTCAGCAGTGTTTAGCATAGACGGAGGGTCCTCTTGTCCTTATCCACACTTCTGTACAACACACACATGCCCAGATATATAGAAACAACTCCTTGGGAGAAGCCAACGGCGGGAACAAAGGGATTAGGGGTCTAAGCAGAGGTCAGTAATGGATCACTGCACACAACATAGAGAAAATTCTGATTTGAAAGGGAACCTGAAAACGCTGAAGCTCTGTAGCATTAAATAAACCTTCTAAAGTTCAGGTGCCAATCAGAGCTTCCATTTGTAAACGTAGAAATCTCAAGGGCAGCCACTGTTGACAAATTGCTAGCATTTCCTTGCATCGGTTAGGCCAGAATGTCATTGGAAATAATGTTCTGTGCATTCCTACAACCCACGGCTTCAGGATATGGCCAACGGGAAAGCAAGCTAGAGCAGAGAGGAGAAAGTATTTTTTTTTTTATTATAGCACTTCAATGTCTTTCCACATGACTGCTTTGCCCTAATTTGATTCTTCTAAAACTCACTATGAACGCTTGGAAATTGGGATTCATCTCCCACCCACTCACCCAGCTTCTCCTGGTGTAAGAGTTCTGCTATCATCCCATGTGCTGTGACCTCTCGGAGAGAGAGGATGAACAATGGCAGGGGTCAAAGTTCAACTTCACTCCAGGTATTGGACTGAGAATTACATGGCCACTGAGTCCAGTGAGTGAGGACCCTGTCAGAGAAAACATCCCTATTATTTTGTTTTAGCCTTATCCATCAGCTTCCTTCTCCTTTTTAAAATTTGTTTTGTTATGGGGTCACATCCAACCGAGCTTAGATCTGACTTCTGGCTTGGGTACATAGATCATCTTTGGCAGCGCTGAGGGACCATATGTAGTGCCAGGGATGGTACTTGGTGGAAGGCAAGCTCCTTACCCACTGTACTGTCTGCCTGGTGCCTTTTGTCATTTTTGATTCTGGGTATGTCATTTCACGGATTCATTTGTATTTATTATTTGTACTATATTTGCCGCACGGCAGAGCCTGGCAAGCTCCCTGTGGCATATTTGATATGCCAAAAACAGTAACAATAACGGGCCTCATTCCCCTGACCCTGAAAGAGCCTCCAACACAGTAGTGTTGGGAAAGAAGAGTAAGAAGAGGCTGCTATAATCTCGGGGCTGGGGCCGGAGCAATAGCATAGCAGGTAGGGTGTTTGCCTTGCACGTGGCCAACCTGAGTTTGATCCCCGGCATCCCGTATGGTCCCCCAAGCACCGCCAGGAGTAATTCCTGAGTACAGAGCCAAGAATAACCCCTGAGCATCACTGGGTGTGACCCAAAAAGCAACAAATAAATAAGTAAATAAAATCTTAGGACTGGGACGAATGGAGACGTTTCTGGCACCAGCTCGAGCAAATCAATGAACAATGGGATGTCAGTGATACAGTGATAGAGTGATGTCATTTAACATGTCACTATGACTTCAATCATTTATCTTTCCTACAGGCAAGGGGATAAACCCCTGCAATTGCCTCTGGCAGCTGCTTCAAAGGGGGAACCATGAAGAACTGGCACTTTCTCCCCACACACTTTTATGTCAAGATTTTGAGGAACCCAGGGAGTTTATGAAAAAAATAAAGGTAAGTGGTTGATTTAGGAGCACTGCTGAGGTGTGGAGAAGAAGACCATGAACCCAGCATCCTAGAGATGAGGGTTGGCTCGGGAGAACTGGCTTTCTGGTGAGTGTCTGGGCAGTTTACTGGAGGCAATTGCAGGAGAAGCAGAGAAAAAAAATGCTGGAGAAACTGCCTAGGATACTCTCTTACCCCTTTCCTCTCACAGAGCCTTTGTTCTCAGGAGCCGCAGAGTCCTCTCTCTCTCTCTCTCTCTCTCTCTCTCTCTCTCTCTCTCTCTCTCTCTCTCTCTCTCTCTCTCTCCAGCCACCATTCTCTCTGTCTCAGCAAAGGAAAAGCCAGGATACTGCACCCAGAAAGAGTCACCCAGGACACCCAGCCACTACTTCTCTTCCACATCTCCTGTCTTGTCGAAACCAGAATCAAACACCCCGAACCAACTCGGAGGCAACTCAGATAACAACTATCAAGAGCATGGTGAGTAGCTGATTAAGTAGATGCAAGCTGGGTTCCTAATGGAGAATCAAGAATCTTCTAGAATATTTTCTGTTGGGACCTCCAGCAGTGCTTTCCTTCTTCTCTACCCAGAGAAGAGACTGAAATCTGTTCAAATTGCCTATGCAATATGCTTGCCCTCAACATTTCCTCAGAGAACTTTCAGGACAGGCTAGAAGAAAGGAAGCTGGGAGCAAGCCGACGTCCAGGAGGGCACTTACTCAAGGGATCTCTAGAATATTCAAAGAGTTACTCAGAGTGTACTCTTTTGTGTGTGTGTGAAACACCATGCATGAGGTACAGTTGTAGGCTTACAAGTTGTTGTGCTTGGGTTTCAGTTATACAATGATCGAGTTCCCATCCCACCACCAGTGCCCATTCTCCACCCCCACCATTACCAGTATCCCTCCCACTCAGAGTGTACTCTTAATTTTGCTTGTACTTCAAAAGATCAATTCTTCTGCCCTCACAGAACTCTATTCTGGGGTCAAGGTGATAGTCGATCAGTTAGGACAAATGCCTAGCACGTGCCTGATGCAGGTTCTCTCTCTGGCCACATTATGTAAGGACCATGGTTAGGTAGAGGCTGGGAGACCCCAACACGCTATCCCTGAAACCCCACCACCACCATCACCACCACCACCACTGAAGGAATATCCTGAATAATTCCCAGTGTTGCAGGTAGAACAGTGAATTGTCCTTGGTCCCTTGCAGAGAACTACCAACCTCCTTGGCTGAAAATTGGTGGTAGGGCCCAATAAGTGCTTGGAAAACCCCTATCCCAACCCTCCAAAACAAAACCCCAAACCTCTGCACAGTCCTTTCTTTCTCTGGCAAGGTGTCAGGAAAGGAGTGGCAAATGTCGAAATCACTTTACCCTAGATCCTCACCTGACGGGGATACTACACTGTAAGGATGGAAGGATTATTTCTTTCAGTCAAGAAATAAAAGTTATTTAGATTTCCTTGTGGTATAGACAGGATATGGATTGACCGAAGTAATACATTTCTAAGTAACTATACAGATATTGAAACCTTGTGATGCTAAATCAAGAGCCGGAAAGTGTGGCATTGTCCAAGTCCACTAACTGTGCTGCATTTTCAAGGCTGAGACTACATAACCACTTACACACTGATATCTAAACCACAAGAAAGGGGTGAAACAGGTACAAAAGACAAAGTAAAAGTAACACAGGATGTGACCCAAACACAGAATAATAGCAATTTCTCTCTGTGGGGGAGGCACCTCATCTTACAACATAAAATGACTATTCAGAGCCCTGAAAATTTCAAATATACACGCAATGGGAGTTCCTGAGGTAAGAGCAGAAAGAGTAGGGAAGTTGCATTATTCTGAGAGAAAACTACTAAGAATGAAGGAAGACATAATTTCCCAAAGGATGAAATAATCCAACCTTGGGCAGGACACATACAATGAACTCTATTGAAATTATTGAAGAGAATAAGCAAACAGCCAGGAGGAGGGGTGGGGAAAGCCCATGGAAGGGAAGTAATTAATAGACTTTCCATTAAAGATGTACAGACTGAAATGATGGCTGGCAGGCTGCTAAGGAAAATGTAATGGTCCATTCATAGCCAGTTGAACTGTTTGTTTCCACAGTGATTGTGAAGTAAAAGAATTTACACACAAATTTGGAAGAAGAGGATACTAGTTCAAGAAAAGATAAATTGATAAGGGACCAGCAGGTAGATCTAGTGTAAAAATGAAGAGACACAGCACAGAGCCAGGAACAAGGCAAGCCTATTAACCAACCTAGGGAACATTTTAAAAAAAATAATTGTTATTGTTATTGTGATTAAATGAACGGGCTATGAAATATGGCCATCAAGAAGAAAAATAAGAAAATTAGCAATGAATTAAGAGCTATCTGAGATGTTAGGAATTATTAGAAGCCAGCCACTATAGAACAATCCACTCTAGGATTATCTAGATTATCTAGGTAATCCTAGATCAACCAAGACAATTTAACAGAGTCCAAACAAATTGACAATTAGCATACACTAACTTTAAGTGTTTTGTTTAAGTTTTTTTTCTATCTTGTGGTTAGAAGCAATATATTCACTGCCTCTTAGTGAAAACTGTCACTGTCACTGTCCTCCCATTGTTCATTGATTTGCTCTAGCGGGCGCGGCAACATCTCCATTGTGACACTTGTTACTGTGTTTGGCATATCAAATATGTCACAGGTAGCTTGCCAGGCTTTGCCATGTGGGCGAGATACTCTTGGTAGCTTGCCAGGCTCTCCCAGAAGGGTGGAGGAATCGAACCTGGGTCGGTCAAGCAGGATAAATTAACTCACCCTGACTATTTTTACTTCCTTGTGATGTAAGTGGACAGATGTCCCTACAAGGTCACCATGGTCAGTTTTCTGCATGGCTAGCATGAGCAATCATTGCTCTGGGGCACTGGTTACCATTTCCTGATAAGCATCAGCACGTTCAGTTCAGTTCCAGCCACCAACCAGCTGCAGGCTTCTGTCCACAAGCTGCAGAGCCCAGTTTTGTGATGAAGAATCTTCGTGATAATGTTGCAATTTCCACTTC
Organism: Sorex fumeus; assembly: GCF_029834395.1. NCBI lineage: Eukaryota > Metazoa > Chordata > Mammalia > Eulipotyphla > Soricidae > Sorex > Sorex fumeus. The sequence goes on along the minus strand of NW_026606149.1, from coordinate 120,344 downwards.
CAATGCTTAGAAGTCCACACCAGAAGAAAAAGAGATGCATGGGATGTGCAGGACAATGATGGAACATGTTTGTAATCCCCCTTTTAGAGACACCCTAACCTTCCTGGGAACTCAATACCTATGCATAACCTTCCTGTGAATACATACAAACTCTCCATAATTTCAAACACCAAGACAAGGCAGGGAGCCTGGTTTGGGGTTCCAGAGATAATCTCACTCCGGACTTACAGAGCCCAATACATCTCTTTCTGCTTACAGTACAAATGAGAGTCTTCATGTTTCTGCATAAGACAAAGAAGGACCCCCGGCACTTTGCCCAGTCACTGACGTAGATCTTAATTTCTTTATAATCACATTCTTTAAAATGGAATATTGAAAATGTCAGTATATTGTAATCACTTACATTTATGTTCTCATTATTAGACAGGGGACCTGTGAGCTCACAGTGCAATTTGACATCCGAAATGTCTGCTTAAGATGAATTGAAAAGTTGCTATGAAACTCTAAGGAAAGGTGATGGATAAAAATGCTAATTTTTGTTAATTTTTTCATCCTCTGAGCACAAGTATATCTAATCTCACCAGATGTGAAATAATTGAAAATGAGTATAACAAATAGTGAAGAATCAATAAGCCCTTAGCATTCCCTCACAAAGGCCTTTTGTTTGCTTGTTGCTGAGGGCTTTGCGTCTGCGGATGTTTATGTGACAATTTATCATACTTCTCCAATGTCTCTGAAATGAACGTCAGTCTCCGAATTTGAAATGATGCTGTCAGCCTGTCACATGGACTTAGGTTGAACGTAAACTTGAAAGTCCCCCCAAAGTTCACAGGCAACAAGAACTTCAAGACAGACCTTGATTGGCAACCAGGGTCTTTGCACATGTGTTTAGCCAAAATGAAATCACAGGAAGATTGGGGTTGGTCTAACCCAGTGACAGGGTCTTCAGAAGAGAAAAAAACTTAGATGCAGTATGTGGAGGGAGAGATATAAATTGAGATGGGAGTAGCCTATCAATGGAGGCAGAACCCAGATGGACACAGCCACCAGTGAAAGTGATACCAAGATGGCAGGAAAGTCCCAGAACTAAAGGGGTTTTGCTTCTCTTCCCTTCTGAGAGCACATGGGCCAGCCAGCACCTGGATTTAACACCCCAGGAATCCAGAAGGAAGAAATAAGAAAATCCCATTGGGTGAAAGCACCTCACCTCACAATTGATGATCTTTTCTTGCATAGCTGCCCTAGGAGACCCCCACAGTATACCTGTACCCACCCTATTGCAAGGAAGTTGTCACGTTCTCCTCTCTCATATCCATCTTTGCTCTCAGTTTTATTTCTTTATAACAAACACAACTCTCACTCTCTATTCCTTCTCCTGAGTCGATGCTGCAATAAGAGGAAATTCCTGGATGCAAGGCCCCATAAGTCTCAGAACAGAATGGAATCAAACAGCGACAGTTGAGAACCTTCTTTGGAGCCTGGACATGACGATGTCCAGCTTCATATTCTTGGTGAGCAAATGATCCTTTCTACCACTCATAAATTCCACTGGACGGACATGTTCAGTAGCGTGTGAAACATACCAAGATCCCGGGAATCCATTACTCTACTCCTACCCATACAAGAAATGGGGCTATGCAAGCATTTGTGTCTCAGAGAGAACCATTAGCCATGTGATCAGCATTGCCCAGTGGAGTCTTGGTTTGTTGATCTCCAACTCAAGAGCTATGAGAGGAGTAGGGGGTGGGCAGCCTCCTGATGTCATGGCACAAGAAGCCATATGTGGGTACATATGTGTGCAGTTCTCCAAGAGCACTGATTCTTTTTTTTTTATTAAAAATTTTTTTAATAGTGAGACATCATGAGGTACAGTTGCAGACTTACACATTTTTGTGCTTGGGTTTCAATTGTACAATGATCAAATATCCATCCCTCCACCGGTGCCCATTTCCCACCACCATGGGTCCCAGTATCCCTCCCACCCCCCATCCCCCATGCCACCCTGCCTCTGTGGCAGGGCATTCCCTTTTGTTCTCTCTCTCTTATTGGGTGTTTTGGTTGCAAAAGAGGCAATGGGTGACAATCATGTTTAGTCTATAGTCTACTTTTCGCATGCTTCTCCCATCCTGGGAGGATCCTCCCAACACCTTTATTTGGTGTTCCCTTCTTTATCTGAGTTAAGGGAACTGATTCTTAACTACAGTCAATCCCAAAAGATATGCACAAGGTATAAATGCAAAGGAGGCCATTTTTCAGGTAAAAGGAGAACGTTTATTCTTTCAAACAAAAAAAAAAGAAAATCAATTTCTTCAAAGACTTTATGAATCATTTCAGTTATTTTCACTGACTTCCTAAAAGATGGGGGTGGAGGGGACAGTTGAAATGGAACCTTGCTGATAATTGGAAAGGATTTTCGTCTGATTCAGTGGCCTTTGATCCGACTCCAGATGTGGCTGTGCGACCTCCCCTGAGGAAGAAGTTAACGTGACAAAGTCCTGAAGTCAGTGAGGCACAAACACTGGCCTTCAATGATGCTTTTTCACACTTGTAGGAAGTGAAGATCTCCAATTTCTTTTCGGTGCTCTTAATTAAATGAAATCCCACGCTGGAGTAGCCTGGTGAGGGTGTTGAAGAGTCACACAGAGCAAACTGGAGTTTTGCCCGCAGCTCACTACTTCAAATGTTATGTGTTGTGTAGAGTTTTCCATTAAGCCCAGAGAACTGTTCATAACCTTCTCAGAAAGAAATCTCTAACTTGAAGTTACAATCCAACTCTCTTACAAGAATAATTAGATACTAAGTTTTCCCTTGAATGTGTAGGTCAGAATTCAGAGTCTCAAGGTGCAGTTTCCTGTTTCTCTATGCGCAAGCTTCAAGCCATGTAGACTGCCCTATTGCCCTGCACAACTTTGAACTTAACGTGTAACTGGAAATGCCATATGTTTGTTAACGAGGACTCGCAGAACATGCGTTTTCATGGCCTTAAAATAGCAGGCTTTGGGAGGTCGAAATATCAGTAAGATACCTTAGGAAAATGTAATAACAATTTACAAAGATTGAGATTTCACAGAATCAGTCAACTGTAATTAGAAAGGAGGGTCCAGGTGCCTAATGAAACCAAGGAATCACCACTAACCAAAAAGCCAGTTTTCAAATTTCTAGGGCCGAGTTCTTCCCATTACAGGTTCAATAATCCCTGACATCAATGCTAGAACAAAGAAAAGGTAAAACGAATAAGTTCAGTGAACCAGCTAGCCAAAAAGTTTTGTCTTCCCAAGAGAGATCATTGTAAAGCTCAGTTCAACCATGCAAGCAGAGCTGCCTCTCTGTTCATCACTGCCTCCCTGGGACTGTTTGCCTTACGATTGAACCCTGAACTTAGTCTCAGCACATTGGAAATGTGTGAGCACACGTCTGACTTCCCCTATGAGGTGACACCTTGTCTGTGTCTCATTCATCGTTGCATCTATCACTCACCGTATGCTGTTTAGAAGGTGATGGATGCCTAATTATGGAAAGTCACAAATATAGAGAGCACACAAACAGGAAACGGGGCTGCATTTGGGGCCCAGATAAATGTCCAACAAAACAGTACAAGAAAAGTCTCCATAGTGGAGTGCTTGAAAAATGAAAGAACTTTTTGCTACCCTGCTTAAAATGTTTCCATCTCTAAAAACAGTCAAAGTAAATGGTGCCAGGAGAGGAGAGGGGAAATAGGCACATAAAGAGCCAGAATTTCTTTTCTTCTTATCAACGTGAATACAGTCCTCATTTTCACTCTGCCCAAAGGCCCCTGTCTCTTTCTATTCTTTCAATGTGTGAGATGCCTTCTCTCTCAAATCTCTTCCTCCCTCTGCATTGTAAAAAACTGCATGTGTCTTTGTCACTTGACCTCAAGCCTAGTCCCGAGCAAACGTTTTTGTCAAATTAAATCAACACCATGCATAGATTTGGAAAAAGGCTCAGGGTAATCGAAGGCAGACTGCATGCAAATTGGAGGACACATCTGAGATTGTACACGCCCAGGCTTCCTGCCAGATGAGCGCTGAGCCATGCTGTGGAGAGCTGAGAACACTAAGTTCTCTTGCTTTCCTTGTTGTTGCAGTATTGTCTATGTTAAAGTTTGGTTTTTTCTTTTCCTTTTCCTTGTAGTCTGGAAAACATGTGATTCCCATCCCCAAAGACATTCAAATGTCACATAGTTGAGAAAGGGTGAACAAGTTATCTCCAACTCTTTCTTTAAGATTACTAATTTTTCGTAATTATTTCCCAAATATGAAGGTTACTTTGATTCGGGGGTAAGCCCTGCTATAATTTTTGTAATTCTTCCTCAAAATGGAAAGTCAAGAATGAAAGCCAGAGACTATCTAGTCAAGGCCCACAAAAGAAGAGTCAGCCTCATGGCTGTCTTCTGCAGCACACCTATATTTCTCATTGTCTTGATTTTCATGAGAATAACAGAACTCATTTCAGATTCTTAGTTTGCTATAGCTTACTGTAATACCTTCAATTACTTGTAAGTGTGAAGGGCTCACACACAGATTCAGAGCCAGAAAAATCATTTTCAAGTCTGATAGAAAGAGGCTTAAATTAGATTGATTTTTTTAACTGTTGTGTTTTAAACCAGATCTTGATTAAAATATTTTGAACGCAGAAATTTGTCTCTGTATCTTGATTAAATACATACAAGAGATCTCTGCTTAGTGGTGAACTGTAATTTCTTACTCCACTTGATCCTTTTTTTGGCCCAATGACCGACCTTGTTGCTTGCAAAAGAAGAAAGAAGAAAATCTACAGGTTCCCTATACAGTAGAGTTTCTTGTTTCTCAGCAGCAGTCACAAAGGCCAAGTGTGCAAAAGTGTGAGGAAGGTGGTCAATGTGAATTAGGGAATGGTACAGTTCTGTCAAGAGTGCATGTAAACCCAATATTTCACTGTATCATAGAAGGATGCTTTAGTTATCACAAAGAAATGTTTCTGTGGCTACATGTTTATTCAGTAGTATTCATTATGTGGACTTATATTATGATAATGGTTCTTAAAGGGGTTTTTTTTTTCCTTTTTTTTTTTTTTTTGCAATGTGAAAGCTCCCTCTTCTGACAATGTAGAATAATTCTTCATCTAGACTCTCTACAGGCTAGGAGCTCTTGAAAATCATCATAAGAACAAACAAATTCCATGTCTTGTTTAACTCATGCTATCATCTCAACTGGAAAACAGACTTGTAAGTTCTAAGTGAAGATTTTTTTTAACTTATTGTAAACAATATTTCTATATTTTTAAGGAGAAAGTATAAACTGGATTTTTTTACTGCGAATCACCAGGGCTGGGAAATGCCTTACTTTTACCAAAGTAACACATTATATGTAATATAGATAAAATACCTCACAAATTTTTTTGAAAATACATCAAAATAGTTTAAGCCACCGCACATTAATAAATAGATCAGAATATTTGAAAACACATATTTCATGGCAACATGATATTCTTACATGCTACCGTGTGCTTGTATAATGTCATGAAGATGCATAGGTTATTTCCAATTTTCACCATTATTGATAACAGCACTCTCCACTCTCCTCCCATTGTTCATCGATTAGCTCGAGAGGGCCCAGTAAGTCTCCATTGTGAGACTTGTTGTTACTGTGTTTGGCATATCGAATACATCACGTGGAGGCAAGATACTCTCGGCAGCTTGCCGGGTTCTCTGAGAGGGACGGAGGAAACGAACTCGTGTTGGCCATTTCGGCCATGTGCAAGTCAAACGCCCTACTGCTGTGCTATCTCTCAAAAAGTCTCAAATATTAAAAATATAGAATAATAATAATATTCTATATTTTAAATATTATTATTATTTAATATTCTATATTTGTAATATAATTTTTTATATTTTTAATATTTATGAGACTTTTCTGTAGAAAAGCAACTGAAAATAAAATTTTAGCGACAAATCTAATGTTTCCCAAAATAATAACACCATGACATCTTTTGAATTTCCTTTCAGAAACACAGATTTGCAATTACATAAACTGTATCAGTATTTTAAAAATTCACCGTTTATAAATGATAATAAATGCTCTTATATTTTGTTATAAACATCTGAGATTGTTTCCTCTTATTTTTTACCAAAATTATTATTTTTCTGTAATCTAATTCTAGATATTTCTTAAAACATTTTCCAGTGCCTTTGCTTCAGATTCAGGCCCCAGCACTGCAAGATACTCCAGTACTACCACAAATGGCACCCGGGCACTGGGTGGGTGTGCCCTTTCAAAATAAAAACAAAAACAAAAAACACTTAGAAATGTGCTGGTCAAAGTGGCAGGCCTTGTTGAGGTGAGGATGTGGGGATTAGGGGAGGGAACCTGAAAACATTGGAGGAGGGAGTTGATACTGGTGGTGGGATTGAATAGGTACTGGAACCCTGTACATCTAAAACTCGATTTGTAAATCACAGTGTATTAATAAAATTTTAAAAAGAAAAAAAATAAAACATTTTCCGGTGGAATGTTCACAGTGTTGTATGGATTTCATAACTTTCCATCATTATTAGTGTTCTCATTCTTACTGGTGATTAATTCATATTTCTTCCATTGATTTTATCTTCTGTTAAAATAAGTACTGCGAACTTTTGTGTTTGTTTCTATTTCTGCTTTATTCTAGTTTTATTCATTGGCTTTTCTATTTAGTCGGCTCTGACTCATTTTAACAGTTTAGCAGAAAAGGTAATCTTTGCTATCCTTTCTTCTCAAAATATTTTGCTCTTCTTCATACACTGATCAGAAAACTAATTACTGTGGTAAAAAATTTGATCAGTCCATAGTCAAGAGCCATTACTAGAGCTTAGAGGTTTTAATTGCAATAGCATTAAATTTGGAGAAAGTTTATCCTTGTGCAATATCAAACATACATAAAAGGGGATTTAATTTTCATTAATTTCAGTTTTCATTGTCAGCCAAGTTGAACGTCATCAGCATAATATTTTATGCAAACATTATACCCCTTCATATGCTTATATCTAAATATTTTTATTATCATTAATTATATATCTAATCCTTACCTCTAAAAAATTACTATGATTGTATATAAAATAGTTATTCCATTTTTTTACCAGCACTATTACAGATCTCTGGCATTATTTTCTTACCATCATTTCCCTTATGCAGCTGGTATTCAAAATATTCACGGAGAGAAAAATTTAGATGTTGATATCTTTTTATAGCACGTTTCATATTTCATAACTTTCTGGTCCTCATCATGATTTTTTATTTGAGTCTCTCTTTAACTCAGAGAGTTGCTTATTGTACTTCCGTGTTTAAGTCATCCTGTTTAGTCTTTAGTTCAGGAACGTCAGCTACTCATACACCAGAACTCAAGTTCTGCTCCCTTCACAATGTCAATCTCCTTTGATTATTTCTAGGGTTCATTTATGCTCCTCGCATGGATTTCCTATCTCCTCATTTTCTAGCCCTGCGGTATGGGTTTGGCTGTTTCAAGACTCCCAAGGCAGTTTGAGATTTCATGATTGCCCTAGTAATTTTCCTGAATTATTTTGCTTTCCTTCGTTCACTTTCATGCTGCTCATACTTCTCCTTTGACCAGGCGATTCCGAAGTCATCACTCACTTCCTAGAGAAAAACCCCCCTGTCGTATATTTTACTCAGATCACAAGGCAGGTATTCCCCAAATAGAATTTATTTCCTGCAGTAAATCCTTTCCAAAGCAGCTCTTTTCCTCGATATTGAGGGTTATGTCCCTCGCTCTGTACTGTGAGCTATAAAATCTTTCACAGGCCTCCTGTTGGCTGTTCGCTTTAGGCACTCCTCAGGGGAGAAGGGCGTCCCTAATCTTGCTTCCCTGCGGAAGCACCTTGGAAGATTCTCTTCACGTCTCCTTGCTGCCCGTTTGCTTGCAGTCAGGAACCATCTCTTGAGTCGTTATTTTCTGTTCTTTTAGGCTCTGGAATTATTTTTGATTTGTGCTTCAGCTTGATATTTTTAGAATTTGCCGTACCCAATTCAGTGAAATCAGCGACTTAACACAAGTAAGTTGGGGGCCACCCTTATGCCTCAAAAATGTGGCTCAGGCGTCACCCAGCTCTGAAGTGACTGAGCTTGGAAAACACCAACTCTTCAGTGTCTGCCTGATCAGGGGAAGTTCAGCTTTGCCCTCCCTGGAGACCAGGCTTGGTCCCATCACCCACCTTCAGGGAGCTTTCTGGAAGCCCTGCAACACACGGGCCTACATCTGAGTCTTCTTCAAAGTTCTCAACATCCAAGACTCCCTTCCCCTCCCTGCCAGGCCACTCTCACTGTTCCAAATGAAGGGCTGCCCCTGGAGGTCCTGTTTCACCAGAAGACACTGCATCCTCCTGAGGAAACTTCACCAGAAGACACTGCATCCTCCTGAGGAAGCTCCCATCTCTCCAATCTCTTTGTGGTTTCTCCCAGGTGACTGACTCTCTTTCCAACTTTTGTGTGTGACAACATTGTTGCCTTTTGTCATATATTTTTGGGGCTATTTTGAAGGATATCTAAAAGAATTAAGTTCCTGGACTTCATCATGTCTCATTGGATTAAAATGCCATTCTTTTTTTCACCTTAGGTCCCCACATAGCAAGTTAGACATCCTTGTTGAACCCCAGCTAAAAATAATTTCTCTTCTTCACAGAATTTATTTTTTAAAAATTTTTCATCTTTCATATGTGCTTTTATTTTCTATTACATTATACGTTCTTTAAAAGACAAGGAAAGTAATTAACCTTGATGGTTTGTCCAGGATTCCTCAAGATGTAAAACCAAAGAAGACCTCTAGATCTACATCAGGGAGTCAACCAAACTTCTTTGTCCAAATAATTTGCTACTGAAACATGAATTTACTGAGTTATTCTTCCTAGGTCACCAGAACCAGACTTATGGCTGTTCACAGAGAAACTATGTAAATTAACGAGCACATCATATGTAATTGTGTGCAAAGGTTGTGAACTTTTCATAATAATGTCATCTGGTTGTGATCTCTAGATATTTACACATTAAAGGAAACCTCATTGGAGAAATTTTGGTCATAGTTACAAAGTCACACATATAAGAGTTTTTCTAACCCTAGCATTTTCAGAAGCTATTCTGCTGTTCAGTAGATATCCGAAACCTGTTTCCAAAGGAACTGGCTTCTCAGGCTGTCCTCCTCAGCCATGTAACATAGGACAGGAATTGATGGCTGGAGTGTAATAATACAGTCAATGTGCTCTGAAGTATGTTCTCTATGCCAAGAGCATCGCTGAACAAAGAATATATCTGGCTGGGACCTGTAACTCTTTATTTTTTCTCTAAAGCCAACTAAAAATCACAGCCCCCACCACACAAGTACCCTCTACTAAAATAAGTGCTGGGTGTTTTCTCATGTATTAAAATATTTCTAAATTATTTTATCTCTTTCAATAGAGAAAAACAGGCTTGCTTTGGGCTGTGGAAAGGGAGCTTGGGGCAAAGTAAATTGATTCCTTGTTTGCCTGAAACTCCATCCTAGAGAGAGAGAGAGAGAGAGAGAGAGAGAGAGAGAGACTTGTTTTTAATTTGGGGCAACATCCAGTACTGCTGAATGCTTATCCCATAATCTACTGCCTTACCCACTGTCCTATTTCTTTGGCCCCCAAATCTTTGAACTTTTAAAAACTGCTGAGCCAGAGAGATCAATAAGGAGTAAAGGCACTTACCTTGCATGTGATAGACCTGTTTCCCCTAAGCACTCTGTGATTCTATTTCCCAGGGAGGGGGAAAAAAACCAATTTACTCACCACTAAGAACCAATTTCCTGGGAAACATCTCCCAAAGCTATCTAAGATATTTCTCTTCGGTTCTTCCCCTAGTAACCAAAGCCAACTTGCCTGCAAGTGAATCACTGTAATAATCCTTAACTAATACTAGTCCTTGAGAAATAGTTTCTACAACCTTATCCTCCTTCTCCATTCTTTTGGCCTTTAAAAAGTGTCATACAAAGATATCAGATGGATATTATATCACCAAAAAGTTTGAGTTACTTCCTGAAAGTTACTCAATGTTACTTTGGGCCACAGTTTGGATTACTGTCTGACTTGGATAATAGTAGATGTTATTTTCATTTTATCCCATAAGCACAGCATTATAATTGCATGACAGTCTCAAATAATTTCATTAGGAGGCAATTCACATTGCTCTACAGTGAAAAATACCCAAACATTATCCATAGTATCTCATGTCTATTAGAACCCTGGAGACATTAAATTCCAGGGCAAAGTGAGAGAGCCCACTGTGCTTAATGAAGGAAAAGATGAGCCAACAATGGTCCAACCACAAAAATTTGGTAGAGAAAATCATGAAGCAATAGCATCTCCACAGTTGAAAACTATAACAATAATACAACTGGCACTGAACAAAACTTTGAACTAGGAAAAGAGCAAAGAACAAAAGAGTAATGAAACAAAATACACCATCAAATGAGGGAAAAGGAGTGAAATCGATTAGGTTTATCCTATGGAAATTTTAGCTTCTCAAACATTTTTCAGTTTTCCTGAGAGTAGAGATTAATTCTTATGTACTAATCCATTTTTACACTCATACCTCAGTGAATAGGAAGTGGTTTTGTGTGGAAATGAAAGAGATTGAATTTAGATAAATATGGCTACAAGAGCAGATGTTCTGCTTGGATAAATGAATGAAGCACAGGGAGAAAAAGTCATTTGGAAATTAAAATTAAAAATCATGTATTGATTGTAGAGTGACTAATCATTGGACCATGCGACCAACAACTGTGCCATCTGTCTTCAGAAATCTCTAAATATAGCAAGTGGAGGGCTGAGTTAGCTGGAGCCAAGGCAGTAGCCCCTAGGGTGAGTGCATGGCCCTCCATGTCTGTCCACCTCACTCACATTTCAACTTTGTCACTTCCCAGGCAAGTGACCTTGAAAGCTATTGGACTCCAGTTTTCTGATTTTCAAAAACATGTTAAACACGAACATCTTCCTTCTCAGTTGGCAATGCAGAATCTGTGCATCTTTAGTAGAATGAGACGGAGGGAAACATCACAACTCTTGCCCTGTGAGTCTTAGAATACGGGTCTTGGAAACTGTTCTAATTTACCTCTAACATGAAGCCATGACATTTTCATATTCCACTACAGAACACACTTAATGTTTTCTGTTTCCAAATATTTAAATGTTATATATAAAAATTTCCCCTTTTGGAATTTAAAGGATACCCCTCAGATTAATTTCTTTTTTTAAGGACTTATTCCCTATAACATCAGTATGCATTTTTAATCCGTCCCTTCCTAGCTGAAGGGCTTCATTTTATGCTTCACATGCTCTATCTGCCCCTGAATTGCCAACACCTATGCCAGTTTCGTGCCTGAGCAATCCCTTTCCTGACCTTCTACAAATCATAGCGTATGGAAATTCCATTACACCAAGATAAGTGGAGTTCCCCTGGGTTTGGACAGTGGAGAGCATTGGATGAAGAGAAGCCAATGCATGAATTGTTCCCCAACTCTGACACTAGCTAGATCTTTTCCTTCTGAATCCTAGCTCACTACCACCTCTCAGCTCTGATGAGACCATCTTTTCTCTTTACTCATTAGCACTCATTAGCACTCATTTGACTCATTAGTACTTTCTATTGAGGTTTGGATCACTCCCGGGGATGCACAAGGGTTATTCCTGGTTCTGCACTCAGGAATTACCCCTGGAAGTGCTCAGGGGACCATATGGGATGCTGGGAATCGAAACCCGGTTCGGCCGTGTGCAAGGCAAATGCCCTACCCGTGTGCTGTTGCTCCAGCCCCTGTTCCCATATTTTATATCCAATACTTTTTATTTTAATAATATACATACAATGTGAAATTTACTTTGTGAACCATTCTTTTTTGAAATATTATTTTATTTTTATAAAGTTGCTCATGATAATTTTTACATTCAATATTTAAACATTAATCCCACTACTATTACACCTTCCCACCACCATGCTTAGAATTTTTCCACTACCACCCCCAAATCCTGCCCCCAAAGTGGACCTAAATAATTTATTTTGTATTGTTTGTTATGAATAATAAGCTAAAAATGATTCAAAATGTTTCCTTAGAGAAAAACAAGTGAGCTTGTTGTATCTCACCCTGCAGCCATTAAGCCCTTGTATAAGAGATTATTAACATGTTGTTACAGATTGAGCTTTCTGTGCTAATATATGTGTATATATGTATATACATACGGTCCTCCCATTGTTCATCGATTTGCTCGAGCGGGCCCAGTAACGTCTCCATCATGAGACTTGTTGTTACTGTGTTTGGCATATTGAATACGTCACGGGTAGCTTGCCAGGCTCTGCCGCGCGGGTGAAATGCTCTCGGTAGCTTGCCGGGCTCTCCGAGAGGGGCGGAGGAATCGAACTTGGGTTGGCCATGTTGGTCTAAAAGCCCTACCACTGTGCTATTGCTCCAGCGCATATATATACATACACATATATATTTTATAATATATAAATATATACACATTATTTTAACATAGGAGTGCTGCTATTTATTCAGTCACTGATTAGCTGATTGAATTGGGCATAAACTCCACCTTACTTTTTAAGTAATTTTACTTATTTATTTATTTTTTCTTCTTATATTTATTCATTGAATCACTGTGGGAAAATCTATAGAGCTTTCAGGTTTAAGTCTTGGTCATACAATGATCAAACACCTTTCCCTTCAACAGTACCCATTTTTACCAATATACACCCTTCCCACCCCTCCCAATGTCTGTGAGGCAGATGATTTCTACTTAACTAACTCTTCTCTACATTGATTACATTCATTATTTCAACAAAAGATGCACCATTATTGTTTAGTATCCCCCCCCCAACAGTCAGAATTTCTGAAACAGCATTGTGAAATACTTTGTTTTCTATAGCTGGTTATGAGAATCATATAATGTCATGCGGCCGCTATCATGGCCATGCGATTTTGGATTTCTGCAAAGAGCCAGATAATTAAGAGATTTGTTTCTGTGCATCTGGTGTTATGGCTGTGCTGGAGAGCCGCTCATGGGGGGTAACTTGTGTCCTCAGTAGGGCGTGAAGGACGAGCTGGTACTTCCCCCCTTCCCATGAGACTGCAGTTGCCCCGTCACTGCCAGCTCATACCTGGATTTCCTATAAGCTCTGAGACGGCGGCCACCTTGCCTCTGGGGTTGGGGGAGAAGGCAGAGGGAGCAACACCCTTTCCCTCCTGGGGAGGCATGGTGCCGTAGTTTAATGCATACACATATTTGTTTTTAATCAAGATTGGTTGCCTTTACACTCCATTAAATGTGGTGTGCTACTCTTGGTACATCAGAAATGTACAGTATGAGATATTGCAGAAATTCTAAAATTTAAAATAGGGTGAAAAAGCTGGAGTTAATTTCTTAACTGAACAGTGACTTTGGGGTCTCAAGGCATCTCTGCAGCTTGTTGCTCTCTTCCAAGATTTATTTGTGTGTCTCTGTATCATGGCCAATAATCAGCTTATATGGCACCAAAGGCAGTTGTGGGCGTGGCCTCCAGGCTCCCAGAACAACAGGGAGATGGAGGGAGGTCATCCATTCCTGACTAGTGACAGCCTGGAGATTTCGGTCACAAAGTCCATATAACTGACTTTTTCAGCATATACACTCATGGATAAGGCTCATCTGAGCCTATAGAGATTGGTTGTCATCATGGTGGTGATTGATTTCTGGAAGAACCATTCATTTTTGTTGTCCTGCTCTTTAGTAACGTACAGTACAGTCCTGTTGTTGTTCCACCATCACACCATATATCTCTAAGATTCTTTTCATCTTGAAGAAATAAAATGCTTCAAATAAAATAAAATAAACCATAATTCCCTTTTTATATATTTTTAAGACCTTTGCAGCTACTTCTTCCCATTAAATATATTTTCCTGCAATACTTGGAGCAGAAATTTTTTCCTGACTGGGTCCTCCAGCTTCAACATATAAGATTAGCAAAATTATGTATTATCTGATGAAGACATGGCACCGATGACATAGAAATGAATGAGGGAAGTTGTTGTTCTCAAGGAAATTATAGTCTCATGGGAGAGAGGAACATACAGCACTGAAAAAACATGGTGTCTTGGATATACATATGGGTTTTGAAAGTAGATCATGTGAGTGTGAGTTCTGACTTTATCATGACTCAAAGAAGTTGTCCTTTCAAGAAGGACCTTGTGCAGTTGACTAAGAAGCTACATTGAGCAGCACTATTTGCAAACTAGGGAGGTATCTAAGAAGACTGTCTAATCAAGAGCATTTGAGAAGTATTATAAATGTCAAACTGAAGAGGCAAAGAGATAGAACTAGATGGTATAGTGCTTGCCTTCCATGCAGTTAACCTAGTTCGTCAACATATACAGGACCCTGTATCCCATCAGAAGTGAATCCTGGGTGCAGAGCTAGTGAGAAGGCTTTAGCACGGCAAGGTATGCTCCAGAAATAAAATAAGAGGAAAAGATAGAAAGAGAGAAAAAGAGAAGGAAGGGAGGAAGGAAGGAAGGAAGGAAGGAAGGAAGGAAGGAAGGAAGGAAGGAAGAGAAGACTCCAAGTTAGAAAAATACTGTTGTAGTTCAGGCTGCTGACCATACGGATGAAGAAATATTACCTGGCTAATGGAATCATGTGGAATATTGATGAACTTAAAAGTATAAAAAAATAAATTATAAACTTTCAGTCATTTATAAAGTCTTCACGACCATCCCAAGTCGGTCTGATCTCTTCTCTAAATATCTGTTGAGTAACAGCAGCAGCATCAATGACTTGTTGTTTTACCATCTGCCATTCTTTAATGTGTTAATTCTTGAAATCTTTAAACCTTCTTCCATTCATATTGAATGACGTGTGGAGAAAAGAAGGATATGAAATATTTTTCCATCCCCAAATGTTTCTTATACAGAGAATTTATAAGGATGCTTGCTGACATTTTTGAGCAATCTCAATAGTTTAAATGTGCTTCAAAAAATTATGTTATTATAAGCCAGATTAAGTAAAAATTCAAGAATTAAATCCATAGACTCTGAATTTTTAATATTCCAAATTTTTAACATATAATCATCATCAGATAGAAAAAAACTTCAGCCTTATTTCCAAAAAATTTGATTTTACAGGGTTTTAATAACCTACTAATGATATTTAGTAATAAAGAGCTAGTGATAGCTTGATGATTTTAATTCAGAGATCCAATTTGATTGGATTTTCTGATTAAATAGGCAAATTTTAACTATGTGATATTATGCATAATAATATATCAAACTCCATATTGGGTTCTTTTTAATGGCGGGCTTATTGCATGATTAGAAAATGAAAAATGCAGTTTTTCAGGATTCATTTACTGTAAATTGACTGAAATTGAGTGGAAGAAAACCCAAGCCTATTTGCCTTATTGATGCTTTTTCCATGCATATAATAATTATTTCTTAACATGGATTTGAGAAACTATAATTTGCTTTCACATTTAATCAATGGAGAGCAATATTTAGATCGGAGTCATTCTTGACTAATATAATTACCACATTAGAAATCTTTCGCTTTCTTTTCTCTTGCTAGCAAATTTTGGTTTCCCTTTCCCACTGAACTGTTTAGCCTGTTTAGAATTCATACGACATTTTACATGGAAAGAAGTGTGAAATGCCACTTTCCATACTGCAACCTTATAAATTATTCATCCCTGCCGTTTATCAGGCAGCTTCTGCTTATAGATAAGAAGTCACCTCTCCCTTGCCTGCACATCATAGAGGCCTAAACAATCAAAGACAGTGTGTAGCCCGCTAAGAGAGCAAGGGAAGAATCCAAGTGAGCAGTGAGGGGAGGAGATACGCCAATATTGAAGCCAGTCCACCACTCGTACTTGACATGAAATGATCACACTGAGCTTGCTAGAGTGTGTTGTTTGGAGAAAGAGCTACCCTCTCAACACAAGAGAGCCAATCGAGTGGAAACTCTCTCTATCCTCATGCATAGCACTACTGAATCAAAACCCGAATGAGAAATCATTGCAACCTGACTGGTGACGACAAATTACCCAAAGCTATTAGAATCCGAAGGGTGAAGGTCGGATCCACAGCTGCTCAGAGGGGAGATTTGTTGATGGGTGGATAAAGAGGTTAGGTGAACCAGTCAGCAGGTTAGAAGGTGGTAGGCTTATGACCTCAAGGCAACCCTCTTCCTAGTAAGATCACAAGTAGAGAAAGAACAGGCATGGAAGAGTGGGTTACAGATCAGTGGGTGCCAAAATGAACAATAAACTCTCCAGGTTGCCTGATTCCTTGAGGGACATTGTTTTATCTACAAATCTAAACAAAGGGAAGGTTTGGATGGGGGGGGAGTAAAGTGAGAATAATCTGTCCTTACATTTTGGTTTTGAGACAAGGATAGTAACCCATTTCTAACATTTATTTCCTGCTTAAGGCCCTCCTGTTGATCATCGATTTGCTCGAGCAGGCCCAGTAACGTCTCCATTGGAGACTTTGTTGTTACTGTGTCTGGCATATCGAATACTCTCGGTAGCTTGCCGGGCTTAGTTTTACTATCAAAAGAATATCTTTCTTTTCTTCTTCCATTTTGGGAAAACAACCTCTACCTTCTGTCTATATCCATCTAACTTTATACTATCCCCATGAGGTCAAGATTTAACTTCCTGTAGAATGTAGATCTAGAATATCCATTTTTTTAAAACCAGTATCAGAAAACAAATTTATAGATAAAAATGTTATATATCCTTAAATATTTGAGAATTTATTCCTACAATTTGAAAATAAAATTTAGATCTAGGATATCCATTTTCAACCAATTTCAGGAGACAAATATGTTCATTAAAAAACGTTGCCAATGTGTCCTTAAAGATTTGAGAATATATTCTCACAATTTGGGAATAAAAGGAATGGCTATATTTATTATGAGCTTCTTTTTATTTTTGGAGCAATAGCACAGCATGTAGGGCGTTTGCATTGCACATGGCCGACCTGGGTTCAATTCCTCCATCCCTCTTGGACAGCCCAGCAAGCTACTAAGAGTATCCCACCTGCATGGCAGAGCCTGGCAAGCTCCCTGTGGCATATTTAATACGCCAAAAACAGTAACAAGTCTCACAATGGAGACGTTACTGGTGCCCACTCGAGAAAATCCATGAACAGCAGGATGACAGTGCGACAGTGCTACCCTAAATTAAACTCTAGTTCTATCCCTATTTATAACCTTAACTCTAATCCTGTTAATAACCATTACCCTAACATAATCCTATCCTTACCAATTACCTTAAATTGAACATTCACTCTAATATTAACTTTCATATTCTACCATGATCATAGCCAAATCAGTTGTCCGTTTAAGTGATTAAACTTACACGTAACCATAGTCAAACCTATTATTGATAGAAATGATTACTATTGGGAAAAAAAGCCATTTCCAGACCAACTTTGTTTTTCCCATTGAATAACTTTCTTCACTGTATTTTAGTCTGCATGTATTCAGTTACATTTCTCTCTTGTTTATCTCCATTATCTCATTATTCATGTAAAATAATAAGCACGTGAAATCATTATTTTATAATCAATGAAAATATATATTCATAACCTTACCATCTGCCTACTAGTGTATTAAATGTATAACCATGATGGTTCTGTTCCTCTACCCCTTGAAAGCCACTCAGATGAGACACTATGACAAGTCAAGTAAAGGGGGGGTTGGCAACACATTGGATGATAATGCACCAGTGTCCAGAGAGCAAACATTTTGCTTGCGTTGTCATCAGGAAAGTTTTTTTTATAAGCAAAGAACAGGGGTGAAAGGGTGGGCTGCAGATGAAAGATCATAAAAATCCCCTCTTGAGCTAATGCCTTAAGGAACACTAATAAACGAAGTCAATAGTTACTTACAAATATTAATAAAGTAGAGGAATAGTCTTTGGTGGGGGGTTGGGGGGAATAAACCCAGATAAGTGATTCTTATCTTTTATCTTTGAGGCAAGACAATTGACCTTGTCTAATATTTACCTTTGGCTGGTTTTAAGAGTGCTATGAAGAACTTAAAAGAAACTTAGAATATACAAACAACAACCTTCTATAGGTTTTCATCAGTGCCAGCCTAGACAGCATAGGGACAGCATAGGTACCCTATGTACAGACACATTCCCTTATTGTCTAACAGCACAGTCAAGGCCAGAACTTAAACTTACATTTCCTAAGGGAATCTGCCTTTTACCTGAAAATTACATTGAGAGAATACATAGAGATCAGAACAAAACAACATAGAGGTATTTAAGTATCATGCTGCAGATACAAAATACAATGGAGTTGAACACATCAGTAAGAATATTTCACTATGGTATTCAAGAGAGATTGTGTGAAGAGAAGAGTCTTGACCTGCGCCTTGAGGAATAATATCAATAACTAAGTTTAGCTCATTGTGCATAAAAGGGGCATTATCTTTGCGTCCAGATTAATGAGGCAGCGGTGAGAAGAAGAAGAAAAAACATCCAGGGCCATATTGATTGTGGAAACATCAGCGTAAGCAGGAGTGACCGAGGTTGTTGTCAGTGGGCAGGATATTAGAAACTGACCAGAGTCAGCTTTTCCAGAGAGGAGCACGCATAAAACTCTTGTCATTAGTCACTAGTATCCCACACTTAGATCACATTAGTCACTAGGTCACCCCATCACCGGCCAACCTCAGTTGCCTTCAGTGAGCCCTGTCAAGTTAACAGAGCCTATAAGTGAGTCTTTCTACAAGTCACTTAATCACTTAACTTCCCGTTAGTCGTCGATTTGCTCGAGCGGGCGCCAGTAACGTCTCCATTTGTCCCTGTCGCGTGCTAGTGTAGCCCAATGGCATCTCTTCGCTCCGGGAACATGGAGGGCCTCAAACCGATCGTTCATGACCTTGACAAAGAAGTCTGACCATCTGGTAGGTGGGCGGCCACGCGGTCTCTTGACATCCCGTGGAATCCAATCAGTAACAGCTCTAGTCCAACGGTCGTCTTTAAATCTCATTACGTGACCAGCCCATCTGATTTTCGACACCTTGGCAAATGAGACAGCGTCCCTGATCCTTGATCGTCGACGGATGTCAGAACTCCGGATTCGTTCTCTCATTTGAGTGAAACGTGATATTCCAAGCATAGCTCTTTCTATTCTTCTTTGGGAGACCTGAATGGCGTTCTCATCTTGTTTGCGTAGGGCCCAGGTCTCTGAGGCATATGTTAATGCAGGAAGAACAGTGGAATCAAAGAGATGTGCCCGGAGCCGGAGGTTCTTCGTCCTCTTAGCTATTTCTTCGACGTTCTTGAAGGCGTTCCAAGCCGCTCTCTTCCTCCTGCGCAGCTCGGGTGCCAGGTCATTTGTCATGTTGACCTCTCGACCTAGGTACACATAGCTGTTGCATTCGGAGATGGTCGTTCCATTGAGAGCGAATGGGGCATCAGGAACAAGGCTGTTTCTCATAAACATTGTCTTCGTAAGATTCAGCTGTAGTCCTACCTTTCCACACTCACGGTCAAAATCGGCCAGCATTTGTGCCGCTTGGCTGATGTTTGGTGTTATTAAAACAATGTCATCAGCAAAGCGGAGGTGGTGTAGTTGCCGACCATCTATCTTCACTCCCATTCCTTCCCATTCCAGTCGTCGCATGATGTTCTCGAGGGTGGCACTGAAGAGTTTCGGTGAAATGGTATCACCCTGCCGCACCCCTCTCTTGACATCAACGATCCGTATTGCGGATTCTACAAGTAGTGCTAGAAATTAAACCAAGCAGAGGCTTAACAATGGATCCTGCCATGTGTGGTTTATATTGTATATCACAGAGCAGAAATTAATAAAATCACCATGAAAGACACAATACTATTGCAGCTACTGATGTGAAGCAGGGGTAAAGGCTGTGTTTTCTTTTCTTTTTTTAAATTTTATTGAATCACTGTGAGAAAGTTACAAGCTTTCATGTTTGGGTTACAGTCACACAATGATCAAACACCCTTCACTCCACCAGTGCACATTCCCCACCATCAATCTCCCCAATATACCCCCATTCCCCACCCTCCCTATGCCTCCATGGCAGACAACATTCTCCATATTCTCTCTCTATTTGGGGGCATTATGGTTTGCAATATAGACACTGAGAGGTTATCATGTTTGGTCTATTATCTGCTTTCGGTACACATCTCCCATCCTGACTGACTCCTCCAGCCATCATTTTATTAGTGATCCTTTCTCTATTCCATTTTCCTTCTCCCCTCTGCTCATGAGGCAGGCTTCCAGCTATGGGGCAATCCTCCTGTCCCTTGTCCCTTGTCCTTTGGTGTCCGCCTCATGTTATGTTATCCTATACTCCACAAATGAGTGCAGTCCTTCTATGTCTGTCCCTCTCTTTCTGACTTATTTCACTTAGCATGATACTCTCCATGTCTATCAATTTATAAGCAAATTTCATGACTTCACCTCTCCTAACAGCTGCATAGTATTCCATAGTGTAGATGTACCAAAGTTTCTTTAACCAGTCATCTCTTCTAGGGCACTTGGGTTGTTTCCAGATTTTGGCTACTGTGAACAGTGTTGCAATGAACATATAGGTACAGATGTAATTTCTACTGTGCTTTTTTGCATCCTTGAGATGTATTCCCAGAAGTGGTATTGCAGGGTCATATGGAAGATCAATTTCTAGTTTTTTGAAGGACAGTCCATATTGGTTTTTAGGAAGGCTGGACTACTGGGCATTCCCACCAACAGGGAAAGAGTGTCCCTTTTCCCCACATCCATGCCAGCACTGGTTGCTTTTGTTCTTTTGAATGTGTGCCAGTCTCTGTGGTGTGAAATGATATCTCATTGTTGTTTTGATTTGCATCTCCCTGATGGCTATCAATGTGTAGCATTTTTTATGTGCCTTTTGGCCATTTGTATTTCTTTTTTGAGGAAACTTCTGTTCATTTCTTCTCCCCATTTTTTGATGGGGTTGGAGATTTTTTTCTTGTACAATTCTACTAGTGTCTTGTATATCCTGGATATTAATCCCTTATCAGATGAGTATTGGGTAAATATTCTTTCCCATTCTGTGGGCTCTTTCTGTATTTTCATCACTGTTTCTTTTGAAGTGCAGAAGTTTCTTAGTTTGATGTATGTTCTTTGTTTATGTTTGCTTCCACTTGCATGGTCAGTGCTGTTTCATTCTTAAAGGTGCTTTTAGCTTCAATGTCGTGGAGAGTTCTGCCTACATTTTCCTCTATGTACCTTATGGATTAATGTCTGATATTGAGGTCTTTAATCCACTTTGATCTGACTTTTGTGCCTGGCATTAGAGAGAGGTCAGAGTTCATTTTTTTTCAGGTAGCTATCCAGTTTTTCCAGCACCACTTGTTGAAGAGGCTTTCTTTGTTCCACTTCACATTTCTTGCTCCTTTGCCAAAGATTAAGTGGCCACATATTTGGGGGTCTGTGACAGAATATTCAACTCTGCTCCATTGGTCTGCAAGTCTGTTTCTAGCCTAGTACCATCCTGTTTTAATTACTACTGCTTTGTAGTAGAGTTTGAAGTTAGGAAAGGTGAAGTCACCCATCTTCTTTTTCCCAAGGATTGCTTCAGTTATTTGTGGAAGTGTACTGTTCCATATAAATTTCAGGAGTGTTTTGTCTATTTCTTTGAGAAATTTCATAGATCCTGACAGGGATCCATTAAATTTGGATAGTGCTTTGGGCAGTATTGCCATTTTGATAATGTTAATCCTCCCTATCCATGAGCAGGGGATGTGTCTCCATTTCCTGGTATCCTCTTTTATTTCTTGAAGTAGTGTTTTGTAATCTTCCTTGTACAGGTCCTTCACCTCTTTAGTTAAGCTGATTCCAAGGTACTTGATTTTCTAAGGTACTATTGTGAATGAGATTGTTTTTTTAATGTCTCTTTCTTCTCTTTGGTTATTTGTATATAAGAAATCCATGGACATTTGAGTGTTGATTTTGTAGCCTGCCACTTTACTATATCAACCTATTGTGTCTAGGAGCTTTTCTGAAGAGTCTTTAGAGTTTTCTAAATATAGTGTCATATCATCTGCAAATATTGATAACATGACCTCTTCCTTTCCTATCTGTATGCCCTTAGTATCTTTTTCTTGCCTAAGAGCTATGGCCGGGACTTCCAGTACTAACTATATTGAGTAGGAGTGGCGAAAGCAGGCAACCTTGTCTTGTGAAGGGCAGTGTTTTCAAGAAAACAGAGCTTCCACCACTCTTCTTGGCCCACCTTGCTCACCCCAGAAATGCCCAGAGTACTTAGGAGTGGTAAAGTCAGCCATGAGCCTCTACACGGCACAGACTCCAGCATCCCACCAGGTCCCAAGAGGGAACTGTCAAGCTGTGTCTCTTTGATCTACGTGGTACAGGAACTGGATCACACCACCCACGTCGTGGAGATGCCATGGCCTCAGGATGGAATGAGGAACTGCTCTTTGCAAGCAAAGGAAAGTCAATTCTAACCTCTGTTCAAGTTTTTTAGGAACATCACCTCCCCTCACAGAAAATGATTTCAAGAGGACACACATCATGAAGTAAAATAGTTTTATTTAAAGAAATGCATTTAGAAAAAAAATGAAAAGGAAGTGAGGAGAGAGAGAGTGAGAGGAAGAGAGAGAGATGTGTGTTCAGGAGAGAACATAGGCTTTTTCAGAGGGGGAAAATTCAAGAGCATACATATCTGGTTGAAATGTGGACTAATTTTCAAGGTGGAGAATGAGCCCCAAGTGCCCAGAAAAATTGCTTTTACATATTGAAAATTCTCCAAACTACTCAAGTCTGGCTAAAAGTCTATTGCAAGGGCATTGTCAAGGGTGAAAAAAATTGGTTTTCTGACAGTCTTATCTTTCATATTCTTATCACCACCTTTAGGTTCTCTTGAAGCTTTTCACTTTCTGGGGGTCTCCACCCTTCTCTGTGTGATATTCAATTTCTGCATTTGAGTGATGACTCATTCTATCCATCTCCAAAGAGCTCAATTTGCATCTCAAAGGAACATGGTCCTCATGCTTTTGGGCTACTTCCGGACTAGGCAATTTTTTTCCTGTTTGATTATTTCCAAAAGAAATATCATTTCCAGGTTTCTTTGGGGGGAAACAATTGCCTGCACTGCCTCTAATGGTGCTTTTCTTCATGCAGCTTGTGTAATGGGAATAAAATATCTCAAAATACAAAAAATCTTAGGGAAGGAGTTCAATGCCTTTCTGCCAAAACTGAAAGGAATATAAAAGAAAGTATCTCCCTTATTCACAGAAGCTTCCATTTAGTCTGACTTCCATTTGGGCTGGAGCGATAGCACAGCGGGTAGGGCGTTCGCCTTACAAGCGGCCAACATGGCCGACCCGAGTTCGATTCCTCCACCCCTCTCGGAGAGCCCAGCAAGCTACCGAGAGTATTCGATATGCCAGACACAGTAACAACAAAGTCTCCAATGGAGACGTTACTGGGCCCGCTCGAGCAAATCGACGATCAACGGGAGGGCCTTTACCTTTACCTTTACCTCCATTTGATAGACAACCTGGCAGGCTACGGAATGTAACCTGCCCACACGGCAGAGTCTGGCAAACTCCCCGTGGTGAACCCAATATGCCAAATACCAGTAATAATGATGGGTTTCATTCTCCGAACCCTGAAAGAGCCTTGAATATGGAACTTTTTAAAATCTCAGGGCTAGGATGAAGGAGACATTACTGGTGCCTGCTTGAGGCAATCAAACAACAGGATGATTGTGATCGTGATCATGATCTATTTGATGATATGTATGGACAATATAGGACAAACAAACTCATAAGGAAAATTAGGATCAGTGACTCAACTCTTGAAAAATAGAGATGACCTTTCTGGAATCACTGTCTATACTAGAGACAGTGCTACAACTCAGAGGAGGAAGAGTTAGTTTAGTGCTGAGAGACTCTCTTAGGAAATCCAAGATATCGTGCATTGAGAGCAGTGTCTGTGCTTCTGCTATTTGCACCAGTGTGTGTTTTTCCTAGACTTTTAGGCATGTGCAATTGTCCTAATCTTGTGCTTCCTTGGAGATCATGAAATCCCCATGCAAGTCTCTTCCCTATGAAAGCTTTCCCAGAACCAAGGTCTCTGACTTAGAAAATAGGTCCTTTTTCCTTAGAAATTATAGCACAGGCAGAATTAGACTGTCAGTAGCATTGTCCTCCCCTTGTTCATAGATTTGCTTGAGCAGGTACCAGTAATATCTCCATCGTGAGACTTGTTGTTACTGTTTGGGCATATCAAATAGGCCACAGGGAGCTTCCCAGGCTCTGCCATGCGGGCGGGATACTCTTGGTAGCTTGCTGGACTCTCCAAGAGGAACGGAGGAATTGAACCAGGGTCTGCCGCATGCAAGGCAAACACCCTAACCCGCGGTGCTATCACTCCAGCCCTAGACTGTCAGTACCAATGCTAATCACATCATGGTAGGTCATAATTGCACCTTAAGGGGCGGGGGAGGGGAGGAGAAGGGGTAAGAAGTAGCTACTCTGCCCAGAGTTCAGCAAACATGACAAGAGCCAAGAATTTCAGAACAGCTCTGGACGATGCTGAGAAGCAGGTACCTACAGCTTCCACTAGAAGGTAAGTGAAATCATCTCGGAGGTAAGAGCTTTAACTGAGGCCAGCGCTCCTCCTCCCTAAGTACCTTGTACAGTTCAAGGACACTTTGCTTTTTGTCAAGGACAAGCCTGGCTAGACAGGGATTTGGTCTGAAGTGTCTCATTCTGGGTGGGATCTGCCCGCTCTGCCAAGCTTATTTTTCTCTCAGCCATTTGTCTCCAGCTTAATAGCCTCGACATCCGTCAGTAGATTTAAGTGCATATTGCTTAGGTGAAGCCTAGACAGCGTAAGAATTTAAGGAGAGGAACTCTTCCGGGAACCGGCGAGGTATCGTGCTGAATTATCACCGGTGGGAATGTGGGGGTGTGAGGGAACATTGCTAGGGGCAGCAGAGGGGAAGATGTAGAGATTCCCCCCCCCCAAGGGAGAAACTCTTCCCTGTGTCCCCATACACACACACCCTCGCTGCTCTGATTAAATGGCTCCATGTCCTCTCACCCAGTTAGAAATATTTATACCCAGAGAGAGAGGAAAAGGAAGTTAAAGAAAATTAAAGTAAAAAGATAAAGGGCAAGAGATGACTAAAGGAAGATTACAGATGAGGTGAGAAAAAAATGAAGTGGATTGAAAGTTCAAACAATGAAAGGACTCAATATTTAAAAGGTTAAAATTTGAAACTCTAATCAAATGACTTAGTTGTACATTTTTTAATGATGTTAAAACAGATGTATAGGGGCCAAATAGTGCAATAGGCAAGATGCTTACCTTGCGTGGGTTCAATCTGAATCAGGTCTAATCCCCATCATCTCATGGAAGGTCCCCCAAGCAAGTCAGGAGTGATTCCTGAGCACAGAGCCAGAAGTAATCCCTGATTATCACCCACTGTCTCCCCCCAAAAAACATACACAACAAAGTTCTAATGTGTTTGTATTTTATTTTTAATATTAAAAGAGACAAAAAAGAAATCAAGAAACTTAAAAGTATTAACAGATGCAATTGGAGCAACAGTATAGGGGCTAAATCATTTACCTTGCCCATAGGCAACTTTAGTTTCATCCCTGACACCCAATGTGGTCTCCTGAACACCACGGGGCCCATAGCCAGGAGTAAGCCCTGAGTCAGGTGTGCCCAAATACATATCAAATTTCAGGTAAGCTTCAGGACAAGGTAAGAAAAAATGAAATGGACTGAAATTTCAATGAAAACTCAATTGTCTGAAAAAGTGTAAAAGATAAAAAAGAAGTCAGATTATCTGATGTAGAAGAGGAAAGCAAATGCAAAATAATCAGTATAGAGCAAGGCAAGCTACCTGTGACGTATTCCATATGCCAAACACAGTAACAAGTCTCACAGTGGAGACGTTACTGGACCCAATCCATTAAACTGATGAACAATGGGAGGACAGTGTTACAGTGCTACCGTGCAGAGCAACGCAGTAAGTAGGCAACTGTAACATTGAACTGAGAAGCTAACAAGGCAGACAGCTGTCAAGCAACACCAAGGATGGGGTGTGGGAGCCAGAAAACAGAAGAGGAAGAGCAGGTCTGGGCCAAAGGGAGGAATAAATCATGCTCCAAATACATGCATGCAGAAATAAGAAATAAAGGAAACCTTTTACTTCCTTTATAATATCATACCATACCGGCTGCTGGTTTTTATTTTTCTCCAATTTACCTAAACAACCTGCCAGCATGCCTCCTACAGGGTCCTGCCTGCCTCCTTTCACCCAGAGGAGACTCCCACTTTGTGCACAGAGGCTGTGTGACTCTGTCTGTGGTAGATTTCTCCCTCACCTACTACCCCATTTCGGCATTTTCACAATTTGAGATTCCTAACTTTGAACTCCTCAACTACTTAACCATGCAAACCCTTCTTGCCTGGCATGTATTACATTCATGTTTTAAACAGCCCACCTGTGGGGTCTCAGCGTGTGTATGTTGAAAGGAAGACAATTGAAGACTAAATGGCTATTTGTATTGGCAGCAGATAAACACAGGGAGTTATTTGTTGATATATGTTGATACTATTTGAGAAGTTCTTTGTGACTAGGGCATTTGTACAAACAGCCCTCTGAAGAGCTTCACCCTGTCTTTGCTGTTCTATGCTGAGGACCTGAAAGGCAGCTTTGGTATCTCCTTAATCTTATTGCAGTCTAACCTGGTACTTGACTAGTGTAATCCTTTAATTAACATTTTAATAGAGGTTGGATCTGGATTATAATGAGAAAGAAGACTCAGCAAAATCTCTTCTGCGGAGTTATTGGTGAGATTTTATTTTGCTGCCCAAGTATTCTAGAATAGATACATTCTATTAACGGAGCACATCTGCTTCAGAATCACGTGTTTTGCCACCAGGTATTGTGACAGTTAAGCCCGAGGTTCATAAAATAGAATGATTTGGTTCAGGAAAAATAAAACAACTCTTGAATTTTTACTTAATCCAAACGTGGTCCTCTTTCCAGATAGATTATACTGGTTGAACTTCTCTCTCCTTATCTTCAGCAAACACACACACACACACACACACACACACACACACACACACTTTATACCTTAAACAATGCTCTCCCTCTATAAAATAAAGGAGGGATGTACTCAATTATTTTCTTGAAATAAATAAAGATCATCTTTTCTACCAATAAACTATTGTTAATACCTCACTAAATTCCTACAAGAGATGTCATGTACAAAATAACCACACAGTCATATATATTAAAGTCTTTTTCTAGATATTCCATTTGATAAAATCTTCCACTTGCCATTATATCAGTGTCAAGGAAATTATCTTTTAATTGATGATTGATAAATTACATAACTTAGCTCCAGCCAATGAACTTAAAAATTTCTACTTTTTACTTTATAACTAATTTGTGATGACACCTCTCTTAACATTCTTTTCATAAAATTATGTCTTAGAATAATCCCCTACAAATAAGGTATCTCATTCAATTATTATTTAGAAGAGATAATTATAAGTTCAGCTTCTATTTCCGAAGAATGCAAACTCTAAAGTTGAACATGTGTACATTTTTAATCATTTGATTAAGATTTTTGAAATTCAGGCCTTTTCTTTTGTAGATGTCCCATTGAATTTGCATAGTAGGTCACCACAAGCTCAGTCAATTCATGATTATGAATTACATGAACACTTGCTACGGGGCCAGACAGAAATACAGCAATGAACAAAGCAAAGATCCTTCATAATGGATATAAAACAGTCAAAACTAATAAACAAGTAGCAACATTACAAGAGGATAGAGTGAGGGCAGTGCTGGTCAGGAGAAGCGCTCTGAAGGGAAAATGAAGGGAAGAGATAAAGAATGACAAGGAGAAGGATTGTATTTAAATTGCTCAGAATGGTTTCTAAAATCAATAGTGATTGGATATCAGAGGAGGTCACATGACTAATGGAGCAAACTGGCCAGAGATAGAGGAGCAAAGAGCATGTCATCAAGAAGTGTGATAAGGGCAAAATTAGAGAGGATGAGAGATCACTCCACAAAGCACATTTAGATAAATGACAGAAATTTTGGACTTTATTTTGAGTGTATGCAGAATCTATTAGGGCTCTTCATGCAGAGGACGACAAAACCCTTGAAATAATTTATGTGCTCTTTCTGAAAAGAAATACGTTCTATTTGTCGGTTTTAGTAGAACTAGGATGCTCTGGTTTCGGTACACTCTTCTTAAGTATTTTTCTAAATTATTTGTTGTACCACCTTGCTTTGCTAAATTCTATTTTTTAATTATTTTTAGAATTATTAATTGCGCTTTAAAAAAAGTCTTCCAGGCTACTTCATTTTAGGATCCTCTAAACTTAGTGCCCCATCAATGATTCCTAACCTGTACAACTCTGGGCAAGATCACGTGTGTTTTGAGAGTTCTGGAAAGTGATCAATGTGGCTTCCACTTGGGTCCAATCAGGTCCCTTCAGAGGAGACCCATGATAGTCAAGTGCATGAGCCTCTTCAGCATTCTGAGCATTTGGGGTGCTGCTTTCTGTAACGGCCGTGTCTCCCCCAGCAACCTCAGATTGTTTTCTGACTTCTCTAAGTTTGGTTTATATGTTTCTAAATTGAATTTCAAACATCAGCATTTCCCCCCAAATGTGTATCACAATCAGCTAGAAAGCTTGTTTATGTACCTTCCCAAGTCCTTTCCTCGTGATTTAGATTCAAATCTGGATGGCATTTGAGCATCACACTTCAGAATGACATTTGAAAAGGATAATTTTTTTTAAATATGTGATAAAATCATGACTGTCCTCTAGATTCAAAGTGAATACAGGTTAAAGATCTTACTTAGTTCAACAAGATGTTACTTCAAGTTTAAAGATACGCTTTTACTCATTTTGTGTTTCTTTTAAAACAAAACTTTCTATGTAATAAAGAAATGTTGAAGTGAATTAATGAATAGAAAGAAAACATTTTCCATGGAGGGAGGAAAAGTAATTGAAACACCAGAAAGATTTATTTTTATAGTTCTAGACATAAAAAATTATTTTGCATTGAAATTAGTTATCTTTAACTTTCCTGGTTGTAAAATAAAAGCAAAACAAAACCTAGATTCTCATAAACCAGTTCTGGATAATCTAGAAGTACATGTTTAAAACATGTTTAGGTGTTAGAGGCAAAAATTTCTCTAAAATATGATGACCTCTCAGTGTCTGCAAACCATAATGCCCAAAAGTAGAGACAGAGTATGGGGAATAAAGTCTGCCATGGAGGCAGAGGTCAGAAAAGGGGGGGTACACTGGGGAGATTGGTGGTGAGGAATGTGCACTGGTGGAGGGATGGGTGTTTGATCATTGTGTGATTGTAACCCAAACATGAAAGCTTCTAACTACCTCACGATGATGCAATAAAATTTTAAAAAAAGATTCAATCAAAATGGAATCTATTATTTTCCATACTGGTTTCCAAAAGCAGCACTTGTTGTGAAAATATTGCTATTATAAAAGTTTATTAAGGTTTGTTACATATTTATGCCATGTAACAAATATGCCATGTAGCAAAATATTTTAAATGACTTTAATTAGATACTAGTAGAATAAATAAGCCAGTTACACTTGTATCACAATAGAATGAAATATAATATAAACCATATTAATTGAATTCACATATAATTTGTTAGAAATTAATATAAAATAAAAATTTACATACTTATTATAAAATTTGAGACATCTATCCCATGACAGGCTCTCAAAAGAGTCCAAAAGGGGCTTTAGTCAATCATCTTTCAAGATCAATAAAATCATTTTCAGTTTGTTATTTTAGAATTTATACAAGATAGAATATATCATTTCTTGATTACTTTAAAGAAATTTCACATTTTGTCTTTTGGCATAATATAATATATTCTTGATCTTCTGCTCATCCCCTAAAATAAATGTCTTGGTTCCCAAAGAAACCAATGTGGGAGACTTTATATTAATTCGAATCAATTTTTCCTCCCCAAATAACAAAGGTGTGATATTCCCCAAATAGAAAGCCATTCTGCTGAGTCATACTTCCAGCTACTCACCTTGTCTTCTGCTTCTCTCTTTGCCACTTAATTGACCGGCTAGGAGCTACTAAATATAGCATTTGGCTGCACTTTCCCCCTCTGGGGGTTAGATGTGATTTAGTGAGCCACGGGAAACACGAGCTGACTCACAGCTACCCGACTTGGAGATTAATGCGCTGGACCTGGGTCTGGGCTCTGAGCTCTAAAACTTGGTAGGATTGATTGCCTTAATGAACAGCTCATGAGTTTCCAAATAATTTCCCTCTTCATTTCCGCGAAAGTTACAACCACGTCCTAAAGAAGCATTAAATCCCAAATTTGGCCTCAAATCCAAGCAGGTTGCAGGAAAACTGCTTCCTTTAAAGGCTAAGGAATAAAACAGTTCAGAGTGGGAGAAATAGGTCAGCCCTCGATTTATTCCTTCTCCCACGTGTCTAACCAAGTGTCTAACCCTAGAGATGAGAGCTTCTGGTGAAAACTGAAACACCGTCTTCTTTTACTGCAAACTGGACACCAAGTCCAGGACTTTAAACTTTGCCAGACATTGGACTGTACAACCCAGGGGGTGGATGGGCATTAACAAAAAGAAATAGTAATAGGAAAAGTTCTTCCTGAAGAAGGAGCTGAGCTTCCTCAGATAGCTGAGTACACCTGAGCTGGTCAAGGCGGAATCACCCACAGGACACCAGCTGACCAGAGTCAGGTTCATATGGTTTTCAATTTCTTTTAAAACCTTTAAGTCTCAGTTTGTTCATCTGTGAAATTGGAAATAAACATAGCTACCTTGGAGTGCAGGACAAAAAAATATGTGGGTTTTAATTACAGTGTAATGACGACTGTTTTGCTTGTCTGCAGGAAATGAAAATATAAACACAGCGACCAAGGTAACAGGCTTTCAGCGGGCCCACAGAGTGCTAGTTTCTGGAAAGCCAGTTAAGGTGTCAGAGAAGAAAAGAAAGTTCTGTTGGGTCCGAATTTCAGATCCCCAGCTGTGGAGAGACTAAGTCCACACATGATAATGCAAAAGCAAAAGAATTTTATTACTAGCTCGAGCTAGGGTCCAAGTCTCATCCAACACAGTGGAGTCTTGACAAGGACCCTGACTCCAAATCACAAGCATTTTATATGGGTTTCAAAGCTTCAAAGTTAAGCAAGCACTATGGTAATAGTGATCAGGCAACAGTTAAATAGTAGTTTTCAATAACAGTAATAGTTTTATGATTATACATGTAGCCATTCCTTATGGTTAACAAAAGATTATTTTTAGGGCTTTTTAACTGAGGCATAGTGATTGATTGAGCATTTATTGGGCCCAGTTGGGTTCAGGTTGGCCAGTTACACATTCTTCGTTGCTGGGAAACTAAGTCTATTTCCTCTAGGAACTGAGCCTGAGGCCTACCTAATTTTTCGCATTTCTGCTGCCTGTCATGGCTGCACTCTGGCTTGGTCCGAGCCTCACAGTTCATGGCTTTCAGGTGGGTTTTGTTGACCTTCCGGCTGACCTCACCTCTTCCTCCTTTCTATCCCTCTAGGAGCAGCTGCTATTGGCAGTGATAATCGGTTATGAAGGAGAGAAGAAACTACAGCTCACGCCTGGCAGAGCGAAAAAGCACACCTCTCGGAGTCAGCAAAACCTGGCTCCACATCCTCATTCATTTGCCGCCTCTGTGACGACCCGGAGGCTTTGTTCTTGTCCCATAAATAAAAATAATGACACCCTCTTTTAAGTTGGTTGTAAAAAAAAATAATAATCCATACATGCCAGCAGCCTATAGGGCATCTCTGATGTGCTAATACCCTTCTCTGCCTGCCTGACACTGCCTATTGTTTCTAAGCACTGCCAAATGTTCCTTTGGAAATAGGCCTATTTCAAAGAAATCAAGTTCCATCAAGAAATGCTCCAGCAGGGGAAGAACAATAGGTCAGAGAAGAGGCGCGTCTAATGCTTCTGATGGCACGAAGCACGGACAGGACCCAAAGTACAGGGCTCTGGACTCGGCCTGCGGCTCCTGGGAGTGATCCCCCACACCCACGAGTGTCCTGCCTGATGGAAAAGCTTGGATTTCCTGGGGGGGCTTTGGCAACCTTAGAGGCTTGAAATGTGATTTATGATGCGAGTTTGGTCCATGTCATATCAGTCCCACTCTCTAAATGAACAAGATGTACTAGCCAGGCATCCAGGAAGTCTGGGCGCTAAACACACAGACAAATTTGTGATTAATGCCAAGTATACACAAAGGCTTTGAGGGGCTTCCCTGGCTAGTAATATCCTAGGTCTGTTGCCGTGTGTTGTGACTGGATAAAGGACCGCCAGGACTCATCGGCAAAAGGACTGATGGCCAGGAGTCTTTATTGGAACTCCTCCACAACTCTGCCCCTCGCATCACTTTGCTCAGCTAATTTGAATCCCCATCCTTCTGATAAACTGTAACCTTGAGTTCTGTGGCTCCTTACACTGAGTGCTCAAATTCTGGTATCCTGTGGCGAATCTCACAGTCTTATAGTAGGTGACAGAAAGGGGATTGATCTTCTGGGAGCACCTCCCTCTGACTTTGTAGTTGTCCTCCAAATTCCCCATCCTTCCCTAAAGGAGGAGACACGTTATCAGGGAAGATGTGTCTCATGCTGGCTGCACACAGCTGGCAATCTGATTGGCCATCAATGGATGGACAATCCCTGTAGAACTGTGTGATCCCTGACCAAGCCTCTGTGTGCCTCTACCGGCATGTTTGAAGGAAAAGTACCTCAAGTGCTGGGTATTTTGTACTTGGCAGCACAAAGTATAAGTGCTTCATTCGCACTTCTTTTTCTTAGTAAGGGGTGGGAAGTCATACTTGTTGGTGCTCAGGGATTGATACAGTCTGTAGGCTCAGGATCATTCTCTGCAGTGCTCTGGGGACCATGTGAGAGATAGAGAAGCAAAGGCAGTGCCATGGCAGACTCATAAAGAAGCCGAAAGAAGCTAGGCCTAGGTTTTGGTTCTAGAATTTCTGGAATTGAGCACAGACACCTGGAATTGAGTCATGATTTCCTGAGAGTGGGATCGCCACGGTGAGGTCAATTAAAGGTTACCAAACAAATGCAGGTAGGGAAGCCCCCGCTATATAATGCTGATGTAACTCTTATGCAACCCTTATGTATTCCAACTTATAACCAATCAGCTAAGTACAAGTAGTGGAAAGTGCCTCAGACTGAGGCCAAAAGGGTGGTCTGCAGAAAGTCTCTGTTATATGATGTTATGGTGTAAAAGCCCCTCACTTTTGAGACTCGGGGACACTCATTCCAAGAAGACTGCCTTTGTGTCAGTGAACCAGACAAGGGCCCTAGCTCAAGCTAGCTGATAAAGACCCTATGCTTATTGCATCGCAACTTGTCTTCATGTGATTCCTCTGGGGAGATCTCAGCCCAGCCTTAACACATGCAGTGCTGGGGCTGGTGGCTGGGACTCCTGCCTATAAAGCATGCTCCCCATCCACCAAGTTCTCTTTCTGAGTCCAGTCTTACACTTCTTCCTTGGGCATACCCATACCCATTCTTTTCAAAAACTGCAATTAACACAGTTCTCTGATACAGAGTTGTTCAGGTTCACAGGCACTGTACCTTCAAACATGGAGCCTGAGGACCCTCCTGGCCGAGATTTGTCATAAGGAAGGCTGTTGGTAAGCCATCTATTCTCAACAAAGTCTAGACACAGGCTAGAGCACGTGGCCCAAACAGGGAAGTTTTGTCAAGTTTCAAAGGAAACATTTAAAACAGCTTTTAATTATGTACCACAGTAAAAGTTACCAGATAAATACCTCACCGGCAGACCTCCATACCTCCACTACCTCCACAACCCAGCTGCCGCCACGCTCCAGGATGCTTTCTGGATGCTCTAGCCGAGACTCAAGCACGAATGAAGCCCCACAGAACCAGGTAAGAAGAACTCTAAGACCTTGGACTCCAGGCTCAACGGACCAGGGAACAGAGATCCTCTGCCTGCTCCCACCAACCACAGTGGGAGCAAAAGGGATTAAAACCAGAAGCCCCACCTACCCTGTGCTGTCTGCTTCCACTAACTGCCAAAGACCCAGGGATTACACACAGAAGAATCACCCTACTGGTACCGGATAAATACCTCAGCAGCAAACCTCCACTACCTTCACTACCCAACTGTCACAATGCTCCGAGATGCTTTCTGGAATACATGGCTGCTTTGTGGCTATGCGACACATCATAAGATACTAAATACCCATCTTCCAGGCCAGGATTGCTACACCATATTTGATAGGGTACAAATATGGTTTGAAACATGGGAACACCTGCAAGGGCAATTAGAGGTCACCCTAAAAGCCTCTATCCCTCTGGGAGAGCCTGGCAAACTACCGAGAGTATCCTGCCCAGATGGCAGAGCCTGGCAAGCTATCTGTGGTGTATTCAATATGCCAAAACCAGTAAATACAATGGGACTCAGTCCCCTGACCCTGAAAGAGCCATCAACACGGCAGCATTAAGAAGGATGAGGAAAGAGAGGCTGATAAAATCTCAAGTCCAAACTAGGCTGTGAAAACAAAGGACAAAAATGACTGTACTTTCAATGCACATGCGCTTGCATTGGATGCATCCATCAAGGACCTAATGGTACAAGCGTGAAAGATCAAGTACCACATCATTGTTCTGACCAAGACAAGAAGGCATCTATCATAACATGCCATTTTCGACACTGCAGGAGAACTGTTCCTCAGAACATGCAGCAAAAGAGGTGTTGGTAGTGTCGGTGTCCTTGTCAACACAAACTTGGCCATAAACATTGACTCATTCGAATGCCTAACAACTGAATCAGACGATTAAACTTGAATAGATGTGGCTCACTGCCGGCAGTTTCTGTCTTCATTGTCTATGTACCAACATCCAATTACGATGAAGGAGAAATTGAGAAGTTCTACAATGAGCTGGAAAAGTTCTATAAAGAAAGCCACACCTTCTACAAAATCACTGTCGGTGCTTTTAATGCTAAGATAGGACCAAGAAGATCAGCCGAAGAAGTACACATCAAGACCCATGGCCTAGAATGAAACAAACAGGGTGAGAGACTGTCTGAGTTCATCATGTCAACAAGACCACCCATGGTAACTCACAGTTCCAGAAGGCTGAATCTAAACGTTGGACATGGGAGTCTCCCAGTTCTACAACAAAATTGACCACACCATATTTAATCAATGGTTTGTCTGACTGATGTTGCTGTTGTCCCAAAATTCCAAACTAGATTGGACCACCATCTCCTTTGTGCAAATTCTACTTCAAGTAGTGGGGGAAAAGGGCTGCAAAGTTTAAGAAGAGAACTCCCAGAACAACCACCAACTGGGAACTCTTTGGCACTATTACGGCAACATGGGAAGATGCTGTTGTTGACAACATTGACAAGGAGTACAATCAACTGGTTCAGCACCTCCAAGATTTTGCGAGGAACACCAAGAGAGAGATGGCCACAAAATAAACCTGTCTTCAAAAACTCTCGAGCTCATTCACCAATGTGGCTTGGTACAAGCTTCAGCAACCAAATCAGGCAAGCGAACGTCTGAGCTTGCAAAGAAGTACAGAGAAGCAATAAAGGAAGACCTCAAAGAGAGAAGAGGAGCAGTGCTGGCAGATGCAGCAGAAGTCGGGAAAAGCATTTGCAACACCCGCCTGTCCTTCACCAACTACAAGACCAAGATGACTGCCCTCCAACATCCTGATGGATCTATCACATCTTCCAGAAGGGCAATGGAGAAGATTATCCATGACTTCTACTCGGATCTCTACCATAGCCATATCCACCTGCCCACATACCAAATTCTGTAGGATGGATATGTCGTTCCCAACATTCTCCCTTTTGAAATCCGACACACCATTTCATCTGTTAAAAAGTGGACAGCACCTGGCCCAGACATGGTCAGAACCAAACATCTAAAGAATCTGCTGTCGGTACTCATCAATACACTTGCTCGGCTCTTCACACACTACCTGTCTGAATGCAAGGTTCCATCCCCATGGAAAACCAGCAGGACTGTACTACTGTACAAGAAGGGAAACATCCATGACATTGGCAACTATCATCTGATCTGCCTGTTGTCTGTCATCTACAAGCTGTTCACTTGAGTCATCCTGAATAAGATTGGCAGAACACTAGATGAAGGACAACCATGCAAGCAAGCTGGGTTCCGCAAAGGATTCAGCACCATCAACCATATCCACACGATAAACAAGCTCGTTGAGGTTTCTTGGGAGTTCAAGATGCTGCTCTGTCTAATGTTCATTGATTTAAAGAAGACCTTTGATTCTGTTGAGATGGAAGCGGTCATCGAATCCCTAGCTGAACAGGGCATTCAAACTCAATACATCAGGATCCTCTGTGAGCTGTATTACATATTCACTATTAGGATCTCACCATTCTACAAGGAAGTGAGCATCCTTGTCAAGAGAGGGGTTCGGCAGGGTGATACCATTTCACCAAAACTCTTCAGTGCCAACCTCAAGAACATCATGAGATGACTGGAGTGGGAAGGAATGGGAGTGAAGATAGACAGATGGTTGGCAACTACACCACCTCTGCTTTGCTGATGACATCGTTCTAATAACATCAAACATCAGTCAAGCGGCACAAATGCTGGCCGACTTCAACCATAAGTGTGGAAAGGTCGGACTACAGGTGAATTTCATGAAGACAATCTTTATGAGAAACAGTCTCGTTCCTGACGTTCCATTCACTCTCAATGGAGCAAACATCTACAAATGAAACAGTTACTTGTACCTAGGTTGAGAAGTCAACGTGGCGAATGACCTGGTACCTGAGTTGCACAGGAGGAAGAGAGCGGCTTGGAACGCCTTTAAGAGCATCAAAGAAATACTAAGAGGATGAAGAACCCCCGGCTCCAGGCACATCTCTTTGATTCCACTGTTCTTCCTGCATTAACATACACCACAGAGACCTAGGCCCTACGAAAACAGAATGAAAACGCTGTTTGGGTCTCCCAGAGGGGAATCAAAAAAGCTAAGCTTGGAGTATCACACTTCACTCAAATGAGAGAAAGAATCCAAAGTTCCAACCCCCATCGATGGTCAAGAATCAGGGATACTGTCTCGTTTGCCAAGGCATCGAAAATCAGATGGGCTGGACACATAATGAGATTTGGAGACGACCACTGGACTAGAACCATTACTGACTGGATTTCACGGGACATCAAAAGATTGTGTGGCTGTCCAACTACGAGATAGTCATACTTCTTCCTCAAGACCCTAAACGATCAGTTTGAGGTTCTTTGTGTTTCTCGAATGAGCAGACTCCATGGGCTACACTAGCACGTGACAGGGATGAATCGAGAGGTTACTGGCACCCGCTTGAGCAAATCAATGAGTAACAGGATGTCAAGTGATCAAGTGATCAAGTAAAAGTTGGGAGTTTTTTCTGATTTCAGGCTATCTCCAGAACTGGTGCTTCTGTTGAAATCAGCTATTGATATTTCAGAGCAAATACCTCACCCTAGAGCATCTCTATTTTGTTAGATTAGTCACCTCAACCTTCCTTGAAGCCTCGGATCCTATCATCCTTAACTCAATATAAATTAACCATATTGCCTTATTTACTTTAGAAATTGCATCCAGGTAGAATTTTATGTATGAAATTAAGTTGGCTGCTTTCTCCTATTAATCTAATGGTGATGTGATTGCTGGACCCAGCCTGAGAAGAACCAAAGAAGGAAATTTTCTCCAAATCCAACCCTAACATTTAGGATCAATTCCTCTAGTTTATACTTTCCATTCATTAAGCAAAATATAGCACTTGGCAAAGAGTTCTTTAAAAAGTTATTTAATGAGTAGAAGTCTTTTCTTAAAAGAAGTCTTTTAAGAATATACGTATTTTGTGAGCATGCTTTCCTAACAAAAGATCCATTAAAACAAACTGATTTCTTTTATGTTTGAGTCCTTTTCTCTTTGTTGTTCTGAGTAATCATGTCGGTTTTTAGCTAGTCAGAGTTCTTCAACTAATTATGTCTCATTAAGCAATCATCTCTTGAATATCTTCCCTGCATCGAGTCATGGCTGGGAACTAGGACAGAGTTAGAGTTAACCCAGATACCTATGAAACAGAGACTAACCGTCTGCACCACCAGATCTTAATAGCAGCGCCAACGGTCATCACAACTCCAGCAGAGAAAAGGTCATTTCTACTTGTATATCATGCACGACTGTGCTACTTCATTCAGGTTGGAAAGGTTAGGAGTATTTGGGGAGATGAAGAATGCTGAGATAATTTTAAGAATATACGTGATACTACAGAAGCAGGAGGAGGATGCTTGGTGATAAAAGTACAAGAAAAGATACGTGAGGGATAAGAATAGGCAGCAAGAGAGCAAGGTTAAAAAGGTACTTTACAAAAGCTAGATACATAAGAATCTATCGTCAAGCTTTTAATAATAAAAATTCTAGTACACCTCCAGAGACTCTGATTCAGTAAGTTTAGTCTCGGAGCTCAAGGAATTTGTAATTTTTAAAACACCCTTGGTGATTCAGATGTGCCGCCACATTTGGGAACGATTAATGTATGAGCAAATTATAGAGGACTTTAAATGGCAAACTAAAATGAGTGAACAATTTTTTCTAAGTGCCGGTCCCATAGGTCCTTTCTTCTAAGCTCTCTGGTTGTTTTCTTTTTCTTTTTTTTAAACAGCTAACAGAGTTCTTTATTAAAAATTCATTTATGATTTCCAAGTATGCCATGTTTAGCAATGCAGGAAGAGTGCCCTTCAATTTGAGATCACTTGAGGAGGCTCAGAAGACATGCTTCAAGCTCTTCCGAGCAGTGATTTTCTTAAAACCTGTCTCATCATTCTTCTTCTTTCTTCTAGACAGGTCATCTCCATCATACAAATTTAGTTGCTCTAAATCAGAGGGCAGGGCAGACTCACAGAGAAAGACTAAGTTTGGAGTGATTGATTTTCCATTTCAGTGGGATCTCAAATGTGGGTTCCTCAATATCTAAGTATCCTGAGGTCTCATCTCACCAATTAACTATACAAAGATGCTCCAAGATCAGAGAGTCTGGCAGGAACTGCATTTTAAAACAGATGTGTTAACCTCCAGGCCCCGAATTATATGATTTCAGAAAGGACTGTAAGAATCAATGAATTTTCGGCAGAGATAAATGTCTGGATCTTTCACTTCTTTGAAAACTCCATGAAGTATGCAAATTCCCCCTTCTTGTGGGTCTGCCCTGCCCTCTGATTAAAAGTAACTAAATTTTATGAGTGTTTGGAGAAGTAGGAGAGGTTAAGAGCAGAGATTGTCTTACCTTTTCAGTAAAAAAAAAAAAAAAAAACCAAAACATTTCTGGCTTTATGGGCTTTTTTCAGTCTTTGTCACAACTCGGCCACAGCAGAGTGAAGGAAGCTGTAGAAAATATGCAAACAAATGAGCAGAGTACAACTGTGTTCCAAACTTTTATTTACTAAGATAGATGGTATCCTGGATTTGGCACTAAGGCCTGCCTTGACGAATCCCTGGATTGGAGAAAAGGGGAAGAAATAGAGAACGTTCAGTAAAATCTATAGAAAAATTCCTAGAATTGATAACAATTTATAATAGAAATTAATTAAGGAGACTCTAGGAATACACTACTCTTCTATGGAGAGAAATAATAATTTTAATACATGACACAGTGCCTGATAGTTCTCTACCAAAAATAGTGAAACAGAATTCTAACTTCTCCCTAATTCATGTGTAATTCTGTGGTAGGTAAAACAATGA
Organism: Sorex fumeus; assembly: GCF_029834395.1. NCBI lineage: Eukaryota > Metazoa > Chordata > Mammalia > Eulipotyphla > Soricidae > Sorex > Sorex fumeus. The sequence goes on along the minus strand of NW_026606149.1, from coordinate 80,472 downwards.
CTCCCCAAAGATATCTACATCCTAATGCCCCAAATCTGGGAATGTGTCTATTTATAAGGCAAAAGTGATTTCAAATGCAATTAGAAATGTTAACTTTGAGATGCAGAGATAACCCTAGATTAATCAGCTGAATCCATGTAATCACAAGAGTTCCCCAAAGTGAAGGAGCTTATCCAGCAATGATCAGAAGGAAATGTGATAATAGAATCAGAGACATGTGTTACTGCATTGGAACTGGAAGAAGGGGCCACAGGCTAAAAAATGTGTGTGTCCTCTAAAAATTGAAAAAGAAAAGAAAACAGATTTTCCCATAAGTCCTCTGGAAAATGCCTTGATTCTAGTAGCATTTGAGACATGAGCTATAGAACTGTATGATAATAAATGTGTGTTGTTTTAAATGAAGCACTAAATTTGTGGAAGTTTGTAGAACAGTGAGGGCACTTGCCTTGCACGTGGCTGACCCAGGTTCAATCCCTGGCTCCTCGTGTGGTCCCCTGAGCCCTTCCTCTGTGTGATACCTGAGGTCCAAACTAGGAATAAGCCCTAAGCATCAACAGGGGTAGCCCCAAAACAAAACAAAACAAAAAAGATTTGATATAAACAAGAATTTTAAAATGCATTTAAAAAGTACACCCTTTCCAAAAGTACATGTTAAAGAAATATTAGTGTTGTTGCTGATTTGAAAATGAGAAACATGAGTGGATAAAGAAGATAAAATTTTAATGAAAAACAGTGCTGAGTGGATCTCTTCTATACTAAGGTCAAGCAATTTGAGGTATGGATGAGGAAGGAGGGCAGAACACTTCTCAATGCTTTGACTTTTGAGTCATTATTTTTAATTATCTTTTTCTTATGTGTACCTTAAATATAATATCATAATTTAAGAGAATCAAAGTCTTTAGACCAAGTCTTGTATACCCATATGGTATACAAAGGCAAAGAAACAAAAACAAGACCTCAAAAACTTGCATTTAAATTTATTTCTAATATCATGTTATATTTTTATAAATTTTTCTTCTATACCAAATTGTTTATTTGAATTTATAAGTTTCAGTAACAGAGAGTTACTTAAGTTCTATATATATAACAAAATTATTTTTAAACATTTCTTAAAGAAGCTAATCTAGTGTCATCCATACTCTAACTCGTCCAAAAATATATGCTGAATCATAGTGGATGAACTTTAATAATGATAACAAATTTGTTTCAACAAAGTTTTAGGGGGAAACAATTCTAAATTCAGAAATAAGATGCTTTTTGTTTAAAAAAGAACTTTATGTCCTAAGTCATAGCTTATGATTAATTTTTGAGGAATTTATCTATTTTTCACTAATGTTTAATGCCATGTTTTCATTCTATTTATTTTCAGTCAGTAGATGAAATGCCAAGAGTTTCACAAAAACATCCCAGAGGAAAATTGTGTCCATTAAAATGAGAGATATTGGTTTTACAAGACATTATTTTATCTCTTATACATGATTATTGTTATTTCTGATATTTGGGTCTTAGGCCACAGGGAAAAACATTTGTCAATGAGTTTTAAACCTTCATAGTTGTGTTTTCTTCTATGTATATCTTGGCAGAGTCCTCTGGGAACAAAAATATGTGAAAGCTTAGAATCTATGAGGATGATAAATTCAAAGTAACTCATATAAACAAAGTCTAACAAAATAATCAGAGGTAAAAGAAGACAGAAATACAGCTTTTCCCAACTACAGTTAAGGTGGAGTTTCACAATCAATGGCTTGATTCCCAGCACGGTTAGGGAGGAAGCATTTAATTGCTTTTGGTAATGAAACTATTGTTTCTAGATGAAGGATTAAAATGGAAAAAAAATATCAGAATGCAAATTTTAAAAGGCATACCAAATATTCATTGTGCGAATATATGATTAGACCTTTCCTTCCCTCTGTTCTTCTCATCTCTCCTCTTGATAGATTCATTCATTCATTCATTCATCATCCTGTTAATCGTCGATTGCCTCGAGCAGGCCCCAGTAACGTCTCTTTTATCCTAGCCCTGAGATTATATTCAAGGCTTTTTAGGAGAATGAGACCCATCATTGTTACTGGTATTTGGCATATTTGGTGCGCCACGGGGAGTTTGCCAGACTCTGCCCTGTGGGCAGGCTATATTCGATAGCCTGCAAGTTTGTCCAGAGTAGGAATGAGATAATGAGATATCATAAAAAGATGTTTTGATAAGATGTCACGCGGCCGCGCGGTTCCGGGAGCTGCATTTTGTAGTCTCTGAGTCTTGGCCGCTGATGGGATTACACGGCGCCAGGGGGCCAGGTGGTGGGTGTGACCCCCGCCTACTGGAATTTGGAGGATCTGGGTGGAGGATGCTCGACTCCAATTCGAGTAGGCTTGGAGATCTCGGCCCCGGAACCCGCGTGGCTTTGTCCCTCTGCCAGTACCTTCATGTGTGCGGAGAGTGGTCTCAGCATGGTGGTGGCTGGTCCTGGAGGTCTTCGACTTGATAGATTACTCAGAATAAAGTATGTTAGTGCTGCAACGAGAGAATATTAACTGGGAGCTCAAAAACAAAACATCAAAAAATTCTTTCTCACTATTTTGGAAATGAGGAAGTTCAAGAACAAGGTGTCAGCAGAATCTGTTTTCTGCTCAACTTCTGCCTGTATCCTCATATGGCAAAAGACACAAGGGAACAATCTGGAACTTTCCAAACCTCTCCAAGCCACTGTCTTCTAGAGTATCACATGGAAGTTAAGTTTCAAGTGTTTGGGGTAGAAGCCATCATTCAGTGTTTGTCAAGTACTATAATAAAAAAGACCAAATTTTGGCCTACTCTAAATCATTGTCTATGCTGTGATTTCAAAGCAGTCATCAGCCTTCATAGGTTTGAAGACTAAAGCATTAGGACCCTGTAATGGGAAAGGAAGACTAGAAGTTCTTCTAAATAGAATCTGTATGCTTTATTGGCCCTTGGGTACCCAAACATAAAATATAAAAGGGCTTATATATTTTACTTCTTTCCGCATCCTCCATTAACTTGCTAGTATAAGATATAACTACATCTTCCAAGTTCCTTCTTTGCAGTGTATATTGAGAGAAAAAAATACCAGGAACAGTATTGCTCGAGTGAAAAAGAATATCGTCTAGAAATAAAATTTTAAGCATTAGGTTAACACCAAGCAATAAAACATTACAATAAGAAGAGTTTAATAGTTGTTCTTAAATAATACTCATATTACATAGTCTAAAAATAACACTGGAAAGATTTAAACCACTTGTCTAGAAAAACGTCCAAATAATTAGACTTAGAGAACACAGTACGAATTCTGAATTGGGAGTTTTATGAACAACCTGCCTATCTCTTGGACTACATGTACTTCCTGAAGACAGATGAATAGGATAAAAGGATATATAAACAGGACCCAGGGCATTTGGCCCATCAAAGATTCTAGCAGCCATCTATCCTCGGAGAGTACTCTTTTTGGCGAAGCAGCCAAGTTGACTGGAGACTAAAACCTTGGTGGGTAGGGGGACTCACAGTCTTTCTCCTTTTACTCAGTGGAAAAAGTGACCAGTCTCCTGGAAATCTCCCACACAATCACAGTGACTTCCCTCTGGAAGAGATGATAAAAAGGCCACCTGGGTAGACTTTTAACCAAAAAAGCCATGAGGAGATCTGGTTCCAAAAGGGGAAGTCAGATAGAGAAAGGACTACCAAGTAAAGGGCATTTAGAGGGTCTTCTCGGGATGGGAGATGCATACCAAAAAAGTAGACTATAGACCAAACATGATGTCCATTCAGTACTTGCATTGCAGACCACAACACCCTAAAGGAGAGAGAGAGTAAAAGGGAATGTACCTGCCACAAAGGTGGAGGTGAGGGAGAATAGGGTGGGGGGTTACTGGGAACTTTGGTGGTGGAGAATGGGCATTGATAGAGGTGTGGGTACTTGATCATTGTATGACTGAAATATAAGCACGAAAGTTTGTAACTCTGTAACTGTACCTCACAGTGATTCATTAAAAAAAATTTTAAATTTTAATAAAAATAAATAAATAACAAATAAATAAAAAGGAGCAGTGAGGTACAGATGTGTTGGATGCAGCAGTGGCACAACCAAGAGTGGTAGATGCTGGTGGAACCAAGAAGGGACAAGGTGAACGCTGAAGATGCGACATGCTTCTCGGCAGACAGGAGAGAAAGGGGCTCTGGGGAGATTCAAGAGCCAGGGAAAAGAGAGCTCTATAAAACCTTTGCTGTGGGCAAATCATCTGAACTCTCTTAAACACTGAGTAAAAAGGCTTTGTTTGGATTTGGACTGTGCCTTTCTCTATAAGACAGCTCCAAAACCAGACTGTAGGCATTGCATTGAGGAGGTGTTGCACGTGGCATAAATGATCCCATGAAAAAGACGTCATTAAATGGGGACAGTGGGAGCTGGAGAGTTACAGGGGGTAGAGTGTTTGCTTTGTATGCAGCAGGACCAGAGTCTATCCTTGGCATCCCAAATAACCCAAACCCCATCAGGAGTGATCTCTCAGCACAGTTCCTGGAGTCAGCCCTGAGCACAACCATGTGTGGCTGCAAAAAAAAAAAAAAACAAACAAACAACAAAGAAGAGAACAACCAAACAAAGTCACCTCAGAGGTTACTTTAAGTAAAACCTTCTTTTCCAACAGAGAATTTTTGCTCTATACAAGTTCAACGTCTGGCCATTGTTTCCTTTGCTTTCAGTCTCTTCCGAACTTCATGGGACCCTGGGTGCTTGCAGTCTCCTTCCCATCAGTGCTAAGACTGGATTCTGTAATCCGTGAGTGCGAAGCACCCTGTGAATTCATTAGGAATCACCTAAAAGAGAGATGTTTGATGAGCAATTGCTGGTAACTGAATATCTGGAGTTAGGAGAAATGACTATCACATACTTGAAGAGAAAGCATTTCATGAAAGCTAGTTCTTTTTAGGTAGGCAAGCTATATGCAATATTGTTATTTTTTCATTCATTCATTTTTAATATCTTTAATCAAATCACAGTGAGATAGACAGTTACAAGGTTGTTCATGATTGGGTTTCACTCATATAATGTTCCAACACCCATCTCTTCTCCAGTGCCATTTCCCTCCCCCAGTGTCAGTGTCTCTCCTGGTCCCCACCTCGGACTTCCCCTCCCCTCCTCTCCTCTCTCTCTCACTCTCTGTCCCTCTGTCTCTGTCTCTGTCTCTGTCTCTGTCTCTCTCTCTCTCGCTCGCTCGCTAGCTCACTCAATTTCCTTTTGGGAATTATAGTTTGCAATACAGATACTAAAAGTTTATCATGTATATATATGACACTTTCACCTATTTTCAACACTCAGTTCTTGTCCAAAGTGACGATATCCAACTATAATCATTATTATCTCAAGTCTGTCTCCGCACTTATCAAATTTCAAGTAGTTAAAGTATACGGGTGTTGGGAACAAATCTCAGCTCCACTGGACGCCAACTTTGGGCAAAGCACTTAATTAGTTGCTTCCCCCCACCCACCACAGGAAGCAAAGGTTTTTTTTCCCACATTACTGCAGAAATTTAATGAGGTGGTGTTTTTCTACAGTTTTCTCTTCTAGACCAGACTTGAAATTTGTATAAACCTGACTTCTAAAGTTCAGTACTTTTCTTCAGCAGTGATTTTCTTGAGTTGGAAAATTGCTGAAGAGGAAAATAGAAAATAAATTGCAATTGTTTTAGGATAATGGGACATAAATTTCATAGATATATTTGTGGAGACCAAAGCTGAACTTTTGGGGTCCATTCCGGGATAGTGCAGAAGAAGAATATGTGACCTGGAGCAGAGTTGTCTGAAAACTTTGGGATTCATTCCTATGGCCCCTGGGTCTCTTGACAGATGTGAAATCCAACCCAACCAGTAGAAAACAGAATCTGCACCAATGGTGGACAGATGAGCAGCAGAAACCCTCAGGTATAAACCTGACAGAGTACAAGTCCTTATGGATAATTTGTGTAAAAAATAGCAGAGAGGTACAGCCCGCCCCCAAGGGCCTGGGTTCCTCTCTGGGCACGCACAGCTAGAAACAGCCCCGAGACAGCCGGTTTTCAACCCCTGAGCCGCGTGGGACGGGCACAGAGGCCCAGCTCTGGGCAACAAAGCTGAACAGCTCCAATTCCAACAGGTACAGCCCACCCCCAAGGGCCTGGGTTCCTCTCTGGGCACGCACAGCTAGAAACAGCCCCGAGACAGCCGGTTTTCAACCCCTCAGCCGCGTGGGACGGGCACAGAGGCCCAGCTCTGGGCAACAAAGCTGAACGGCTCCAATTCCAACAGGTACAGCCCGCCCCCAAGGGCCTGGGTTCCTCTCTGGGCACGCACAGCTAGAAACAGCCCCGAGACAGCCGGTTTTCAACCCCTGAGCCGCGTGGGACGGGCACAGAGGCCCAGCTCTGGGCAACAAAGCTGAATGGCTCCAATTCCAACAGGTACAGCCCGCCCCCAAGGGCCTGGGTTCCTCTCTGGGCACGCACAGCTAGAAACAGCCCCGAGACAGCCGGTTTTCAACCCCTGAGCCGCGTGGGACGGGCACAGAGGCCCAGCTCTGGGCAACAAAGCTGAACGGCTCCAATTCCAACAGGTACAGCCTGCCCCCAAGGGCCTGGGTTCCTCTCTGGGCACGCGCAGCTAGAAACAGCCCCGAGACAGCCGGTTTTCAACCCCTGAGCCGCGTGGGACGGGCACAGAGGCCCAGCTCTGGGCAACAAAGCTGAACGGCTCCAATTCCAACAGGTACAGCCCGCCCCCAAGGGCCTGGGTTCCTCTCTGGGCACGCACAGCTAGAAACAGCCCCGAGACAGCCGGTTTTCAACCCCTGATCCGCGTGGGACGGGCACAGAGGCCCAGCTCTGGGCAACAAAGCTGAACGGCTCCAATTCCAACAGGTACAGCCCGCCCCCAAGGGCCTGGGTTCCTCTCTGGGCACGCGCAGCTAGAAACAGCCCCGAGACAGCCGGTTTTCAACCCCTGAGCCGCGTGGGACGGGCACAGAGGCCCAGCTCTGGGCAACAAAGCTGAACGGCTCCAATTCCAAACAGGAGACATTCCCAACTCCTCGCCCAGTGCCAGGGACTCTGTCCGGAGCCGCGGCCGCTAACGCGGCCGCGAAATATTTTCCCACTACATATGCCATAGGAACCATAAGCTAACTTCTTAGATGGAAACTTCTCTATTTTAGCTCAGCCACTAGAAACACAGTTGCCAATAACTCATAAGCCTATCTTAACTCACACTGCATATCAAGCAGAATAGTAACACTGAACGTGAAGGACTAAACCACACCTCTCACAATGGTAAAGCAACGCAAAAGCCCACCAAACATTCATATTGAAGAGTCTAGCCCAGATGACACCAACAGTACTGTAGTGTTAGACAACCTCTCTGACAAGGAATTCAGAAGGGAGCTACTTAGGATGCTTAGGGAATTAAAAGAAACAATGGAAAGCAATGCCAATAGAAGACAAGAGGATCTGAAGGCAGAAATGAGGAAAATGCAATCAGAAATGTCAGACCTGAAAAATCTCGTAGGCGAATTGAAAAGCTCAGTGGAAGGCCTCAGCAGCAGAGTAACAGCGGCTGAGAACAGAATCAGTGAGCTCGAAGATGAAGTTCAGAGACTCTCCCGAAAAGAGCAGAAAATGGAAAAGAGACTCACAATTCGGGAACAGATGGCAAGAGAAGATCGTGATGAAGCCAAGAGGGGTAACATAAGAATTATTGGAGTCCCAGAGGGACAGGAAGAAAACCTCGATGAAGAAGAAACTGTCAAAGACATCATTGCTACAACATTTCCAGAGCTGAAGAAAACTTGTGACCACATTCAGGAGGCCCGAAGGGTACCAGCTAGAAGAAATCCGAATAAAAATACCCCAAGACACATTCTGGTCAAAATGACCAAAACCTTAGACAGAGACAAAATTCTGAAAGCAGCAAGATCGAAGAAAGAAATCTCTTACAAAGGAGCATCCTTAAAATTCACAGCTGATTTTTCTGATGAAACCCTCATGGCCCGAAAACAGCGGTGGGACATAGTAAAAAAACTCAATGAAATAAATGCCTCCCCCAAAATACTTTTCCCAGCAAGACTCTCATTAATAATAGAAGGAACAACACACAGTTTCACAGACAAACAACAGCTCAGGAACTTCATAGACTCAAAACCATGGTTACAAGAACAACTAAATGGGCTACTTTAAGGCAAGAAAGGCCCCTCAAATACACCCAATTTTAACATAACAATGGGACAAAATCCCATAACAATAATCTCTCTCAATGTCAATGGGCTAAACGCACCAATTAAAAGACATAGAGTGGCAGGATGGATTAGAAAATTGAACCCAACATTCTGCTGCCTGCAAGAAACGCATCTCAATAGTCAAAGCAAACACAGACTCAGAGTCAAAGGCTGGAAAACAATCCTACAGGCAAACAGCTCCCATAAAAAAGCTGGGGTAGCCATCCTTATATCAGACCACATTGATTTCAGAGTGAGGAAGGTCATAAGAGACAGTGAAGGCCATTACTTATTGATCAGAGGATCTGTACAACAGGAAGAACTTACAATAATAAATGTATATGCACCTAATGAGAGACCAGCAAAGTACTTAAAACAACTACTCATAGATTTGGAAAAAGACATCAATAGCAACACAATACTAGTGGGAGACTTCAACACTGCTTTGTCACCTCTTGATAGATCAACCAGACTCAAGCTTAGCAAGGACATACTTCATTTGAGGGAAACAATGGAAGAAAGGGACTTAGTAGATATATACAGGACACTTCATCCACAAAAAGCTGAATACACATTCTTCTCAAGCGTACATGGAACATTCTCCAAGATAGACCACATGCTGAGCCACAAAACATGCCTCCATAAAATTAAGAAGGTAGAGATTGTATCAACAATCTTCTCAGACCATAATGCGCTGAAATTAGAAGTAAATCACACACAAAAACAGAAAACTAAATCAAACACCTGGAAATTAAACAGTGCACTATTGAACAACGAGTGGATTAGACAGGAAATCAAAGAGGAAATCAAAAGATTCCTAGAAACGAATGAAAATGAGAACACGAGTTACCAAAACTTATGGGACACAGCAAAGGCTGTGTTAAGAGGAAAGTTTATAGCTCTACAAGCATTCCTCAGGAAGGAGGAGCGAGCACACATAAGTAACCTAACCTCACAGCTTAAGAGCTTGGAGAAGGACCAAAAAAAGGAGCACAACCCGAACAGGAGAAAGGAAATAATAAAACTCAGAGCAGAGATTAACGAGATGGAAACCCAAAAAACAATCCGAAAGATCAATGAAACCAAGAGCTGGTTCTTCGAGAAAATTAACAAGATCGATAAGCCTCTAGCAAAACTCACAAAGAAAGGGAGAGAGAAAACCCTAATAAACCGAATCAGAAATGAAAAGGGGGTCATTACAACAGAAACCACAGAAATTCAGAGGATCCTCAGGGAGTACTTTGAGAAGCTTTATGCCACGGAACATCAAAACCTCGAGGAAATGGATAAATTCCTAGACTCCTACAGACTCCCAAGGCTGAACCAAGAAGACCTGGAATACCTGAACAGACCTATCACCATCAAGGAAATTGAAATGGTAATAAAAAGTCTCCCCAAGCACAAAAGTCCTGGCCCGGATGGATTCACTAGTGAATTCTTCCAAATCTTTAAAGAGGACTTACTCCCAATGCTCTTTAAGCTTTTCCACGAAATTGAAATATCAAAAACACTTCCAAACAGTTTCTACGAAGCAAATATCACACTGATACCAAAAGCAGACAGAGATACCACAAAGAAAGAGAATTACAGGCCGATATCCCTGATGAACACAGATGCAAAGATCCTCAACAAACTACTAGCAAATAGAATCCAACTACTCATCAAAAAGATCATACACCATGACCAAGTAGGATTCATCCCAGGGATGCAAGGATGGTTCAACATTCGGAAATCAATCAACATAATCCACCATATCAACAAAAGAAAAGATAAAAAGCATATGATCATATCAATAGATGCAGAGAAAGCATTTGATAAGATCCAGCACCCCTTTATGATGAAAACCCTAGCCAAAATGGGTATAGAGGGGACCTTCCTCAACATAATTAAAGCCATCTACCACAAGCCTACAGCAAGCATCATCCTCAATGGGGAAAAACTGAGAGCCTTCCCTCTAAGATCAGGGACGAGACAGGGATGCCCACTCTCTCCACTGCTGTTCAATATAGTACTGGAAGTACTTGCAATAGCGATTCGGCAGGAAAAAGATATTAAGGGCATTCAGGTAGGAAAGGAAGAAATCAAGCTCTCACTATTCGCAGATGATATGATACTCTACTTAGAGAACCCAATAACTTCCACCAAAAAACTCTTAGAAACAATAGACTCGTATAGTAAAGTTGCAGGTTATAAAATCAATACCCAAAAGTCCATGGCTTTCCTATACGCAAACAGTGAGAGAGAAGAAAGCAACATGAAAAAAACAATCCCGTTCACAATTGTGCCCCAGAAAATCAAGTACCTAGGAATCAGCTTAACTAAGGAAGTAAAGGACCTGTACAAAGAAAACTACAAAACGCTACTTCAGGAAATAAAAGAGGACATGAGGAAATGGAAAGATATCCCCTGCTCATGGGTCGGGAGACTTAACATTGTCAAAATGGCAATACTACCGAAAGCATTGTATAAATTCAATGCAATCCCTATAAGGATACCCATGACATTCTTCAAAGAAATGGAGCAAACACTCTTGAAATTTATATGGAACAATAAGCCCCCACGAATAGCTAAAGCAATTCTTGGGAAAAAGAAAATGGGAGGAATCAACCTCCCAAACTTCAAACTGTACTACAAAGCAGTAATAATTAAAACAGCATGGTACTGGAACAAAGGCAGAACTGCAGACCAATGGAACAGGGTTGAATACACTGACATCTCTCCTCAATCATATGCTCATCTAATCTTTGATAAAGGTGCAAGTAATGTGAAGTGGAGTAAGGAAAGCCTCTTTAATAAATTGTGTTGGCATCACTGGACGGCTACATGCAAAAAAATAGGCTCAGAACTCTCCCTAACACCATGTACAAAAGTAAGATCAAAATGGATTAAAGACCTCAACATCAGACCAGAAACCATAAGGTACATTGAAGATAAAGTTGGCAAAACCCTCCATGACATTGAAGCTAATGGTATCTTCAAAGATGCCACGCCACTGGCCGAGCAAGTGAAAACAGAGATAGATAAATGGGACTATCTTAAACTAAGAAGCTTCTGCACCTCCAAAGAAACAGTGACCAAAATACAAAGACAGTCTACAGAATGGGAAAGGATATTCACCGAATACACATCTGACAAGGGGTTGATATCCAGGATATACAAAATACTGGTTAAACTCCACAAGAAGAAAACATCCAACCCCATCCAAAAATGGGGCAATGAAATGAACAGAAACTTTCTCAAAGAAGAAATCCGAATGGCAAAAAAGCACATGAGAAAATGCTCTACATCATTAATCATCAGGGAGATGCAGATCAAAACCACAATGAGATACCATCTCACACCTCAGAGACTGGCCCACATCAAAAAGAACAAAAGCAACCGATGCTGGCATGGATGTGGCGAGAAAGGGACACTCCTTCACTGTTGGTGGGAATGTCCACTGGTTCAGCCCTTCTGGAAAACAGTATGGACGATTCTCAAAAAATTAGAAATTGAGCTCCCATTTGACCCAGCAATACCACTCCTGGGAATATATCCCAGAGAGGCAAAAATGTATAGTCGAAGTGACATCTGCACTTGTTTGTTCATTGCAGCCCTCTTTACAATAGCCAGAAACTGGAAGAAACCTGAATGCCCAAGAACAGATGACTGGTTAAAGAAACTTTGGTACATCTACACAATGGAGTACTATGTAGCTGTTAGAAAAGATGAAGTCATGAAATTTACATACAAGTGGTACAATATGGAAAGTATCATGCTAAGCGAAATGAGTCAGAAAGAGAGGGATAGACATAGAAAGATTGCATTCATCTGGGGGATATAAAGTAACAAAGTATGAGATTAATACCCAAGAATAGCTGAGATCAGCACCAGGAGGATTACTCCATAACTTAGAGGCCAGCCGGGTATCCTAGAGGAAAGGGCTATTCAGATAGAGAAGGGAGCACCAAATAAAGGATGTTTGGAGGATCCTCCCAGGAGGGGAGATGCATGTCGAAAGTAGACTATGGACTGAACATGTTTGCCACTCAATGCCTCTTTTGCAGACCAAAACACCCAAAAGGAGAGAGAGAACACAGGGGATTGCCCTGCCACAGAGACGGGGGGATGGGGGGATGGGGGTGGGAGGGATATTATCCATGGTGGTGGAAAATGGGCACTGGTGGAGGGATGGGTATCTGATCATTGTATAATTGAAACCAAAGCACAAAAAATTGTAAATCTACAACTTTAAAAAAAATAAAATAAAATAAAGGGAAAATAAATAAATAAATAAATAAATAAAAAAATAGCAGAATGTCAATAAGTTATATTCACATATGAGATGTCCCATTCAGCTGGGATATGAGGACTGTGGATAACTGTGGAGAAAATGCCTTAAAAATGACCTGACTTTAAGTAGATCTATGAGCAATAAAAGGCTTCCAACCTCAGCTTCCATAGTAAGGTCACCTCATTTATGTCTCACATTCAGGGAAGAATGGGGATAAATTATACTCAAATGTAAAACACTCCATACAAAGGCTGTCACATACTAAGTCCTCAATAAGAATGTTTGTTCTCTTTCCCTTGAACCACAAGGCCTTCTAAGTAAGACCTCCTTAATACAGATTTTTCGATGCTTTCATTAGCGTCCTCTGGATCCAACACTCTCATTACCTTCAAAAGGACTCCTTCATGCCCAGGGCCTGTAATTAGGGTACCAGGGAGAACAGAGCACCTGAAAAGGACACTGTCTGCTTATTGTCTCCGATGCTCTGATTTCAGTCCGCTTGTCCTGTCAGAAGCACCGGGGACAAATTACAGATGCAAACACCCGCCCACCCTCCAAGGCAGTTCCATTCCCATTAGAAATCCTGCCTGCATGATTTTCTTGAAATCGCCACCTTAGAAGAGCACATCCAATAATTAGTCCCCGATCTCCTTTTCAGGGAGTATTTTCTGTTTCCCTTTCACTCTTGCAGTCACTGGGCATTCAAAAGAGAAAAATCGTGTCTCCAAGTGTGATTCATTTTTCAAAGCAGGGGGCAGAAGTCCAGCTCCTTGATGAAAGCTTCAACCTTTTAATTCAGATGTAGTGAAGCTAAATTTATATTGTTGGTGAATTTGAACGGCTCTGGGAGCCATGGCAGTTCAGCAGTTCAGGTTGCCTGTAATTAACTGTCAAATAAGAGTCCGGGACTAAGCAGTGAAATGCAAGCGGGTCAACCTCAGAAAGCTTTACATTCTGATGGAATTTCATAAGAAGAACGGCCTTTCGCGGAAACACTGGTCCCAAGCAGTAGTTCAGAGCATCAACAACAGCAAGAGGAGGGGGTTATCAGGAGCGCGGCTTGAACTCCCATTAGGTTCCTGATGCCCTTTCGCTGTTTACCCCTGGTGCTGGCTGCCTCAAAAGCCTCTCCCTCTAGTGCTCCTGTGAGCTAAGAGCACATAGGAGCCGGCCAGGGTTGAAAGGCCAACAAAGAGCTCTTCTGTGGCTATTGTGCATTGGCGGGCAAGAAGGGTGCCCCGTTCCCCATTGGGCAGGGGGACTGGCTCTCTCGTACCCGGGTAGATGTGTACCTGAGCCCCCCTGCAAACCCCCAGACAGCGCTGCCACGTGGAGCTATGGGGAATCCAGGGCCGAGATACTTGCCATCATCGGAGCTAAGCAGAACTGCTTGTCTTTTGACTCAAAAATCAAAATATTTCCATGACAACAGAAAGCTTTTCAGCTCTACAAGGACCTGGAGCAAACATCTCTGATCTCTTGACATTTCTGATGACAGAGCAGAGGAGAGGAAGCCTGAAATTTTGTTGGCCCAGAGCCCGAATTTCAACTGGACAGTTCCAACCTGGCCAGAAAGGGGAAGGGGTGGGGAGTGGGGGGCAAGTTGGATTTTTCTTTTTCATGCTTCCTTTTAGCAGACCAGTGATAAAGAAAATCCAAAATTAGTTTGAATTAGTGGCATGAATAATGAGAAAATTCAATTCGTGTGCAAAATATTTTTTTTACTAACTTTTCAAACTAAATTCTCCAAGACACAATTTTGCATGTGGTGACTTACATCAATGCTTTATTTCATTTGACTACTGATCAAGTTTTATTATTTCACAATGTCAGCTGTTTACAGCCAGCTTTCTCCTCTTATTCCGAAGCCCACCCCGCAGAGTTGGAATAAAATGCAATTAAATGGTATGTATTAAACAAGGTAGTAATTATGCCTTAATACAATAAGTTGGTTTCTTAAAGTAAGGGATACAAAAAACTATAGAGATAACCACAAGCCAACGAGAAATAGAAAAACAGAATCTGCTACTTAAGGAAGGAAAAATTCAGTAGAAGTAGCAGAAGCTGCAGTGTAGTAACTGGGTGTTGAAGACAGTCTTTGTATACAACACAAATACACCTACTGTATGACTATACAATTGCACTTACAGAAAGTTAAAGAGGAGAACAAAGGAGGAGACCCCTCCCATATGAGGAGGCATCCTGCCATTTCTCCCTTCTTCCTGATCTCTTAAATAAAATCCTCTGAATATTACAGTTGGAGGTGGACCAGGATTGGGGGAATGAGTGATGGTTCTTCTACTTTCATTCCTAGCCTAGAATTAAACTGCAGAAGATTCTATTAATTGGGATGTTATCTTTTCAGGACAGATTTATGGAGACACTTTTTGTTTAAAAATCTTAACTTTTCTGGAACCAGAGCAATAGCATACTGGGTAGGGAGCTTGCCTTGCATGCAGCTGACCTGGGTTCTAATTCGGCAACCCATGTGATCACCAACCAAGAGTCGTCCCTGAGCATAGAGCCAGGAGGAGGCAATGAACACAGCTGGATAGGGTCTCCCAACAAACAAAAAAACAGCGGCTTTATTGGAGGATGAATAATATATGATAAACTATACATAGCTAGAATATTTAATTTGATAAATCTGGCAATGTGTTAAGATGAAGAAGCTGAAAATTAAAAACCCTCCTATATGTCTTTCCCTTTGTTAGACTTTAGTCTCTCACATCCTCAAGCAGCAGTGATCTGCAACCACTACAGGTTAGTTTACATTTGCTGGGATTTTTTGCAAGTAGAAATTGGAGGCCAAGACTAAAGTCCTTTTTTTAAATTTTATTGAATCACCATGAGATAGTTACAAGCTCCCATGTTTGGATTAAATCACACAATGATCAAACACCCATCCCTCCACCAGTGCACATTCCCCACCACCAATATCCCTGGTATACATTCCTCTCCCACCCTTCCCCTGCCTCCATGGCAGACAATATTCCCCATACTCTCTCCAGCATTATGGTTTTCAATACAGACCCTGAGAGGTTGTCATGTTTGGTCCTTTATCTACTTTCTGCACACATCTCCCATCCCGGCCTATTCCTCCAGCCATCTTTTTCTTAGTGATCCCTTCTCTATTCCAGCTGCCTTCTCCCCTTTGCTCATGAAGCAGGCTTCTAGCTATGGAGCAATCTATCTGTACCATGTATCTACTATCCTTAGGTGTCAGCCTTATGTTATGTTGTTTTATACTCCACAAATGAGTGCAGTCCTCCTATGCCTGTCCCTCTCTTTCTGACTCATTTCACTTAGCATGATACTCTCCATGTCTATCTATCCATTTATAAGCAAAGTTCATGACTTCATCTTTCCTGACAATTGCATAGTATTCCATTGTGTAGATGAAAGTTTCTTTAAACCAGTCACCTGTTCTAGGGCACTTGGCTTGTTTCCAGATGAGAAAGCATTTGACAAGATCCAGCACCCATTTATGATGAAAACTCTCAGCAAAATAGCCACTGAAGGAATTTTCCTCTCTATTGTCAAAGCCATCTACCACAAGCCCACAGCAAGTATCATTCTCAATGGGGAAAAACTAAAAGACTTCCCTCTAAGATCAGGCATAATACAAGGTTGCCCACTTGCGCCACACCTATTGAACACAGTACTGGAAGTCCTGGCTATTGCAGTTAGGCAAGAGAAAGGTATCAAGGGAATACAGAGAGGAAAGGAATAGGTCAAACTATCACTATTTGCAGATGCTAGTTACTATATTTAGAAAACCCTAAAGATTCTACAGAAAAGCTCCTAGAAATAATAGGTGGGTTTAGTAAAGTGGCAGGCTACAAAATCAACACCCAAAAGTCCATGGCTTTCTTATATACAAATGAAGAAAGAGAAGAAATAGACATTAAAAAAACAATCCCATTCACAGAAAATCAAGTACCTTGGAAACAGCTTAACCAAAGAGGTGAAGGACCTCTACAAGGAAAATTACAAAACACTACTTCAAGAAATAAAAGAGGACGGTAGGAAATGGAGACACATCCCCTGCTCGTGGATAGGGAGGATTTACATTATCAAAATGGCAATACTGCCCAAAGCACTATACAAATTCAATGAGGTCCCTGTCAGGATACCCATGACATTTTTCAAAGAAATACACAAAACTAAAATCTTTTATAGCACTGTAGCACTGCACTGTCCTCCCGTTGTTCATCCATCTGCTTGAGCGGGCGCCAGTAACATCTCCATTGTGAGACTTGTTGTTACTGTTTTTGGCATATCGAATACACCACGGGGAGGCTTGCCAGGCTCTGCCATGCAGGAGGGATACTCTCGGTAGCTTACCAGGCTCTCCAAGAAGGATGGAGGAATAGAAATTGGGTTGGCTGCGTGCAAGACAAACATCCTACACTCTGTGCTATTGCTCCAACTCTTCAAAAAAATCTTTTACAAGGCAAAATTATTTTGAGATTCATATATTTTGTAGCATGTGTTAATAGCTCCTTAATTTGGCACAGCAGAAGAGATTCTCATCATATTATTGCCCCATGGTAGTCCATTCCACTCCCTGTGCAAGGACATTGAGGCTGTTTCCAATTTTGGGCAAGAAGAAATTAGGAAGCTATGAACAATTGTATGCAAAATATGAAAATATGCTTTCAGAATACAAATATGTTTTCATTTATTTTTAGTAACTCCTAAGAGTATCACAAATAAATAATAACGTAGATGTGTGCTCAGTCTTTTTAAAAAATGCTGAAATTGGTTTTCCAAAGTCTTTGTATCATGCTCATCCTAACATATGAACAAGAATGAACAAACACACTTTTTTTTAAAACATTCTAGCCAAAATTTGGTATGGGTAAGTAGTTTTAATTTTAATCATGCCATTCAGGTCTCCCAAAGAAGAATAGAAAGAGCTATGCTTGGAATATCACGTTTCACTCAAATGAGAGAACGAATCAGGAGTTCTGACATCCGTCGACGATCAAGGATCAGGGACGCTGTCTCATATGCCAAGGTGTCGAAAATCAGATGGGCTGGTCACGTAATGAGATTTAAAGACGACCGTTGGACTAGAGCTGTTACTGATTGGATTCCACGGGATGTCAAGAGACCGCGTGGCCGCCCACCTACCAGATGGTCAGACTTCTTTGTCAAGATCATGAACGATCGGTTTGAGGCCCTCCATGTTCCCGGAGCGAAGAGATGCCATTGGGCTACACTAGCACGCGACAGGGACAAATGGAGACGTTACTGGCGCCCGCTCGAGCAAATCGACGACTAACGGGAAGTTAAGTGATTAAGTGATAAGTAGGTGTTTATAGTCCTTAATTATGATAATTACCTGCATTTTCCTAGTGACTAGTCAAACTGAACTTTTTTCTTATTAGACACCTACAGACAAAATCTTTATCAGAGATAGGAATTATATTTGTTTTAGGCATGTAACAAGTGTTTTATTCTTTACAGTAGTTTTCTAAAAAGCTTTAAATATTGGTGAAGACCAATTTAATATTTGCAGATTATACATTGGATGTTATATTTAAAACTTAATCCCAAAGACTAAAGAATTTACCTTTTATTCTCTTGTAGAAGTTTTTTAGTTTCAGATTTTGTGCTTAGGTTTATAAGCCATTCGGAATCCAATTTTTATTTATATTATGAAACTGATGTTTATTTCTGTAAACACACTTCTAACATTTCTGGAGCTAACACATCTGGTGCATTGTTCATGAGAGGAATTGAATGTTTCTGGTCTTTTGTCAAAATTCAATTTTGTTGTATCTTTCTCACACTCTTTTTTTCCTGATCAATCTGGCTAGAAGCTATCAATTTTGTGATTTTTCTCAAAGAACTAGATGGTAGTTTCATTTTCTCCTAATTGTTTGCTATTTTTATTTAATTATTGTCCACTTTGACCCATTCTATCTCATTTCTTCTTTTATGCATGTGAAATTTAATTGCCTTTCCTTTTTCTTTGTTTTCTCTTTTTCTTTTTCCAAACAAATATGCTAATGAAATGTGGAATGAACAAGATAAATAGGGTTTTCTAGCATATAGCTTTATATGATCCAGGACTACGTTAGGACTGGTGAGAAAATTTCTTTTATTAGTCTTAGAAGGACAATTCTGTCTTTAATTTAAAATTTTTAGATATTCTATGACTTGAGTCATTTAGATAGAAAAAGCCAGAATATTCAGTAAGTTACTTGAGCTTCTCTGAATTCCAAATACACTGAGTTTGGAGTGATTTTGTATAAAGTACCTGGGCCAACTCTTGGTGCCTGTGAGAAAGTTCAATCTAATAATGCACATTGAATATTTACATCTTTATATGGTTTATAATATCTTTGTTTTCCTCAGCTTTTATTATTCCTTATGTATACTTCTCTATTCAATACTTCCCGAACCCTGAGGCTACCTGATATCAGTGTAATGTTCTTCACTTCAGTCAATGAACTTTAACAGAAACCAATGCATTTTAACTGAATTTTTGTTTATCTCAAGGAGCACATTTTAATGAAATCAATACATTCTTGCTGAAAGCCACATGAATCCATTGGCAAGAATACATTGTTACCCAGACCAATATGCAGTTTTATAATGTCTGTGTGTTTTAGCGTTAGCATAGTCATACATTTTAGCTGCAACCAATATATTTCCGGGGGCTGGCTCTAGGAGAGCCTTCTTTTGCAGTGAGTCAAATCATTCTTATAGAAACTAATTCTATGATCCATATTCCTGAGCTAATGGTGTCAGGCTAAATAAAGACTATATTTATATTGCTGAAATGTTTTAAAGTTGTTTTGAAGCGCATGCAATATTTTGATATCTTCATTAAAGTTATAAAATAAGTTAAAGAAAAGTTTCGAACCGAAAAGTTAAGGAACTTGTTTACATTTGTTGAAACAACCAAACATATTTAGTATTATATTTTTTACCTCAGTCACTGGTTTTTGAGTCGTGTTTTTTGATTAGGTGACCATGAAAAGTAATTATCCTTTAGGAGGTTCAGAGAGTAAATTATTTTAATTAAATAATCACATCTCTTTGTAAACTACAAGTGACAAAAATTCCAGCTTGCCCACAAATCCCATTCCCCTTAAAAACTAGTAAAATTAATGGGAGTCATTGACCTCAAAAGCTAATGAAGGAACATTAAAGAAAACAAATTCAAACAATGACTCAACAATAAAGCTATAAAGTGAGAGCAATTCAAAGGGGCTCTTTGGTACTAATATGCACGCAAGTGTGGAATTTGTTTGTGTGTAGTTGCTATTGCAAAAGTCTCTTGACTCGAATTAAAAGATTTTCCACCTCCCGATTGGCCTATTGCACTTAATACTTAGCCTGAAATTGAAAATGAATCACCTTTGATAAAGCTAACATTTTAAAATTCAAATTTGCTTGTATTTAGAAAGTGACTGGTCAACTCCAAGGACATTATCTAATTGGGAGAGTAACCTTGTTGTATTATTTATTCAGAAGAAAAGCAAGGGCAACTCACATCCCCAGACATCTTCATTTGCCTTTTTAGTTTTTCCCACTAATGACATAGCCAAAAGATGAATGCAATGAAAGGAATAAGTACACTACAACTGATGTAATGGACTCAGAATATTTTTTTAAAAAACATCATTCAGGAAAACATGAAGCTGAGTTAAACTGAAATGTTATCCTTAACATTCATATACATAATAAAAAAATCAATAAGCATTGAGAAAATTCCCAAGACACTTTGCTGACTTCTCTGATTAGAAAACAACGGAAAAAAGAAAAATAGAAAAATAGACAAAGAAGAGTCCTAATAAAGAGATAAATAAATAAATAAGCAAATAACTGTCTAAAAAGCAGATGCTAATATATATATGTGTATATATATATATATATATATATATATATATATATATATATACAGTACTGGATGGCTGGATGGTTTTCCTCTTATTAAATTAACTCTTTAAATCCATGTTCATTGACTTCAGGAATCCTTATAAATTTGTCCCTCCTCAGTCTGTCTCTGTTCTTGTATAAATTCTGAGTCACAACTAGCTACTCTATCCAGGGCTTATATCACCTTTCTCCCTAGCCTCTAACCCCAATTATTTCCATAAAATAATTGGAATACCCTTTCATAGGGCTGGGACACAGCAGGTAAGATGTTTTGCCTTGCACACAGCTGACCCAGGTTCAATTCCTCTATCCCTTTTGGAGAGCCCAGCAAGCTACCAAGTATCCCGCCCGCACGGCAGAGCCTGGCAAGTTCCCTATGCCATATTCGACATGTCAAAAACAGTAACAAGTCTCACAATGGAGACGTCACTGGTGCCCACTTGAGCAAATCGATGAACAATGGGAGGATAGTGCTACAGTGCTATTCTTTCATTTCCAATAATTTGGGGGCAACTATTATTTTTTTCTCTTGAAATCATCAAGTTCTCCTGGTCTCTTTTAAGCTAGCTCCTTATTCAGCCTCTCCTCGTTTGACTTTCTCATTCAAGTCCAGCAATCGTCAAGCTTCTGTGCAGTTGGACAGTTGACCCATAACCAGCCTTCCACCCAAGCAGGAGAGATTCATGGAGACCAAATTAATTCAGACAGTTGATTAGGGTGTTTGCCTTGCATACAGCTGACCCGGGTTTGATTCCCAGCATCTCATATGGTCTCCTGAGCACCATAAGGAGTGATTCCTGAGTGCATGAGCCAGGAGTAACCCCTGTGCAACACCGGATATGACCCAAAAAGAAAAAAAAAGATTTGAGTTACAGTTGAGAAAGTCCAAGATAAGGAAATTCTGATCACATATTGAGACCCCTGGCAAGCCACCACTCTTTCTTTTATAGCCTACAAGGCTCCTTCAAACTTGTTTATGTGAAAGCCTAGACCGTGAGTCCAAGCTAACTTCTCAAGTCATCTGCTCTTGATCATTCAGATTTATGTTTTAAATCTTGTTGCCAGAGGCTGGATACAGGGTGATACCTGGGATTAAGCAGGGCTGGGTGACTTCCTGGTCTTTGGGGCATCTGTCCTTCCAGTGCTACACAGGAAGCCATCAGATCACACTCAAGTCATATGATCTGGTGACTGGCACAGCCTGGAAGCTTATCTCTTCACCCTGGAGCCTAGCCTAGGTAAGCCACGGAACTTGAGACCAGAGAAAATCTAACCCTTCTGAGTGGGAGGAGAAAACTAAGTGGTCTCAACCAGAGCACCAAGTTCTTTGTCTTCAGCATGAGAAAACAGTCAAGGACAACACAGAGTGTTTCTAGGAACCAAAGGGATGTATACCAAGGAGCATACACACTCAAGGGGTTCAGGGGTGTGGGTTCAGGGTCCTGGGGTAGGGAGCACTGCTGCCAGGGTCGCAGGCAAAGGTTTATATGGGTAAAGTTAGCTATGGCACAAAGTGGTCCTGAAAGCAGTGGGAGTGGGCATTATGATTTTAGCGGGGCCGGAGAAACACAGGAATACTGCGAGTTAATATGCAAAGATGAAGCCAAAGGGCTGGAGAGATAGCACAGCGGGTAGGGCATTTGCCTTGCACACGGCTGACCCAGGTTCGATTCCCAGCATCCTATATGGTACCCTGAGCACCACCAGGAGTAACTCCTGAGTGCAGAGCCAGGAGTAACCACTGTGCATCGCCAGGTGGGACCCAAAAAGCAAACAAGAAAAAAAAAGATGAAGCCAAGTCTAGAACCTCATCTCTGCAATAACCTATAGAACCTACATTTCCAACGTCCCTTACAGAAGACAGTTACCACAAGAATGGCAAGAGTCTGGCCCTGGCTCTTCCCATCCCCATTTCCATCACTATCTCTCCTACCTCAGTCCTTCCCAGACATGCCCCATCAATTGTTTTCCTCTCATTCGACTTCTTCATCTTATTTAGGCTTTTTTTATTCTTTATTTCCCCAAAAAGGAAAAAAATCAAGCTTGGTGCATCTTCTTCTACCGTAAAATAACTTCTCTCCATTATGTTTTTATATCCTTTATTTCTAATCCCATTATTTGCTTTACATAACTAAAGTCCTTGAGAAAGAAGCACAAACCAATTAAATCACTTCACATCACTTTTCTGCCTCATTTCCTCTTGACTGAGCATCTTAGTTACTCCTTTTCTTCTCTTTTTCTCCTTAATACAATCAAGTACACTTTTCAGTATATTTTCTACTTTATAAGTGTTGTAGCATTAGATGCTCTGAATCTCCCCGTATATGAAAATACTTCTTCCTTCTGACCCCTAAACTTTAAGTTTGAGGACAGACACCGTGTCCTCCTCATTATGTCATGCCCACTCCCCATCACTGGATGGGCACATACAGGTGACCTACTAAATGACTTTGTACCAATCAGATTCCCACCAGGTTGGATCTTTCTTATTTTGTACCATTAAATTCCTGCTCTTCCTTTTCTCCTCCTTAAAAGTTGCTATGTTTTCTTGACAGCTAATCGTCTTCTATTTCACTCTCTCTAAAACTGGAGAAGACTCTTTACCTCAATGATTTATAGTGCCAGAAATATTTGTTTTCTTTCACAGGCATCCATGAACTTTTGATAATTTATTGAGTATCCTAGTCATAAACTTCAGCATTTTAAAACTGAACCCATTAGGCCTCCTCACCTCTAAAGTTTCCTCTGATTCCATTACTCCCAAACTTAGAACGATCAACCTCTATTCACCCACTGAAGCCAGAGCCATGGGTCACATGGTCCCGTTCGCATACTGTCAGACGGTCTCTTGATTTAACCTACTGACGTTCCGAACAAAATGTTCCTTCCAGCTCATCCCATTACCACTGTGTGTGACTGACTCAGTTGAGATTTTATCATTTGGTCTAGAATAATGCAATCATTCTTCCTGTTCTTAGCCATCTTACACACATCTTCTAAAGGTAGCACTGCACTGTAGCACTGAGCTCCTGTTGTTCATTGATTTGCTCGAGCGGGCACCAGTAACGTCTCACAACAAATTGTGAGACTTGTTGTTACTGTGTTTGGCATATCGAATACGTCACAGGGAGCTTGCCAGGCTTTGCCGTGCGGGCGAGATACTCTCGGTAGCTTCTAAGGTAATTTATTTAATGAGACAATCTGGAACTGGGTTGATACTCGGCTTTCATTCATCCCCATTGCTTACAGAATAAAGCGCAAACTTCTTAACAAAAGACTTAATGCTCTCACTCTGCTTTTGCTTCTACTATCATTCGTTTTTTTTAGCTTTCACGCCTGCAGTCTCACTGACAGAAGTGTACTGTCACTCATGGAGTGAATCTTGTGCTTTCTGTTCTCTTTAGGGGTCTGCCTCCCTATCATTGACTGTAGAGTGAACTCACAGCCCCACTCAGAATACACACCATCACCTCTCCTGGGAATGAGCCACACTGCACAGTAATGCTCTCTCCCTGAGGCCTGTTTGCTTACACACATCTCTACAGTATAGCAGTCATTACCGAATTTTGTAGCTTTATATGTGTTTATGCCCCCTTTGTGCCCTGTGCTCTTTGAAAGAAAGCAAAATTTTATATCCTTGCATGAGAAGTAATATGATGGAGCAGAGCTTCTTTTGAGACAAACAAATTTCAATCAAATAGTTTTCTCTGCAAATAGGTACGAACATTTGTATTGGAGGGCTTATTTTCTCCAGCACTCTGTTGACTCCTAAAAACATGGGAATAAAAGAAGACGGAGAAAACCTGACGAAGTAACTGTTACATAAAAGTCCCATACAGGGAGATAGGATGATACTGAAATAAGACATGTGTCTTAGATGTGACTGACCCCATTTCAATCCCCAGTACCACATATGGTGCCCAGAATCACACCGAGAGTAACCTTTGAGGAATCCAGGAGTAAGGCCTAAACAGAGTTTGGTGGAATCTCAAAGCAAAACAAAACAAAAAGCCTTGTAAGAATGGTAGTTGATATTCTACTAGTTTCATCACCTTTGTTATCGATCATTCCTTTCCTCAATGTCTAATACCCTTTAAATATTAAATAAGTGGGTTTTGAATGAATAATTAATAATGATATATATAGATTGTTGAATGACTATCTTTTAAATAATGGCTGTTATTTACTATTTTTTCCTGTTATTTACTATTTTTTCCAACAACTTCTAAAAAGATATTTTTCAGTAGATGTTCGTTAAAAGCTTATTTGAATGAACTTTTCAGTGAAATTACACTTCCTTGGCATAATAGTAAATAATTATTTCCCTTATCTTTTTTTTCACTGCTATCTACCCATATCTACCTACTTATATACCTATCCTCTTACCGATATATTCCGTGTCACCACTACTGGTTTTTGCAATTGTATAGACTAATAAATTTATTGGGAGTTTATATTTCAATTTACCTACATTTTATTGCTACTTAAGAGACCTTCAAGAAGAAAATAATATCTCTGCTTTTGAAAATAAGCTTTGTTTTCATATCCTCAAAAACCATGACCAGTTTTTAAAACTACTTAAGAAACATGGAAAATACCAAATAGGATCCACTGAGAGTAAAGCTTCAGTGTTTCATCTTGAACTCGGTAGTATTATATAGGATTCAAGATTTATTGATTAAAAAGTAAGTGCCATGAGTGTGGTTTAGTTGATTAAGAGAGAGAGAGACGGACTTTAGGTGTCCTGTCACCGCTCTGTGTTTGTGGATATAATAGAGTGGCTGTAACTGAAGGGTGAGTGGTCACTGGAGACATCACATCAGACCCTCCTGTGTCTCTTCTGACATCTCCCACCTTGCTGGAGGGTCAGTGGGGGTTGCACTTGATCGAGATGCTGTCACTGCTTATGATAATAGCCCCATGGATGAGTGGAAACAGATTTAGTCTCCAAATCATCAAACATTCTGAAAACATCCTTTCTTAAACACATTACAAATGCCTACTTTTGATGACAGAGTTTCCAAATAACATCACTCAAATAATGGTCACCTCAACCAAAACTACCACAAATTTAGAGCTATAATCATTCTTTTTCTTAGTTTGATTTTCGTATTTGGACTACATACAACCAGCAATACACAGGACTTTTTCCTGATTCTGTGCTCAAGGATGACCTCAGGTGGTACTGGTACTAGGGATCAAACATGGGCAAGCCAGATATAAGGCAAGTGCCCTGACTGTTGAACCATCTCTCCAGGCCCAGAACTGTGATTTCACTGGCTAACATCACTCAGCAGGAAGTTAGCCTGAAGGAAAGGGACAGATTCAGAACAATCTCTCTCTTACGTGTAATATAAAAACACCCCCAGGGAATAGCAAAGGCCCAAAGCAACAGAACCTAAGAGGTGATCAACAGGATTGGCTGGGATTGGGGAGGAGATGGGAAGGTTAGTGACAGGGTGGGACCACTGTGACATGGTGGAGGGAAACAGATGGTCTGGTGGAGGGCATGGAGTTGGAACATTCTACACACAAAACCTTATCTTTCACAGTATAAATCACAATGGCTAAAATCAAATAAACTTTTAAAATGATGATGGCCAAAATATTTTTGAAGCTAATAATTTCATAGGCTAATTTTTTTTCTCTTACGTAGACTCCAACTTGTAAAGAAAAGTTTGTAAAGATCTCAAATCCTTCCAGCCGTAATACATCACCTTAGTTTCTAACTTGAGTTGAAGCTAGAAAAAATAGGAAGCTAAATCATTTTAACTCATTCTACTTCCTTAGAGTGAGTATTCAGCAATTTCCAAAATGTGAATGCCAGAGCTATTTACAACGTATATGCCTATTGCTCTGAATCAGTTTGTTTGTTCTTTGAGTTGTATAATATGCTTTATCTTCATTGACTACGCTCTGGCACATTCCTCACTGAAATAAGATCTAAAGGAGTCTTAGAAAGGAAACCTTAACACACAGTAATAACCCCAGCCCAGGGCCAGGACTCTGTTACCACAGCAAGCATCAGACTGTTGTCAATTTTCACTTCACATGACTTGCATTTCCATCTCTTCATCTACACAGCAATGATTGTCATCATTTCCTAATTTCAAAGGCTTGTGGAGAGTG
Organism: Sorex fumeus; assembly: GCF_029834395.1. Taxonomy (NCBI): domain Eukaryota; kingdom Metazoa; phylum Chordata; class Mammalia; order Eulipotyphla; family Soricidae; genus Sorex; species Sorex fumeus. The sequence goes on along the minus strand of NW_026606149.1, from coordinate 53,920 downwards.
AAACCACATACTTTGAATGCTTTAGCACTGAGGCCAAAGACTGCTATAATTAGGAGATTCACTTTCCTCTAGAACTACAGCTCAGATCCCCTGTGTAGTGGACTTCTGGATTTCAAACAAACAACAGAAGAAAAGGTTTTCTGAAGGCCTAAGCAATAGTATATCCCCAGCACTCCATATGGTACCCAAGGGTGGCAGGAGTGATCCCTGAGCACAGAGCCACGAGTAAGCTCTGAGCATCACAATGTGTGTTCTCAGAAAGAAAAAGCAAAAGAAATTGTTTGCAATGGAGACTGCAGGTGATGAGATTTATTCTACTCTTTTCTGCTGACTTGTCTTCTCAATTCTTCTCTAATATTTGTACTAATGATAATTTTAGGGCGAAAAAACATATACAAATGTTAAGATCAGTTTGAATACTGAGTAGGATGTTTAAATTGAAAAACCAAAAACTGAGGCAGGAAACCTATCAAATTACCAGAATTTGCTCCTTGCTGACCCTTTAGTCACTCATTAATTTAAAAGTAGTTCTGCTCTTTCTTAATTCTAATTGCTAAACATAATGTCCGGAAAAGTGGTTATTGATTTATGCTCAGTTGTGACCCATGAAAGAAGACATCTTTTATACTCATTTTAAAACAATGGCTTTATAGATTTAATTGTCTATCCACAGGTAACCATAAGTGAAATGTGTTTTCCATTCTTTTTCCTCCCGTTCATCTCTGAAACACTCTAGTACAAACTTATGCTTGCCGGTGAAACGTGGCACCTACAAGCCTCAGTGGTTTGGTTGAGTTTTGGCATGCCCTTTGAAAAATTCAGCCCCCATTGTCATATTTGCATTTTGCTTGAATTTTTAATCTAGTCTCTGCCCCATGGTGTGAAGAGCATAAAAAAACGGTGTGAAGTACAAAGCTCCGCCAGACACAGCTAATGATGATTGGTGGGCCCCGAGGCAGTTTCATTAGAACATCCTCACCCAGCACACCTGGAAACTCTTCCTCCTTTTATTAAAGCCATAAAATAGACTCCATCCGAATATGAACTTTTAAAAGAAGGAGCTTAGGGGGCTGGATTGTGAGTACAGGGAGTAAGGTCTTTGCTTTGTATGCATCCAACCTTGGTTCAATCCTTGGCACCAAATACAGTCCCCTGAGTCCTATCAGGAGTGATTTCTTTTTTTTTTTAATTTTTTTTTTTTATTAGTGAAACACCATGAGGTACAGTTGTAGACTTACACATTTTTATGCTTGGGTTTCCGTTGTACAATGATCGAGTACCCTTCCCTCCATCAGTGCCCATTTTCCACCACCACTGATACCTCCGCCCCTCTCGGAGAGCCCGGCAAGCTACCGAGAGTATTCGATATGCCAGACACAGTAACAACAAAGTCTCCAATGGAGACGTTACTGGACCCGCTCGAGCAAATCGACGATCAACGGGAGGGCCTTTACCTTTACCTTACTGATACCAGTACCCCTCCCACCCCACCTTATCTCCCCATCCCACCCTGCCTCTGTGACATGGCACTCCCTTTTGTTGTCTCTCTCCTTTTGGGTGCTGTGGCCTGCAGAAGAGGCATCGAGTGGCAACATGTTTGGTCTAGAGTCTAGTCTCAGCATGCTTCTCCCATCCTGGGGGGATCCTTCCAATAACCCCCATTTGATGCTCCCTTCTACATCTGAGCTGCCTTTAGCCCTAGGGTGTGAAGCTGGACTCCAAGCCATGGAGGAAACCCAGGAGTGATTTCTGAGCACAGGAGTGATGCCTGAGCACCTCTGGTGTGACCCAAAACCCAAATATATGCACACATACATATGTATGAAACCTAGAGCTTATGATTTTGTTGTACCTGTAGCTCTATAATATTTTAACATTATTATCGGGCCATTGAATACATTTAAGAGTAACTCATTTTTGAGTTGGCAGCAACTTTCAAGGTTATTTCTTTTACTACAGACTTTATGGATGAGAAACCAAGTATTTTTCGGATTTCAAAGTTACTGACTTTCTAAAGCTTGGTCAGCAAGTATCTGACAGGGATAAGTTCACACATCTTTACTCTTAGGCCAGTATCCTTTCCACTACGGTGTAATAAGTCCATGATGTGGTTTTCTATGACAGGAAACAGATAGGTACATGGAGAGCCTGAGAAAGATTTCGCCTACTTCAGGTGTATCTAAATTTATCTAGTTCACTTACCAAATTTCTATTGAACACCCATCCTCAGGAATTATTATAGATAAGGGACATTTAGAAATGGCTGATATAGTCCTAGCACTCAAAATAATCGCAATCAACTGGGAAAGTTGTAAATAATGCAAGAATATATCTCATTACATGGTGAAAATAAAATACAGAAAGGATCAGAGCATAAATCCACAGAGGATATCAAAGTTCAACTTTATCTTTAAAAAAAATAAGGAAATATTAAAAAGTGAAATTTCTACCAAACTTTCAGCCAGTCAATTGAGCGACCAAGTTAGAACGAATGTTTCTATTCCACCTAGAAGAGAAACATTGTAAAGCTTGAAACTATGAAAACAAGGAAGATGCCAGGGGCATAGTGATATTTCCAGTGAGGCCACCACCTTGGATACAAGACTATGGAACACTATGTAGGCACAGACTGGGCAGATTCTTCAACTAAGTAAACTCTGAGTTTTGGTTTTACCTGCAGGTGATGGATAGTAGGCACAGAGAGTAAATACTACAAGCCCTTATTTCTCGTTGTTCTCAAATACGATGATGAGAGAGTGTTTTCCAAAACTTACAGGGAAAACGAGTAGAACTTACTTGACAACTTCTCTCAAATCACATTGGAATGTGATCATCGCAGTTATTAGCTATGTGATGATAGCTTTTTCTAAGTGAGTTTCATGGAAGAGCAGTTCTTTTAAAAATTATGGTCTTTGTCCCCAAAAGGTGACTGCTTAGAGTCATGAGATGCCTTGGTTCTGTTTGTGGAAACTAAGTGACCTTAAAATATATAGACCAAGGCCAGAAAGACAGTTCAGCAGGTAAGGTGCTTGTCTGGCATGCAGTTGACTGGAGTTCAACGCCCATCACCACGGAATGGTTCCCTGAGCACCTCCACAAGTGATTCCTAAATACAGAACCTGTAGTAAGCCCTGTGCACCACCAGGTGGTGCTAAAACTAAACAACAACAAACAGAAAACAAAAAGATCAGTATATTACTGCTTTATTCAAGGACATTTGGTTCGTTCTCACCCTCTATCTTCCATCTCAGGCTGTTTATTCTTTTTCATTTCTTAAATGTCTCTCTTGAATTGGGTTCCTGGAGGTCCAGTTGTATTTCCAGGCTAGACTTAGACTTGCCAGCAGATCAATCTCATTTGATCCAAGATGAAAAGTATCTTTTTCCCTTGATTGCAATTGTTAGGGCGCGGATCGTGATCTCCCTTTAACGACAAAGAGACTCCAGAGACTGCAAACAGCAAGCAAGGTTTATTGTAAGACTGGCTAGCCAGGGTCAAGCCGCCTACACAGACACGCAGGTCAGTTAGGTGAGGCAAGACCCCGAACTTCTTCAAAGGGGATCTTATATAGGCCTTCACTGGCCGTTACAGCAAAGCCCGCGCATTTCATAGCCAATAGATTTGTAACAACATATGCTTTCCTAACCAACCCAATTAAGGGTACATCACTTCTTAGCCTATAGTTTAGAGATCAGCATTTTGCGTCGGTGCTTAGGAACTGACAGGTTTTTAAGGCAGTCCTGGGTCTTGCAACATGGGTCTTATGAGAGACATCCGGTTATCTGGTCTGACCCCCACCCTTCGAGTACCTGTATCTGAATTCCTTGCTCAGGGGCAGAAAAACCAGCTATTTTGCAGTGCAGGCTCCTATAAAGCGGATCTGAAAAAACTTATCTAGACCTGTTCCTTGAAAAACAAGTTATTTTGCAATGCAGTTTCCTATTAAGCTAAGCTAAATTAATTCTGGTGGTGGTCCATTTTTGGGCCTGTCCCTTACACAATTTGTGGAGCAAAGAAGGAGGGCTGATTCCATAACAAGAAGTGGCTGTGTCCAAAGAGTCAAAACCAAAGGTGGGACCAAACCGACAAAGGAAATCACTCACTAGCCTCCATACAGCGAGCCCTGCTTATCTCCACTTATTTCTCCATGGCCTCCTACCAAGTCTTCAGTTATAATTCCCATTATATTACATTTTCTGTGTTACATGTGGAGCGATAGCATAGAGGTAGGACATTTGCCTTGCGCACAGCCAGCCCAGCCGAGATGGGTTTGAGTCCCCCAATCCCCTCGAAGAGCCCGGCAAGCTACCAAGAGTATCCCGCCCACACAGTCAAGCCTGGCAAGCTCCCCATGACGTATTCAATATGCCAAACACAGTAACAACAAGTCTCACGATGGAGACGTTACTGGGACCACTGGAGCAAATCGATGAACAACGGGAGGACAGTGACAGTGATAGTGACATGTGCCTCTACATTATTAGATTATTAGCTCATCATGAGGAAGGTATGCATGTTGCTTGTTTTATGTTCCTAAAGCTTCAACCAAGACATAAAACATGCATGTGCTCGTACACACATGTCTACATAAGCTGAATGGATACACATGAGTGAGTGAATGATACAGCTTCAAACTTTTTTGTTCATCAGTAACATCTGTTCCCTCATAGCAGACTCAGGATCTCTGCAGTACAGTCTTAATACTGAGGTTATTAGAGGTCTTCCGGAGCGATCCCTTGAACAAAGGGCCTCCTTCTTCCTTGTGCCATCTGAAAACTTGGGTTGACAGAAGACAGTGTCTTCTGAGGCCGTTGTTCATTCTTTGAACACCAGCTTAAGTTGTTAGGAAGTTGTTTCTTTTATTGAGCTGACATCTTTCACTTCCTCCCACTCATTCGAGTTGTGCCCTTGGGGCTTTCACTGAATACATATCATCTCTCAGAAGATTTTTTTTGCCATTGATTTGAGAGCCCTGTCTAGGCCATATTTGATCTCAGACTGAACTCCTAACTAGTTTTGAGGCTTTTTCATTCACGAATCCTAATAAAAGATTATAAGAAACCCAGTCAGAATTGTTCAGTGCAGCTACATCAAAATGATAGATTCCTGTTTCAGATTTGACCTTTGTTTAATCAAGAAGGGAGAAATAACTGTAAGTTGTTAAGTACCAACAAGGTCTCTGCACATCTAATTTAACTTACCAATTATGGCAAAATGAGTGTTATTATTCTCCTTTTATAGAAAATCACACAGGTATTGTGCAGGGAGCCAACTGTCCCTGGTTCAAAACTATAATGATTGGTATTTGATTTTAGATCAATTTGGCTGAAGCATTATAATAAATTAATGCATGAATTAAATGAATCATCATTGGCAGAACAATTACCTTCCTCGCTGTAATTCCCATGAATATTAGAATTAGGGGGATCTTGGCTTGATTTCCTGGCTTTGCCTCTTTGTAGCTTAGGAGGCCTGGTAAGTTGAGCTCTTCTGAGATGCAGTATCTTAGTCTGTGAAGTGATGATAATAATGTAAGTTCTTCAGGTTGAAAAGTAAGTATAAAAATGAGATTGCATATGTGAAGGTTAAGTTTGATACCGCAGACATAAACATAGTAATGATGATGATGATGATGAAGCAGGCAGCAAGATCAGCTAAAGGATTCATATCACCAACACCAGGAACTGAACACAGGTTTGATTCAAGGTCATAAAGCACGTCACAGTTGACTGCCTGTTCCCATGGTCTTTCTTCGTCCCTGCTGTCAACACAGATCTCATGAGTTGACCCATCCACCAGGTTAGGAAAGAAATCAGCAGACCAGGTGGTGCCAAGCACTCAGCTTGTCCTCCATTCTATTCTGCATTACAAGGAGAGAGAAAGCTCCACCCCATCCTCCCCACATGTTCTGGCTTTGGCGCTTCCTTCCTATTTAATCACTGATGACAGTCACATGAAAAATAAATCTCCCTTTCTGTGGGTTCCATCTGCTCCCACCACTCACCTACACATGAAAGATGCCTCATGAATGCATCTCAATTTCAAATGAACAGTGAGATAAAATGCTCCATCAACGTTGCCTCACAGGGGGTGGAAGCGACAGTGACAGGACCCCTCCCGAGGCAACAAGCTCAAACTTCCCTAGCATGGCCCAATGCTCCTGTCAGGAAGGAGGATAAGAAGCACCTGTCAAAGCTGCTTCCCCAGGACACGGGGCCCTCAGGCAGACAGATGTGCTAAGTGTGAAGAGAAGTTTTCCAAAACCTTTCTAGCTCCCAGCCTGGGGCAGAGCAAACAGTGCTGGGACCAGGTTGCTGGCTCTTGGCCTCTGGTGCTGATGTGCTATTTCCTGTTTTCTAACTCTACCTTCCTAATTTCCCTGGCCATTGCTAGTTGTTGTTTTTCCCTATGGCTTTGCTTTGATTTTTTTTCATGTCGGGACCTCTGCAAAATTATTATTATTATTAGTTTGCAAATTCCTTATCATCTATCTCTGGACTATCATGGAGCAGAATCCAAAAGGTAGGAAGTCTGTCTCAGGACAGTTGTGTGAAAAATGTGTCTGATTGCCAGGAAAGGGTAGAAAAGGACTAAGTTCTTCGGCTCCTTCTGCTTTCCATGTAGCCAACTGTTCAGGCTAAAAGCAAAGAGTGATGGGGAGAACCATCTTTCTCCTCTCCTTTCATCACACAGAAGTAAAAACAGTTGTAAGGAGTGGGGATATTGATGCTGCATTTCTAGATTCAAAAGAGTTAAGGGGGGGTTGTTTTAATAAATCTTCCTAGGGTATCATACAGAGCCCAGTCACTTAAAAGAATTATGTTGGGTGAATTTTTTTCTCACAATGCCTTCAAGAGAGATCAATCTTCTGTTCACATTTCGACATATATTTGACAATATTGAATTCTTTTATAACATTCAGTGTCTTCTGATTTTTGTCTTGCATACTTCTTACAATCACAGTATCTAATGGTGTCCAGTATCTAATGGTGTCCATTAGCTGGTACCCGTTACTTGTTAACAATAGAAATGTCAGTCATTTCAGGGACTAAATGCCTGGTGGTAAAATCTTGCATCCATTCATGAGGTCTTAGGATGCCATTGGAACGAGAAGGTCCAGTTTAGGTCAGCCAACTCTTCTTTAATCTGATGTCAAATGGCTTTAAAGGCTTGAGCCTTCAAGTGGGAGTGGGGAATAGGGTGGGCAGAGAAGAAAAGTTCCTGCTGCCACTGGCAGCCAGTTGGCAAAACAAAGCAAAGCAAAACACTCCAAGGAACAAAATATGTGATACTTCATGGAGAAATTATTACTTCCAGAAAGCTTTCTTATTTTTAGATTATGGAGAAATGGGGGATCTTCATTATTGCTAGGATTATGAACCTAGCAATAATCCTAGGAGATCTGCCACGTAAGGCAAACATCTTCAACTCTGAGGGTCTCTGTTTCATCTACCGAATGATGCCCTCAGACCAGACTATAAAGTTCTCTCTGAAAAGGACATTAAATGGCTCTATGACAAATCGGGAGATCCAAGCACATAAACTTGATGTCTTGAATGCATACATATGCCACAAAATTATTATTCATATAGCCTTTAATGAGTCATTTTCAGTTAGCACAGGAATTATTTGTATCTTGGTTTTAACTATTTTTGTGTGATCCAAGATGAAAATGGCTTAGATTGGAGGCATGAATATGATGAGGCGATGAGGAGGGAGGCGGGTGGTCCCACTTCCCACCCTCAGTGGCAGAACTGGAGAAGGAGCAATACATTTTTTGCAGAACAACAAACCTCCCTGATTTAGTGAATCTCCAGCCTTTAAGACCCAGGAGAAAGAAAAATAAGATAAATTTGCCTTTAAGACACAGGAGAAAGAAAAAGAAGATAGATTTGCAGTTAAGCAGGGAAAAAGGGGTAAATGGGGGTGGGGGGGAATAGGAAAAGGGAAGAAAATGCATTCGAGTCTTAGCAGTGATGTTACTAAGTATCTCGGCATACACAGCACTACCAGTGCATCCTCTGATAGGTATGGGTACCTCTTCTTTACCCTGAGGAGAACTGAGTCTCAGTGCTCAGCAACTGCCTAAGGTCATTTAAAGGGAAATTAATAAACCCTATCTGACTGTCTGATTCAATATAATACATTCCTTTATGTTCTTGTTCGAGTTACCACTGCAACTTGTGTTGTCAAAGTCTAAACATATGGCTAGGACTCTGCTTTATTTTACACTGTGATTCACCTCTCCAAAAGAAAGTGTTAGAGTTGAAAATATTTTTAAAAGACTAAAGTTTTGAAATATGCTAAGTGAAATTATTTTTCTGGGGGTAGAAAATGAAAGTTTTTCCCAAGTTTACTGTAAAATAGATTTTCTTTATAATTACAGGTTGCATTAGTTGCTTTAAATTAACTTGATACTTTATGCTTGGGTTAAAATTTAACTATTTTGTTGTTGTTAGGGAAGGGGAGGAGGTGGCATCACTTCCCCATCCTTTTCCTATAATCTTTGGAGTTTCTCTGGCAAACCAAGCCTCCCCCACTGGTCTTCAGTGTTGTGCTGGGCATGGGATTCTCTTCTGAGCACTAGAGCAGAGAATTCGTGACTCACATTTGTAGGTTTCACCACCATATTGACAAATGTTGGTCTGGATCTGCAGTTCAGTGCATGCCCTTTGTCTGCATAAGAATTTTTCTAAAACTATTTGAAAATGAGTATGTTCTCATACCTGTGGACTTTAATCTAAAATTCATTAGGCTAGAAATATTGAGGGGCCACCATATGAGACCAAGTGAAAATTACCTATTAGAAGACAAAAAGTCCAGATATGAAGAAAAGCTGAATTGATGAAGTTGAGAGCCTCCATTAAGCAATTATTGCAGCAACCAATTTTGTTCTCTGCTAAGTTTCTTAACTTTGTTATTTGTAAAGAAAAGAGAATGAACTGATATAACTTCATTTGATAATCTATGTTAGTACAGATTTTGTAAGGGAGAGTCAGAACAAAGAGATGTGAATTTACTAGCATAAAATATTAACTTAAAAATCTTATGGGCTTGATCAAATAATGATCATCGTGTGATTGTAACTCAAACATGAAAGCTTGTAACTATATCTCATGGTGATTCAATAAAATAGAAAAATCATATGGGCTTTTTCAGAACATAATTTTGAAATACCACACAGGAAAGAAAACATCAGCAGCAGTTGCTTTTTATTATTTTCTTGCTGATATGCCTTAATCAGTACAATAAAATACCAACCCATTTACTACTGATTATGTTTTTCTCAACCCAAATTCCCACAATATTATTTTCTTCCCAAGGCACTGAGCATCTTCAGTGAGTCACCTCAAACCCAAAGGGTGAGTTTGAATAGAGGTCTATGCAAGATGAAAAAAAAAATGAAGTCATGTTTTGTGTATAAGGAGTGTTATACTTTTGTGTATGAGGAATATTATGCAGCATCGTCAAAACATCTCAATGAAATTTCAATTACTATAGTAGAGAAGTGAGAGGGTAAATCATATACCAAACTCCTAAAATTTTTATCTGAGGGCAGTTTCTCTGGATGCAGAGTATAATAATGACCTTTATTAATAGTTTGATGTTCACATAATGTCCCAGCATGCCAATATAGGTGTGGACTTCCACAGCCAAAATGTGAGTCTTCATACCCTTGATGTGCTCATATTGGCCTTCCTGGAGGCTTACTCAAGGGTGCCAAAGTTTCTATACTAAACCGAATTTTGTCTAGCTATTTCCTAAAACCACAGGACGAGGAGGGAGATGGAAAGAGAGAAAGTCAGAAGAACTCTCTGGGTTCAAAGGTTTAATTTGTTTGTTTGTTTGTTTGTTTGTTTGTTTTTTCACTAGCTGAGGACAAAAGTGGGTTCTCCTTGCCACACAGTGAAGACTTTGGGAAAGGGTCAAAAGTGTAGGACCCTCAAAATAACCCAATTTCTTTATCTTCCTTTAGACCATCACCCAACCTCAGACCAGTCTGCCATTCTTCCTCCAAAACAGCTTGTTTTAGAGGCCATTGAAGTTTACTCCTGTAACATCCAGAGCAAGATATATTTTCTGCAAAGAACTTCCTTCTCCCCCACTCTCCCTGCCCCGGCCCCGGCCCTGCCACCCTCGGTGTCAGTCTCTGCATTTTCATCAGAGTGCTTCCCTATTTTAGAACAGTTACATCCAGCGTGTGCAAGAGAAGACTGGCTCACCCACTTCCCACCCTGTGGTAGCTATGGAAATAACACATCTGTCAACCACTGCAAGATATTAATAGCAATCAAGCGAGTATCCCTGGATGCCACCCTAGGCCTGCTATCTGTCCTCAGATGAATTTCTTTTAATGTTCACTGACACCCAGTCTTTCCCCACAGGCAGGCAAGAGTGTCCTCACCGTGGATCACTCTGATTCTGTGTGAAAAGCACTGACACCCAAAAGGCCAACTTCCTTTCATAGTCAACCTTGATCAGAAAAGAGGACAGTCCCTAGAAGGGACGGGCAGAGAGAACCACTTCCACTACACAAGGTCTCTGCATCCCTGGGTGAAAAGTTTCTGGTGGGGCTAAGTCATTGCAAAGCCCCCTCCACATTTCTAGCTGTGCAGTTTGGAAATGATTGAACCTAAGAGACTGGCCATCGGCTGGAGTCAACACGCACCCCACTGGAGGGCAGTGTGTTGGACAGTGGACAGAGACAGACTGAAAGCATGAAAGAAATTTATAGGAAGTCTGGAAGACAACTGTCCTAGATAATGGATCACTCCAGACCCAGGACTTTTGGTGCTCAACAGGTATGTCAGAATGGGCCGAGTAGCAGACAGATGATGTCCAGCAGGGAACAGGAATGTCCTCCATTCAGGTGACTCTATCTGAATGTCCAGTGCACACTCAGGACTCTGTCACCAAAGTGAATCTGGAACTACACCAGTCCCAGTAACTGGTGAGTGTGTAACATGAAACCTAGAAGGAGGTACCATCAATCACAAGAAAGGTTGAGTGTCATTCCTTGCTGTGGAGTGAGACCTAGGAAGCCTCCCTCTGGGGCTGGATCTCATGGAATTCAGGGAAGGGTAATGGGGACTGTATGCAAGGATCAGGGCGGGTCAAAGCAGGAGACACCCTTTCCCTGAGCTTGTCTCCTCCTGCTCCACACTCTGCTAAGTGGGAAACAATGAATGCTTTGCTTGTTTGTTTTGGTTTGGGAGCTTTTGTGTTCATTTTGAGTGAAACCATTGATTCTGGAGGGAAGCTGTGAGGGAAGTCAAATGTGTTTCTCCAGATGGAAAGGGTGGACCTGACTCTCGCCAGAGGGAAGCCCAGGTGGGAGCTAGGGAGGAGGAAGGAGAGAGAGGATTGGTTGTACTGGCGCAAACAGAGTCCAGGGGCTCAAGGGTTCTGGCCAACATGGGAAGGAGGCAAGGGTGCGGGGAAGGCACTTTCATTTGATATATAATCAAAAGGGAAGTGCATCTGGGAGTTAGGAGGAGAGAAATCATATTTTGTGAGGCACAACCAACTGCCTTGGCTCAGGATTTGAAGTGGAAGATGAACAGGTTGGAAAGTGACATCAACACCCCATGCAGTGAAAGTGGGGTGGCAGTTCAAAGAGAAGAGAGCTCTGTGTTAGTGTGTTGGGTTTTAATGGTTGAGGAACTACATCATCTTTAATGCTCTTGTAAACTTTATTTGAGTACATTTGAGCTCTCGGGGTCTTCTAGAGGCTAGTCCTTCCAGGAATAGCCTCTAGAAAGTCAGACCTAGGTATTTAGATCCGTCCAGCTGCAGAATATAAACTCGTAAGGAGATTAGAAGCACAACCCTTCCGATATGTGTTCAATTACAGATATTTATGTCTCTAACGTCTTCATATTATAACGTATCTTTGTATGTAACTAGGAAAGAGACAAACATTTCAGATTAAAATCACTTTTATGAAAAAGACTAAAACTTCCCCTACATGAGAAAAGTATCGATGTAAATTTTAAAGCTTCCATACGTTATTACTTCCAATAAAATTTTCTGAGGTGAGTAGTAATAAAGACTTCTCATGTGAATGCAAGAATCAACCATTTTGGTTTGATTCATTGTAAGATACGTTTAAAATAAAAGCTGAATGAGTTACAAGCTTCAGTAGTTAAGCCCGTTGAAGCCTTTATTTAACAAGATGTAGATGAAATGTTACTACTTAACTTTTTTAATAAAGAAAAACTATATTTTCAAAATGTCTAACTTTAGTTATGAATTATGCTAAGTCTGTATACACAAAGGATTTTTTTCCCAGAACCAAAAGCGAAATATACTGGAATAATTTAAATCTTATAATAAACAAAGGATCTAATATATAATAGCAAGTCTAGAATTGCAGGGAAAATGAACTCATTTTCAAATTGGTATTTAGCAGGTATAATGAAGATGATAAATTCGAACAATTAGGAACTAATGAAGATTTTTGTAAAAAAGGGCTATTTACAAAGAGTAAGTGAGAAAATGGTGGGGAGACGTGGACATGTAATAAGCAGTAGGTCTGAATGACAAATGCCCTAAGCTGTTAAGGAAATTAGTCAAGAAACTTAATTAACTCACAAAGATTTTTCAAACTCAGAGTAGACTGGATACTGCAAAATGGTACCAGTCTTTAAGAAAATATTAGAAAGAATGAGCGCCAAAATAATCAGGTGGTTATTTTTTCACTTATATGAACCACAAGTTAAATCATAAGGTTAGAATTCAATGTATGGCCAGAAGATCATGGTCCCAGAACTCTACTAATCATTTGCATATTTAAAGGCACATATAATAAAACAGGGCTGGAGCAATAGTGCAGCTGGTAGGGTGTTGGCCTTGCATGTGGCGACCCAAGTTCGATTCCTCTGCCCCTCTCAGAGAACCCGGAGAGTATCTCACCTGCAGGGCAAAGCCTGGCAAGCTCCCCCTGAGGTATTCGATATGCCAAAAACAGAAACAACAAGTCTCAAAATTTGTTGTGAGACGTTACTGGTGCCTGCTTGAGCAAAATCGATGAACAACGGGAGGACAGTGCTACAATGCTATAACAAAACAACTCTTCTTTTTCTTTTAATATAAGTAAAATGAGGGAAGGACAATAAACTTATATTGACTATTGAGTGTAAATATTTTCACATCATTTTTGGAATACAAGAACTCACTCGCCAAATTACTTTTAATGGACTTGTTTAGAAGTTCAGCTATGTAAATTGAAACTTGTTCTTGGCAAGAGAAGTCTGATAATTATCTTCACACAGAAGAAGTCTCTAGTGAAGGGTCACAATAGTGGACCAGAGGGCTAATTTCCATTAGTTTATACTCTCTACTAATGATGTCAAGACCGAACACTGTGACACTTGGTAATGCCTCAACAGTGAGAGTCATTTTCCGATTTAAACTTTTATTGCACTGGGAATTTGTGGTTAGCATTATAGGGGTAGGGAGTGGAGGTGGGGAAGTGTATCTAAAACCTCAAAGCCAGTGGAGAAAATAGCTTAAAATGGAAAAATGGAGATGAGTATTCGAGAGGAAACAAAGTCTTTAATGAAGATAAATGTGTGGATAAAGCAAGTAATCAGTGGAAGAAGGATGCTCCCCAGCCAGTGGCGATTGTAATGAATTATTCACGAGACTCATGCCCAGGACTGCTGGGAGCTGTCCTCTCCTCTCTCTGCAGTTACCAGCACAGGCAGTAAGCTGTGTCCAGACTTGACTTTGTGCATAGTGGGCCCTCCTCTTGAGCAGAGACTATTGCAGCAGGTTTCAGGGAATTGCCATCATATTGTCTAAATAGACAGTAATCTAAGTCCACATCCTCGAGCAGAAAATTAGACACAAGTGGCATTGAGAGATGAAGAGAGAGACAACCTGCGTAATATCAACTCATGTTCTTGTGAAGTGTTTCAGGGTCAGGAGTAATGCTGACTTTCTTCCACCTCTGAGCCTCTGAAAGTAGAAGGCCTTCTCCACCAAAAAGACAAAGATGAATGAGTTTCCCACTCATTTGTTCTTGGACATGGCTACGATGAATAGTACGGCAATGAATATAGGAGTACAGACCTGCAATAAATATAGGCATGCACGTGTCTTTCTAAAGAGAGTTTGGAACCCTTTAGGTATAATATACATAAAGCAATACTACTCAGCTATAAGAAAAATATAAACCATTCCACTTGTGTCTATATGGATGTATCTGGAAAGTATCATGCATAAAGTTGAGTGAAGTTAGTCAGCAGGAGGGGCATATCCATATACCTCATATGTGATGTATAAAGTAACATGGTAAAGAAATAACAAATACTCAAAGGCAACAGAATCTGAGAATATGAAGCAGATTACTGCAGGGAGGATTGGGGGATGCAACAGGGGACACAGTGGAGGGAAGATGACACTATTGTGAAGGGTGTAGTGTTGGAAGGCTTTTGCATGAAACTTGCCATTATCTATATTGTAAATCATAGCACTGTAGCACTGTCCTCCCATTGTTCATCAATTTGCTTGAGCGGGCCCAGTAACGTCTCCATTGTGAGACTTGTTGTTACTGTTTTTGGCATATTGAATACACCACGGGGAGCTTGCCAAGCTCTTCTGTGCGAGCGGGATACTCTCAGTAGCTTGTCGGGATCTCTGAGGGGAACAGAGGAATTGAACTCGGATTGGCTGCGTGCAAGGCAAACGCCTTACCCACTGTGCTATCACTCAAGCCCTATAAATCATAATACAAAAATAATTTTTCAATGATAAATGAGTATATTGATACCATCCCAGCCTCTATTCTTGGATCTTTTATATCAATGTCTCTGATTTTTAATCATAAAAGAGAGGATATTGTTAAAAGTCTACTAACAAAGTTGAGTGTGAATGTTACCAAATTCAAGGTTACCAAATTGAAGGTCTGAAGGTTACATATAGCTTGATGACCAAAATTCAAAAGGAATGAGAAGAGATTCATCCTGGTGCTAGGACCCAAAGAAGATGGTGAACTTCTCCCAAAATGAAGAAATCTCACTCCCAGGCTAGGGTTTGATGGTTATAATGGCCTGGTGGAGGGAAAGGGGAAAGTAGAAAATAGGAATGGGTTGGGATGGAGTAAGCCCTGCAGCATCCTACTGAGGACAGTGCCTTGAAAAATCCCTAGGGCACTGCTACTCTTCGCTATACAATTTAAGATGGTACCACTGTCAACATTAGCCTACAGGGGCCCTTGTGACATCATCAGACAACAGCCTGTGTGACGTCATCAGGTATAAGACATTGTTGTTGCCTTTTTCTCTCATCTGTGACTGGCCCCTGCTTGAATTTTAAACACAGTTTACAGAATCATTTGTTCACAGTAGAAGAAAAGCAGAAGAAAATTCTATTAACTCTTTGGGGGAAACAGATGGACTTTCTAGTAACTTGTATGAGGACTAATTCCATAATATCTTATATATAAGATTTACTCACCAAGTTTCAAGTGTTTTATGCCTTATTTTCTTATCATTCTAGTTAGTGCATATTTGTATATTCTTGTATTAACATATACACAAACCATTTCATAAATATTGTTCCTCCTAATAGGGTCTATAGATAACAGGTCCTAGGATACAATGATGAATAAAGCTCCCAACTTTCATCCCTTCTGCTTCAGGGGAGAGGGTGCTATTACAACACAGCATGGCCATGGACCTGATAATATATATATGCATACATATATATGTATACATATGTGTATATACATAATATATATATTTAGAGGGAGAAAGAGAGAGAGAGAGATGAAACACACACTTATTCCAGCCTTGGAAAATGCAGGCTTTCTGCAGGAAGTGATATCGTAATATGAGAGATGAGAATGAAAGGCTGCAAAATACTAAGAAAAGATAATGTTTAGATTGTGAAGTTTCACTCCAACAGATTGAACAACACTTTTGAAGTTCATGAGGAAACATTCATAACAGACTTCTGAAACTTCTGACTGGTCAATTTGAATAAAATATAATACTCTATGTAAGGGAAGATGAGGCTGAAAATATTGTACAATCAGATAATAATGGTTTTGTGCAGCATACAAGAGTCTGAACTTTCTCTTCTGAGCAATAGCTGATCCTAAGTGTTTTCAGAAAGCTACAGCATGATCAAATTAGTGTTATTTAGATCTGAATGAAGGATTTTTCAGTGTCAATACAATTTTATTAAAACACATTCACAGAGCCGGAGCAATAGTACAGTGGGTAGGGCATTTGCCTTGCATGTGGCCAAACTGGGTTCAATTCCCAGCATCCCATATGGTCCCCCAAGCCGTGCCAGAAGTACTTCCTAAGTGCAGAACTAGGAGTAACCCCTGAGCATCGCTGAGTGTGACCCAAAAGCAAAAAATTAAATTAAATTAAAAAACCCACAGTACCATGAAATTACAATTTTTTGTTTCTGCTGTGTAAGAGGAGAACTGAGGAACCATGCCAAAAACTCTCTGAACACCCGCCCACACACACACCTCAACCCCCACCATAACAACTTGAAAACATTACTGTTGGGCACTAACACAAAAAATTGCCAACTCCCAATATCAGGAAAGTACAGAGGTTGGAAAGATAATACAGGAGTTAGAGCACCTGTCTTTCACCATCCTAATCCTGCAGGTTTAAATCCCTAACATGCCCCAAGCACCACCAGGGATCACTCCTGAGCACAGAACCAGGAATAGTCTCTGGTTATCTCTGGGTGTGGCACACACACACAAAATGGGAAATCCATCAGGAATAGACAAAAGAAGGCATTACAGAAATATCAGAGAGCTAAAATAGACAGATGACAATTCAGTAATGGTATTTGATGTCTCATCTTTATTAAAGCTTAACTACGAAGAAACAAGCATGCTTTCTGATCATCACAGCTTAGGGTAACAGACATAATGCTGAAAAGTATTAACCCTACAAAGATCTCAGTTCAACATATAGATAAAATGTTAGTTATTAAAACTCAAAATAGTAAACAAACATTGTTTTCCTAATAGTTAGGCTTACCCCTTCAAATCCAATTCTGTTATTAGATGGGAGGTCTTTCAGGGGGACTTGATGTTCAGAGTTCTCCAGGGGGGCATTTTACTGCCACTCCAGGAGAAGACTGGATAACAAGGCCAGATGTTTCAGTACAAGGAAAGCATTGGCTCTATGGTGTTGGGGGCCTCCAGGTTGGGAATTATGGGAATTATGCAGCTTGGAGAATCAAACCAGGGTCCTCTGCATGCAAAACATGAACCTTTGTTATTTTTTCCTAGTTCTTGAAGATCTTTGTTTATTCATTTGTTTTTGAACCACACCCAATAGTACCCAGGGGCTTAGTCTGGCTCTGTCCCTAGGGATCACTCCTGGCAGTGTTCTGTGGGATCCTGTGCGATGCTGGAGATTGATAAGAGGCTAGCTATGTGTCAGGCAATTGCTTTCATCCTGTTCTACCTCTCAGGCCTCTGATTCTAGTTTTTAAGTGAATTTCATTGCTGTTATATTAACTCTGCATCTTAGGAAAATGCAACAACTCTGTTTGCTTAGCTGAAAAACCACTGCTTTTATTATTATCCTGACATCTAAAATTAAAGGTCTTAATGATTCTAAATACTTATAATTTTTCAATTAATCTTCAACAAAGCAAAAGAACAAAAAGATAGGTGGAGTGGCTGTAAAGCTAATTGAGAAATAAAACATTTAAAGAAAGAAAAAGCCATTTTGTAGGATGATATTACCAACCTATAGTGGAAAATTCCTTTTAGCAATTCTCCTTAGGAGACATGTGCAAGTCTAAAACTTGAATGGGAGATAACCCTATAGTTAGTGGTCCTAAATTCTTAAAAGATTGAGAATGTAAATCTCTCTTTAGTGGTCTTCTTCTAGGTTTTCAAATACTTCTAATGCCATGATGGCTCATGTCTCTCAAGAAGTTCCATACAACGACTGACTTGCTTCTCTTTAATATGTAGAACTAGTCAGTGAAACTGTCCTGTCAAGTGACAAATAAGTTTACTGGAAACACTGAAATGTGTCACTCAAGATTTATACTTTGATGCACTGCTTTAATTCTTAATGTTCTAGGGAGTTTTCATCCTGAAAGTTTCCTCCATCTTGTCTTTTTTGTCTTGTGTCTTGGTCAAAGAAAAGAGGAAGAATCTTTCTTGGTAGGAGATATTGGAAAGAAAATATTAGTCATTCAGAGGAGGAAATCGGGGGATCCAAAGTTGTGCCATCCATAGTTGAAGCATTGCATTATCTATTGCTTCAGCGTTTAGACATTTGCATTTCAGTCCCAGAGCACAAATACTGTGTCAGGATCAATTTTGCCTTAAATCAGTTGGGTAGATTCAGAGCCAAGGCACAGTGGCAGCCAAGGTACCTGTTAAGGGAAATGATAAATTGAGTCCTTAAGTCCTTGGCAGAGGAGCTGACTTAGAGATAAGAGATAAGAAAATTAGTTCGCAATAGAATCTAGAATGATTAGTTGGGATGGAAATCAGAAGGTCTGCGTCTTGATTGCATTTTTTTAAAATTATTATCTTGGCAACTTATTTGGTTGATCAGCACATTTTGTAAGTTCCCCTTCTCAGTCCCTTCAGTACCATCTTTTGCTTGAGTGAGCAGTGAATAACAAGGAGAACTAGGGACAATTAACTATTATTGTTGTCCTATGACTAATGAAAATTTGTACATTGTACTTTGGGGAAAAATGTACTTATTAACATGCCTGCAGGAGGCAGGTTAATGTTGCTATTTTAACTTTACTTGGGAGAAAATGAAGCAGGGTAACTTATACAAGGTTATCCACTGGGTAGGACAGGGTGAACTATACAAGCAGGGCTCCTCCCATTAAGGGCCCCAAGACACCTTGTGAAGAAAGTTGGGGAACCTGCACCATCTGCTTGTCACATTCCAGAGCTGTCTAAATATAAACTGTGTTTGTGTTTGTGAAGCTCCTTAGCTAGCAACTAAAACATGTATATTAATTTAGTAAGTTGAGATACTACCAAAGCTTTTCACAGGCATTCATTGAGTCATTGGAGTCATTGTACTAAGCAACTTGAAGATTTTTAAAACCAATAAAAATGTCAGGACCCAAAGCTAAAGTTTCACGGTGATGTAACAAATTGAGAAGGTTGAGTGAAGAGGCCACTAGCCATCAGATCACATTGCCACTAATTTCTTTACTAATTCAGTCAAAATTTATTGACCATTTATTGGAAAGTTGAGTGTTGTAGTGCAAATCTTAGTAGAGTAATCTAGTGTCCAATAAATTGCAGAAAAAGAAGATATTTCTTACATGTCATGGAGAAAAGTATTTTCTCCTATTGGTAATGGTTAAATACCGAAAAGTTCTGATCTGGATGTGATTTAATGGGATTCTTTAGATTCTTTTCATTGATTCTGGAAAGATCTGAAGAACAGAATTTGAAGAAACTGGGGGAGAATTTTTATATGAGAAAGAGGAGTAAAGAAATTGATCATTGGTCAAGGGAATGAAATGTTGAACAGAGTTCATAGAAAATATCAGATATCACAGCACACAGAAGTAGGGAAAAGAATGGAGTGGCTTATGAAGTCATTTAGTGAGTCTGAAATCAGAGGGAAAAGTTAGGTGAGGACTGAGTGGGGAAGTATTGCTGAGTAGCCCAGCGAGGGAAGAGGCAAAGACACTCAGAAGCACAAGGCAAAAACAGGCACAATTAGCTCCAAACAGGTCCAGAAGGGTCACCTCCAAAGACTGAGTTTCAGGTTCACTGTCACTGTCATTCTGTTGTTCATCGATTTGCTCAAGCAGGAACCAATAAGGTCTCCATTCGTCCCAGCCCTGAGATTTTAGCAGCCTCTCCTTCCTCGTCTTTCCCAATGCTGCCATATTAGAGGCTCTTTCAGGGTCAGGGGAATGAGACCCGTTATTGTTACTGTTTTGGGCATATCAAATACTTCACGGGGAGCTTGCCAATCTCTGCCATAGGGGCAGGATACTTTCAGTAGCTTGCCGGGCTCATATATATATGGAGCGATAGCACAGCGGTAGGGCGTTCGCCTTACAAGCGGCCAATATGGCTGATCCGAGTTCGATTCCTCCGCCCCTCTCGGAGAGCCCGGCAAGCTACCGAGAGTATTCGATATGCCAAACACAGTAACAACAAAGTCTCCAATGGAGACGTTACTGGGCCTGCTCGAACAAATCGACGATCAACGGGAGGGCCATAGTTGTATATATATATATATACATATATATATTTCCCTCTATGATTTGTTGCCTGCTGTCTGAACGCCATCAAATATAGTGTGGTAATTATGGAAAATGGGTAGGGAGAGTCTTATGATGTGTCACGCGGCTACTTTTGCAGCCATGCAGTCCAGGATGCAGAACACACCCCAGCGTTGGGAAGGGTCTGCATTAGAACCTGCAGACAGTTACACATGACAAGGCCATACAGCACACACATGTCCTGCACAGATGGGTAAAGGCAAGACCAGAAGTCAGGTTCCCCAACAGTGATGATACAGTATGAGCAAAACGCGGAAGTACGAAGCAGACCCCCCTTCACGGGAATCAAACCTCCCCTCATCAAATATACAGGGATCAGCCTTCCCTTCACTATACAGCAGAGGCAGGGATGAAAAATAACTTTATTTTGAAATTCACTGATTTTACAGAACCTAAGGCTGTAGAAGACAATTTTCTAGGCAGTCTACTGTGCCAGCCCTGGTCCCAGAGCAGAATCCTGACAGCATGAAACGTTCAAGTCCCAGTGGAGTTTTCACTCAGGAGTCTTATCTGCCCTAAAATCTTCATCCAGCTGAAGCCTGAGAGAAGGTTATTATAGCCCTTTAACTGGACATCCTCGTGGACGTGACATTTTTAAACATTGAAGTAATCTAATGATTTTAGTACAAGTTCTAAGGAAAATCAGCAGATATTAAGAATGCGTCTAATAAACTTTGATATACTTTTATTATGCACAACAGGGGAATATTACTCATAGGCCTTTCCTGGTGTTTCTTAATTGTTTCCCTAAGTATTTTTGACATTTGCCCTATGCCTCGTGGGAGTCATTAAGAGAAAGCACTTTGTAAGCTGTAAAATATGAAACAAAAGCAAAGAATTAAAATGTTAATCGTGATAGATATGGTGAGTATTTACAGGTGTCGGTGACTTAGTACAATGACTCCATACCACAAATGTCCCATAAATCTATTTTTCTTACCTGCTTCAGTGGATTCAAGTAATTACAATGTAAGCTCAGTAAGAAACTAGAAGAATGATACTAATAATCAAATTTTAAAAATCAGTTCTAAACATTCCAATTCACTTTGCATTGATTTTCTTTTGACAAAATTTTAAGCATTTTTTTCTTGCCTTGTTATTCCTGCTCAACACACCAAAATGACTTGGTATGATAAGTGAGGCTTTTACTTTTAATTAGAGATTTATTTGATCAGGAATGTGTCTACTGAAATAAATATAAAGTTGATTGCGGTTAATTTTTGAAAAATAAAATTAAAAGGCAAGAATTTTAGTTGAATTATATTAAATCTATACCAGGTTAGCCCAGAGTGTTTTTTCAAAAGGGTCAGAGTGTCATTTGTCTAGAATATGCATAAAGGAAAGTCACATTTAGTCTAATACTTACAGATTAATAGCGACACCAAGTGGTAGAATACTAAAAAAAATGTTTTTAGGTCTGTTTTTTAAACCTCTGAAATTACAACCCAGGAAAATGGCTATGACCTGTAATATGGTTCTAAGTTTGTGTGTGTGTGTGTGTGTGTGTGTGTGTGTAATATAATCTGTAATCTGGTTCCCTGTGTGTCTGTGTGTGTGTAAAACATAATAACGACCATTTATTTTTGCAATGAAAATTTTGTCTCCAGTTCAGGCTCACAGTCAAATAAGAGCCCCTAAGGACAATTATGAATACTATTATGAATATTATCTGAGTGAGCAAAGGTAATTTTGTTGATCTTTTCAGAAAGGAGGAAGCAAGTAATGAAGGAGCTGTGAGATTTTAGCATCGTTGAGTGTCTTGCTCCCCCTAACTATGGAAACATCAGTGGGCAGTTCAACCAAATAAGGTGAAATTCTTCTTGTGTATTTTGTGTATAATTTGCAGGCCCTTATTTTTAATATCTTATCATCTCCTCCCCATCTCTATTCCGGGATGTTGTAGCTCCATTCGCTTTTGAGACGGTTCCACTGGTTCACAGTACCAAAAGCATTCAAGCAGAATCTAACCGAGTGCAAGGTGCCAACCTTGGCTCCCCTTATGCTCATTATCAGTCAATCAGAGTAATGGCCCGACCCACACACCTGAGCTTCTCCCTTCACTCATAGAACAGAAATAGAAGCAGACCTGAGTTCTAGGGAAACTATTGTTTAGAATTAGGACTGCGCTCTGCACAACCTTACCCGGTGGTTCGGGATTAGATTCAAATACCACCGGACACGTAGAGAAAGTAGAACATCTACTGAAGGGAAGACGCTGTCATCAGAATCTGAAATTTGACTAGCCAGGATCTCGATTTGTAGCGAAATCCAGAACAAGACAGAAGAGAAAGCCTCTGCCCAGACCCTTCCCCCAAGCCTCCGGCTGCTGGCAGCCTCCCAAGGCAAAAAGGCTGGTGGAGTTTTGGGGGCTCATCCGAAGCCTTCCTAGATGCTGGGCACATCGCCCACATGGGAAGGCTCGTGGGCCCAAGCTGCTCATCCATGCAGTTCCTGGCATTCACTCACAGAATTAAAACGGACAATGATCCAAATAAATGGCGGGTTGTGGGGTGAGGCCCACAGGCAGAATGGGAGCTCTCAGTCTTCATCACCCCCGGGGTGCCGCCAGCCAGCGCCAAGAGCAAGTGTGAGAGTGAAGCCTCCGATAACGGTTTTCCAGCTCCCTGAAGGAGGGGAAGAATTCCAGAGTAGAGGCAATGAAGAGAATACGAGCAATTTCACATTCCTGCATTACCCCTCTATGGGGCACAGCTCAGAGCTAAGAGATGCCCCAGTGGCCCCACAATCTCTCCCACGGGGGGAAGCACCGCGAGAGCCTGGCTTCCCTAAGTAGGCCAGGGAGACCCATTTCTAGGGAACTGGCCCCGGCAGAGAAATAAAGAAAGCTTTCCTTAAGCCGCTGCTACCAAGCTTTGGGACCCACAAGCAAGGCTGTTGCTGGCGGTTCAAGGACTTGAAACCTTGCTCGGACCCCAGCTGTGCTTCTCTGGGGGCTAGAGCTAGTGCTGCTGTTTCGTTGCCCCCCCAACCTAGGTGTCTCAGACCTCCCAGGCTTGAGCTGGCAAGGAGACACAGTGTTTTGTGAAAATAAATAGGCATCTTGCAAACAGCGGCTTTAGGGCAGCCCAAGTCACCGAGCGTTGCATGGGGAAGTTTTCCCCTCCAAATCTTGATCCTTTAATCACACACTTTCTCCTTAGGAAGACAACACTGTCCTGGGACCTGGCTAGACACTGGAGCAGGACAGCCCTCGTGTCTTTCTCTGGCACAAACAGAAAACCCTGAAGAGCCAAGAGCGACAACCTTCATTCCGATAAAAGAAACTTCAAAGGCTCCAAATGAAGGAAGAAGTGTCACTGGAAACTGTTGAAACGACAAATAGCAGTATTTCCGCTGACAAAAGATGAAGATGAAACCAACGTTCGAACAGAAAAACATGATTTCATGTTGCCGCGCTCTCCCTGGAAATGATCATCAAAGTTTTTAACTGAAATGAAAAAGGTATTGATATAACAAGCCCCGCTAGAGCCAACTTAGATTCCTAACAACGAAAATCATCTTTGAAATAACAAAAGCTTACCAAGTAATGAAAAATCTCAATGCAGAGAGTCAAAATCGCTGCCCAAAATAGTCTGTGCTGTGCATCTGTCAGAGAGTGTCAGAGCTGCTGGCTGCTTAGGGATCATCGCCATGGAAGCTTTCATGTCGCAAAGAGGGGGACTCCGAACCCTGAGGACTTGAAGTCACTTGCTCAAGGTCATAGAAAACTACTCAGAAATCTTTAAATTATTAGCAGTTGCCATCTCTGGATCCCTGGAGGCAATTTCTCAAATTGGCCTGTGAATTCATCTCTGGTCAATTATGGAAGCTGCCCCAGCGGAGGCAGAAGTTCAAGCCCCCCAGATGCAAGCACTAGGATTTGTCTTTACTCTCTTTGATCCTTCCTGTGTTGTGCTCATTGCGTCACAGACTTGGTGAGAGCTGCCTTCCTTCCTGCAGATCCGAGGGGCTGGGCCATCTGTTACTCAGTATTTCTGATGTACAATATAGGCGAGGACAAAGGTTGGGAATTCCAAAAGGATTCTAAATGACTAGGGAAAGCATGGTGCAGCCTACACAATAGAGTCTGCTAAATTCAATACTTTAAAGAAGGTGAATATTTTTTCTTTTTTCTTTTTGGGGTCACACCCTGCAATGCACGGGGCTACTCCTGGCTCTTCACTCAGGAATTACTTCTGGTGGTGCTCGGGGGACCATATGGAATGCTGGGAATCGAACCCAGGTGGGCCACGTGCAAGGCAAACGCCTTACCTGCTATGCTATTGCTCCAGCCCCGGTGAAATATTTTTTAAATCTCAAAGGCAATAAAATACATTATTTGATTTTCAAATACTATCTGGTTTGATCCTACAGGTCTGTCAATAGATGAGACATTCTCATAATTTACCTTTTAGGAACAAGGAGAGCATAAGGAAATGATGCTCATCAATAGATTATAAATATTTTTGTGATCTATGTTGTTCAGCTTCACCCAACTCTGCCCCCTCATAGTCTTCTTTTATCACTGCTGTGTTTGAATCACCTCTACAACCCAACACCAGCACCATTTTGGTTCTCAGTTTGATCTTTCAATCTCAGGATGTGCACATACTACTTCTTCATCCTGGAATGAATTCCTGTTAGTCTGATCAAGTAACCATTACTCATGATGTCATCTGAACTTCCTTACAAAAAAATCATTGCCAGACTAAAGTAGTCTCCTTGGTTACTCTGATAAGGGCCTTAAATTCTTTTTATAACACTAGTATTGTTTTAAGTTATGTTGTTTTCATCTTTGTAATCCGTCATTCTACTCTTTGCTCTCACTAGAAGGAATGGCACAAATAGCCAATCCACAGAGAGCAATCTCCTGATACACCAAAAGAATACGTGCTGCCTCCCCCCTCTCTAAACATTCTCTTTAAACAACTGTATGGAAAGAGTGGAAAGAAACCAAGAAGGATGGGAGAGGTTCAATGTGGAGAGGAGGTGTGGGTTAATTTCTGGAAGTAATAGTGCATATGGCAGAGTGCTGATGGGTGAACTTAGGTGGAGGAACACACAGCTCAGCATAAGAGATGGTTGATGGTTGGGTTATGTCTGGGGTCAAAATTCAGGCAGATTTTGTACTCTGCTCCTGAGGGAGGAGCAAGCAAAAGAAGATGGAGTTCCAATGGCTCCAACAGGTTCCAATCCCCGACTCCTGTTGACAAAGTGATGAAAATCCAAGGGTTCTCCCTAGGAGAATAATATTAAATTCGAAATATTTTCGCTAATTTTTTTTAAATAGTGCTTTAGAAAGGAGGAAATTTTAACAAAAATTCTAGAGTCAAAGAGTAGAATTCATCTTACTCTGAAATCTGAGAGTTTAGGTAGCAGGAAGGGACAGAGTCAGGAGGGATAGAGAAATACGTACCCCAGAATTTCAATTTATACACCCTTTAAGGGTTGACACACTTCCCCCGAAAAGCAGATGTCTCTGCCAATCCCAGTTCAATCCCCAGTACCACATGGTGACCCCAGAATTGGAAGGGATAGTCCTGGAGAAATTCAAACACGATCATGGTGGTCCATGTAACCCCCATAACTTCCAGAGTCCCCAGTTGCAGTGCACCTTTTGGTTAAGCCACCTAGCTGGAAATTCCCAGGAGTGGACCTGATCTTCTCATCATTTCTTGGGAGTCTCCACCTTTAAAAAGTCTCTCAATTGAGCATACTTTTTGGCATAGAAGCCCATTGAGGAAAATAGACCTACATATATGTATACACCATGACAAAGCTTGCTGCTTATGTCAATAATCAAAATTATTCATTATAAGACAGGAATGGACAGTAAAGTGTACTAGGAATTTTGAATAATAATATTGGTTTACTCTGGCATAACCAAATTGGCACTGATGTGGGAGAAATGAATGAAATGAAAATATAACTTAGATGAAAACATTGCGTGTTCCATATAGTACTTTTGGCAACTTCAAGAAGTTCTTATTAATGACATGGGTACAAACACAGAGAGAGAAATAGAATTGATATAAAAAGAAAGAAATCTTCAAAAGGCAAGAAAGCATGCATGTCAAATTTACAACCATATTGCCGCCACCCAACCCGACAAATCAATAAACTGCCTAAAAGAAAAATAAAGCAGGAAATACCTAAGGATTAAAAAGTAGAAAAGTTGAGCAGTAGATGATCGATTCAGAGGATGTTGATACTCGAAGAACATGCATTCTAGATGGTAAAATGGAAAGGAAGAAATAATCCAATACATTGAACTGCATTTTTCAAACCTAAAATGACCTCAGCTCCAAAATGAATCACTTTTTTCGTGTATCACTAAGGAAATAAAAGCTCTGCCTATTGAATTACGATACAATGCCTTAATGCACTTGGATTTTTATTTTACAATATGTGAAGAGTTCTTTTGTGTCTGTTTAAATATTTATTTTATCCCATCATCGTTTCTGTGCAAAATAATCATTTGAAAAAATAACAAGCATATTCAGACTCTTCTCAATCATTATGAGACTTAAAAATACAGATAGCCATGAGTTTGTTCACAATATTGCTTATCATGTCATTGAGAAATTTGGTAGAGGATCATTACCAAACACTACAAAACACAAGGGCTGGAGTGATAGCACAGCGGGTAGGGCATTTGCCTTGCACACCACTGACCCTGGTTCGATTCCTCCGTCCCTCTCTCAAGCTACCCAGAGTATCCCGCCTGCCCAGCAGAGCCTGGCAATCTCCCCATGGCATTTTCCATATGCCAAAAACAGTAACAACAAGTCTCACAATGGAGACGTTACTGGTGCCCACTTGAGCAAATAGATGAACAACGGGAGGACTAAGACCTCTCGAGTTTTCTTCTAAGAATCTGACCTCCTGACTGAAAATTTTGATCCTCAAATGTAGGGGATGGTTCTAGAGCAGTGTTACTTTTGTCCGTCCTTAGGTCCCACAAAACACAAGGAGACAAAGCACATCAATCATTGCATCGAGCATAAACTCCAGTTTCTCTAATATCAAAGTCCACACCACTGTTTCCCTGCAGTTTCCCTTCAGCAGTTCTCATCATTCACAGTTGCAGTGTAGCACTGTCCTCCCATTGTTCATCGATTTACTCGAGCGAGCGGGCCCAATAACATCTCCATTGTAAGACTTGTTACTGTATTTAGCATATCGAATACATCACGGGTAGCTTGCCAGGCTTTGCCATGCGGGCAAGATACTCTCGGTAGCTTCCTGGGCTCTCCGAAAGGGCGGAGGAATCAAACTCCAGTTGCTCTGTTCGGCCACGTGCAAGGCAAACGCCCTACCTGCTATGCTATAGCTCCAGCCCATCATTCACAGTAATTGTTTTAAATGTCAAAGAATATGATCCTCACAAAAGAATGGAAGCTATACTCAACACATAGAGTACCAACAATAGTCTTAAGTGACAAAAAAAAAAAAAGGTTTGTATAACTAAGTATACGCGAATGTAGACATGACAATGACATAAGACAAAACAATTTCAGAGGTAAGAGCTGACGATTTTTATTGTGAAATTTATTGTACTACTGATATTTGTCATTATGTTCTTGTTACTTTTTCTCTGTCTTCTCTGTATTCAAAGAAGTACATTAACATTTAAAATTTCTCTCCAATGAGAATTGTTTTTTTTAATCCAAATCAAATGACAGCACTTCTCCCTTTTAATTTTCTCCTTTAAAGCTTATTTTACTGGTACTAATAGCTTGACTGCTGTTGTTATATTTTGCCAGATCTATTTTTGTTCACTTTTTGTTTGTTTAAGTGATTTAAGTGATTTTGTTTGAGATATGCTCATTAAAAACCACATTTGAAAAATACTATTTCCATTTTTAATCTATAAGGTTTTTATCTTTCAATAGGAATGGTATTTCAGTTTATTAAATTTACAGGACAGTCTTTTTTATATTATCTCTCTTAGATGATTACAGTTCTTGTCAGATCATATTATTCCCTGAGTTCTCCATTCTTACCTTAAATTTTGCTTTATTATGAAGTAAATATTATGAAATAAAGCATGCATTTAATATGTAACATACCTCACAATTGCTAGACATGTTTATTCAAATATCAATATTATATTACATAAGCATCGAATATTCATTACCCACCTTAAGAAACAGAGTATTATGAAGAACTTTGAAGTTACCTGTTGATCTAATTGATCATCCTCTTTCCATTTTCTGGATTTAAAAACTATGCTATATTTTGGATTATTGAGATTACTACCACTCAGATAAGTGGTACAGGAGTTAAGGTGCTTGTCTTGCACATAAATAAGCTTGATTTAATCCATGGTACTACATATGGTTCCTCAAGTATTGCCAGACATGATTGCTAAGCTTCGAACTAGGACACCACTGGGTTTGACACCACCATCAAAAAAAAAATTAAATAAAACTATATTTTGGATAACTAACTTGTTTCTTGTTTTCTTGATGCTTTTGAAAACAATGACCAATTCACCCATTGTTTAACTTTATGAAAATGCAAATTAACATTTGTTATTTTTTAAATTCTCATTATGCATTATGCTGGTAGCTGTGGTTGATTCATTTTTTTCTAATACATAATATTCCTCAGAAATTTGCACACCTTTGGGGAGACATCAGTTACTGTGCTCTGGGAAAGGTGTGGCATGCGAATAGAACCCCAGGGCTTGAATTGCTAGAGCAGAGCAATAGCCCTGAGCCCCCTATATGAAATGAACATAATTTCTTCACTTTAATAATTCAGTGGTTTTCCTAAGTTTTCTGTTGCTGTTTCACTTCACCTCTTTCTTTGCGATGATGAACAATCTTGCTGCAAGCACTGTTTTGACTCTTTCTAAAACCTAAACTCTAGGTTTCTAATGAGGATAGAGTATTTGATCATAGAATATACAAATGCTTGATTTTATTAAGTCAAGACATTGCTTTTCAAAATCATTTCACCATCTCTGCTTTCCAATCTCAAGCTCTGGATAAGAGTTGTTCTTGCTCTTTGCCAAGAGTTGATTATTTATAGACATTTTTTTAAATCTTGAAACTAAAATTTCTAACTTTCACTTTCTGGAATGAACTCAAATTTTTTTAAGGCCTACAAGTAGCTGATAAAATAGGCTGCATTTTATGCTTGAACATGTGGCCAGAACATCATACAAAGATGATGTTGGCGAAAGCTTCTATTTCTGCAAACGGGGCATAAAGCAGGTCTCGGAGTCTCTTCCCAAAACTCAGTTCTTAAGAAATTACAGGCAGCAGGGCTACAAACACTCCAAAAACTAGTCATTCCATGATCACAAAAAAGTCAAAAGTGGAAGCAATGTCAGGAAGAAAAGAGATTGACACCGGAAAAAACATTGCTGGGGTCCATGGGTTCAGGATTACAGAACTTTGCTCAGAACAAAGGAGAGGGGACAGGCTGAAGAAGTGGGGCATCTTGTCCTCAGGTTCTGGGAACTGGGTCCCTGGGCACCGTGTTACTGTGGAAGGAAATCCTGAAACACAACAAGTCCTCCAACTGTATAGGGTATGTGTCTCGGAATCCCAGAGCTATTTCAGGGCATTAAAACAGTTCGGAGAAGTGAGGATGTGAGGGAACCAGAGTCTATTGGGGAGGACATTTGCCTTGCACGTGGCTGACTAGGGTTTGATACCTGGCATCCCATATGGTCTCTCAAGCACCACCAGGGAATAATTCCTGAGTGCAGAGCCAGGAGTAGCCCCTGAGCATTGCTGGGTGTGATCTAAAAAACAAAAATAATTTAAAAAAAAAATTTTAAGTGAGCATTTGAGAAAAGTAGGTGTGAACTGAGTGTAAGGTTAGGAATAACTGCTTCAACGATGCCTTTATGGTTTTCTTGATGAAGTAATAGGAAACTAGAGAAACTACAACCACCCTTCAAAAATATCAGCCACTAAGGATTTATTCGACCCCTATCAGCATGCAAAATCTGGGAACTGTGTCCATCTGAAGCCTCAAGAGAACTAGCCTTCTGAGGAGGGTGGACACCAGGAAAGGTATTGGCCAGCCCGACCATTAAAAGCAGAGTTGTTCAAAGTAACAGATAAACACACTGAATCATAGAATACAGTATCAGTGATAAAAAATGAAAGCTTATCCAATAAAATATGAAGGTTGAAATAAAATAAAAATATGGGGCTCGTGATAGTCTGGAAACATTGTAGAAGAAAATAGGGGCAGAACTGCCTGGCAGAGGCACTCCCAGTGGGAGGAAGAAAAGGACAACATCCTAAATACTACTGGAGATAAAGACATCTGAGATGCAACTTTCCAGATAAACAGTGCTTCTTCATATCAGAGATAAACACCTAGGACCCAGCACAATGCCCTACTAATGAAAACAGGTCAGTTTCATTGGAGAAGAGATATTTTGATGGGATTATAAGCAGAGTTTAGAGACAGAACAATAATGTATGAGAACTGAGAGTGCTATCAATATGTTTCCATGGATCAAAAAGCAGGTGCAGATAGTTCCACTGTAGAAAAATATGTTTCTAAAATGAAAAGAAAAAAATTTGTAATTTTACATAATCTAAATTTCATTGGGATTATCTAAAAATTTGTGGTGAAGTCAGATGAGGGGAAATGCAGAAATTATTTCTGACTGGAGTTCTGCAAAACTGCCCACCAAAAATGTTTAAATTTCTGGAGGGATCATCCCCTATGGGATCCTCGGGGCCACTCAAGGATTTTCCCTTAGGGTCAGTCTCAAGCAAGGTCAGAAACTTTGAGCTTCTACTGTCCCTTTGACCCCAGGATTAATTTTTGGGGGAAAAAAATGAAGTATGAAAACTTCAAGTGGTTCTGAGATCAATTTAAAAATATGAAGAAGAAGAAACAGAAGAAGAAGAAGAAGAAGAAGAAGAAGAAGAAGAAGAAGAAGAAGAAGAAGAAGAAGAAGAAGAAGAAGAAGAAGGAGAAGAAGAAGAAGAAGAAGAAGAAGAAGAAGAAGAAGAAGAAGAAGAAGAAGAAGGGTAAGGGAAGAGGGAGAGGAAGAGGAAGAAGGAGAAGGAGGAGAAGAAGGAAGAGAAGGAGAAGGAGGAGAAGGAGAAGGAAGAGAAGGAGAAGACCTTTAAAAGGTTAATGCTCCATGACATTTGGATTCAAACAATCCTAATCAAAATTCTAGAATGTCTTTATACAAGAAAATATGTTACTTCTAAGAAATCCAAAGGAAGTTAAAAGAGACAATACCTTTGAAAAAATCAAGATAAAATTGGAAGGTTTATGTTATCTGATTTTTAAAATATACTCCAAGTTATAAGGATCAAGTTAGTGTGATCTTAATATCAAGATTGACACATAGGTCAATAGAAGCCAATGGAATCCAAATAGAGATGCACACATATAAGATCCCTTGAGTTTTGTTAAAAGAGCAAAAGCAATTCAGTGGAGAAGGACATCCTTTAGCCATACACAAAATTATGAAGTTAAAATAGTTTATAAATCTAAATGTAAATTCTAGTCTTCAAACATACACAGAAAAAAACACATGGTAGTAAATGTCATCCTGGAATTTAAGACAGAATTGTTGCAACTAACAGATAAACACTCTCAATCATAAAATACAGTGTCAATGATTTAAGAAAGGAAGCAGTATACAATAAAACATGGTTGAAATAAAATCAAAATGTTCTGGATTAGCCAAAGGGATTTTAGATGGACATGATTCAAACGTATCCAAAGATGTATAAAGTAGACCATCAAAATGGATAACTCTTAGTATTTTGAAGTCCTTAAGGCTAGGGATGTAGCCCAGTGGGAATAGCGCTTGCTTTGCTTAGATCAGATCTGAGGTTGATTCCAAGGACTGTTAAAAAACTGAACAAGCATGCAAAGCAGTGTTCTTGGGTGGAAATGTGGGTCAAGTGGTGAGCACTTGTTTGCATGTGCTGAGTTCTAGGTTGGGGCTTGAGTCACAGAAGCACATGCCCCACCCCAGTACTGTCAGGTAGAGCAGCACTGTTGTTCTCAAGTGCTGCCAGGAGTGTCCCTTGCCCACAAAGGCATTACTAGTTAAAAAAAAAGTTTAAATTATGAGCTGGAATAAAATTGCATATATAATTATTAATATGCATAATACAAAATTTCTCAACCTACAGAAAGAAATGAAAAACAATCCCACATGGGTAAGATATTTATAAGATAGATGTGGATCAGCCTATGTAAATGACACATGAGCCCATGAAGTAACTCTGGACGGCATTAGTCACTTGGGAAATGCAAACCAGAATCACAGTGAAAACCTCCCTAAACTCCTAAAATAACCACATGGTCCCTACCAATGGCTAACATGGGGGAAAGGCAGCCTTGGTTCTTATCCACTCACTGAGAATGTTACGGAAACCAATCATTCGCAAATCAGATTGGTAGTTTCTTAAAAAGTTAATCATACACATTCCATCTGTGTGTATGGTTAACACATGACTCTGTCATTCTATTCCCATGTACTGACCAAAAATAAATAATCACATGTGTCCATTCAAAAACCAGTACAGAGGCCAGAAAGATTAAATAGGGGTAAGGCACTTATTCAAGTACCTCCAGGAATTATCCCTGAGCTCAGAGTCAGAAGTAAGCCCTGAGTACAGCTGGGTGTGACCCCCAAATGCCCTCCCCCTCAAAATAACAAAGAGACCAATACAGGAATGCTCTTATGAACTTAATCTGCAATAGTCAAAATTGTGGTATTCACCTAAATCAAAAGGCAAATAAAACAAAGTGTGAATAAAATGTTACAATAAAATGTTAGACAAGTAGGAACAAACTATCAATTTGCACATCAACGGGGATAAATATCCAAGTAGAGGAACCATACCAATAAGAGTATGTGCTGTTCTATGATATAAGATTTTAGAAATTTTAAATTAATCTATAATGACAAAAAACTGACTCACTGCCAGAGAGGCAAGCATAGAGTTTGGTGTAAGAGGAAATTTTGAGGATTGAGTCTATGTTCGTTATCTTGATTCTGGTAATCAAGATAATGAATAAAGGCTAAAACATGTATCATCCTTATCCAATTTGCAGGTTAAGTATATAAAGGTCTTTCATATACAAAATACATAAAGGTTTTACGTCAATCCAGGTTTTCAACCAGGGAAAGAAATTACAACTTCACAGACATTAACTTTCCTGTCCTATGGATTATTTTTGTGAACTTTGATTTGGAAACCCTGAACACTGAAATGAATGTGATCTAACAGGGAACATAGGTTTGTTTGGTGAATGATAAGAGGCCAAAAAGATATGGTTTCTCTAACCATGAACTGTGATCCCAAAAGAGACAAAAATCAACAACCACTTTTCGATCTTACTAAGAAACACAGGTGAAGCAGCAATTAGTAAAAGTGGAAATGGTCGTGCCAGGGCAGTATAAGTCAGCTTGGGTGGGGTGGGGGGAGAAGTTTCAAAATGGGGGATGGAGCGATAGCATTTGCCTTGCACGTGCCTGACCCGGGTTCGATTCCCAGCATCCTATATGGTCCCCTGAGCACTGCCAGGAGTAATTCCTGAGTGCAAAGCCAGGAGTAACCCCTGTGCATCGCCGGGTGTGAAGTCTCAAAATGTTCATAACTTTAATCTTAACATATACTTTTCAAGACTATTTCTTAGTAAAAGGATTAAGGTGCTTGCCCTGTATGTGCCCAATCCCAGTTTGATATCTGCCAGTGCTGAAGGTCCCCCCAGCAACACCAGTAGTGATCCCAAGAATAGAGCCTGGAAGAGCTTCTAGTGCCTTTGGGTGTGACCCAAACCCTCCCTGGCAAATAGTAAGAACTTTTCATAATCCCTCACAAATACTTAGAATGTGAGCAAGTATTTCGGATGTCTAGAACATAATATAAATTTAATGCTCTACTTATCTCTATATTTGGAAGGAGAAAATAAGAGCAAAAATGAGAGACAGGAGAAGGAAAGATAGGAAGGTAACAAAACAATTTGTACAATTTCACACATCACAGTGATGATACGGAAAGATAATGATCTTGAGAAAGGTTTATGGGGAGAACAGAAATGAGTTACAGAAGAGTATGATTAATTTGTGCTAAAACGCTTCAACTCTCCACATACAAAGAACAGGGAAAGATATATATTACTGTCAACAGAAGTAATTGCTGGGTAGTGGAATCGTGGATGAGTTAAATAATCTTGGTAGAATTTTCTATGATTTCCACATTGCTGCTGTAACACAATTTGTTCTTGACTGAGAAAAACTAAAAGTGTCAGGGAGGGAGAAGTATTCCTATCATGGTTATGTAGTGGGGGCTGCTTGGGGGTTGTGTATGTTTCAGAGGAAAAGGAAGTGTCGAGAACTCCAGGACACATCCCAGACGTTTGCTCCAAGTTCAGTCCTGTAGCTGATGGCTGATGGCTGAGCCTGAGCCCTCATTTGTTCTGAGCAGGTCAGGAGCAGTTGTTTACAGGGACCCCAGGACAGGGGACACACAGGGCCATTCGCCTCAAGGA
The DNA here is from genome assembly GCF_029834395.1 of Sorex fumeus. Taxonomy (NCBI): domain Eukaryota; kingdom Metazoa; phylum Chordata; class Mammalia; order Eulipotyphla; family Soricidae; genus Sorex; species Sorex fumeus. The sequence goes on along the minus strand of NW_026606149.1, from coordinate 19,132 downwards.
ACAGGGGCAGGGCACTTGACCAGCTGGTTCTGAGACCCCAGCCCGGCTGTAGCCTCCGCCACAGACTGTGGCAGTAGGTGGGGTCAGAATTCTGAGAAGGCTGAGGGATGGAGAATTTTATTTAATTAATTTATTGATTAATTTTGGGCTGGAGCGATAGCACAGCGGTAGGGCATTTGCCTTGCACACAGCAGACCCGACCGATCCGGGTTCAATTCCTCCATCCCTCTCAGAGAGCCTGGCAAGCTACTGAGAGTATCTCACCCGCACAGCAAAGCCTGGCAAGCTACCCGTGGCGTATTCGATATGCCAAACACCTTAACAAGAAATCTCACAATGGAGATGTTACTGGGCCCACTCCAGCAAATCGATGAACAACGGGAGGACAGTGACAGTGACAGTGATTGATTTATTTTGGTTTGGAGGTACACCCGGCAGGGCTTAGGCCTTACTCCCATCTCTGCACTCAGGAATTACTCCTGGCAGTGTTTGGGGGACCGTATGGGATGCCGCGGATTGAACCTGAGTCGGCCGCAAGCAAGCAAGGCAAGTGCTAGACCTGCTGGACCATCACTCCGGCCCAGGGTGGAGAATTTCAAACCTGTGAATCTTTGACCTGCACGGACAAGGGGCAGCTGGTCCTCCCGAGAGGCTGTTGAGGCAGAGTCCAGGATTGCCGGGGAAGCTTACACAGCAGCCCAGCCAGCTCAGGCCTGCACCCACCCATCCCAAGCCTCCTTAACCTCATGGAGTGGGACGGGGGGAGGAAACACATCCACAGCCTCCAGGGAGCACGTGCTTTATTTCAGCTTCCCAATCCTCATGGTGATTTTGGTCATGGGCGATCTAAAGAAAGGCAGTTGGACAGGAGGGAAAGAAGCCAGGCGAAGAGCACTGGAGCCTGTTCACGGAGCAGAGAACCTGCCACAGAACAGGATGTTCTTGGTCTTGTGATGGGTGATGAAGAAGAGGAAAGGGTGGTCGGCACAGAACTTGGGCTCCATCCTGCAGGAGCGGGTGTTCCTGATGACCGCCGTGGTCCCTGCCGCCTCTGTGCCCTCCTCGTTCAGCTCCACGAAGCACTTGTGTGCCACCTTGGTGACGGGCATGTTCTTCTTAGTGGACATTCCAGAAAAGTCCGCCTTGGCTTCGTCAAAAGCATCAGTCATTCCCAAGCTGCGAAGAAAAGGCTCCAGATCGTAGCTTTCCTCCAGCTTTAATCGGGGAAGGAACACTTGGATTTTCCCCTTCGTCAGATTTTCCGGACTTGTCCAGGCTCTGAATTTTTCATATGTAAGTGCTTTCTCCACCTGAAATAATCAAGAGGTAAATTTCAAATTCTGGACTATCACTGCCAGGCGCTACCCAACCATTCATCGAATCTTGACCCTTTCCCCCCAATCCACGTAACCAGCTTGCAAGTTCCGGTCCCAGAAAACTGATGGAGAATTTTCCTATTATAAACACTGCAAAATTTCCCTTGAATTCTCATCTTTCCCCCTGTTTTCTGGATAGAAGAATAAAATGGTTCAAAAACACCTGAAATAAAAGTGGATTTTTAAAAGCCCATACCAAATTCACTTCAAATGTTTGTTGAGAAAATTCTCAGGAGCAATTGAGAGAGAGCAAAGAGAGCAAGAGACCAACAACAGAGCTCAGAACTCAGATGAGGGGTGAAGTCAGAGATCCTTGGAACAGAAACTGACTTCTGGGAAAAAGAACGCAGCAACAGGGGAACTGCATGGGACTGTGGTTTCTGGCAACCTTACCTGCCCTCTGCCTGCACTTCAGTCAACCTGACCTTGAAGGCCCATCACTCATTCCATGGATCCATATGGAAGTAAAGAATGGAGGGGAAGGGATTTTCCTTTGCACCTCCCTTTCCTGTAGTCCCTGAAGTCTGGTGACCACCAATATTAGCCTCCACAGTGCAGCTCCTCTCTGGATGTTAGTTCTGGTCCTGGACTCTCCTCATTTCTTCTTCTCATTGTCTTCAGAAGCCACAACAAATCTCATCCTTGGATTATGCCCCTAAATTGCTATTTCAATTCCAGGGAACTTGGAATGGACCCACTGCCAGTCTCCTCTGGTTGGGTGCACTGGAGATGGCAGATCTCGTTGGCAAGGGTCAAGTTAAAGCCTGGATGGCACAAAATCAGCCCCAGTGGGAATATTTACACCATGGGAATCGGCAGCTTTACACATAAGTACACAGCACAATCAACACCTGGATCTTCCATCTGATGAAGAGACTTTCTCCCCTCTTGAATATTAATCCCTTTTCTATCATGGGAAAAGGTCAGTCATCTCCTCTTTAAGAGAAAGCCCTGTCCTTCTCCCTCTTCCACTTTCTCCCCTTCCTCTCTCCTCACGTGTACTTAAAGTGTGCATTTTATTGGAAAGACAAAAATCTCAGGTCACAAAATCTTGAATTGAACTCTTCTTTTTAGGAGTAACCATACATACCAGAGTCATAATTGTTGCTTATCAAATAACTGGGAAAGGAACATTGGATAGAAGATGACACAGGGATGGGGGTAAGGGATGGGGGTGGAGGTAGGGATGTGTGTCTGGGGTCTTAGGCACTTCAGTGTCAGGAATGAAGAGTCTCTTTGTACATCAATACCAGAAACTTCAACACTACTTTATTCCTATCACCTAAACTGTGGTGTATATATATATGTATATATGTATATATATACACATATATATACACATACACACATATATGCACATACTATATACAATAAATAACATATTAAATAACGTATTTAAATATTTATTCAATATATATTAAAATTAAGTATATATTTAAATATTTCCCCTTAAATAAACATTCTGGTGATCACATACACATTAATATTTGGGAAACATTACCCAGATCAATCCTTACCATTTTCTAGTACTACTTTGATTCAGTAATTACTGCTTCGTCTAACTCTTCTCCACATTCAAACGAACATTCTCATATTATTTTGAAATTCTCTCTTTTTAACTTCATCAGGGCTAGAGCGATAGCACAGTGGGTAGGGCGTTTGCCTTGCACGCCGACCCGAGTTCGATTCCTCTGCCCCTCTCGGAGAGCCCGGCAAGCTACCAAGAGTATCTCACCAGCACGGCAAAGCTTGGCAAGTTATCCGTGGTGTATTTGATATGCCAAACACAGTAACAACAAGTCTCATGATGGAGACTTGGGCCCGCTCGAGCAAATCCATGAACAACGGGAGGACAGTGACAGTGATAGCTTCATCAAAATGTGAACTCTCAACCATTCCCACTCCAAAAATACACTTAACAACACTGTTTACACAGGACCACTAAACACCATACGATAGTTTTAATCCAGCACTCGGCATGATAAGTGAAGTTCCTCAGTCTCTAGTGGCTGAACTGAAATGGGCTCAGGCTGGGCCCACAGACACTCCGTTGCCTTGCCAAGAACTCACCACAGCAAGAGGGGTGTCCTCGTCGGGCAGCAGGATGACCATACTGAGCTCGTCCCCGGCATACGGAAGCTCCAGAACCTGAGTGTTCACCTCTTCAATGTAGCCTGTAGGAAACTTCGCTTGCTTAAACATCATCTGCACTGTCTTTTGCTCCTAAAGTAAATATGAAATTAAAAACAGGATTCTATAAAAATGATTGCACTCACTTGAGAGATATTAAATAATGTGTGTGAATAATACCCAAAGACAGAAGAAACAAGGGTCAGGATGTCTGGTCCATGGTAGGAGGCTGGCCACCAAGGGTGAGGGGGAATGCAGTTAGGACAGAGAAGGAACCACTATGACAATGGGAGTTGGAAATGATCACTCTGGACGAGAGCTGAGAGCTGAAAGGAGGTAATGTGAGGTGCCTGATACCCTTTCAGTAACTGCTGCCTAAAAGGAAAATGGTGGGGACTTGGGGGGGGGGGGTCAGGAGAGAATGTCATTGAGGCAAACTGCAGGAGAAGGGTGTGGGAGATGGGGGTAGGGAACTGGGGCCATTGGTGCTGGGAATTGTGCATTACTGAAGGGATGGATGTTGGAACATTGTATGACTGAAACTCAATCATGAACAGTTTTATAACTGTCTATCTCACAGTGATTCAAATTAGAAAAAAAATTTAAGTAAAAATAAGTTTCTGGAAAATGAGGTTTCCTAAAATTATGTCCAATTTGCAAAACCTCCTGGGATATTTAATAGTAATTTCTACATGTTTACTCTGGTGAGATCTTCATTGTTACACATTAATATTGAATATAACATGTGATTATCTCAGGAGATTCTGTATTATGAGCAAAGAGGGAATAAGTTGACAAGTACAAAGGGACATAAAACTCATGACATTAATAACATTAGGGAAAGTTTTCTCTTTCAAGAAGATTCATAGAGAATTATGCCCAGGACTGTAAATTAAAAGTTATCTCCCCAATTTAAAAGGAGATTAAAGTAATATTCAGAACTTTGAGCAGAAGGTTCTAATTAGAAAAATGTACAGGTAAGAGGGAGTTCACTTTTATTCTGAAAAGTCACTTTAGCTTTCCTAAAGATAGAAACTTAACAAATATTGGGCTGTGAATACTTGGGCAAGAAGAGAAAGTTGATGGTGTTAAATTCCAAGCTAATAACTTCTGATGTCCTTCTTGAGCATATTCAAAATAGCATGAAGAAAAGTGCTTTTAATGTTAGACTTTTAATTCTAGAGATTTATTATCCAACATGATTGACATTCTATTGAATTCTGAAAATTTGCCAAGAGTAGATTGTAGGTTCTATCATTGAATAAAAAGTGATAAGTATGTGAGCAAAAAATGCATTCATGATCTTAATATGGTCCTTAGTTCAATATGGTATCGAATTATCACCATATATGCCTTAAGCATATAAAATTCTATTTTGTTTTTTATAGCAACACCCATTGATACATGTATATTGAGGATCAAAATCAGGACTTCATATATGTGAAGTGTGTTTTATACAATTTGAAATCTACCCAGCCCTATAAAATTTTATTTTTAGAGACTTTTTTAAAAAAAAGTTTTAAAACTTTTCTTATAAGCCTTTACATGGTTAACAATATTTTCCTGTTTAGAATTTTGAAAGTCACTAAAAATGCAATTTTTTAGTGGGAAAATACAGTGATAATAATCCAAACCTACATCTAAGGCTTAGAAGAAACTGTCTTTCAATTCAAATCATATGACCAAAACCAGATCAATTGAACGAAGATGAAAAACAAAAAACTCAAAATAAAAACTTCCGTTTTAGTTTTTCTCCTCCCCCCGCCTATAAAAGATATCATGAGGTAAGAACATGAAATATATTGTGAATTAACGGTGAAATCAATTATTTAGCTTTTCCATTCGACATCTCCCAGTTATTGCTTTAAGAATGTGTCGGTGGCTCAAAGTGGTGTCTAAGTAAAGCATGTGATTTGGAAAGGGACAGTCAAAGCTCTCGTTTCATTTCCCCATCCCTGGAACTGGAAGCCACCCCATTCCCCAGCCTCTCTCCCACCCCCTACAGAACTGCCAAGTATGTCACAACAATATTTTTTTTAAACAAGAAAGCAGCTGTCCATGTACCTGTGATTTCCCTACCTGGTTGACCTTAAAAGGCATCCCTCTGGTGTGCTTTCTGTCAAACTGTTCACTCCACTTCCCTTTGAAATAGATCGCGTTCACCAGGACCAGTTTAGTCAAGGGGTTGATCATCCCAACGCTCAGGATCTCTGAAATCTTACCTGGAAAGAATGTGAGATGCGTTTATTGCTGTTTGGAGATAAACACTTACTCACCAAATCCACTCCTGCACCCCCCTGATCTAGCAATGGAGATTGAAAATCAGACTGGCATCCTTCCTTTCTAGACACCTGATGGATCAGCATGTTGGATCAAATGCACGTCTGGCTTTCAACAGCTTCTGGAAGCCAAAGGGGCAATGGTCGCTTTGCCCTTCATTTATACAGGTAGACGTTCAGATGCAGAGCATTTGCCTGACTCTGTGCCAACAGCTCAGGTAAGGCAAGTGATTGAGTTAAAACAATAATCCGAGGCTTGATTCTAACGTAGACTCCATGATTTCTCAATCATGCCATGGTGGGCAGTAGAACCTAGATGATTCTCTAGGGAAGGATTTCCCCTTGCATTGAAGATACTCAGCTAACAGCAGCATCCTCACACTTGTGACCACACAGAATGTCTCCAGCCACCACCCCATGCCGGCTGAAGGCTGACTCTAGCTGAGAACCATGGCTTCAGGTCAACATCCAATCTCATGGAAATGAAGAAAAGATAGGGGATGCCTCTGAGGATGGGAGAACAGTCACCCCAAAGAGGAGCAAATGAGATGAAGGACTCAAGAATGAAGTTGAGAGTCAACTCCCTAGAACTGCAACAGCCAGTGAGCAAGAGACCGCTGGACCTCAGACACCCCAGAAAGGCTCTTTCTCCACTCCTTTGGCCATTCCTTTGGTAGCACTCATAGTAAGAGGGTACCATGAAGACGGAAGGAGTAGAATCACAAGCACCAGGGTGGCACCTAATGCAAGATCTCACTCTCCCCACCCAGCCTCGAGGTAATATTTGGCACTTCAAGCTCTACACTCTCATTAAGAAAAGGCAGAAGGTCTGGAGAGATAGTGCACAGGGTAGCCCCTGGCCTTGCACGCGACCACCCTCAGTTCAATCCCTCACACTGAATATGCTTCCCCAAGCACCTCGAGGAGTGATGCCTGAGCAGAGGACAGGAGTTATCGCTGAGTATAGCCAAGTGTGTATCCCCCTCTCCAAAAAATATATTTAAAAGATTTGGCAGAACTATTCCCAGAAAATGGGAATGGTCTGGACAGGGGGTATGGCGGGGTTTCATCATAGCTATTCCCCAGAATCAGCAATAGATTCAGAAAAGGTCATGCCCTGAACGCCAGCTTAGTGACAACAAGGGGAAAAGAAAGGACCAGGGTGTGGGAGAGGCAGATGCTGTTCATGCCAGCCCAGCAGTCTGCAGAATGCCCGAGCGGGAAGCAGAGGCAACATCATTCCTGCCTCCAGAGCATAGCCACGTCCTCCACACGGAAGTAACAGGGTTTCAGAGAGGAAGGCCTGGGGACATTCTGCCTGGTATCAGAGGGAATAAGTCTGAGAACTGCAAACTTGATTTAAGTAAGGAATTTTATTTTCTTTCTTTCTTTCTTTCTTCCTTTCTTTCTTTCTTTCATCTTTAAGTAGAAAAGTTTATTGGAAAGTAGAAAGGAAAGGAACTTCCCAAGTGAAGAGGCACTTAGCATAGGATTAAATCCTAGATAAGGACTTTTCATCACTTTTTTGTGAACCACAAAGCCTCAGGAAAAACAACACAATTCCATTGCAGGCCCCAAGCCCAGCGAACACATGCAAAGAGGCCTGCGGCATTAGGGACACAGGCACATCCTGTGGCAGTGGTGCCCTGCCTATGCCAGATATGCCAGAGTCTGTCCTCAGTGACCAAAGCCCTCACCTTCCGTCTCCTCGGCCACCCAGTGGTTAATGTGCTTCCTGCAGTCTTCTGTGTCCCTGGAGAAGGACAGCTCTTCCAGCTCGGCGTGGTAGAACTGTTTGCATGATGCCTTGAAGTCCTGCCAATGAAATGTCTTGTTTGGCACCAGTTGACAAAGCCTCCCACAAAAGTGCAAGGTTTGTTTTTTCTTAAGGTGTTTGGAGTTACTTTAAGTAACAAAAAAACACAGATGCGGGCTGACATGATAGCACAGCGGGTAAGAGTGTTTGCCTTGCACACAGCCGACATGGGTTCGATTCCAGCATCCCATATGGTCCCTGAGCACCACCAGGAGTAATTCCTGAGTACAGAGCCAGGAGTAACCCCTGTGCATCGCCGGGTGTGACCCAAAAGGAAAAAAAAAACACAGATGCTTGCCCAGCTCATCCTGCCCTTTGAGACTCCTTCATGCCAGCCAGGTAGGGATGGCCCACACTGGACCTGAGGCCGGGCCAGGGCACCTGAGGGGACGGGCCGGTCCATGGAGGACAACGAGTCATGCCCACAGATGCCTTAGAACGTGGATAGGGGTAGCCAGGCACAGCTCAGCAAACAAGTCAATCCCATAAATCCACTTTCTGTTTGATCTTCTGCCACCCTCACCCACAGAACCCTCAAAGGGAAGGTTAACCACCCCCCTTTTGTGATGCTGAGGATTAAGCCAGGGCCTCAAACATGAAAGCATGCACTGCATTGCTTGTACTGTATATCCCAGCTTACATTGTTTTTGTTTTGTTTTGTTTTGTTTTGTTTTATCACCAGCCTGAAACCTGTATCTGAAATAAATTTGTGGAATGATTAGGAGGTATCATAATGGAACTCGATATCAAGAAATATCACAGGAGTGGAAATCCTCCAGAAGTGCAATGTAATGGTATGTGTGCATATAGACATGTCTGTGTTATGTATACACATGTATGTGAGCCTAGGTTAAGTACACATGGGTCGACGTGTGCCTGCGTGTGTAAGGGACGAGAGCAAAGATCGTGGTGGGGGGAGGTTGTAGATAAATCTTGAAACAGAAGCTGAGCTAAATGAAGAATATTCTTCTACCCGATGCCTCGGGACCCAGGATAACTCACCTCTCAGAAACTTGTTTCAGACAGAGCGTTCAGTGCCTGACAATCGGCTCCCAGCCTCCGCCCATCTCCTGCTCTCAAATATTTTAGCCTCTACAGAAGAAAGAAGCAGAGAGAAGCAGCTCCGCAGCCCACAAAGCCGGAGGCTGGTCCCTGAGTCCCCACATGCCCCAACCCCAAGGTGTCCAGTGCTCACTGGCCAGGAGATCCCCGTTCCTGCCAGACCCTCCAAGGGACACCGAGGTTCCCAGTGGGCACCATCCTGGCCAGGTGTTTCCCAGCAGACAGGAGGGGCTGCCAAGCCCAGAGAAGACCCTGGGCTCTGCCAGCCAGTCAGATGGAGGGGGCCTTCCTGCACAAGGCCCGCACAGCTGCTGCACCTCGCTTGGCCCAGCAGGCCTGGAATTTCATGCTGAAGGACTTAACGTTCAAGACCTCCATTTTATTGCCATATTTTAAACTTTTGGGACACTTATTCTGTCCGTGGTACAGGGCTGTGAGGCAGAGAGAAGGAGCCCGCTTGGCATGTAGAGGTCTGGTAGGAAACAAGGGTAAAAAAAATTTTTCCTTGCAGAAGGTCCCAGGGCAATGGGAGGATGCTGACTCAGAAGGGAGAGCATGCAAAAGGCAGTGGGAGGCCGGTGTGTGGGAACAGTCCCGGAGCCAGAAGGGGGTCGGAGATGGGAATCAGGAGGGCACCAGGCGAGGGACAGAGCCTGGGTTCCAGCAGGGGCAGGGCGGAAACCAGCAGGAAAAGGACAGTGGCCCAGAAGCAATCCCTGACTCAAAGTTCTATCGACGTCGGCGTCGCCCAAAGCACATGTCCAGCAGCACGGGACACTTTTCTGGTGTGCCCGGTGCGTCCCCCGCGACGTGTGGCGGCACTTACCGGAAGGAAGTCGCACGTCTCTTCCCCGAAGAGCCTGTTGGCCGTCCGGAGCTGGCACTGCGCGCCGCGCGCCTTCACCGCCCCGAGCAGGGCCCGAAAACCCGGGTGCACCGCGTCGTCCTCGCGCAGAGACAGCGCCTGGGACACATGGGGACACCTGGGACACTCGCGCCCGCGCGCCCTTCCAAACCTGCCTCCCTCCCCCAGGTCGCAGCGGGCCCCCTCGGAAGGGCTTTGATCGCACCACCCGGCCTGGCTGGCTCTGACGCCGCACAGCTGGCATTTTTGGGGGCCCCATTCTGGGCCCGGGCCCGCAAGGGTGCCGCCCTGGCAGGACAGATTTTGCAGCGCTCTGACGTTCGTCCACTAGATGTCAGTGACGGCCCTCGGTTACCGCAGCCGGCTCGGCAGGGCGGGCCCAAGGGAAACTCTAATGTGGACACACACACGCACGCACGCACGCACTCAGACACACAGACACACACCACACACACGCGCACACACGCACATGCACACAAGCACACACACATACATATGCACACACCCCACACGCACACAGTTACCACACACGCACACACACACACATAGACACACACGCACACACACACAGACACACCCCACACATGCACACACAGATGCACATACACACCACACACACGCACCCATGCACATACACACATATACACACAGGCACGCACACACATACCACACACACATGCACATGCACACATGCACACACACATACATATGCATGCACAAACCACACACATATGCACACACGCACATACATGCACATATACACACATACACACACATGCACATGCACACATATACACAGGTACACACGCACACACCCACACACCACAAACAGGCACACACATATACACATGCACACACACCACACACATACAACACACACATAGACACACACATACCACACACACGCACACACCTACAACACACACATATACACATGCACACACACCACACAAACACACATGCACAAACACCACACACAATACACACCACACACACATACTCTCTCTCTCTCTCTCTCTCTCTCTCTCTCTCTCTCTCTCTCTGATCTAGCTGGTTTCTTCCTGGCGTGAAGGTGAAAAGACACATGGTTCATGGTGTCAGGCAGAGCAAGCAAAAGTAAACATCAAACTGTTTTGTCAGTAATTTGACTTAAATTCTTCGGATCAGAGATTTAAAAATTAAATCATGGGATCACAGAGGTTCTTATTTCTCTGGTGAGCTGGAAGGACAATGGCCATGGGGGTCTAACTGCAGCCTTGAAGGCACTTCTGGGGGACCTCCGTGTGCCCTGGCACTATGGCAAGCTGGCATGACAAAACAGCCACACATTCGACACAGGGGCAGGTAACGGGCTTCTCTCCTGGAAGTTCACACATGGCATTTAAATGGCATTTAAGGCCATAGTGTAGACCCCTTTTAAGTAACTCTGAAAACTATGATTCTTTCACGTTTGCACAATCCTATGGTGGAAGCAATCCATTTCACAAATATTTCTTTGGCAGCTGGATTTCCACATGAAATAAGTTGCTGGCACACAATTACAATATAACAAGTTGAAATTCTTTGCCTTCAGGTGAACAGAATGACAGTGTATGCAATCAAAACACAGATTGGACTCTACCATGGTGATATGTGATCCAGTGAGAAGAAGACAAGGATGGTGCAATCTCCTCCATGTGCAGAGAGAGGGAGAGAGAGAGAGAGAGAGAGAGAGAGAGAGAGAGAGAGAGAGACTGCCCCCTCCACAGAGCTGCCTTTGCCCCGTCCCCACACTGCTTCCCCCAGCAGGGAATGCTCACCTGGAACATCTGGGAGGCCGTGTCGCCTCTGGCCCCCATTAAGACCATGGCCAGGGCGGAGGAGAGGCTTAGGGGAGAGAAGAACACGTTTCGGGCATCGTTCTCCTCACCCAGCATCTTTAGTAAGTTGATGGCAAAAGTGCCATTGGCCTCACTGAGATGATCCATCCGGACGGTCTGCAGCCAAAGTATCGAACAGAGAAGTATATCAGTCACCCCGTCCAACAGTGAATGAGCAGCTCCCCCCTGTAAGTGGACACTGGCTGTGGCCAGCAGGATCTCACACCCTAGAGATCTCTGCGTGTGGCTGTGACCTGGGAACCCCTTGCTAGTAACCTGTGGATCTGTTCCCTCACAGAGCAGCGGGCACCTTGTGGGTGGGGGTGAGTTAAGGGTCGTGAGAAGGGGAAGATTCTCTTGCACGCCCAGGTGGGCTAGAATGACCAGGGTCTTTGGAAGAGGGAGGCAGGAGGCCGGCGTCAGCGAAGATGAAACGACAAGATGCTAAGGTTAGAATGAGGGCCACGGGAAAGGACTGCGGGTGGCCTCTGGAAGCTGCAGAGAGCAAGGGGAGGGACTCGCCACCCTAGAATTCCCCCCAGAGCTCCAGGAAAAACGTAGCTCTGCTGACCAACCTGGGGCTCGCAATCTGCGGGTACTGATCTTTGTGTTGTGCTTAGCCACTACGTTTATGTCCAAGAGAGACCTGTGAGGTCAACACTAGCTCACTCACTAAGTGACTCTCAGGGTTAAGACCGTAACCACTTTTATTTTATTTTATTTGTATTTTTGGGTCATACCCAGCATGCTCAGGGGCTATTCCTGGCTCTGCACTCAGGAATTACTCCTAGTGGTGCTCCAGGGACCATATGGGATGCCAGATATTGAACCTGGGTCCGGGGATCAAACCTGGGTCAGCCACATGCATGCAAGGCAAACACCCTACACACTGTCCTATGGCTCTGGCCCTGCTATCACTTTATTTTATTTGTTTAGTTTTGTTGGTCACACCCAGCAGTAGTGCTCAGGGCTTACTCCTGGCTCAGAAATCCCTTCTGGCGGAGACCAGGAGACCATATGTGGTGCCAGGGTTGGAACCTGTTTCAGCTGCACGCAAGTCAAGTGCCCAGACACTGCACTATCTCTAGGGCCCCAGGGTTACCACTCTTGTCGAGAGAACCAGGAGGCAGCCCCTCCCAGCCCTGCTAGCATCTCCCAAAGCACAATAATGATGCGATGACCACTTATGGCATCGTCAGAGACACTGTTCTAGGTGCTTTACATGCATCATCTCAGGTCATCCCACACTGACACACAAGGTGGTCGGGGCACTTAGTCCCCGACATTAGGGACCAGAAAACCAGTGTCCTCACATCTCATTGTTTTCTATAAAGTCATTTGTTTTGTATGAGTACCTATTTGGGAGGAGGGGGTGTGATATGTCAGGCTGAGCTCAGAGCTTACTCCAGGCCCTATGCTCAGATCACTCACACCTGGCAGTGCTCAGGGGACCATATGTGATGCCAAGAATTAAACTCAAGCCAGTCACATGCACAACAAGCACCTTACCTGCTATGTTTCTCTTCAGCACTCAATTTTTTTTTCACTCAGAAATTGAAAGCTACACAAGAAAAATGTGCTTCCATTCGGGAAAACTAGCCAAAAAGCACACTCCAAAGTGCTGGAAACTTCCAGCTAGAGAAAAAAAGAAGGCATCTACCTGTCCTGGGGCAGGGGAGGAGGGACTAGGAACTGCTTCAACTGTGTCCCTGGGGGCACAACTGTATCAGTCTCTCTCTCTCTCTCTCTCTCTCTCTCTCTCTCTCTCTCTCTCTCTCTCTCTCTCTCTCTCTCTCTCTCCTTTGAAGCTACTCTGTAACTTCCTCTGAAGGTATTTTTCCTAGAGAGATGTCTGAGAGTTAGGGTAAAGAAAGTTTGGGGGTGCATCATTTATGGAATATAAAGTAACAGAATGGGAGACTAACACCCAAGAACAGTAGAGATAAGGACCAGGAGGATTAGTCCACAGCTTAAAAGCCGGCCTCGCATGCTGGGGGAAAAGGCAGCTCAGATAGACAAAGGACCACCAAGTAAAGGGAGCTAGGAGGGCCTGCTCAGGATGGGAGATGCAGACTGAAAGTAGACTAAAGACCAAACGTGATGGCCACTTAATACTGCTACTGCAAACCACAACACCCAATAGGGGAAAGAGAGAGAGAGAGAGAGAGAGAGAGAGAGAGAGAGAGAGAGAGAGAGAGAGAGAGAGAGAGAGAGAGAGAACAAAATGGAATGTCCTGCCACAGAGACGGGGTGCAGTGGAGAGTGGAGGGGACGGGGCAGGGGTGCAGGGTTGGTGGGAGGGATGCTGGGACCATTGGTGGTGGAAAAGGGACACTGGTGGAGGGATGGGTACATGATCCTTGTATGACTGAAACGCAAGCATGAACGTTTGTGAGTCTGTAACTGTACCCCACAGTGATTCACCAATAAAAAAATTTTTAAAAAAATGAAAGTTTGGGAGTGCGGAAAAAAGTGTGAAAGACACACCCTCATAGCCCCAAATCAGTGCAAATTCTTTATGAGTTGGCAGAAATGTAATAAAACGCCCATCAAGAAAATGCCCTGGTGCTGTCTCTCACACAGGGCCCTGGAATAGATCCTTAAGAAGTGACCATGGTCAAGGTTCTCCCTGGCTCACATCCTGAAGGTTCCCTGGGCTCAAGTCCACGGCAGAGATATAGGAGGATGGATGTGCCGCCCTGGGCACTCACAGCAGAGCGGGCACTTGGCCTGTCCGGACTCCCCGTAGCTCCTCCTTCTTCCATCTCACACTTGACATTTCAGGAAATAAAAGACACTGAAGGAATAGGTGGAAATCACAGCACTGGGGGCCCCAAGAAGATCCAAAACAGGGGCCAGAGCTGTAGTTCAGTGAGTAGGACATTTGCCTTACAGGCGGCCAACCTAGGTTTGATCCCAGAGACCCCATATTGCCCCCAAGCCCCACTAGGAGTGAGTGATCCCTGAGCATAGAGACAGCAGCCCTCAGTCCCAACACATGTGAGCCCCCCAAAACAGAAAAACACAAAAAGGAGAGTGGGGTAAACTGAGAGAAATGGATCTGAACCAACCGGATTCACAGAGCTTTGGGCTGAGGACAAGGTGGACACAATCTTAGGTGGGTATAGGACACTAGGACACGTGTGTGTCAACATGTGTGTGTGTGTGTATTTGTCCTGTCTGGATAGACAAAGAGGTGGAGATCAATGTCACATCAGTTTCATCCAGTCCAGGGGACAATCTTCGGTTTCCCATTAGTCTCATCCTAATGCAAGGACATCACGTAAACACACACATGCACACATACAAGTGACCTAAGACATTTCACAGCTCACATGGGTGGAATGAGAAACAAGAACAGAGCAATAGAATGACCACCACCCCCATCTGCTTGTTCCACTCAGCTTATTTGTACAGCAATATTTCTGGGAGGACTGGAACTTTAAACAAAAGCATCATTGCCTGGTAAATTTTAAAAAGGACACAGTGGAGTACTATGTAGCTGTAAGAAAAGATGAAGTCATGAAATTTACATACAAGTGGTACTACATGGAAAGTACATGCTAAGCGAAATGAGTCAGAAAGAGAGGGATAGACATAAAAAGATTGCATTCATCTGGGGGACATAAAGTAACAAAATAGGAGATTAATACCCAAGAATAGCCAAGATCAGTACCAGGAGGATTACTCCATAGCTTAGAGGCCAGCTGGGCATTCTAGGGGAAAACACAGCTCAGATAGAGAAGGGAGCACCAAATAAAGGGTGTTTGGAGGATCCTCCCAGGAGGGGAGATGCATGTCGAAAGTAGACTATGGACTGAACATGTTTGCCACTCAATGCCTCTTTTGCAGACCACAACACCCAAAAGGAGAGAGAGAACACAGGGGATTGCCCTGCCACAGAGACAGGGGGGATGGGGGGATGGGGGTGGGAGGGATATTATCCATGGTGGTGGAAAATGGGCACTGGTGGAGGGATGGGTATCTGATCATTGTATAATTGAAAGTCAAGCACAAAAATTTGTAAATCGACAACTGTACCTCATGGTGTTTCACTAATAAAAATTTTAAAAAAAGAGAAATCATTTTAGTTTCATAGAAAAGAACACCTTCAGGTATAAGAGTGTAATCCAAGTGGGTCCTGAAAAACACAGCACCAGGGAAAGAATAACTTTTCAGCCTATAGCATGACCTGGCATTCAACTACTGTTCCTTCTGCTGAGAAACAAAGTCAGAAGAGCTGAAAATTCTCCTCGGGTCTCACAGGAAGGGGTGGTAGAGTCAGCCCAAAGCCAGCCTGCCGCTTCCAAGCAGGCAAGAGCACCCGACTTCACTCCCCTCCCCCCACACACATTCTCAAAAGGCGTGTGGGGGGGGTTCTCCAGAATTCATTTATGCAGAGATTTCCGTCTATAATTTTGGAGAAGAAAATCATTTGAAGCAGCCATGAACTCCAACCGTGATCATTCCTGACCTAAATCCCTACCAGAGAGACACCACATGTCTGCAAACACGTAGTTTCGAGCCAAGCATGCACGCTCATGAAGCGCTAAGGAGAATCCAAAAGAATTCTCGACAGCCACGGGGAAGGTGAGAGTGAGCTGGTCGAAACACCAGGCGCGAATCCCGTGAGTCAGTGCTGGTGGGTGGTTTAAAGACTGGGCAGGAGTTCTGAGGGTTGACGGTGGGCGAGGCGGTTTAGAGGCCCGGGAGGTCCACGTCGGAGCTGGGCGAGGTAAATCTGAAGGATGGTGCCTTGGGGTTGACCACAGATGGAATGCAGCAGGACTGGCTGGCGTGGGTGGGGTCCCCAACATCAGGGCAGCTGCAGAGACGATGTGCACCCCTCATGCCAGGGTCCAAAGTCTGAACGTGACTTACGGTCTGGGATGTTTTATTATCATCAACACGTTGTTGACTGAGGAAAAGAGTTAAGTTCACCACCCAGTGTAAAAAGTGTTTCCAAAAACTAGGCTGAAGACAGGATGGCAATAATGGAAACGATCACTCTGGACAAGAACTGAGGGCTGAAAGGAGATAAAGGGATGTACATGATGACCTTTCAATTTGTTTTGAGAAGCATAAGGCCCAAAAGGAGAGAGAGGGAGGGGGGAAGGAAAATAAGTTGCTTCCATGAGCAGGGTGTCCAGAGGGAACTGCAACTGGGGACACTGGTGGCAGAAAATTTACAGTGATGAAGGACGGGTGTTGGAACATTATGTGACTGATATAAAACCATCAGGAACTACTTTTTAACTGTATCTCACTGCGATTCAGTTAAGAATGTCACTGTCACTGTCACTGTCCTCCCGTTGTTCACCGATTTGCTCAAGCGGGCCCAGTAACATCTCCATTGTGACAACTGTTACTGTGTTTGGCATATCAAATATGTCATCGGTAGCTTGCCAGGTTTTGCCGTGCGGGCGAGATACTCTCGGTAGCTTGCTGGGCTCTCCTAAAACAGGCTAAAGAGTGGGCTGATAAACTATCACCATAGACACCGGGACTTTAGGGGTACTTTGTGCTCGTGAGAGGGGGCTGGGATGGAGTTGCAGTCTGGGTGACTGATGCCGTGGGCGGGGACACAGGGCAGACCAATCAAGGACTGTGACAAGATGCCCGGGTAATTGCAGGCTCTGGAAGTGCTGGGATAATTGCAGGCTCGAGTGGGTAGTGAGCCACAGGAAGTTCGCAGGAGGAGTTGGCCTGCAGCCGGACAGAGATCCACCCATTACATTGTGGAATCTTCCAGACTAACAGAACCCTTGACACAAACAGGCCAGAGAGGCAACACTGGGAGTTCAGCCAGGGCACTTAGGGGGAGTCGAAACTCGAGAGTGAGAGGCTGGAGCCATCGCATTGGGGCTCCCTGGGACAATGATACGATGACCTGGAGTGTGCCAGGGGCCACTCCAGAATAAGAGTCACCAGTCCTGGGGAAGTGTCCAGGACTTGAAGGTAAGAAAGAGGGGCCAAGGACTGAGACCCACCAGGACAGGAGACCAGGGAGAACAAGGACACGTCTGAGGGAGGAAGAAGGATGGAAACTTGGCCAGTGTGAGGCTGGCACAGAGCCCAGCTGGCTGCAGGGGCAAGACCCCATGTGGCATCTCAGCCATTCTGGGGACTTTAACAACTGTCAACACTGAGATGACACTCAACTACAATCCACCTTCGCCTCCTCACTGTACTGATCCTTTTTGCATAAGGTCCTCAGAGTCCACCAAGGCTGGGCAGCCTGTAGGGACCTGAAGAGGGTGAAATCCTCTCCCGTTCCTTAGAACATTCATGACTAAACCTCCTCCTGATCCACATGGTATCAAAAATGGTCAGAAAAGGCCTTATGTGATGCTCCTCAGAGCCAGTCTGGGCCCCAAAGCCCCTTTCAATAAAGCGTCCTTGACTTCACCGGAACTGCTTCAAGATTACTGTCCTCGGGGAGCACGGGGGATCCCAGCGGGCAGTCTCAGAACAGAGTGGTAGCGGCCCAGGGCACGGGGCACATTAGCCACTGTGGGGAGAGAAGAAAGCCAGGCAAGGGTTTAGCCTCGCTGGGCAAAGAGTCAGTGAAGGTGAAAAGAGGAACATAAAAAGGAATGGAGAAAAGAAAAAGGGAAGGCACGGTAAAGATGAACACATATGGGAAGGAAGGAATGGAAGGAAGGAAGGAAGGAAGGAAGAGGAGGGAGGGGAGGGAGGGAGGAGGAGGGAGGGAGGGAGGAAGGAAGGAAGGAAGGAAGGAAGGAAGGAAGGAAGGAAGGAAGGAAGAAGGAGAGAGGGAATCAAGAAAGCAAGCAAGAAGGAGTTTCTGTAAGGAAGGAAGGAATCAAGGAAGGAATCAAAGAAGCAAAGCAAAGGAGTCAGTGGAAGAAAGAAAAGGAAGGAAAAAGGGAAGGAAGGATGGAGAGGAGGAAGGAGGAGGGAGGGAGGGAGGGAGGGAGGGAGGGAGGGAGGAAGGAAGGAAGGAAGGAAGAAAGGAAGGAAAGAGAACAGGAGGGAAGGAGAGAGAAGACTGCAGACTGGCAGGAAGGAAGGGAGGAAAGGGAAGGAGGGAAGAAGGATGGGGAAGACAGGAAGAGTGGAGAGGAGAGCGGGGAGACTGGAGGGAAGGGGGTTAAGGCCCGAGGGCCCCCCCCGCCCCCCCCCCCCCCCCCCCCCCCCCCCCCCCCCCCCCCCCGGCAGGGTGCGGAGGCGGCTTAGCTGTAGCCGGACTCCGGGGAAACCCCTAGCACTGCGAGCTGCAGAGCCTGCCCAGGGTCGGCGGCTCCTCCCACCCGACCCCGGCAGCGTCCCCTGGCTCACTCCCCTCCCGGCACCTCGAGACCCAGCGGGGTCCCCTGGCTCCTCCTCCCAGGCACCCCGGGACCCGGAGAGTCTGCGCTCCCGCGCCTGCGCCCGGAGAGCCTGGGTGGGACCTGCAGCCCCCCGGGGACCCCCCGGGCCCAGAGCGATCCGGGGGTGACTTCCCCTTCCTGGCCGGCCAGTCCCCCCCGCCACCCAGTGCCCCTCCTCTTCCTCCTCCTCCTCTCCTCCTCTCTGCGTCCCGTGGCCCTCCTCGCCCCGCCCGCGCAGCACCCCTCGGGAGCTGTCGGAGCCGAGACTGGGGGCGCGCGTCCCCCGCGGTCCAGCGCTCACCTGGGCGATTCCCGCCGCTCTCGCCGCCGCTGCTGCTGCTGCTGTCCCCGGGCCGAGCCTTCCCTGGGGCTTTGATTTCCAGCCGCCACTTCCGGCAGGTGACTCAGAGC